>NW_027122188.1:2400000-4800000 GCF_030686945.1 Centruroides vittatus | reverse complement strand
TGCTGGAAACTTATCTTTTGTGTTATCTAACTCTTGTCGATTGCCCACTTTATGAGTTTATAAAGATGAACAGTGCTCCTTTAATGGATAAAATAATAACTAGATTTTAATGTGTTAGCAGCATTTTAACTAAATTTTATAAAATATGATAAACTATCTGAAAATAGGAAATTCTGGTATATAAAATAAGCATTTTTTAAATCTTAAACTAGGGGAAGAAGGGGAAAATCTTCCTTGGGGAAGATTGAAGTAGTTTTAATTTGATATTTTTTTTTTCTTCCAGTTAAACATTTAAAATAAAACTTTGCTTTCATATAAAATTTTCAAAAGTTTAAATATGTTTATAAAAGTATTCACAAACATTTGATGAAAATGTCACTTCTACTGTAAGTAACTTATGTGTTTATTCCAACAAATTATCAAATTATGACATATTAAAAAATTATTTTGATTGCGATATTTTTCCTTGTAAAATTTTACTTTGAATTAGTTATTTACAGCTACTAAACATTAACACAATGACATTGAAAATAAGAATTCATAAAAAGAATCTGTTGCTTCAGATGAACACAATAAAATCAGCATTGCATATGATTTAAAATTAACATTGTCATTAAAGTCAACAATTTAAGAAAGAAACAACTGTTGATTATTTCATCTCTCACATTGCAATTTCAAATAATAACAAACTCTTAACTCATTTGATGAATGACAAAGAACATTTTTACAATTGAGAAACTATCTTTAAAGATTTTATGATAAGAAAACACCTTGCAGCATTAGGTCCATTTTGATATTACTTCTATTACTTTCCATCTGATATTCTAGTTTTTAATAGTTTTGTATAAACAAGTATTTTTTGAAATTGTTTCTGGGAAGATTTTAACTTTAACTTCATATTGTAACAAAGAATATTTAATTCATAAAACTCAATGTTTAAATATACTCACTAAAGTATTCTAGTAAAACAGATAGAATGTGAAAAAGGCATTTGATCCTATTACATTAATATACTTATCATGGCGTATCAATTATTTATTAATCAGACTTATACAATAAGTTTCATTATGCTCTCTTTTAGTGTTGCTGTTAAATAATTTATTGATCATGCCTGAAGATAAGGGGGTAATTTTTAAATTGAGATGTTATCAATTTGAAAATCCATATAGTCAAGACAAAGTAAACCAATTAATTAAACACTGAAAAACATTTGTGTATTTTAAACAGCTTGTAAAAATTTTTTTAATGAATTTCACTAATAAATTATTCTTTGTATAAGTATTGCTTAACTTTCAAAATAATTTTGTCATTAATACCAACTTCCTAGTTATATATGACAAAATAATTTTAATAGAATGAGCAATTATTTATTGTGACATCACCACAATGCCAGCCTGCAATTTTTAATCATATTTTTTAATTTATTTAATTTAAAATATAAGCTCTCCATCTCAAATTAGTAGTGGCTTGCCCCTGTATATCAAACTTTTCCATTAACAATCTATCTAACACCTTTCAGGGGAAAATTTTGAATTAAAATAAAATGACTTTAGGTTTGAATTGGAATTTTATATATAGTTAATCAGGACCTCCTACCTCTAAGGTTTCCATATATGGTCTCAAATTTCATCTATCAAACTCCATTCAAGAAAAGACAGACTAATGGACAGATGAACAACAGTGGAAGTTTATAGGTCTACAATTTTTTCAAATTGCAGCCCAACCAGGATAACTTCATCTCAAATGTAGACAATCAGCAAATATGTTCTATCAAATTCAGAACTATTGTATTATGTTAGTTTTAATGACAAAGTTTTACTTAGAATTTTAATAAAGTTTAATTTGAATATTTTAAAAAATATTCATGTTAAACTGAACAGCAACAAACATTGATGTTAGTCTCTCTTCTGAAAACTTTTGCATTAGAATAGAATTTAGTTATAAGAGAGATTATGGCTTTTAAAAATTATTTATATATATACTATAGTATATTTCAAAATACTAGTATATTTTTTAAAAGACAGTCTGCATCTCTGAATGCTTTAATTGGGGTTTTTCCATTTTTGACTGCCCTGTAGGCACAGACCTTTATTCCGTGACCACGAGTTTTGGTTATGCCTTACTGCAGCTGTATTTGATCCCATGCCCCATTGAGTGGTAGGGCTAATGCCTTAACTACCTCAGCCATCCAGCCTCTTATTTAGGGCTGTAATAGCCTATTTATAGTGCAAGTTTTTCTGATAAATTTTAATTTTACATGATTATTAAACTTTTTTGTTAAATGATAAATCACTTACCTGCCTCAAACTATCAGATACAAAAATGAAATACACACAGCAGAATCCAAATTGAGTTAATAGGAGCATCATATTAACCAGTTTCCTATATAAAATATTTTATTAGAATTCTTTAAAATAAAATAATTCAATAAAAATTTTGGGCTATAATTTTACTTTATTAAATAATAAAGTATATAGTTTTGTAAGCAAAGACACAAATCTGAAGTTTCTACAAGTATAATGAAAGCCAAATATAATTTTTTTTAATATATAATTTTAAATGTGCACATTATTAAATTATTATGCCTTTGTGTCCTTAATTATAGCTTAGGTGAACTAAATAAAAAATATTATTTCTGATCAGTAAGACTAAATATCTGCATCCATAACTTTCCAGTATAATAAGTCCTGTTAATTGATAAATGTACATAGCATACAAAGATAAATTTAAAGTGCACATTATTAGTATATTTCTTACAGAATTGCTTTATTCTGAATTGATGAACATATTCTTTTATATTAGTCAGTAATAAATTCATAAAATTGACATTTTATTTTCACAATATTGTCTTGTCTCTGAACAACAAATAACTGCTCTTATGAATAAATCTATATAAATATTTTTCTTTGTTCAAGAAAACTCAACAGAATGATTAATGTAATAATCTAGCTTACATCTATCATTAGAAATTTAGTACACAAATATTCTTTCTTTTAGCTACTTAAATAAACTTTTTTCTAATTTAGTAAGTTGTTTTAACAATATTTCTGTTTTATATTAACTTTTTAATATTTATCAATCTATTGTTTGAAAAAGCATAAGATGAATGTATATCAAGAATCACTTATTTCATCTAGAAACTTTTACTCATTTGACAGTTTCAGTTAAGTAAATTTTTTTCAATAAGAAAATTCTGTAAATAAATAAATTCTAAGATGATAGATATATTTAGGATATGATTAATAAGACCAAAAGACCAAGCAGGTCAAGATTTACAGCCAACTATATTTAATATGTGAACATTAAAATAACTTCATTTGAAAAGCCTATGTAAATAGCTTATAATTTAGAACTAGCTACATTACATAATGTTTGAAAATACTAAACTGATAGAAACATATATGATGATATTCATAATAGATCAAAATAAATAAATAAATAAATAAATAAGCTTATTAATTTATTAAAAACAGCAATAATGTAACCATTATACAGTTTTACCTATTTTCACAATTTGAAAATAAATTGATTTTAATTCTAGTTTTAATTTCTTCTCATAACTGGTTAATAAACTCAGTTATATGTAATTCTATTTTATGTGTCATATGTATATATTTAAATAGGTGATATATTTATGATATAAAAAAACAGGATTACAACTTATATTGATCAAATTTATTTTTGACATACAATGTATGCAAGTACACACAAACAATTTGAAACTATTATTTTGAATATAGTTATGGCTTTGATGCTCAAAGTTTTGAACTCAATTATACACACAAATCCATACAGAAAATCCTCATTAATTTGAACTTGAATAGTTCAAAATCCCATTAATTTGTAACTGTACTTTTGTCCCAGCCATGGATAGAGATTTACATGTTAAGAAATTTAGATTGCAGTGCCTTCATGCTATAAGAGAACAATAGACAAACAACAACTAATCTGGTCAATATGGCTTTGCTTTTTCAGAAACACATTTTCAGATGTCACCTTACACATGCACTATCCTTGTTTTCTCTTATCTCATAAAATATGGCTGGTTTTTGGGATGGCAAGGTTAGGCTAAATGTAGCAGATTAAGGTATTTGTAGGGTTCTAGGCTACTACATTTGGGCAACTTACTAGTTTTTGGGCTACTTTAAAAACAACTTGAGCTACATTTCAAGGAATTCTACTTAATTATTTTTATAAACCTATCTGACAACTTGTAAGATTTTCACTAAACATGTGCTGTTTACCTGCAGTTATTTATATTATTTTTATTAATTAACAAAAATAGCATTCTGTATACATAGCCATATCCTATTCCATCAGCTTAATAAATTACATCAGTCACATGGAATTCGGCATATTGTACAGAAATATGTAAATCTTGGATAATTTGAAACTCAATTCAGTCATGATTATCTTATTTCTTAAATTCAAAACAAGCTAAGATTTCCTGTATATACTTTATATAATTGAGTTCAAAGCCATAGCTGTATATAAAAATAATTTCAATAAAATTAAAATTTAATACAGTTAAATAAAATACATACCTTGCTATTCCTGAAAGTTTTCTTAATCTACGTGGTCCAGTTTTTAATGAATATTCTGCAACACCTGCATAATCCAAAGAACGAGTACCAATTCTAAAAGCAACATTATTAAAGTTTAACTTAATATAAAAATGATAAAATAAAATATTTAAAAAATATTAAAATAAATAAAATGGAGTAAAGAGAATTTTCTTCTTTATTCTGTTTCCATCCCATTAAAGAGAAAAAGACTAGATTCAAACATCAAATAAAAACTCATTTGAAGTACTAAACTTAATCCCATTTAAAATTACAAACAGTAATTCTTGAACAGTTAGAATTAAAAAAATTCTTAATGGAATAATTCAAAGATTAGTCAATAATTTGAAATATTTACCTCTTTGAAACAACTTTACTACAATTCACAATAATGTGCATGCAATGAACACAAATAATACCCATTATTGGTATTCCTATAGCCCCCAACTGAAAGAAAATTAATGTAATCTGTAAATAAATCTTTTATAAAACATTGAGAATCTTAAAAATAAGTTCATTAAATTTTGACTTAAAATCACTATAGCAAACCATAAGAATCACACTTCTTAAATACTGCAAAAAAATTAACAATTCAGTTTTGAAAGTATCAAAAGGATGATGTTAATGAGATTTCACTATATATTTATAATTAAACTTAGATTCTTCCCTAACCCAATCTCCACACTACTTTTTATATGCTAGTTACTAGTTAATATAGACAGCATATAAATAGTATTAACTACTGTCTTCAAACAATAAAGCTGATATTTCATTTTAATATTTTTGAAATACTTTTACATGTAAAAATTATTATTCAAAGCATTTGTGAAGTTATTATACAAATACTCAACGTAATGTGTAGTTTTCTGGAATACATTAACTGAATCAACACTATTTAGCAGGGAGAAATTAACTTTAATTTAAAATAATAATTTAAGTGAAAAAAAACAAACCAATTTAATAATGGGTCATAAAATCCATAAAAATTACAAGAGAATAAATGAAAAAAAGGCCATTAAACTTAAATTTTAATTATATTATTTTGCAGCTAAATTTTTAAACAATTTTATTGAAAAAGAAAAAGGGGAAAAATTACATTGTTTGGATTTATTGCTCCCAGTCTTTTTTGCATTAAGCTCTTCAAATGCATTCCCTAATGCACTTTGAGCATTAATGTTGTATTCTTTGCTTGGATTGTTATTTTTCATTTGTTCAAAATTATATCAAAAGTGATCTTACTACCCTGAACATTTTTACAAGTTCTTGTAAACTTGAAAAAAAATGTTTATACCAGTAGTAAGTTTGGTAACAAATTCTATCCTCAAAAAAGTGACTAATGATCATTTACATAAAACAATTGTGACAAATAATTGACTTTTAAATATTTGTATTTTTGAAAAAACATTTCATTCTGAAATAAATAGAATTATCAAATTTTATGAATTTGATAAAAATTTGGAATTTTTTTTATTAAGCAAGTTGATTTCTTACAAATATTTAAAAAGAAAAGATAAAAATCTGCCTATATTTTTGCCCATCATGGCCCACCAGTGGTTGAGTCAATAAAACCACTGAACACAGATAGTTGGTTACATTATTCTGTCTATCTTTAACAACTTGTAAAAGCCTGGTTTGTAGTTTTGACTGGGTTGAACTCTCAAATGGCCAATTTCATCAAACTGAATAATCATTTCATTATGAGCTTGAAGTCAACAGTCTCTGGTGTAAATTCTGATGGAAAAAATTCTCAAAGTGCAGCTGCAGCAGTGCCATGAAACAGTTCATAAGAAATGCTCATTCCAGCAAGGTAATGGCTATTGTAGCTGATAAGAATAAACAATTTTATCCATTTTTACACCAAGAACTTGGCTGTAACTATACAGGTGCTTATTGAAAAAGTAACTGTTTTCATTGCTTACAGCACTAATTACTATAATGGTAAATTTTGACAATTTTTTTTTATGGAAATGTTTTGAAATATAACCATATCAGATTTAGTTGCATATGGACTGCAAAATTCTCTGTAGACGGTATTGGCATTGAATAGGGATACTTTAATTACTATCACCATGCATGTGTGCATGTATACATAAATATATTATTAGTGTATTTATTAATGTTATATTGATTTGTTTATATATTTTATACATATTTATCCAATACCTATTTAAATATATAATTTACAATTATAATAATTATCCACAATATTTGGAAATTTTACATATAAATTTAATAATAAATATTTATCTGAAGAAATTAAATACATGAAAGCAAATCTGAAATAAAAATATTTACCATATTTCATAGCATATATGACAACCTTCATTCAACATAGAATATTTAGGAAAAAATATTTAGTGTATTTAATTTAAGCCATCTCATACCTTTGTCATTCTGCCCCAATTTTTTTTACTGTACACTGGTTAAAAATGTAAAATTAGAATTCTTTTTCCCTGATAAATGTACAGTGTTTAAAATAATATCATTCACAGTTAAAATTTACTGTTGAAATATTCTACATGAATACAATGAAAACCTGTTAAGTTATAGCAAATAATATTAACATTTTTATTCAAAAGTTGGGACTAGGTAGAAGTTACCTAGCTATAGCTTATTGAAAGCTGTTTGGGAAATTCATTGGCCTATAGGAGAAAACTTCACAGGACAATTTTCTCAGTTTTTTTGGACAAAAGTTGTACTATATGCCTTAAAATATGGTAAGCAAGATTGCCATTCAAATATTGAAAATTAGAAAAAGATGATTAATCACATAATTGAGAGAAAAAAAAAATTGAGTTCTCCCATGTGAAAACCTTGTATAAGTATGTATGAAAATGTTTCCCAAGCAGTGGTGAAAAGTATATAATTGTCTGCATATGATAATACATAATATATATATGTGATAACTTGTATAATGTAATTCTACACAGCTATGATAAACTTACCAGCATTCCTGCATTTGCAAATGATGAGGGTATAGCTAAGATTCCTGTTCCTATATTTCCTTTCAATAAATGCATCATAGTTTGAGTATTTCTAAAATAAAAATAAAAAAATTGTTAAAAATATTGTCAAATTATAGATTTTAATCTTTATATAAGATATTTTTGTATTACGTTGTTCTATTAGAGTCTGAATAACTAGCATAGTCTTTTAATGTATTTGATTCTAAACCTGAATCATCTGGGAAAGGTTGAAGTCTTTTATGATTGTAACTAATTGCATTTATCCTTTCAGGTACTAAATGATCTACTTCTTGATCGGTTGAAATACTGTTTTCCATTGTCTGAAAAGAAAAATTTATTTAATACTTAAAATTTTATTGTAATAGTAAAAAATATTTTATTACATGTACTTTTTTACATTATAATTTTAAATATAATAAACATGATAACTATAAGTTACAGATTTGTTTAATTTTATTATTATTATAAGAAAGTAAAATTATAATATGGAATAATATTTAATACTATAGCATAAAACTAACAAAAACAAGTTTTGTTTTCCTATATAAATTCCAATTATAATCCCAATATCAAACTTTTCATAAATTGCTTAAAATAAATAATTGCAGAAATATTTTGATGATATTGAAAAAAAAAAAATTTCAATCTCAAGTATTTTCAGTATAATCTATCAATACTATACTGAAATTAAGATTTGGTACACGCAAAATATAACATTTCTGGACTCTATTAATCCTTTTAAATTTTATAAATTTGCAAACTTCATTTAAATAATATTGGAATTTTAAATTACATAAATACCTTATTTCCCCCAAAACAAGTTGACTTATTAGTCTTGAATATTTAATTCCCAATTTTGGAATCTTTACTCAACTTGAAAAAGAGTAACCTGAATATAAGTTGACCTTTTATTATTACTTTTATTTGCATACAGAAAAATCTGGAAAGTCGCTGAAAGAATTCCTCTTCATATTAATCTTCAAAGAATTTTCTTTGTCATTATTCCTGTTTCATGACTGCCATCATGCTCTTCAACTGCCTTGAACAGTAAATCATTCTCTGTTCCATCCAAGTTGTTTCTTCAAGTCTTATAATTGTGTCTTCACTGTCAATCTTTTATAATTCTACTGTTATTCTAACTTAAAAAGTACTACAAGACTATATGAAAATTTTTATATCTGTACAACTGATTATGAAAAGCAGTCATGTTCAGTTACCTTTTTTTTTTTTTTGAAATTACCTTAATAGTAATATTTTTATGAATTTATATTATAAATATTTAGAGATTAGAAATCAGTCATTATAAATAAATTTTTGATTGCTTTCTTAGTAACCTTTACACATCACATTTAAAATCATAATCAGTCAATCAGAAAACTCTACTCAGTCTGATTTATAGAAAGAAATGTCTGTATTGGACATCTGTAAGTGACAAATTGTAATTTAGCTTCTGTCAATATCAATAAAAATGAAATTAATAAAAGTTGTAGAGCAAAATCAACACAACATTCTGTGTGTTGAGGGCATTAGGCTGCCCAGTATATACATTACACTGAAGAAAGTAGGTTTCTGTATGCATTCTGGAAAATGTACTTAGTTTTATGACTAATCAAAAACAATGTCAAAAACCTAAATATGATACAATGTCATTACAGTCAATAGTGCATAGCAATATTTACTCTGTACCAGTCTTGTTGTATGAGTAATTGAATGGCAATATTTGAAATTTGATTACTCACAAACCACTACCAAAACAGCATTATGATCAGTGTGCAGGTCAGTTAATGATGTGCATCATTCATCAACAATTTGTTTCACCAGTGATAAAATTACCACTGTGTGGCAAAGCTTAGCAGAAACTCAGGCTTTGTTGCTTAAGATATGGCAGTCAAACAATACAAATCTACAATCCAATATATTGGCTTGATTCTTATTATAGTAACTTTCTCACACCCAGACTTTTAAAGTTGTTTCTTGACATTTGGGAGAAAATATTGTAACTTTAAAATATTGACAATGTTTTTAACATTTCTCACTAAAATTATCCTGCTTTATATTTTAAGTAAAAGATGTCAAACAATTGCTGGATTAAAATTGGACTACTTTACCACTATTATTTTAAATTAAATTCTAAATAACTTGGTACTAGAGGTAGGCATTAGGCACCATCTCTTACTAAATTCAACCTGGCAAGCATTTGGCATATTACTAAAATATAGGGCTCCAAGATGTTTATATACATAAAAGAAACATTTTAGTTTATGATTAGTGCCTTAAATAAAAAATTTTTTTTGAAAGAATACAAGAAAATCACATTTTTTTAAATATTAAATTATAACTTACATTTATTTTACATTTTAATTATTATAAATAACTTTAAAAACTTATTTTATCACAAAAGTTCCTTTTTTAATTAGACATTACAAAAACTGACTGTTTTATTGTATTCAACAGTATCAATTGACTAATCACTTATTTTAAAATTATATCAAACACTTAATTCTTACATGTACTGTAGTTTGTGGACTGCAACATGACATGTTACAACTTTGTAGTATTTACTATCACTAAACAATCAACACACCAATTTTAGTATCAATTTAACCCTGAACAATGTGTACACAAACCATAGAAATCAAGAAAAGGTTTAATTGGACTTGAATATAAATCAAGAGAAATTTCTCTCTAAAATTGGAAAAAACATCCCAACTAATATTCAGACAAAACAATATTAATATCAACAAACAATTATTTTATAGTGACAATGTCACAATGCCAGGCTGCAATTTTTAATTTATTTAATTTAAAATACAGTGGATTCTTGATCTATCATTTCCTTATCAGTAGTTTTCCCACATCTATTGTTTTTCCAGTACTGAATAAAGACCCACTATATATAATGTTAATTTTTCCTGTATTCTTTATTCTCGCATCATTCATTTTCCCGCAATGTTCGTTCTGTATTTTAACTAAAAGAAAAATGTTACCCTGCATCAATCATTTTACTCACAATATAGGGCACTAAATTGAAACACTGATTTTCGTGTACTAAAAAGCAAATCAAATTTAACAGTTAAACCCTTTGACTACAACTAACCAGTTTTTTTTTGTGATTTTTGGCTACTTTTTGTCTACTGCTTTACAAAATACTGTACTTTATTGGTGACATTTCCTCTTAAAGCCTGGCATCACTGGTAAAACTTAGCATGTTGTCTCAGAGTTGCCTTCTGTACAATAATTATTGTATTTGTACAATTATTTTGCACAATGTACGATGTCTGTACAATAATAGAGTTTTGTATGATAATTTCATAAATATGCCTTACTCCAAAAACAACTTAATTATTGGGAAAAAAAACAATTCACAATCACTATTTTTATACGTATCACTTTTTCATTGACAATGTGCCTTTTTTTGCTGCTAGAGAGTTAACTATTCTTACCAAAAGAAAATAGAACAAATTTCAGTATTCTTAACAATTTTTTTTAAAATGTAGAATAAATGAACGTCAGTACACATGTTCCATATCTTTTTGTATTATAGAAAGCCATCATATAAGCCTATCACTGAAAAGTACACATTTCATACAAGAAAAACAAAATGTAGACGCCATAAATTTCCCATGTCAATCTTTTTCCTGCATCAGTTGTTTTCCCCCCAAGTCCTGCCAAAAACAATAGATCAAGAATTCACTGTATATACTCTCCACCTCAAATTAGTACTGTAGTGTCATGACCCTGTACATTATACTTTTCTGTTACCAATGGAATTGGGCCGGGCATCTATTAACTGCTTTCAGGGGAAAAGTTTTGAATTGAAATAAAACGACTTCCAGTTTGCATTGAATGTTCATATAAAGTGCTACCTCGGTTTTCTTCGAGAATCCATCTGAAAATTATTTCCATATGAATCAATGTAAATCCAATTAATTCATTCTAGATACTCTAAAATACTACCAAAAATACATTTTCTAGAGAATGAATATAGTGTTGTAATACTAAAAACAATAAGAAATTAATATAAAATGAATATAAAAGACTAATGTAAAGAATAAATGAACATTTAACATGACATTCGAAGGGCTGCTGGCTCTGAAAACTTTCTTTGGTCCCACAGTGGAGCTAAAAGGAAAGGAAATCAATGGAATTGTTTGGCTAGACACGTGGGGTAATGCTCAAACAATGAGAAATGACAACACATTGAGCAGGAAAACGCATGGGTTGGCCTATGTTTTTGCAAAATTAGCAGGAAGTTACATGAGCATGCTGACAAAATCCAACACACCAACAAAATTTGAGACAAATTTTTCGCAAAAAAATCAACAAAAACAAAGGTATTACTATATAGTTAATTGGGGCCACCTGCTCTTAAGCTTTTCATATCTGGTCTCTGATATCATCTATCTAACTCCATTCTAGAAATTAAGGAAAGACACAGACAACAGTGAAAATTTATAGGTCTTCAATTTTTTCAAATTGCAACCCAATAAAACAGTTTGGTGAGTCTTAGAAAAACATTTTAGCAGTAAAATTATAAATATCTAATCAGTTGACATATTTAAAAGTAAAAATACTAGTTCAATCATATTAAATAAAACCCAAAATTATTTTTAACAATTTCATCATATTTTGGATGAGAATTAACAGTACTATGATTAATTAATATGATAATATAATATGAAGATATTCAACAATTGACAAAGTTAAAAATATTTACATCAGAATTTGAAGCAATAAAAAAAAAAGTGCTAAAGAATATTTTACAAAAAATGATAAATAATAATTGTATAAATTATTTCATTATTTGTCCAAATGTAGTCAGTCAAATTTACAATTTACCACAGTCCAATAAGAAAAATAAAGTACAGTACTAATAAGTACAAGTAAATAAAATTCACACTCTTCATGATTTTACTTACTTGTTCTCTTCAAAATGAAGATTTTAAAAATCAGCTTAAGAAATGAAATACAGGGATATCCATGAGAGAAAAAAATTCTATTCACTCCAATGTAAAATGAGATTCCTGGTTATTTATTTCATTTACAAATATTTGAATGAAATTTTTCATTGTCACTACACAATTGTAGTAGCTTAACTGAGCAAACCATCTTCAATATTTAAAAAAGGAAAAGAAGAGTATTTAAGAAATATTAATCAATCATATTAAGACTATAAAAAATTCAATGATGATACTTACAAATGATGTTTTAGAACCAAATACTGCAGATCTATCATGGAGTTTTTGAATAGCTGTTTCTGCAGCATTTCCCACAGAAGAAATACTAGTGCTGGGACTCCTGGAATTTTCATTCATCTTAATTCAAAGTTTAAAATTATCTGTTGGAAAGAAATGAGGAAAATTTCAATAAATTATTGATCCAAAAAATTATTTTAAAAATTTTATATTTTACATTAGTAAAATAAATAAATTTTACAGCTTAATAAATATAAATTCAAAAATATCTGCACTCTACACGTGAAATTTTAATGTCTAAGAAAATTAACTGTTTTAAACTTGTTAGTGTTTTTAATATTAATTTTAATATTTTTGTTTTTTGCATGTTTCTAATGTTTATTCTGATTTCATATCACAAAATAAAATCTCAAATGATTAGTTTTTCCTAAACAGTGCAATAAATGAATATTGAAAAATAATTTACATTTTCTGGACTGAGGATTAGCCCTTGTGCATGTCCATACAGACTGGGATTTTTCAAAAAAATCATAAGTACCAATAATAGTTATGTCATAATATTTTGCAATTTGTTTCTTTTTACTTTCATTTTAAACAGTGTTTAAAATGAAAGTAAAAAGAAAGAAAAAAGTACTTAAAAAATGAAACAGAATAATGATTAAAAAGAAAATCAGGTTTAAAAATTAGAATAAAATGCCCTTTTTTAAATTTAAAAGAAGTCTGACATCAACTGAAATAAAAAAAAATATTTTATTCGGTACTTATTTTGAGGCTGACAAACTTTACTTATAATTTTGGTCTAGAATTATCATTTATTAAATGTAAATCTTAATTAACTGATAACTTAGTGTACAACCCTTTTACAAAACGTTAAACAATGTGCTCCACTTAGCAATGGAAATGATAACTTATTCCATTAAATGTACTTCCTACGTTGATTATAGATGAGTCTAAGCCATCCAGTTCCATCAAACATCATGTAAAACTATGAACAAGACTCATTCTTCATCTTTTAGAAGGAAATATGGTTTGACAAGCAGGACTTGTCCATAGACCATTAAACTACATAATATATAAGAAAATCTCAAAACAGAGTTTATAATAGAATGAAATGTTACTTTAAACACTTTTTTCGTACTCAAAAATCAAATAAATGGATTATTTATGAGCAATAGTTTAGTTTTATATAATTGAATACTACATAAAAACAGCTTAATTTCCTAATGTCAAAAAAATTTTATTTACATTATTAAATAAAAATTAAATTTATTTAAAATTATTTTTTTACTATTAATACTATTTTTATATAAGGTAAAGCATTTATAAGGTTAAACATAAGATAAAAATGTTTGATATATAATTAAGATTGATAGGTTTAACAAATATATAGAAAATGAACAAAAAATATAAAACTAAATAATAAAAAGCATGCAAGTTAATTCTAAAATAATTTCCATGCATTGAACAAGCATTCTGTATTGTGAAATATCTGTCCAATGCATCAGAAGTTATTAAAATATACAAACATACAATGAGAGATAACTCTCATTGTAATGTGGAGTATTACATATGGAAGTTATTATATAGTTAACCTACACAATTCAATGATGATTAAAGAAATAAAATATAAAACTGAATATTTGGAGAAAATAAAAATAAACAGCATGTTTTTTTATATTTTTTAAATCTATAAATTCATTCTAGTAATCAATTTTAAATTAATACACATGTAAATTCAATTTTGCATATGACATTTTACCATGTATATGTTCATTTTGTTTTTGTTCTGTATATCAAATCTAAAGATGACAGATAAATATGTCCAAGTTTTTTTTTATTCTTGTTGGAATAAAAGTTAATGCTTACTTTAAAACAAATGTAAACCTTATAAGAGAAACACGGTTGAAGCTACAGTTTCACTGATTTGCTGAAGGTGAAACAATGAAAAAAAAGATATAAGATAAATACAACACAGTCAAATAAGGTGCACAAAAAAAAAATAAAGATAAAAAAGTAATAAGATTTATTATCATCCTGAAATCTTCCAATCTTTTAGAAGTCATGTTTTAATAAAACTATATAATTGAACCTCATAGTAAACTACAGATTGAAAAAAAAATTCATTTCCCTAACTTTTAAGGAGCAAAAAATTGAAATTCATACAAAATTTGAAAATTATTTTTCCTAAAATAAAAAAAAAATCTAAAATTGTAAAACACATCTTTATTTAAAATTATTTCTTTTTGTAGTTTTGAACAACCATAACATATTGAATGACATTAAAATTGTCATTCAATATATCAATAACTATACAATTTCACTCATAGGTTGACAGTAATATATTTAGCAATTATTTTTTAAGTTTACCTTTTTATGTAATCAGTGCTACAATATAAACTGTTCAGTTATCTACATATTAAAAATAATTCAAAATATGAAAATAGTATTTAAATTATTATTCTTTTTTAAAGTATGAAATATTTTAAATAATAAACAAACACAAAAAGAACTTAGTTTAGTTCAATTTTATATATTTGCTTTTAAAGGTATGGTAATTGTGTTGACTTATTAATTAAATATGTTTATTAATTACAACTTATACATCCATGCTTTTCTTTTTATAACATTTTTTTGATACATTAAAAGTCAAACAATTGCTGGATTATATCTGGCTATATTAATGCTACTATTAATACTTAAATATAGCTCAATATAATTTGGCTTTAAATTAATAATTGGATTTTTAGATGTTTATATTTGTATATAGCACTTTTAAGCAATATATACATTAATTTTGTAAAATCTATTTATAATCGAAAAACCTAATTGTTAGATTTATTGAGCTATTTTTGGGCTACTGATTTAACGAAGTATATATAATGTATAACTTAGCCTACAAGTAGGCAGAAAATCTGGCAATTAGATATTTGCATGAGAACTCAGTGAGGAGCTGGTTAAAGACCCAAACTCCTAAAACCTGATGTGAGATTGGGACTGCAGATTGGCTAAAATTTTATAGAACAGGAAGATCTTTGGGATCTTGTTGTCAAGGATTCCTGATGATGGTTAGAATGAAAGAATAATTGCATCCTAGCTTGTGATAAAAGAATGATATATCTTAATTTTTTATAATCTGAGGGGGAAAGATGGAGTGATTATGGCAAGTGGAGGAGGGGGTCGTGTCAATTCAGGGAATGAAGTAGGCCCAAAACTAACGAATAAACTAACCCAGATTTGATATAAAACATAGTTAAACTACAAAATATACATAGAATATATATAAAGTGCATACAATATAAGTTCAAGCTAATCGAAGATTCAAATATAATGAAGCTAACTACTATCTAAATATTTCGGGATACTATTACTCAACGAGAGAGCTTACATAAATTATTATACTACCTGGGACCGACGTGCAAACCTTTATCTTCTTGTTACATTCTTCCTTCAAAGAGCCTCTATATTCAGTTGAAGCGAGAACTACTTCAAGGGGCTGCATCTTAAAGCCCTAGATGGCTAATAGCATGTTGACTATGACTAAAAGCAAAGATGGAGGGTGATCTCCACCTTTTATAAGAAAATGGAAACCAATCAAATTTGTTCCCAATCCAGTCATTCTCTGCTAAACTTTCCTTTTAGCAGGAACATTCAACATCATCTGAATCACAGGAAACAAAGGAGAGATGTTGAAAATAGATAAAATTTTGTCTTTCTTTCAATTTCTAAAACTCATTTAATTTTCTACAAAATTTTATTCTTTTTAACCTTTAAACTGTTCCTAATCTCCAGTTCTCACATTTGAATAATTAAATTGGGTTTGATGATTACTTATAGAATTAAAATAAATAATTACATATGTTTAACTTAAGTTTAAAACTTAAAGCCAATACTTATTGACTTATAACATTGAAAGATTTCTCCTTATCGATGTTATAAAGAAAGTTCACAAATTACCGTTACTATTGAAATGTGTTTTGTCACTTTCACTTGAATTTTCTTTTATAAAAATCTGAAGCCAAAGTAAGTTATTTCAAAAGTATTTACATTGAAAATAAACTAGATTAGCCTACTTTATTTAAAAGAAAATAAAAACAAATTATAAGAGTTTAAAGATTAAAAAAAATCATTTGAAATTTGAAAGGAATTATTTAAAATAATACATTTAATAGCACTCTTATTTGTAATAGAATAAGTCAACTAGAAAGATTTGAAAGCAAATTAGAAAAAAAATTAACAGTTGTAACAAATCAATGGCAAATACCAATTACATGATGAACTCAAACCAATTCTTTAGAAACTAATTCAATATCTTCCATGATAAATGAATCTAACTTGGCAATTGCCATAAATTAGTTCAAGTAACATAATATTAAGTTGGCATTCCAAAAGTCTGAATATTAATCCAAAACTTGACAGTTGTCTTTCCCATCCTTGAGTTTTATATAATAATCTCTCTCATCTTTTATATACTATTCTTTTATAAGTAAATAACAATCTACAGGACTTAAAATCAGAATTTTCAATGTATTCAAATACTAATGAAATTTTTTCTGATAGATTGATACTATTATAATTAAAAATTTAGTAAATCTGTTCATATAATTTAAGCATATAGTACATTGTGAATCTTCTATGCTAAAATTTTGTACATATGTTCTATTTATCCTCAAGTAAAATAAACTTAGATTTACAATAAATAGAAGACAAAAGTAGGTATTAAAAAGTTTATTTTTCAAAGATACTTTTTATTTCAATCCTCTAAATGTTAATGTGTTCCAATTATATCTTCAAAAAGTACCCATAATTTCACTTAATAAGCAACTGAATTTATTCTTACATTTAAATAACTAGCTATTGTAAAAAAAAAACTAAAGACAGAACAGGTATAAACTATTGTTGTTAGCCTGACACAGCATTGAATTTCTAAAAGTTTAGTTTATTCATTTTTTTTCTACACTTGTATGATTGATAGTGTGTCAAATTTCATGAATTTGTAAGTAATAATTTAAGAACAGTTTTATTTAATGAACTTAAAAATTTGCTTTAATAAAGCTCATACTTAATGTAACCTAATAAGTGCCAATAAAAAAGATATTTATGTTTTTTACCTATGATTAATTTTTTGCTGAGTTAAAAATGCTAAAAAATTTAAATAAAATTCTGTTTTTATTTAGTGAACAATCTTCAAAAATCATAAGTCAGGTTAATGTTGAAACAAAACTAGATAATGATTAGATACACACAATGATATGAGTTAATAAGTGTATGTGTTAAATTTCTTTAATCATCTTGACATTACAAAATATTATCATCATAGTATTAGATCTTACATCTTTAAATCATTTGATTATTAAAGTTACCGATAGGTATTGACTAAATTTACCTAGTAACAAATGATTAGTTTCTGTATTAGGCTAAATGTAGGATGGAAAGAATCTAATAATCTTTTAATAGTTGAAATTATACCAAGAATTTTAAAAATATATTACTTTCTCTCATATTTTGCAGATTTGAATAATCTAATAAAATAATTTTAATTTCTCTCAACATTTTGTTAGATTATTTCATATCATTTTTTTCAACTTTTGAATAATAATAAAATTTTAAAATATTTTAAATGATTTTTGAAAGTTTTATTTTTAAATTTTACATTTACATTTTAATTAATTAATGTTCAAAAATAAATATGCTATATAAATGGATCATTCTCTGGCATTATAATTTAAATTATATGAAAATTGTCTTGTTTCTTATACTAGTTCTTTTCTTACACACTTCTTTTAATTTCAAAAAGTTATTTATTATTTTGACATATTACTTTTCAAGAAAAACTATGAATTAAAAAAAATGAAAATACTCAATATTTAAAAATTTTTTCATAGTTTGTTTATACAATGCTAAAAAATATCAATCTGTTTTCAATGTCGCACTTAACACAAAAAGGTCCTTTGACAGAAATTCTTTTTCTAATATTTAAACAACAACATATTCCACACTAAATGTATAAATAACATGATTTACAAAAAATATACACCAAGTAATTATAAAATTTCTTACATGTAAGATTGTAAAATGTATTGATTCTTGTGTAAACATTTCCTTTTTGCTAGTTATTGTTTGATCATCTTGGTAATACATCAAACCATTCTATGAGTAAAGCAATTTTTGAGGATTGCTCCATTATATAAGATATAAAAAGAAATATTTGAAACATCAAACATCTAAAATAAATATTTTAATTACAGATAAAGTAGAATCAATAGAAATAATAGTTTTCATTACTAAATCAGTATAATAAACTAGTTCTTAATTTAATCATGCTGTTATTTCTATCAAATTGAAACAATTCTTTTAAAAAAATATATTTCATTTTTATATCTTATTTCTTATAATAAAATGGTCAAAAATTTTGTTATGCTAAAGATAAATTATAAAGTCACATAGATTAAAATTTATATTGTTATACAGATATAGAAATAATCATAGAAAAAAGATAATCTAATCTATATATAAAAGAATGACTAGATTATAGTAAACTTACATAATGATAAATATTTTACAAATATAAAAAGATACATGTACAAATTGAAACCAATATAAACTATATTACTTTAATATACATCTACTTAAACATTTTCATATAATAAATCTCTCAATAAAAGTAAATTATTACTAAGAAAAGATTAATACAACTTATTTTTAATTAAACTCTAACTTTCTTAGAATAATAAAATTAATTCAATTATAATTATTGCCTTACTGTCCTTATTTAATTTCTTATTATATATTTTGTCAACGTGGACATTAATTATTAACAGGACAATTATACTGGTGTTAAGCATTTACACAAGAATTAAGGAAAAAGTTCTTAAAGAAAACAGACTTTCTTTATTAAGCAACCACATCAACAAAATATATAATAAGAAATTAATTCAATTATATTTACATTTGAAACTCGTTTATACACACGTATAAATGCAAACTAAGACTCCAAATATACGTATACAAGTGACATGCATACATTATACATTACAGTCGATACATCTGTTATATCTAACACGTTAACCAAACCGTAAGCAAGATTCTAGCTCCAAATGAGGGAGTAGGAACCCCTATTATTTTCACTTGTAAAGTTAAAAAGCTTCCTAATAAAAAAATGCATGAATAAGTTCTAAAATATTTTTGCTAATAAATTTTAAGTCTTGTTTTCATAGAATCTTAATGAACAGTGTAACATAATTATTTCCTGCCTTCAGACATTTTTTTTAATAACATTTCCTTTCTTTGTAAGTTACTTAAAAATTTTATAAAGTCTGTTCAATGTAATTTAAACCTAAGATAGTTACACACTACTCTAAACTTAATGAATAAACATAAAATTACCTTTAAAATGAAAGCAGAATAGTAAAATTTCGTTGTAATACGGGCCTGAAAAATCTGTAATAATAAAATATGTTAACGTTAATCTTAATAATTGAATAATCGTATAGAATGAAAATAGATTAATTACTATATTAATCGATAATTGTAGTTAATATATATTAAGAAAATTAGTAATAATTACAGGAAATGTTCCAGTTTTCTTATAGTGACAGGAGAACGATTGACTTACTTCAGCTGATCCAAACGCATAAAGATGCCCCTTTGATTAAAATCGCGAACCACTTTGTGATTCGCTAATAGCGCCATCTCACCAACAGTGGAAATTTCCATCAGTTGCTTTCAATATCAAATTTCGCAAGACGATTCTGTATTCATTTTTTTATTTTTAATTTTTTTATTTTTTAATAATCATACTCGAGTTTAAGCATAATAATCTGATGATTGTTTTTTGTTCTGTCATAAATTAATTTCCTGTATATTTTATATTTAAGTAAATAAATTCTTGTACGGTAGGCCCTCGATTTAACGGATTATTCGGGGAAGGAGTGTCCACTATTGTCGAAAGTTCGTTAAATCGAATGCATATTAAAAATACGTACAATGTACCCATCGGATGTATTCTAATCTATATTAAATGTAATGTTATTACAACGTACAAATACGGGAAAATGTTATAAAATACAGTAAATTAAGTAATTTATATTCATTGACTCATTGACCCGACTTTTAGTGTGCTCTATTCGCAGTTAAAAAATAATAATAATTCTAAATTTTTCCTTTAGAACAGAATTTTCCCTCGTTAAATCAGAATTCCGTTAAAACGGGGTCTGTTAAATCGAGAACTTACTGTAGGGCTATATAAAAATTGTTCTGTTCCGGATGTATAAGTTCTTACACTAATAAAAAAAAAGTACAATTAATGTAATAATCAATTTAAATTTTATATTAATGTTTTATGATTATTAATGAATATGCTTAAGTCATTTATAATCATAACTAATAAATGAATAGTAAATAGTGAACATAGAAGCTAAACTTTAATTAATAATAACATATAATTAGAAAATGGTTATATTTTTTAGATTAATAGAAGCAAAACAATATAAAACTATGTTAAGATCTTGTATTTTTAATATTATATGCCACTTTTTTTTTTGGCTTATTTATGTTAAATTATTACATTAAATTCATCTATAAAAAAAGCTTCTAAAAAATTTGTTCGGGTGTTTTTACCGGTGATTTCGTTTTAAATTTACATAATGTAAATTTTATATCTCATTTTTTTTAGTTTTAATAACTTTTATTTATTTTATTGTTTCTATTTTTATAGGGCGTGTTAATTTTTCATTGGAAAATAGTACTCTTGTGTTACATAACATTTCTTAACGAGTGTAAATAAATGAATATATCATAAATAAATAAAAACTGGCAAGAGCTCTTACACGATTTTTCTGTCACTGGAACACGTTAAGGAGACAAGAAAGAAAGTTCGATAAATTTCAGGTGTAATTTCTAAAAATTAGAAAAAAAAAGGGGCAAAAGCCTTATTTTTGGGTGTACAGTTGAGTATAAAAAATTGAAAATGCCAATAACGAGTAAAATTTTCATTAAGTCTGACTCCACTAGAGATACGATCCTCTATTTCCTATATCTCCCCTATTGACTTATAATCTCCAAAATTTAATACCAATAATGCTCAATAAGTAGAACTATTCCCGCGAAGTTTCAAAATTTTTGATTCATAGGGTCCTGGCATGTAAAGTAAAATACAGGCCAACGCAAACATACATATAGAATTTTGTTCCTGTTTTATTTTTTGGAATCAGACAACCTTAAAATGCCTAGAAAGTCAATATTTCACCGATTACAATATTTTTTCTCTGTTCCATAACAGAAAGTAATTGATATATTTTACGGCTATTGTATTTGAAAAACTATAAAAATGAAATTCTTTTTACAGATGAATGATTCTGATATGATTTCATTTAACTGATAAGATTCCAAACGTCGCTTTTTGGTATTATTTTTAAAATTATTAATTTAAACATCATAAATAGAAGACAATAGCATCATTTGATTGAAATTATAAAAATAATTAATATATTATTTTTCGGAAATCCTTGACCGGAAGACTACACGAACAAAAACTTATTGATTTGAACAATTTTGATGATATAAAATATGATCAATACATGAAGCTGGACTTAGATTTGCAACCTTAAGCTAAACACGAAACAGGCTTTTTTCTGCCCAAATGATGATACGTGTGAAGTCCTAAGTTATAGACACGAGGCACTAAGCTGTAGCTTGTTTATGTGCAAATAAGGCCCTGTCAATGTTAAACGAATTAGGGTGTGTATTCATTTAACTATTTCAAAACTGTGTTAATGAAAACTATTGAAACACACAGTTAAAATGTAAACAAGTTTATGATGACCCAATTCTAAAGAAAACATAAACAAATTTTAAAAATCTTTTCTAGAGGAAAAATTTAAGGAATATTTTCCTATTAAATTATTTTATTGCCATTTTAAATATTAAAACTTTAAAATACAGTAATAAAAAGCATCACCATTTTTATTATCAAATGATTTCAAGTATATGTATAACAAAATACAAGTTACTTAATTTGAAGCATTTATGTTAGAAAATTAAATTAAATATTTATGTTTAATAATATGCACTTTTCTAAAAAATCTTTCATATTAATATGTAGAAAGTGTTTGTTGCTAAAATTTGTATTTCAAGGTTTTATGTGTAAAAAAGAGACATGGGTGACACCAATTGTCCTACATTTAACCAAGGTGCAACAGTAAGAGAAATAAAATCGGGGTTCTGAAAACAGTGTAAAGTTTGATCTGATAAAAGCAACAGCTGATTTTTATATATTTAAAAATGTTTAATTTTGTAATAGATAATTTATAATTTAGACCTATATATTTTCCTTTAATCTGAAAATATTTACTGATAAAGTGCTATGAACATATTACGGGAGAAAATAAATATGCATTACATATGTATATATATTTCAAAAACCTAGTAAATATAAAAAATATTTATAAGTTCTAGTGTAAAAAAAATATAGAAACTTCATACCAAATAAGTTGAAATTTTTTCGGCAGAGAGTTTTTCTCTGAGAAGTGAGATGTAACTTTCTGATTTTTCTGAACTTTTCCGATTTCTGACGAATTTTGAATCATCCACGCATTTATATTTACGTTATGAACATGTACAGATGAGAATGCATTATTTCTGTTTACTTAAATATTAATTAATAGTAAAATTTTTCATTAACAAAACGATTTGAATCAAGACAGTAAATTATCGGAGTTAGTAAAACTATTTCACTGAACACTTTACAGGAATTCGAAAGGAATTGGTATTTTAACATTGATACAGATACAAAAACTACGTAATTTAGCGCTAATTTGGAAAATAAAATGCATGCATTATGCAGAATAAACTGCCTTGAAAATTAATTAAATAAATCATATTTCATTATTCTCTGAAAATAGATGCTTCCCTCGAAAATGGATGTGGTTATTGATAATTCTGAAAAATATGTGAATTATAATAAATTCTGATGTCATATATTCTAGGCCTATATAGGTCCTATGTACAGAGCCTAAAAACAAAGCAACTATATCATTTATACTCTGAAATCTCTTTTGAGCAATGAATAGGTCTATAGATCATATGTATCTACAGACCTATGCAAAAATTCTAGCCTGAAAATGAGCTAGAAAAGCAATGTTATGCGAAGGATATAAAAGATAAGTTAAGTATACTTAAATGAAATCTTGATGTGCGGTACTTAAGAGTGATTTTAAACCAAGCAATTAACTGACGAATGGATGTAATATCTCGAATTAAATATTTAGCTCATTCTTTTAGTATAATTAAATCAAATGCAATATAATGTAAGTACTCACTAAATATCTATCGCATATAAATAAATTAATTGGTAACAATGGATACTTACATTGATGCTTATATCTATCATACTATGTGATAGATATAAGCATCAATGCAAGTATCCATTGTCACCAATAAATAAATAAATTCCAATGTCAAATTTTAGAATTTTATTATTATTTAAGTTTAATAAATTTCCATTTAATCTAGCATATGATATTAATTAGATATTTGAAAATATTTTTAACAATTTATCTTTTGTCAAAATATTTTCTCTGTTCTCGACAGCTGAATTCGTTTCTAAACATTTATATGCTGCGAATCAGTTTTAAACGAAAATGTATTTCACAATTAAAAACAAGAATTCAAACATAAAAATGGTTTATATTTATTAATAGGTTTATAATGAAATAAGAGTTCAGCAATTACCAATCCAATTGATTTACATATTACTACTTTACAATTCTGTAAAGTCATGTAAAATAAATATCCTTGCAAACAATTATGTAATTTGTAGTCAAAATATATTTTTATACAAAATTACAAAATTCTAATAACAAAATCATTTCTATATTTAAATAAAGGTATTACTATAAATTACTTTAAATTAATAATTAGTAATAAATTAAAAATATATATCAAAGTAAATACCGGTATATTCGTTTTCATCTAAAATATTGAGTATCAGAATTTCTTAACATTCTTATTACATTTTAATTTATCAAACTTTAAGAATGTTTCCTATCTATATTAGAAATCTTTACATTTATCAAAAATTATCACCAATATTCATTGATAAAAAGTTTATTGTAGATTACAATTAAAGGATCGGACAAGAGAGAGAAAAACAATTTATCACTTTGACAAATTAAATGGCAAACTCGTTTATCAAAATTTTCTATTGACCTTTTTTAAAATGTTTTCACCGTTTATATCTAATCAATAAGTTGCACAGTTAAAGCATAGAAAAGATAACCCTATTGTCTTTCTTTTCATAAAATCAAATACTTCAGATAAAAAGTAAAGTGGTTAAATGAAACACATTATTTTATTAGAGAAAAAAAAATAAGTTTCTTTCTAAAAAATAACTAATGAATTCAAATATTAAATTAATATATAATGTAATAATATAAATAATTAATTTAGATAGAAAATATTACACATCTTATGTGTAATATTTAATATACATTTTTATATATAAGATCTTTAATAAAATATTTTCGATTAAAATTGCTTAAAATGCTTATCATTTATATTGTTTTTAATAAATAAATAATAATGTGAAATGTCTAGAAACTGTAGAATATATATCAGAAAGTAAATATTTAACTTTATTATCATAAAATAGCTTCCATTTGTAACCGAAAAATTTTGTTTTTCGGAAAACAATGAAAAGGAACAATGTGATAGTAAGGAGAGAATTCAACGAAAAGATTAAAAATAATAATAGTAATACAAACGAAATATGTATTTATCAATATAGTTTAACTCAGTGATGTATCCGGGATTTTGAGAATATGGGTGCTACTCAACACAGATTCAGGATGGCCCTGCTTTGAGCAGCCCCCTGTCGTTTTACGAAAAATGTTATCCAATTATCTTAGAGTTACGTAATGTTACCTAATTGAAATCTTGCGATATTCATTATTATATGTAATTTTATTCTGACTTAACAAAACTGATTTCTTTGGTATCAAGTGGGTACTGCACCACAGTAAGCATCTCTCCCTGGTTTAAGTAGACCTATATGTGAAGAATGAAATAAAATAAATTTACTCACGAAATGAAATTCTGTTATCATAACTGGTATAACCACAAATTCAAAATTATTACTGTAAACTGAAATCAAGATTGGATATTTGAGTTAATATAATACTTGATTTCATATAGCTAGCGTATTCATATACTTATTCATATAGATATACTCGTAGATATCTTATTTAGTGATTCCTCTTTCTATTCATAATGACAAATATTATTATCAGCAAATTAGTTAAAATTAATATGATTAAATTAATACAGATAAATACAATGACGTATATTTTATGTTTTCTCATTCAACATTTTTTGTGATCTGTTAAATATTTTTCAATAAATTATTAAACTATTATTATTCTGAATATTCTATTTCTTTGCAGTACCTGGATAAAAATATTTATCGGGGTACTAATATTCCGTATTCCTTTGCTGGATAAATCTGTAATACAATTTTAAAAACAAGATACGCCTGAAGTTTGAACGTAGACTATGTACAAAAGGTAATATGCAATGTAATAATACAATTTTGTATGTATCATATCTTCACATAATAGTTATTATTTACAGATATGATATTATAAAGGTCATACATATTTTTCATAAGTTTCGGTGAATTTTACATAATTTTTGTAAATAATTGACTTTGAATTGTAACAATAATTATCTATTATTTCTAGAAATATATTACTGTATTATATAATGGAGAAACATAACGTTCTTCTATAAATTTGCTATTGAAATCCTTTTCAATATATTTTATAACATTTTATTTTATATTTTAATATAACTTATATAAAACATATTTATAATTATAAACGAGAAAAATTGTTGTGACATCGTTACAATGCCAGTGTTTTTCAAGTCTAAGTCAGTGTTTTTCAACCTTTTCGTAATAGCAGCATCTCCCAATTTAGTAATTTTTTCTTGCGGCATTACAATGTGTAACGATTTTTTATATAGGTACGATAGTTAAGTTTCAGTTTCTCAGCTTCAATATGTAATATTTTGAAATTTTACATACATAATAATAAATATAAAACAATGTTAAAAATTAATATAATTAATATTTGATGATAATTAAGATATTTATATAAGATTTTTGAAATTAACTGTATCTTTAAATGTTAGGTGAAATTCATATAATTTAATATTTAGTTGGACCTCCCTTTATTTGAATAACATTAAACACTCTATCAAGCATAGTTTGAGTCAATTTTTGTAATTGTTTCACTTCAGTATTTTCCCAAGCATCCACAATTGCTAATTTTAACTTGTTTACTTGATAATAATGTTTTTGTTTTTTTTACCATAAACTATTTTTGTCATTACACTCCACAGATTTTCTGTCAGAATAAGATCTAAGCAAGTGTAATACTTTGATGTATTTGTTAAAAAAACAGTTCCTAGTTGATTTTGATGCATGGACTGGAGCATTGTCTTGGTGAAATATCTAATTACTGTATTTCCACTCAGTGTCGTAGCTAGGGTCATTAGAGGCTAGGGAAAGATTCTGATTTTCTGCCCTCAAAAATTCTCTACTAGACATTTTGAAATACTAAGAATCTCTTGGTTGATTGCGCCTTCGGGGTTTGCGCCCCTAGCGCATGTCCTTCTTGCCAGATCCTAGCTATGGTGTTCTTTCCACCAATTAAAGATCCAAATCAATTATTTTTTAAACATATCCCGCTATTTTTAAGAATCTATTTTTCATCAACAACGACAAGTTTTTCCGTTGAACCCAAATGCACTCCAAACCATTACGTTGCTGACGATTCATTCTAACTTTGGCTTCTCTTTTCACATTACGCCAATAAAATCCATAATTGCGTGATCCATCTAAATTCCACTTGTTTTCATCATAACACACAACTTCTCCCACTCATTGGTCCAGTTCATGACAGATTTAGCCCATTGAAGTTTTTATTACTTGTGAATGGGTGTCAAATTAGGTTTCGCTTTCTTTTTGCAGTGTTTTATGTTTTTATCATCACGAACACATCGTCACACAGTCTGATGCTTGTTGCTTAGTAAGGGAGAAAAAGTCTTTCGTTTATCAATTAATTTTTTTCTCACGTCCACTTCTTTTCGATTTTCCATAATTTTATTGTTTTGTTGCAGCAGTTTTAGAACAATTAATTATGGTAGCCATTTCTCTGAAACCCTTCACAGAACTTCGTAATTCATATACAATATTTTTTTAAATGTTTGCTTCAGAACGTTGACTGTCCTTGGCATTGTTTCATTAGTATTTAAAACTGTTAAATCATTAAAATTTCAAAAATTTTAAATGATTTGCTGTTATAACATGGTGTAATAATCATCCATTCAATTGCTTATTAAAAATATAGGCCTATTTACATTTGTAGAGTATTAGGCCCATAACTCTAAACTCTCTGTCCTTATAATTTTTTTTACATTTAAAAATGCAGTTAATTTCAAAGACCGTGCAAAAATATCTTAATCATTATCAAGTATTAATGAAAATTCCTTTTAAACATGATTTTGGGTTTATTATTATGCATACAAAATTGCAAAACAATATTACAAATTGAAGTTGAGAAATAAAACTTAATTTTTTTCATAATGATTTTGTTACTGTGTATACTTTAATACGTATTACAAATACAGGTGGAGCAGTTTAAATTACAAAGATTTAATTATTTAAGTTAAAATATTAAAATTCCATTTATTGCTTGTATTTAAAAATATGAATTGAAAATAATTGCATTTTTAAAGAGCTGCGCATGTATTTAAAAATTATTACACGATTCCATAACACAATAATTTATTTCTTAACATACTTAGCTAAAATAGTAACTTACTTACTATGATAGCTAAGAATAGCTATTTCTTACTTGTATAAAGTGCTGCGAAAGTATACATTGACTTATAATATAATACAAAGAAAATAATTTGTAAATATACATAAATTGGATTTTCTTAAAATGTTAATTCAAATCAGTTTCATGTACAATAAAATGTATTAGGAAATTATTTGAAGTCATTTTTATAAAAAGTTATAAAAATTCTTTCAAAAGGGGAAAAAAATAACTTTTGTTTTTCACTCTTTACTACAGCGAATCAGTTTAATAAGAGAGATAAAAGATTGATTGAATAGATTGTTATTCATAGAACGAGAAATTTAATATAAATTTATATCATCTCTGAATGAAAATAGCTTTAATAGAAAACTAACAATTTTAGTCATTTTACTTAATACAATATCTTCTTATACAGAAACATGAAGTTCTGAATAAACAAGATAAAATTTAAATTATATCAGATTACTATATTATGTTTATGATTTAGAATTGGTGAAATTTATTCTTCTCTGTATTACAGTATTCCTTTTGTGAAAAAATATTTAATAAATGAAGTCTAAAACTTTACAATTTACAGGTTATTGAATTTAGTAAATCAAAGTGAAGAAAGATAAACTATTTGTTGTTTTCTGTTGAAAGATCAACGTCCTTTGACTTCTGTATAGCGAATTTTTTCTTTGTTTGGTTCGACGTAATAGAGAATTTCGAAATTATTTGTAATGAAATTTTTAAAGTTTTGTATAAAAATGAAAAATTAAGTTTCTATTTTAATTATTTAAAATGTTTCTATTTTATTATAACAAATATTTAAATTAAATATTATAATAATAATCTTAAATTAAACAAGCATTGTTTCAGATAAAAACTTTTTAAATACAAAGAAAAATGAAAACAACAAATAATGAGAAGTCATTTAGAAATTTTATATTTGTTTTTATTTATTTAGACTTTTTATTAGAAAATATGTTACCTAATAAAATCACACAAAAAAGATATGTATAATGAATTGTATTAAATTATAATAAACCATTAAAAAAGAAAGATAAATTTAAATCTTCTTTCAAAATTTTTTTATATTTTATGTTAGGTCACTCGTCTCTTATAAAATCAATTCTGATATTTGTATGAATAAAAAGTTATTAATCTATGAATAAAGTATAAAATTTCATGTTTTAAGTTGTACTTTAATATTTGAATAGCATAATAATGTATATTTTGTAAACAAATTTAGCAAGTTTTAAAGTTGTTTACATTCCATTTAATATAACATAACTATTTTTTGTAATAATATTTGACAAATTTATACATAAGAAATTAATAAACTATTTAATAAATAATAAAAACATGGTAAGTTGCTTGATAAATTGTTTAAATAACATGTTATCGTTAGAATTTAACATGTTTAATCTTTTACAGATAAATCCCTATTTCTTAGCTGTAAATTCTGGACTGTTATAACTCAAAATTCATTAAATTAATTTTTGAAATTTGGATATTTAAAACTGATGACTCGGATTTTCACTGTTTATTACTGTTTAAAAGTTATAAAGAATACATTATTTTCCCTAACACATATTGCACAGCTTAATATAAAAACTCTTTTGTACGGGAAAAGCCGTGTGAAAAATAGTAATGATTGTTTTCTTTGAACTAATCATTGTAAGTAATGAGACATTGACATGATTTTAAGCAAAAAAGTTAAAATTCATTTTTATGACCTAATCAAAGCTTACAACATTAATGAAAACAAAATATTTAATTTTACAGAAAGTGCCGAAATATGATAATTTAAAAATATTTTCTTGTCTCATTCTAGTATTTAAGTGAAGAGACATAACGAGCTCACAATATGAGAAAGAACTTTTATTAAATAATATATTAATTTTCATATTTAAAATGTATAAACTGTTAAGGACAGGGCCATTGACTTTTTATAACATGTTTTAAATAGCTTATGAAACATGATCTTATGGAGAAATATCGATGTTATCCGAATTGATAAAGAACTGTCGTCAAGCATAAAATTCTTTTTTGAATGTTAAATTCAAAATCAAAAGATAAAATATTGTGATTAGTTATTATATAAAAATTACACATTTTTAAAAATTATATTTTATATATAGGTCGAATGTTTTAACATTTTTATCAGATCAGATATAGAAAGCTAAATATAACAATATCTAAAGACTATAATCAATTTAGTTTAAACAAAATTGATTTATTAGAACAGTACAACTTTTTATGTTGACACGGAAGCAATTCAATATATTCTGTTTAGTATATTTAGATATAATTATATTGTAATAGATAATAGTACAGATTACTTTAGGTTACTTTAATATCTAATAAAAATAAACTCTTAGAAAAAATTTAAAAGACAAATTAGTATGTCAATAATTACACTTTCATTTGTTAGTAACTTTTAAGGAGTAGGCTTATACCAGTTAATTTAACACATTAATTGTAATGCTCATTATTTGCGTAAGTATACTTACAGTTAATAAAACACTTCAATAGCTTTATACATTTTAAAAATTTATATATAAAGCTATATCCTGTTATTCGAATTTAATCCTAAAAACGATTCGGATATCAGGAATTTTTTTCAGGAAAGAATTTAACTCGTTTCGGTCCTCAACCAATAATACTAAAACATTGCAAAATACAGTATTGAAACATATTTACCTATCAATCTATGTTTTTAGTACAATATTAAACATTACAAACTCCAAGTACCTTGCTAACAAACACTTACGAGGTCATTAAAGGATATGTTTGTAAACAGTAATGTAACGAATAAGTTTGTTTTCTGCCCCTATTAGAAATTGCATATGAACTTTAACTTGCAGTTTTTACACTGCATTAACGTGCAGTAGATGGAAATAGAAATGTAACCAAACTATACATTTTTTTATATTATAGGCCCAATGGCGAATCAAGAAAAACCCAAAGGAAGAGACTAACTCAAAAATTAAAAATATTTGAATAATTATAAATAGTTTTTATTAACATGTGTTGCGGATTGTCCGATAAACCATATTTGCCAATCATAAATGTTTTAAATGATTTACATACAGTACTGATTAGAAATTATACATTGCAATTTAAAAACAATGTACCAGTAATAGTGGTACAATGCATTTGGATTGCTTGTGAAGATAGGAACATAAAATCTCAAATTCTCAAGTCTCAACTATTAATAATATTTTGTTACGCGCAAAATAATCAATACAATATATTCTTTACGTGATATTTATTTATTTTTAATCGTTTGAATGTGAAACTTTTGACAATAAATCTTATGAAAATAAACTGGGAAACATCTTAATCATTTATCTCATAATTCATTAAAATGTTAAATGATTTTATTGTGATTATATGCAAAAGTTATTCCAAATCACGATTTTCTCATTCATCGTTAAACTTGGGCATTAATTAAAGTTGTGTGATTTTAAATGCAATTCTATTAGAATTATTAATAATATCAAAGAATATGCATTTATTCAGACCAATATTTATTATTATGAAAATGTAGATTTAATTCCTATTTCTAACTGTACAATTATTTTACTTTTACAATGAAATCTTTATTATTAAAAATAATCATTTTCATATTTAACCTAATTATTATAAATATTAAAAACTGATTTTTCTGTAGTATTATTCTTGTTCTTTTAGTAAAACTTCTAAATACAAATAAAATATTACATTAGTTGTTGCCTTGAAAAGAAAAAGAAACACGGTTAAGTTGTACGGATCTGTAGTATTATTGTTTTATATGTGGTTCTTGAAAGATAAATATTGAACTCCATTCCCACCTGCAAACCAAGAGCTTTATGAATAGAAAAAGATTATAGCAACGTCAACGTCGGGAACTCCAGTTATGTAACATTCACGATTCGGTAGTTACTCACTTCAAAATATAAAATTTTGTTCACACTAGTTTTATTGCATACAAGTAAACGAGTTACTGGAGAGCTTCTTAATTATAAAAAAAATATATAAAGATCTTAATAGAAAATTATTTATCTGTAAAAGTATAAATAATACAGATAAGAGTTAAACTTTCTACACAATGTTTTACAGAATTTCATTATATATATAACATTCTGTAGAAATTTTATATTATAAATACGTATTATTTCTCATATATAATTTTCATAAATTATAAGATATCATTACAATAATCACTATGTTTATTTAATATAATTTACTATCTACATATTTTTATTATAATAATAAAAATTATCTTACGTAAGACAAAATATCACTAATAATTTATTCTTATTCTCTTATTTTTATTTATAATTTAACTTAATATATTATAATAAATAATATTTTACAAAATTTGCAATAAAACATATTTATATTCTAATTTAATTCAGTTTCAATTATACTTCTGATTTAAATTATTATAGACAATTATGATTGTTAACTTGAACAAATTTAATTCGATTTTAAAATGTTTATGGTTGATCACCATTTTATATTATTCTCTTATAATAGTGAATAAGTGTTTATTACCTTATAATATCCTAAAACTTTTGTATTGTATATCGTTTTCAACATATTTACGTTTTTATACTTTAATTTTAATATTTTCTAATGATACGGAATCATGAAACGTGACTACTCAGAAATTACTTGAGTTATTATACGCCTGGATATATCGGGTCCTGTCCCTTCTCATCCGGTTGTCCCATTGTGGGATGGCCAAACCCATAATGGGCTTAATTAAAAAAAAAAGAAAAAAAAAGGCTGTCTTAGTGCATGTATGGCGGAAAGAGTAAAAAAGACCATTTTTATTAATAAATAAACATTCTACGTACTTCATTTTCTTCTAAAACAAATAATGAAAAAGGCGCCCAGTAAGGACCAAAATGGACCTCATAAAAGCTCTTGAGTGCTTTGCTCATGCGACACTTAGAAGTCCATAACGGCCGTATTCACAACCAACAACTGAGTTAAGATTGGTTCAAACTTTAGTGTAACTTGCAAGTGAAACGAAAAAGCGAAGAGAATTTCACTTTATTAGTGACGCCATTTCTGGCGAATGTTTCTGTTTAACGAATCGCGCTGGCAGTCAATGACTGAACAGTTTCGGAGCCGTAGAGTATTTTTCTGCTGAACGCCATTAACAGTAGTGCTGTTTCGGGACATGTTTGGTGTTTTGACGTCACATTTAGTAGCGAATTTCATTCACGCTACCTTCGATTAGATATAATTGATCAAAGATGGCTGCGCCCATATAACGTGAAGTATATAGTATATATTATTTACACGTATTGAAAGCATACATTACAGTATTAATCCATTCAAAAATAGTTATCATCAACTAAAAACAGACATCTGCAAAATAAACTTTAAAATTAATATAATTTACTTCGTTGAATGTTTTTAAGTTTTTGGAAACAAGCAGAAGCTACTGTAACGCTACGATTCTCTCGTATTAACTCGCAATTCATCGTTCACCAGATCGTTGCCATTAAGTAACAGTTATTCTGGCTCTTCACTTAGCGCGATTCCTAAGCGATTCAATTGCCTTAGTCACTGCTCATGAGCAGTAAAATCGTCTTCTTGTAAGAATCGCCTTCTAATACTTTAGCGACAGAGTAGTGGAACAACGTGACGTAGCGATTCTGTCGCAGCCAATCGGCATGCAGCATCCATAATTCCAAGTGTACGTGACATCATATTTTTACCCACCATCTTTAGCACTACTGACGACCGGTGTGGAAATTTCGTAAAGATTGCGTCGCTCTATGAATCATCAGGTGACGGCGACGCGATCGCGCTAAGTGAAGAGCCCGCATTACCGTTGTCTTATCTTCGTTCAGTTGAAACTGTTGAGTCTGCCAATGTGAACTTTTTCGCTGGCGAAAAAATTTCCACCAATTAGAACAGAAGATTTGTTGACATAAAGAGAAGGGAAAATCCAAACTGAAGACAACACATGCGACTTACGATGTGCAACAATTTTTGAAATAAGCAATGCTCTATTTTTGTTTTTGTGTTTTTTCTTTTTTTCTTTTTAATAAATACATGCAAGACGATAGCATTATTACCAATTCGCTGTTTTTTTTTTTTTTTTTTTTTTTTTTTTTAACTCTTTCCGCCCTGTGGGCACTAAGAGGGCCTCTTTTAGAAGGCCCATTATGGGTTCGGCCAGGCCCACAATGGGGCGACCGGGTGGTGAAGGACGGGGCCCGACATATCCGAACGGACCACCCCCCGAAAAATTCCTGGGGATTTTCGACCCGTTCGGATTTCTGAAATAAGCAATGCTCTATTTTTGTTTTTGTGTTTTTTCTTTTTTTCTTTTTAATAAATACATGCAAGACGATAGCATTATTACCAATTCGCTGTTATTAGCCATCTTATTGACATAACATTATCTTCGCTCGCAACTGATTGGCTACACTTTTCGAGTTTTCTCATCCTGCAAAACACTATTGAGAATCAAATTCGCTAAGCGAGAAATAAGATCGCTTATTGTATTTCTCTTTCTCTTTCGCTAGCGAATGTTTGTGTGAATTACAGAGGTAGAATTTAACCAATTACCATTCACTTTACTTTTGGTATGTGAACACTTATTGATTAACTTCTAACTCTTAACTCGATTCTTGGTTGTGAATACGAACGTCATTCATAATGACAATCGTATTTATACTGATATACAAAATTGTTAATATCTCAGAAACAGTTGAGTTTTCAAACCTATGACCTGTCCATTAATTACGTGTACAGTTTGAGGGAGAGAAGGTCGGGAAAAGTATATCTTTATACACAATGAAGTGGGAGGAGAACGAGGTATTGTCTACGTGAACTTTCTTAGTGATATTAGTGACATACGAATTTGTTCTTATAAGCTTACTTATTAGTCAGGTAAATAAACTCAGTTAAAAAACATTTGCAGAACTTTTCAAAGTAATTTCTTCAATGTCAGAAGTCCACAAATTATTGTACACTGTACTGTATATGTAATTAAAGGAAAGGGAGTTTGCCAAAAGTACATCAACAGGGAAGGAAGGGGTCATGGCCCAAACTGTACACGTAATTAATGAATGGTCTCTATATTTACCAAGGCTTTTTTTCAGTGTGTACATATATTAACACGTTGTACTGTACACTTTGATTTCAATTTTACACTTCTATATCACGATTACTTCGTAAAGTGTCAGCATCAAGAATATTAACAATTTTTTTAATGGAATCTTATTTAGTTTTGAATTTCATTCACAAGGACATCTCAATCAACATTTTTGAATGATATTTATTTTAAAACCAATTTAAATGCATTTTAATCAGATATAGAAAGTTTAAAGTTACATATAAGCTTATTTTAGGCTAATACTTTAAAAGCATAATATAACACAGAGTACTACCGAATGTTAGATTTTAACTTATTAAACTTAATTATGTTTAGGTCTAATTGAAAATTGTTCAAGAGACTAATTAACACAAATCTTGAAATACGGTAAAATTGAATCTGAAGAAAGTTCCGTTTAAAACTCACAATACCGGGCTGCAATATTTAATTATATTTTAATTTAAAAATTAATCAGGATCTCCGTCCCCTAAGCTTTCCATATCAGGTCTCTATTTTCATCTATCTAATTCTTGAGAAAATTCTAAGTTTAACATGGGAATGTAACTTACAGGTCTGCAATTTGAAAATTTCAGCCAAATTATCATTAGGTCTATCACTTGTTTATTTCTAATCATTTTATGACAGAAATAAATGTATTGATAATTTTCGTCAGTCATGAAATATTTCAACAAAATTTATCCGCCAACGTCATCTTGTTTATATCAGTCCTGTCAACCATATATTTTAACAGTGAAGAACAACATAATCTGAAATGAGGGACAAATGCCATTCTCTATGAGACATAGTTTATAAATTTAAAAAATATAAAATTCTCCGAAAACCCTAGAAGGACTTCAAAAACGTAGAAGTACTTAGGCTATACTTCCTCGTTACAGAACAACGCAAGTCTTGGCTTATTTTTGAAATTTATTTTATTGATTTAGAATTTATTGATTTATAGAACATTATTGAGCGCAATCATGTTTTAGAAATCAAAAATTTTAAAACAGGAACTGTAGTCCTATTTCATATAATAACAAAAATACAATTTCTGTTTACGGGACAAACTATGATACTGTGAGACAGGAAAAAGACACTAGAACGTGGGACTATCCCTCTTGACAGTCATGTTTATATAGGCAACAGACAACTAATAGAGTAAATCACATAATACATGTTATGTTCATCGAAGAATTAAATAAATACGAATGAATTTTAAAGAAAGTTAAGCAACACTTTTTCGGGATGTACAGTACATCTGATGTTAATTAGTTTTTAATTTAATTTTTTTAGGGTTGTAAACAATAAAAAACAAGTTAGGTGAGAAAGAGCCATGTTTTTTCATTATTTACAGCCTTGAAAAAAATCAATTAATATAAGATATACTATACATATGGAAAAAGGGCGTTACTTATACCTCATCCTGTATAATTTCTAAATTCTTACCTTAGCTTGTCTAATTAATCTACTTTTAAATTTATTTAAATTTAATTATATCAAAACAGCATAGAATCTTTTGTAATAAATAAAGTTATTTTTTTCAATCGAAATAATTTTAGTATAATAAGATAGGAATTACATAAAATTTATTATTATAAAGTTATCAAATACATAAACGTTTCATCGAATTAATTAAATATCAAAGTCAAATTATAATTAGAAAATCTTGATAATAATTTATTTTCTTATGAAGATACAATATAGAATAACGCAATTTATACATAAATAAATCAGTTTAAATTGATTTTATATCGTTTGATTTATTAACATTAAAAATATTGCTGGCATTTTTCATTTATCAAATTCGATAAGTCATTCAAAGTTCAATCCTTCAGTGCCTTTTTTATAACACAAGGTCATGTTCTAAATTCCCCAACGTTTTTTTACGAACGAAATTATAAATTAAACTATAGGAAATTAATTTAAATTTTTAACGTAGGTGGACATTAATTTTTAAATAATTGAAAAAGTTGAGTAAAGCTTTAAACACTAACCTTACTTACTTTGTATTAAGATTGACCGAATAATAGAAGCGAACGTTCAGGCTAATGCAATCAAACAGGCATAACTCGTTAAAGTCTAAATATGAAATTTTAAACTTTAAAACCAGTTAGAATTACAGATTAAGGTTTTAAATTTTTTTTATAATTTATTTTAGTTTTTTAATAAATTAATTACGCGATAATTTTTTTTGTTAAATTCAATGACGTGACCTCGCCTCATGGGATATTGATAACAATAGATATTTCGACATAGGTTATATATTAATCATAATGCCAAGCTAGTTTATTCCGTAATAAATATCTAATTTAAATTTTTATTTATTTATTAAAAAATTTTAAGATCTAAACTATACATATTAATTTTAATCGAATATGATAATATTTACAAAAAATCGAGCTTGGGGTAATTTGATTTATTATTCTATTTATAACACATTTTGTTTAATTATAGTTCAGATTTATTATTAATGTAATACATTTAACAAATATATTTTTTAATTATGCTAAATTAATTTAACGATATATTTATAAATTAAATATTCATTAATCAAAGGAATTATTTTTATACTATTGTTTGGTCTACTGTTATGTCCAAACAAACAGAATTTAATATGTGTTTTGTCTCTAATTTAAGCAGTTTATACTTTCGCTTTGATTCTTTAAAAATAAAAAAATGTAATAGAAGGTTCTGATAAAACAATTTTAAGCAATTTTTCTCCGTAAATGTTATTTTAAACCAGGCATGTCAAACACGCGGCCCGCGGGCCGCATGCGGCCCACCAACACCTGGGTTGCGGTCCGCCGAGACTTTAAAAAAATTTTTAAATACTAAGCTTTGACGCTTGAAGTTGGAAAGTTTGAACTTTTTTGAACTGTACGATTTCCGCCCTTTTTGTGTTTGTCCGTCCGTATTTCGTCTAACCAATTCAAATTGGTCGACGCTAGGAAAGACGGTTGGATAACGGCCGCGGCTTTGAATCTACGAACGATGATTGGCCGGCGAACATCGTACGAGAGAGGACGTCGTGGAAGACTGCTACGTGCCGATTTGTCCATCAGCGATTGCTACAATCCATTTAAAAGGAAAGGTTTTGGCGCAAAAGTCAAGTGTTTGCTGGAACGTCAAGGCGGACGTTTGTGCGCTCTGCCGTGACGAGTGACTGTATCCGAAGTATACGTCGCAAGGTGTCTTTTCGACGGATCTGTTCAGGAATAGTGACTTTCGGAACTTTGACTGTTTGTGTGAATCTACTTTGTAAACGTCATAATTTTTGTGATTTGCAAATTACCGTATTTTACGGACTATAAGACGCACCTTAATTTTTAAGCAATTTTTTTTTTTTTTTTTTTAAATACCTATAAGACGCTACGGACTATAAGACGCACCTGAATTTTGGAGGCAATTTTTCGAAAAAAAAGTGCGTCTTATAGTCCGTAAAATACGGTATATTCGGGCAGGTGGATTTAATAATCTCAATTTGCTTCATTTCTGGAAGATAGAATGTGAATACACCGATCTACCATATTATACGGAAGTTCGTTGGCTTTCGAGTCATAAAGTGCTAAACCGATTCTTCAAATTGCTGGACAAAATCATAATTTTCTTGGAAACAAAAAATTATGAATGTACTGAATTAAAAGATGGACAAAGGATAAAGGTCCTGGCTTTCTCAGTTGATATTACGAGTCATCTTAATCAAGTTAATCTTAAGCTTCCAGGCAAAAATCGTGTTGTGACAACGCTATTTGATAATATTAACGCTTTCAAACAAAAATGATTACTTTGGCGAAAACAAATAGGAAAAGAAAGCTTTGAAAGCTGCCAATATCTATTGCTTAAATCACCTAAATTAAAATTTACAGAATACGCTGACCAAATTAAATTGTTAGAAACAGAATTCGATCGAAGATTTTCTAATTTTAAAAGCTGCGAATTACAATTTTGTCTTTTTACTTCATCTCTATCTATCGATATTGAAACTGTTGATGAAAACTTACAAATGGAGTTAATTAAAATCCAATGTGATAATTTGCTGAAGCAAAAATATATGGAAGTTGGAATTCCAGATTTTTACACATATTTATCTGTAGATCGGTTTCCTAAAATATTATCGTTGGTTACCCGTATACTGGCTATGTTCGGAAGCACTTATTTATGCGAGCAACTATTTTCTTTAATAAAAAATAACAAAAATTCAGAAAGGTCAAGGTTAACCGATCAACATTTATCATCAATTTTAAAAATTGTATCAGCTGAATATATTCAACCAAATTTTGATGACTTGCTTTGTGAAAAACGTTGTCAAATATCTTCTAAAAAGTAATATTAAACTGCGATTTTGTTTATTTCTTATTATAACTTTTGTTTTTTATAAAAAATATAAAATATTTTTAAGTTTAAAAAATAATATGAAATATAAAATGTCTATGTACTGTACGTATAATATACAATATATTGAGTCTAATAAATACATAATATAATCATTCTAAAAATCGTATTTTATTAATTTTTTGAACATTGAAAACATGCGGCCCCCGACTTATACAAAATAGATCATGTGGCCCGTAATATATGAGTTTGACATGCCTGCTTTAAACTAATTAAATATATAACAATTGTAATAAATTCTTTATGAGAGATTTATTAACATAATCCTAGTTTTGCATATTTTCAGTAGAGAAATATCTAAAAATTATTTCTAGATTTGCTCGTTGATATAGAGCTATTGTAGTCTTATCCAAATAGATTTAATTAAATCAAAAGCAGAACAAATCTCAGGGAAAGATTTTCATAATTATTTAAAATAAAAACTTATAAACTTAAAGACAATTAAAAATGTTAAAGTTAAAAGTAACGATTAAAAAAAATAAAATTTAAATAATATCTTAAAGAAATAATAAAGTTCTTGTTAGCGATAAAAATCCTGCAGAGTGATCGATCCTATCGCCCTCTTTAGATCCATCCCTGAATTGAATTAACAATACAGCATTGGATTTACTTATGAGACGTGATAGCCACTACGTTTTTTCCGTTTCTACTTCGCAAAGGTTTTGAAAAATAGTTTTCGGATGTTCTAGAAATTCGTTAGTCATTCTCGTATGCTTCAAACAGATAAATTTCCTATATAAAGAGATTGGGTATCAACAGCACGCGTGCCAAGAGTGACTTTATAGAGTACTTTATCACATGATTACCTAACCGAATTGTTGTATTTTTTTTATAGTTAATAGCAATAAAATTTTAAAATGTTATTTAAAAATATTGCATTTTCATTGCCGAAATGATAACATCACCGATAATGGATGATATTGCGGCTGGACATACCGGTATAACCTTAATGTGCTAGTCTCGCACGACGGATCCGTCAATCAGTTAAGCAAATAACTATAAATTCAACTCTGAATGAATGTATTTAAAAGTTTTAAAAAATTTGTGATAATAGTTTTGTATAATCGTATGTTTAAAAAATACATTTGATATTGCAATCTCATTTCGTATGCAATATAATAATTACTTGATTTTGAATGCTTATTTAGTGTAATCTTTATTTAGAAATTATTTATAAGAGTATCTTTGCAATATGTGAAATATCGTTATAAGCTTTAATCTTTAATACATACCATAATAATTATAACATACATGACTAAAAATATAGCAATTATTATTACATCATATTATTTGATATATGATCGGTTATATTTCAAGAATAATATGACAATGTAATATAATAATTAATGACGTGTTTATTCGAGTGATTTTCATAATTGAATAATTCCAATAATTTGGAATCACTGAACATTGATAGTAGTAGTCGATCGTGGGTTCGCGCCTCACCAACAAGCTGGTTACATGGAATTTTCCAGATTTTCTTCTCGTATCTAACACCTAAATAGGGCCAGTTTCCTTAGGAACTCCCCCTCAGCAGATCGCCCATATATTGCGTTGCTACATCCAATCAAGGAAGTCAATAATTAAAATTTGAATGATTTCTAAAATTTATTAGATGTTTATGATACAATGATGCAATTACATCTTCTATCTAAGAATAAAAATGTCTTCAAATAGTAATGCTTTAAATACAATAAAAATAGTCTATTCATATATCATAAAAAATTATGAAATTATTGGGGAATTTCTACTTTAAATAAATATGTTTCAAAACGAAAACTTATCAATTTATTGTCCAACACAGGAATAAATCAAAACATAACGTCTATCCTAAATAATTTGTTTAATTATCTGTTATTTTTACAGCACGTAACTGTGAGATGCATGCATGTAGTGTTTTCACAGAGAAAAAATATTTAGAGCTGAAAATAATTTTTTGTGCTAAATTTTTATTGTAAGTAAGGGAATTTTACAACTTCTCGGATAACTTGTTCTTTATTTTGAGATTAAAAAGTACTGAAAATACAGTACATCACATAGGCGATCTGTCGAAGAGAGAATGAACCAAAGTCTCACACATTTACGGCTCAAATATTCAACGCTGAATCCGAATACGCTACCTAAAGTTTTGTATGCGCAAGGTGCAGAAAGCTCTGTTTTGAAATGGGAAAGGAGTATTATTACATATGTTTTAACACCACGTTCCGAAGTTGAGACTATGAAGTCTATTTTTTGATACAGGTCTTAGTTTTCGCGCTGTTTTCAAAAGATTGAAACTTACAAGTAAATTTCTATTTATCGAAAACTTGTAAAATTTGTAAAGGTAACGCAACACATGGGCATTCCGCCGAGGGGGGGTAATGTCTCTCGGGAGGTCTTTTTTATGGGAAACTGTCTCCTATTTAGGCGTTATTGACGTGAAGAAAACCCGGAAAACTCCACGTGGCCAGCCCGTTGGCGAACCCACGACCAACTATCAGTGCTCAGTGGTTTTATCCACTCGGCCAATGGTGGGCACCAGACACTGTGGCATCCATTTTTTGGCTTGACTTCTCACTTTGGCGTATTTTTCGGAACTTCTGCTCAAGACTACCTGGCAAGAATTTTGAATGGTTGTCAGATCATAAGGAGAAAATCGATTATCATTGTCACACAACGACAATTCACAAAAAGAGCTGGCCTTGATAACGCAGATTTATTTGATGATCCATTTGATGGTCCAACGCAGATTCATTTAATGGATTCTCTCGCAACGTTGATATTTAGCGACAGCTTTTTTTGGGGAATCTTTCCACCCCGTGGACTCTAAGAGGGTCTTTTTGCATACCCAGTGTGAGTTCTGTCAGGCCCACATAAGATCGCCAGATGATGAGGGACGGAACACAGCGTATCTACGACAGACCACACCTGAAAAATTCCTAGTGATTTTCTATCCGGAGTCCCCAGAGCGTAATTTTTGAAATTTTATTTTTGATCTGTTATCAACAGTTAAATGGTTTCTAATGGATTGCGTTGGATTTTCCATCAATTTAACTTTTTAGAATTAAAATAAGCTAGAACGGCCAAATGACCGTAGCGGTTAAGATGTCAGCCTACTATTCTGGGTACCTGGACCTTCGCTTATCCGGATTAGATGCCGGACAGTCGGAACCTCCAGAAATTTTTAGGAATGGTCAGTCCCGAATATGTCAGCTCTTTCTTCACTATCCAGCCGTCCCCATTATGGGCCTGGCCGAACCCATGACAGTTTATGATTAAAACATCCTGTAGTACTCACAGGGAATTTCATGCTATGCTTAGTTAAGGAAAAATTGCTTTCACTAATATTGATTACATAAACGATATAAATATACGGGTTCCAACACAAAAAAAATTATTCCTTCTCTTGAATTGTTCACAGTAGTTAGACCTGTACAATGTTTGTTAGTTTTGCTACTGTATAGTCTTGAGATGATGGGAAAGAAAAAGAAATCATCGAGAACATTTTTAAAGAAATGGATTTAAAAAAATATATGGTGAGTTGCACAGCAAATGCATCTTAATTGAGAGTAATATAAATTTTAACAATAACTATTCGTAAAAAGTATGCGAACCTCTCTTCACGAGTATTTACAAATAATACAGTTATTGACATTATAAGAAGTTATTGTGCGATTTTTAATATTTAACCACATATAAGGGTATTTTAACAAAGTTCAGAATTTTAATACACGTTCAGAAAACGTAACAATTTCGTAAAGTTAATGAAAGTCTGTTAATTGTGATTTTTACCGTTTATAATGCACAAAATAAAAAGTCATTTGCGATTTACGATAAAAACAAATCTAATTTTTAACACGTTATCTGTTTAAAATTAATTTTTACATTTATGTCTCTTGATAATTATCTGAAAAATTGCCAACGGGATTTGAAATTGTTAAAATATTACCAGGAACTCAACATATGCTGCCAGCCATTTGATCATAATCAAGGCAAAAGTTCCAAAAATAATAAATAAATTATGCCAACTTGTTAATTTTTTAAAACACGCTTGGATTTTTTTTAGTTTGTTCAAATTTAGCATAAAGCTTCTATTTTATATTTTAATTTTAGGAATATCATTTGCATATTTAGTATTTAGGTTTAAAATGTATACTTATACGTTGAATTGTAGTTAATATTTAAAATATATTTTAATAAAATATTATATTCAATACAGCCTAAATTGAATGATAATTTTAAATTTGAAGCAAGATAACTTATTTTAACTTTATCACATATATCTATTAAAGCAAATAGTTAATAGTTAGCATATATTTATGTATACGAGCATAATATCGAAAAATTAATTCAATATGCTATAAAAAATAATTTGTAGTATTTGATATTGTTAACTATGAGTTATTTTAATAATAATTTGTAACTCAATTCATTGATGTATAAGATTTTAAAATTTTAAAATATACATCAGTAGTGTATCCAGGATTTTGAGATTATGGATGCTGCTCAAGGCAGATTCGGAGAAACCAAGGCACGTGCCTTCTGTCATTTTTGGGGAATGTTACTCAATTACTTTAAAATTATTTTAGTTGCCTAATCTTACCTAATTTAAGTCATGCAATACGGGTTGTTATATATATTTTTATTTACTTTATTAATTAATTACTTTAAAATAAGTAATAAAAGTGATTCCTTTGGTATCAAGCAGGTGCTGCAGCGTCATAAGCATCCCTTGGATACGCCCCTGAATTTACACACACATATATACATGTATAAAGATAATGAATTTATTATAGATGCACACATACTCGGAAATATTCATAAAAGAAAGCCTTTAATAATCAACTAAAATAATTATTTAGAATCAACAAAATTTCCGGTATTTAAATGTGAATTTGATCGAAAAATAAAATTAATGAATCAAATTAGAGTTTAAAAATTTTAATTTTCTGAATAAATTCTAAATAATTTAATCCTTTATTATTATTATATTTTATTGTTTAAAAATATGTATAAATATATAAAAATTTACCTTTTTTTATGAATAGTAAATGCTACTGATGATTCAGGACGAATAATGGACTTCATTGATTAATTCAATTACTTGTATCTTAAAATCAAATCCGAAAAATATTAGATACATATTTATAAAAATAATTTAAATAGTTGTAAAAATAATAAAATAAATTTGTTACTTTTTATTAGCTCTTGAAACTCGGGTAATCTTTTTATAATTAAAATTAATTGAAAAATCTGAAATAATTTTAATAATAAAAAAATATATAATTAAATAATTACTGTAGTTTAATAAAAGTTTTCTTAAATAATTTCAATAAAAAAAGAAATCTATTAGTGATTAATTTTGAATCTTGGAGTTAGGAATTTTGTGAAGCAATAAATAGAAAATTAACAGTTAGCCTAGTTGTTGATAATTTTACTGCTTTAAATAAAAACTGGCGCATTTAAATCTTAGTATCCGACCTACAATAAGTATTGTAATATATCATAGTGGATGGAAAATTGAAAAATGGAAACTTACATATACCGGAAGTTATGAAGACACTTAACACCTTCATCCGGATCTCAACGATCTTTATGTAGCCTACTATCTTGTATCCTGGAGATCGCCAAAGAATCACTCATAGCCATACTTTTCGGAAAGGAAAATTAAAGTTCCTTAATTCCCGGAAGAGAAAACTAAAGTTCAATAACTTCATTCGATTGACGAGTGATAAGCATCATTAGTATATAACTAATCAAATAAACATTAATTAGTATATTTATTTTATATTTATTTAAATACAATTAATATAATACAGTATATAAAAATTAGTTTGTTTCTTTTGATTTACTATTATTGAGCTGAGCGAGAGAAGCGATCTCAGCTTATTTCTTTACATTCAAATGTCAAAAATGTTTTGGATGCTTACAAAATGCGTACAGCAGTTCAGTTATGTTTACAAACGTAAACAAACAAGCACAACTCAATTTGAGCTCAACATTTTTCGAGTTTTAAACAGTTTAACGTATCAATTGAGTCTAAATTCCAGTTTAACAGCTTGTAAACGTCTCTGACTGGCAACATTGGACAAGCTCGAGAGAGTCGTTCGGAAGCAAAGTTTGAAAGGAATCGAATTTTTCAAAAATCAAATATCATTGCTTCTATTTTGAAACATACCATATAAACTCTATATTTAAGCACAAATCTCGTTCAGCTTAATATGCAGGCGTTGAAAACAATGAATGCGATCCGAGTTATCATTATTAGGATTAACATCTCGGATGTCAGAAGATATACTTTTCTGTTTCGTGCTATAAGTTTTAATAACTTAAGATTAGATACATTTATTTCAAACAGCTATGAAAGAGTATTTTGGAGTTGATTTGGCATTATTTAGTATTTAAAATTTAAGCAATAGTTAATTTGATGTATTTAATCATTAGAAAAAATATCCAAAAAATTTTAATCTGTTGTATTAAAAATATCATACTTTTTCAACTAAATATGAAGATTTTAATAGTATTAACTTACATTTTATATAGATTATATATATGTTTTGTAAATTATTTACAAAAACAGAATACCTTTATTCAAAGAATTAAAAATTAGAGATACTGTGAATGAACAATGAACAATAACATTTTGTAATCATGCTATTTAAATGAAACAAACGAATGCACTTTATGAATAACTCATTATTAACAGAATTTTCATTCATCTTATAAATTATATTTTATCTCACAAAATTACAGCATAGATCAATTCAATTATATTGACGTCATACATATACAGTGGTGTATATTAAGGTAATTTACATAGTGATAATTAGACATGTCTGTCAGATTTAAATAAATTATCTCTATCATTTTATTTCAAATTCTATTTATGAAGAATATTTTTAATGAAAGAAGTTTATTAATTTTTTAGGGCTAAAAATAAATATAGGCTATCGTCTAGACTAAAATATATAAGATATAAGCAAATGATAAATCATTAATTCAGTTTTTGCAGTAATTATAACACAGAGACAGAAAATATTTCACACAGAAATGTAAATTAAATGTAAATGAATGGATTAATTATATAATAAAATATTTTGTATAAATAAATAACGACTAACCCGTTACAAAGCTATACATCCACAAGAGCCCGATAATTCGGCTCTTGTGGATGTATAAAATATTTTGTTTATTATAAATACTATATATCTGTATTTAAATAATTTCTATTAAGTTTATTAAAAATAAATTTTTTTAATTTTATCTTTAGTAATGTCGAATGATATTGTTAAAGATAGTATTTTAAATGTAAAACAAAAAGTATTTATGTATCATACTTTGCATTGAGATGAATATTCCAAATGATTCATAAAATTTTTCCATTTATTGAAACGCTCTTGATTAGAATTGTAGAAAGATTTCATTTTTATTTTCATAAATTTAAATTTCACTAATGAGGAACTAATGAGTCATAAACACCTATCATTGGTTCCATTCTAACACAAATAGCATAAAACCTAATTTGCATACTATGTAACATAAAAAGGTCTGTATGACCTTAATCATAAAAACCGTAAAATATCATAAACCAATAAAACAATGTAAATCTCCTCCAGTAGTATATATTTTAAAACGGCAATAGAAAAAACATAAAGTGATAAACATGCAAAATTAACTATTTCCATGTTATAACAATTTGAAAAATGTCGGATCAAAATGACTCCTTGCAGGCCTTGTTAACTGTATCTGCTGCCATCTAGTGAATGAAATTAATCACACATTTTCATTCTGTTGAAAATATGTTATCGACTCTTATTTGACAATTTACTTTTCACTGCATAAAACTTGAAATGCTATCTTTCAGTTGCATTGACTAGAAATCGTTAATACGTTGTTAAATAACCGAAAATATCAAATACTACATTTAAATGTATCACTATTTTGAGAGTTAAACAGGGTTATATAAACAGACCGTAACGATTTTATCGTCTTGGTTCTAAAAACATTTTAAAGTAAAATATTTAGTAATGAAGTTGATGTTAAGTTGTATCATTTAGATTCTTAATGCATACCTAATAAGATCACGTTCAATGCAAAATTGCGTAAGTTATTTATTTCTTAAATCGTACTTAAAATTTTAACGTTCTAATTTAAGAACGATAACCTATTTTTTTGTAATTCAAGGATAACTAAGTGAAAGCAATGACCCAAAAAATTTTAAATGTTAAATAAACAAATATATATATATTTTATTTTATTTTATTTGAAAAAATTCAAAAATCACTGCAGTTTTGAAGTAATTAATTTTTAATACTCTAAAATTTCAAATAATTATTTGATCGCCATTTACAAAAGAATAATTTTATTATATTAAAGAAAAAAATTTTTTTTATTGCTTACATGATCTTAAGTCTCTGGGTTTTTTCTGGACAATATATATTATCGCATCAAATTGATATTATTTTTTTTAAGTATAAAATGAGCAAGAAAATTAAATTCAAATTTATCGATAGATAATATAATACTACTGCTTAATAGTATTATACCATTCAATGATTTAAAAATAAATCGCAATATAAAATTATTTTAACTTTTTATACGTCAAATGATTTTAAGATGCTAAAATTTAGTAAAGAAATTTTTAAGATTTCGATGATTTAAATCATTGGTTCTCAAACTTTTCCGATCCACCGCCCCCTTTGTTCCATAAAGTTATATCCAACGCCCCCTAACCCATCAACTGACCCTCAGTGACCCCAACTTTTGCCTTTGGTCACCGTTCAGTACCCTGCCTCCAGCGCCCCCCTAGATTTACTCACCGCCCACAGGGGGCGGTATCGCCCACTTTGAGAACCCGATTTAAATCTATAAATATAAAACTGATTACTGAAATGAAACGATTTGTAATATGTTAGATAAACCCTTTCGTCAGTTGATCACGAGAATTTTCTCGTAATCAATTTACTCTATATCATATATTACTATATAAATAATCGATTGACGTAAATATTACTAGCGATCGGATAATTCGAATAAATAACCATTCCATTACTAAATTATCAATATTTCTTGATATCTTAACAATTCGATAAATTACTCTTCGGATGATTTCATTTTGATACTCACTTCACACATTGGCATGTTATATTACTTATAGATTTTCTTGCTCTCGTGATTTTGCACCCGGTTTAAGCGATCAACAAACACCTTATTTGAAAGAATGCGTCACATTCATCTTTCGCCAAAACAAATAATCTATGGTTTACTTTGAAATAATTTGAAAGCCGAAGATTCGATTTTCATCTAAAAATAAACAATTTATTTTCAATGCATAATTTTATTTCAATGAATTAATGTATTCATTGAAATAAAATTATTTAAAATTAAATAAAATTAAAACATTATTTGCATATTAGAACTGTAGTGCATTTATTACTTTAATTTTTTTTATGAATTGTTAATATTTTCAATTATTTGGTTCTAGAAAATTGCATTAGATAGTCTTTTTTTTTTTTTTTTTTAATAATAGAGAATAGAAAATAATACATTTCAATTCAATTGAAAACTATATATGAAAGTTCCTTTTGAATTGTATTTATTACTCTCCCGGCTATTATATATAACAGAGGGAAAGTATGGCAATCGGTCAAAAAATGAACCTCCAAGATTTTTAGTTTTGGACTTGTGCTTTTAGTCGAAAATTTCTGAAATTTTGCAAGGTGGTTTGTTTATTAGGAGGAATTGATGTTATTAAATTTTGGTTGTTAAAGGTCCAGAGGGTGGAGAGATAATGGGAGTCGTGTGTATCTCCAGTAGGGTTGGACTTAATTAATGACGATTTTACTCGTTATTAGCATTTACAATTTTTTTTTTTTTTTTTTTTTTTTTTATAAAACTCAACCCTACCCTGAAAATTAAGCTTTTTGCCATTTGATAATAGTTAAAAACATAAAAAGTTTTTTAAAATAAAATATAACAGCGACCAAATTTTTAAATATTGCCGGGAAAGTTGAGCAACTCGTTGCTGGTTTATTTATATCTTGTTGCATGCAACATGTGTTCTTACCTAACAAGTAAGTTACAAACTTAAGTTTTTTAACAGAGGAAAAAAAACCTTATTAAGCATTTTAAAATCTTGGCATTTAGTTCATTTTAGGTTCTACTTAGGTTAGATATTGTATACAATGTAAATTTATTACAATATAAATAATAATGATCCATTATATATTTAAAAAGATATACTGTATTACCACTATTTTTAAACAATATGAAATATTTCAAATATGTTTTTCATTAAAATTCTTTATTACAACATTTTAAAATACATTTTCTTGTAAATTGTAAATATACATTTCAAATTAATTAAAATAAACTTTAATTCATATAAACAATCAAGTTTAAAAAATAATGGCAATTATAAAAGTTGATAATAATAATCAACAAATAAATTTAAAATAAAGCAAAATGAATTAAAATTAAAATAGTACTATTTTAATTCATTTGTTTCAAATAGTATTTATACTTGATTACAAGATCAATTTCAAAATCAGAAGAAAGTTTGAAAAAACTTTCTTCTGAGTTCTTTCACACACTACTCAGAACTTCAGAATAAAACAAATAAAGCTAACTTAAAGAAATTCTTATAGATATAAAATAATCTTATATGACTTTTATTTTCTTATTATCCCTATATAGAGATTTAGGAATGCTGTTCATATCTAGAAATTAATAAATTGAATTTCTATATTCTGTAATGGACTAGAATATACTTAACACATATTTTATATATCAGTTGAGAGGAATGCTATAAATAAAAACTGATACTTGTTCCTATAATAAGTAAAATTATAATCCCTTATTAAAATAAACATAATCCAACTTATAATTTTCTCCAATATTATTTAACAGAATTTTATATTTTTCTGGTTCCCATCGTTTTAAAGTATTAACATGAAGAGAGCATTGTTGAGGAAACAAAGCACATGCAGCGGGTACCATGAAAATTAATATAACTCCAACTAAACACATTTGAAAAGGAGCATGAAGAGCAGAAAATTTTTTGACCAGCGGATACTTTTCTAATTTTTCCATAATGATAGGACATAACATCATTCCAGGCGTAGCCATAAAAATTCGTGATATTACGACTTGTGTTATACCTTTAACAGCCGCTAATTTTGATTCCGTAACCTTATTACCATTATCATCAAAAACTGTAATACCATTTTTCCATTCAGTTTGTCTTACTAATGGAATGTTAACACAATTAGCCGCTGCTAATGCAGCAAATGGAACATATCTCTGGAGCAAATTGCTCGCTCGTTTCTGAAGAAAACTTTTCAGGCCAATAGAGGTAACTAAAGCACATGTCGTAGCAGACACATAAGCTACACCAATTTGCGTTGGAGTAAGAGGCGATTTCGCATTTCGATTGGTATAATTCACCACAGCATTAAACGATTGATTTAACCATTGCCAAAATATCACTGCCGATGTACTTTTATAAAACTGTAACATACCACCCGTAAGAAACATACCACCGGGTACTTGAAACGACATACGTCCAATAATATTCTGTTTTTCTCCGCTATCGGGATGGAATGATGAATCGTATAATTTTTTTGCATACCAAAGTTGTTGTTCGGTAGTACCAGGAGGTTCCTTACCAAGTTTATATTCTTCCAATAATTTCTTAGCATTATCTAATTGTTCTTCTGTTGCGAATACAGTTCTCGGATCGGTTATATTAAAAAAATGCTTCAGACGACCCGTAAAAGTACTTTGGTCCCACCTAGGTCGATCGAGATCAATACGAAGAGCAGCCATTTTTTGTTTACCACATGTGATGCACGTGGTATAAATATTAACAATTTATTGAAATTGTTCTTTGTACTAAAAATTTAACTTTAATAATTCAATTTTGTTACTTTGCAATAAAAAGTTAAAATTAATATTCTTTATAAGACTTTATATAATATAAATAATAACGAATAAGATAAGATGCTTAGACGGCGCCACATTCATAACACATGTCTTACAAGGTCTTGCGTCACGAATATGAATTTATGTAAAAGTTATGCTTATTCTAGAATTGTAAGTCGAAGATATTTTAAAATCTTATTGCTTTCTTTTATACAAAAATTTAATTATTGCAAATTTTATGATTTTTCAAGCACCAATTCATATTTTCCAGGAATTGCAGTATATGGGAATATCTTGAATTGAATTTTACAAATATAAAGTCCACACAAACAGTATTTGTACAGATAACACTATTCTACAAGCATTTACCTCTCTGAAGACACAAGGAATATATTTAAAAATCACCTGTAAAGATGATTTATAAGCTAACAGTACACCTTTAATAATGGGTAAAGTTGAAGAAACAGTAACAGGGTCTAAAATGTCAGTTTTGCTTACCCTTGATTAAATTGCTTGCGTTTATTGCTTGCTCCATTAAATTAGCTGTGGTGGCTCATTTGACTTTATTATGTATAAGAAAAGTTCCTTACACGCAGTCAGTTATGTGTTGTCGAGAAATTATATAAAAATAAACTTATTTCCATTAAAGAAAAAATGTTTATTAGAATTTGTATTTAATTCTACTCACCAAAGTAAATATACTCCATTTGTTCATGTAAATATTTTTTCAATAGAATGAGTGCAATTGATTTATATATTCAAAAAATTTTATGTAATTGGATAATTTTTAAATCAGACAATCTCTAAGGCTTTTAGCATTGAAGATATACACTTTTTAAAAATTGTGATACAAATGTTCTAGACATTTTTATCTGTGTATCTGTATAAATATTTTTATGAATATAAGTAAAAAATAGATAGAATTTGTTATAAGTAAGAATTAAACTTTTTTAATCTTTGTATTATTTGGAGGAAAAATATAATGGGTTTCAACACTTTTTCAATTTTATTAGATTTCATTACATTATTGAAAAAAGTGATTATGATGTTCTTACATGGTAGGTGCAAAAAGGTTTTGGCTTAATTATGTTATAGGTATAAAACAATGAATTCATTTTTCAATACAGTCTCCTTGCAGTTCAGCACACTTATTGCAACTTAGAATTAGCATTTCAATACCCTTGATATAAACTGCAGTTTTGTATGCAAAATGCTCATAGACTGTCTCCTGCAACTCTTCTTCACTTTTTTGAGTTTTAGAAACAGATGATAATAGAAGCTTGGTCCATGCTATAGGGTGAATGGTCATGCTTCTTCACAACAGCCTTGACAATGGCAGCCGTGTGCACTGGGGCATCGTCCTGCAAGAGGCAAGCATGATGCAAATTAATGCATCAAGTCTAACTAAAATGAATGTTTCCAAACAACTTATGTAAATTGGTGGGGAAAACTGTTTAATTAGTTCACATACAGATGGTGCTGTCTGTTGCTATCATTATTTTATTCCTACATGTCTAAAACATAGGGCAGAAACTTTTAGTTCCTACCTTGTATGTCTGAAATCATTTATAGAGGTAATTTATTATAGTGTAAATTAACTGATTTATACTAGAATTATGGTAAAAAATAAAACAATGATTTAAGCCAGTGGTTGATTTACCAGGAAGTAAAACAAGCAACTACTTGGGACTCTACTGAGTTGACCCCTCTTTATTTTAAAATTTTCTTGTTGAGTTCCAAAGACAATGCAGATGAAATTTTTGTTTTATAAATAAAAAACGAACTTTATTTCATATTTAAAAGTGTTTACTTTATTTAAAATTAAAATTGAAATTCAAATGAACATTAGAAGTATTGAAATACTTTGAAACATTGATATGTTAGTATAAAATGATTAGGATTGACTTTTCCCGGGCCCTTATTAGGGAGGGGCTTTCCTTTGAGAAAAGAAAATATTTTAAAATCATATACAGTTTTTATTCTTTTTATAGCATAAATATTATTGTTTTGATGTCAGTTTTGAAATACAAAATTGAAATAATCTCACCTCAAAACAATTGATAAGTTGCAAACATTGTCTTTTTATGATGTGATCGAGCACTTTGCAGCTGAGAAGAATCGGAAGAAGTTTTAATATACATGACAATGTAATAAGCTAATTAATGATAAATGAGTTTAAGTCTTTCTTCAATTTCTTTCTTCTGACTTCCTGTCTTTTGGTTTTTTAAGTTGCAAGGTTTCAAAAAATTTAAATTGCTTGGAGTCCCTTCTAAGGTAAATCAGCACTGATCTAAGCCAAACAAACAACCTATTCTAATAAATTTAATCTTTATAAATAAGTTGTTTTGAAAATAGCATGTTCCTATAGAATTATATTTTATTCAATCTATTATAATTTCTTTTACATATTTGAGTAATAAATAATGTTTGAATATAATTTGTTTAATTCCATCATATTTATTTTCTTTAATATTTAGAAATATTCAATTACTGAAATTTATATTAAAAATATTGTAAAATTATAAATGATAAATTCATTACATGAAGAATATATAAATCAAATTTTCTTCTCTTAATTATTCATCATTTGAAAAATAGAATTACTAAAATTCTTATTTTACCAAGGAAAATGTGAATTATATTAAAAAATTATTTATTATATATTTAGAAAAGAAAATGCATATGTAGGATTCTACTTCATAAAATCTAACATATACATATAACTAATTTTTATTTTATGTTTCAGCTGAAATCATCATGTCTTTTTGAATACAAATATAAATGGAAGTTGTTAAACCAATGTCGACCAGTATCAACTGTTCAAGCTCATCACGATAGATCTAATAGAAAATGGGGACCTGTGGGATATTTTTTACTTGTAAGAATTATATTTTAAATAATAATAAGTAGTAGAAGTAGCAGTAGTAGTAATGTTTTCGACAAAGTTTCTTTCTATGATGAGATGTAAGTTATCTTGGAATCAAGAACAGATAATTTCATACTAAATGCAATTCAGTTAAAGAACCAGAAGTTGAATATTGCTTTGAATGTAGTGCATGAAGTTGTAATTTCTATATCAGTTGAATTGAATTAGTGGCAAGAGGCCCCAATTAACTATATATGAACTTCCAGTTTGGATTAGAAGTCATGTTATTTCAATTCAAAAATTTTCTCCAGAATGGCATTAGTTGACTGGTATGACTATATTGCAGTGGCATAGCGTGGGTGTCAGCCGCCCGGGGTTGAGAAAAATTTCGCCGCCCCCTTATTTAGGTATTTTTACAAGATATTATTATTTATTGTGAAATTTTGCCGCTTGGGGCGGGCTGCCCCTGCCGCCCCCACTATGCTACGCCACTGCTATATTGTTAACGGGAAAAGTATGATGTACAGGGGCAAGATACTGCTAAAATTGAGGGCATATATTTTTAAATTAAATAAATTAAAAATATGATTAAAAATTGCAGCCCAGCATTGTGATGATGTCACAATAAATAATTGCTTGTTAATTTTAATTTAACATTACATTCTATAGTAAATTGTTTGATTTGATTGATGTTCTTGGTTAGAACCTGAAGGTGACTGATAAAAGCAGCCAAAATTGTTCATTTCATTAAAAGTTATCTGCTAGATCAAAAAGGCTTTGTGTGTAGCATTATTGGCTGAATCCTGTTTACTTATGAGTTTTAGTTAATTTTTGGAAATTAGTTGGAAGTTTTCAGTTGAATTTGTAATACATGGTACAGAGTTTGCATGGTTTCTTAAAAGTCCTTATTTTCAAATGTAGTTCTTAAAACTATTTATTTTTGCATCAAATGTTCTTAAAATTTTTTAAATTGCTGCTTACATATGAAATTGATGTCTGTAATGTGGGTTAACTGCATTATAGAAATTTATCTTTGTTTCTGATAAAGGGAGTAACTGTAAAAGTTGGTGAGTTCTGGTGCTTGACCATTGATATTGTAGTAACAGCATGGTAGTTCAAGAAGAATGCAATTTTATGAGTGAAAATAAATGCATTCTTATGAATGGTTCTAGAAACTAAAAAATATTAATAGTTTATTGGTGAGACGTGCTATTTCACTTTTAATATGAATAGGGCTGAAATTAAAAACATAAAAATAAATAAATAAATATATTTACTTATGTATGATTTTCTAAGAAACCCAATTAATCTTTGTTGGACTGCAATTTGAAAAAATTATAGACCTATAAACTGACTAATCCAACTGTTGTTTCTGTCTGTCCTTCCTTAATCTTGAGAACAGAGTTAGGTAGATGAAAGTCGAGACCAGATGCCAGGACTGAGGAGTCAGTAAAAAACTCTCGACTCCAATTCCGACTCTGACTCCTGATAATTTTAGTAGAGCGACTCTGACTCCAGCAAAATTAAATACCAAGTCATTTTATGGGGGCAGAGGCACTCATAGGGGGTTACCCTACTCTGAACTCTGAAAGGAGCCCCAGGCATTTACCCAAATACTTTTATAGTTAGTATTTTTAATATTTAACTTACATTAATATTTATTTCTATAAAAAAATTATTTTTTAACAATTATTTAATAAGAGGAAAAAGGGGAGAGTGATAAAATTCTACATATCTTTATTCTACAGCTTTTGCACTTTAATTTCACCTTTCTAGAAAAGTTAGTCCAACTAAACAGTGTGTGATCTAGCTGCTTCAGCCCCCTGTTCTGAAAAGAAAAATATACACCCTGTTCAATTAGTTTGGCTCATTCAGAAAAATAGTGTGCTTATTTAGAGCAGGGATAATAAAGGAATGAATCAATAATAATCAAATTCAATTGGGTCATAATAATTTAACTACTAAACACAAATATTACGAGGAAAACTATTCATATATATTTAATAAATTAAATTGTTGCATTTTGTATTTTATTTATAGATGAATTATAACAAAATACAAAAACATTTTAATAAATTAGTAAGTATAAAATAAATTCTTTTTCATTTAAATAAAAATAAAATCTTTAATCCGAATTCTTTCGGATTAAAGAGACGACCACCTATTAAACATAAATACAGCTACTAAAAAAATTTTAATAAAAAAAACTAAATTAAATTTAAAATGCCGGAGTCAGAGTCGACACATTTTTCCTGACTTTGACTCCACAGCCCTGCCAGATGCAGAAAGCTTAGAAGCTTGAGGCTCCAATTAACTATATATGAACAACTGATTCAAACCAGAAGTCATATTATTTCAATTCAAAAATTTTCCCTGAAAGGAGTTAGATAGATGACTGACATGACTCTATTGCTAACAGGAAAAGTATGATGTACAGGGGCAAGATACTAATAAATAATGTGGACTTCACTTAATAGAACATTCTTAGCATTAATAAACTAAAAGTACTTTAAATAAATTTTGTTTTATTGTGTATGTATCATCATTGATCAAACAGACTGTCTCCAGAGGTCTCTATCAGATGCAACTTTGTCCATAGTGTTTCAGTGTCCTGAGATCTTCCAGGAGGGTTTACCTCCATATCATGTGGGATTGGTTTACTTTGTGCTTCTCACCAAGTGACATTGATTGTGCCATTTAACTGGTTTTTTGTGTGTTTGATACTGCTGGTATCACCATTCTTTGGGTGTTAGTGGTCTGACAGATTGAGGACATGTCCAGTAAAGTACAGTACAACCTATATTTATTACTATGTCCTCCAAACACTTTGTTTCACTTCTCTTCAGGACTTCTTCATTTGTGAGTCAATCAAAGTAGCTGATTCTGAGGATTCTCCATAAACAGCAATAGTAAAATATATTGAGCCTTTGGACTATTTTTTGTTATTTTCCATATTTCACAAGCATAAATAACAGTTGAGAGCATGATAATTTTTTAAAACTATAGTTTCATTGTCGTGGCAATGTTTACTGATGTCCAGATTGGCCAGAATCTCTGAATTATGGTCAATACCTTGCTGAGTCAACAGTTGACATCTGCATCAATGTTAGCATCATATTAAATAATAGCAATGTTGAAGCTGCCAAACTATTTATTTATTGCTTTCTATCAGTGAAAGCAATAAATAAAAGAATGTTATGAAAGAAAAATAAACAAATTTGTTTTACTTACACATATAGTTTATCACCACTTAGAGCCATCCATAAATGATGTTATGCTAAAATTCCACATTTTTTAACTCCCTTCCCTCCCATATCATTCATTGTCATATTAGCCTCACAAATGATGTCACATTTGTTGTCACCACAACAAAGTATTTGCATTATTACATCAATTGTGTAATAAATATTAACATAAAAATGATTTATTTACACTAGTGATGGGATAATTAATTGAAATAGGAAATTGGAAAAATTAGGCATTTTCTGGTAATCGGAATTGAGCAAATCTCATCATGATTTTCAATTCTTAAAACGATTCTTCCACATTTAATAAGAAAATTATTTATTTATTTCAGTTGAAGATTAAAAAGCTTTTTAATTACAATATTAACAATTAAGTATTAATTTATTGGAAACTTTCATTGACAAAGCAGACAGTATATGACATCCCATACACAAGGTGATGTTTGTCATGGTAAACTTCTTTTTTTCATATAGTTGAGGCAATGAGAGATTGCACTTGGTCAATGCTAATTGTCTCCATTTTAGGAGAGATAGGGTGACATGACAGCATAGTTCAGAATATTTAACTCAATCTGTTTTGGGGAGAAAAGTCACCATTGTGCTTGGTTTAAGCTGTAGGTTTGCAGAGTAATTATATGTGAGAAAGGAAAGGGTGTGACAGTTCTTGAAACGATTTCACATCCAGTGGGTATGTGGTTTTATTTTTTAACTAATAAATTATATATTTGGGAATTTATGATTTAATACTTATTCACACTTGTACATCCACTATGTTAAAGTAACAAATAAAAATTTATTTTTACACTGAAAAAAGCATCTTTTAATTGATAATGAACTACTTTTGTATGAATTAGTACTGCAGTACTAATACGTTAAATTGAAATTTTGAAATTTTAATCAGTATTATTATTATTATTACTTTTTTAAAGTGTTTTCATTTTTTATTCTGGCATCTTTATAATATTTGCTATGTTATTTTATATGAAATTAATGAATTTTAAAATATTTTAATTTTGAAATTTTAAAGAATTTATATTGTTAACAGATAATACCAGTAACAGCATTTGGTTTAGGAACTTGGCAAATTTATAGGAGAAGATGGAAATTAAAGTTAATTGAAGAATTAGAAAGAAAAACAACTGCTGCACCAATAAGTTTACCAGAAGAGTGAGGTTTAAATTTTTAAATTTTATTTTTAACAATTTATTATAGTTTTAAATTATGCTTCTAAACTTTAATGGGTTTGTTTTCTTTTATATTTCATTTTATCAGTTTAAGAGAAATAAAGGATTTAGAATATAGGAAAATTCGTGTGAAAGGTAGATTTGATCATTCTAAAGAAATGTATATTACTCCTCGTTCATTGGTAATTTCTGGTGGAAAGGAGTCTAGGACAAATTTTTTTTCTTCTGGACAAAGTGGAAGTTTTGTTGTTACACCATTTATATTATCAGATAGAAAGTAAGTATGTATTATAAAATTATAAAAGTAGCTGATAAGGCATTAAAGTATAAATACATCCATTGTTATTAATATATAACATGGATATTATTTTAAATTACTAGTCTAGTTTTAATTAATATTTTTTTTTAAATGTTGAGTAGAGTTTATAGATATATTTAATTTATAAACTCTTTTTCTGTTTAAATTTTTTAAACTTTTATTTTTTTTTTTATAAACTTTAAACTTCTTCAATGTTATCTCCTCTCTCAAAATTTCTAGATTTCTTGAAACTAAAGGAATAATTCCTGTGGTATAGGCTTACGAATAGGTTTCTATGGTTACCATTGATCTCAGTTCAGAAAAATTATAAAATTATCAATTAGTCAATTTATTTTTAAAAAAGCTAAGCAAAATTGCAACAAACTATATCTGTATCATACCAAAGTAGAACAGTTCTGTCTACAGATTATTCTGTTATTAGTTATGAGAGGTCAACTTGGTAAATAAATTTATCAAATCTTTTTAAAGGTCTGAAAACATGGAAGCTGAAAGGCACATCTGAACAGAATTTCCCATTTGAAGCAAAGCAACATTTGTCTTATAGCCCTGATATGTTGCCTTGCAGCCTCCATGTTTTCAGACATTTAAAAAAGATTCTTAAAGGTTGCAGATTTCAGTCTGATAGTGAAATCCAAGCAGATATATAGCTGTAACTGCATGATTCATTCAACAGCCTTCCTCTTTCTACATGGAAGGCTTACACAAACTTATACCACATTGGGACACATGACTGAATGCAGGAAGTGATTTTCTATAGCAGCTAATGCTATAGAAAATCACTTCCTATAGAAAATGAAAGTCAACTTTGTTATTATGCTGTATATACAGTAATCCTACTATGGTGACTAGTAACACCATATGTTTTATATGGTCTAGTCTATGTTTCACTTGAACAACCCTTATATATATATATATATATATATATAAATTATATAAATATATAATTTTGAAGTATATATATATATACTTCAAAATTGTATCTGATTCTAGTGTTAACTACAAGTATACCACTGAACATACTTTTTATTGAAGTTAGTAACTTAATAAACAAAAATTTTCAAGAACTATATTTGTCAATTACTAACTCTAATTTTTACATCTTTCTTTTCATAAAGAAATTGAAGATTGATTTAAAAGGTGAGAAAGAAGAATTGGTTTCTTCTTTATTATAAAAGGGAAGAGTACAACTGAAGAAATTGTAATTGATTTTGGAAATACAGTTTTATAAAAATGTTTTTATTTAAAAAAATTACTGACTTCAAAAATATTTTTAATATATCAATAAAATGTTTGTATATTTTATTGGGTTGTTCGGAAAGTTCGTAGCGATTTTTGATAGCCGACAGTTGAGACACCGATTGACGCAAAAATGATTAGAATTGTACAAACCAATGAATATTACGATAAATGACCTTGAGACGCGTCCGTTACAAAAAAACCGTTAAGATTATTCAAATAGCGTTTAATTTGGCTCATTGCAAAAATGGATGCGAACAACGTGCATTATCGACACTTGTTTCTTTTCTTTTTTCGTAAACGCAAAAATGCTGTACAAACAGCAAAAAAGATATGTGATGTTTATGGTGGGAGTGCTGTATCAGAATCAACTGTTCGAAAGTGGTTTGCAAAATTTAAAACGGGTAATTTCAGCCTTGAAGATGCTCCTCGCTCAGGAAGACCTCCTGTTATTGAAGAGGACCAAATCAAAGCATTATTGGATGAAAACCCTCATTACACAACTCGAGAGATTGCAGACATAGTGAAGTCATCAAACAGTACTGTATTTCAACATCTAAAGAAGCTCGGATACGTGAATCGTTATGACATTTGGATACCTCACGACTTAACGGAAAAAAACTTACTGGATCGCATCTCCATTTGTGATTCTCTTGAAAAACGAAATCAAAATGACCCTTTTCTGAAGCGTTTAGTGACAGGTGATGAAAAGTGGATCATTTATAACAACATCAGCCGAAAACGATCGTGGGGTAAGAAAAATGAATCACCATTAAAAACTCCAAAGGCCGGTCTTCATCCAAAGAAGGTCATGCTCACTGTCTGGTGGGATTGGAAAGGAATCCTGTACTATGAGCTGCTTCCACAGAATCAAACAATTGATTCTGATAAGTATTGTTCCCAATTGGATAAGCTGAACATGGCAATTAAAGAAAAACGTCCGGAACTGGCCAATAGAAAAGGCATTGTGTTTCACCAAGATAATGCCAGACCTCACACGTCTTTACGAACACGCCAAAAATTATTGGAACTAGGCTGGGATGTTTTACCCCACCCCCCTTACTCACCCGACCTTGCCCCGTCGGACTACCATTTGTTCCGTTCTCTACAAAATTCCCTTCATGATAAAAACTTTGATAGTTTGGAAGCTTGCAAAAACCACGTGGATCAGTTTTTCGCGGAAAAAACTGGAAAGTTCTACGAAGAGGGTATCATGAAGCTGCCCCATAGATGGCAACACGTCATTAAAAACAATGGCGCATACATAATGGAATAAAAGTATATTTTTAGTATTAAAACAATTTCTTTTATTTCTCTTAAAAATCGCTACAAACTGTTCCGAACAACCTAATTATATGCATGTACAGATATCCCTGAATAACACAGTACTTAGGTTCTGAAAAAGTGACATGTTATGCAAGTCCATTTATATGAAACAAAGGACTAGTACAAAACATAGGGTTAGGTTCAAAAAGTTAGCAAAAGTATACTATTCTTTCTCGTAATTAAGAGAAATATGTTTAGTATAGCAATCAATAATTAACTAGCAATCACAATCAAAAGTATTGCACATTAATATTAATGTTTTCTTCACTGCTAAACACCATCTGCTGAGCTTTCCTGTTGACCTTAATCTGAAGTATTAGCAACATCTTGATTTTTCTAGACTTTTTTCATAAAATCTGATTTTTTTTTTCATTTGCTTGCATTTACCTAAGAGATCTTTAAAAATTTAATCTTTTTACACAGTAACTTTTAATTTAATCTCTAAAAACAAAAACACAACGACAGTCTATCAGGTTCATTTAGAGCACTTTCACTAACAACACTGACACCTGGTTCATAGGAAAGCTAGAACAAGGAAGAAGAAAAATTGTATAATCAGTTCTCATTAAAGAAAACTGGGTGAAAGACATGAAATAACATTGAAAATTTCAATATTCTAAAATCAATAGGCAAATATGAGACAACAGACATACTGGCATAGAATAAAATAAATATAAAATGATAGTGTTTACACTTAAAAATTGTGACATGTTGTACAGGGATCATTAAATTTTCAAATAATAATGACCATATAAATAATTTTGGGTCAATTTAAAGTCTTTATCTTTTTTTAACATTAATTAGAATGTTAAAAAAGGATAAAGACTTTAAATTGACCCAAAATTATTTGTATGGTCATTATTATTTGAAAATTTAATGAATTTAATACTTTTGCTAATCCATGGGATTTTAAAATTCATGTAAATTGTACAGGGATGTCTCCAATTCTTGAATTGTGTTGAAGGAATGCAATGGTGTATGAGGGATACCTGTATGTATACATATATATAAAATTGTTTATTATTACCTCTTCTTATAACTTTAATAATATTTTTATAGTTTAACTATACTTGTAAATCGTGGCTGGGTTCCTAAGAAAAAGACTTTCTCTTCTACAAGAGAAGAAGGACAGGTAATTTTTTTTGTTAAAAAAATAAATCAAATACTTCAATAAGTTTGCTCGGATTTATTTAAAATTTTAAAATAAATATCAAAATTACAAAACAAATTACTTCTATATTTTTCAACTGTTTGAGTGTAGTATTCTTCAATAACAGTAAAAATTTCATCATGTATTTAATTTGTTTTTCAAATTAGTCATAATAGTTAAAAAGTCAATAAACTACAAAAAGTACAATTAATAAACATTTTAAACCCAATGATTGTGAAATACAGCTCATGAATTAGAAATATTTTGTTTGATTTATATTTATGTATTTCATTTTAAAAGAAATATCTTGCAGATTAAAGATGAATTAGAAATTGAAGGTGTTGTTAGACTTACTGAAAAGGTTAGTGTAATATGTATTTACTTATTATAATGTACCATCATTTATAATAATAATAATAATAATTTCTGCTTATCCCTGAACCCATTGTCTAACACATTAAACAACATGCAATATGGTTACAATATCAGACATGAAAAAACAACACAGTTTACACTGTCACATCTCATGTACATGGACAGCATAAAACGTTATGCATCCTCACAAAAACAACATCAACAAATACAAATCACACATTCATACACCAAAGACATACAAATGGAGTTTCGCCTAGACAAATGCAAAACAGTTCACATAGAAAAAGGAGTCCTGAAGAAAGAAGATTTTGCACTTGGAAATGGAGATGTTATTGAATCCATGGAAGAGGGCAAGTTCTATAGGTATTTAGGATTCCAACAGACCAAACTAGCAGAACATACACAAATAAAGCAATGACTAATTAAAGAATATCAAACTAGGTTAAATGCTATTTTCAGAACACAGTTAAATGCAAAACACACAGTTAAAGCAATAAACACGTATGTCATCCCAGTACTCACATATTCTTTTGGAGTTATACATTGGACTCACACAGATCTTGAGCAACTCCAAAGGAAAACAAGAACAATACTCACTAAGCATAAACAACATCATCCTAAATCTGCCATAGAAAGACAAACCCTTCCACATAGAGATGGCGGATGAGGCCTGATTGACATAGTTAATCCTCACTGCAAACAAATACAGACACCGAGAGAATTTTCTACAAAATACAAGAAACATCACAGTTACATAAAGCAGTAACTCTAGCAGACTCAAATAACACACCATTAATTAAATTTACACTCACAGCATATGGACATGACACAACATATAAAAAGCATAGACACCATTAAACAATCATGAGTTCAAAAAGCACTCCATGGCAGGCATTCCTATAACCTGTCCCAGAATTTTGTTGACAAAACTGCATCAAACAGCTAGTTAGCTCAGGGATGCCTCTTTGGGGAGATGGAGAGGATTCATGATTACCATACAGGATCAGGTCATAAATACTAAAAACTACAGAAAACACATACTCAAAGATACAACACTCACAAATGACACATGCAGTAAATGTCACATCATGCCAGAAACTATACAACACATTATTTCTGTTGCAAGCTCTTGGCACAGACAGATAATTTACATGGACATAATCAAGTAGCAAATATAATACACTAAGAGCTTGCAAAGAAACACAAATTATTAGGCATCCATGAACCATACTACAAATACATTCCACAGACAGTATTTGAAACAATGTGCACAAAATGTACTACAACAGAGCCATAATCACAGATAAAACAATTTACCACAACAGACCAGACATCACACTCATTGACAAACACAATAAAATCACATACATTATAGACATATCAGTTCCAAACACACAATATACAAACCACATGCACTGAAAAAATCAGCAAGTACATGGGACTTGTCCAGGAAATAAGGCATTTGTGGAGGATGGATAGGGTGCTTATTGTACAGTACCTGTCATTCTCTCCTCTACAAGTGTCATACCACACACACTACACAAAAGTCTGGAAACATTACAATTGAATAAAAATGCATAAATTACATTGCAGAAGGCCACTATATTGAATACATGTCATATTGTTAGGAAATTCCTGAATACAGACATTGACACACTTATCTAATTTTGTTTTGTTTTGGTTACTATGCCTTGACTCTGGTCTGGCATAGTACACAGCACCAATGTCAACCAAGTATAACTCACAAAACCCAAAATAATAATAATAAATTTTTAATGTTATTCCAAATCATTTTTATGGAAATACATCAATACTTTGCATCTTGAACTTAATTCATTTCAGGAAGTCATTTGAACTTCAAATCAATTTTTCCCATAAGAAATAATAGAAAATGATTTAATCCATTCCCATACCCCAAACAATACCTATTTTGATAAACTTAAAACAGCAAATTCACATAATTTAAAGTAAAAATGACAGAATTAAATGCCTGAATAATGAATTAAAACACAAAAACCACAAATAAAATATGTAAATACTTATAATAAAATAAAAATTGCATTTATTTGTCACACACTGTGGACTTTGGCATCTTAACATAGATGTGTGATTTAATTTTAAACATTCTGAAATTTAACTTACAGAAATGTGAGATTTTATTATTTGTTAGGAACTTCCTTTAAACTTTTTACTTTGCATTTTGTTTGAATAACATCAAGTTGTAATGTCTTTGGATAAAAAGCATGCCAGGGATATTATGCTTTATGAGTTTCTAAAAGGATACTATGTCATACAAATAGTAAAAAAAAAAGATTGTAATGTGTATGGGGAATATGCTCCTAAACTTCAAACATGTCAAATGTGGTGTATGAAGTTTCAGTTGGAAAAGTTGAAACTACAGGATACAAAATGTACAGAATGCTCAAAAGCTGTCAACAAAGAAAAATTGCAGGAAGAAATCGTTAAAAATTAACAAATAACACGCAATACAGTATATATAAACAAACATGAAAAATAAAGTGAAAAAAGCACTGAAAATGTACAGGTACAACACAAGAACAAGAGCTGACTTGGACACAATAGATTGTGTTTATGCATCAAGCAGATTTTTTCATTATGCACACAGTTCAAACTCTAAAGCATCATTTGAACTCCAAGGTAAATTTTTGTTGACTTTTGCATTCAAAGTTTAAGTCATTCAAAATACAAGGTATCACTGTATTAGTAATTATCAAATTTATAATTTAATTCCATGTTTTCTATAAAAATATATATTTCTTTGGAGAATGACTTCAGATAAAATGTATATATTTTCTTATTTAGTGATTTACTTAGTTTATACCTCTGATTTAGTGATGACATTTTAGTTGATGTGCTGAGAACTATTGATTTCACAATATATCAATATTTTTCTATTATATAATAAACAAATCAATAAATATATAACAATACAACAAATCACATAATATAACATTTTTTGAAAAATGTTCTTTTCTAAGAATAATTACTAAACAAATTAAAATTAACAATAAAACCAGATTATTTTTTATAATATTTTATTGCAATAGAAACTTTGATTTATATTAAAATTTATGAGTTTTCAAATATACTGTAATATTAAAAAATTAAAATTTAATTGTATTTTATTGTATTTGTGTGTGACATGATTAAAAAATAAACTAGTGCATTACTTTTCTTATAAATTATTATAATTTGAATATTTTTTTATATTTAGCGTCCACCGTTTGCAATTAAACAGACTGCAAATCCTCCATTTTGGTATCATAGAGATGTTGATGGCATGGCTTATTCTGTAAGGGCTGCCCCTGTATTTATAGATGCAGTAGCAGGTTTGTTCTTATTTTTAAATCTTTATTTTTAAGAAGTAATTTTATTCAATTATAAATTTTTAAGTTTTAATACATTTTTTTCTATTATAAATGAAAATCATTAAAATAACTAATGAAAAAATGAAAGCAAGATACATAGTTCAGAATTATGTATTAAAAGAATAATGAAAGTAATCTATAAGAAATTGATGCTAAACTTTTATGCATGTACTTTATTTAAAAGATAAACATGTGGTCTTTTTGGTCCTTAATTTTGTTTTTAGACCAATAAAATATTGTATTCTATACTCATAAAAATATGGGATGAGATTAAAAAACAGAAAAAGTATTCTTGTAAAAGCAGAACGTATTTGAACTTCAATTACATTGATGTAGTTAAATTATTCCTTAATACTGTATGAATATAATTTTTTATCTAATTTAATTAATATTCATTACTTTATCTACTGCTTAATTCATAATTTTTTTTATAGATACAAGCCAAACTATCTATGATGTAATAAGTATATCAAATAGTTTAGCTTTTTCCATTTATGGATATCAGAAACTAAGTTACATATGCATTAAAGTAAACAATCTTCTTACAGGAATACTGGTATCCTCATAAATTAACACTCAAAAAACCTTAAAAGACCAGTAGTAAAAAACTTTAATGTGAAACAAATGGTTCCATTTTTTAAAATAATTCTGTTATTTTGTTTACTTGTTTGAATATCATTGGTTTTTTAAACCTGAAGAAGACCGAAAGTGCGGTCGAAAGCATTTGTTTCACATTAAAGTTTTTTACTACTGGTCTTTTAAGGTTTTTCGAGTGTTAATTTATAAGTTACATATATTTGTCATTTTTGTGACCATAGGGCCGGTATCTCTTTGATACCACGTCAGGATGACACCACTGTATCCTTAGATTGATACAGAAAATCAATTGCACGAGCGGTTACGTATGGGTTAGACCCGGAATGAAGCGAGTGGAGAGGATGACGGAAAGAACGCACCCAGAGATTTATATATCAAAATATACCCGTTTATTTTCTCATACGTCTAATTAGATACAAACGATTACTTTACAGAAGATGATAAAATACATGACGCGCGATCTGCAAACATTAATCTATGCAGATCGAGAGAGAGAGAGAGAGAGAGAGAGAGCTTACAAATTTTCGCGAGTAGGATAAATACCTTAAGATATGTAGTTGGACGTCGATGTAATAATCGATGATATCCTTATAGACCGTTGTAGGCGTTTGGACTAAGAATAGATGATCTTGTAGTAGATCGTCGGTAATGACTCTGTCCACCAACAGGTAATAGTTGTTCAGATAGGAAGTGTAACGACGACAGTTCGGCTTGAATATAGATGATGAGGGAGGATCGGCGGCGACAGGTAACTATCCTTTTGAGCACACAAACACACGGTCAGTAACAACTTCTCCGTCTTACTCATCGTACTCCCTTTTTATATGGGGAGGGAGTTTGCAGGCCCTTCTTTGATTTCGTCAGAAGAGATGATCTTCTTGGACCAATAAAATTATTGGTGACGTAGTCGTGTCACCGAAATTTGACTCATCTTAACAAGGAACTCAACTCGTGGGAATCGAGTTTAGACCACTCTTATCAGAAAGTTTTATCAGTTGATTTCCCGTTTAACTAACCCTTTTTGGTCTACTTCGTTCCGTTTTGTATAAAATGTAGAGTTTGCATAAAATATAGTTAAAAGATTATAAAGGTACATATAAATGATAAAGTTCACAATATCCCGATTGTCACATTTTCTTGTTTTATATATTTGATTATATTGATATTCATAAATGTGATATTCATGTAGACATACTTAACTACCACAAAACTGGACACCTCACCTCTCCCCAGATTTCATCTCTCCTTATTAACTCATAACCCCATTGTTCCAAACTTCCTTCACTGATACTGCTTAAAGATGTTCTAGTAATTTCACCATGATATTAAATAGGAAAAATAAACATATTTCCTATTTATTATCAATGTGAGATTGTTTCATCCAAAACTTCCTGTAATTGTAGTCTGTGTAATGTACACTTTATTCACATGTTGAGTCTTACTGTCAAATCAGCTTCCACTATTCTTATGTCACAATTTTCAAAACTTAGATGTTTTTGCTGAGCTTTACTTGTTCAACCTGGTTTCATCAGTTTCTTTTTTATTGGATCACATAAAAGCAATTATTCCTGCATTTTTACTGGATTTTTTATTTAAACAAATATGAAGTCTTTCAGACGTCAAGGTTAGCAACTTTCATCACAATCTATCCAACATGGATCACTTTTTAAATATTAATAGTAGAACAGTATTAATGAGTAGTTGCTCATCCTCACTTCTGGGAGGAGGTCAATGAGTACTTTTGGTCAAATTAACTTCAATCCCCTTCTGAAACAGTCCCTTCTTTCTATTGGACCCAGTGGTATGGTCCCATTTGAATATGAAAGTTGCATAAGACGCGATTACCGGCCAGCACAAAATAAATTTTAAGTAATTTTCGAGGGTGCCGCATTTAAATAGTTGCTTTCTTTTTTATGAAATTTGATTCGTTGGTGGAATACCATTTGATATTCAGCTATGAATGAAACAGTTTGTTACAGCTAACATTAGAAAAAAATACATTATCTTAAAAATTTAATGTATTGTATTTTCAATTGCTATCTACTTGACCAATGAAATTGTGCCATTTTGTACTACCTGAGTATTGTGATAAATGTGACAATGATAGGCTAAAATAACCAAACTCTTTATATAGTTTTCATTTTAATGTTTGTTATATTATAGTATTTGATTTATATAAATACAAAGGCTATCTTACGTAAGGGTTTATCACACCGAGTGACCAATCTAACGCATTTTAAATTAAAAATTCTTTATTCCTCTACTGTACACAATTTAAAGAAATTTTTTGTGTTAGATGTTCACTTGGTGTGATAAATCCTTACATAAGATAATTTTTGTAAATATAAATCAAATACTTTAATTAATATAATAAAAGGGTTAAAGTACGAAATAATTCTAATGTTTGTTTTTATTTTTTTGCCTGAGAAATGCTCAGCTTACCTGCTTATATATATGTATGTGTATGAATATTTATTTCTTACTTACAATATATAAAAATTAATACTTTAATACATTATTTTTATACTTTTAATTAAATTGTAGAGAGTACTGTTCCTGGTGGTCCCATTGGTGGTCAAACAAGAGTGACATTAAGGAACGAACATTTTTCTTACATTATAACATGGTAAGATTGAACTATTTTTAATTTTAGTACGTATGATAACCAAAAAATGTATTTGTTTTTGTGTTTTATTTTTCAAAATGATTTTCATTAATTTTTCAAAAATTTTCATTCAAATAAAATTACATATTTCTTCAATTTAGGTATTCGTTATCAGCAGCAACAAGCTTTATGTGGTATAGGAAATTTATTCTTGGAAAACCTCTACTTTAAAATATTAGTAATAATATACTTTGTATCTGAAAATATATGTTTATTTGTCAATAAAATAGGCTTACTTAGACTTCAGATGTTAATTTTTTTTATCCAATATTTTACATGAAATTGGATTTTAAATATTATTGAAATTGAAAATAAAAATTATTAATTAGCATAAAAGAATTACATATGAAATTTCTTATATAGTATCTTTCATTCTAAAAAATGGAGACGTTTCTGTTTTTGAAAATATTAGATAAAATAAAATTTCTGTTTAGCATTCCTGCAAGTAAGCCTATACTAATTCTTACATTGAGTGTATTTTTTCAGTTATTGATATACTGTAATGGATAAAAGAAACTGTTTGATATCTGCTTTTAATTTGTCATAACTTAAAAATTAAGCATAAACAATTTCATATAATCACTGATTACTAGGAAACTTTTGAAATAATATGAATACTAAATATATCGGTAGTTTTTAAATGAATAAATAAAAATCGAATGTATATTATTGTGACATTGTCACAATGTCAGGCTGCAATTTTTAATTATATTTTAATTTTTAAAAAATCACACGACTTCTGGTTTAAACCGGAATTTCATATATAGTTAATCGGGCCTCTGGCTCCCAAGCTTTCCATTCTGGTCTCGATTTTCGTCTAAACTCCGTTCTCGATATTAATGAAGGACAGACAGACGGACGACAGTAGTAATGTACAGATTTGCAATCTGAAAATTGCAGCCTTATTATATATTTGTTAGGTTAAGAGATGATTATAGTAAAAAATGTAACAATAATTATAACTTAAGCCAAAGCCAAACAGGTCGTACTGCTAAATCAATTCAGCAAAATAAATATCTTTTTTACTGTAACAAAATATAATCATGTTTTGTTCGTAATCCTGACAGGATTAAAACTTGTACAGTTAAAACCTCCGCAGATGAAAATTTTTCACGTTTTGAGTCTGGCTGGAAAAAACTGGAAATGCTGGAAATTGGTTAACCAGTTTCGTTGAAAATCGGTTTCGGTAAAAACGATTTTTATATGCTTTTTATTAACTTATTCTGATCTGTCCAGATAAAATCTTATCACTCAATAATTCGATTTTTCATCATCATCCCAATTAAATGCTAAACCAAGAAGAATTTTGATAATTTAGTCTTCTACTTTGTAGTTTTATGTGGAAAATAAATATTAAAAAAAAACAATTAAAAAAACGCTTTTTATTCATATAAATACACTAAGAATAAAAAAAATTTCAGGTTTTACGATATTCTGAGTATTGAGAGACCAAAAAAAATAAAAGCGTGGGAAGCCATAAAAATTGATATAAAGTGTAATTCACAAGTAAGAATATTTCTAAAAAATGAGCGACCAAGCTTTTATTTTCGGTCGCATAATACCAAGAATACTGAGAGCTGAAAAAGTTATTTTGCATTTATGTGAATAAAAAGCGTTTCTTTAAAATTTTTAAAAATATTTTTCTGTGAAAAATCAGATGAAAAATCGTTTTTAAATTCAGTAGAACTAATCGGGCTGCAATTTGGGAAATAGTAGACTTATAAATTCCCATCCGTCGTCCGGCTGTCTGTCCTTCCTTAATATCAAAAACGGAGTTAGATAGATGAAAATCCTGACAAGGCATGGAAAGCTTAGTGGCAGGAGGTCCCGATTAACTATATAGGAACTTCTGATGCAAACGGGAAGTCATGTTATTTCAATTCAAACTTTTCCCCTGAAAGCAGTTAATAGATGAGAGGAAAAGTATGAGATACGGGGACAAAACACTATTAATTTGAGTGAAGAGCGCACATTTTAAATTAAATAAATAAAAAATATGATTCAAAAATTGCAGCCCGACATTGTGACGATGCCACAATAAAATAATTGCTTGTGTTCATTATTGCATTTTATTAATACGATAGGCCCCCTATAACACGGGTTCATATAACACGGATTCCTATAACAGCCTCCGGGAAAAGGACAGTAGTTAACTTTGAGGAGACAAACTATTTCGTCAGGCTAGAGTGCGTATAAAAAGTTATAAGTGAAGGTTTCTTCTTCCACTTGTGAGACTAATAATTATCACGTCTTTCTTAATTATCCACAATTAATAATACATTGATTTGATAACGATACTTCGTTTCTAGATTACGGGGCCTTAAGGCGATCACCCTTGGAACCAAGATAAATGGTATGATTAATTAATACTTTGTTGCCTGAGGAAATTATTTCTCATCTTTCAGTTTTTAGAACATTTATTTAATGTGGAATGAATTTAGTTTCTCACGGTAGCTGTTGTTGAAGCAATTTCTGATAATGGAAAATACTACAGTATGTGGGAGGCGGATGTTATTCTTTACTTGTCGACGCCACCAGGACATTTTTTTTTTTTTTTAACTCTTTCCGCCCTGTGGGCACTAAGAGGGCCTCTTTCAGTAGGCCCATTATGGGTTCGGCCAGGCCCACAATGGGGCGACCGGGTGGTGAGGGACGGGGCCCGACATATCCGAACGGACCACCCCCGAAAAATTCCTGGGGATTATTCGACCCGTTCGGATTCGATCCCGGGTCCCCCAGAGCGGTAGGCTGCCACCTTTACCGCTCGGCCGTCCGGCCGTCAAACACCAGGACATGTTTTGGACTGTCAGCCGCCTGCGCGCTACACATATTTGACCGCCCCTATCAATGCTGATCGCGAGTAAATTCAAAACCCACGAGAGCGTACTATCGATAGTTTCATGTAGTTGACAAGGGTTAAAAAAAATCCATTAAAATATTTGGTATATATTAATTTTAATTTTATTCGAATCAAACCTCTCCGTTGATGATAGGCGCCTTTCTGCGCCGCCATGAAATAGAAGATGTAAATTAAAATGAAATTTTTCTTATTTAGTATATGAATATGTGTTGTATATAAAAATTTATTTAAATAAACAACGCATCTTTGTTTATTTAAATTGGGCTGCAATTTAAAAAAATTGTAAACCTATAAATTCCCACTGTCGTCCTTATGCCTGTCCTTTTTTAATCTCGAGAACGGAGTTCGATACATGAAACTCAAGACCAAATATAGAAAGCTTAGGGGCGGCATGTCCCGATTAACTGTACATCATTGAAAAAGTTTTCCCCCCGAAAGGAGTTAGATAATGACTGGCAGGAGCCAGTTGATTATTATATTTACAGTATGAAAAATTACATTTTTTAGTGCACTATCGGTCGCCAGCGTGCATGCACGCACTGCACACCTACCAAAACCGGCCCTGAGTCGTTCCAAGCGAGGCTTTGTCGGCCTCCCATCCATCTTTCCTATGTGTTATATGTATAACCTTTGGCCCAAGTTTGGTTAGATTTGTTGAAATCTGGTCGTCTTAAAAATAATTGGCTATTAAGATCCTAAAACGCGTCGTGAACAAAACGGTGTCAATTTCTCACCGAAATAATATATTGTGTAAGAGATATGGTACATGGCAGACCAATTAAAACAATTTACGTGCAAGTGTCCTGCGTACAATAAGAAACTGTTTATATGGAAGTGTCGCTACTTGTTATACTTTCAACACCTGGTTTAACAAGGTGACGGCTGGATGTTTGAGCTGTTAAGACTTCAGTCTACGGCTCTGAGATCGATTTCGGGCTGTTGAAGAACCCGGGGCGAGCGGTCTGTACCTGATGTGTCAAGTACCGTTCCATACAGTCCGGCAGCCCACATTGTGGATCTTAAGAAATCAGAAATGAATAAGATTAAGACAGTTCTCGATATTGTCGTACAAATACAAATTACACGTAAGAGAGTTTCTTCGTTCCGGGTCGGTCGTCTCTACTGCAAATACAGTAGGAACGTTCTAGCAATTTCCGGTAGGATCTAACGCGAGCTATCCGAATTCCGATTCGTCGTGAGTGTAATCTTGAACTTTTTCTGCGTTAATCGGTCCCAGAAGACATCTCGTCACATCGTTCGATGGTCGGATTCGAATCTTTTAGATTTAAAAAGGCAGCTGCGGTGAGCATTTTGCTTTTCTCGGAAGAATTTAGACATTAATTTTTTAAGCTTTTGTTTTAATCGACTAATTGCAAACTTTTTTTTTTCAGAATGAAGATGTTGGAGTGGTTTCGCCGGAGGTTCCGACGGAAGAATGCGGTGGCGCCGGAGGGAGGGGGTTCCTCGGACGGCTCCGATGAGACGTTCGAGGATCCGGTGGTGGACTTGGTCTCTGCCGAATGTTCGGTGTCGTTGGAGACCGTCGAGCGAGAGGCAGCGGGTGGTGACGACCTTCCCCCAGTGCGTGTGGCGTGGCACTCTCCCGGAGGCGGGAGAGTTCTGAGTCCATTCCACTTGGCCAAGGTCGTCAGGGATCAGCCAGCCACAGACCTTGTTGTGGAAGAAGTACGGAGACACAACACCTTCGAGCTCTCGGATTTCGTTGTTTCTTCGTATGTTCGGGTTGTCTGCCTCTTCGTCCACGCTCGCGACGTCGTCGCCATCGTCTTTCGGAAGTCGGAACGGGGAAGAATCGGAGGAGAGCGCCGCCGAAGTCGAGGGACCGCGGTTTTGTTGCTGCGGGTGGCTGCGTTTCCCTTGGCCTAGGCGGTGATCCTCTTCGATTTTCCCCAACTCGTCCTTTGCACCCGGATGCGACATTCTGACCGGATTCGACACTTTTCTCCCGGACTCGACACCTTTTCCGGACGTGACTGTCTCCTACCCGGACGTGACCCACGGACTTGTCTCCCGAACGTGACACTCGATAGACGACAACGGATTTGACTCCCGATTCTGACCACCCGGACGTGACACGTTTACTCACCGGACGTGACATTTGACCGACCTTTCTTCCCAAACAGCTGTTACGAGGATTGAGCTTCCGGTTAGGTTAAGGTCAGGTCCTTCGCTCTCCTCATGACACTGTTCGGGAAGAAAGACTAGCTGATACAGGTAATAATGTTGACCTTAGATAATAAATGAATGAACTTCTTCTTTTCTCACTGTCTTTGTGTTTTGTAGGAACATTTGGGAGGGAGATACTTCTCCCTCTTCAACTTTACCACGAAGAGGACGAAGTGGCCATTTATCGTACAAGTGAATATTTGCCGAAATCTCCGATGGTAAGAACTCTTTCGTTTCATTTTCAACACATCTTATTCTCGTATCGTAATTTACTGATTTTCTGTTTTCAGACATGCCGAAGATGTTCTTCGAACACACAGACACACACACACGCACGGACATAGCATCACTGTACACGAAGATATACACCGTTTAACCTTTACTCGAATCCTCGCACTCACGCACTTACACGTCAAGCGCCTCGTTTTGCGTAATTCCACACAATGAAACAACCCGAACACTCGCTTCCCACAAATCCAACCCCTGGGTCCTCGTCCCGGGAAGTGGAAACGCCAATTTTAAAGATTAAAAGACTTTAAATTGGCGGCCAAAGGGGCTCTGGTAATCACACATCTTGCATGGATTAAATGGAATCTCACACATTCGCATCAATAATCGCTTTGTGATGAATTTTTCTGTTAAATCTCTGCAAATTTATTATGGTAAGAAATTATCTGCGCACAAACCTCGCTCGTATTTCAGTATTGCTAACTCTTACCTAAGATCATCAATTAAAGATCTTCGTGCTCATCGTATATTTCATTACACTTGCAATATGACAGCTGGTGATTTTTTTTTCTTTTGTTTTGTTTTGTTTATTGAGGGCCGTTATAATCTTACCCATCGTCGGTTTCTGACGATCCACAATTTGGGCTGCCGGACTATCTTGACACACCAGGTGCAGATCGCCCTGCCCCGGGTTCTTCAACAGCCCGAAATCGATCTCAGAGCGGTAGACTGAAGTCTTAACAGCTCAAACATCCGGCCGTCACTTTGTTATACCAGGTGTTGAAAGTATAACAAGTAGCGACACTTGCACATAAACAGTTTCTTATTGTACGCAGGACACTTGCACATAAATTGTTTTTAGTTGGTCTGCAATGTACCATATCTCTTACACAATATATTATTTCGGTGAGAAATTGACACCATTTTGTTCACGGCGCGTTTTAGGATCTTAATAGCCAATTATTTTTAAGACGACCAGATTTCAACAAATCTAACCAAACTTGGGCCAAAGGTTATACATATAACACATAGGAAAGATGGATGGGAGGCCGACAAAGCCTCGCTTGGAACGACTCAGGGCCGGTTTTGGTAGGTGTGCAGTGCGTGCATGCACGCTGGCGACCGATAGTGCACTAAAAAATGTAATTTTTCATACTGTAAATATAATAATCAACTGGCTCCTGCCAGTCATTATCTAACTCCTTTCGGGGGGAAAACTTTTTCAATGATGTACAGTTAATCGGGACATGCCGCCCCTAAGCTTTCTATATTTGGTCTTGAGTTTCATGTATCGAACTCCGTTCTCGAGATTAAAAAAGGACAGGCATAAGGACGACAGTGGGAATTTATAGGTCTACAATTTTCTCAAATTATTTCGCCCAATATTATTTCGCTTTACGCCGTTTACGGAAAGATTCATCGGTCGCCGTCGGGGTTGCGGGTTTCGCGTATTAGTGCGAGTTAATATTAAAAATACCGAAAAACCTATATAATACGCCCGAACTAAAATGAAGTCGGAGACAAAGGGGAAACCATCACGGAAGAAAACAGACCGAGCCGGGGGAGAAGCCACCATTCTTTCTCCTTGAAATATTTGGCTTTTTAAAGGATCAGTCCCCTAAATTCTTAATTTGATGGGTTAATCAATTGGACACTTCCGTTCGACTTGGTCCGCGAGTGTTGATCCAACTTTGAAACTTTCGCTCGTATCTCTCATGCCGTGATATTTTATTTTCTGACGGCTAGGATTTTTTTTTTTTTTTTTTTGCCTTCATTACTTACAACGCGACAATTTCGCCTTTAAAGGAATGCTACATTTATTTAGAAATTTTGTCAAGTCTACGAGAGTCAGAGTCAAAGCTAGATTTTTCCCATCGGCGTTGCACACCGTTAGTTCGCGTCGACCCGTGACCTCAGGGGGCTGCAATTGGAAAAAATTGTAACGTCTAAATTCCCGCTGTCCTCTGTCCATCTGTCTTAATCTCGAGAACGGAGTTAGATGAAATCCGAGACCAGATATGGAAACCTCAAAGTATGTGATGTAAAGTGCAAAAGTTTCGAAACATTTCTTTAAAAGTTTAAATAACTCCCAGAAATGACTTACGATTAAAGAAAAACACAAAGAATACATTTTATCATTTTATTTATTTTTAAAATCATAGAATTCAATTGCATTAGATTTTTATCGAAAGGAATACAATAGAATTTGCGTAATATAATGAAAATGGTCTTCAAAAATAAGTGTTTTTGACGTTTTTATGATTTTTTTTTATTGGGGTAGTGTTTCATAAATTGATTATAAATTATACTGTGTTGCATTTCTAAACTTTAAATTATATGCACGTGCCATTCTTAAACTTATAAATTTGCTTTTCTACTTTTAAAAATGCTATATAATTTATAATAAATTTACAGTAATGAACAATATACAAAAATTAATGAACTTCCAACTTTTGTTTTATTAATTAGAAAAAATGGTACGGTTTTAATGTGTATTCACGTTTGTGCATTTACGAAAATAATTGGAAAATTTTAAAGGTTATAAAATTATTGGCCTTGAGGTGTCGATATTTCAAGTATCAATTTATGCAACGTTCGTGTCATATATTTTACTTAAAAGATTACCTAAATTTAGATCTTTGAGTCCGAGGTCCTGATGAAATGAACTTGTTGATATCCCATGCACTCGAACTTGCTTTTTTTTTCTTTTTGTGAAGTGCTTGCTTACTCTTCTTGTAAATTAATTAGAATGCGTTTTGAATTACAATACAAATTAATGATTTATTTGTACTTCAGATTAAATATGGACGAAATTTAAAATTACAGAAAAATTATAATAAAAATCTTTGTTTTTATTTTTGTCTTTCTTTCTTCATTGGTTTTTCATTATTGTTATTTGGGCATTTTTCATGGTTAACAATGTCGCCCCGTATCGTTATGTATAAATAATTCAGTACTTAATAATACGGCCAAGTGGCTTCGGCCTACCGCTTTGGGAAACCCGTGATTGAATCCGGGCCAACAACTAGGAATCTTTCACGAATACACAACTCGGCGATTCACAACGGGCAACTGTTATCTGGGCGACTAACAAAAATTTTTGTACGCTTAGCAAGCGTACGATTTGGTGAATGATATTTATTTATTGGGCTGCAATTTGAAGAAAAATTGACCTATAAATTCCTACTGTCGTCCGTCCGTCTTTCCTTAATCTCGAGAACGGAATAAGATAGATGAAAGCCTAAATCAGATTTGGAAACCTTAGGGGCAGGAAGTCCCGATTAACTGTATAAGGACCTCCGATGCAAATCTGAAGTCACGTTATTTCAATTCAAAATTCCCTCCTCCGAAAAGTGTTAAGTAGATGACTAGCACGACTCCATTTTCTAACAGGAAAGTATGATGTACAGGGGCCAAAACACTACTAATTGAGGTGGAGAGCATATATTTTAAATTGAATAAAGATATGATTAAAAATTGTGGCCCGGCATTGTGACGATGTCGCAATAAATAAATGTTCGTTTATATTTTATTTATTGTAGCTTAATGTATTTTTTATTTTATGAAGTTGTTATCTTTGTTTTTATGTATATTTGTTAATTTTTGGGTAAATATCAACTGTTCTTCGAGACGTTTCTATTTATTTTTAAAAATGAATACGGTATGTAATCTGTTTTTTTTTTTCCACCGTAAAGAGAGCCTCTTTATAGCAAGCCCATTATGGGTTCGGCCAGGCCCACAATAGGGCAGCCGGGTGATGAGAAACTGACATCTGGACGGACCACCCCGAAAAATTCCTGGGGATTTTTCTACCTGTCTAGATTCGATCCCGAGTCCCCCAGGGCAGCAGGCTGCTAACGTTGACCGGTCGGCCATCCGGCCGCGGTATGTAATCTATATAAATATAGATTGTTTGTTCATTACAAAATCATTTTATAACTCGTAGATTTAACTTGTTTTTAAAAAAAATAATATTTGAATTTCCCGGGTAGTGGATCAATAGAAAAGAATGATGATTTTTATAAAGAAAACAAAAATTTATACCCCCTTCCCTCGCCATCAATCCCCCTTTGTGGGCCTGGGGAGCCCATTATGGGCTTACTGAAAAGGAAAGCCCTATTTAATGACCACAAAGTGGAGTTTTAAAAAAGTACTCACAGAATGAAGAGGGGAAATTTTTCGATTATAAAATCTCTGAAGATCACTGAAAATGATAATATATGGTATTTATGAATAATGATTAAATATGAAATTCGTTAGCTTGATATATTATTATTACACAATATACTTTTTCTATTTTTTATTTGACTATGCCATTAATAGAGAGTACCGTTGCATAATATATGACAAGATTCTTGGTAAAAAATTATTTTATTTTACACCAGATCCAAACGTAATTCAACAAATTTGCGCAATGAAAAGTAAGTCAAATGAATACTTGTGATGTAACAATTGCAGTAAGAAGAGTTTATGCAAGTCAATCTGTGTTATTTCAAATATAATTAATTTTTTTGCATTTTGTTTATATATTATATTTTAAATTTAGTTTTTAAATAAAAATTTTTAAAGAATTTTTTAAAATATTTAGGCTACTTATTATTGCTTAATTTATTAATAGCAACTTTTAACACTTAGCTGGTTATCAAACATCATTTAAATTTTGTTTCCTCCTTTTAAGAATTATTAAAATCTTATTACGATTTTCTGATTTGTAAAAATCGAAAAAAATCTGAAATTTCTATGCCAGAACGTATATTGGACAATTTAGTCGTCAGACAAATATAAAGTAGGGCAATAGCTTTGTCCTCTTAAAAAAAAAGAAAAAAAAAGCATGTCCTTTAGGCTATCAACTATTGTTGAGCATAAAATGCGAAATTGGTTTTTACCTGAACAAAAAGATCCAGCAGCGAGTTGCGTAACTTTCCCGACAAAAATACTTATGTTTAAACAAAATAGATGCTAACACACATGCATACGGTATCATCATTTTTTACTTTTTTGGATTCCGGGATCTCATCGAAATTCCTAAAACCCGGAAGGTTAAAAGACCTCCCGGAAGGCATCCCCCAGGCAGATCGCCCACGTGTTGGTTGCGGAAACTAACAAAATGAAAAGATTGTAATTAACGTACTCCTATTCAATGCTATCAAGAGAAATATTTAGCGGTCCAGTTGGTATTGTGATATTTCAGGACTCGCGAAAGACATTTCCATAAAAAATTAGTGTCAAAACTTACCGCTAGGGCACTTTTGGCGCTTTGAATTTTAATTCGTGCGATTTTTTTCGTGGGGAAACACTTAAAAGTGTAGTTTATCAAAGACACGTTGCAAATTTTGTAGCGTCACACTGCAAGCGAAAGCATCACATAGGACCGATTATGGTCAGTCATTAACGCACTGCTCATTGTTTTCAGATTTTACATCACCGGAATGGAGACCATATTGAAGGTCTCCCACATCACTAGTCTTTGTATGTAGTATACAAGTGATGCAGGAATGTCTTGTACCGATAAAATGTTTGTTGTTTGCAGTGCCAAAAATACCATTAGTGCGAGTTTTGGTAGTAATTTTTTTTTTTACTGAAACGTCATCCGCGTGTTCCGAAATGTCACCGTACCACATTTGGCTGTATTTCGAACTGCTAAATCTCTCTCCAGACAGCGTTGATTAATTAGAGGGTACTTCATTACGATCAGTCGGTATATATTTTCATTTAATTGAAATATATTAACTCTAATAAATAAATAAATAAAGAAGAATTTCAAAAATAAACAAGCATCTTGTTTCTTTTATATTCTAATTTAATTTCTGTTATTTTTCAAATAAGAACAAATCGAGTCGAAGCCAATTTTTTTCCTTAACCAATAATTATACCCGCGTAATGCTATCTCGATGTTCAATTTAAGATCTATATTAAGATAATATTCCTTTCCGAGTAACTATATTTTCCTTTCGCTATTTTTTTTTTTTTTTTTTTTTTTAAATTACAAATGATTAAATTATATACAGTACACCTACAACAATTATAATGAATTTATGGCGTCGCTTTCCTCGTTATATATGATGTTATTTCGAGATCATAATTAAGTCAATTAAAACTGCTGAATTAATAATAATAATAATTTATTTACTTTTCAATTATTATTATTATTTTTCTAATGTTATAAATTAGATTAACCTTTGAATTAAATTATTACTATTACTGTATTGTTTTAAATTATACAGATGCGTGTATTTTACGCATGCGCGAAATCGAATCGGGTGATCATCCGTGTTATTCCGACAGATCTCGCTTTGTCAAGTCGCCGGTGGAAGGTTGTCTTCGGAGGTTGTGAGTCGATTTGTTTTTTTTTTTTTAATTCTTAAATTAATACGATTGCAAGTAATAATTTGTAAAATGTAATTAATGTATACAAATGCCACTCGCATATATTATCATATGGATATTTATTTACAAATACACGTGGAATTATTACAGTTTAATAAGAAAAATGCGTTAATCTAAGCGTAATTGATAAGCTTAAGCACCGTCTTATGTTCCTTCAGATAAAATTTGCTTAGTTAAGAATTGGCCTGCCACACCCATTTAACATGAGGTTAAGAATGAAGACTTTCTTCAATGGTTTATTTGGTTTAAACGTAATTAATAGACCGGGATGTAGAGTGGAAGTTACTTTTAGTCATATAGATTATGTATACATACATGAATGAATGACCCGAAGGTAACTTCTACCTGGAATTTCGTCGGAAGTTTGACACGGTTTGTGCAATTTCTCTCCATGGTGACCTGCGAATTGTTTTAACCTATTTAAGTATTGCAAAATTATCGAAATTTGGCACGACGCGCACATATGTATGTAATTAGGCAAAAAATAAAAAATAAATTGTCAAAGAGGTACAAAGTATTGTAATTAATTTCTTATCTGTCATTCGTTTTCAGAAATGCAATGGTGTCGCTAACGGAGAGTATGCTACGGGAAAAATTTGAAGCCCGGAACTATGTGGATATATTGGAAGACAGACGGAGAGACGGCGATCTGTTCTGGGTGACCAGGAAGTGGGAGTGTCCCAAGTATAGATTTGCAGAGATGAAAACTCCGAAACAGATAGCCGAAAACGTTTTAAAAGATTCTAGAGTTCAGATGATGATTTCTCGGTTGAGCGTAGAGAGAGGCATAAATAGAGACGACGTAATAAAAGAAGCCAATGCGATAATTGAAGAAATGAATCATAACTATCAGTTGAAGGCCATAAGGTTTTTCGGCTACATTTTGGCAAAGGCGGCAAAAAGATTATATGGGCACATTTACGTAAACAGAGACGGCATAGATAACGTGAGAAAAATCGCCGATAAATATCCTGTTTTGTTTATGCCAACGCATCGTAGTTATGCCGATTTTCTTCTTGTTTCTTACATATGCTTCCATTTCAATATACCTGTTCCGGTAATCGCCGCCGGGTTAGATTTTTTAGGTCTTAAGGCCGTTTCGACGTTGCTGAGAAATTCGGGAGCATTCTTCATTAGACGCAGTTCAGCGACGATAAATTATATTGGACCATATTTACGGTTTACGTTCAGATGCACGTTCTCGGAGGTGATGCTCCCGTTGAATTTTTTGTCGAAGGAACTAGAAGCCGGACTGCCAAGTCGCTGCTTCCAAAATTAGGTTTGTTACAAGTGGCTTTAGAATTGTATTTTACCGCACGTGTTCCCGATATTACCGTCGTTCCGATCAGTATCAGCTATGACCGAACGCTTGAAGAAATTCTATATTCGTACGAATTACTAGGTGTTCCTAAACCTAAAGAATCAACCAAAGGACTCTTTAAAGCACGTAAAATTTTGCAACAAAATTTTGGTAACGTGTACGTACAATTTGGTAATCCGATTTCGGTCAGAGATTTTTGTAATGGAAAAATTGATAGAAGCATTCATAATCTTCAGCCTCGCTTTTTATCATCTCTTAATGAGGAAGAACAATTATTATGTCTTAATTTTGCAAATCATATAATAAAGAGACAACAGCGTAACTTGTTGCTGTCGCCTTTTCCACTGATTTGTCTTGTCGTCGGATACGTAGATAATAATCAAAAAGTATATTTAAATGATTTATTTTCAAATGTTGGCTGGTTAACAAAATTGTTAAATAAAACTGGAATAAGCATTGTCTATGAGAACACTTCATTAAATGAATCTATTATTTATCATATAAATCTTCATTCCAATCTTCTGAAATTATCAGACGGTTACGTAGAAGTAATAAGTCAAGTGAACGATTCTCGAAATGACTACGAAACTTTGAGAATTTCGGTTGATATGCTGAAACTTGCAATTCCACAAATGATGATTTATCATTATAGCAATCAAGTGCTGCAATTGCTAGTTCATTTTTCCATGATTTCACTCACTTTAAATAATAATGTATCTTTGGCTTTGGATGTAGTTTTTAATAAATATAAGATCCTTTTGAAATTACTTGGCAAAGAATTTGTTTTTGAACAAAATATTATTGATGAATTTAAGATGCATCTACAGATAATGCAGGAGGAAGAAATTTTATTTGTAGAGGATTCAAAAGTTTCAGTAGTAAATCAAAATAAAATAAAGGCTTTAGCAAGTCTTTTGGTTCCATTGTTGCAGACATTTGCAATTTTATGTGAGCAATTTTTAAATGGTAGGGTTAAAGGTGGCACAAATAAAGATATTATACACCAAGTTCAAAGAGCTATTGAAATTTTACTACAAAAAAAAGAAATTAATGATTATAAATCGTTGTCTGTAAATACTATTACAAACTGTATTACTTGTCTAGCTCATTCAAATGCCATTCAAAAAGAAAAAAAGGATGGAAAAATTACATTCAAGCCAATTTTATCAGAAGTAGCAACAATTTTATATGATATTGAATCATTTTTACCAGATCAAATGTCAAAAACTATATATAGAAATGGAAGTATTCAGTCAAAATTATAATTTCAGTATAATTTTCATAATTCATCCATGTATTTGTGTTGTAAATGTACAAAATAAATAGGAATTTATATAAACTGCATAAAAAATATTGTAAATAATGTGTAAATTAAAACAGATAATATATTTAAAATGCAAATGTAGTTTTATTGAATACAATTATAATTTTAAAAAATTTTGACTTTGAAAATACAAAATTTGTAATATTTTGTTTCATTAAAATAAATGTTTATTTCATTTGAAGTATGTAATTTTTGTTACTTTTTAATTCTAATTAAAATTAAAAAAAAAAATACAAAAATCTTAATAGCTAAGCCATGATAAATTTGAGAACTTAAAGATATAAAACTAATCTATAGATAAATTTTTAAATTTCTGTAATTTACAAACAAGTAAATGCATTTACACTAAATGAAAATACAGTTAAAAGTTGGTGCACAGTGGCTACTAATATAATGCAGTGTTAATTCCTTTGAAATATTGTGACTAGTTACCGGTAAAGAAAGCTATAGATCTTAGCTTATAAGTTCATTATTTTGCCATTTCAATGTCATCTTTTGTTAATTTTAGTATTAAAAGAAGTCTTATATGGACGACATTAATTCATAGTGGTACAAAAGTCATCAGAGGGAACAAACTGCACTGTCTATCGGTTTCCAACGGAACTAACAGTGCAAGTGGTGATAACATAAAAGGAATGTGTGTGCATGTGCTAATTATGCTACAGGCTGTAAACATACCCAGTCCAGAACTGCATATCACATTACTCACTTAGCTTATAGCATGATATAAATTATATGTAGTGTGCAGGGCTTTGTTCAATGCTGCATAACCATTGAGTTTGCTATACACTAGTTATAGTGGCTAGCATTATGCATCAACCTTAACCTTATTAAAAAAAAAATTTTTTTGTTTAGTTTGAAAAATGATATCATCATATTTAAAACTATTATGGGTAAATTCAATGTATCTACTTAATGATTTCTATAATTAACAAAAAAAATTGGGATATGACGAATTTTTCCAAACAAATGCTTTAATGAATCTTTAGTAATCTTTAAATTTTCACAACATTAAGCTCACTAATTTAGTTTTAATTGATGAATTAAATAATTATAATGTTGCTGAATTGATTATTCAAGAAATTATCATAATACAATTACATAATTGACTTAAATATTTTATCTGATATATAAAATTTTTGAAATTTTGAAACAAGTGTTCACCTATATTGTATACATTAACTGATTTGATCTATAACAGGGGTCACCAAACTTTTTTCACAGCGGTCCACATAACACAGAATGACGAGCGTGGGCCGCATAACCATTTTGTTCAATACAGTACACTGAATACACAAAAAATAAAGACAACCAACATATTTATCAATACACAAACATGATGGCTGCAGCAAGATCATAATGGCTTTTCTTAGAAACTTCATTGCAGGTACTTATACAAAAAGTGCTCCGATATCCAAAGTTGCCAAATTTTTTATTTCACAGATTTGATAGCTTTCCTTCGTTTCTTAACAATTTCTCTGGATGATGCCATACTTTTTCTTGTCATTGACATCTGTACTATTTTGGGGTTACAAATATGTAAAAAAAACGAGGTTATACAGTGACTGCTTGTCAGAGTGAAACTGACTGAAAAAGTGCATAGCAAGCCTATAGTATGCTCAGCGTACATGTCACCATTTGCCACTCAACTGAGAAAGGGGATTTCCTGAATTTAGGTCGAAACTTGATTGGTCGTAAGTGTGAGTGGTCGTTAAGTAGATAGGTTGTAAAGTGAGGAGTACCTGTATAGAGTATATACGTTGAGGCTGTGTTGAAAAAGTTGACATTTTTTGGTAATTTCTGAATGGTTATCTCAATCTGTTCTAGGGCTGTATGACTATGTTAACAAAAAATAATGTACAAGTAGTAATTGTTAATGTTCTTTGATGAAAAAACAATCTTCATTCTGAGTGACTATTGAATTGATTGTGAAAGTAACAATGAGACAATAAAGAATAAATGTTAATTACTATTTACAGTTGCAATTATAACAATTGATCTTAAAGTTTAAAATTTAACATTCCATTTTGTAAAATGCCAAGCCATAAAGCAAAAGTTTTTCATATGTTAAATCAATATATACATTAGCAAGATGTTAGTATTCCTTAATCTAAATTATTCCTATGAATATCCTTATTAACCCTCCAATCCAGCAAGTCTGAAAATAAGGACATGTTGGTCTAAAGAAGAGGAGAAAAAGTCAACAGGCAGAAAGTTTGAGAGTCTAGACTAGCTTCATCCATTGTACAATGGGAAAAATGCCGTAAAACCTGGACGAAACCACTTAGATGTACAAAAATAACATTTAAACTGCAGTATTCAGGGTATTAAGAAACATGCATTATTTTATAGTTTTGAAAATCAAGAAAGCTATAACCTTTTAAACTTATGTAATTGTTAAAATGTCTTGAGTAAGGTTTTCAGGTAGTGAGTGAAGTTATTACTGTGTAGTAGTTGGTAACAAATTTTTTTTTTTTAAATTCAGCTTCATTCACATAGTGATCAAGGCTCGTAACTATAGCAATTCAGCTATGGATTTTCATGTAAAGAAATTAGCAGTCCAGTTAGATTTCTTCATTTGCTAATCAACTAGCTGACAAGAAATAGAATTCCTGTCTCGTGTTAAGAGTCACATAATTGATGGTGATGGTTACAGGACTTCTAAAAGTGAAAGTTCCATATCTTGTACTCAAATTTGAAAAAAGTTTTCTAGAAATATACTTCCTCGGGGTATTAGCAAATTTATCAACACTATTAACAGAGGCAACATAACTACAGAAGTTGTAATGTACAAAACAATTCTGTCAGATCTTGTCTTCATATTGTTTGTACATATGCTCTGAAGGGTTTTCAACAACATGGCAACAAGTGATTTTCAATCTGCCACCTTAAGAGATAGTATTATGACTGATTGAACAAGCACAGTTGGCCAGAGTTAACTCTGGGCAACTGTGCATTGTTCAAATTAGCCAAAATTGGCTTAATCCAGTCAAGATGAAATCAGCCAATGAGAAAGTTGCTTGACTGGTTTTTCTACACAAATTTTCCTTGTTGCCTGAGGGTTGAAAACAATTTCATATTCAGGTACATAGTAAGCTTTGAAAATTTTTTCTAATTTAATTAAATTAATTATATCTCAGAGGCATGATTGTTAGAGACAGATGAAAACGTTCATATAATTTAATACGTACATATAATTAAATAATTTTATTCTTTTAACTGGTTTTAGATATATTTGTGTGTGCGTGTTCCTTTCCTTTTTTTTCTAATGTCCAGTTTTGATTTTTCACAAAAGCTGAAGTTTACTAAAATTTTACAACAAAACAAGTTTTTAGTAAAGATTAAAAAATGCTAAAACCTGTTCAAAATGGAACCTTACAAAATACAAAAAGTAATTTGATACAGTGTAATCAAATAATAAGTCTGTTTACACAGGTTTTATTGTATTAATATTTTGATTTCTATTTCAAATGCCTGATGACTTGTCAATCAAGGTAATATATAGATATTCCAGTAATATTAATGTATGTTAAATGTTAAATTTTTTTTTTAAATTTAATTGGAAAATGAAATTTATAATTTGTAACAGACAAATATACTATAGTAATCAAAAAGTATCAGGAGTGGTTCTTTTAAACTTTGCACATGCAAGAGGATGCTGTTGTTTATTTTATTGTTTGGTATGACTCATCAATATCTAGCAGCAATCCATATCTCCATCTGTTTTCGTTTACACACAAAAATATTTATATGCAAAGAAATTGTGTGCTGACAATTTTTCAAAATGTCGAGTGTAATTGATCAAAGAATGTGCATTAAATTTTTTTGCAATGGAATTACTGCTACAAAAACATTGGAAATGTTGGTGACAATTGTCTATCAAAAACGAGAGTTTTTAAATGGTACGAGATGTTCAAGGAAGGCAAAGAACATGTCTAAGATAAACCACACTGATAGACAATCCACTTCAACTGATGAACAATATGTCACTCAAATCAAATTTGGTGCTTAACTGTCATTTAAGAATTAGAGACATTATTGAACATATTCCAATATCATTTAGATCTTGTCAAGAAATTTTAAAGGATCACTTGGAACTGGCACGTCGCTTCTCAAGTCATCCCGAAAATGTCGGAACTTTTTCCAAAAACATATTCAATGTTGCTAAGGAAATCTTTTAAGAATGATTCTTCTTGAGAAAGCAAGATAACAGGTGATGAAACATGGATTTCTGCTTTTGATACCAAAACATCTCAACAGTCAAAGTGAATGGTGTTGAAAATGTGAAGCAAGACCAAAAAGACCACATCAAAGTCAGTCAAAAATCAAGGTTGTATTGACTGTTTTCTTTGATTGTTGTGCATCATGAATTTCTTCCAACTGGCCAAACTGTTAGCAAAGAATATTATTTGAACATTTTGCACTGTTTGCACAAAGCAATTCGTAGAAAACCTGATTTATGTGAGAAAACTCATGGATTTTGCATCACAATAATGCACCTGTTCACAATGCTCTTGTTTGTGAATTTTTGGCCGAAAATTCAACAATTATGATTCTGGAAGTCCTGTATTCACCTGATATGGCACCATGTGACTTTTTCCTGTTTCCTTGACTAAAATTTTCATTTCGTGGTCATCTTTTTGAGTTGACGCAATAAAACAATTTGCTGCAATCAAGACCTGAAGGAGTTTCACAAAAACAACTTTAAAGCATACTTTAAGGATTGGAAAAAACATTGGCATAAGTGCATTGTAGTGGGAGGGGATTATTTTTGAAGGGGACTAAATAAATTTTGTTGAATGAATTCAAACCTGGTGTTTTATTGAACCATTCATGATACTTATTCAATTATACCCGTGATCAATAATATGCAGGTAAAAGATATATAGAGTGATTCAGATCATTCTATTTGAATATAAAATGAATAATCTCTCATTCTTGGGCATTATTTAACTGTCTGTAATGCATTTGTAAATATTGCTTGTTGCTATTAAATGTCATTGTCTTGTCTAACAAAACTTACTTCAATAAAATACTATAAAAAAGTATCTTGGGATAAAACATTTGTATGTTACTTGATAGAAAGCATTAAGAGATGAGAATACAATTATGATGATAAATAAATGCAGTAATAAATCATATTGTTATGAGTTTATTTTTATATACTATATCATATACAGCTTAAACAGCATCATTTTAAAATACTGTATATTACATAACCATTACAAAATTATAAGATAAAACTTTTTGAAAGTATATTGAAAATAATTACAATGGTTGGCTTTACAATTATTAGAATATAAAATCGCTTACAATCCCCAAATTTATTTGGATACCATTTAACAGCCACTAGAAAAACACAGTGTAAATAATAAAATTTATTCATAAAATGTTACTTTATGGAAGCCCTTAAATTAAAATTAATATTACATTATATAAAAAGTACATGATCATTGATAAAAATTGATTATATATATGTTATATACAATTATTATAATAAAAATATATTTATTATAGAAATTTACTACAGTATAAAAAAATGTTGAATTTTCAAAATACAAAAATTCATTCTTAAAACATTTCAGGCTTTTTTAAAAATGCTGTCGTTATTACAATGATTAATTAAATGGAACATAAATATATACATTTTTTTAAATTTAACGATATTTCTCTGGCATGTTTTAAAATTATTATTTAATACTCCACATTTGCAAAATAATATAGTTCAATAAAATTGACATTTCACTTAAACTACAGTAATATAGAAAAAATGTTAACTGTAGTCATTTCTTAATAATTACTTTAACTGGAGAATCTATAAACAATTCTCTAGTCCATTAGGAATTTTTTTTAATTTTATAATTAAAATATGAAGATACATACTAAACAGGTAATGATATACAGAATTCAATTATTTTATATAGTTTATTCTTCAATAAAACAGAATAAAGGTAAAAGTAAAATTGGAGACTTAAAATACTATGTAAAAAATCCTTATAATTTTTATACAACAATATTAAATAATACAAAAAAGAAGTAAAATTTATTATTAAGAATATTACAATTGGTTTTTAGCATCAAAAATTTTATTATTGTTATTATATTCAGAATTTAATATAATGACTAAATAAATTTCTTGTAGACCATACTTTTGAGATAAACAATTAATAAATAAAGCTGAATTATTTTTTTATTCAAAAGTTTAAAATTTTCCAATAGGATTTATAAAATTAATTTTTCATATATAAAATGTTGAATTCTGTTTTATCAATTTCGTACTTTGTACCTATCTTCACTTGATATTTAGAACCCTGATCTTGCTTATATATAATAATTTACACTTTTAATCCTTCAATACATTTACAATATTTATACTGCAATAAATATATCAATGCAGTATAATATTTCATTAGTTAATTTTGTCTCGCATTAATTGAAAATTTTTTTTTCTAAAGATAAACATTTTATTTAATAAGAGTTGAGAAAAATTTAAACAAGTTGGAAAAAAAATCCAAAATTATAGATTATATTATTAAAATGATATTTCATGAACAATACAACAGTCTTATTTACATACTCAAATTATCAATAAAATTTGGCACACAAATTGATTGAATGATGTATTGTACATGTTTGATGTTACAATTTTTTATATTATAATTGCAATACATAACAATGATTTGTTAGTTAAAGATTAAATTTTTAATTTGCTTTCGTTTTTAAATTACAATTATTTGTAATTTATAAAGTTAAAACAACTTTAGAACCTTCTTTTAAGATCTTTTAAAATAATTCACATTCTGATATACTTTGTATAAAATAACATGTAAAAAGTTTTTGTTCAAGAAAGATCTTTTAATAATTTTTAAAACAATACAAGTTTTGAGTTTCCTCTTTGGAAACAATATTCATGAAAAACAAACAATTCTTTATATATATAAGTTACATATACACAGGTGTCCAGAAGCAAAAGAGATCTTACCAGCATTACACAAGTGTGTACACGAAGTGCTTGTTTCTGTAGCAAAATAACCAATAGTTAAGTATCTATCAGGGCAAAAGATTAATTCATTTAAAAAATGCCACAATAATAATAAATTAATGCATTCAGCAAAAGGGATAAGTGATAATTTCAGAATAAATGTGTAAATTTTTGAAACAGAGCAAGATGCAAATGACAAAAGTTATCTTGACCAATCATATTGTGACACAATCCTAATGTCTCTTTAAAAGCAAACATAATGCAGTCTGTTAAGTGATACAAACAAGTCTTGAACAAAAAACTCACTTTTTGTATCAATTTCTGCAATGTTGTCTTTATTCTTTACAGTCAGAGATTACTTCTAGTTAAGCTAAATCATCATAAAATTCTTTGGTTATTTTAGTGCTGGAACAAGCATGCACCACATCCATACACATGTGCAATGCTGAAAAGATCTCTTTTGCCCCTGAACAGATGTTTAAGTGGACATCCTGTATATTAGAAATTATTTAGTATCAACTAAAAAGCTTATATTCTTAATATACAGTTAAAGACTCATTATTGTATAGTCTTTAATTGTAAAACTAATATACAGTTTTAGTCCTGGCAATTTTATCAAAATCTTATATTCTTCAAAGACATACTAATAAAAACATAACTGAAAAAAGTCATCATTTGTGTATATATAAGTGTTAAAGATATAGGTTTTATCTTAATTCTATTTTAGAATTTCTAAAATAATCTACCAACAAAATAAGACAATAAATACATATGATATTCTACTATTTATTTTGCTATTTCTATTTTTAATATGATGATAAAGAATTAAATTTTATTACTAATTAAAATGAAGATATGACAGTGAAATATTGAACACACAATTAAAAAATAGCTGTCATTCATAATAAAAACATTTCAGATTTAACTAGATTTGAAATTGCTATAGAATGTTTAGTGAATATAAAAATTAAAATTAATTCATAAATGTGTATTTTTGATGAAATCTAAAATCATTTTAGAAAGTGAGGTATTTTAATTGTTAATTTATTTATTCATATAAACTGGACTATAATTTCAGATGTATTTTTCTTATTTATTCATTAATACAAGTTGCTTTAATATTATAAAGAAATTATACTGATAAATTTAAAGAAAAAGTTTTATACAGTATACTAGGATGGGACACAAATAATGTTAAATAACAATCTTTCAGTATTAAAATAATAAACAGAAATAAATTGCAAAAATGAATATGGGAGACTGAAATGTCAGGTATTATTATTATGCATAATGCTTTGTGATCACACACAGTTTATGTATGAGGAATAGACGTAATGAAATGAGTTACCTCGTTCTTATTTTAAATAATAAGAAATGTGATAAATGGAAATTCCTTACTCTATAAAACTGAGGATTTTCATGGTGAAAAGTTGCCAAAAATTAAGGTGACAGTTTATACATGTATATTCTAAATTATTGGTACCTAAAAAGACTTATGTTTACAATCTTGGTAGTTCTTAGAGGCTCGTATGCATGTAAAAATACAAGTTGATAGAATTATCTCTTTTTTGTTAATGTAAAAAAAAATTGACAATGTAACTTTTCGTTTAAGTTGAAGAAGAGAGATTTGAAGAAAGACTCCAAAATATTTGGGAAAGTTATGAAATCTTTAATCTCAAGTCATTTATCTCAGTTCTGTTTACACAATTTTTTTTTTAGAACATAAATTTGATATTTATTCCTTAATAAAAAATACTCATTATTTTAATTTATTGAGTTTCAAATGTTAGTCCTTGAAACCATAGCAAAGAAATATTCAAATTTTGAATGTTTCTTGTAACAAATATAATGATAGTAACAAGCATAGTTAGCTCAGTCTTGCTAGGTCTACTCCTCATAAATAAACTTATTGTTAAATTGTAACAATAATGTGTAAACAAAATATACATAAAGACAGTTATTTAACATTATTTTGGGATCACATATTTTCAAATTTCTTTTCTGATGATCAGATATATAAAGGCATAAATAATAGTAATAAAAGTTTATTATTTTCTTTATATGTAAACATAATATAAGTATGGTGCTGTGCTTCACCTAAGAGAATTTAGCTTTACTTTAAATTCTCATTTAAGACAAATAGTCTTCCCATCTTACATTTTTATAATTAAAAAAAAAAAAAAAGAGAAAAATGTTTTATTTATGTTAATAGTTTAATTATGTAAGACTGTCTTCACAACATTTAATTTTTCCTCAATTTTAGTATGTGCTTATTAAAATCAAAACATATTAAAAAATATATATATATCTGATATAAAAAAGATCTAACTAACACTTTATTCATCAATTATATGCCTTTGTGTCCTTATGTTTAGTACATAATTTGTCCAAGGACTTATTTTATTACAAGTATTAATTATACTGGTAACTTGGTTCTGCAATTTAAGAAAACATGTCACCAATATAATAAATCCTTGTAGACAAATTACGTATTAACACTTTATTCATTTTAATATCTAACTAAAGATGTTAATCTATAAAATGAAATAATTTAATAAATCAAATATAGAACTGCGTAAGTGTAATTTCTATCATCTAATTATCCAATTATAGTCATTTCAAATAGAGATAGAGCCATTTACTTAGAATTTCTTACTACTTTTTACTATTTGACACTATTTGTAGGTATCTTTTCTGATTAAAGTATCTTAAATTTAAAAATAATAGCATCTGTTCTTGGAGGTCCATATGTATGTAAAAATACATACTTAAATGCATAAAAAGTTTTATATATTCATATGTTGTTTATTTTAGTTTAGAATAAATAATAAAGTTTAATTACAATTTACATCTGTTTGTCAGTTGATTACATCATGATAAAAAAAATTCTGATACATAATATGAAAAAATATTTACTTACTTTCAGCTGTATTAAATAAATAAGCCTTTTTTATTTAAAAGTCAGAATAATTAGATTAATAGACCAGTACAAATATAGCAATCAATTGTTCAATTAACTATTAATTTAATATATCAGTAATTATACTGACCAGTAATCAACTGAGACCCCCCTGAAAGCTGTGAAGTCTGACTTGAGCAACAATGAGTAAGAATGGTTTTGTCAAGGGCTACAGAAACGGCATCACAATGTCAAGCTCGACTTGTAGCTCTTCTCAATTCTTCAATCTCTACTTACTCATAAAAAATATTCTTTTATGCTTGATGGGAGGATTTCTGGTATTTTGAAACTGGATATAGATAAAAAAAAATCTCTTTGAAGATTTTCATATCCATAAACAAAATTAAAAATTTAGCATTCAATTGATTATTTGTTTGAAAATTTTTCAAGATGCAAAATTTTTTTAAACTAACATTTTATGTATGATGTCAGATTTAAAATCAATGTAGTAGAATTTTAAGTAAATGGCTTTTCTTTCATCTAAAAATAACTTGAGAGATATATGATTTAGAAGCTCTAACATTAATGAATTTTGAAATAAAGTAATGAGTAAAACCATGATAAATAGAAAATAATTAAGAAAATTTTTTACAAATTATCATTATTTTATAACTAACACCTTATCAACTACTAAAAATAAAATTATAGTTTAAAAATTATTGTAAGTTATAAACATATTTCGTTCACAAATTTTTAAAATTTTATATCAGCAAACTCACAAACATTGAAACTGATTTGCTTTATATATTAAAGAAATGTATTAAGTATACTTAATAAAGTATTTGGAAATGGTTACTTCTAAGGATAAAAACAAATATGATCATTTAAAATGATCCTTTGTAATTTTTAAACTATAGAATGCCAATTACAGTTTAAAAACTGATTTACTCATCTACAGTTTATAAATTGAAATAAAATGAAAATGATGGAAGACTAATAAATTAATTCCTGATTATATTTTGTTTGGATCATCTAGATGAGCAAACAATTACTTGGAAATTATTTTTGTTATAAAAAAGTCTACTATAAGAAATTTATTACAAACAATATTAATATATTATGACTTAGAAAAATATAAATTAAATAGTTTCAGTGAAAAAATAAAGATCTTTATTTCAGATTTAATTAGTTGCATAGAAAAAGTTATTTTTTATACTCTACTATTAAAACTGTATCATACAAATTTTCACAAATGTATCTTTATTTTATCAATTTTTTTATATTAGAATGACTGTATAAACAGGAATCTATCATTGTCATTTAATTAAATCTAAAAAAAATTATCATCTAATATTCAAAATTTACAGCAATAATGAAATTATTAAGACGGTTTAGTCAAATGTTAAACTCTTCCAGAATTAAAAGAGCTTAAAGCATCATCATCATTATTTTAGAACAGAACAAATCAGAAATTTTTCAAATTAAATTACCAATATCACACGTTTTCGAAATATTTAACGATGGATCATTTCTTAAAACTCAAATTATCTTAAATTATGTGATAATGATGTAGAAATTCTGTTCACAACATTCAATAGTTATTATTATTATTATTATTAGTTTTCATCTGAGTACATAAAAATTTACATTGATATGTCTTATCTTTTTTTTTCAAGTAATAAATGTAATAGATATTTTCCAACATTATATTTGTCATAATTACCATGTTATAGTGTAGTAACTTGAACCCAAAACTATAGTTTTTTAATATTTTAAAATAATGATATTTTATACTTTTAGCAAATGTTCTGACTCTTAATAAATTTATATATAAACAATTTTTTTTTATCAATAAAAATAATTATTGATAAATACCATATGTTTTGTTAATTTTCCTGTGTTTTAAATCACTAATATAATAACAAAAGTTAATGTAAAAATATATATAAAAAAAATCTTTTACTGATAAAAAATATATATAAAGATTGTAGTGATTATTATTCTAAAAAAATTAATCAGATTTAAAATCAATCAATAACAACAACAACAAAAAAAACAATATATAAACTTAAAAAAATATTGTGCCTAATGTCTATTTTCATAGTATATTATATTAATAATTTAAATTTTGCAACAAGTTAATAAATTAAAATAAGTACTTTAAAATACTGTTACTTTTAGATTACTTGCTGAATTCTTCAAAAATCAATAATAAACTGCTGTTATTTGTAATGTACAAATCAATAATCTGTAATAAAATTAAATGGTCCCTCAGATTACTATAAATTCTATATTTGATTTTAACAATTTTTAATTGATCTATAAAATGTATGTATAAAAATGATTTGTTCATCAATTTCTTTATACACTTAACAACAGGAATCAGAATATATTTTATATTTTTCACATTTTTTTTTATAAACTGTTATTTATATTAATGTGTCGTGGATACTTGTAAATTTGTGCTATTAACAGACAAATATTGTTTTGTTGTTTGAAATCCCATCATTCTTTGCAAAGCATCCTGTGTACCAATAACAGAACTGAAAATAATAATAGTATTTTTTATTTGAAAAGATTAAACTAAGTATTATATTAATTAATTTACTTACCCAGCCAAGCCAAATAATATTAACCAACAATCAAAAACACATTCCCACTTTGTAATCGTGCTATAAATAAATAAATACATATATAGTATCATCTTTTTAATTATGAATTAACTATAATATGAGAAAAATTTTAATGCAAACCTTCTGAAAGTGAAAAAATGAAATAATCCAGGTAATATAAAAGCTAATAATGTGCAACATGTTGCTCCAATAAAAGCCATAAGATTTGCAAAATTTGGAACAAGAATTACAATTAAACCAGTTAATGACACCAAAAGCAGACGTAACAGATTCTAGGGAAAAAAAAAGTTGTAAATTATCTGTAAACACATTATTAGTGTTGAAATATTAAATAAATATAATTATAGCATTTATTTAGTACTAATTTTTAAAAGTTATTAAATAATAATAGTTTTCAGAAAAATTCATTATCTAAACTTAAAAGCTACAAATAATTGATAATATATAATTCAGCAGTTTTATATATTTTAATTCTATTTTAAATAAAAAGCAAAGATTTTTCTCGACTGATAGGTATAATGACAATAACTTCTAATGCACATTTTGTTTGTACTTTTCTTGTCTCCAAAACCAGAGTGCACATTAGAAATGGGCACAAAGTCAACTTAATGCAGCCTTGTTTGCATCATTTACTAATTTCTCCACTCAATAATTTGTGTATATTAAGTATAGATGTGGTATACATTCTTCCCACTACTTCAGTTTTAATTTTGACTTTGGAACTTAATATAATTATAGTAAGACCCCGCTTAACGCAGGGACAAAGTGTAGACGACAAAGTGCTAAATGAAACACACTTCTGTAAAAGGAATACTTTTTGAACTTTTTGATTGATAAACTTTACAAGTTTTAGAAGATGATTCCATTAATCGTATAAAGATAAGCCACACAGCCTAGGGGTCATTTTGTACGAGACTAGATTTTTCCGACATAACTAAAGATATAATTATTCAGTATAATTCTAGAAAGACCAAAAAAAAACTTAAATATTTTTTTAGCTTTATTCTAAGTGGAATGACCTATTAGAGCAGATTCGGTTAGGTCCTAGTGGGTCAATAGCCTAATGTTCTACTCAGTCATGTGATTTTGTATTTACTATTGTTACATGTGGGATGTTTTATCAGAAATACATCACTAATTTAAATATTTCTCACCTTATATCTTAAATATGATAAAATTGATAATAATAATATTTAGGATAGAAAGCATAAAATAAATATTAAAATTTATGAATTAAATTTAATGTTTTTTAAAATAAAAATGTATAAAATGGTAACTTAAAAATTTAGTATTTATTTTATTAATTTAAAAAGTTTGTTTAATTTAAAGGAAAAAAAGGAATAAATTGAAATTAAATTTTAAATGATTTTAAAAGACTAAACCTGATCTTTTGACCTGATTCCTTTTGCAATAGGTTTTATTTAGCAGCAAAATTAAAAAGAAAAAAAAAGAAAAACAATTTACAGTAAAATTTTCTGACTAATTTTCAAATTTTCCATTACTGATATGCATTTTTATAATCACGAGGCATAATTAAAGCATTTAAATGAAGTGAAATTGTACATATATATTTGGTTTACAATTAAAAAGCAATGAAATCCATTAGGTAAGTCAAATTACTATAAAATTAATTTATCAATATATTGTTATTTCAGATATATTTTACTAACCTGATATATTTAATGAAAATCTAACATAACTGTATCAATATCTTATAAAAATGTTTGAAAAAAATTTTTGCAAACAGTAAACGAAAATTTTATATATATGTGGCTTATAATTTAGAATTTTTAATCAAATAATTTAAATAAATTTTAGGCCTAACTGGAAGAAAAGAATCGGCCTGAAGCGGAACTCAAACCCGGGCCAATTCTTTTCTTCCAGTTAGGCCTAAAATTTATTTAAATTATTTAATTAAAAATTCTAATTATTAAATTTAGCAAGAGATGGCGCCTAACGCCTAACTCTAGTTCCAAATTATCTTAAAATTATTAATATTGCTATAGCCGTTTTCTAGCCCGATAATTCGGCATTGGTTGGAGTCTTTATGTATACAGGTTAGTTGTTGTTTATTTGTTTATAATTTTATTCAAATAAAGAAAAAATTTTTATAAAATACATATAAATGTATGCTGATAAAATATAGTAAATCATTGTTTATACAAATATATAGATTTGAAATGGATTGCAAACAATTAGTACTTTTTCACCTGCCTTTTCAGCATTACTAAAATTGTGTGCGCACATGGTATGTTTATGGACAACTCTATGAAACAGTTTCCATAGCCAGAAATGAAAAAGTTAAAAATCTTCATATAGATATAGATATGCAGAAAACTTCTGTTATCTTATCATCTACAAAAATTTCGTATTTAAAAACATTAAAAAGTTTTAAATAAGGAACTGTTCTTATAAAGGACAATTTAATCATATAAGTAAAATTTATTAATAAAATATATTTTAAAATGACTGAAATTTAAGTTATCTAAATCTACCCTACTGACATTTTAGTAGAATGCAAGGATATAGATTTTTTTTTTTATAGTTATTCTACTATTAATCTTTACATCTCTGAAACAATTTTAATAAATTTTTGCCATAGGTATAAAAGTACATGTATCCCTTGCTTAATGTGGATTTGATTAACATGCAGAATTAATTGCAGCAATCCCTTTATATATGCAGCAGAAGTTTTAATCAACATAGATATACTTTTCTCAGCAAATAAGATGTTGGTGAATTTGCTATTTTTGTACTGAGGATATGTACTTTAAATATTAAAATTCACAGAAGCAATCACAAAACCTTGTGTCTTCTTTTAACGTCCTTTTCGCCTTTCATGTTTTAATTTTAATTATAATTATATTTTTTGTAAATTAAATTTAATGATTGTGCCGAAAGCCTTGGGGATATTTTTAACCGTGTTTTACATATTGAGGCGGAAGAGTAGCCTACAAAAGAAGGTCGACTCCGCCGTAAAGACAGTTGTTTCCCGAGTGCGAAAAGGACGTTAAAAGAAGACACAAGGTTTTGTGATTGCTTCTGTGAATTTTAATATTTAAAGTATGAATTCTGTCCTGGCATGTTTTAATTTTAATTATAATTATATTTTTTGAGGATATGTAGTTTAATTCTGATAGTTGTGAAATTTAACACATTACTGTTAATATGATATTTGTATTTTTATTTAGAAGCTTATTTTAAAACTTTATTTCACCTTTACATCAGATTATAAAAGTGAAATTTTGACTTTTGGAAAAAAAACAACTTTGACAATTAACTCAACAACAATTACAGTTCAGCCTGGTAGGTAACACCATCAATATTGATAAACCCCATTCTCATATGGATATTATCATTGAGCTGTATGTTGGCAATAGGATTATGAGGTACAAATTAGTTAGAAGTCAGTTGGTGCCAAGGTTGGGCTGTAAGATAGATAAGGCAAAACCACTGAGCCCAGACTGGCCAGCTTCTCTAAGGTCATCTTTGCTCTATGTACTGGCACAATGTCATGGTTCATTTTTAGACAAAGTTCTTTGATCTTAGTGTTCACAGTAGAGTTCTTCGTGTATGATGTTGGTTGGAAGCAGCTCCATCAGATGATGCAAATCATTGCCGCCTTCTTCACTATTGCTACAGCCAATTGGTCTTTGTTCAACTTGAACTCTTTAACAAATGTCTTGCAGATGAGATTGCGAGCTTTTGTTGCATTGTGGCCATTTTTGAAGTAATAGAGCAACGGCATGTCAATGTGTTCTTTTAGCATGTGAATATATTACTTAGAATAGTTTCATACTGTCAGTTATTGCTGATGCATCTATTTCAAATCATGTGTGTGATGAAATGCCCTTTGGTTACTATACTTATATATCTACATCAAATAATCTAACACACTTTTTCCAGTAGTTTCTAGAAAAAATTGAAATGTCTAAATTTCATCATTACAACCTGATACAATTATACAAGGGGCATCCAGAAAATAATGAACGTTTGCAACATAGCATTCCATGTAGGTAAATTATCATCATTGATTTAAGGTCAATTTGTTCTCTGATGTGCTAAGCTAGCACGTGTAGTTTTGATAATGGTAGGCTTGTTGTTACTGTTTTGTTAAGGGTTAAAATGTGTACAAAAATGCCAAATGTGAAGTGTTATTCATTTTCTGAATGTGAAGAAATTTCATCCTATAGAAATTCATAAACAAATCATGGAAGTGTATGGTGATCACATTAAACATAATTTTCTCGTGCTTCATTTGTAATCTTTAATCAAGGAGGATAATGTATGACCACACACTACTGCAACCACTCAAACTGTGCTTCAGAAAGTAGCCTGAGATGTTTTCAACCATTCACCATACAGTCCAGACATGGGTCCCAGTGAATTACCTCTTTTCCAGGCTGAAACAGTTTTTTGATGGATTTGGAACATTTTGGAATGGATGACAAGGTGAAAAAAGCTGTCACTAACTGGTTCAAAGAACTGGTGGTGGTCTGTGATAAAGGAATCCAAAAGCTAGTGCCATGTTATAATTGCTTTAATCATAATGGTGACTATGTAAAAAAGTAATTGGTCTTGTACTAATTACTTAGTAATGATAGGAAAAAAACAATAAAACTTTTTTCCTTTTTATGTCCAAATGTTCTTTGTTTTCTGGATGTCCCTCATATTATTCCTTTATCCTATAAGATGAATAGTAAAACATCCTATATATTTAATAAACATAATTTAAGAAATACCTGTTGAAATATTTGATTCTCTTTAGAATCCAAAAATCTTGTTCTCTAATAATCTTGTAACTGGAAACATCATAACTGCAAAAATTACAAAGCATTTTATTCTGTTTATATTAATGAATTTTGTCGTTATATTCTGTTTTAAGGTATTTAATTTATTACATTTAAGGAAAAATTGCTGAAAAAATAAATTATAGCTCTGTTTAAATTTCTACAAATAATAAACAATTATTTATTGTGACATTGTCACAATGCTAAACTGCAATTTTTTTAGATTTCTAAGCACAGTGCTCTTGATTTTTAGTAGTGTCTTGCCCCTGTATGTCATACTTTTCCTGTTAACAAGGGAGTCATGACATTCATCTGACTCTGTTCTGGAGAAAATTTTACATTCATCTGAAGAGTTTCTGTACAAAAATTTTCAGTTTGTTTAAAAAGGCCTGACATTTAGTGAAAATTTTTACCTCTATATTTTTTAAACTCTATATTAATTTTCTCAAGCTTTGACATATTTTTATTAGTTGATACATCTACAACTACAGATATTACATATATATAATACATAAAAAAATATATGAATTTAATTTCATACCTGGATAAGTAAAAAATAAAGACACACACAAAAATAGCTTTACTATCATGGCAAAATCTATTCCATTACCTATAAAATAATAGATAAAAATAATGAATTAATATAACATAAATAATTAAAAATAATAAAAAGCTGAGCTATAGATTAAAATATCAAAAATATATATTAATTTGTGACACAGTAATCTAATATGCAATATATCTATCTAAAAGATTTTAGTAAATTAGTAAATTTATTAATTACAACATTGAAATATTTTTAAAACAATTGATATATATATATATATATATATATATATCAATTGTTTTAAAAATATATATATGGTCTTGTACTAATTACTTAGTAATGATAGGAAAAAAAACAATAAAACTTTTTTATTGTTTTTATTGTTTAATGATAGGAAAAAAACAATAAAACTTGTATATATATATATATATATATCATTCATTCATTATATATATATATATATATATATATATAATTCATTTTTTCAATTGATATATATATATATATATATATATATCAATTGTTTTAAAAATATTTTCAATGTTGTAATTAATAAATTTACTAATTTACTAAAATCTTTTAGATAGATATATTGCATATTAGATTACTGTGTCACAAATTAATATATATTTTTGATATATATATATATATATATATATATATATATCATTCATTTTTTGCTGCTTTATTTAAATTATAAAAAAATACACATCAATAGAAAATTAGAAACTATTTTATTACAAAAAAATGAATTCAAATAATTATTATTTTTTCGTTCTATTGTAACTGAAGAAGGTCAGTGGAACTGGTCAAAAACATTATTTTATTAAATTTGTTGCTGGATTTTAAAGGCGTGATTTTTTGTGATATATCTCTCGTTAGTTCAAAATATATGGATATTTATTATAATTTAAAAAGCCAGTTTTATAAAATGTCATATAGAATACAAAAGCTTCCACTTATTATAAAATTATACTTTTGATTCTTAAATTTTATTTTATTTAAATTATAAAAAATATTTTTAGGTTTTCTATTTATATCTTTAAAAATCACAATTTAAAATATGGATTTATTGAAATAAAATCTTTTTGCAATAAAAATAATTATTCATATTAATATTAAAAACGACTTTGACATGAGATAAGGAGAATCAAACAAATTTAAATTACTACAGATATATTATCAAACTTATTTAAAAATTAATAATTTATAATAGATTTCAATATAATATTTAAATAAATATTCTGATTTAAATTTATAGAAAATAAATTAGCTTAAATTTTTAATTTTTCAAATAGTTTAAACTAGAGTGTTTTAATTTTATGTCATGTCTTTAAAAATTCCATAATGAATCATTATGTTTATTCTTTGATAATTCCAAATTACTAACAGTCTATGATTTGCAAGTTTTTATATTTACAAAGTATCAAAGCAAATATTTAATAAACAATTTATTACTTTTAAATATATATTTAAATATATTATCTGAATTAAATATTCTAAAGTAAATCAAAAAATACCTAAGTTAATAATGGACAATTTAAGAATTATAAACTCATAAATAAAATTATTATTTCATGTTCACATATTAATTACTGGCCTAAGCATCTGACATTGTCTGGAAAACTGTAATAAAGATGTTGCCATTGCATAAAAGTTTTTATAGCTAAATAATAGCACATGTAGATTATATAGGAAACTTGTTGAACAGTTACAATCTACATGTGAATGGTGCTCTATAAAGTTTCAAAAAATATATATAAGTATAATGTTCCAAATCATTAACCGAACTAACACTTGGAACTGATGGATAGTATAGCCTGAAAAATAATCGAATTATCAATATGGATCATGAATAAAAATTTTTAGAATTTATTCCTAATTATTAAATTTTATGTAATAATGCAACTTTAATCATTTATCTTTATAGGCCAATTTGGATATTAAATTAATTAAAAATGAATTTAATGTCCAAAATAGTCTGAAAAATATGATGCAATTCAAGCTTAGTTTTGGTTCAAGCTAACTAAATAAACAATATATTGATTGGAATAGAAGCAAAACTGAAAGGCAAGATGAATTAATCCATGCTTTATTTATGGAATAATATAAAAATAGTTTTCTGTTTTTGCTTAATTTTGATGTAAAAATTGACTTATTAAGCAGTAAAATTATGTTTTATTTGATAAAAATAGAAAATGTGTTTATTGGTCGTGAACTCATGCCCTTAACAATAAGCTACCATCCAGGAATTGTATAAATAGTCAAAAATACTTATTATCTATCTATATATTATTATTATTATTCTTTATTAGCGTAATATGGGAAATTCCCGTTACAAGGGGGGAAATCGTAGTAAAGCGGAACAATAATAAATATGGCTGTACAATTTTGTATTATTTCTAAGTTACAATTTATATCAATTAGCTCTATGATTCGCTTTCTATGTTTTTACTTACATTCTCAGACATTTTAATATATTTATTGAAAAAGTTATATAACCTAATTAACACTGTTGCACTTATTTGAAATAAGTTGTTATAGAATTTCGTGATTGGTTTACTGTTAGACAGGTCAGTAATACCAAATTGATATCTGATCTCTGTACATTCCTTACATACACAAATTATATGATAAATCGAGTTTTGTTCTTTACATAAGTTACACAAATTGTCCTTGATATTCAGATAATTCTGATTGACTATTACATAAAAACTATTCAATCGGAGTTGCATGTAAAATCTTTTCATCGCGAATGGAATGGGAAAATGCAAATAAACAGACGAAGGAGGGAAATTTAAATTGTCAATATACCATGGATGAAATTTAGAGCTCTGTAGTTTATCCATTTCTTGATGGATTGTATTGTTAAACATGTTTTCTATTAGAATGGAGTACCCAAAATTCCAATCTGCTTCCGTATTATTAAATAGTGTAGGTGATATTCCATATTTTGCCAGCATTTGACAAAATTTATTATACCAATTATTTACATAATTTTTCTTTGTCTCATTTAGACTCTTAAGTTTTTTTAATATAGTGTCTATCCAAATATTATGACTATTAGTCAATCTTTTATAGAATTTTAGAATTCTTAATACCAAATAAGACTCCAGTTGTAACCGATTTGTATCATGTCGGATCGCATATCCGGGTACAGCTCTGTCTAAGCCATATATTTTCCTTATGTATAATAATTGAATTTTTTCCAGTCGGGATATCCAGTCCATGCCCCATATCGGAAAGCCATAACATACTGAATTTATGACTATTGTTGAAAAGAGCTGCATTTGTTTCTGTATAGAGTTTATTCTTATTTTAATTAATAAGTGAATAAAGTTATTAATTAATTTGTGTGCTTTGTTCCATACATATTGCGCATGAGCTTCAAAAGATAAAGTTGAAGATAAGCTGATTCCCAGGTACGAAACCTCCTCGACTACTTTTAGTTTATCATTTAAAAGGTAAAAATTATAATCTTGTCTAGACAGTCTTCCACCCCTTCGGAATATCTGTACATACGTTTTGTTTGGATTAATTTTTAAACCTAGTTGTAAGAAGTATTTCTGCATTATATTAATTTTTCTCTGTAGACCCATTTTAGTGTTCGAAATTAACACAATGTCATCTGCATATTGAATTGAGTGAATTAACTGATTCTCTATCAAAATCCCATCCTCTTCTTTATTAAATTGCCCATTAATGTCGTAAATCATAAAATTGAATAAGTGAGGCGATAGTGGATCACCCTGCAGAAGACCACCATAAATATCAAATGGTGGGTATACATTTTTTCCACATTTAATTGTAACAGAGTAATGACCAAATAAAAACTTTATAGCATTAATAAACAAAGTATCCGCACCATGGTTTTTTAGTTTATCACATAGTGTTCCTATTGGAACCGAATCAAAAGCCTTTTCTAGGTCCAAATAGACTGTATATAATTTGTGTCTTTTTCTAGATAAATGGATTTGAATGATTGAGATTAATGTAAATAATGCTGTTTCTGTTCCACTCTTTTTAGTAAATGCAAATTGGGTGTCTGAAATCAGGGAATTTGCTTCCAACCATTGAATAAATCTTGTCGCCAAGATTGATGTAAAAATCTTCCTTAATGAAGAGAGAATTGCGATAGGTCTATAGTTGCTAGGATTTAAATCATCGCCTTTTTTAAATATCATTCGGAAATATGACGAGCACCATGACTCAGGGTAAATACTGTTTTCATACATATAATTAAAACTAAGTGCTAACAATTCAGCCGTATCGAATGGTAATCTTTTTAAAAAACTATTTGGAATGGAATCAGGTCCCACAGCAGTGGTTTCTTTTAATTTTTTTATAATGTTTACTATTTCTAGAGCCTGAATTGGCGAATTTAATACACCCTCATTTCTGTTCATTGTATCCTGTCCTGATTCTAGAGTATTATTTATATTATTTGCCTTCCTTTTTCCAAAAAATTCAAACCATTTTTCAAAGGCAACAAACACTTGCTTTTCCTCATTTATCCTCGGTCGATATTTTTTAACTGTTGACCAGAAAAAATTATTGTTTTTCTCAGTAAGTAATTTTTGATTAATCATATTGAAATGTTTCTTTTTCTTCGCCTTTATAAGATTATTATATCCTTTTCTTGAATCTATATATTCCTTTAATTGTTCTCTTAATCGATGTTTACGAAATAATGCCAATGCATGTTCTTTTTTTCTCTTAGCTCTATAACACTCCATATCAAACCATTCTTGCTTAAATTTATATTTCTTCTTATTTAAGTTTTTAGTTTTATGACAATTCGGTTCTATAATATAGTCTTTAAAAATTTTTATTAAAGAATTATATATTTCTCCAATCTGTACTCTATGGATTAATTTGATTCTTTCTCCTATTTCACTTTCGTATTTTCTAATGTTAAATCTACATTTAATCTCTTGTAAGTTCTCTTTTATGTTTTTCTTTTCGCACAATAATAGGTTAGGCAGGTCTTCTCCTATAATGAATTGTAAAGGGAAGTGATCGGATAGATCGTTATCTAACACCTTAAATTCAGTACAGTGGTCCAATATAAATTCTGAACATATTATATAATCTATAACCGATGCTCCTCTTGGAGACAGGAAGGTATGTCTGCCAGGATAATCCTCTATAGTACGACCATTTAGTATGTATAAATCGTGACTTTTGGCAAGTTTAAGTAAAAAGTTTCCTTTTTTATTACTTCCTGTGTCAGAGCTATTCCTTATATTGTAAATTATTCGATTATTTCCTTTATAATATGAATCGTTGTAATTTCCAATTCTGGCGTTAAAATCGCCTATAATTAACCATAATGGAGTAAAATGTAACCAGTTCGATAAAATCTTTTCAATTTCTTGATAAGGACTTTGAAGCGTTTCATAAGGCGGAATATAATTGACTATTATTGCCAGATATCTTTCGGAAAAACTACTAAGTTTTTTTGTTTCCAATTTAATCAATGAAAATATTAAATATGAACTTGTATAAGAATAAATCAAGCTCCCCAAAGTTTTATTCATTATTAACATAATTCCACCTTTAGGCCTGCCTACACCAGGATTTTTTAATGCAGGGACCATTATGTAATCAAAAGCCCGTAAAATATGTATGTTGTTTGTGGTTAATTTATTAATCCAAGTTTCTTCTATACCTATTATATCATACTTCTCCATCATCTTTTTTAAATAAGTTGAAGAGAACTTATTTCTGAATCCTTGGACAGTCCAAGTGAGTATTCTAATTCCAGACTCTTTCATATATTCCATTTTAGATTTATCGCACTTACTACTATTATTATTAAGAACATTAGTATTATTGGGTAAATTTAGTAATTGAAATTTACATCTAAAAAAGTTTTAGTATCCACTAGGCAGTTATTTGTAAAACTGTATGTAATTTTCTTATTCTTATAAATGATATAGTCATTTCTTAGTAAAATCTGGACACCTTTTTTCTTAGCCTCTATATAATATGGAAGAATTTTGGCTCTACGATCTCTTGTTTCTTGGGTAAAGTCAGATGACATGCGCAAATTATTATATGGCTCTTCCAATGAAACTTTTTTATAATTATAAAAATAAGATAAAGTTTGGTTCTTCCTTTGGACATTATTTAAAGAAATTTTTAGAATAGTCGGTTTTTCCTTTTTAATTATATAAATGTCTTTAATTTCCTCTAATTTAAAGTCTGTTATTTTTAAGGTCTCCTGAATAAATTTAACTAGGCTTTCTTTTATAATTGTATTTTCTTCTATTGGGTATCCGAATAACATTAGGTTAGTTTGCTTAATTATATTTAAAGTGTTATTTACCATATATTGCTGGGCTTCCATTTTTCTGTCAAGGTCAGGAACTATTGCTTCAAGTTGATTTACCTTCTGCTCCAACAGGCCAAACTTTGTTTTGAATTCCTTTAGCTCCTGGTGAATTAAACTTATTTCGGATTTAAGATCCAAAATTTGTTCAGTTATGGCTTTATGAGAAGCTTGTACAAGTTTTGACAGTTGTTCTATGCTGGTTGTTATCGAATTGTCATCTCTCTCCCTCACTTCACCATAGTTTTCCAACATGGACTCCTTTTCCTTTTCTCTCTCATTTTCATGTGTTATTTCCGTCCCTTCCTTCTCCTTGGATGATGTATGTTGTCTACGGAACATTGTATCCACACAAGCTGCTTTAGACATCTTAACTGTACTTGTACTTCTAGTCAGTGGTGGTCGTCCTCTCTTTGGCGGAGAATGTGACAATGGACCTGGGTTTTGTTCTATCCCAGCCATTATCAGCTTTATCCGTATAATTATTAATAAATATACCTGAATTAACCACAAATTTATCGATAAAAGTTTCTTTTTTTCATACCAAAAAAGCTCTGACTTAATTTGCACCATCATGATTAAACGCCTGGAGCGCCCCCCCATTATCTATCTATATATAAAAATACTTATTATCTAAATACTATATATATATATATATATATATATACACACATACATATACTTATATAGATAATATAAGTATAAGTATTTATACTTATATTATCAAATTATCACTACTTAATTAATTTTTAGACTAATTACCTAAAAAACAAAAATGTTTAAAAAATTTTACATACTTTTCATTACAAATACTTCCTTTTTTATTTTTAATTTATCTTAGAAAGCATAATATTGAACAAATTTTTTATATTAAAAATATAACTAAAATTATTCTTACCACAAGGCAAATTTAATGTAATAATTTCATTAGTTTCAGATCCAAATGACTGAAAATAATTAAATAAATATTATAATTAGAAATTATGTTAATTTATGTTATTAATTTTTTATTAACTTATTTGTTACAATGTTTTCAACTCAACTCAAATTCAAAACATTTTTAACAAAACAATCAACAATTCAAATTAAAGAAATATATTTACATATTACAGTTTAAATAATTTGTAAAAAGTGAATTATAAATTAGTAAGTTCAATCTATGTAAAAATTTACATAATATTTTTGTATTGATATTTCATATGAAATTTAATGCAATACAATTATTTGAAAAAAAAATACTTTTTCCCCTCTCAAACTTAATGTAATACATTACTGTATATTTATAAAATAGTTATTCCACAATAAAGCTAAAATTCAATAAATTCATGATTTATTTTTCAAATTTAACAAATTTGATTATTAACAAAAACACCTGTCATTGCAAATAACAGTATTATAATATAAATTGATCTATTTACTATAATAATAATAATACTAATATACCATACAAATAATATAAATTCATCAATAATTTTGAAACAAACATGCGATAATCAATAAAGCCAAACAAACTGCCAAATTATCAGGCTATAATATGGCTATGCAATTAATTAAATACTAAATAATTTGCTCATGAACTCAGCCATAGTACTGAATACAATAACTTGCTCTATAGCACCAGCTGGCTGAGTACTACAGAGAAAGGCCTTGAATGCTTAAGTTCTCCCCAGTCAGCATCTGATTGATCAGTATGGTTATATCTAAATTAATAGTCCTGGAAGTAAAGTTAGCTTAGGAGTCCAGGTAGTATAATTGGGAATACAACTGCATGGTAAGCAGGAGTTTAGGTTTAAGTTCCACTTTGGGCTGATTCTTTTCTTCCAAAAAATTCTAAATTAAATTTAGTATGAGATAGAAACATAACTCATACCACTAGACAAATTATTTAGTATTTAATTAATTACATAACCATATTATATACCGATAATTTGGCAATTTGTTTGGATTTAACTGTAAATTGTGTTTTCGAGTTGATTTACAATAATCAATCAATAGTTAATCAATTTGCCAATTATCTAATTTAACAAATATCATTAAGCTAAATAATATAACAAAGCCAATAAATTTAATCTTTTCATTACAGGAATAGATGAAATGGTAAATAGTGACGACAAATTTGGGTGAAATTTGGATGGTTTTTGGAATTTATTTGACCTGAAACAGGAAACTGTTTGACCAAACAGAAAGTAACTATTGAAGGCATCATCTTATCAATAAAGTTAAAACAGAAAAACCACATATTCTTTTCAGATTACTTAAACATTTAAGACTATGTATTACATTTTCATTTACAGTGTAGTACACAGAATTACATATAATGCATTAATAAATAAATTTTCTTGCTGTATAGTGTTAATCAATACACAGCATTTTTAAAATATTTTTTTGCTGCATTGTCTACACAGTGGCCTGTGTAGGGATACTACATATACTACATATGCCTGGAATACTACATATACTATGGGTGAGTTGTCTAGTAAAGCAGCTTTAATACAGAGGGCTAAGCAAACCAATCACTTAGTTTGTTTCAAATATTAATGACTGAAATGAACTATGTCATTGGTTTGCTCATCCAGCTATATTAAAGCCATTTTATTAGGCATCTCACCTTATTTAATACTATTGGACAGTACTATATATAGTAATCTGTATCCATTATATTTTCATTACCCCTTTGACAACACAAAAAACATTATCAGTTTTTCTAACTTTTGGAGGTGACCTTCTTAAAGATATTTCACTATGTTTCATAATAAATTGTTGACACAATTAATTATTAATTTTTCAGAAGTTTATTATTGTTCACATTAATATAATTACAGTATAATTTTAGTATATATGGTAAGGTTATAACCATTATCATTTGTAAATGTAAACAAAATAAAAATGATAAAACTTACCATATAACCAGACACTCCAAATGCAATGTAAAGTAATGTGACCACAGAAAGAGTTCCCAGAAGATATCTTAAATAAAAAATCATCATGATAAAAAACATTGATGTTAATGTATTATTAAATAAATTTTAAAAATAAAATATAAATTACCTGTAATCTATTTATAATAAAGTAATATCTATGTGATTCAGAAAATCTTTTGGGTTACATTTAATTTTAGTATGATTATGAGTGATATAAAAGACAAATGTAAAATATTTAAATAATTTGGAGTTAATGGGGGTCACAGCTAAAAACTGCATACATAAAAAAAATGATTAATATTTAATAACTGGCAGTTTAAGCCAATTTAGAATAAAATAATAAAAGATTACTAACCTAATATATTAATAAGTTATACTTTTTATGATAACAGAACAATGAGATAAAACAGAACAGTACAACATTAAAAAATGGAACAGTCATGAAAAATTTTGTGGACATCTGTTAGACTAAGTTACACAAACTGCTACTGCTTATGATATTAAAAAGGAACACTTTTAACTTTCAAACAAAATCTATTTAGGTAAAAAAATAGTAAAAGAACATGGCCGGCATTATTTACATTTAATAAGTAAAAAATATAAATGTGACTTTTTCATATAGGTAAACACCTTGCTTTTGTCCTTTTTCACTGTTCCATCAGCAATCCTTAAAAATTCACAAAGTCATGCCGGCCACGTTCCTTTACTATTTTTTTACTTAAATGTAATATTATGATAGTGGCAAAGAACACCAGAGGACGCTCTACCTGTTTTTATATTTTTACATTTTTTGTGGAGGCAGTAGCCTAAAAAGGAAGGTCGTCTCCATAACTTTATGAATTTTTAAGGATTGCTAATGGTATAACAGCGAAAAAGAAGGACAAAAGAAAGGTGTTTACCTATGTGAAAAAGATCGTGTTTATATTTTTTATTTATTAAATAAAAAAATTATTTAATTACTAATGATTTTGACCTACTGTAATGGTCTTCAGATAACCAGAACAGATATATCTATAGGTTCTATATTTGTTCTATTTTTTTGTTGTTCTGGTTGAGTTTATCTGAAGACCATTACAGTAGGTCAATCATTAGTAAATCATTAAATAGATTTTGCTGGAAAATTCAGTGTTGATTTATTTTCTCAAAGACATTCCATTATAGTTGAATATTCACTACTCTGCTTATGATTCATCATTTACATTAAGAAAGTTATAGATAAAATTTTTCTTTACTACATTTAAACTTATAAATATAATATAAATACCTAGAAAATTTATTTCTAACTTTCACTGATAATGATTCTTCTAAAGATAATATCATTCCTGCACCCTAAAAAAAATAAAGTTTTTATTTATAAAATAGTTTAAATTTTTCCTTCTGATGTTTCACTAAATCAATAAAATGAGCAAAAACTATTGACATAAACAGCTTAAAATGCAGATTATAAATTTAGAAATAAAGGACATTATAACAGATTAACATGACAATATCCTCTATAACTTTTTAATTTAACAAAAACACATGTTAAGTTATTAAATGATAAATTATAATACAGTAGAGTCCTGCAAATTTGACTTAATGTGGACTGAGAAGGTGATGAGTTACCGAAATGATGAGTTTTACAGTAAGCGATGATGCTAATGTAAATAGAATTTTCATAGAGGTATTATATGGGCAAATCTGTGTATGTATCAATTACATACCAATTGTGAATTTTCTACTTATAGTTATATTTTAATTAAAAAAAAAAACCATTTACTATTTGATAGTTACTTTTGAGTTAGTGACATTTTGTAGTGGAATCTTGAAAAACAGTTATATTCTTCATTAACATCTGGAATTGATGCTATTAATTAACAAGTGTCACCAGTGAATAATGATAACTTATTTGTTGGAATAATGAGTTTTATGGAATGTTAAGTTATCAATAGTCAAGTTTCCAGGATTCTACTGTGCTAAAAAAAATCTTATTTTTAATGATATACCAAATTATTAAATGCTTTTCTAATTTAAAGTTGGCAATGAGTAATTACATGATTGATGCTAATCATGTAACAATATATTTTATTAAAAAAATTAAATGAAGTAAGTAATTTTTTCAAATCAACTACAGTTCAAACTATCAGAATTATTTGTACATATGTATTATTCATTATTGAAATTTCAAGTAATCCAACATTTAAAATTTGAAATTCATTATAACTTATTATAATACTGAACTGTTTTCAACAATATTAGTTTTAAATATATTAAATAAATATATATCAGTTTACTTTACCTCATAGCAATAAATTGCCATTGCAAAGAAAAATGGAAATCCTTTCAATGAAAATTCTTTTGGATGAAACCTTAAAGAATTAGATATATCATATCATACACATTGCATTAGAAAAAAAAATTAGTATTTTGTATAAACCTTTTCAAATATAAAAAAGTTAAGAAATTTTAGTTTTAAATTAAAAGATTCTAATTCCATTTAGCAAAATAGTAAATGAAGCAAAATGATTTTTAGATTGATTGATTCAATAATTTTGTTAATCAATTTAAGAGGGAGTACACAGGCAGAACAATTTCAATGTGGACCATGGTTCAAAATTCTACTGCTTGCCCCTCCTCCTCCAACACTACTCACTATAAAAAACAGCACTTGCATCCACAAAAAAGCCTTTAGCCCTTGACTAAAAAAGAAATCATCCTGACCCATGATCAAAACAATGATTATTTTGATGATGGGTTTTGTGTTGGCTCAGTATCTTGGCTTGGCCAAACCATTTTGCACCATTGCAGTTCCACTACTAAGAATTTTTCATTGGAATCATTTGAATAATTCAAAAATTTAACTATAAATTTCTCTAATTTGAATAAATTTAAATTTCAAATTATGTACAATTTCACATTTTTCATATAAAATCATACCCTTGCCCAGCAGAATTAAATAAATAAAAAACTTAATCAAACACCTTAATATTCGCTGAGAGATTTTTAATGTAACGAACAAACGTTTTCGATCTAATCGTTAGATCGAAAACGATAAGAACCTGACGATGATCTAACGATTAGATCGAAAACGTTTGTTCGTTACATTAAAAATCTCTCAGCGAATATTAAGGTGTTTGATTAAGTTTTTTATTCACATTTTTCAAATACATAAATACTATATATCACAGAAATTGACAATAAAAAAAATATGGCTTTGCAAAGGAATGGAATATACAACCGATTTTTCCAGGATGAAAACACCATCCCTGTCATCATGCCAACAATTGGTTTAGCTCAAGTGAAAATTCACACCAAAGGCATTAAAGAGCATTTTAAGTACCTTTTTATTGTTGGCTAGTGCTTTTGATGTAGATAAGAACATCGTCCTCAGGCAGTAATTAGAAACAAACAGATTTCGAATGGGTTTAAATTTAAACAATAATGGCATTAGCCATTTGTAACATAATGTAACATTAAGAATATATGGAACATAATTTAAAAGATTAATTTGAAACGTGTAACAACAATGCACATGCACCTTAATTTGTAGTGAAGATGGGGGTAGATGCAGAACTCTGATTAACCAAATGTTCAATTATCTGAACCACCACTTGTTCTCCTTTCTCTCTTCCCTACTAACATCACACTGAAATTCTCTTACATTCACTGTGAATGTGGCTCCAATCATGTCTGTGAACTCATGGAAATGAAAATATGTTGTTCTTACCATGGAAGAAAATGTTAAGATCATCAATGCATAGAAAAAAAAGCATCTGGGAAATTGCTGAAAAATATGACATGGGAGCAACTACTGTATCAGAATTATTAAGAAAAATGGTAATGAAATATTGCAGTTTGCTTCTATTGTAGAAAATAGTTTGATGTGACAGATCTAAATGATCAATAGGATGCAACTCACACATTAATGAATAAATAAATACAGTACATATATAATATTGTGCTGCTACTCTGTAATTTCCTTGTTAATCCTCTTATACAAATTTCTGATTATCTGAATCACTTACAGAATAAATCAATTTGAATAATTGGAGTTCTATCATACTGCAAGCACATAACTGTGTAAGTAGGCAGTGATGTAATAAGTGAATCAACCAATCAGAAACAAAATAAACAGCATTCCAATTTCACTTTTAAAACAGTTTCTCTGTGTTTTGCCAAATTTTCCCAATTAATGTCTATAGCCTTATGAGGACACTATTTTATTGTATTTGCCATATTATTATTTTTTCTATCACAAATTTCCCTGAAACTTTTAATTTTCCCCGAACCTTGTCTGCACAATTGGACAAATTCTGCATCCTTAGTCACAAGCACAGCCTTGTACTCATAACAAGATCAAAACATCTGTACTAGAAGATATTAAAAAGATATTTATATTAAATTATGTACAAAACTGCAATGAATAGCTGTCAGTAAGAAAATGTTCCAGATGGAATTTCATTATTTATATAAAGTTGTAATCATTTGTTTAAAGTAAAATAACTTTTGGTAAAAAAGATACAGACAAGAATTACACTATTTTTCAAACAAATATCTAAGAACACTTATCACTTCAACCATAATATTTTTTTATCAATTTCAGTAATAAAATTACACTTTATTCTGTTATTAACACAACTACAAAGATATTTGCCTGAAGAATAAATAATGTTTCAGTATACTGTGCCTTTCTTTTTACTATTAGTGCATTTTCCACATACTATACGTGCAAAATTCTATCTATTGCAAGTTGAAAATAAATATTGAAACTTGTGTAATTATATTAAACAAAATTTATAAATGTTTTAATCTTCATGTTAATTTTCATTCAACATATTAATTTTTTATATAACAACTTAATATTTTTTATTTTAATAACTTACATAAAGTTGTAATTAATTAATATCTATCTATAACAAAATATTTTTGTTATAATTTATATGAAACAAACTACTTTTCATAACAGTATAAAAATAGTTTGTTTGCTATATGTCTTCACTTATTTATAGCCTTTATTATGTCATAATTATATATGCAATTAATTGATAAATTATTTACAGATTACATACAAATATTTTAAGATAAATAGTATTAACTGTAATTCATTTTAGAATTATTATATTAAGTTTTCATATATTTGTTTTGTAATTATAAGTTTTACCCAAATGAATTTTTTCGAAGAAATCATGTATAATAAAACAGTGAATATACTCAAAACATCTAACTACATACTTTAAAATTTATTTAAGATTATACAGTACTAAATAAAAATATATTCATTGATAAAACTTACCTTTGTTTTACTGTATGAACATGTTCAAAGTCAAACCAAAATACCACAGCCAATGCAAAAACATTAGATATTTGTGCAAAAAAGCTGGAATATAGCCAATAATGTTACTATAGCAGTGCTGTAAAGTGCATTTGCATACAAAAATACATGCTTAATAAGAAAGCATTTAAATTAACATAGATAATTTATTATGAAAAAACATTTGGCAAGAAAAAAGTTCTTTTCAACAAAAACTAAAATAATAAATTTGCTGATGTTGACCATGCAATAATAAAACATAAAAATAAATACAGTGAAATTAATTTGATAATGATTATAAATTTACATAAAGTTTTCAAAAGTTAAAACTGATGTATTTGTTTTTTGAAAAGTTTACATATTTTACCAGTTTTCAATTATTTGTAATATGTTTAAGAATGGTCAACACTTATTTTTCAAACTATAAACACCTGAAACAGACAAATTAACTCAATAATTAGTGAACAAATTATTTTGAGTTAATTTGTGCTGGTTTCAGGTGTTGGTCTTCATTTATGTGAGTTATTCCAGTTTTTGAAGAGTAATTAGTCTTAATAATCTATTTAATTTTTTGAAAAATAAATAATTGTAAATTATTTTAAATATGTTTAGAGTTATTAAATCAAATAGTTAATTATCATTTACAATCTAATATTACATCTTATTTTGTTACAGTACAAATTTTGTACTGTAACAAAATAAGATGTTCTAATGATAACTTGTAACATCTTATAGTTATTCTCAAAAAAATTGATTCAATAAATATAAAACTAAATTTTGATTATTATTTTGAAATAAAGGTTTAAGAAAATCTCTTTAGGAAAACTAATAAAGTAAATAATTAAGTAAAAATACTCAAGAACGTTTTGGATGTAAATTATCTTATACGAGGGTAATCCCAAAAGTAGGGTCTCTTATTTTTTTTTTTAAATACAAAGAAACGTTTATTTACAATAATGTTCATATCAATTTAAAGCTTGAGCATTTATCTATTTTTCCACATAATCGCCATTTCGGTAGATGCATTTTTGTACGTGCTGTGGCAATTTTTGTATGCTCATGTCATACCAGTTTGCTGCCATGTCATGTTAAACCAATTGAAATTCATCGCCAATTGACAGAAGTGTATGGCAAGTTGTGCATAATGTCCAAAACGTCCTCAAGTGGTGTAGGGAGTTTGCAGCTGATCGTACTATAATTCACGATGAAGAAAAAAGTGGGAGACCATCAATTTCCAATGAGACAGTCACAAAGGTTGAGTGAGCAAACCACGCGCGAAGATCAACGAATCACTTTGGATGATCTCTGCATTTTGGTTCTTGGGCTTCCCAAAGCACCACTCATAGGATTTTAAGGAAAAGTTGCAATATCGGAAGGTGGGAGCAAGATGGGTCCTGCGACATGGCGGCAAGCTGGTATGACATGGACATACAAAAATTGCCATAGCACATACAAAAATGCATCGACCAAAATGGCAGTTATGTAGAAAAACAGATAAATGTTCAAGCTTTAAAATGATATGAACATTATTGAGAATAAACGTTTCTTTGTACTTTTAAAAAAAATAGGAGACCTTACTTTTGGGATTACCCTTGTACATCAATATAACAAATTTCCAAATAACTATATAAAAAGAATTAGAATGTCACTTTAATATGAAGTGTCCTATTAAAGAAAATTATTCAAGAGAACAATACTTAAAATTTTCCAAATTACTGCAACCTTTTTTATTGTATTTTTGTAATTGTTTTATTTTTTGTCAACTTTTAATTTTTTTGTAGTTTAATTTATTAGATTGTTATAAATACCATCAAACAAGAAATATAATACTTTGTGTAATAAGCACATTTTTCATATAAATAAATATTAAAAGAAAAACAAATTACAAAAAATATAGAGATTGAATATTTGAAAAAAAATTTCAAAAACGTGCAAAATTACAATCATTCAAAAGAAAAACTTTTAATTCATTTTGATTCACTATACCCCATAAAATGTATGTGACTATGTTCAATTTATCATCACATTAAATTATTTAACCTATATATTACGTATTTGACAATTTATCATATCTAATAAAAAAAATATATATTTTTATGGAAAAATGAATAATAAATATAATTTATTCCAATATAAAAATATTTAGTACAGTGGAACCTTGGTATACGACCTTAATCCATTCCTGATGTTTGGACTTATACTGAATAGGACATATACCAAACCAACCTTTCCCATAAGAAGTAATGTAAAAATGATTAATCCGTTCTCATGAAAAAAACCCCTCTTGATATGGTATATTAATGGGGTTGTAAAATAATTTAAACACTGTTTGAGCACATTAATAAAAAAATAAATTTTATTATAGATTTTTAAAGTTATTACAGTATATTGTATTATATTATTTAAATCATTAAATCAAAATCAAATCAAACTCTCCTTAATACTAATAATCTGTTTAGAAATTGATTAAACCCCTTTCGCAACGTTAGCAGATTAAATAATGTCTTTATTTTTCACGATTGTCGATATCGTCATTCTTAGAATACAGTATGCAACAGTTAAATCTCAACACGCATGCCACCTTCATATTACTCAACAATCTCTTTTTTTCAGTTCTAGTCATTTTTTTTTAGTTTTCTGTTGCTTTTCATTTGCCTTTTTGCAATTCATGATAAATAAAAACAATAAAATTTTACTTACAAATTAAAATCAGAAGAAATTTAACAAAGTTATAAACCATGGCACCGTGAACATCTAGTCTGGTCTAGTACATCGATAGTGCTACTTGTTCATAGATGGTGCATATAATTGAATTAAGTTGTATACCGAGCAAAATTTGTTTCGTCCAAACAGGACATATTCCGAATTGAATGTATTCTAAAACAGACATATACCGAGGTTCCAATGTATAACTATATTTAATATAGAAAAGAATATCTAATAGTTATAACATTTAAGGGAGGAAGAAAAAAAAAAATCAATAAAAATAATTGATTACAATACTTACCTAAATACTGCTAATTTATGTAAATGACGTAGTAGAGAAAGAAGAAAGAGAGGAGGTAATAATAAAATAAGCCATTGAGATCTAAATAAAATAAAACTTTTGAGAAAGTTTTTCATAAATTATATGAAGAAAAAAAAGAGAGAAAAGAAAAAAGAAGAAGAGAAAAATAAGAAGAAAAAAAGAAGAAAAAAAGAGAAAAAAGAAGAGAGAGAAAAAAAGAAAGAGAAAAAAAAAAAAGAAAGAAAAAGAAAAAAAGAAAGAAAGAAAGAAGAAGAAAAAGAAGAAAAAAAAAGAAAGAAGAAGAAAAGAAAAAAAAAGAAGAAAAGAAAAGAAAGAAAGAGAAAAGAAAAGAAAAGAAGATAAAAAGAAAAAAAAATAGAAAGAAGAAAAAAGAAAAAAAAAAAAAAGAAGAGAAAAAAGAAAAAGAAAAAAAAAAGAAAGAAGAAAAAGAAAAAGAGAAGAAGAAAGAAAAGAAAAAAAAGAAAAAAGAAAAGATAAAAAAAGAAGAAAAAAAGAAAAGAAAAAAAAGAAGAAAGAAAAAAGAAAAAGAAAAAGAGAAAAAGAAGAAGAAAAAAAAAAGAAGAAAGAAGAAAAAAGAAAAAAAGAAAAGAAAAAGAGAGAGAAAAAGAAAAGAAAGAAAGAAAAGAAAAGAAAGAAGAAAAGAAAAAGAAAAAGAAAGAAAAAGAAAAAAGAAAAAAGAAAAAGAAAGAAAAAGAAAAGAGAAGAAAAAAAGAGAAAAAGAAAAGAGAAAACAAGAGAAAAAGAAAAAAAAAAGAAAAAAAAAGAAAAGAAAAAGAAGAGAAGAAAAAGAGAAAGAAAAGAAGAAAAGAAAGAAGAAAAAGAAAGAAAAGAAAGAAGAAAAGAAAAGAGAGAAACAGAAAGAAAAAGAAAAAAAAGAAAGAAAAGAGAAAAGAAAAGAAAGAAAAAAATAAAAAAGAAAGAAAAAAAAAAGAAGAGAAGAAAAAAAAGAAAAAGAGAAAAAAAAAAAGAAAAAAGAAAAAAAGATAAAGAAAGAAAGAAAAAAGAAAGAAAAGAAAATAAAAGAGGAAAAAGAAGAAACAAAGAGAAGAAAAAGAAAAGAAGAAGAGAAAGAAAAAAGAAAAAAAGCAAACAGGACATATTCCGAATTGAATGTATTCTAAAACAGACATATACCGAGGTTCCAATGTATAACTATATTTAATATAGAAAAGAATATCTAATAGTTATAACATTTAAGGGAGGAAGAAAAAAAAAAATCAATAAAAATAATTGATTACAATACTTACCTAAATACTGCTAATTTATGTAAATGACGTAGTAGAGAAAGAAGAAAGAGAGGAGGTAATAATAAAATAAGCCATTGAGATCTAAATAAAATAAAACTTTTGAGAAAGTTTTTCATAAATTATATGTAATAATAATAATATCTTTTGTTTCTATATTGTCTATTTGAACCTTGTTTATAAATAGGACTAATTAATAATAAGGACACAGAGGTAAAAAGAATTAAAATATTTATGAAAGAAATATTGAGTATTAATCTAATTACTATTAAAATTTCTATGGACCTTGTTTGCATTATTTGCAGAACATTGGATTGTGTGTAAATTTCATCAATGATTGAAATAAAATTAGAGACAATATCTGATACAAATGTTAATTTTAAAAATTAATTTTGATTAATTATAAATCAATAAAATTTGGCATCATCCTTCACGTAAAATGAAAGAAAACATTGCTAAATTCAAATTACCCAACTAATGTTTAATTTTAAGAAAATATTTTTGACTGATTTGATCATTATTAATATTGATGAAATCAAACAGACATAGTAGAATATAAACAAATCAGAATGAAGGGAATTTAAAAGTTCAACATTGTACTTTCTGAAGAATAGATATTTATTTCTAAAAAAATGTTTTTTGATATCAATTTATCAAAACAAAAACTTAACTTTAAATATACAGTACATTTTAAATTTAGATTGTGCTGGGTGATAACAAAAATCTCTCCAATCAATTATTTCAAAAATGAATAGGGCAATATGGCACTGTAGATCTTTTGCCAATGTATACTATGTTTGGCATGCGCTAAACAATAGTGAGAATTTCCACCCCCTCCAAAAACCAGTAATGAACAAGAAATTTAATGTAAAAACAAACATTTTCCACCATTTTGAACAGTCATCTTGACATTTGTAAAATTGAACAGAATATCAAATACATATTCTAAATAACAGGGAGAAGAAAAGCCAAGTGATCGTCGAAAGCACTATATTGTGTTCGTAGTCAACTAGAATCAACCACGACACGGTTTCAAGTCATTAATCAAATACATATTTAAATTAGAATGAACAAAAAACATTGTGCATGGGGAGCCTGGCACATGCATGACACGAAAGGTAGAAATAGATATTAATTTTATGTCTATTTACAAAATTTCAAGAAATATAAAAATAAATTTATGAAAGTTCAGAGTGTTTATTTTTCTTATTATTTTTATATTTATTTAGTTTATTTCATTTGTTTCTATCTTCCACATCATGCATGCATCAGGTTTTGTGCACAATGTTTTTTTGTTATTCTACTTTAAACATGTATTCTATATTCTGTTTGATTTTACAAACCTCAAGATGACTGTTCAAAACAGTGAAAAAGTTTGTTTTAGATTAAATTTCTTGTTCATTACTTGTTTTTGGTGATTTGTGTGTTTATCAATCTCTCCAAAGAGGCATCCATAAAGTTAGCCAGCAGTTTGATGCAGTTTTGTTAACATGATTCTAGTTGAAATAATTAAGGTACTTAGTGTGGAGTCTTCCAAGTCCAGACTGTTTGATAGTGTCTGTCTCCCTTGTTATTTTGTGTATCTTGTATACTATATACTATAAAGTTAATTCCAGGTCAGTGTTGTTTAGGTTTAATGGTATACTATTCTAGTCTGCAAGAGTTATTGGGCTGCAATTTGAAAAACTTGTAGACCTATAAATTCTCACTGTTGTCTGTCTGTCTTTCCTTAATCTCGAGGATGGCATTAGACAGATGAAAGATGAGACCAAATATGAAAACCTTAGGGGCAGAAGGCCCCAATTAACTATATAAGAACTTCCAATGCAAACCGAAAGTCATTATTTCAATTCAACAATTTCCCCCGAAAGGTGTTAGATAGATGCCCAGTACAACTATTGTTAAAGGAAAAGTATGATGTACAGGGGCATGCCACTAATAATTTCAGATGGCAAGTATATATTTTAAGTTAAACAAATTTTTTAATTTGTTTGATATAATTAAAAATTGGAGCCAGGCATTGTGATAATGTCAAAATAAATAATTGCTCATTATTATTATATACTATTAGTATAGTAGATTCCACTTATTGTAAATCACTTTTAGAATTTGTCCATACTGATAATATCATCCAACTGATAACATTACACTGGGTAAGTAAATAAAACACAATTAGTTAAAACTCTGATTTCATTGATTCTGACATTAAAAGTACATGTCAAAGCAATTAAAAGATATAACTTAAAAATATATTATATACAGGTATCTCACATAACATGGTAGTTACATTCTAAAAAAGTGCCATGTTATGTGAATCCATGCTATATGAAACAAAGGACTAGCACAAAATAGGGTTAGGTTCCAAAAGTTAATAAAACTATACTATTCTTTTTTGTTATACTAAGAGAAATATGTTTATTAAAGCAATCAATCAATTAACAATCAAAATTAGAAGTACAGTACATGTTAATATTCATTTTAATTAAAGAGGGTGTTTTCTTTTTACAAAGTAGTCATCATCATCTCAGCATTTTTGTTGATCTTGATCAGAAGTATCAGCAACAATTTCATTATTTTTTTATTTTTATCATAAAAATTTTTTATGTATGACAAAATAAAAATGTATTATTAACTAAAAATTTGTTCTAGTGGGTAGCACTTGTTGAGTACTGAGCAATTTTTTCCAGAATTTATGTTTGAATACTGAATTGTTTGGGTTTGAAATAGTTCAAGGACTGAGATACCACTGTATTTTGTCCATTTGTATGAATGATTGCTGACCTATGGTTAAAAAAAGCTTAATAACACTTAGTAAAATTTATTTAAACATTTTTAGGTAAATATGAAAATTAATCTATAAAAACAAAATACAGTAACAATCTTAAAGGCTAAAGTCTGAAAGTAACAATAACAACACTTTGTTGACAGGAAAGCTAGGATGAGGAAGAAAAAAATTGCACATCAGTTTTCATTAAAGTAAACCTGATGAAAGGCATAAAAAAAAATAAATATTTCAATATTCTAAAATCGATGGCAAATTTGAGACAACACATGATTACCCAAATAAAAAAATATCAAATAATGGAGTTTGCACTTAAAAGTTGTGAAATTTTGTAAAGACAATTTCCCAAATTCTCAAACCATGTTAGAGTAAAACCGTATGAGGGATTTTCTCAATTTTCAAACTATATTAGAGTGGAACCATGTTGTAGAAGTGCAGTGTTGTACAAGAGATGCCTGTGTATATATATATATATATATATTATATATTAAACTGCAAACAATTAATGATTAAAATAAAGAACATACAAAGCACTGGCTAAAACTGGTAGCATGATAAGATATTTTTAAACCACCTTTTTCCTTAAAGGCAATGACAACTATAACCAAAATTCTGATTACCAAAAGAGAAGTTTTGTAAGTGTATTTTAACTTAGATGTTTTGAGATATGTTAATTCTAACATTATAATAATGTTAATAATTATAATAAATAGATTGTACTATACTAATATAAACAGACTACTATTTACAAATGTAATTATTAAATAATGATGCTTTACTATTAACATTTAATCAAGAATCTTAAATGTAATTAAAACTAAAATAAACTTAATTATACTGTATATACATACTTGTTAACATAAGAAATATAACTTGATACATTTTCCAGAATAAATATTAGATATGCACAACAAAAACCTAATTAAAAAGAAAACATTATTTTATTATGCTTAAAATAATAATTTTAATGTAGAAATTTTAAATATATATTTAATTTAATTAGCCTTTAATCCTTTTATATTTAATACATTATACTTTCTACAAATATATAGTAAATAGTAAAAGGGTTATCACACAACTGATACCACCATTACTGTCTTATTTACAACCTAAAATGCATTTTGGTCCTGGTGTTAAATGGCCCTCATCAGTTAGGTAATCATATATTATATATAAGACAAAAAGTACATTGTGTTATAAGACTCATACAAACATCCATAAATCTATCACCACCACTAAAATAATAAAATTAATACCCAATAAAATACTTAAATCACACACTTAGCTGTCAACAGCTTTACAAATTACATGGTTAAACTTTTTATTATACTATATTATAAAACACAACAAATTATTGAAAATGTGTTGTTTTACAAATATTTTAATAAATCTTTGTGGCCTTATATTCTTCTCATGCATCAACACGCCATAATTATTTCTTCTAGATAAATCACTTTTAACAGCAATTGAACAGCTAATTTACCTAACAATCATAATATATTTAGTCTTAATCGTACTTTATCACCAAATATCCAGGTAAAATACTTTTACTTTTCCCTGATAAAAGGGTATTGGTTTTTATCATTTTATTATTTTAGTGATATTGTTAAGCTTATGGATGTTTGTATGAGCCTTGTAACACTGTTAATGTATTTTTTGTCTTATATATAATATATGATCAACTAATTGATGAGGGCCATTTAACACCAGGAGCTGAAATGCATTTTAGATTGCAAATAAGGTAATAATGGTTTCAGTTGTGTGATAACCCTTTAATAAAACTATTTACTATGTATTTGTAGAAAGTATAATGTACTAAAAATATATTTTAATTTTCAAATTCTGTTTATAATGTCATATCAAAATTTTATTACATTTAGAATTCATTTTTGGTTATTTAAAAAATTAAGTAAGTTTTGCTTTATTAAGAAGAGAGCATATTTAAGAAAAGAGGTGGAAGTTGCTCGGTGCTTCCACCTCTTTTCTGAACAGGAAAATTGGCTAGGAGGGCAGAGGTTCGAAACTAATGACAATTTTCAAAATGTTAGGGCCCATCTCAAGTCATTGGTGACAACATTCTGTGACAAATGAATGGAAAAGCTCATTCACAGATATGACAAATGCATCAATCTTCACTGTGATTATGTCAAAAAGTAACCATGTTTTTACCTAACTTCTGGTAATAAATTCATTTTATTATTTACACTTGACTTTTTTTTATGGACAATCAGAGCTTGGAAAAAAAACAGCCTACATAGAAAAATTAATGAAAAATTTTTAAAATTAATTAAATATTTGAAAATGACAACATTACTAACCTAGTTGTGAAATTAAGAGAGTTAGATCCACAAGCCACCTACCCAAACCACCCATGGCATGATAACCTAAAGTTAAATACAAAAATACACATTATACAGTATAAACATAATGATAAAAATACAGTAAGTACAAAAATAAATAAATAAAAGTTTCTTAATTTTCAAAAAATAATTACAATACTAATGTAATTAATATAATTTTACTATCATTTACTTATTTTTAGCTAAATCTACCAATCATATACAAGAAATCATATAAATTAATCTTTGCATTAATAAACAGATTATTACATAAACTTAAATTATATGCACAATGTTTGAAAATTAAGATTTTAGCAATAACAATAAAATCAGAAATACAAGTTACAGTCAAAAAGTTCCGGGACTGGTGATGTGGTGTTACAATCAGCCACTTGCTGAACTTGTGCAAACTAGGATGAATAATAGACATTATTATTTAGCTTCCACTAAATTTTGTGCCATTATCATATGTAGTTGTTTCTTGCTATTTAGATTATATCCATGTTCTCATCAATTTGCAATTTTCATTGCTTTGTAAAATGAATTCTTTTAAGAAACAGTGTGTATGTGGAAATATTGTTTGAAACTTGGTAAGACTGCAACAGAATCCTACACAATGTGTAAAGAAGCATTTGGAGATAATGCAATGAGCTCATCCAAAGAAAACACACCAAGTGAGGTGCAATCTCAAGCATGCTCATTGCTTTTGTCAATAGAGAGGGAATTATTCTTTGAGAATTTGTTCCACAAGGTCAAACTGAAAATCAAAATTTTTATATGGATGTTTAGAGGTGCCTGTGTGAAAATGTCAGACGAAAAAGACCAGATATTTGGAAAGCTCAGAACTGGTTGTTGCATCATGATGATAACTCCACTCACACAGCTCTCTCTATTTAACAATTTCTTGCCAAAAATAAAATGGGCATGGTTCTCCACCCTCCTTATTCACCAGACTTTGCATCATGTGAGTTTTTTTATTTCCACAGCTGAAATAAAGTGCTAAAAGGACAATGATTTGAGAACATTGATGACATTCAAACAGAATCACAGCAAGTGCTTAACAATGTCACAAAAATAAATTCCAGGAATGTTTTTAAAACTGAGTGCTACAGAAGGAGCTTTTTTCGATGGCAACAACTCTCAATAAATTAACATGTACTGTACATCAGACATTTTCATTGGACCAGTCCTGGAACTTTTTGACTGCACGTTGTAGTTAAAACAGAATGATTATTTAAATATGACTACCTCTAAGTATAATGTGATGATAGCAGAAAATATAAACACTTTAAAAAAGAATTTAAGTACAGTTATACCTGGTATTTTCAATGACAAACTTTGAATGTTTCAGAGTTTGAATGCTAAAATTTGACAATAATTTACTTTAGAGTTTGACTGATGTTTCAAAGTTCAAACTGTGCATGCAATGAAAAAATTCACTTGAAATATAAACACAATCCATCTTTTGCTTGCTCAATTTACACTGTTTTCAGTGCTTTTTTTCACTTTATTTTAGGTGTGCTTAATTATGTATATTGTGTATTTTTTGTCAACTTTTAACAATTTCTTCCTGCAACTTTTCTTTATCAACAGATTTTGGATGCTCCATACATTTTATATCCTTTCAAAATTTCCTGAAAAGAACTTTTTAAACCAGTGTTTCCCAACCTTTTTTGTGCTATGCCCCACCTAAGCCCTTCTAAAATTCTTATGCCCCCCAACATATACGTTGAACTCTTTTGAAAGGTATCTTGTTGTCGTGTTTGTTGAAGTTTTTCTTGCACTTAATTGCCACACTGTTTTATTGTAACCACGATAAAACCCAATCCTTTCATCAAAGTCTTTTGCACTTTCCAGTCATTGCCAAACGTGACCTGGAACACCACAACTCACGTCTGCCCACCTCAAGGTCTGGGCAAAGAATGTCCTTTCTCCTCTTTCACCAGCCTCAGGGTCTTGTTCATCTCTTTGTTCTCAGTGGTTCCCATTATTGTTAATCCCACCCCAAGGGAAAAGGGTTATAAAGGGAAGTTCTAGAAGGAAAGGGAAACAAAGAACAAATAAAATTAAAACAAACTTAAATCAATATTTACAATAAATATGGCATACAGCGGCTATATGGTTAACTTAAACTCTGGATGAGTTCATTTTCGAATTGCCCCCTTAACAATCAAATTGACCCTCTGTGGGGCATGGGCCCCACGTTGGGAAACACTGTTTTAAGCCATCTCTGATATGTTCAAAGTTTAAGAGCATCTTCCACATACACATCACAAATTTTTTACTGTTTGTACAATGTCATATCTTTTCCAAAACTCAAAGCATATTTATATGCCCTATATGTGCGAGATTCCAGCCACAATCCAAAATTTGTATTAATCATGTAAAATTTTAAAATTTCTAATGCAAAAAGGAAAACTAAAATGAAACTTACATAAGAGAAATGTTCTGTTATAAAAACAAAAAACAAATGTGACGTGATGGTAAACAAGTGCATCCTGGATGCGACTCCTACACATGTTAGGAAATAGATTAGTGTCAAACTGGAGAGAGAGAACTTTAATCTATTGTTAACGAATGCCAGTGTCAAAGTAAAGTAAAATTGGGAGAAAGAAAAGAATTGCTGGCCGGAAGACGTCATATTAGATTGTTAGAATTCTAAGGTGTCGGTAAAAAGAAAATAATGGGTTAGCAAAAACTGCCTACATTGTTTCTGAGAGCACTTGTTTATGCCTCAGTGAGCTGGCTATCCATTATAGTCTTTCTTTTGTGAGTGCCAGAACATGAGGATATCACTGACAATTTAAGTGCTAATTTATTGGCTAAGCAGGAAGCTTTATATTCTTTTGTAGAGCCTGAACCAGCTCTTGGTATTATCTATAATACTTTTTTTAGAGCTGTCAAAAAATAGACTACTTCCAACTATTCTCAGCACTAAAAAACCTAACTCCTGGTTTAATGCAGAGCAAGGCATTTCTGTCTAGCCTGCTCTCTGGGCAAACTAAAGGTCTGTCTTTCAAAAGAAATCATGTTTGCTTTTTAGTCAGTGTTGTGACTGATTTTGTTGCTTTTATAAACATATGTGCCAACTGAAAATGCTACACTTTTGATTAGCTATTGAGAACATTCCTCTCCATCTCCTTTTTTGAGTCTGAACATGTTCCTCAGCTTTCCTTCAGAGGACTACTGTCTTTTTTTTTCTTAGAATTAAACTTCTGAAATAATTTTTTGTGGAATGCACAAGGAACCTTTTAGCTCAAGATGCATTTGGCCTGCCAGTCTACAATAAACAATAAACCTGTACAATAAACCATAAAATCATATAGTGCTAATATATATAGCATAAAACAGTAGAATACTATAATACACCTCTGCCATTTGCATAAGATGCATGATTGGCCATCAGCTGTTGAAAATAACATATGGTATAGTATTCATTTATATTAAATTTTTATTGTATTCATTGCTATATTAAATAAGTTAATCAAATACAAGTTTTAGTTAAACACATTTGTAGGGTCTGCTAGAGTTACAGTAAGTAGTACACTGATTGTTAAAAGAGCTGTTCCACTTTTTTATCATTCTGTGGGAATGTTCACATTTTATACCCACCATATAAATTAATCTATAAAATTTACAAAAATTTTTTCATGTTTAAAAAGTTGCCTTATATGCCAACATATACAGTAAGAAAATTAGAAAATATATTTCCCTAAAAGTTGAAAATTTTGGTGACTTTAAATATTGAAAATTATATAATTTTTGAAAATAGATAAATAATATTTTACTATTTCATTTTTTGTAAAAAGATTTTTAAAAAATTTTTATTATCTATTTCTACAAAATGCTAATTATAAAAAATTTATTGAAAAATTTTAGAATTTAAAAAACAAAATACAAAATAAAAATATTTACCAATATCACCATAATTTAATGATGAAACTTGATGTTTTTCAAATTCAACCTTAAAAAAAAATATGATTTATTTTATTACAAATAACTATATATAAATTGTTATGAAAACATTTAAATTTTAATAATTCAGTTTTTTCAAATTTAAATTGAATAACTATAACTGTAATATTTTATTTAGAAGTATAAAAATAATTCAAATAATAATAAATTAAGTTTACATGTATTTATAAACATGTAAAAAATATCAAGACAAAGATTTATTACTTATATATTATGTTTAGAATTGTTAAACAGTATTAAAAAGAGGGTAAGACAAATAAAAAGCAAGTTACTTCCTAAATTTTTAATTTATTTCAGCTATTTGAAAGGATTAATTTTATATATGACTAAATTAAAAGTTGTATAATTCAAAACTGTGTCTTCTTTTCTTTGATTAATTCATTATCACTACTAGGCGCAGATACAGACACTTGGCAATTTTATCATCAACTTTTATTTGGGAATTTTTTATTTGCCGAGACACGTTTCAGGCTTTAGCCCCTCTTCAGTTGGCATTACATCTTGGGATATCTTGTAGTATGACAATCGAAAATACATTATACTTTTAATTCAATTTAAATGTTTTTGTAAATAAACCATATTGTATCCATACGCCAGACATCTCGAAGATACTTTCCATCACAAACTACCATTCTTTTTTCAGTTATCTTGTAGGTTATTGTCACTGGTATATATTCCATAACAATTACTTATTCAGTTGAACGTCTCATAGAGTACACTAACATCTAGTGTGTACTCTACAAAGAAGGGCTAAAGCCTGAAATGTGTCTCGGCAAATAAGAAATTCCTGAATAAAAGTCGATGATAAAATTGCCAAGTGTCCATATATGCACCTAGTAGTGATAATGAATTAATTAAATTAAAAGTATCTTATTCATAGTATGATAAAAAAATAATAATAAAAACTTTGTTTTAATATTTTAAGGGCATTATAAATATTAGATTTCTTGATTTAAATATGTTACTATTAATGAAATTAAGTTCAAAAAATAAATTTATAAGTTAAGAGATTGAATGATTAACTTTATTTACTTAAAATATTTAATTACAAGCATATACTTGTGACATTTTTGAAATGTCACCATCAGGCAAATGGAACATATACAATATTCAAATAACAATTTTTTTTGAAAATATGCTAACAGATTCCAAGTACACTGTCTAAATCTTAGTGCACAGTTTTTGCAGAAATTTAAACAGATTTGATATAAATTCTTTAGATTTAATTTAAGATAAATAGGAAGCATATATTCAATGAATATAAAATAAAACATATTCATATTAGTTTAGGATGGCTACAAGTTATAATTTTAACATTTTGCAAAGCATTATCCATAGCTCTGGTAGTTCAAGAATGGGTTTGTTACAGAGTTCTAACATTGTTATGTATTGTGACTTCCAGAGAAAGATAATTCTGTAATCTAAATATCATTTTGGAAGGGAAGCTTCATCCCATAAACATATCAAATTATTTTCTAATACATTCTTACTACTATTGATTTCATATTTATGTTTTTGAAAATGGTTTGCTAATTTTCTGGTAATAGCCCCTATATAAAAGGTTTTTGATCCCATACACTCTTGCTGTAATGGAATCATATAGAATCCTGATTTCTCTAAAAAGGCAAGACTATTTCTACCATTAAATTGTATTCTATGCAGAGATAGTTGAGGCTTGATGGAAAGTATAATTCTATCAAGCCTCAATGTATTTTTGGTGCACGAGGAGCTCTGTGCGGTGACTGCAGCAGTATTCAATTCAGGCTATTCACACACTAAATTTAGATGTTAACAACATGGTCTGCAAGGTCTCTCTTCCCATCCATTGCCTTATGCACCAATGATGAAAAGAAAAATCTTTGCACTCTCTTCCATTCCATATTTAGGAGCTGTTACTTTATCTTTAGTTCATTCTTTCAAGAAATGTAAAGTTATACTTTCCATCAAGCCTCATTATCTGTATCATTATCTGTGCGTAGAATACTATGTAACAATAGGAACAGTCTTGCCTTTTTAGAGAAATCAGGAATCTATATGATCCCATTACAATAAGCATGAACAGGATCAAAAAACCTTTTACATAGGGACTACTACAAGAAAATTAGCATATCACCAGGACAACAGCAATAATAGTAGAATCACTACCAACCTTGCCAAAAATATATTAGAAAATAATTTTACATTTTTGTGGACTGAAGTTCCTCCCTTCTCAAGCAGTGTTTTGACTGCAGAAACTTTTTAGAATCTTGAACTACCAGAACTATGGACAACACTTTGCAAAATATTATCATTACAACTTAGATATTTATATCATTTTAGGATAACTACATTTTCTTTTTTACTTTATTTTGTATTCATTGAATATATGCTTCCTATTTGTCTTGAATTAAAACTAAAGAATTTTTGTCAAGTCTGTTTGAATTTCTGCAAAAACTACACACTAAGGTTTAGATCTTGTGTTTGGAATCTGTTTATGTATTTTTTAAAAATTTGTTATTCAAATATTGTATATGCTCCATTTGCCTGACAATGACATTTTGAAAATGTGAAAAATACTTGCTTGTAATTAAACATTTTCAAGTAAACAACCTTAACACTAAAAGACAGAATAAGAATAAACTACACTAAGTTTGGCATCATTTGTGAGTCTATTTTATACACTGTAAAACCTTGAACGATTGAAGTTTCACTGTATATGTAATTATATATAATTTTTAAAAAATGTTATTTTCATTGATTTTATACTAGCACATGGACAAAATAAATCATATATGACAAGTATGATAAAATAAATGAGTTTATTATATAAAATAGATTAAACAAAGTTTTCAACTATTAAAAAGTTTTAGTTAAACAAATGCAATTTCTAAGAAAAAAATAAATAAAAATTCATTCAGAAAATTATAAATTAATAGAAAAATTTGTTTATTACATTAATTAAAATTAAATTTTATTTTTGTATATTCTTTACTTTATTCTTTATAAAATTTTTCAAACTCAAAATATATTAATTTAATTACCATTTGCATGCAATCTTGTTCTTCATCTGTAGTTAAAAGTAATTGTTTAATTTCTTCCCATTTTTTTATCCTTGTTAAATCATATTTTTCTTCCATTGGTATAGAATGTCTTAAGGAACCATTTGTGATATTTATTCCTAGGATTTTATACTTGCATTGAATAATAAGCATCATAGCTCTTGTGCTAAAATTAATATAAATTGAATTAACAAATGAAAAAATAAATGTAAATATAATAATTAATATTAATTAATATAATACAATAATTAAGAAGAAAGTAATTGAATATTTTCATTTTTTTTAAATACTTTTTGTTGAAAAATAAGGACATTTTATAAATACACTCATATCCTGATTAACACTCAAAATGCACACATTCCTGAAAATGAAATTCTAAGCAAGAAGCCCCTTCCTGCCTTCCAGTGTGGATGTCATTTATGGACTGAGAATTAAATGATAAGAACTGGCCATAACTTTTGTTTACTAAAAAATTTAAGATCTAAATTGCTGAAACTTTCCTTTTATCCATATTACTTTTCTGGCTGTTATATAAAACAGAAGATAATTGGTCAAAAAATAACCCTCTCAGATTTTTATATTTTTGGATTCAGGGGACCTTTAAACATCAAGAAAAGCAAAAAAAATTCAAGGTTTCTAAAAGAGGATTGTTTATTAGGAGATTGATGCTATTAAATTTTGGTGATTAAAACTCAAGGGAATGGGGAGATAAAAGGGATCATGTGTATCTCTAGTAGGGTCAGACTTAATGTCAATTTTACTCATTATTAGCATTTACAATGTTTTATAAAACCCATTCCTACTCTCAAAATTAAGCTTTTTGCCATTTTATAATAGTTAAAAATATAAAAAGTTTTTAAAATAAAAATATAATATCATAACAGATGGCACCACCAAATGTTGCCAGGAAAGTTAAGCAACTTGTTGCAGGAGTTTTTTTAGAATTGCACTTATTGTGAATATTGTCAAATTGAAAGCACTTATATTGACTTGTTGCTCACCAACTTCAAATCAATGTAATACTTGTAGTTTCAAAGCTAGAGAAACACTTTACTTTTTGCATTTTTGTGCCAATATCACTTGTACACTTTCTTCCTAATGTAATAGGTAGAATGCCCTAAAACTATATCACAAAAGCTAAGTAAATACAAGGACTGTAATGAATTATCATGAATGACTGATTGAGCATATAAAATGAGTCATGTAACAGTTTTTTTGAGATGCGTTGTCTTAGAGTGCAATAACATACCTATGAACAATTTTCATTCTCTTCTCTTAACTTATTTTCATATATCAAAAAAAATAAAATGAATAAAAACTGTATCTGAACTATACAGTTTTATATACTATAGAACTATACAGTTTTTCTATACTGAATCATAAAATTTGAATTAATAAGAATCTACTGCAGTGTTTCCCAAAGTATGACTTGCAATGTCCAACACAGGTCAGAGTTTTAGAGTGGTTGCAAAAAGCTTTCAAAATTAAATTTAAAAAAATCCAGCAACAAGTTACTGAATTTTTTAAATTTAATTTTAAAATCTTGCATGAAAACTCTGCATGGCTAACCTGTTGATCATGCACAAACCCATAACCAACCACCATATTCAGTGCTTTTATCTGCTTTTTTTGTTTTCTTTCATTCAGTATCTTAAAATTGTGCAAAATACCCACTCAAAAACCATTTAATGTAGTATATGTTCTTTATTCTAATGTTTTCAATTATTTTCAATGATCTTCTTCAGGGAAAAAAACAATGTATTGTTTTCCCTGAAGAACTGTCCAATTTGAAAAACTGTCTGGGCCACAATTACAATCACTATTAATCTGAAGCCCTGTCAGTCAAAGTTGGTCGGCCTTAAGAATGCTAAATTGCCACCCCGGGACTTGTATGCAAAATTAAAAAAAGCAATCAGGAGAGAGGACTATTGGGAGGTGCCTCGTGGTACCCGAGAACAGAGATATGCAAATCATCAACAGACTAACCTGAAAAACACTCACTGTACTGACGTTTTTTGTGTACAACACCAAATTTTAAATGATTTCATTTAATGTATTTTAATTAATTGAATAAAATCATAAATTTCAATAGGTTCCTGCTGGTTAATTTTAATTTAGAATTTCTGGAAGAAAAGAATCGACATGGAGTGGGACTCAAATCTGCAGTACCAGATGCTGAACTGTCTGGAGTAAGCTATGTTATGATGATTGATTTTTTTACTAGTAATGCAACCTTTGATTTTTACTAGTAAGAAAACTAGGTTATTAATTACATATCTAAACAAGTTTAAAATAAAAACTTACCTGAAAACTGATACTAGTATCATTATGAATATGCCTTCAAGTAAACCACTCTGAAAGAAGAAAAAATTATAATGATTAATTTTTTCACGTTGTCTTCAAAATTTAATTTAATTTATCTGATTTAGATAAATTCAAAACAAACCAAATATAACACACATTATAGCTTTATCTAAGAGGAAGACATTTTTGAAGTTCTTGGTCCAATTTCAGTTGTTTTGAATATGGATAAAAATTTTTCAATTAAAAAATTGTAATAAATCAAACTAAATTCAAGTTTGAATGAATTAAAATTAAAGATTCAAAACATAATTTGACTGATTATAATTAAATAACAGTTTCCAAACATTTAAATGATTGAAATTGGACCAATAAAACAAAACCATATGACTAATCATTAAAATTATCTGCTTATTTTAATTTAGATCCAATATATTAAAAACAATCAAAATGACTGTTAGATTTTCTCAGAGTTTTCTTTTTTTGATATGTACTATACATAGATCATAGAATAACCCAGAATATAATCTAGTACTGTATTATTTTTTTATTTAAAACAAACAATGAAAATCTGATTATTTGATTACTGAATACATAAAAAGACTTATTACATGGCATCTATTACTTTATATCAAATTATTCAAAACTTATGTGTCAATTTAAATTTTAATAAACGGAAATAAATTTTAATATTCATATAATGGTCTTATCATTCATTGGCTTTGGTTTGTCTAAAAAGACATTGTATTATGCAGAATAAGCAACTTTCTAGTAAATATAATATACTGTTTATTTTTACTCATATTTAATCTCTGTTTAAAGTATATTTGAGATATGTAATGTTATATCAGTTCTAGAAAATAAATAATTTGATCACTGATGATAAACATTTGGGAAGTAAGAAAATTACCTCCCTCCGCGTCTCCGAACTCAGGCGACAGTCGCTCGCCTCTTCTGTAATAGTTATGTTATTCTTAATAAATCTTTGTTATTGTTTTAATCCGTTGTAATGTCCTTTATTCGAATATTATCATTCGCCACTCTAATGTCGAACCCATCCACTTCCTCCACTCGCGTAACGCGTAACGCATAACTCATCCGAACCGCCATCTTGATGTGGGCAGGTCTAACGGACTTGTTAGCCGAAAAAAGGAGGAACGAGACATCGTTTGCCTCCCGGCACCCACACAGTTGTCCCCTTGATAATCTGACAAGTATGGGACCAAAGGGGTGTTGGATTACCAAAAGTGTCCGGATTACCAAAAGTGATTACATATTTGGCATTGTTTTGCTAGCAGTAGCCTACAATATTCCTACATTTTATGAGTAAAATGCTGCCTAGGTTAATATGGAAATAAAACACCCATTTCGGTTAACTAAACATGTTTATTAAAAGAAACATGGAAGCCAATAAATGTACATACAGTATGTATAGGCATTAATAATACAGTACGTACAGAACTGCTCTTGGAAAACACAAGAAATGTGTGTCATCATGTAAGAATTGGGTGGGGAGATTCATGTCGCAACATGCTTCTGTGCAAGCAGACACGTAATGGGGACGGGGACTATGGTGACCATGACGGGAGGTGCATCGGACTACTGAGCATATCAGATTACAAAAAGATGAACTATCAAGGGCCAACTGTAGTAACAAACAAAAATCCATTGAAAATGATCTGAAAGTTCTATTAGAAAATTTTGACAAAAATCAATGGAAATTTCTAATGAAAGTTGACAGTGAAATTTAGATTTTAATTGAAAAAAAAGAATATTTAACAACATTTTCCAAATACTGAATGTTCAAAACCACAGTAAATATATGAAAAATGCAAGTGACAGACCACTTGAAAGCCACATGATAAATAACAACAACATGACATAGATATTAGTTTAAAATTATAAATAAGCTAATCTTATTTTAATATTTAATAATAAAAAGATTATAAACAACAGTAATAAATATATAAATATAATATACTGTATAACATTAAGACAGTAAACTCAAATAAGGTAGTTAATTTAATAAAATTTTGGATTTTTGAAAGAATTATGTTCTTAAAGTTAACCAATTGTAATCATAAATCTATTTATCAGACTATTTTCAATATTAAAAGATGTTTATGACACGACATTTCAAAAAAGATAAAAGCTTATCATAAACAAATCAAAAATCATAAAGATAAAAAAAATTGTTGTTTCTATTTTAAGTTTCATAAAATAATATTGGATTTTCTTCAAAGTCAGAATAATTTTGAAACAATTTAGGTCATCTTCAGAATATGACAAATTACAAAATACTTTTTCCTTTATATTAGAATGAAGATTTTAGAAAAGAAGCATATGGAAGAAATAACATAACGTTAATTTTTTTAAACATTTTTAATCTTCCATCATTCATTATAAGGCTACATAAATGCTAATTATAAAATTAATTTGATTGCTCAGTAATAATAGATAATTATTAAACAAACACTCATTAAGTTATATAACTAGCATTAATTTTTTTCTCATTAAAAATATTTAATATACTATTGATTACAGTTTAAAGATATGGATTTTGAATAAATTTTATCTAAAGTTGAGATTTTAAAAGTTCTACAAAATTCTTATTGTCAAAAATATATTTTGAAGTAATGAATTTGAAGAAAACAAAAAAATGTTGTTTAATATATTATAAGAAAAAAAGAATTTTCTCCAAAGTTAGAGAAAAAAAAATAATAAAGTTAAAGAAACATATTTCTGACACTCCATTTTTGATCAAAGCTTTTAAAACTTAAGAAATCAAAAAATGCTTTGACTGAAAAATACAAATAAAATAAAAACTACATTTATTTTATTTACTTGTATTTTTTGTTTTATTGACTGAGCAAAGTTTAAGGTTAAAATTTTATTAATCAGACGTATCTTTAGAGGAAAACAAATAAAACTTTGAATTATCCTAACAAAACAAGATACTGACAATGATCAACTTTGTTATGCTCCTTGAAAATATTGTTTCTCTGTATGGGTAACTTTGGTACTGTGGTATTTGCACATTTGCTTACCTGCTAATTGCCTTTACAATATTTCAATTGCAGTACAGTATTTCTAAAAAACATACTTAGTTATATCAAAAACTGTAAAAATTGGAAATAAACACAGTAAAAACTGCACTACCAAACTGAAGTCACTGCATTACAGCAACAATGCCTTCTTCCAAATTGTACACAATAATGCTTATGCCACAATTATGTAAATACAACATATATATAATAATTACATACTACCATACAATAACAACAACCCCATATATAAAAGATGGCAGAGCAAACAGATAGTAAAGGGCTTAAGAATGTGCAGAGAGAAGATACTGAAAACATACTATATCAGACAGTTGCAGAACCCATTATAACTGGACATGATGGTTACAATAAAAACACAGACTATTACTTGTAATCCAGTTAAAAGGAACAAATTTATTATAAGAATAAACATTTTCAACTATCTTTGATGATTGCTGTTAAAGATGTTGAAAATGTTTGATCTTATAATAAACAGAGTTAAAGCAGAATGATGGTTACAGAAAATTTGCATGATAGCAAAAAGAAAGATGTTAAACAAAAAAAAATGTCAATGCCAGGAAGCTGCCAATGATAGCTTCCGAGCTTTCAAAAATATACAGTACTTTGATAACTTGTGCAAGGAGTTGCAAGAATCAAACCTTATTTCTAAATGCAGTCTCAAGTTTAAGTAAGCTTTAGAAACAGCCTGACTCCTGTATGCTAAAGCCTTGAAAAACAAAAAAAGTATTGTTGTAAAACGCACGTGGTGGAAAAAGAGTCTGACAAGGGGATAGGAGAAAATTAAACTTCTTTATTTTTTTTTCCACCCACATTTGTTAATTTATACAGGATTATAGTTTGTATTCTGACACTCCTTGGACAAAGGTCATAAATTTTTGACACTTGGGCAGAATCGTTATTCTAAAATCTTGCGACAAAAGAATTGAGATACACGACGCGACACAAAAGGAACGCGAAAAAAGAAACTTATAACTAATTACTTAAAACTACTTATACTAGAGAAGGAAAAAGAAGGTGTAGATAATAGGATAGAACCAGACAAGAACGGGTACCCAAACTTAGCTAGCGAACTCGTGGTGGTGGCTATAACTCAGGCCTTCTTGGATGATACAAAATTCGATGACTGTAGAGTTCGAATTTTCTCCTTCCTTTGTGTTTCCTTCGATAAACTTCCAGAAGGGCTTTTGTATTAGAATACTAGAGTTCCTCTCTAGATTTTGCTATGTTCAGCTTGCTGCCTCCTTCGTTCTCCCGTTGGTGCAAAATTGATTTGGAGACCTCACCAAAAATACGTTCTTACAGCTTGATGTCTCAGCCAAAAGTGTCCAGTCTATCTCCCTTTTAGCCCCTCCAGGCTATCCGTTTCTTTTGTCTTATAACCAGTTCGTCGCCAACCACAAAGAGAAGTTTCCAGAAGAAGGGGGACAAGGAAACAAAGGGTAGAGGAATAAAGGGAAATGAGAAATATATATATACAAATAAAATACACAAAAAAAAAGGTATGGTGTAAGACCACAATATCAATCAAGCAACATTAACTCTTTTCCCAAACTGTTATAACTTTGCCAGAATTGTCCTTAAATGTAAGACTAACATTTTTATATTGTATAATTAAATATATAAATATGTCCAAGACAAATATGCTTCAACTCAGCCACATTGGCTTGACATGCAACAATTTGTGGGGGCTTGGGGGCCGTCGAAAATTGAGTTCTGTAAGTTTTAGGTAGGATCCTGCCACCAGATGTGTATTATTGGACACACCTCTGATTTAGACTCTAGAGAAGACAGATATGTAAGGTGCAAGGGTAAGAGTCACTCTGGTCCAGGAATGAGCCTGTCAGGAGGGTGAATGCAAAATCAATTAAACCAACTTAGAAATAAAAAGGAAAATTTATTACAAAAAAACTAAACATAACATTAGAATTAAGTTTTAAATTAATATTAAATACAAAGTCTGTCCTCAGAAGTTAGACTATTTCTATATTAGTAAAACGGGGATATCTAGCAAGGGGTATCTGAACTTTGCAACTCAACATACCAGGAAAAGAGTTGTCTTCTCTTCAAAGATCTGTCTTCTTTTTTGGTTTCTTTTGCACTTTATCCTTTTCCTTTCTTATTTCTCTTTTTGCTGACTATTTCCTCCAGTTTAACATTCTCCTCTGGTGAGCCTCTCTACAGTCATATTGACCCTCTTTTCTCAGAGTTCATGCTCTTTCTGGAGTTTGTGTTCACTCTCTTCTTTTCTCTGTGCTCCTGTGTCTTTCTCTCTCACTTTCTGCTTTTTTTCCCTCTCTGTTTGTTTTATTCTGTTTTCTGACCAATCATAATTTTATTCCAGAGGAAGTTGAGGTAATGAAGGATAAGTATGATTGGTTATTCTTTAGTCCTCCTCCTCTCTTGTCTATTATGAATTGTGTGTGTCCATGTGAGAGATAAAGTAACATGTCACCTAACACTATTGAAAAAGGGGGAAATGACAGGTATCCCCTTTCTCTTTTCCCTCAAATGTTAAAAGATTTATAACAATTAATTGATAATTTTTTTATTCTGATTTATCTCTCTTAATTATTTTTAATTGGTATTGCTAAACATTTAAAAGAGGAGATCCCTAAAATTGGAAGACTAGACAAAATTCCTTTACAATGTTGCTGGATAACAAACAATACTGGTGTCTCATTCAGACATCTTTCAGGTGAGGGTGTAAAGGGCATCTTGTCTGACAGCTAACAATTGTTTGAACAACCAGACAAAACAAAAAAGAAAACGGGATATAAAATAATATATAGTTTAAAATTAAATAATAAGTTGGAAATTTTATTGTAAGAGAATACATTATTAGCTTAAAATTAAAATTATAAAGATAATATTATTAATAATTCAAGAAATATATATAATAACAAGCAAAATTTTGAGAAAATGATGAGCCCCACAAATCTAACTCAATTTTCCAACAGAACTTTGTATTTGGTATTTGCAAGATTTCCAAGAAATCTAACCATTGTGAATACCAAGAGTTCCTATATATTATATTGAAGATAAGTCTGAACATAGTGCTTGAAACAGTAATTTTATAAACTCATTGTAATTCATTTACTTGTTATTTTTTAAACATTTATTTTGCTTAGTTAAAATTTTTTTAAGTTCAGAAAAATAAAATGTTACGACATCTAGTTTCTTCTTTTCATAAAACAAATAAAATTTTTAAATATATTTAAACTTAAATGTATCAAAATATTTTAAATCTAACGAATATTGTGTTGAGAAATTATTTACTATAGAACAAAATATTCTACAATATTTAATTTTTTCCAAATACAGTACTAATATTTCAAAATACAGAGTAGTATTGTTACCTGCCTCTCATGGAAATAAAGAGAAAAAATAAAATATATTGGGAAAATGGTTAATAAAAAATGTACCTAAAAAAAAGTAAAGACCTATTTAAGTTTCATTTTTAAAAATTATCTTTTTGATTACATTATTGTTAACAAAGTTGCAGAGAGTATATAACTGCCATCCCCAACAACAGAATAAGAAAACCATTAAAAATAAAAGACTATTATTATTCTGTTCCAATATTTTAAATATTGAAACTAATATCTTAGATCAAATGAATGTAAAATGCATTAATTATATTTTGAAATTTTTGGGCTGCAATTTGAAAAAATTGTAGACCTATAAATTCCCACTGTCGTCCATCCGTCTGTCTTTCCTTAGTTAATCTCAAGAACAGAATTAGATAAATGAAATCCAAGACAAAAGAAGGAAACCTTAGGGGCAGGAGGCCTCAACTGACTATATATGAACTTCCAGTTTGCACCAGAAGTCACATTATTTCAATTCAAAAGTTTTCCCCTGAAAGCAGTTAATAGATGATTGGCACAACTCTATTGTTAAAGGAAAGTATGATGTACAGAGGCAAGATACTATTAATTTGAGGTGAAGCATATATTTTAATTTAAATAAATTAAAAATATGATTAAAAATTGCAGCACAGCATTGACGATTTCACAATAAATAATCACTTATTATCTTGTAATATTTATTTTGAAGATAAAACTGAATTTTTGCAAAATGTTTAATATAATAAAATATTTTAACTTTAATATAAAGTTCTTTTAAATTTTATTTTTAAAAAATGCTTTAATAGTTTTTATGTTAGTTTTGATTTGATATCCTGAAAGCAAAATTTAAATTATAAATCTTTGAAAAAAATAAGAAAAACTTTTATATACAACCGAAACTACCTATTACACAAATATTAATCAGTTTTATTCTGTGTAAGATTGATGCAAATATGTCTATTATATTAGTACAATAACTACTTAGACTATATTAGACAATAACTACTTTTTTATATTCAGTACTTTAAATAATTATTGCCTTTTATAAATATAACTGGAATTTGTTATACTGTATCAGTGACGTAGCAAACATAACTGGTGCCTGGGGCACGACACTTTATTGGCACTCCTCCCCCTCGAGAAACACATATAGTAATATAATATATAGAATTTACTCATAATAAGAATATAATACAAACAATAATAGAATGTAGTACCTACTTTAAGATATCTATAATATATTATGAATAGTTACTATTACCTTCCTGCCCCGGAAACCCCTCTGCAAGTTGCACCCGGGGCATGATAGACCCCCTTGCCCCCCTCACTACACTACTGTACATATACAGTAATAACAAAAATTCCAGTTATATATATAGCCTATATATATATATATATATATGTAGATTGCATTTAATAACAAAATACATTTTTGTGGTGATATGTTTGAAATCTTCAATGTAACTTATTAGATATGAAGAAATATATTTTGAAATAAGATTATTATGATAAAATATAAAAATATATTATGACAAAATATTTATTATTTTTATTATTCAGGAATTGAAATATGCTGTTATCTGTTCTGTGGTGAAAGGATCAATTTTGAGTGGATTATTTTTCTCTGCGTACAGTGCCACAACTAGGCAGGTGCAACGGGTACACCCACACAGGGCCCACTTGGAAGGGGGGGCCCAAAATGCATGTATTTGTTTTATTATTTTCCCAAACCTAATTAATTAAGGGTCCTAAGTGCAAATTCTTGCACAGGGCACAGGAATGACTAGTTACAGCACTGACATTACAATGCAGCAATTTTCATACAACCAATAATCAATTATATATTATGCTTAATGTTACACAAATTAAAATATTTAGAAAATTGGTAAGCTAATTAAAGTCCCAACCACGTCATTCGGTCCTAGAATTGTGCCAGGAATTATCCTATCATCCATATAAACAATGTTATCACGTGATTTTTAAGGTTTTGTGTTGTTTTTAGTCAGTTTGTTTCTTAAATTATAACAATTTCCGATCATAAAAAAATTTGTTATAATTTTGAACCAGCCAAAAGTTGTGGTAATATTAAACAATTTTTTTCTTCTTCTAGTCTGGAGAAAAACAAATAAAAATACTTCTTAAGAGTACTTTTGCCCAATATAAACAGCTTCTTCAGTTACAACTTCAGAAGTATAATTGTTTGTGTTTCTCCAGACAAGACGAAATAAAATTTGATTAACATTACAACTTTTGGTTCATGATTATTGCAATGTGCAGGTTCCAGCTGTGTTCTAATTTAAACAGACCTACAAAAATGCAAATAAATAATTATTGCATTCACTCCATAATTTTCTTCTAATAAAAGGAAAATTTTGGAATGTCTGGAAACAAGTTTTTATTGCAACAAAAGAAAAATTGTTCCAATTATAAAAAAATAAAATGATTAATCATTTTAATAATTATAAATGCCTCAATTTCAGTTTAATATTTTCAAAATTTTGAAAAAAAATCAAAAATTTTTTTGAATCTATAATTCAGCTAAATTTATAACAAATTATTTTGCCATTTTATTATTATATTACAATATTATAAGAATTATTTCATTTAATATTTCATAATATTTTTAAAAGTAATAATGTAATTATTACACAGATTATAAACCATAAATAATTATTTTTGTATTTAAAAAGAAAATTTTATACTATAATAATGCAAATAAAATCTTTTGTAAAGTTAAGTTAAAATACCTTCAGGTTTTTAGTTTCACTTTGACAAAATTTGCAGGTTTATTAGGTTTTTGCAGTGTTTATTTTTGTTTAGCAGAAAACTTCATTTTCAATTACACATACCTATCCTACATCCTCAGCAACATGCATAAAAAAAAATGTACATAAAACAAATCTTGGAAGAAGTTACTTTTGGTTAGACAAAGTGGAACTGCCCAGTTTCATAACTGATAATATAAAACTGAACATAGATAAGAAGCAGTTTTATTAAGGACAGAAACAATAAGTGTAAAAATTACTTATTATTATTAAATATTCTTTATGGTATTTAATATTAATAAAACTGAAATTTAAATTCAAGGCAGCAGTACTTTTTTAATATATTCTCTTCATATGATGAAAATGGATAAATCAAATTATTTTACAGACTATTTTAAGATTTTAATAAGGAACACAGGATCTTATTAATAATTTAAGAAATATAATTTCATTATCGAAAAAAATAAAAATTACATTGAAATTAACAGTTCTTAATACAAGCTTACATAAGTAGAGAGATGAGTCAATAGCAATGCACTATTTACTACATTACCTGTATTTTTAAAGTGCATTCTTTTGACTTAAACAATGTATTTACAATATACTTTTTTTGTTTTGATATTTTATGAAGTGTAAATATGCTGTATTTTACAACAGATTATATATAGATCTATATAAAAATAGCTGTCATTTTATAAAGATCAATGAAAGTAATTTACTTCATTAACAATCTGTTAGAGAATTGTTTTATTTATGAAGACATTTATATAAAATAAATACTAAATATATTCTAATCATAAACAAATAATTAATTTAAACAAAAAAAACCAATTATATATGTAAATTTCAATAAATATCACATTGTTAACTCACTTCTTTGAATGCATAAGGTAATCCTAATATACCCGCTCCTATGAATGATATAAATATGTTGACAATGATCTTGAGCGGACTTTTAGTCCCATTATCCATGGACGTCGTTCCAGCCATCTTTTGGAGAAATTATTCGATGTTTTTACATTTTAACACTAGCCTAAGCGCTAGTTTTAAACCAGCTGTTACATACTTAGCATCATGCATGGGATAAAGTTTTTATGACGTTCGTTTTACATTAACCAATTAGCTCTCTTCACTCTCTAACCCAAAAACGTTCAATTTCAGCTTATGAGATACACGTGACTCGCAGGAATACGTCTATTACGTCGGGAAGTGTTTGTTTCGTCTAGATACTAAGAATATTTGTGTATATTTTAACGTAAAACATGTACATTATATTGTCGGTTACGTTAGCTTTAAAGTTTAATTTATTATTTTCGTTGCGTTAAACTCGAAACTTTTCGTGTAAAGTTTTTTTAATGGGTGTGTAGAATATTGGAATTGTTTTTTTATATTATCATGGCAAAGTTAATAAACATATTGAAAACGTTAAGAAATCATTGGAAGAAAAGTATTTTTGCCTGCGGATTAATTACGTATGGCTCGTTTTATTTGCGTGATCGATATAGGTAATTTTACGATGATGGTAAACAATCCATTTTATAATTCATATAAAACAGAAGTGATAATAAAACAATCTTCTTTGATGTTTTTACAGGATCGAAAAAATGATGAGAGCATATTGTGAAGAGGCAAAGGTATTTTAATTACAGCAATCATTAAAATTCAATTGTAAAGGTGGAATTATCTGAAGAATATTTATAATAATTTTTAGTAAAGTACTTGTCTACGGCAAATTACAATATATACAGAATAATGAAAATTATTAATACTTACTAAACAAGTTTTCAGATTTTTAATGAAATCATTCTATTTTAGCTAGGCCGGCTGTAATTTCTTGATGCCAAAAATGGGACGGGAAGCCGCGGCCGATAAATACGGGTCGTGGCTTATTAAAATTTTGTCGAGAAATCTGGGCATTATTAACAATTTGTTAGTACATTATTACTGATATAGATTTGGTGGTGTAAAAAAATATATATATATATATAAATTTCTCTAAAAGTTTTATTTTTGAAAATTTTAACAAAAATAATATTTTCTTAACCATATGATGTCAAATTTAATAGGTTGATGTAAAAGGTTTCTTAGAGTCAAACCAAGCATATTTTTCAGATAAACTTGTTTTGTTTACATTAATTTGTTTGTCACTTACAATTTTATCATAAAACTTATCACATTAAGACAGTTTTGCTTTATAATTAGAATTGCTTTCGTGTCTTCAATATTTAATTTTGACTTCTGTTTTGATCACAGAAAGTTTATGATTGAAAATGTTCTTTCTATAAAAGCTATAGTTCCTGAAAAACAAATGACTAATTTTATAAAATTATTAAAATCTTGAAATTCAAGATTTCTTTCATGCATTTTATTAAATACTTTGTCTCATCTGTCAGATGTGTTGATTTTTTTTTTATTCCTTGTCTCCAAGTATTTTGGTTATTGTCTTTATTAGTGCCCATTTACCAAATTGTTGAATTTCATATTTCTGTTTGAGCAATATGTTCAATGAAACTATTCTGTAAGCTATATTTTGTCATTTCTTTTTCATTGTATCTATCCAAATTTATGACCCTTATCAATGCAGAATAAACATTTTTAACAAATCAACAGTTCAGAATAAATATACCAGTACAACTGTGTTTATTAAACAAACTAGAAAGCTAAGTTTTTTGATTTTTAAAAAACAGGACAAAAGTGAAAATTTTACTAAAATGACAGGATGATCAGACAAAGCAAAAAAATCCAGTAATGAGTTGCTTAACTTTCTCTGCAACATTTAAAATTTTGATGGTGCCATCTGTTAAAAACTTTTTATATTTTTAATTATTATAAAATGGCAAAAAGCTTAATTTTGGGGGTAAAGATATGTTTTATAAAAAATTGTAAGTGTTAATAACAAGTAAAATCATTAAGTGTGACTCTACTCTAACAAGATAGGATTTATAACCCCTTTATCTCCCCAACCATTCAACCACGTTCAACCATCAAAACTTAATAGCATCAATCCCCTAATACACACACCTCCCTGCAGAATTTCAGAAACTTTCAACAAATCTACATGAGTTATTAAGTTTCAAAGAGGGTAAACAAATTCGTGCCCCACACGCTCACTAACAATCATACATACAGAAAAACCCCTGAAGTTTTTTGCATTTCTCAGTGTTTCAAGGTCCCAAGTCTAGAAATGTAAAAGATCTAGGAGGGTCATTTTTTAACTGATTGCCATACTTTCCCACAGTTATATATAATAGAGCCATGAAAGTAAAAGCACTCCATTCAAAATCATATGTATCGTCAGCCTAATTTTAGCAAATATATTTTTGAAATTACAAGGAACTTTTTATAATCAGAATTAACATAACTGTCTTTCATATTTTTTTATGTTTTTTTTTTTTTTTGTATTTGAATTATATAAATTATGAATGTAAAAATAAATTTTATTTTAGCATACAATAAATAAACTTCAATTCTTTCTTGATAAAACATAAAATTTTGCTTTATTGGAATATAAGTTAGAAAATAGCCACTGCTTTTCTAACACACAAAGCCCATCATCAGGAGAAAACTCTGTCAGAACTTCTCTATAAAGTCATTAGAAGCTGTTTGTTTACAACATCAAGACAAAATAAAATTAAAACTTGGCATTTTTGACAACTATCTATCTATCTATTCATCCTATTGAGAAACTGATTAACTTCCTATTCTCTAATACAGTGGTTCCCAACCTCTTCTAGGATGCGGAACACTTTTGTGAGCAATTTTCTTTAGCGGAACACTTACTTAAGTTAATATGAAATACATAAGCTTGTCATCAGTTATTTTATTAGAATTGAGCAGTTATAATTCAAAATCTCTACTCATATTATTAATGCCAATTCTAAGACAGGAAAAAATATACCTAAATAACTTTAATGGGAAACTTGCGCCTGATGTTTTTTACATATTTCATTCAGTTTTTATCATTGCCTTTATCTTATTTGAAACAGTAGTACACTCCATAAGTACGAGTCGTACATATATATTTAAGTTTATGAAAATTTTATGATTTTAATTTTTTGATATTCGGCGGCTCGAATACGAATGTACACTTTCCGATTTGCAACTAATTCTGCAGAACACTTGGGAGATACTTACGGAACACCAGTGTTCCGCGGAACACCGGTTGGGAAGCACTGCTCTAATATGTTGTCACATTTTAAGTTTTTATAAAGATGGTATTGTCCAAACATCCAATAGTCCAATTAAATAAAAAATAAAATAATAGTACAGAAAAATAAAAAATTGTGCTTTTGAAAGAGTTCTTTCAGACTTTTTCCCGAAAATCGGCTTTGTTGTCCAAAAGTGTTAGAGAAATAGTAGTTGTTTTTCAATTTGTATATGTTATGGTTTTACCATTAGCTTTAATTTTGATCTATTGAAGATAATTTGTCCTTTAATTAAAGCTTTAATTAATATTAAATAATATTAAAGCCTTTATGTAGTCCAATATCTTACGGCATTGATGGCGTGTATTTGTTCTTTCACAGTGTTTAATAAGATGAAAAATATACATACCAGCACATTTTCAGTAAACAAAACTTTATTAATTTATCTTACCCACATCATAAAGTAGTTGCAAACTTCACAGACTGCATCAAAAAACAGGGTTTTTTTCTTTTTAAACACAGGCCAAATCTTGCACTCCTCTTGCAAGCATTTATAGTTGAGGAGTTGCTGAACAAAGTCTAACAGTACATTTTAATAAAACAGATCTATTTTTTAATAGATCAACTAAACCTGAAAATTTTCATCTTTTAATTAAAAATTATAAATGTACCTGCAATTTGCTACCATATAAAGTTAATGCCAGTAAACAGTTAACTGTCTACTGGCATTAACTTAATTTATGGTCTAAATCTTATTTACATAAAAATTTAAAATTTTTTAAATTTATTTCTACCTTTTAATAATTTTGTTTAACAGTTTGTTGAGCAGATATTTTGCAACTATGGAACAAGATTTGGAACCATGAGCATGAAAAAATCTTAACTATCAAGTAATTATGATGATCTTATATGTATGAGAAGTCAAAATTTTGTATAAAAAATTTTTGACTCAAAATCCCAGCTTGTAGCCAGAACAACTGGCATAACTATTTAACTGCACATATAATATGCAAATATAATGAATATCCTCCAATTGTCACAAGAAAAATTCAGCATGCTGGATCTAAGAACCATAAGGGACCAGCTACTTTCTGTTGAAGAGTAGAATGTAAAGTAGCATTTAATTAGTATTGCACAACTGATGGTCAAATCTACAATGATCATATAAATTTAAATAAGTATAAAAATAGAAATTTAATTTCCTTCTAAAGCAGTATCAGAATTTTGATAAAAATAATGTCCAGTAAGCTCTAAGATGTTTTGATGGTGTCTGACTCAGAAGTACAGTTCATTTAAATAGAAAGTCCCAAAGTCATCCAGTTTACCAACACCCCAATTGCATCTAAATTACATATGCAAAAGGCACCATCTAAACCATGCATCTTTGCTTTTGTCAAAATTCATAAACCAGGCAACTAACTACGTCTAGCAGTGGACAAATTTACTTTTTTCTCTATAAAAATTGGGAGAATATTTAACTACTTCATCAACTCCTTCATTGATGACTACAATCACACAATAACCAACTCAGAAGAATTATTTAGCCAACATCTTAGTCAATGAGGCTTCTTTCTGTTGAAGGTTCATCATCATTTTTGATTTTGAATAATGCTAAAAGTTTTCTTATTATGGTTATAGAACATTGTTCAATAAAAAACACTTTGAAAATTCATTGTTCAAAATTTTCAGTCATATTAATGTAAGGTCATTTTTTTATTTGATTTCCTTAGTTCATTCTTTATACTACAATATAACAGAATTAAACCCTACAGTATATGAGATAAAACAGACACCCCACCATTAGCAGTGGGCAAAAGTTTATACAGGGTGTATCAATACAGCGGTTACAAACTTTCAGGAGAGAGAGAGTACACCTAGATGATGGGAAATCACATAGCAATGCATGGTCAAAAATGTTTTCCTGGCATGGTAGTGACAACATAAAACATAAGAAAGGAAGGACACAAAAAGAGTGAAAAAAACATGTTTATTATTCTTAGTACAGCAACATCTATCGCGTACATTAGCCAAAGACGTGCCAGCATTTTTGCTGTACTGAGAATAATAAACATGTTTTCTTACTCTGTTCGTGTCCTTCCTTTCTTGTGTTTTATATTGTCATTCGTCACTACCGCGCCAGGAAAGTGTCTCCGACCATGCATTGCTATGTGATTTTCCATCGTCTAGGTGTACTCTATCTCTCCTGGAAGTGTGTAACTGCTGTACTGATACACCCTGTATATCTTGACTTCATTATTAGATTATTTTCTGGCATGACTGAAGATGACTTGTTAACTAGGTCAAAAATATTAGTGATATACAAACTTTTCCCACTGCTAGAGAAGTTATGTCCGTTTATTTTATACTTCATTATTCTATCATTACATAGAATTGATAGATTGTTAATTAATAAGTCACTTAAATTATTTGCTAGTAGCCAAATAATTATCTAATTAATTTTTAAAAAGTTTTTGAAACTTAATTTTATTAAGAGTTTAAGAATGTTTATTCTAACAGTACTGAAAATAAGTACTATTGAAATAAAAATTCAGAACAGAATAGTAAAAAATCTTTTATTTCTTATTCTTTAAATAAATTCTATATCTGGTATGACGAAAAAAAAAACAAAAGAAAAAGTTCACCGCAAACGTTTTCGAACATTTTATTTTTTCTCATATTTCGTTAACCTATCACTTTGTCCCATCAGAAACTCCATTTTACACCCGAGGAAGAACTCACAGCAGTTCGAAAACGTTTGTGGTGAACTTTTTCTTTTGTTTTTTTTGTCACACCGGATATAGGTTCTAGGAGTATGATTTTTTACAATTCTATTTAGAAAGAACTCAAATTTGTTCTTGAGTTTTTTTATTTTTGTTTGGTTTTGAATCATTATTTACTTAATTGGATGATTATTCAAAGTTTTTATATGTATCATTGAGAAAGCAATTTTTTTTTAAATTCAAAACATTAAAGCAAATCAAATGAGAGAAAATCAGAATTTTATGTTTTTAGTAAATAGTTTATGAAAATTTTATTTTAAATTACAACTTTAAGATTTAATCAATGTTTCTAATATATGATTCTTACATTATTTTTTATTTTTTCAGAATTATGGTGATATGCCACTTCCAGTTAATGGAAAACCAAGACATATTACAGTTATTCTTAATCCAGTAGCTAAAAATGGGTAAATTTATTGAAGATTTGATTTATACATTTTCCTTTAGTTCAAATTTAATATAGTTTTAACAATAATAATTTTATCTATAATTTATGTATAAATTTTATTTTTAAGATGACTACTTTTCAATATCAATAAGATTTATTTGAAAAAATTTATTTACAAATTACAATTTGACTTTATCAAAATATTAAATTATGTATATGTTCAACGATATAAAATTCTTTTTTGTTTTAATTTTTCTGTATCAAAATTGAAAATTATTTATTTCTGATCAATAAATCTTTTACATTCTATCAGATGTATTTTTATTATGTCTGATTTAGTTCTTACATATTTAAGAATATTTACTGTTTTATACAACTGGATTTCATATTCTTTAAAAGTTGTGGCAGTTGATTGAGTATTTCTGTTTTCAACTGACATTTTTTGTGATTGCAACAGTAATTGTGAGTCAATACATAACTTTAACTAGGACAATGTGTGACTTTGTAGTATTGTGATAGAATTGAGGCAGAACCGGAAAGAAGCAATCCCTGCACTTGTTAGGCACTGAAATGAAGATCCTTGTACCTAATGAAAACAGACAGGTGAACTTTGCACTTGCTGCCACAAAAGACATGATCTTTGTACCTGCCAGCCATGGAAGACATGATCCTTGCACTGGCCAGGTACAGTCACATCACAGAGCATGGACATTGTCACTTTAATCCTTTGTATATCAAAATCATTGCCTCCTATTTTTTTATATTTAAATGGGCCCTCATTACTTTCTTGGATTCTTTGTCTCATTTAATAGAAAATGGTAAAGTTTTATCAAAACAGGACCATTAAATTTTGAGAATGAACTCAATTCTGATTCTATAAGCCATAGAAGATGTGCTAGTGACTGTGAAGCATCACTTGATATCTCTTGATATCTACTGACTCTATCCTAAATCTAGGTCGCCAAGAGAGAGTTTACAACAAGTAGTTAAATATCATACCTCTGTTGTATTTGGTGACAGAATGTTCGTTGAGACTCAGGATAATGTATGCCCATAGCATAAAATTTATAAGGATGATCCTTTGGGGACTAAATGTGGGGCAACTCCCTATGGTTGTTTCCTGGGTATGTCTGCCTGGAAGGTTGGATGTATGATCGTTATATACTCATTTAGCATGGAAATTTGGTCTTGTGACAACCTATTGGCAGTGGTGACATCTGCAAATGTGTCATAACCAGACAAGAAAGTTTAAACAAAATTAACTTCTTCCATTTGGTTTTAGATTCTCCTTGTGGACGTTGTTAACTAATAACCTTCTCACAATTAACAATTGATTGTTTAATATATGTCTGAACCATTTTCCAGTCAATGTGAAGGGGAAGGGACTTGTTGTGAAAAACCCCTCTTTAACACGTATCTTAGTCGATTGTTTACTGTTAAAACGAACACCTGCTCGTTTGTTTTCTGATTACTGTGGGAATGGATGAGTTTCTGAATTAATGCATTTTTCATTAAAATTTTACAAGAGAATAGCCCTCAGATCCTCACATCAATCTCTATCCATACAAAAAGATAGTTGCACAGGAACCTATTGAACATGCAAGAGCCAACCAGCAAGTTTCTTGCATAGCCATTCTTGAAAATATTCCTATAAATTGACATCTATTGTGTTAAATTTGTCAAGCTATATTAACAAGCAAAATTTTCAGTATTGAGTGGGAAACAATCCTTAACTGTTTCATGAGCAATCTTTCCACAGAAAATGTATTACTACTTGGAGCATTGTTGCAGATTTTAGAGTAATAGGCTCATATATTATTGAGGAGAATGGACAATGATAGTAACCTGTAATTGCTATGTAAAGATGTTATTAAAAATGTTGGTGAACTAAAAAGCCATATTTCCAAGCTCCTGGAGTCTCAGCTTCAGGAGCTTGGAAATATGGCTTTTTAGTTCTAACAGGATAGTGTTGCTATTCACACAGAGAGAATCTATGAAAGTCTTGAAAGAATCCTTCAAGGATACCTTATTTAACTACACGGTGATATTCTGTAGTGGGCATGCTCACTAGATCTTGCTTTTTGTAATTTCTTTCTATAGATACACCTAAAGGCTAAAGTCTTAGAACATAAGCTGTAGATAACTGACCAACTCAAAGATACTATCTGACATGCAATTGCAGCAATAATACAGGAAATGACTAGGTAAGTGATGTGGAACTTTAGGATGAGACTTCAGAAGCATGTAAGATGTGAAGCAAGCATTTTGATCATATCATCCAAATGCTTTCTGTCACTTCTGAAATCTCATCCTAAAGTTCCACATCACTTACCTAGTATTAATTTAAATTATAATTTTTAAAACGAAGTGATGAAACAAAATGGTAAAATTGTTCTTTTTGATTGTACAGTACAATGAAAGTTTAAGTAGTATAGATGATGCCTTTTTCATTCACCTTTCAAAACCAGGAGGTTATTCTGCTGGATCCTGTATTTAAATTATTTTAATATTTATCCTGTGAAAGTTGACAAAAATGCTCAACATGTATATAGATATTTATAATTATTATTTACAGTGGTGCCTCGTATAACGGACGCTGCGAACAACGGACTTTCTGTTTGGCCGTTACGTGACTCGAGCAACGGACTGGCTGCGAACAACAGACTTTCCAGTATAATTGGTGACTGCTTCATGGGTGCATTGTTTAATAGCGGTTGCTCTGCGTCTCCGCTACTACGGGAGTGCGCTGCTGTTTGTAGGCATTTAGGAACGACTGTGAAAGAAAGAAAGATGGCGGTGCCCGCACTATCAATAATATCATGATGGAGGAATGTATAATTCTAAAATATGAGCTTTAAAAGGCAAAAGAAGGGTCCCAATTGTAAAATTTAACCATAAAATGGATTATTTGTTGTAAGAGCATTCAAAATAGCCTCGAAAAAAATTTGTAAAGACACTTACGTCACCGCGTGCGCTAACTCGCGCTTTCACAATTTCTAAATTCTCATTCATAAAACCACATAATGGACCGGAAACGAAACTATCTGAGCCATGGAGGACGCCATGTTGCTTTCCACCGTAAACTACTGCTACAAGTGGCCGTTTTTGCTGTTTGAAGGCGCGCACTCCCACCGGAATTTAGGAACGCGTTCTGCAGGAATTTTTAAACGGATGTCGCTCGCACAGAGTTACTGCAGAGAAATAAAAGAACGCACCCCATGTTCATTTTTTTATGATACAGTACGGTTATTTTATGCTGCAGAATGAATTAGATGTTTTAACATGTATTTCTATGGGAAAATGCGTTTCGTATAACGGATGTTTCACTTAACGGACATGCACCTGGAACGGATTAAGTACGTTATATGAGGCACCACTGTATATTATATGTATAATTAATCCATGCACAGAAAGCTAGAGTTTCTTTAAATAAGTTTCACAAAAACATTTGTTCTCCTATCTAATGGACTTAAGAAACTGCTAGAGAAAGAGTGAAAGGTTTTTGTGAAGCTTATTTATGTATAATTATTTTTCATTACTTTGATAAGCATCTTAAGTTAAGGAATTTGTGAAATGAAGAGGCATATGCATGCTAACTATTAAGTAAAAGTCTAAAATATACACTAAAAATTTTTTTAGGAAAGGAAAGGCAATATATGAGAAGTATGCAGCACCGTTATTGCATTTAGCTGGAATTAAAATTAGTGTTTTTCAGGTAAGATTCTACTATAAAATTATAATTTAAGTCGTTTTATGGATGTTTTCCAGATTCATAAACTTGATTGAATAACTGGTTACAATCGATTATTTTAGTTAATTATAATTTAATATAGTCTATCTATAGAAAGAATCAACTTGAGAGCAATGTCAAGTGTTATTCCGCTTCAGTTAAATCAATCAGCACATTCCTTAATGATGTCAGCACTTTGCTTAATATGTCTGACAGTGTGAGAATTTTATTTTATTTTCTCTCACTAGATGGCAGATTGACTTTTCCATTAATTGTATTAATTTTTTATAGCGTATTAACTGTAAAGAATCGTACATTTAACAAACTACTATAGCAAACTTCCTCATATTCCAATACCAGAACATGTAGCTTTGATAACACTGTTTATAATGGTGGTGACATGTTTAACAAATAAGGAAGAACCAGAACAATTAAGCAATCAATGGCTGATGCTCATTGGTTGTTGATACCCAAGTTGATTCTTTCAGTAGACAGACTATAGTAATATTAAATATTAAGTTACTTTGATCATTAATGATTTAGTTTAAAAGGTGTTTTATTATCTCTAAATAATTTTTTAAATTTAATATAGACTGAAAAAGAAGGTCAAGCAAAAGATTTAATGGAAGTTATGGATAATACCGATTCAGTTATAGTTGCAGGTGGAAATGGTACATTGCATGAGGTAATATAATTTCATTTCAAAAGTCTGGTCATATTCTCCACATAACCATTAATTAAATCACTTATAATGATCATAATATTAATATTAATAATAGATTTTCCTTAACTTTGTTGCTCTATATAAATACAATGATTTTTTAAGGCAAAAAAATTTGATGTTAGTGAAGATCTTGTGAAGATCTAGTGATTTGTTTCCCAAACTCTGTCTTGTTGAGTTGGGTTCCGTGTGTATCATGATCCGATAGTTGATTCAGGTTCAATAGAAAGTACACCTCCACAATCAATTCAGAGAATATTTAGTTTTTTTACAAAACAAAATACGTAGAATGTACAAGTTCGACAACATAATATATATATATAAGACAACAAAGTGTGGTGTCTTACATATTGGATTAGCTTCCAGGAACTATTAAACTCTGGAGAGGCATCAGTCAGCTTGTGGAGTTTGCTCAACTGCACAGTCAGTCCAGTCTCTGCTCTAATCCGTCCCTGAGATGTTTACCAGAGGAGAACACTCTCTCTATGCTCAGCGGGTTTTCTAAGTGCCTGAGACTACTGTGTACCAGTCTCTTGCCCTTCTCTCTTTCCTCTCCCATTCGCTCTGCTATTTAAGGGTTTTTTGGACAGAAAACTTCCGACCAATCACAAACCGTTCTTTCGTGAATAGCTTACACTTAGGTCTGCTGTTATCCGACGAGAGTGGAGCTTACATTAACGTCCACCACTTGTTTATGTTTAGTAGTTTTTTATATGGCAAGCGGCCTATCGTCTGACCACAGGTGGGTCCAATTGACAAAGTCAGCACTTCCTTTGTTTTCCCACTGCTGAAAGGCTAATACTTTACAATGATGATAATAGTTTTTCTAAATAAAAATATTGTAATCTTTAGAAGTGGTATAATTACTATAATGGTAATATTTTAATATTTCTAATGTTTAGAAATTGTATGTATTGATAAAATAAAGATAATATAAAGTTTTTACAAAACAGTAGAAATATAAATCAGTTTAGCATTTTATGCCAAAAACTTCCTTTTAAAAAACGTGATTAGTTTATTAATATTATTATTTTATATTTAAAAGTTTCAGTTCTTGAAACTAATTCACATAATGTACTATTTTAAATAAAGTGCTTAGTGCTTAATTTTAAGGCAAACTTATAAAGTTACTAGCCAAAGCACTTTGTATTGCCTTGAGAACTGTAATGTACAATGCACTTAGATATATCTGTGATAAGACAGGAATTCTTGTTGGATGATTATAACACTATACATGAATCATTTCTAATAGTAATTTTAAAAAAATATATGTATACTAGCAGGTAAGCCCAGCATGGCAAAAATTGCATGGGCAAAAAATAAGTACATAAAGATTATTAGATTATTTTGTACTTCTAATCCTTCCATTATATTATATTATATTATAGTATTTGATTTATATAAGTACAAAGATTATCTTACATAAAGATTTATCACACTAAGAGACCAATCTAACACATTTTAAAAATTCTTTAAATTGTATGCAGTAGAGGAATAAAAAATTTTTAAACTGTTAGAGTGGTCACTTGGTATGACAAACCTTTATGTAAGATAACCTTTGTAGTTATATAAATCAAATACTATGATATATCAAACTCCAAATCTTCCCACAGCTGGTTATATATTAGTAAATAACACCAACAAAATCTTCAAAAATATACCAGCAAATATACTTTAATATGAATATGCTATGGCAAGTGCTTCCAATCCTAATAGGATCTGCTTCAGGTCAAAATGCTTGATAGAATTAGAATGCTAAAAGAGCAATTTAAAATTTTTAAAATCACTGGAACGATTAAATATTAGAACAAGTATAAAAATTACATGTGTGTGTTAACATTAACATTAAAAATTAACAATAAAATTAAAATAAAATTAACATAAAAATCTAATGAATATATTTATTACAAATCTACTATGTCAATTTGTTACAAATCTGAACTTAACGTTCAGATTTGTAACAAATGATTGACATAGTAAACCTTCATTTCAAACAAATATAGACACTGCAAGAGTTTTTTTATGAAAAACAAGAAACATCACAGTTACATAAAGCAGTAACTCTAGCAGACTCAAATAACACACCATTAAACTTACACTCATGTTGTACAGACATGACACAACATATAAAAAGCATTGACACCATTAAGCAATCATTCACTTTATGGCAGGCATCCCTGTGATTTGTCCCAGGATTTTGTTGACAAAACTGCATCAAACAGCTGGTTAGCTCAGGGATGCCTTTTTGGGGAGACAGAAGGATTCATGATTGCCATACAGGATCAGGTCATAAATACTAAAAACTACAGAAAACACTTACTCAAAGATGCAACACTCACAAATGACACATGTAGAAAATGTCACATCGTGCCAGAAACTATACAACACATCACTTCTGGTTGCAAGCTCTTGGCACAGACAAATTATTTACATAGACATAATCACATAGCAAATATAATATACCAAGAGCTTGCAAAGAAACACAAATTATTAGACATCCACGAACCATACTACAAGTATATTCCACAGACAGTATTGGAAAACAACACACACAAAATGTACTACGACAGAGCCATAATCACAGATAAAACAATTTACCACAACAGACCAGACATCACACTCATTGACAAACACAATAAAATCACATACATTATAGATATATCTGTTCCAAACATACACACACTATACAAAACACATGCACTGAAAAAATCAGCAAGTACACAGAACTTGCCCAGAAAATAAGGCATTTGTGGAGGATGGATAGGGTGCTTATTGTATCTGTCATTCTCTCCTCTACAGATATACTTCATATGCTACTCAAAAGCCTGGGAATATTACAATTGAATAAAAACGCAACACATGCAGATGGCCACTATATTGAATACATGTCATATTGTTAAGAAATTTCTGAATACAGACACTGACACACTTATCTAATTTTTGTCTTGTTTTGGTTGCTATGCCTTGACTCTGGTTTGGCATAGTACACAGCCACCGGTGTCAACCGAGTATAACTCACTAAACCCAACATAATAATAATAATATGTTTTATTAAACAATAACATTTTTATTCAAGAGTTAGGCTAGGTAGAGGTTATTTGTAGCTTACTGTAAGCTGTTTTCAGAAATTCATTAGCCTTTGGATCACATGTAAGATGCAGGGACATTTTTTTAATCCTTTTCTTTAGTCAAAAGTTGCATCTTATATGTCTTAAAATACTCTGTACAAGGCAAGTTGACAGCACTGTCTTACCTTATTCTCATTGTTTTTATGAATTCATTGCCTATTTTCAAGAACTTTATTCTTGGAAACTAACTCAGAAAATTGCTCCATTCTGAATAGTAGAATTTAATACACCCATCTAATGCTGAAACAGAAGAGGTTTTTGGTATGAAGAACATAACATAACTTGGATAAAGTGGAAAAATTATGATCTTTTTATAAACAAATATGTAAAATTGTTTCCACATATAACAGTCACATGGCATATTATGAATTGCATTCTGAGAATGATTTCAAGCCTTGTCAGAGAAACAAAGTCACATGACAAGGAGACATGTGAACACAAAGTCTTTGTTAATCCCTTAATATTAGTCATTGTTGGAATTAACCAGGGGCAAAATTAAATATTTTTAACAATCATAAACATTTAAGAATTGAATGACTATTTAACAGAAAATTGCTCCATTCTGAAGAATTTTTTCTATTTAGACAAGTTTCCATTTTATTCGGGCTCTGTTGTGGAGAGGTTTTACTGTATTTGTAAATATTATAATTAAACCATTTTAAGAATATCTATGTATAATGTATACTTAGAATATTTAGAATAATTCTTTTCAGATGAAAAATGTTAAAGTATTAATTTATTTATCTTAAATATTACAGGCTGTGACTGGTCTTCTAAGAAGAAGTGATGCAGTAAGTCTAATTAATTTGAAATTAAAAAATATTGAAATGTTTATTTCATTATTTAATTTAAATAGCTGATTAATTAATTAATTATATATATATATATATATATATACATATATATACATATACATACATACACATACATATTTATACACAGGACATTTCAAGATTCCACCAATAAATGTATAGATGGTAGGTCCCACCAAGAGAAAGTTTTTGACAAGCAATGCATCCTCTGATACTTTACAAGGAGATACATATCTTTCTTTGAAGTGTGTTGGTAGATAGATTTTGGAGCAATATGATTTATGTCTGGTTTGTGTACAAGTTACTTTATTCCAGATGTTTGAAATATCTGTCTTAAGCTTGATTATATTCATTACACCTATACAACACTGATTGTTGAACTCTGTAAAACATGGCTTGATTGTGTTAGATTTGGTGAAAAGCATTATTTATTTGCACAGTTAACTTCAATTATTCACAAAAGCTGGATAAATTATTCATATACATGTACAAACATTAACCTTAATTTAACACCAGCATACTTTAATTCAACTTTGATAAATGTTTCTGAACTAATGATAGATCTGCTTCAGGTCTATCATTAGATCGAAAACATTTATCAAAGTTGAATTAAAGGATGCTGGTGTTAAATTAAGGTTAATGTTTATACATGTATATGCAGAATCAGCTTCTTCCTGGTGTCAGTTGGGATATCATACACAACACTCTTGACATGTCCATATAGGACATGTCAAGAGTGTTATATAGAGATGTTAAGTCAGGCAGTTGCAACAGGTTCTTCTCTTCCTATCCATTGCTCCCCAATGGTTCATATGTTCTTGCACAGCAGTGCTGAAATATGGTGGAACATCATACTGGAACTATATATCTCGCCACATGGCTGGGGAAACATTATCCATGAGCTGTGAAAGTATGTTCTGCAGAAAGTCAAAGGTAAGCTGCTCTGTCTAAATATGACAGCAATATGACTGGTCCCAGCAGATTATTATCAACAATATCAATCCAGATGTTTACAGAAAATTGTTGTTAGTGAGAATTACACGTACATTGCATGCAGCAGCAAGAACAATCACATCTGAAATCATCTGGAATGACAAAAATCTACATTGCATGTGGATTTTTGTTATTCCAGATGTGATTGTTCTTGCTGTTGAAATACCCATAATGTGTGAAGCAAACTTTAATTGTAAACAAGACATGGGTGGAAAATGCAGGATCAACATTACTTCATTGCAAACCACTGCAAAAAACTGCATACATGATGGGAAGTTGTTTGGCTCCACCCCTGCATTTTGTGGAGATAATATGGATGCATTTTGTGCTCCTGTGACACTTGCCACACTGAAGCATGACTTGTGCCATAGCATGCATGCTAATTGAAGATTATTGGTGACACTCTCAAATACTTTCTCTCAAAGTTTGGTGTCCTCACATTTTTCCTGTTCTTACCAATGTTCTGCAGAAGAAGAAATCCAGTCTCTCTAAGGCATTGATAAAGTCAGCGAAAGGATGTGTGGAAGACCTTTTGTTAGAAAATTTCTGCTGGTAGATATGGAGAATTGCTTGCTTGTTACCTCCTATCCTTCTCATATCACATGTATTGTACATGTCATCAAGCTCAAACACCTCATAGGTGTCATGTCAATAGCTCATAGTATCTGTGCAATCAGCAGATGAACAGACTGATGTTTACTTGGTGTAAATGACTTTAATGGGAAGACTTTGATGCTACCAATAAGTTCAACTCTTTGCCAGTCAGAGGTTATTATATCAGTTGCTGTGTGCCAGACATGACACATTACCTATCTACCAGTCCACAGTGCACATTAAAGAAAGACACATATCTCCTTACATAAGCATTAGAAGACAAAGATTGTTTGTCAAAAACTGTTTCTCTCAATAATTTCTCTGAGTTTCTCAGGGTAGTCTTAAAACATTCCATATAATTAAATATAGTTTTGATGTCAATGTACAATGTCCATTTCAATATAATGAACTGCAGAAATGTAGTTTGTAATTATGTGGTTTAATTTTTATGAACTGTGTGTATGATAAATCTTTATTCCAAGTATAAAATTTATGTCTGATTATTTTCTACTTAAAATGCTTTTTTTCAAAACTAAAGCTAAAAAATCATTCAAACATTTTTGATTGTACATTTATCTTCGTAAGATGTACACTTGTGTAATTTTTCAAAATTTTTATTTTGAAGAAATCATTTTGTTAGATAATATGGTATACATTAATACCCCAAACTTGCGTGATAGGTGGGACCGAGCGATAATCGCGTAACGTCGGGGTTTAATTTCACATATAAATACATACAAATTATTTTTAATTGGGGCCGGAGACTAAAGAAAACAATAATTTAGAAAAAAATGTTTAATAAAATCTTAGATAATACATATGTATAACAAATTATATTATTAAAATTGTAAACCGAAGTTATTTTGATGTAGAAGGCTTTGTAAAATCTAACAAATTTGTCTGATGACTGAAAAATTGTTTTTTTCTCCCACAAAATTTCCTCGTAGCATGCTAATAATGCACTCTTTGTTGGAGTCTATATTTTTTAAAATTTGTAACCACTTTTCAATTGAACTCAGGCCTTTTGTCAAGTTTTCACAGCTTCAAGAATTTTTTCTTTACCTTTTATAATTGTTCTGACCGTTGATTCTGGTAGGTCAAACTTCTTTGCCAATTCACAAATTTTCATTTTTGTATCGAAGTCTTTAATAATGTTATCTTTACATTCCAAGGATAAAGTTTTTCTTTTTTTGTTTGATGAAGAAGAAGAAGTTCTAATTTGTTTGGATGACATAGTAGAGTCTCTCAAGTCTCCGTAGATATAACAAACACAGAAATAAATAACACAAAATAAATTGTAGCTATGCGTCGATTCCATGTGACATGTCTGAACATGTAAGCTGAACAATAGTGTGGGGGGAGTGAGTAATCAAGAATTGCATGGTGCTTAAACAAAAGACGAATCGATGAAATTTAAAAATCGCATAACTCTGAGTTTGCGTAAGTCGAGGTATTACTGTATTTAACAGTTTTATGTTAAATAGAAAAATAACAAACCGTTTCAGATTTATGATTATTTTACAAAAAAGATTATTAGTATAAACTTCTTAATTTAATAATTTCTTAATAAAATTTGAGAAAGTTTTGTTGTAATATTATAATAATTGAAACTATAAATTGACATTAGTAATATTGCATCATTTAAAATTTTAAATGTTGCCTGAAAAGTTAAGCAACTCATTGCTAGATATTTTTAATCATTTTTGGGAAAACTTGACTATAATACTATACAAAAACAATGCAATATATAAACATTTAATAAGTTTTAAATATGTAGAATAATTTCTTTTAAAAAATTTTTAAATCTAAAATATTCTAAAAAGTTTTGTATATTTTATTTTAGGAAATTGCTCGTCAAAGATTTTCAATAGGAATTTTGCCAATAGGAAAAACAAATTCCCTAATTAAAAATCTAATTCCGAATTCAAATGAAATAGAGTAAGATAAAGTTTTAAAGCTGAATAGCATTTTAAAAATATTTCTGTATTTTTTATTTGTTAAATATTTATTGAGGGTTGTTATGTATTCTATTTTGCATTTAATAAATAAATTTATAACCTTTGTTTTCAGATTACTAGCAAAATCTGCTATGGCTATTATAAAAGAAAACAAGAGAGCTATTGATGTAATGGAAATTAAGGTAAAAGGAAATAAAACTTGAATAAAAAATTACGCTTTAAAGTATATATGTTAGTTATATTGTAATGAAACATTCTTATATTCAGTTTAAAACTGATAAAAACCAAACAGCTAGACAAAAATTTTTCTTATTTGCATTTTTATGTTATGGTTAATTTCATTAAAAAATTTCTCTTTCCATTAAAATTGTTTTTAGTAATTAGTACAATATGCAGGGACAATCTTTATCTAGTGTATTAGTTAACTAAAAAATAAATTAGAATATTTTAAGTCATTTTATATTATTATATATGACTTAAAATTATATTTTAAGTCATATATATAATATATATATAATTTTAAATTATTTTTTGGAAAATTTTGTATAGGGGGAACGAGGAAAACCTGTATATGCAGTTTTAAATTTAGAATTAGGTGTTTTTAGAGATACAGATTCACATATTAGTAGGTAAGATTAAATGTTTACTTTTTTCACATGAAATATGCAAAATATCAAATCAGTTTCATATTTTTGATTTTTATAATGTTATATTTCAGTTTTAAGGAATATCAGAGTTTGAATATTAATTATTTGAAAGAAACAACTCTTAAGAGTAAATCAGAAATAGCAGTTCAATAGACCTTCTATTGTCAATGCTTTATTCTTGAAATATAATTATAAAAAGTTGAGGATCCAATCTTCTGTATGTTGTAAGTCAGTTCAAGGAATACATGTTCATGTAGAAACGTAAACAAAAATTTAATTAAGTGATATATTTGCATAAAGTTGTGTCAGCAAACAAAAAGAGAAAAATAAACTCAGTGTTGAACATTTGAATGAAATTCTTAAATCAAATGCATATTGAATACATATATTTGAATGTGATGTTTCTAGGCAATGCTTTTCAACTTATAAAACAACAAAACATTATAATTATATTTTAAATGTACTTTTTCAGATTTTACAATTATGTTGTTTTGGTTTGATGATGAATTTGATTCATAATTAAAGTCATAAATATTGTATGTTGCAAGCATAGAAATTTTCTGGCATACTTGGGTTATATTTTAGTGTTAATAAATTAAAATAAGAACAATATGCACAAACATATTTATTATTTGTAAATATTCAAAAAAGTAATCATTATTCTGTTTCTATATTGATCACAATGAATTGCTAAATATGAAATCAGTACTTGTACAGATAAAAATTCAGTACATGTACAATAAATGATTTAAGAGATGTTTCAAAACAGAAAATTCTTTAGAAAAACCTCTATTTTTGTACTTCTTATTTTTATCTTACATTTATTTAAGGTATTATATATATGTTACTTGATTAATATTATTATATTGATATTTAAATTATTATTATTATTATTATAAATATTTAATATGAGATACAATTATCTCATTAAATATTGAATATTTATATATTAATTATATGTGTAAATTTTGATATATTTATTTTGTAGATGATGATAAGTTCTTCAACTTTTAGAATTGTTTATATTACAGATATTGGGTGTTTGGACCACTGAAAACAAAAATTGCCTATATATCAAGAGCTTTTCAGGTTGATTATTGTTTTTATTGTTTTGACTTTTTATATGATTGTTAAGTATTATACATGTATTTTGTTAAATTAGATTAAATAAAATAGTCATTTAGATTTAACTAGAATTAGAATGATAGGAATGATAAATGCATGCTGTAAATATTAACTAAATATTACATTTAACTTAAAAATGAAACTATATAAGAATTAAAAAAAAAAATAACTAATATTTTAAATTATCTTAGTAATTATAAATATTTTTAGATGAAGATAATTTATAAAACACTTTAGTCTATTTTTAATTAATTATATTAATCAGTTATTTGGTCAACATATAATTATTACACATATATGTATAAAAATTACATTATTTTTATATTAAATTAAGGAATGGCCATCAAATCAGGAATTTGATTTGTCTTACATTTATCCCTGTGGTGGGTGTTCAAAATGTTATGAAAAACCAATTGAAATAAAATCCAGACGATGGTGGGAGGCTTTTATACCAAAAACTCCAAATATTTCTGGTAAATAGCAATTTATTTCATTTTTATTTAACTTTTTATAAAATTATTACGATAAAAATTTAAATATATCATACAATAATATAATTTATTTAATTTTTAATAATTAATAATTTTAAAAATGATTTTTTAAGAACAAATAGCTTTAGATTTTTAGATTTAAATAGATTTTTAAAAATTAAGAACTTCATTTTTATAAAATTTGATTGAGGTTCAAAGGCACTAATGGTTGACATTTCCAAGATATTTTGCTTTGAATAATCAGAATTTTATATGAAATTCTATAAATTAACATAACATTAGATAATATTTTAAAATGCTTTTTTGAAAGAAAAATCTTTACATTTCACTTCTTCTCTCTTTCTATAAGCACTCTTTTTTAAATCTGTTGGAGGAAGAGTTAAATATATAACTTTCAAACTATAGAACAAACTTAGGCTTATAACACAACTTCCAGCACCTACATTTGTATTTGTGAGAGAAACAGGTGCTGGAAGTTGTGTTGTACACACAAGTTTGATCTAAGCAAAGGTTATAGCTTCTGTGGTGGTTTTAAGCTATATGGAAACAAAATGACACAGTATAAAGAAGCAAATTTACATAGCCTAAATTGTTTAACATTCAGATTATTCAATTATCTAATTTCAATGTTAGTTTATGTAAAGTATTATTTCTGTACAGCTTTTTATATAGAATATAATAAATTCAGTCAACCTAAGATTTTGCAAAAATGATCAGTTATTTTAATTCATTACATTAATGATATTTATAAATTTAAAGTTTTATTAAAAAGCTGATTTATAATATGTTTTTTTTTTCTTTTCTATATGCATAAAATTTTTCTTTTGATTAATATTATATTTGATAATTTCTTAATTTTTTGGATAAATTGAACAGAGATGTACTGTTTAAAATATAAATATTACAAAAATATTATCAGCTTTTATCATAAAAATTTTTAGAAAAGAAATATGTATAATGTGACATTTAAATCATTTAATTCCATTAAAGCCAAATGATTACCATTAAATCAGGTTACATTACTGCCACTAATAATTATTATTACTGAGTAATTTTGGCACTAGAGGTAAGTGTTAAGCACCATCTCTAGGTTTAATCCAGTAATTGTTTGTCTTTAATACAATCATTGCGATTTAAGATGTTTATATGTGCATTTAATCCCATGCAATGCATATTAATATTTTTCCATCATTAATTAAGAGAACTGATATACATTTGTGCTAAAGCAACGATTTAATGAAAGATACCAATATCTTTCTACAAGTTGTTTTTATTAAACAACAGTTGTTTTTATTAAACAACAGTTGTTTTTATTAAAATAATTGATCATTTCATTAGTATATAATATTTTCTTTAAAGTGTTGTTTTATAACTAATAAGATCTGAATTTATTTATAAAAGTAATTTGTCTTTCATAGGTATTTCACCAGCAAAAGATTATACAAACATTATTAATGAAGAATGTGGCACATGGCATTCAGAACAAGTTCCATCTCCTGGAATACTGATTGAAACAAAAAACCTTGAGACAACTAATGTAAAGATATTTGTATTATATCTATATATTTTATATTTTTTTAATACTTTTTCAAATCTTGCTATTCAATATTGTTACATTAACAAAGCTAATGAAATAAAGATTACTGAAATTCTTGAGAAAATTTCAAAAACAGATTTTAGAGATTTGAATCTGTAAATCTGTAATGATATAATATTTAAAAACAAAAAAAATTTCAATTTTTGGTTTGTTCAATTTATCATCATTTTTTTTCTTTTTTATAAGCTTTTCATATGTTTTCTTACATAAAGACATTTATTAAACTGTTGATATATTTTTTGACTTAAAACTTTTTAATGAAATATCTTTACTTGTGTCATTAGTATATTAACATTTATTTCATATTCTATTTAGCTATAAATTAAATTTAATGAGAATGTAGTAAAAGTGATTAATTGCACAATGATTATTCTTATTAATTTGCGAGATAACATCTAATGAACTAATTTCACAATGTGTTTGAGAAGTTATGTTGCCAATTAATAAGAATTTTAACTATATAATTGAATAATAATAAAATATGGATAAAAATTGAATAATTGAATAAAACTTGTACAAAATATAAGATCCATAAATCTCAAATTCTGTCCGGCAGAACTAAATATCAGTTTTTGGCCTACTCCAAAGGCCTTCTTCAGGAACATTAAAATGAAATGAAATGTTTGACAAATTATGAAACAGGAAATTTAGTTTTTGATGGCATCATGTGAAGTATTTTGCTTAATGCAATTAGTTTAAATTTGTATTCCATCCAAAATTAAACTTTTTGTTTCACAATTTATTGAACATTCCATTTTATTCTTATGTTCCTGAAGAAAGCTTTTGGAGTAAACCAAAAATGTTCAAAAACTGATATTTAGTAGTAATGTAACAAATATTCGGTTACTACCCGGTATTCGGCCAAATAGGCTAAATACCGAATATTTAAATCACTATTGGCCAAATACCGAATACCTGAAAACAGGAGTAAGAAATAACAAAAACACATTAAATTAATCATTTTGGTAACTTTTATTAATGCTGAACATTAAATTATAATTATTAAAGTTAATAAGAAATAGCATCTAACTCTAGTATTAAATTATTTCGTAATTAAATAATATTATAGCCTTTATCTAGCCTCTTTATCTTATGGCATTGATGGCGTGTAGGTTAGAATGTATCGGGCAGTAATGTTATTGTTTAGTTAATTATGTTATATTCGTATTCGCGTACATTTTAATATTTATACGATATTTTAAAATGAGTTACGAAACGTTTTATTGAAACTTATTGTATTTAATGAAAGAATTATTTATCTATTTCTAGAAGATGAGTAACTAATATATAATTTATTTTATATATAAAGCAAACAATGAGCATTTTTCATTATATACAAAAGATAACATTTGAAATCATGTTAATTTTAAAAATATTGACAAAAACAATAGCAACAAAATATCACAAAACTTCACAAATAGAAACTCCCCAATAATATATTTGAACTGTTCCATAAATGGAGAGAAACTAGACCATATGTCACCACTAAAGTATATCCTTAGGGTACTATTCAGTCTACAAATACATAGTAAAAACAAAATTTTAGTGTTTAATTAAAGAGTTAAAATGATCGATTGCAAATAAAATAACTTAGTTATAACTTACATCTAATTACCAACAACTGCTGAATCATATCAAGCTATTTACGGCTATTACATAAATTATAAACCAATTTGGTACTAGAGGTAGACGTTAGGCTCCATCTCATATTATGTTTAATAATTATAATTTAATTAATTAATTTAAATAATTTAGATCTAATGGAAGAAAAAATCGTAGTGACAGCGGGCCAATAGAGAGCACGGTGCGCGATCCTTGCCATAATGCGATTTGCGCGCCAATTTTCGTATGTTCGTTAATCAAGCCGAATAGTTTGGCTGAATATTCGGCCATTCGGTAACGCTCCTGGCCGAATATTCGGTATTCGGTTGAGGACGAATATACTATTCGTTACATCACTAATATTTAGTTTTTCTGTGGATCTTGTATTAATTTTGTCCAGTTCTGACTAAAGAACTATTACTGAATAAAACTTGATAATAAAAATGTAATTAAAATCTATAACTCTATTATAATGCTATATTTAATTTTTTTTAACTAATTCGATTATGAATAACTTTCTGATCAGTAATAAACCAAACTAGCACCATAATTAATCAGGCTGTTTTTTTCTACTATTACAAATTGGATATTAAGTAATTTGATATTAGAGGTATTATGTGACTGCACAATAAGTGGGATTTGCAGTTTGAATCCTACTCTGGGCCAATTCTTTTCTTCCAGACTATTCTAAAATTATTTAATAAATATTTAATTATTATAATTATTAATTTTGATAAGAGATGGTGCCTAATATTTATCTCTAATACCAAATTACTTAATAATTATTAATAATAGCAAAAAAATAGCCTGATTAAGCAGAGCAATTGTTTAATTTATTATTGATATATATCAGACTTATGATGTTTATATATATTTTTGATCAATGAAAAGCTGTTTAAAAATTTGAAATTTTGACATTATATTGTACAAACTGGTATTTAATATTTCATTAAATTATTTCAGTTGTGTCCTGAAGATGGTTACTTAGACAGCTGGAAACATCACCATAAAATTTCAGCATAAACACTTTTAATTGCAAATATTTTTTACTTTATTTAGAAGCCATCTTTGAGTTACTAAAGTTGAAAACATTTGCATTAAAAGTTTTTATGCTGGAATTTTATGGTATATTTTGTGTTAATGAAACTAAGCCAAAATGATTGCAATAATTGAGCTATTAATAGCCCAATTAATTACCACAATCATTTGGCTTAATATCAATACATCAGGCTTCAGGATGTATTAAATAATAGAAAATAAATTCATTAGACAATATACAGTGTCCCATAAATTTGTAAATAGTTTAAAAATTCATAAAAGTTGAAAGAATTGGTATATTTGAATGCAGTTTGCGTAAAAGTTATTCTCACAAAGGGGAATTTTTTGGGCAGAGAAAAAGAAAATAGTTCAAATTTTTGTCGATAGAGGGTGCTGACCTCAAGAAAATCACTGGAATTGTGCAAATCTGAGTCTTATAAAATGTAGGGTGTATGATTAACAGCTCATTTCCGGATTTTCCTGTTATTGGCGCTGACTTACTGTTTTCATTATGATGATGTCGTTGGTGGATGAAACACTATTTGTGAAGTTGTTTTATCTCAGCCATGAATCACCGGCTGAAATGTTACAAAGATTTAGGACACAGAATTGAATGAAGAAAGGTTCAGGTCCAATCACTCCTGCCAGATTGGTTTTCATTTTCATTTGCAAAGCCACATCAGAGGTACAGACCTCTGATAAACGTGGTGCACCACTTCATTGGCGATTACACAAACTTCCCGTTTCTTCAAAGCGTCGTACTAGGGAAACCAATCCAGCAAGAGTGATTGGTCCTGAACCTTTCTTCATTCAATTCTGTGTCCTAAACCTTCATAAAGTTTCAGCCGGCGATTCGTGGCAGAGATAAAACAACTTCACTAATAGTGCTTTATCCACCAGCATCAACATCATAATGAAAACCATATGTCAGCACCAGTAACAGGAAAATTCGGAAATTAGCTGTTAATTGTACACCCCTTATTTTATAAGACTCAGATTTGCACAATTCCAGTGATTTTTCTTGAGTTCGGTACCCTCTATCAACAAAAATTTGAACTATTTTTTTTTCTCTACTCAAAAAAATCCTCCTTCATGAGAATAACTTTTATGCAAACCACATTTAAATGTACCAATTCTTTCAACTTTTATGAATTTTTAAACTATTTACAAATTTATGGGACACTGTATATTGTGCTAATGAATTTAGTTTTCTAGTTATGTTAATACATATAAAGGTTTGAGTGGTTTAATATTGTAAACATTATATATATACATATAACAATGATTCACATTTAAAACAATAATTTTGATGTAACATTCATGTACTTGGAAAGTTATTTAAAAATATTTTATGCAATCTTATTATTTATAAATTTTAAAAGTTGTAAATAATAATAATAAATTTATTTTTGATAGGAAGAACATTTTCTAAATGTTGTTATCCATTCGTCAGATTTGAGTCGTTTGCAATTTATAAATGAGGGGTAAGTTTATTCATTTGAAAGTTTTAAAAATGTTTGGTGCATTTTACACAAAGAATTGAAGAATAAGCTAACACTTTTTTCTGCTGTGTCAGTGCCATTTTGAGAAAAACTGCACCCTGGCAGTAATTGCTACAGACAAGGAATGAAAAAATTTTCATTCCTCTTCTTTCTATTCACATACTTCACACCATTGCAGGTGGCATAGTTTTTAAATTATGAATTTTCCAAATGACACTGTAGACATCTTATGTTTTATTAATTATTTATAAACTCTACAAATTATCATAATTTCTGATATCCAATCAGTTGAGAAGTTAATAAGTCTATTCCAAAAAACAGACTTTTGTATTTTATATGAGCCATTCACAGGCCAAATAGATTAACCCCTCTCTAAATTTTTGGTATAATTGTTATTTTTACATTTTTCATGTAACTAATTTTATACGTACATTTTAATGTAATGACATAAAAAATACATTCTACAATGTTTATTTAAATTTAAAGTTTAAAAGGAATTTTAAGAAATAATGTACAGGTATTTCTCATATAACACAGTAAATACATTCAGAAAAAGTGCTATGTATGCAAATCTGTGTTATACAAAACAAAGGACTAGTGCAAAACATAGGGTTATGTTCCAGAAGTTAGTAATGAAAAAGAATAGTATACTTTTGCTAAGAGAAATATGTTTATTAAAGCAATCAGTATTTTATTTTCAATCAATAATTAATTAACAATCACAATTAGAAGTACTGTTAATATTAATTTTAATTAAATGAGGGCATTTTCTTTTTTCAAAGTATCATCATCATCTGAGTCTTTTTTCTTTATCTTGATCAGAAATATCAGCATCTTCATAAAAATAAAAAACATTTTTATCATAATTTTCTGTGGATGACAAAATAAAAATATGTTATTAATCAATAATTTGTTCTAGCAGGTTGTGTTTGTTCAGTTGAGTACTGAGCAGTTTTTACCAGAATTTGTGCTTCAAATACTTAATTGTTCCAGTTGGGAACAGTTCGAGTACTGAGCACTGTATTTCATTTGTCGTTTTTACGATTGATTAGTTACCTATGGTTAAAAAAATTTTAATGATTAAAAAAACTTTACTAAATACGAAGATTAATCTATAAAAACAAAACACAGTGACAGTCTTAAGGGCTAAAGTCTGAAAGCAATGACAACACTTGGTTGATTGGAAAGCTAAGGACAAGGAAGAAAAATTGTACTCTCAGTTTTCATTAAAGTTAACCTGACGAAAGGCACAACACAAATTGAAAATTTCAATATTCTAAAATCTGTGGGCAAATTTGAGGCAACATGCATGCTTACTTGAATAAAAAAAATATTGAATAATAAAATTTACACTTAAAAATTGTGAAATCTTGTACAGAGGATTTCCAAAACCATGTTAGAGCAAAACCAGAAATCATGTTGTATGGGAGATATCCCCAATTTTCAAACCATGTTAGAGTGAAATCATGTTGTACATAGGATACCTGTATATAAATATAAATATCAACAACAAACCCGATACATAGCAATAACACCACCAACTATTATATAACCCAATGTTATACAGCAGTTGGTGATGTTATGGATATCTGTATATTATGAATTTCTCTACTTTTTGTTTTGTGAAGTTAATCAATTTGGCAAGTGGGTAGTTCCTATAGTAATTATTAATCATAAAAGAATTATTTTAAATGGAATAAATTTGAATTTAAAATTTTTTTTTTTTTTTTTAAAGATGATGATAAAATTATTTTTAGTAAAGGCAAAGTTAACAAATATTATATTTATTAATATCAGCTCTCAAGTACTCCTTCTAAATAACAACAAAAATATTTGTTTGAGATTTCTAAATTATTCTTACAGTATATCTCGTGGAAAACAGAAAATGGAAGAAGAAACAAAATTTAAGAAAGTAATAAAAGTTAGAGAGTTAAAATTAATGCTTGATGTGGAAGAGGTAAGTTTAAATATTTTAAATGATTATTTTATCTATTACTAGTAATTTAAATTTTTATAAATAATGAATGAATGAGAACTTACATTAAATAAAAATATTAATTTTATTATTTTGTTATAAAATTCTAACAATATTTAATGTTAGTCTTATTTCTTTTTAGTTAAAAATTATTTAAATCATAAATGTTTGATAATATCTATTATAAATCATTTTGATAACTGTTTATTATGAAAAATATACAGTTATTGGAGTTTCAAATTAACACAGCAGCAAAATATAACTTATACTTACTGCTCTATTAGTTTGAAGATTTGTTGATTATTTATTTTTAAACAAGTTTGTATGAACTTAATCGTATTCATTAGTCTAATTGCTATTACAATAAAACTTCATAAAATAGTTTTGATTAAATTTCAAATTTATGATGATTATCAATAAATTGATCACAAGTTTAAAATTTTGTGAAGTAAACTATGCTAGTATTGACTTATGCAACATAATCAAAGAAACTTTTAAAATTTATGCTATAGTTTGTGGCATATTTTATTTTACATGGAACAAGTTGGTTTTGAAAAGAAACACACTAATGATTAAACTGCTTTGACAGATCTTTGATTTTGAGTACAGAAGAAGATTATCATAAAATATTAGAGTTAGCTTTCATTAACTTGAAGTCAGATAATTCAAAACATAAGATTGAATTAATCAATTCAGTCTTATAGATTGTACTGTCATTCCTCATAGATGTTAATATTATATCATGTGCATTAATTTGAAATTTTAATAACTTTTCATGTAATTCAAACAAAAATAAATTGTACTATGTCTTACAAATGATATTTATTATGTAAACACAGAAAAGTCACACCTAATTGACCTTGCTAGTGGTAAAGGGAATCCAAGATATACAATATATATATATTGGATTCCCTTTTAAGTTACAGTGGAATATCCTAACTACTCTTGCTTTCTGTTAGGTATTGACTTTATTTCTGCATGTGACATCAGAAAAATCAGTAATTAACTAAATTTTCTGGAATCTTGTTTTGCTATGAAAATAGAAAATTTTTACCGTTATTGTTTCTGCATTACTTTTTCATGGTAGGAATGGGATTTGACAATGACTTGTGTGGGTGCCGGGAGGGGGACTGAGTCTCGTTCCTCCTTTTTTCAGCTCACAGGTCCGTAAGACCTGCCCACGTCAAGATGGCGGTTCTGAAGGGTTACGCGTTACGCGTTTTTAGGCAAGTGGAGGAAGTGGATGGGTCTGACGATAGAGCAGCGGTGACGATACCCGAATAAAAGACATAGCCGATGGATAATAACAACAACAAAAATTTATTTAAGCTAACGATATAATTACAGAAGAAGCGCGCGACAGTCTCCTCTTTTCGGATCCGCAGAGGGAGAGCTTACATAAATTCGGGTCATACCTCGTGATCCGGGTCGGTCCTCGTAGTCAACATATTCCATGGATTTCGGGCGGTTTCCCTTGATTTTGCGCACACACACAGTCAAAGTGACAGAACGTAACCGGTCCCCCTTTCCTCCCTCGTCGCCCTTTTATCCTCTCAGTCACGTTATTCAGTTTCACCAACCAGTCTTTTTCGACTGTTGTTCCTCCTGATTCATATATTCTCCATGGGAACCAAGCAATAAAATAATTTTATTATTAACGGGTTGGTTCCGGCGGGTTCGAATTTTCACACTTGGATTATAGAAGCCAAAATTGAAGAAATAAATAATGAATTGATGGAGCAACTACTACAAACTCAGTTTCATACTATTTAGTAATTTTTTAATTTATCTGAAAAAGTTTTGGAGAATCTCATTGAAAGTTATTCCTTAGCATTTCCATACAAAGTTATATTTATTACTATATTATTACTAATAGTAATTTAAAAATTATTTTTGAATCAGAACTCCTCAAATAAGAAAAACAAATATTATAAGAAAAGGGAGAATACTTTGAAAGTCAGTGTAAATGAAGTTTTTATTTTTCATGAGAGTTTGCTTATTATTACAAATAACAATTTTGATAATTATAAATTATGTAAATTTAATAAAATTTTTATATATATATTATTTATTTAATTTTTCAGGGCAAAGAACAATGGTGTAATATTGATACCGATAATTATGAAGTTCAGCCAGTTCATGTACAATTACTTCCTCAAAAAGTATATATATATTCTAATGGATAAGCAGCTTAATAAAAAAAAATATATATATATATATATATTTTTTTAAAAGTGTAGGCATTCATTTATTTGTAAAATAATGATATAAAATCAATATTATTAACATTTATAAATACTATATATTAATAAATAATTTCTGATAAATTTATAATAAAATATTCAAAAGTATTGTCATTATTAGATATACTTGAGAGATGACATAAAAATTATGCATTTTATTTACTCTGTCATAAATGTTCTAAATCATCAGTAATCATATGTCAGGCTGACTCAGCGGATAAATTTTTAGAACTGTTAATTCCACAGTTCAGTATGAATTAACAGTTTCAATTCTTTTGGCTACTTTTATTTGCCAATCTTTGATTTAGTAATTCTGATTTTCAAATACATACATAAATTCAATAAGATATAGCCTATGTATGTATATGTATTAGACTGTTCAATAGGGTAATTTCAGATTAAGTGGTAATTATTTAAATATAGTTAATATTGATTAAGAAATACTTGATAAAATTGTTTTAATAGTGAATATTGTGGATACAGGTAGTGTCATCCTCAAACAATTTAAGGGATTTCCCCTTTTCTGAATAATAAATAAAAGTGATCGAATGTGATATCATTCAGTATCAATGAATTACACAATTCACATAGAGTGGATGTCACGCCAACAATTTTACTGATTCAAGAGAAAAATTCACATAAAAAGGTGTTAAAGAAAATGCTGTTTTATGTGAATTTTTCTCTTGAATCATATAATTCACATATATACATAATGAAATTTAGAAAAAAAAGGGAAATAATGATAAGTAATGTTATCCTATCTTTCCATGAAACAGTGTGATAATTATGATTGATGATATAAGTATGTGATGAATAAGTATTCAAAATACTTATTCATCACATACAGCAAGATCCTGCTTAATGTTGCCTCGCTTAATGCTGATTCAATATAACACAGTCTGCTTGATACCTAAAAATTGCTCAAAATTTACGCTGATTCAAATTAACGTGGTATTTCATTGATTCGTATCTAATACAATTATTCCTAAACATGAACCAATCAGCAAAAGGTGGCAATTCGTAGTGCTGTACTTTCTTTAAATCTGTGCTTTTGTGCAATTTTGGAAAAAAATATAACATCTTGGATGCCATAAGAAATATATCGACTTTGCTTGGCAAGAATTAACTGATAAATGCACAAACGGAGTGTGGAAGAAGTTATGGCTGAAGGTATCCAAGAATTCTCATCGAGAAGAGCCTATCGCTGCATCATTAGGTTGACAAAATTGTTAACTTAATCGATACAGGAGATGTAGACGAGCAGGGAGTTGGGGAGTTACTGCAGGTTTCTGGTAAGAGCCTTACCAACAACGACCTTCAAGAACTGGCAGAACAAGCAATTCTTGTAGAACTGGAAAATAGTGATTCTGAAGACAAAGAACCCAAAAATTTTCTCTACAGTTTTCCTTAGTAGAAGTTTGGTAACGATAACCGAAATTGTTGATGAAATTGTACCAAATGATCCAGTTTGATAGGAGTGCCAAAGCAAAATGAGCCATTTTGGATGCGATTTCCTGCTACCGACATTTGCTTAAGGAGAGAAAAAGAAAGCGACCAATGAAACTATACGACGTCATCGCAAAAAACAAGAATTTCAGAAGTGCCAAGACCTTCGTCACAAAAAATTAACTTTACATTTCTGTGCGCATATGTTTGTGTGTTATTTAACAGTGTTTCTCAAACTTTTTGGACCGCGACCCCCCTTCTGCACTTAAAAATTTCAAAGGACCCCCGAAGAATAAGTATGTGTCGAAAAACATCCCGGAGGAGGGGGTTAGGCTCGTATTTAAATATTATTTATATGTGCAATTTATTTAAGTAAAAATTATTTTATATATTTTTTATTTCTATTATTTCTAAACATGAATCCATAGTAAATTTATAAAATATTTGAAAAAATTGATCTGGCATCAATTTTTCAGCGACCCCCCAAATATTTTTCACGACCTGGCGCACCCACTTTGAGAATCACTGATTTAACATATATTATTATGCAAAAATTTATATAAAAATAACTTAAAATTATAGTAAAATTTGCTTATTTTTTGGTTGCGTGTTCCTCTATCCCTATTTACTCTATGTTAAAATTATCTCATTTAACGCTGTTTCGCTTAGCGCTTTGTCATCTAGGAAGGAACGCATCCCTGCATTAAGCGAAGTCATACTGTACTTTTTATGAAGATTATCATCATTCATAATTCAAATTTTATGTAAATGATACCATTATTATTTAAAATTTGACTCTAATATTAAAATGTTTCATCATATTCTTAATCTTGTGATTCTTAGATTACAAGATGATGAATTTGATAAAGCATTATTTATTATTAAGAATTTCAGTTAGCTTCAGTTTTCTTTATTTTTTAGTAAAAGTACAAAAAATTTGAATTGAATATGAATTTTATTATAATTAGAATTTGAAATAATGAAGTTTATTTAAATACAAATATAGAAATTCAAATAATTCAATAAATGTTAGAATTTAATATTCTTTATTTGTAATTTATATGCAAAAACAACACAGATTTTTATTACTTTCTCAGCTGTTATATATAACAGAGAGAAAGTATGGTGATGAGTCAAAAAATGACCCTCCTAGATTTTAACATTTCTAGATTTGGGACCTTGAATTCGTAATTGACCAACTATTGGATGGTCCTTAAATGGTCTCTTGAATTATTTTGCAAAAACTCAGTTAAAAAATGTACAAATTTTCATGATGCGACATAAATATGTAAACGTAAATTCAATCACTGTGAAATTATTTAAACTTCAAATTTTGTCTGGCATGGAAGTACATGAGAGAGCATTGCCCAAAATTGACGGAAAAAATTATTAAATTTTGTATCGGAATGCACAGATTATAGATATATGAATAATGAATAATTAAATGACGATCTTCGCCTTCTGATCGTCTACATCAGTGTTTCCCAACCTTTTTTGTGCTAACCCCTTTTGTGCCCCACCTAAGCCTTTCTAAAATTCCTATGCCCCCCAACATATACGTTGAACTCTTTTGAAAGGTCTCTCGTTGTCGTGTTCGTTGAAGTTTTTCTTGCACTTAATTGCCGCACTGTTTTATTGTAACCACGATAAAACCCAATCCTTTCATCAAAGTCTTTTGCACTTTCCAGTCATTGCCAAATGTGACCTGGAACACCACAACTCACATCTGCCCACCTCGAGGTCTGGGCAAAGAATGTCCTTTCTCCTCTTTCACCGGCCTCAGGGTCTTGTTCATCTCTTTGTTCTCAGTGGTTCCCAGAATTGTTAATCCCACCCCAAGGGAAAAGGGTTATAAAGGGAAGTTCTAGAAGGAAAGGGAAACAAAGAACAAATAAAATTAAAACTAACTTAAATCAATATTTACAATGAATATGGCATACAGCAGCTATACGGTTAACTTAAACTCTGGATGAGTTCATTTTCGAATTGCCCCCCTTAACAATCAAATTGCCCCTCTGTGGGGCGTGGGCCCCACGTTGGGAAACACTGGTCTACATCGTGCTCCTAAGGAATGAGTTCCATCTTCACTCATGTTTTCTAGCGATGTTTAATTCATTTTTAGAATAACAATAGAAATTTCTATATGCATTACAGTCAACTGTATTGCATTCAACCGTAACATTTCTACAATATCTCGATTTTAAACATAGAATAATAATAATGTTTCGAAAATATATGTCATATTTTATATTAATTTGTTTTAATAAACAATATTTTAAAATGTTCTTTAAGCAAATAAAATGATTTACTAAAACAGCAATAGAGAAATTTAAATCCAGACAATTATAATTTTAAATTCAAATGTTTGGGCAATTATAGCTACACATTTCAATATATTTGAATACTATATTATTGTTATTGTTTTCGGCTGAAAGTTCTAAATTACAGTTTAAAATTAATTTTAAACTGTAATTAGCCTTTAGGCTGAGAGCAATCTGCATGTGAAATATTTTTCAACATTATAAACAAGTGTTAAACATTTCTGTTGTACAGTACTCCCGTCCAAGTTATCTATTTCAAAGAAATCTCAAGGTATTTCGAATACTTTTTTTTACATGTTAAAATCATATTAGCCGAGTTCTTTTAACGCTTTCTATGCAGTTCCATGGTTCGTAATTTCATACTCCTAGTCACAGTTCTCTTCACTTCATGCCGTTAACTTAATAGCCAAGGTTATTAAGTTTATCTACTTGAAACGATATTTGTTATAAAAATTGTTAATTTGCGCCAAGGTTCATTTAAAACCACTAGAAGGAAAAAAATACGCATATATATATATATTTTTAAATATTTACCTTTCAGCAATTATAAAACAATTTATTTTTCCACCACGAAATAATTAACTAACTATAAATTAATTTATTTATGTATAGCCTATACAGTATCTGAATACACACAAGTATGCAATGTTAGAAAAACTGACTATAAATACTACTAGTGAAAACCTTTTAATTTAATACAAAATTTAAAAAATTGTCTGAAAGTTTGAAAACGATAGGTTTTTCATAAATATAGGAAATATTTATCTATACAAGGTTATTGCGAGAAAACTTAATTAAGCACATGGGAAAGTGGGAATTGGCGCTATCCCTAAGGAAAAAGTGGCCCCTTATCGAATACTTATGTTGCAGACACAAAAAATTACGTAGAAACATAATTTACATGACCTGTTCTTTCATTCAAGACACACAAAAAAGCGCAGCGCAACTTTTTCTTTATGGGGAAAAGTGTCTAACACACTTTTCCCCATAAAGAAAAAGTTTTGCAGGATTACCCTATCAATCATTAAAATATTGTTTATTAATATAAAATATGACATATATTTTCGAAACATTATTATTATTCTATGTTTAAAATCGAGATATTGTAGAAATGTTACGGTTGAATGCAATACAGTTGACTGTAATGCATATAGAAATTTCTATTGTTATTCTAAAAATGAATTAAACATCGCTAGAAAACATGAGTGAAGATGGAACTCATTCCTTGGGAGCACGATGTAGACGATCAGAAGGCGAAGATCGTACCTGTCGCGATCTCAAGTGTTCCAATAAAAGTCACTCTAAGAACTGTGTGTAATTACATTTAATTATTCATTATTCATATATCTATAAATAATCTGTGCATTCCGGTACAAAATTTAATAATTTTTTCCGTCAATTTTGGGCAATGCTCTCTCATGTACTTCCATGCCAGACAAAATTTGAAGTTTAAATAATTTCACAGTGATTGAATTTACGTTTACATATTTATGTCGCATCATGAAAATTTGTACATTGTTTAACTGAGTTTTTGCAAAATAATTCAAGAGACCATTTAAGGACCATCCAATAGTTGGTCAATTATAAATAACTGACAATAGTATTCCATAAACGAATTAACACATGAAGTATTTTAAAAGCTTGGAAATTTTATCTTGATCTTATAAGTGCATTTCGATTGGAAAATTGCCAGTCTTTATTTTTTGGCAAATACGGTTCTATAAATGTTACGTAATATTAAAAAATCATATCTATTATACACACAATTTGACTAACTCGTAACTTGAATGAATATTATTTGTACTTTATACAGAAAGCAGGGTGGTTATCTGGCAGTTCTGACCAATGCCAGAAAGACCGGTTAACCCAAAGCTAGAGTTATATAGTACAAGAAATCTATAATCTTGATGTTAACAAAATTATTGATACTGTAGGGAAAAAAGTCAGCAAAATATTAATTGTATGAATATAGTATTCAATTTCTATTCGGTCGATAATGTACTGTACGTTGTAATGATTTATATATTGTAATTGATTATAACAATAAATTCGAATTAACGTACTATTTTTTTCCTGAATTTTTTTTTCCTGTAATTGAATGAGGTTTTTTAGAAGGCCAGTTTTTGTTTCCAATTCGTCCCTGACAGTAAGTGGAATTTAATTTTATGATTTTACCTTTTAAATAATGCATAATGTACGCCTAATATTTTAAATTATTTTGCTGACAGGACCAGCAATTTGCCAAACTAAATGCATTTACAAAAAATCAAAATAAGATTTTCAAGTTTTTGCGGCAGTTTGCATATTAATTAGTTTATCGTTTATCTGATTAAAAATGTGATTACAATTGTTACATAAATAATACAATAGAAGGGGAACAGGGTTTGGTTTGAGACAAAACATATACAATTTGAAGTAAGCACCCAATTGATTCAGTAAAATAGTCTCTTATACTACTACTGTACCTTCATCATCATCTTGAGAGGGAATAATAAACACATAAAAACAAGCGTAAACTTCAACTACTAAAAAAAAGGTCTTCCAAACAGAACAACACCTCTTCCAGATCGCTGTATGGAAACCCAGAAGGCTAGTGGCGCCAATTCATATGGGCCATGGGGGTTGGGCCCATTTAATAATTTGGGCTCATAAAACAATTTCTTTTAATTTAGAATCATTTGTGTGATCGCGCACATTATCAATATTTTTTTTTTTTTTGTAACTCTTTCCGCCCAGTGGGCACTAAGAGGGCCTCTTATAGCAAGCCCATTATGGGTTCGGCCAGGCCCACAATGGGGCGGCCGGGTGGTGAGGAATGGGGACCGACATATCCGGACGGACCACCCCCGAAAAATTCCTGGGGATTTTTCGACCCGTCCGGATTCGATCCCGGGTCCCCCAGGGCGGCAGGCTGCTAACCTTGACCGCTCGGCCATCCGGCCGCTACGTTATCAATATTGTCCAATCATTTGTTTTATTGATATTGGAAAATAAATATCTCCGCAGAAAACTGGGAACCTATTTTTATTGTACAAGTATAAACTGCATTTGGATCCCACCAGTGGTCGAGTGGATAAAAGCACCGAACGTTGATAATTGATCGTGGATTTGCGCTCGCTAGTGAACTGGCCACGCGGAGTTTTCATTTGAAAGCCCTCCCGGGAGGTATCGTCCTTGGCAGATCGCCCATATGTCGCATTGCATATAGGGCGCCTAGAATCCAGGCTGACTTACGTGCCATTTTTAGGCCAACGCTCAGCGTGTCACATATTGAAAGTGTAATGAACATCTGTTAAAACGTACAAAGCTATAACTTTCAAAACAGTATCAAAGTTTTTTTTTTCAAAATGTATCTATGAAATGAAAGTTATGAATAAATTTTAGCATGTTATAGTTTCCCCAAGATATCGACATTTATTAGTAAATATCCAACTTGTAGGTTATAGGCCTGCAAATATTTTAAATTTGATGAAAACAAAGACATTTCACATTTTTGCTGAGTACAAGTTTTATGAATGCATATGTGGATATTCATAACAAATATAAAAATGTAGTATAAGCAAAATAATCACCTCAATTATGATCACAATAATTAAAAAATGACTACAATAAATTTTGTTACTTCATTAAAAAATGCTAATAATAGTAATTTAAAGTCAATAAATATATGTAAGGACTTATATTTTATTATGTCTTTTTTTAATTCTTTCCACCCTGTGGGCACTAAGAGGCCCTCTTCTAACAAGCCCATTATAGCGGCCGGATGGCCGAGCGGTCAAGGTTAGCAGCCTGCCGCCCTGGGGGACCCGGGATCGAATCCGGACGGGTCGAGAAATCCCCAGGAATTTTTCGGGGGGTGGTCCGTCCGGATATGTCGGGCCCCGTCCCTCACCACCCGGCCGCCTCATTGTGGGCCTGGCCGAACCCATAATGGGCTTGCTATAAGAGGCCCTCTTAGTGCCCGCTGGGCGGAAAGAGTTACAAAAAAAAAAAAAAAACAAGCCCATTATTAATGGGTTCGATCATTCCTACAATGTAGCGATGGACGGATCCCGACATATCCAAACGGACCATTCCCCGTAAAAGTCCTGGGACCAGTCCGGATTCGATCCCAGAGTCCCCAGCGTAGTAGGCCGTCACCTTGACCGCTCGGCCATCCGATCCAATACAGTTACTTCACTCTAGAAACGTTAACATAACTTTAATCTTACGATATATCCTTTCTCTATAAGAAAAAATCAAGGAAAAAAGAGCGAGAGGAAATAAATCTTAGGAGGGACGACAGGTCTTCCTATCGCGCCTTTGATAGATGTTGAAATCCAGAATTATCATTAAAATTTTTCTCATGACTTATGATTTGAAGCTTTTCAACTGAAAGACAAAACGAATACGCTTCATTGATTCAGTAATCTTGTTTATAATTAGTCTAAATATAAAATGATGATAAAAATTTGTATTTTACATTAAATTAAGAAGTGAGTTAGCTCTTTCCACATGATAAATGGACTCATTATCATTTAGAACTCGCTATATTTATGATGAATTTGCTTTAATGAATAAGTAGTAATCGAAATCTATTTTTATAAACCATTTGAAACTATTTAAATAATTCGTAAATATTTTCTTCGGATATCATATAAATGTTGATTTTCACATTTGTTCGAATTTAAAAATTATTCAAAAAATATTCGCTATAAATTAGTGTGACTTTCTGAAACTTAACGAAGTTTACTAACGTTGAAATTTATTATGAGTTTTTTAAAAAACTATTTCCGCCCTGTAGGCACTAAGAAGGCCTCATTTAGCAAGCCCATTATGGGTTCGGCCGGGTGATGAGGGACGGGGCCCGACATATCCGGACAGTAATATTTATTTATTTGTATTATAAAAATACATTTTATTAATATTAACAACAATCTTTTTATATGAAATATAAAATTTTACGAAAAGTAAAATAATCGGATGAAAATTATATAATGTATTAAATTATTAATTTTTTTTTTTTTTTTTAGAATTAACGTTAGAGGCGAAATGATTTTCTTTAACCAATTAGAAACGAGAAATATATAGCGACGATTCAAACGTAATTTAAGATACCAAACCATTCGCTGTTGCTATGGGATACGAATATGGCTCCTTACGGTAAACAACATGGATATATATATACTTCAATGACTTTATAATGCTAGCGAAAAAAAAACATTATCCGAACGAATGGTGCATGAATAAGGTCGCGCAAAAGTATAAATTTTGTTAAACCGTAAAAAAATATCATAATTTAGTCTATAATGCAACAATGATCATTTGATGTTGAAATTTTAAACTGCGAGAAAGTATTTTGTTATTGAAAGCCGCTGCATACTCGGTAACCGAATTCCTTTGATGAAATTTCCAGCAAGCATTAATAGAAATTTTAGGATATTGTATTTAATTTGAAAATGAAAGGAATTCATGTTTTTGGTATCGCTGCTATTATATTTGTTACAATAGTAAAATGTGAAGTCCTTCCCGGGACGGAGAATCAAATTGAAGATGTAACTCAAGCCGTAGTGATTGTAAATCAAGAAAAAACACATAATGAGGTGAGTGTTTATTATTAAATCAGCATAATTATTCTTTCAATATAGCGGAATTTTTCTAATGAAATATAAATATATTTAAAGATGTCATAAAAATAAGTAATACATGTTTATGTGTATATTTACATACATATTACAATATTTACATGTATAGAAATATTAAAAAATTTATAGTTTATTTTATATTTTTTATATATAGGACTATTGTATATACTCTTTAATAATTGAATATTATGCTTGCCAATACTCTACTTGTCAAGGAGAGCTTTTTCACACAGCAAGTTTTAGAGATACCCAAGGCTTTACTTTTTGTTACTGAACATAATTACTTTTGGTTCGTTGGGAAAATATACCTGCAAAAACGGAGTCCTGATGGGCTTGCATACTAGCTAAAAACCCTTTGATCAACATGTCTCACAAGCAATACCTGCTCGTGAGGCATGTTGAACAAAGGGTTTTTAGCTTCCCCCTGACAATAGCATAATTTGATATTATTTTTCAGAAATTTAATATTTATATACATTTTAAAAAATGCGTAGTTTTTCAACCTTTGTCTATATTTTAAATAATCTTAAATACGTATATTACAATAATTTGAAAACTCCATAAATTATAAACTTTTATTTGTTTTACATCTTTATTGTGTAATTCAGAATGAATTATTAAAATTTTATAAAATAACAATGTGCATAAAACAAAATTTCGATTAACTTAATTTAAACGTAAGCTTTCCTTTGATTTTAATTTAAAACTGTTAATTAAAAAAGTTATAATGACTATTTCGTTTATTTAATATTTTTATCTGCAACAATCTTTTTTCAGAATAATTGAAATGCAGAATTTGAAATTTCAGTTTCTCTTCTCAAGAAATTTTTTCAAATTTTCTAATATTAAATTTGTTTTCATTCAGATTATTTCGAATTATTTATTTTATTATTTTGAAGATAGGCAAAATCTGCCTAAATATAAAAAACATTTTCTGGAATTTAATTTATGCTTTTAAATAACAAATAAGTAAACTAATGATTAATTAATCTCATTTTTCTTACAAAATTTTTTGTTAGTAAAAAAAATGAAGAACAATGATTATATAAATGTATTAAATACTTTAGATCAGCGATTCTCAATCTTCTTAGCTCTGCGACGACCCCAAATAGTAAATATAAATAAAATTAATATTTCGCGACTCCCAACCAAAGGAATAATAACAGTAAGTGTTACTATTACTAATTGAATTTTGACTGTAATTATAAATGTAAATTTTTTAAAATATTATATAATCACATGGCACTAATTTTATACATTATGAAAATGCCGACGGTATAAAAAATGTAATACAACTATTCCTATTATTTTATGTCGCTGCATTTATAGTGACGGGTATGAACATGCATGTATGACATGTACATACATGAGCAATTTACAAGTTCCATCTTGATGTGTATGTGCTCTTTGTAATTTGATCCACATATGGAGAAAATTTTAAATGAAAAACAAATGCAACTATCACATTAATTTCTATTCTTTACATATAAATCTTTTACTTACAATAAGTACACAAGTTTATAATAAATGATTTTTTCTCATAAAATGATTTCATTATTGTCATTAACCTTGTCCCCAGGTTGAGAAACGCTGCTTTAGATAATATAGAATTTATTTTCATAAATTGTATAGATATATAGATTGGCTGGTTATTATAGCATGCATTCAAATATAGGAACCAATATTATTATTTATTGAAGGTAAAAATATTTTTATTTTTAATTAATTATTTTGGTTCCTATAATATTTGTATTTATATTGTAATGTGAATATAGTCATATTTCTTTATTGGAAATAATTCTTTTTATTAAGTAATACTTAACATATTAGTTATTTATGATATATATTTATTATAGTCTGTTAATTATGTTAAGTGTTACTTAACATTAATTAAGTAATACTTAAAATAATTAGTCTGTTCAAATCTATTTGATCATTAAAATCACTGGAAAAAAAAAATTTCTTCTGTAAATTATACTTTTTTGAACAGATATGTTTATACATAAAATAAAAATATTACAACTGTATAGCTAGAAATTTAAAATAACTATAATGTATTTAATGTTTTTTTAAAGTAAGGGTTTTTTAATGTTTATAAAGTTAAAGAATATAATTATTATTAAATATAGTAATTTCTCCATTTATGTGAATTCAATTAACACAGTTAAAAACTTTTTAAATTTTACATAATCAACTAGATATCAGATGTCGTCACAATGCATAAATTTAAAACTTTTAAGGGTTAAGTACAGTACATGTCAATTAACTTTACATGTATACACAGTATACACATATTTTATAAATATTGTAATTATACAAATTTGAAGTGCTCGATTTAATTTATTGCGTAATCTTATTTACAGTTGTGTAGTAAAAATTGACAGTGGAATCACAGTTCTGAGGCATTGATGTAGATTTAGCTTGAAATGATTGTTTAGCTTGTTTAGCTGTATGATTTATAATATTCATTTTCATAAAATGCAAGATCATGAAAATCTACATAAAGAAATAATTTATGCTTGAATGAACTGAAAGATACTTAAAAGAAAAATAGCATTTGTTTTTAATTAATTATATTTCTCACATCATAAAATTTAAAATATATAATTTCAAAACATGATTTCATCTGAACTATTTTTTTTTGGAGTGGTTTACTTTCTTGGCTGTTGTATAACAGAGGGAAAGTATGGTAATTGGTCAAAAAATGATCCTCCCTAAGATTTTTACATTTTTTGGACTCAGGTCTCAGGTCCTTGAAACATCAAGAAATTAAAAAAATAGGTGGAAATTTTTGTCTAGGTGGGTGGCGTGGTTTTTTTCCCCACCTTTGAAGCTTTGTAACTCCTGTACCTTTTCGTTGAAAATTTATGAAATTTTGCATGGTTTGTATATTACAGAGATAATGTAATGTTTCTGGACTTTTTCAGGAAAATCAGACCATTGGTTTGGAAGATATAGTTTCCACCTCTTTAAGATTTCCCCTAACCAATAGTTTGATTTCCCTGAAAATTTCAAGAAAAACTGTCTCTGTAATACACAAAACTCCCTGAAAAGTTTCAGAAATTTTTAGTAAAACATACAGGAGTTAAGCTTCAAATGGATGAAAAAAAATTCTTGCACCTATTTAACCACCCAAAAACATTATACAAACAAAGAAAAGAACTTTTTCTTTTTTTATATAGTGTGTGTGTGTGTGTGTGTGTGTGTGTGTATATATATATATATATATATATATATGTATGTTTCAAGGTCTCCTGAGACCAAAAGATCTTTATATGTTGAAAAGATGGAAGATAATAATTTTAAAATAGTTTGATTACTTGTTAAAAATAGTCATTTCTCATGTTAGTAATTTTATGTACCAGTACATCTTGCTTGAAGACTTAAAGGTAATACTAACAATTATTAGGGATGAAAACAAATAATGCTGGGAGAGGCATGATTTTCAGTTCTATAAATTTAACGTTTTCATGTACTAAGTAGGCTTTCAAATTCAATACAGTTGAGTTGTAGTTTCTTATTAATAAATAGATACTACATAGTATTTTGTTTTACTACAATAAAATATTTGAAGTCATTTTAATTCTTCATGCAGTATGCTATTAATTTTAGATTTAAATCTATTTAAAATGGCCTTTTTTTTTTAATACTGTATATGCTCTAATCTCTAGACATTAGGCAAACATTAGTTATAAAATATTTAATATAATTATCAATGATGTGAGCTTTAGCTATTGTTTGTTAAAAGCTTAACTTGTTGTCTTAAGTACACTACATCATGTTTATTAATTGTTAGTTAAAATGTAATTGCTTTTTGAATTTATGTAAAATTAATCAGAATTCAAATTTTTAATTTATATTCTATTTGCATACTTTGTTGAAGAAAGATTTCTTCAATTACATTTTCATTTAATTGGGCTGAAATTTGAAAAAATTGTAGACCTATAAATTCCCAATGTTGTCCATCCAACTGTCTTTCCTTAATCTCAAGAATGGAGTTAGATAGATGAAATCAGAGACCAGATATGTAAATCTTAGGGCAGTGGTTCCCAACTGGTGTTCCATAAGCATTTCCCAAGTGTTTCGCAGATTTAGTCGCAAATCGGAAAGTGTACAATCGTATTCGAACCTCCGAATATCAAAAAATTAAAATCATAAAATTTTCATAAACTTAAATATATATGTACTACTCGTACTTATGGAGTGTACTACTGTTTCGAATAAGATAAAGGCAATGATAAAAACTGAATGAAATATGTAAAAAACATCAGGCGCAAGTTTCCCATTAAAGTTATTTAGGTATATTTTTTCCTGTTTTAGAATTGGCGTTAATAATATGAGTAGAGATTTTGAATTATAACTGCTCAATTCTAATAAAATAACTGATGACAAGCTTTACGTATTTCATATTAACTTAAGTAAGTGTTCCGCTAAAGAAAATTGCTCACAAAAGTGTTCCGCATCCTAGAAAAGGTTGGAAACCACTGTCTTAGGGGAAGGAGGCCCCAATTAACTATATACAAACTTTTGATCCAAACTGGAAGTCTCATTATTTCAATTTAAAACTTTTCCCCTGAAAGCAGTTAATAGATGACTGACACAACTGTATTTTTAAAGGAAAAGTATGATGTACAGGGGCAAGACACCACAGTACTAATTTGAGGTGGAGAGAATATTTTATTTTATAAATTAAATAAATTAAAAGCACGATTAAAAATTGCAGCTCAGCATTGTAATGATTTCACAATAAATAATTGCTTGTGTTCTATACAATTAATTGAATATTATATAAAATTAAATAATTGCAGAAAAATCAAATTTTTTGATCTTTGCACAAAAAAAGAGCTGCTTTAGTTCTTTAAAACTTTATAATTATTCTTTGAAGTCAAGTAAATCAAAGCAAAAAAATTTTTGATTCAGTGTATAAATTTAAAGCAAACAAACATTTTCAATAATTTTAAACTGTTTACATTTTGTCTAAATCATAAGACAAAGTTTTAAATAACAGTAACAGTAAATAAATTTTAATTTCTTTAGATTATAAAGGAAAAAGATTTTTAGCAAGATAATTTTTATTTTTTCATATTGAATAGACTGTGTGTTCTTAAAAATTTAATAACAATGTTAATTGAGGCCAAAGTTAAAGAATATAGGTCTATTTAAATTAATTAAAGGAGAGAAAGGAAAAAAATTAAGGTCTATTAGTCATTTTAACAGTGAACTATGTTAATTTAAAATTGTACTAAAACTTCTATTATTTGATAACTATAAAATTTTTCCTCTTAAAGATGATATTGCACAATATTTTATGGTATAATAATTCTTTAAATTATAGTTTAAAAAATAAATAAAGCAAACCAAATCATTATTAGTTATAACAAATTTGTTTTCTTTTTTAGTTTAAATGGAATGGTTGGTCTGAAGCTTCGTTAATAAGGTATGTTCGCAGAAGTTATCAAGTTGGTTTTATTCATGCTTTTGTAGCATCTCTGTCTGTCATTGTTGTATCTGAATTGGGTGACAAAACATTTTTTATTGCTGCCATATTGGCAATGCATCATTCAAGACTAGTGGTATTTCTTGGAGCAATGACTGCATTAGTAGTGATGACCATTCTTTCTGGTAAGAAACATGAAGGAAATGTTAATCCTTAGATCAATTATTTTGCATTTTTTTTAATAGTTTTACATATAACATTAGTGCGTGATATGTGTAAGACAAATTGATTATATCAATACAGTCAAACTTCAGGTTTCAAACAATTCTGTTTACGAATTTTGAACACCATATTTTCCCTGGTTGCCATATGATAACTCAGTTGGCAAGCTACTCATCAAGAGTTGACCACAGATTAGAGACACAGATGATCAATTCCATATACTTACTGTGTTAAAGAAAGTCAATGACGGGACTATGAATTCAGAAGTTAGTGGTACTGACATCACCCGGTGTCATTAGACTTTGTGACGTGAACAATCAATGATGTTGTTCAAATTAGATTTCAATGAGCATGTGGGTAAGATACTACTACCATTTATTGGTGTGTGTCTCAATTGAATTTAAATCAAATTAATTAAGAAAAATTGCATTAATTGACATTTATATAACATAAATGACATCCACAAATCTTTGTTTAAAGGTGCTTAACTCAAATTAAGTAACAAAACTGTATTAATATAAGATTAATATTTAATTTAATATTTATTAATACTAGGTAGCCAGTTAATTAAAACTAAAAATAATAATTAAAACTATGGGTTTTTACACCAAAACTAAAATTAAAAATAAAATCAAAATTAATTAATTTAAATTTAAATCAAAGCAATTGAAACATAATATTTTGGAAAGTGTGAATAAAGTACTTGTTGCTTGTCTTGATTGATTTGGTTATTTCATCTAGGCAGAGTTGAGTCTCTATTTAAATAATGCTGTTTTTAAGTGATGGTTTCAGTTGGTGATGACAGAACATTTTGCTTTTAATTTATATATAAAATGGATATAGATAATATTATATTGCATTTTTAGATATTTTTATGCATGAAATACAGCTAAAAAGGTTTTTATAAAAAAGACTTTGTTTTTGGATTCAGGAACAGATTAATCCATTTTATATTGTTTCTTATGGAAAAATTTGTTTTGGTTTGAGAACAAATTGGTTTTTTGAACAACTTTTAGGAATGAATTAAGTTTGAAAACTGAGGTTTGATTGTATAACTGTTCAGATAATCAAATAACAAAGACAACCAAGCAATTTAAAAATTGTCTTTTTAGAAAAATAATATAAAACTTTAAATGAATTTTTGTCAAAAATAATAACAATAAACTTTTTCTTAAATTCAAAAACATAGAAATCTTAATATTAAAACAAGCTAACTTCTTGATTAATTTAAAACATTTTTACTAAAAACCTTTTATTTGAATTTATTTAATTATTTTTTAAATATTATCTGCTACCATTTTAATTAATAAAAAGAATTTGCATTATTAATTTTTAAGTAAATAATAATCATATATATATGATCTTGTTCAATTGTTCATTAAATAAAATTATTTAAAAATACTCTGAAATTATACTAAAAATATGTTAAGAATATCTAATTGGAAAAAGATATTAAAATTTTTTTAATATGTATAATGAAGATACAGAAACTAAGGGGCTGTCTGTAAATTACAACTTCATTTTTTCTTGAAATTTTTACTCTTCCTCCCCTCCTTGTCTAAGTTTGTCTAACTTGTAAGTTTCCTTTTCCTCTTCAGATGTGGAACAAAACTCAAACCTCCTTAAAACCTTTCACTTTATGAATGATAGATACAACAAGTAGAAACAAAACATACAAAAAATTTTGAAATAAATATAATAAAATGCATAAACTGTATAAAATTTAATGAAATAAATGATGTCCACTGAAGCTCAATCCCTCCCCTCCCCCTTCCAGTGTGGACATCACTTATGGATAGCCCCTATTCTGTATTTAATGTAATCAACTTCAAAATATTTATTTCTTAAAAGTGAAAATTTTAAATAATAAAATTTTACATTTTATATTTGTAAATTAATAATTATATATAAATTTTATACAGTTTATCAAATTGGATATATCAGTTATCTAAATATTTAATATACAAATATAAAATACAAGTAATATAATGACATTGATTCAGTAATTGATAAGGAAAATATTAGGTTGAGTCATAAATAAGTTCTGTTTTCTAAACTGAAATTTATTTGCCAATAAAATGTACAAAAATAGATTTTAATCTAACACATATTCACCATCATTATTAATGACTTCTTGCCATTTTTCGGGCAACTTGTCAATTCCCCTTGCATAAAATTCTGGTGGTTTTGAATCAAAAAACTCCTGGATGAACTCCTGAATCTGGTCATCATTTTGGAAGCATTGCCCTTGTAAAGCATTCTGCAGTGTCCGGAAAAGATGGAAATCTGTTGGTGCCAGGTCCGGTGAATATGGTGGATGAGGCAAAACAGACCAGCCAAACTCCAAAATTTTTTTCTTGTGTAATCTTCGCTGTGTGTGGCTTTGCATTGTCATGCAATAAGGTGATCTTTTTTTCTGTTAACAAGTGCAGGACGCTTTTCGTGAAGTTTTAGCCGAAGTTGCTCTAACTGTTGTATGTATACATTTGCAGTAACAGTTTCATTGTGTGGCAACAACTCAAAATGGATAATTCCTTGACGATCCCACCATACACATAACAAAATTTTTTTTCCATGCACACTGGGTTTAGGGTCTGGTTGTGGCTGATCATTTTTGTCAACCCATTGTCTTTTTCGAATAACATTTTCATATGTGATCCACTTTTCATCTCCTGTAACAATTTTAGCCAAAAAAGATCCCTCTTTTTACCAAGAAAGTAAGGTAGCAGCTATCGACCTTCTGTCAGCTTTATTCCATTCACTAAGGTTATGTGGAACCCAAACTCCCAGCTTGCTTACTTTTCCTAGTTTTTAGAGGTGACAATTAATGGTTGATTGGGATGTGTGCAGTTTCTCTGCTAACTCCCTCATCGTTTGCCGTGGATTCTGCTCAATCAGGACCTTTAAAATGTCATCGTCAAAGTCTGAGGAGCAGCCTGGTCTTTCATCATCTTTTAAGGAGAAATCACCAGAACAAAATTTTGTAAACCACTTTCAAACTACTCTGTCTGAAATTACACCGCTGCCGTAGACATTGCAAATCTTTTTTGCTGTTTCTGTAGCGTTATTGCCGAGTTTAAACTCCCACAACATGATATGGTGTACATGCACTTTCAAATGTTCCATTTTAAATGAATTCAAAAAAAATTTTTTATTACATTATTGACACTTCAGTGTTTAAAATTTACATTTATAGACTATTTGCTAATAGCCACTAATAAAACTCAGTTGAAGCAACACAACATCTGGCAAGTATTTGAGTCATTTACACCTACTTGCTAAAGGAACTTATTTATGACTCAACCCAATATATTACATCTTTCCTTTTTCAAAATAGTCATGTTAATTAAGAATATTGAAGAAATTTTCTATATAATTATATTTAATTAAAATAACTTTGTTAATTAAATTAACTGAATTAAAATATTTAATTTTAATGATAATATTTAAATTGTACTATTGGATGAATTTCATAAATGAAAATGTTAAAATATTTATAATAGCTTTCAATACAAACAAATATTTAAAGTTTTAAATAAATACAAATATAACTATTTTTATATATTTATATTTTTAAAATATTTTAATAACTAGTTAACAAAACCTTGTTTTCAAACTTTTCCTTTGATAGCATTTTTGGGTTATGCTACAACTGTGATACCTCGAATTTATACACATTATATCTCAACAGCTCTATTTTTCATATTTGGGCTGAAGATGTTGAAAGATGGTAAGCTATTTTAAGATATAAAAATATACTTATATACTTCTTTTATATATATGTTATCAAATCTTGATATAGCACCCTCCTGAATAATGATACTTGTGAAAAATCATCAATAAATACTTCTGAATAGATCTTTTCCATAAATAATAGAGAACATTCAGTATCTGTGAATTGCTGAATATGCAATTTCGCATTTTAAACTATACTTTTATCATTGAAGTTTATGATTTAAAGCTTTAAAACTGAAATTTCTATATAGACTCCATTAATACATGTGAAGTAATTTTAATTTCATTGAGATCTTTTGGTTCAGCAACAAACTTGATATAATGTCAATGTCAGAGACAAAAAAAAAAAAAAAAAAAAAATTGTAGTGCTAATCAAGGTTTGACTCTGTGTGTATAAAAGTAAAATATTGTACTGTATTTGTTTCTTCTGTCTTTGTACATGAGAATTAAGGTCAAAGTAATTAAAGTATTAAGCATTTTTTTTTCTTTATGAAGTGTTATAAATTTACTAATAATATTTAATTGAAATTTATTTTTATTTAGATAAATTAATTTCTTTCTGAATTTTTAAATTAATAAAGAGAAATTATCAATTTTTCCTACAAAATGTTAGAAATATTCAAACATTCATTTTAAAAATAAGCACTGTAGGTTTTAATATTTAAAAAACAAATATTTTTTAAAAATAAATTTACAAAATTTAAAAAATTCTTTAAAAAAAGATAATATAAAAAGGTGACTTCTCACTTGTCCTTTCACACACACATGAGAAAAATAACAGTTCTACAGCTGAGTGGATATTTTATTTGAGGCTACTTGTCTGCCTCAATATGTAAAAACATTAAAAGATCCTGCTGGGGATGGCACAATATTAAAAAAAAAATACATTTGATTAAAAAATTATTTTTCTGTTAATTACTTGTTAAAAAATAAATCATTATTTATTTGTTAATAAGTAATTATTTAATAGATTATAGAAATAAGTTATATTTTAAAATTTTAAGTACTTTTATTTTTATGAATTAATAATGACTTATATTACAAAATAAATTTCTACGAATTAGTATTTTTAGCATATAAATTATTTCTAAGTAATGAAATATACAGTAGTTATTCGACTTAGATTCAAGGTGAACTACTATTATCAATACTTAACATTATAAGGTGATTAAGTGCACTTTAAATTAATTTTATTTATAGTTTTTCTTAAAAACTATTAAAGTAATTCTTAAAAAATGAATTACTTTTGTACATTATAAAAATTTATTGGATTTAAAATTAATCTAATGCTAAAAACTATTATAATAGTTTTTATTCTTACCAAATTATATTTTAATTTTTTTTCCTATGATAGGGAAAAAAAATTAAAATATTGTTTTAGTAGTCATTCAAAATTTGTATTAAATTTTTAAGTTTTCAAATATTCATTTGATAAAAAAAACTTTCATTCTCAAAAATATACTAATTATTTTTAATACATATATTTATAGAACAGTATTATATTATTTTTTTCCCTTATGTAAAATAATACAGTAGCCCCTTATATTGCTTACTCCCTACATATACAATATATTATCAGATGGTGCAATATAACTGTTGTATCTCTTCACTAGTGGCTAAAGCACTTTTATATTTGGGAGATAAAAAAATAATTTGTTATATTCAAATGACTTATATAAAGAGGGACTACTATATAATTTATTTTAACAATTTTTGAAATGTCATTTATATGTAGAAATTGTATGAAAAGTCATTCAACTCGTACTTTGTTAAAATCTATAATCTTAGTTTCTTATTAATTTCTTTTAATATAATAATGTTTTTAATTCAAAATTTAAAATTTTTTAATAATTCAAAAATAACTGAATTTGAAGTTTTATCAGAATTATTGGTTTTTTGCAATGATAGAAAACTAAAGAAGTTTTTTACACCTGGGAAAGTTATACGTATTAAATTTTGAAAGAAATACAATATTAGTATTTTTTCATATTAAAAGAGTGAAAAGTTTTGAGTAAGAAACAAAACTTTAGAAATCTAAGGATTAAAAAAAATGAGGGGGGAATGCTTTATAATATTTGTAAAAAAAACATTGGGTTATTAAATACTTATTACAAAATATTGAAAAAAAAATGAAAGTGAGATTACATATTTTTGTATTATGTTTCCATGTAGTAATAATTTGAACAGTTACTAAATTACCCTTTTGGATAATGCTGATGAACCCAGCAACTTTTTAATTAATTATGAGTGAGTTGATACATAACTATATAATATTTTAAAATATATGATGTATATATATATGTTTGTGTTTATACAGATAAACATGTGAATAAATTACACACAAAAAGTGTCAAAGTAACAATTTCACAAAAGTAAATTGATTGTAAAAAATAAACTTATAACTAAAAAGCAATATTTCTTAATCTGTAAAACATATTCATTTTTAGTAATATAAGTTTTATAAATTAAAAATTAATACAGTACAATAAATGTATGATTTCCTGATAAGGAAAGATGTGAATTCTTCAGTTATCTGTAACCAAATAAATAGTTATCTACTGTTGATTGTTTGAGTTGGATTTTAAAAAAAGTCTACATAAAATATTTCATTCTCTATCTTCTTGAGTTGTTTTTATTTGGAAGTATGTAAAAAAATTTCAATAATAAGTCTTTCAATTAATTTTCAACTTATTTTAATATTTAGTTTTTCTTATTTTGGAAAAATCAGTATTTTATCAACTAATCCAGAAAACTTGAAAGTGTCCTACAGGAATAATTTGTTAAGTACAAATCCATTAAATTAAAAAAAAAAGGTTACAAATTAAACGTGATGCATTGTAATATACTCTTCAAATGTGCTGTATAGACTACTAAAGCAATCTGAAAAGCAATGTGGAGCATCATTAGAAAAAGTAATGTAACTTATTAATTTACTACTGTAAATTGACTACTTTTATCAAGATTATTATAATTTGATATATAGGAATTCAATGTTTATTGAACCAAATATGAAAGTAATTGCTGAATACAAAATAAAAAATTCCTATTTACTACTACTACTTCGCTGCCTTTGTCCCTTTGCAGGGGTAGGCCTCCTGGATCTTGCGTTGCCACTTTCCTCTATCTAAAGCGTCCCCTTTCTCCAGTCCTACTATTTTCATATCCTCCTCCACCACATCAACCCATCGCTTTCTCTGTCTTCCTCTACTTCTCTTCCCCTCTACTCTCAGGTCAAAAGCCCTCCTTGCCATATCATCCTCTCCTCTTCTCAGCATATGTCCGACCCACCTCAATCGAGATTTAGTTATCCTGTCCAAAATACATTCAACCCCCAGTTCTCTCCTGATCTCTTCACTTCTCCTTCTCTCTCTGAGCGAAATACCGGACAACCATCTCAGCATTCGCATCTCGGTCCTCGCCAACATCAACTCCTCTGTCTTTCGGAGGGTCCACGTTTCCGACCCATACAAAAGGACCGGTCTTATTATTGCCTCATAAATTTTGATTTTCAATTTCCTCGGCATCTTGGCATCACAAAGTACCCCTGCCAGTTCTCGCCATTTTAACCACCCCTTACTGATTCTACTTTTCACCTCCACGGTGCATCCTCCGTTTTCATCTATCATCACTCCCAGGTACTTAACCTTAGCCTTTTGCGTGATGTCAAGACCGTTTCTATCCGTTAACTTCAGATTTATCTTCTGATTTTTAACACTGGCCAAAACCTCTGTTTTGTTAATGTTTAATTTCATTCCTCCATTCTCCAGACATTTCTGCCAATCCCCCAACCTTTGTTGCAACTCTTCTTCACTGTTCACTATCAGCGAACAGTGAAGAATTCCTATTTACTAAACAACCATATGATATTTAAAAGAAAATGTAGTAGAATTCCGATTAACGGAGATTCCGCATTATCCCGACAAACTTGTAATACACTAATTTTCTCATACTTCAATTCATATAGAAATTTGAAACTCTAACATGTATTACAAAATGATTTTTCTGTTGTGTTTTATTATTTAACTTCAGTGTGAGACAAATCATTCATATTAGCGAGGTTGAGGCCGAAGTTTTAAACGCGAAAACGTGTACGTCGGACGTTCAGCGCAGCTTTCCTGTAAGCCTAGAAGTTTGACAATGGCGTTTGGAATGTCGACATTCCAAACGCCATTGTCAAACTTCTAGGCTTACAGGAAAGCTGCGCTGAACGTCCGACGTACACGTTTTCGCGTTTAAAACTTCGGCCTCAACCTCGCTATTAAAATATGTAACTACAATAATAATAATAATAATACAGTATTTTTAAAACTATTACGTACGTGTATTAGCTCTATATAAAAGATGTAAAAATTTGTTCTTATATATGATTAAATTCAGTAAGGTATAAAAATAAAAAGGTTTAAAAGTGATATAATATCTTTTACATTCGTAGTGTTTAATCGGAGAAGGCCATGGCCATCCGTTTTATCCGAGTTCTACTGTATTCAACCACTGAGGATTATATGCTCAGACTTGAATCTGATCGTTACAACTATTCTTGGGTAGTTTAGATTTCGTATCAGAAAATTATCTTCATCATCATTGTTTTAATGTGGCCTTTTCATAAATCGTGCCTAGATAATGGGCGAAAGTGAAGTCAATCGTGTAAATGCATACATTTTCAAAGTAGTGCAAACTGAAACGTATAATTTATTACTAAACATGTTAATTGCTTTCTGTTTTACATTTAAGATGAAACTACTTTTTTTTTAAAAAAAATAAAACTTATTTATTGCAATATTCTTTAATAATAATGTAGAACTTGCTACAGCTTAATGTGATTTAAGATGAAATATCCTGCTTAGTTTTATAAATAATAATGTATCATTCTCGATTTGCTCATATTTCCTGTTACTGTTGTAATTTAATTTCTTTTTAATTTTGTAGGGTAAGTTCAAAAACAATTTGGAGAATTTTTGATAAATTCATTTAAAGTGTAATTTCTCCGTAGTTATATTTTTAAGTAGTGAAGATAAATGAATTCGATCACATATTCCTATTGAGAAAAATCGTTTCATCAAGTTACTTTTCCCAATTAGCAAATCTTTATTCCGATTTGAAAAGTTGGCAGTAATTCATTGTAAGGAGAGAATTTTAATTTTAAATCTCATAGATCCTATATTATAAGAAAATTTTATAAAATTTTGTAGTAAATGAAACATTTTATAAAAAGTAATAGTTCGAAAAGTAATAAGAACATTAAAATTAAAACCATAGTAAAAGTTTCGTTATTTTAGGCTAGTTCAAACAACGTTATTTCGGCGAAGCTTTCAAATCCAGAAGGGAATAGCGAGGTTGAGGCCGAAGTTTTAAACGCGAAAACGTGTACGTCGGACGTTGAGCGCCGCTTTCCTGTAAGCCTAGAAGTTTGACAATGGCGTTTGGAATGTCGAGCATGATTCCACTGACTTTCTAAACACCAGTGTCAAACTTCTAGGCTTACAGGAAAGCGGCGCTGAACGTCCGACGTACACGTTTTCGCGTTTAAAACTTCGGCCTCAACCTCGCTAATATATTTATAATCTTTGAAATCATCACTAAGAATATGATTTATCGCCCTTGTGCTTTCATTATCTCACAATGCTTATTTATACAATACCTTAAATTTATCAAGGGAGTGAAATTAAGGAGTGCCCTTACTTTCCATAGAGTAACTATGAAAATTTTTTAAATATCTTTTAAAATATCTTTTAAAATTCGTAAATCTGTAGGAAGTTTGAAAATGTCTTTATATTCGAAAAACCTTTTAGGTGTTATAAAAATTCTAGAGAAAAATTCAGGAAAATAATTTTATTATAAAATTTGTGCGTATTGACTTCAGAATCGCTATTTTCTTGATCAAATTTTATCACAGTATGAAGTTGCAGTTACAATATATGTAATTAAAAGTAATGGATTGATTATTTCAACTTATATATAAATAGAACAGAATAATAATAGTACAGTATTATTTCAATACAGGTGTGTGTGTGTGTATATATATACACAAAAGAAGAAAAATTGTTTTCCATTGAAAGTCAAATGGAGAATGTTGACTTCTTTTTTATCTGAAAGATTAATCAAAATATATAATTTATAGCTTATTAGTTACAATTTTTAAAATTAAAAATAATCAATTTGACCTATTAAACTAATTATATGAGGTACAACACAAAGAAGTTTTTACATAAGTTAATTGTTTTCTGTTTTTAGAGTCTAGTTCAGGGATGGGGAACCTGCGGCCTTTTGGGCCAACAAGTGTGGTCTTCTGCGGCCTGTGATGTAAATGTTGATATATATTTTTTAAGACCTTTATTTTTTTTCTATAGTTATTATACATAAATTTACAACACACACACGCATATATAGACTGTCTTTCTTTTATTACATAACTTTCAAATTACTTAGCGGCCTAAGCCTAGGGATAAAATGACAAAAAAAATTTCAATGCGGCCTCTATAAGGGACGATGATTTGTAATGTGGTCTTCATGAACAAAAAGGTTCCCCACCCCTGGTCTAGTTATAAACTCCGTAACGTAACCGTATCCGTATTCGTAAATGTTTGCTACACTGGATATCTATAGCAATAGTTATAAACTACCGTAAGACCTTTTCCGTATCCGTAACGGAACAAAACTTTTTTACGGTTTACGAAGCAGTCCATCGTGAGCTTGCGCAAAATCATCGGCTGATGGCCACTTGTGCAGTTTAGGAGGTACGGCTGTTTGAAAAGTTTTCTTCCCTAAAATTAATCGATTCTAGACTAATTTGACTCGATCATTTCCAAAACACGAGTAATTTTTTGGGGAATATACTATAGTATTTTTACTGTAATTAGAAACGACTTATTATTATTATTGACTGTGTGAAACAACAAAGGTAAAAGCGCTGGCCACAATATTTCTATCATGATATATATTATAATGATAAATATTAATCAGATGCAACGTAATATGTAATGTCTTGATGTAAATAAATATACAATTTTGTTTACATGAAAGAGATTAGGCCATTTAAAAGCAGAGCAGAATTATTAGTTATTTATCGCATTATCATACGTTATTATATGTTGATTTTAATCCATATTCAGAATGGATTGATGTTTTAATATTTCTATTAATAATGTGTGTAAAGTTCAGCGAATTCTTCGCAAATAGAATGTTATCAGGTGACACGTCAGAGATGAGTAGTCACGTGACCGAATAGCACCGACAACTGTCACATGACACGCTTCGTACGCGTCCGCCGTACTGTACCGCTCCGCGACGAAAACAAGCTTAAGCAATGGTGTCTTCGAACAGTGCACACTCGGTAAGTATTTCTACAATTTTTTGTATATAGCATACTTTATATGGATTATTCCCAAAAAATTATACGTGTTTTGGAAATGATCGAGTCAAATTAGTCTCGAATCGATTAATTTTAGGGAAGAAAATCTTTCAAACACCCGTACCTTCTAAACTGCACAAGTGCCCATCAGCCGATGATTTTGCGCATGCTCACCATGGACTGCTTCGTAAAGCGTAAAAAAGTTTGTTCCGTTACGGTTACGTTACGGAGTTTATAGCGAGGTCGAGGCCGAAGTTTTCAACGCAAAAACGTGTACGTCGGACGTTCGGCGCCACTTTCCTGTAATCCTAGAAGTTTGGCAGTGGCCTTTGGAATATCGAGCATGATTCCACTGACTTTCCAAACGCCATTGTCAAACTTCTAGGCTTACAGGAAAGCGGCGCTCAACGTCCGACGTACACGTTTTCGCGTTTAAAATTTCGGCCTCGACCTCGCTTATAACTCGACGCTAAGTGTGTTTGTTTTTTGCTATTTTTAATAATAAACTATTGAAATAATTGTTAAAAAATCGTAATTGTTGTAACATCATCATAATGTCAGATTGCAATTTTTAATCTAATTTTTAAAAGAAACTTTCGATCCTGACCGGAAGTTCATATTATAGTTAATCGTGGTCTCTGGCCCCAAGCTTTCCATATCTGGTTTTCATTTTCATCTAACTCTGTTTCAAGATTAACGAATGACCGACAAACCTATTCATTATCACTGTCATAGCAGGAATGTATAGGTCTGCAATTTGAAAATTGCTTCCCAATAAAAGCGTATCGATCTGCTATCGCTAAAAGGGCATTAGAAATAGGTTTGTTTTGGTAGATCTAAAAAGGCTTCTCTCTCCTTAATCGAAACTGTTTATATACAGTGTATTTCTGAATACGCCTCTGTATATTTCTATAGCTTATTTTCCTGCTAATAACCTACTACAGCAATAATAAATTTTAATTAAATTTGGATCTATTATTAAAAATGTGATAGTGTAATATTTTTAAAAAGACTGTCTTGTGTAGTAAATGTCAATTCCATTTTCCTATGGAACAATTTCACATAAATTATTCCTATACATATCAATAGTTGTTATTCTCATATTTCAGTTAAAATGTAAAATTGCTGAATATGAATGAAATATTAATTTTTCAGATTTTTTAAACACATTAATATTTCACCATTTATATATGCTAATAATAGTACTGTATTTAAAGCTGTAATAAAATGAAAAGAGAAATTAACAAAACTAATTCATTAATTTTGAAAAAATTAATTTATTCAAACCAGTTTATAAAAATTCTTACTATGGTGAAATTAACTTTTTATCTCTTGTTACCAGACAGTCAAAAATGTAAAATTTTAATAAGTTATAATTTTGAGTATTAGTTTTATGTTTCTTTTAGTAATTGTATTTATTTACTACATAATAAAGTATTGTGAATTATAAAACTGACAGATATAACAAAGAGGAGAGATTTTAGAATTATCAAAATTTAAATTTTACTGTTAATTAATGGACTTTTTTCCTAAAGCATTACATTTTATCAAAATAATTTGTTATTGATTTTAATTAACAGAATTTTAGTATAACGAAAAAATTAACAATGAAGAAAAAAAAACAGAAAGTAATTAAATCTGCCCAGTTTTTTGGTTTTAATATCAATTATCTAATTACATGGCACTATTACATATATTAAATAATTATTGATGTTTTTCATTTATTGATTTTAATATCAAAATAATGATTAGAAAGAATAGGTATGAACAGTAAATTTAGCTACTTAGTTACATTACTATACATTTATATGTTTAATATATAAGTAACTATGTAATTAACTGAGTTACTTTATATAATTGTGAATATAAATTATTATTATTATTATTATTATTATATGTAGTCTATAAGTTCTATGTATGATTGACTATAAAATTATTATATAATGCTTTATAGAATTAGATCTAATTAATAATTGGATTGGGATATCAAAAATTTTGAACTCATTAAATTTAAACAGCTGGAGTAGAATAATGTGGTTGTATAAAGTAAAAATTTTTGAGAATTTTTAAAGTTTAAAGAATTTGTATTGTGGCTTGATTCAAAATCATATATTATTATATTGTTAAATTGAATTTTTTTTTTCTGGCATTGTGTGCATTTCCAACAATTTTTTCCTCATTATTTTTCCATTGTATTCATTCATATACATTATTATAATTACTTTCGATAGTATTCTTGAATATCGCGTATTAAATTTCACCGAAGACCGGATAACCGAGGGATTAAGGTGTCAGCCTGTTGCTCAGAAGGAGCCAGGAATGAATTTGGACAGAAAAACGTCAAGTTTTCAAGGTGGCCCGTTCTGGATATGTCGGATCAGTCTCTCACCACCCACAGTCACTCCATTGTAGACCTGGCTGAACTCGTGATGGGCACAGAATAAAGGCCCTATCAGGACACTAAGAAGGCTTTTATTCTATGTCCATCAATAGTCAAAAAATAAAAAATAAACAATTTAAAATGATTGGAACAGAGATGAAGATATAAAGAGAAATTTTCAAGGAAAGAATTGATGATGATAATATCCATTTACTTCTCAACACTGACAGAAAGATTGTAGTAAAGATTTTTTTTTCTTGTTTGATATGCATAACAACTCCACTGATTCATCTCTGCAATAGTTTAGTTTCAAAATGTTATCTAATTTCTAATCAAGAGAACTCATTATTTTTTTCTTATTTTAGGAAAATTTCCTGCAAATGCAGGATGTGGCAGTTTTCAAATACAGAGAACTTAGAATTCTTTTATCTGTTTCTTTCGTTATTTTATAAGAGAAACCGTTTATAACCTATTGATAAAAGAAAACCAGATCACATTCTACGATAGCTTTTTTTCCTTTTCTGTCTAGCTCCAACAAAAAACCAAATTTTTTTTATTAAGCCCTATTACAAGAGATTGATTTCCTCGTTGAAAATGATAATTTGATTACTTTTCTTATTAACCCAAATTCTAACAATTATATTGTTGAACAATGTATTTTAATTTAATGGCAAGATTTTTTCAATAGGGCAAAAAGTTTTGAATGAAGTAAGGCACTTTTGTGATTGTTAAAGTAGAAAAATAAAAACATCACAAAAAAATCAAAACTTTATTCATTTATAAATTACTGTTAAATACAAGAATTCTGAATATAAGATCACTTTCAATATCTTATCGAAAACAAATATGTAAGGAATTTGAAAGAATTATACACTAGTTTCTTCAATTTGTATGAGTTACATGTTAAATAATATTGACCTCAATCCACCGAAACCATATTGTTCACATAGTACAATATAGTTTCATGGTCATTGTGTTACTGATTTTAATTTTTGATTTTTTTTAATTTCTAATTGACAAGCTGCAATGTAATAATGTCAGTTTGTTTCTGCTAGGAAAGATTATGAAGTTCCAATTCTAACCCAATCATTATTCTCATAATCTCTGACAATATGGGTTAGCTGGTCGGATTGCTGAGCAATCAGGGTGACAGCCTACTGCTCTGGGGACCCAGGTTTGAATCCAAACGGGTCGATAAATCCCCAGAAATTTTTCAGGGGGTGTTCTGTCCAGATATATCAGGCCTCGTCCCTCGCCACCTGGTTGCCCCATTGTGGGCTTGGCCAAACCCATAAAAGAGGCTCTCTTAGTGCCCACAGGACAGAAAGAGTTTTAAAAAAAGTACAGGTTAGCCTTAGAGTAGGCTATCATTTGTTTTCTCTTCTCTTTATTGGCCTATTTAGTACAGAACAGCTCCTTTTTTGCAATGAAGAAAACGAAGGTTGACATAGCCTATAATATATTTATGCCTCATGTTAATATACAGTAAGCATCAAAATCCTCCCAAGGTTCGTACATATGATAGAAAAATAGCAAAAACTATTTGATATGTGAAAGTAAAAGGAAATAAATCAACTGTAAGATTATTACAATATCCACACAATAGCAAAAAATTAAAATAATTATCATATTTTAAAAATATCGTTGTGTATAAATCCTGCTTGATGAATTGGGCGGATTTTGATGCATAAATTAATTTGTTATAACATCAATGTTAAACAATATAATTTTGTTCATTGTAACGAGATATTAGCATATAAATATGCAGTTGAGCTGCTGCATGATATGTGTCATCATGAAGCTTTCTAGTAAGGAGAAACTCTGTATTATGGACCTGCTGAAGAAAAGTTTTTCTGTTGAGAAAACAGCATTAGTTGATGTTGGGCATTGGAGTGTATCCAGAATAAAAAATAGTGAGCTACCATATCACAAAAATTTAAGAGCTAGCAGGAAGAAAACATTGAGTGCCAAAACAAAACATTTGATAATGAGTGGAGAGGGAAATGTCACAAGTACAGTGGAACCTCACTTAATGAGCATAATTCATTTCAGGACCTTACCTGTAATGCGAAACACTCGTTAAGCGAAACAATTTTTCCCATAGAAATTAATGTAAAAATATGAAAATGCATTCCATGTTGAACAAAATACTCAAATACTGTATTTACTTGTGTATAAGATGAGGTTTTTCATTCATTTTTCACTGCTTCAAAAACCTAGATTGTCCTATACACGCAAGTGAAGGATCTTTTGCATTTCTGCAATAATTTTTGTGAACTGTGTATAGTTTATGCTGTCATTATATCAGGGTGCTATCGAGGTCAAAGTGAATGTTGCTTTTAAAGAGATGATCCGAAAATAACTGGTCACTTAGCAATGATTATAAATGTAGTTATTTCATATTTCTTAAATTGGTATTTTTAATGAATATTTGTACATTCTGAATCATTAAAAATAAACTTTTTTCTGTCACATGCATTATAATCTTTTGGTTTTGCTACATGGGTATCAGGTGCGTGGAAAAGCAATCTTCAAAAGCTGATAGCAGTCATTCAGGAAATACTGCATTTTAAATTAACTCGATGGATCAGAGGACAATGCTTTGTGGAGTAAGAGTGAAAAAGAGGAGAATTGTAACAAAGCTTCGGAGGGAGAGTCCAAGTAGACAAAAGGTGATAGTGTCAAGAAAACATGGTTGTTTGCCTTCATACATGCATTTGATGATAATTTATTTTTGATTAAATGAAATAAAATTAGAATTGTATTAATAAATCTGATTTTTTTTATTTTGATCTTTAAAGTCACACCTCGTCCTACATGTGAGATTGTCTTATACGCGAGTAAATATGGTATTTTATGTATAACGTTTATTCAAAGAAAATTATACAATATACATTGTTAAGGAGCATGAATCATCATCATCATCATTATTTCTTCTAGCAAGGAATGAACCAACCTGGAATGCAAATTCGATTTGCAGAAAACAAAAATTTACAGATAATAGCATGATGGAACATGCACACAATCTGGGACTTCCCCTCTCCTCATTTCTCATTATGCAAAACTTTGCTTGTTAAGCGAGTCATTTCTAAACAAAAATTTGATTTGTTGTGCTCGTTAAGCAAGGTTTCACTGTAGAGGGAATTAAAACATGGCTTGGGAATAGAAGTGAGAACTTCAACTATCCACAGATGCCTAAAACATAACAATTTGAAAGCCCAAGAAGCCTAAATTTACCAAATTATATAAACAGAAAGGTCTTAATTTTGCAAAATGCTATGAAAACTGGACCTTAGAAGATTGGAAGAAGATTGTATGGTCAGATGAATCCAAAATTAATAGAGTTGGTTCAGATGGGCGAAAATGGGTATGGACTATATCGATGAAGTCTATAACTGAGCGAGAAGTACAAACAACATTAAAATTTGATGGTGGCAGTCTTACAGTCTGGGACTGTGTTATCTATTTTGGGCCTGGAATGCTATGTTCTGTACCTAATAGAATGGATAGCATTATTTACAATGAGATACTTGACAATGATTTGTTACAATCTGTTGATTATTACCACAATGATAGTTCTCATTTAGCAGCAAGGTAATGATCCAAAACATACTGTACAGTACATGTAGGAGGGCAATGTCATGGTTTCAGGATCAAAATATTAGTCTGCTTGAGTGGCCATCTCAATTTCTAGATCTCAACCCAATTGAACACATCTGATTCCTTCTTAAATGTCACTTGTCTGACTATGCTGCTCCTCTTGAAAGCATCCACCAATCATGGGAACATGTACAGGATGGGTGGAACAAGGTAACATTGCACGATAACAGGAATATTATTAATTCTATGCCTGATCACATTAGGAAGGTTTAAAAGGCCAAAGGAGGATATACTGATAATTGAAGTGTACTTTTTCCACAAAAATGATAATTTTTGTCTGCATCAAAATCCTTCCAATGCATATGTTCTTTGTATGTTACTATTATTACTAAAATAATTACATTGTTCAGATAATTATATTATAATTATATACATAAACATTAGTAAGCAAATAAATATGAAGTTTTTCATATAAAATGTGCTTTTCAACATTTTCCAGTTCTTTAAAATAGTCTCTTGCATTCTTTAGGATTTTGATGCTTACTGTAATTTATATATTTTGATTTTTAAAGAATATTATTTATTACGATGTATCACACAGTAATACCATCACATTTATGGATCTAAAGACACACACATTACAGTAGTTAATATTGCTAGTAAAAACTATATGTAATACATGCTATTGTTCTGTTGTAAAATGTCGTGATTTATTAGGAAATTATTTCAACACTGTCTGGATTAATTACATTATAAACTTTTAAAAGTTTATAACTTGGAAGTATGACTTTTTATATATCTGTAGCTATATTGAATGTATTTTAAATTGAGCAGTTATATCTATAGATATTTTGAATTTATCTGGTATTTGTACTCTTATATCTACAGATACAGATGCCAGATATATTCAGATGTCTGTTGAATGTAAAATATTTACCAATTTATGACTTTTGTATTGACAATTATTGATAATTTTCGAAAGTTTTCAGAAGAATCAAAAAACACTTAAGAATATACTATATTAGATAGAACCACCAATTGAAATTGAAGGAATTTTCAATTTTAAATTGTATTTTTATACAGTTACTTAACTTCCATAGGCCATCTTCAAGTTTTTAAAAATCACGATTTTTAAAAACATGAAGATGGCCTGTAGAAAAGATTGAAAACTTTTCAGTTTGTTACAGTTAATAAATAATTTTCAGTAAGGTAAGGTGGTGTTGTGTAAGTTAAAATACATCTGGCTGGGTATTAATTAACTGTATTAGAATGCTTCAAAATGTTCTTGTAATTAAAAGCATCAATCTGGCAGCTGGATGTCTTCACAATTTTCTTATTACTATAAGCGCTATTTGCATTTGAAAGACAATTGTGTATAAGAAAGTGTCAAACGCAGAAGAAATTGAATGTTTGTTCAGTACAGTGAATATTGTAAAGAACAAATTTTGTAGCCAATTATAACTGTCAATGTTACTTGCAATTTTTACAATTCAAGCAAGTTCGAAACTACAACCAGTGTTACAATTTTTTTTAAACAGGCAAATTTACATATTGATGAAATTTGTTCTAGATATTGTGTTTAAACCACAGAAACTTTAACTTCTGTATTTTCGTGCAGAATAGTTTTACTTCCTAAACTTGTTCAATTAGTTTCTAGTGCAATATAGTTTTTTCATTAAAAGTTCTGTAACTTTGTTGTTCATTAAAGATTTTTTAATTTTTTTTTAATAACTCTTGTTATTTAAGTTTTATTTCTAATAGTTTAATTAACCAGGAATGATATTTTTACAAAGTTGGTGATAATTGAAAATACAATTTTAAAACAGTGAATTTCTAGTGAATCTACAAGAAGGAAAAGCTGATGATTTTCTATTAATTTTCATTGTAAGAAATTTAGACATTTGATTACTAACTCTTAGCAACATGATTGAGTCCTGGCAGTCTTGCCAGCTTTTTTGAGAGTCATTATCAATGGTTAATGATGATCTGGTCGAACTTCTTACAAAAAATTAATAGTAACTGAACTGAATAGTTTCATAAAAGTTTCTGAAAAATAAACTTGAGTAATCAATAGAGCTAGGACATCTAAGCACTAAAAATCATATACAGTAAATGGTTATGATTTTTACTGTCTAGATATCCTTGTTCTATATTAATCAATAACCGGAAAAATTTTTTAATCTTTACTTTCCTTGCTGTTGTATAAAACAGAGGAAAAGTTTGGCAATCAGTCAAAAAATGACCCTCCAAGATTTTTATATTTTTAGATTTGGGACCTTGAAATGTCAAGAAATGCAAAAATATTTAGAGTTATTTTTTTTTTCTGTACGTATGGATGGATATTAGATAGCACATGTGTGGCACAATTTTGTTCAACCTGTTTGAAGCTTAATAACTCCTGTGCTTTTTGTCGAAAATTTCTGAAATTTTGCAAGGAGGTTTATGTATTAGGGGGATAGATGCTATTAAGTATTGGTGGTTAAAAGTCTAGGTGGTGGGGAGATAATGGGGGTCATGTGTATCTCCAGTAGGGTTTGACTTAACGACGATTTTATTCGTTATTAGCATTTACAATTTTTTTATAAAACTATCTCTACTCTCAAAATTAAGCTTTCTGCCATTTTATAATAGTTAAAAATATAATTTCTTTTTTCAAAGAAAATATGATAACAGATGATGCTACCAAAAGTTGCTGGGAAAGTTAAGCAGCTCATTGCTAGAATTTTTTATAATTGACTAATTCACAATTTTAAGAATTATTTTAAATTATATATACAAATTATACCACAATATGTCTCTAAAACATTAATGTTTGAGAGTTATATATTTTTAAACAAGTAGTGAAATTTTGGAATACTGTATAAAGTATTGTATGATAAGTAGACTAATATTAAATAATAATTAATGTTTTTGGGAATGTTATATTACTAGCAGATAGGCCCGGCATTGCTTGGGCAAAAGCAACGATAGCGAAGATTAACATTATTACATTATAGTCAACATTACCTGTTTTCACAGAATGCAAGAATTGGGTCTCCCTGTTTCCAGACTAATTAGAGAATTTTTAGATGGGTTCGATATCCCACAAAAACGAAAGAAACTGCATCTGCGTCTTGCACGTTGCTTTCTCTTAACACTTCCATTCTTACTTAACACTTCCATTGTTGATGGAAGTGTTAAGCCTTAATCCTGTCCCTCTCCCCCGTGGGGAGGAATTTCGAAAAATTCCTTCTTAGTGTGCGTTCTCGTGATGTACTCTAACTCTGTACCAAATTTCAACTTTCAACTCCTAACCGTTCGGGCTCTGCACTTATTATTATTATTATTATGTTGGGTTAAGTGAGATATACTCGGTTAACACCGGTGGCTGTGTACTATGCCGGACCAAAGTCAAGGCATAGTAACCAAAACAGAAATTAAAGAAGTGTATCAGTGTGTGTGTCTGTATTCAGGAATTTTCTTACAATATGACATGTATTCAATATAGTGGCCTTCTGTAGTGTGATGTATGTGTTTCTATTCAATTGTAATGTGCCCAGGCTTTTGTGTAGTGTGTGTGGTATGATACCTGTAGAGGAGAGAACAACAGGTACAATAAGCACCGTATCCATCCTCCACAGATGCTTTATTTCCTGGGCGAGTTCTGTGTACTTGCTAATTTTTTCAGTGCATGCGTTTTGTATATTGTGAGTGTTTGGAATGGATATGTCTATAATGTATGTGATTTTATTGTGTTTGTCAATGAGTGTGATGTCTGATCTGTTGTGGTAAATTGTTTTATCTGTGATTATGGCTCTGTCGTAGTACATTTTGTGCGTGTTGTTTTCCAATACTGTCTGTGGAATGTATTTGTAATATGGTTCATGGATGTCTACTAATTTGTGTTTCCTTGCAAGCTCTTGGTGTATTATATTTGCTACTTGATTATGTCTGTGTAAATAATCTGTTTGTGCCAAGAGCTTGCAACCAGAGGTGATGTGTTGTATAGTTTCTGGCATGACGTGACATTTTCTGCATGTGTCATTTGTGAGTGTTGCATCTTTGAGTATGTGTTTTCTGTAGTTTTTAGTATTTATGACCTGATCCTGTATGGCAATCATGAATCCTTCCGTCTCCCCACAGAGGCATCCCCGAGCTAACCAGCTGTTTGACGCAGTTTTGTCAACAAAATCATGGGCCAGATCATAAGGATGCCTGCCATGGAGTGCCTTTCGAGCCCACGATTGCTTAATGGTGTCTATGCTTTTTATATGTTGTGTTGTGTCCATATTATGTGAGTGTAAGTTTAATGGTGTGTTATTCGAGTCTGCTAGAGTTACTGCTTTATGTAATTGTGATATTTCTTGTTTTTCATAAAAAAACTCTCGCAGTAACTGTATTTGTTTGTAGTGAAGGTTAACTATGTCAATCAGGCCACATCCGCCATCTTTACGTGGAAGGATTAATCTTTCTGTGGCGGATTTAGGATGATGTTGTTTATGCTTAGTAAGTGTTGTTCTTGTTTTCCTTTGGAGTTGCTCAAGATCTGTGTGAGTCCAATGTATAACTCCAAAAGAATATGTGAGTACTGGGATGACATATGTGTTTATTGCTTTAACTGTGTGTTTTGCATTTAACTCTGTTCTGAGAATAGCATTTAACCTACTTTGGTATTCTTTAATTAATCTTTGCTTTATTTGTGCATGTTCTGTTAGTTTGGCCTGTTGGAATCCTAAATACTTGTAGAACTCGCCCTCTTCCATGGATTCAATAACGTCTCCATTTCCAAGTGCAAAATCTTCTTTCTTCAGGATTCCTTTTTCTATGTGAACTGTTTTGCATTTATCTAGGCCAAATTCCATTTGTATGTTGTTGGTGTATGAATGTGTGATTTGTAGGAGTTGATGAAGTTGTTTTTGTGTGGATGCATAAAGTTTTATGTCATCCATGTACATGAGATGTGACAGTGTATACTGTGTTGTTTTTTCATGTCTGATATTGTAACCATATTGCGTGTTGTTTAACATGTTGGATAATGGATTCAAGGCTAGGCAGAACCAGAGAGGACTCAAGGAATCTCCTTGAAAAATTCCTCGCCTAATAAAAATTTGGTTTGTTTGTATGGAAGTGTTACTAACCCTGAGATGTAGTGTTGTTCTCCAGTGCTGCATAGTGTTTTGAAAGAATGCAATGAGTGATGGATGTATTTTGTACATGTGTAGAATATGTAGCAGCCAACTGTGTGGAACACTGTCGAATGCTTTTCTGTAGTCTATATATGCCATGTGTATGTTTCTGTGTTGTTTGTGTGCTTGCCGTAGAATGACTGAATCTATGAGTAACTGTTCTTTGCATCCCTTGTGATTTCTACGGCAACCTTTTTGTTGTTCTGTTAGAATGTCGTGTTCTTCAATAAGTTTGTATATTTTGTTTGCAATACAGGATGTCAATAATTTGTAGAGTGTTGGGAGACATGTAATTGGTCTGTATTGTGTGGGGTCTGTGGTATTGTTGTTTTTAGGTTTCATGTAGGTGATGCCCTGAGTAAGAAAATTTGGCATGTCTTGTGGATTGATGATGATGTGTGTTAGGTGTTTAGCTAGTTCCTGGTGCAGTGATGTAAACTTTTTGTACCAGAAATTGTGAATGTTGTCTACACCAGGTGTCTTCCAGTTGTGTGTTCTGTTAACAGTGTATTGGAAATCATGTATGCTTATTTCAACACAGGGCATAGTTGGTATGTTGTGTAAGTTTTTGTTCTCCTCCTCGATCCAGCCTGCTTCAGCATTTTGCGTGACAGCACTGGACCAAAGAGAAGACCAATATGTTGTGAGTTCTTCTTCTGTTGGTGTGCCACTGTGCTGTGTATCAGTGTTTGCTTTGTTATTAATTTGTCTGTAAAAGAGTTTTTCATTGTTTGTAAATAATTTATTTTGTTGTTTTCGTAGTGTACATGTTTTGTATCGTTTGAGTCTACGTGCTTTGGCAGCAAGTTTTTGTTTTAGTGTATCAATGTATTCTGTAATGCATGTGTTGTGATGTTCATGTTTTGTGTGTGTTTTTATTTTCTTGAAAATGTTTTTGAGCTGTTTCCTTAATTTGGGTGTTATGTTGTTTTTAGTGTATTGTGTCAGCCTGCCTAATTGCTGTCTAATGTCATTTATTTGTGTTTCTATTCTTCTCTGCCAGGCAGGCTTGTGATAGAATTGTGTTTTCTGTGTATTTGTCTGTGATTGTACTTTCAGTCCATGGTGTGTCACTACTGTGACTGCCCCAGCATAAACTAATGTATGAATGTCTGCGAGTGTAGAAATTGAATGAATGTAGTGTGGTATTAAGTGAGTGTTTACATAATTTAGTGTTTTTCCTACTTCCTTCGACGTGTTGATTTTTGGTATTCGTGGTCTTTGTGTGGGATCTGTGCCTGTATATTTAGTGAGTGTTTCCTGAAATATAAGTGAGAGCGTATTAACTAAATCCATGTCTATGTTATTAGTGATGGGTGAGGAAGTGTCTGTAGTATCATTAGTGCTAATTGTTGTATGTGTGTTATTATCAATGCTTGTTACTGGATTATCCTGACAGGTTACATGATCTTCATTAATGTTAGATGTTTCTGTCTGTTGATGTATTTGATCAGCAACCTGTTGTTTGAAAAGTTCAAGTGTTGTTTGGGGAATAAGGTTGTTGTGTATAATTGTTCTTTTTTGATCAACAACCCTTTGTTCGGTGACAGTGAGATGAGGATACTGTTGTGTGAATCTATGGTATAGTTGTTGTCTGTATGCTGTCATGTTTGTTTTGAGTTTTGTGATCGTGTAGTAAGTACGGATGATAAACTCATTCATTTCTACCGTCCATTTCATCCGTTGGCGTGGTTTTCCAGCCTTTGTGGTCTGTGGATGCATTGCCACAGAAACACCAAGGCTGGGTTGGTTCCTCACATCTGTTGAGGGCATTGCAGTAGCCATGCTTGGGCCGGTGCTGCTTTCGCCACCGGTAACCAGGGGAGACTGTGGCCTATTTTTCGAACGTGAGCCTCTGCCTAACTCACGAACGCGGACCTTGTTAACCCGGGCGACGTCCGAGCTGGTATCACATTTGGATCTGGTTACTACCATAATACGTATCTCCACAGAATGTGGGTGTGTGGTCACTCTTAGCTTCATTTCTCCCCATAGACCTTACTGGCATGGGTGTCCCTACCAGGAGCTTGTGCTCCAGCCTGCATTGCCCTATGGATCAGTAAAATTACTGGGCTCTCCCACCACGACCAGGTGGTGACCATGGGAGAGTTATTATTATTATTATTATTATCAACTCGTCTCGATTATATATATAGATTCATTTGTATACATACTCTAAGTTTCAATTTGCATCTTTTATTGAGTGTTTTTTGCTTGATCTAAAGAAGTATAGTAATATTAGTGCAAATATGTTATTACTATATTCCTTTAAATATTTGTAAGTAAAGTTATTTATAAAAATTAAAATACTTATATTGTTATGAATAATTCTGAATTATAAATTATTCTAATATTTGTGTGTGATAATGTAATCTTTTTTCAGTTGTTATTTAATTACATGATAAGAGTACACATAGAAGCGGTTATGTGAAATAACATCGTCGTCACTTTACATATAGTACATTATCTAAATTTTGGAATTATTTGAACTTGATATGATATCTGTTCCCGTTTGTAATAATCATAAAATATATTTTAATCATAAAACATTGTTGGATGGTGGCTATGCGATAAGGGATTCATCTACCTTTGTAAACAAGCCCACTCGTGACAATGACATCACAGGTAACGCTCAACCATCCTGCAAAGGGCAGGCAATCAAGTAAACATGTTCAAAGATTCAAATTAGGTTCCAGTTTGGAACCATGTGATAATTCTACTTGGAAAGTTATTTCCTTTAAGTATCACGTCCATGTGAAAATATTGAGAAAAAATTTGCCTATATTAATAAAACATTTAAAGTTTTTAAATTTGTACAGAGAATTGACTCAAATTTTTTTAGCTTTCTGAATAGTTCTCTATTCGAAATTCACTAAAATCGTGATTACTAATGTTGTTTTTACTAATTTGAATTAAAAATTGAAAAATTATCATTAAAGATGTTTGTAATACTTGAAAACACTCGAATAATAAGAAAGTTTGTTGAAAAATTCTGCACATCATCACTCTAGTTCTATTAATGAATACACCAATCATGAAATTTGATGATTTAATAATTATGTGAAAGAGATTTAAAACTTCACTAGTTCTTTGTTTAGAATAACAATAGATAAAATAAAAATTTACATAGTTAATAAAAATTATTGCTGAATAAATTTCAAAATTAATATTTATTTAAATTTTTACACATCATAAATTATCTTGATATATTTCATATATACAAATATATGTATATGCATTTGATACTTTTTATTACATAAAGATTATTTGTATCAATCTTAATGAAATTATGTTTTATATAAGTAATTTTATAAAGTAATTTATTTAAACTTTTTAATATGTATTGTTAACTAAAAATAAAAGTGTAAAATCAAATTATTTTTCATTTACTGTATATTCCCTTAATTTGAAATAGATCTACTACTACTGAAATTTTTTAGAGAATTAGGGAATGGATGAAGGGGAAAGTAATAATATATAATAAATTATTTTCAAATAAAATAATCTAATGAAATATATGAAATTTTTCAAAACAATTAAGCTAGATAACTGTTATCCTCAGAGAATTAAAATCCTTAATACAAGTATTATCTTACTTATTTGGTTAGAGAACTGTTTATAACTTTTTCTAAGTACAAGTAATAATTTGTATTAGGTGAAATATGATTATGCTAAAAAAAAATTCAATATTTATAGAATTCTTACTAATGACATTTTACTAAAGTATATTATGAAATGAATATTGTAAAGCAAAAATAGAGGAAAAATAGATTTATTTTGTTTCTGTAATTTCTAACTATAAAAAGAGCAATTATTAAGATTTTAACAATTTAGAGATAGTTATATTATTGAATATTTAATAACCATGTATGAATATACATCTACTCTATATTCCATTTGCACTGGAAAAATAATAATTCTAACAAAAATAATGCAGTGTAATTTGATAGTTGCTGTTTCATTGTTTGAAATTGCTGACCAATGAAAGGATGATAATTATGATTTGTTATATTTAAATTACAAAGTGTTTTTTGTGATATGTGCTCAATCCTGATTTTGAAATAGTTTGTCATAGTAGATTTATTAAGTATTGCAAATTAAAATTACATATTGATTAACGTGCGTCTTCAAACTTTTTTCTATTAAAAACGAAGATAATTTCATTTTCAAGGTTTATTTTATGCAATATAATACTAGACATTAGGCTATATCCAGACAATTGATTTATATTTTTTAAATAGTGTGAATATAAGATCATTAATTTATATATCAAAATTATTAGCAATTGAATGTTAAAATATTAGAATTAGTACAGACAGTTTTGCTTTTTGTCAAGTGCATCACATTGACATCATTAATTAATTAATTTTTTTTGTCTTGGTAATCATTTAATCATCGATGCAATTTTTCTATTACAATTCAGATGTAGATGTAGGAACACATTGTTTCATTCTTTCATCTTTATTTGAATGTATGCTTAAATTACAGTATTTGATTTTTGAAATATTGTTCAACAATTAGCATGTAGTCAATTCATAGAATTCATACTTAGAAGGTTTGTCTGCTAGTTGTGCAAGAGAAGTAAATTGACTCCAATGTATAAGGCTGCGATGTCTAGTCTTGTTTTAGATCTGATCTTATTTTTTAATTGGGCTGCAATTTGAAAAAATTGTAAACCTATAAATTTCCACTGTTGTCCATCTGTTTGTCTGTCCTTCCCTAATCTCAAGAAGAGTGTTAGATATATGAAAGTCAAGAACAGATATGGAAAGCTTAGGAGGCAAGAGGCACTGAGTAATTATATACAAACTTCTGGCCTAGACTGATAGTCATGTGATTTTTCAATTAAAAAATTTCCTCTGAATGGAATTACATAGAGGACAGGCACAACTCTGTTGTTATCAGGAAAAGTATAATGTACAGGGACAAGACACTACTAATTTGAGATGGAGAATATATATTTTAAATTAAATAAAAAATTAAGATTATGATTAAAAATTGCAGCCCAGCATTGTGACGATGTCAAAATAAATAATTGTCTTTTAACTTAGTTTCTTAAATCCATATTTTATTCACATTAATAACAATAATGTAAATAATATGAACAAGTTTGTTCTTATTATTTACATAAATTAACATAAGTGTACAATAAATAATTATCAATATAATTAAGTACTGTATGTTAAATGACAAATGAAGCATGTATAAGTTATTCCCTATGAAATAAATAATATGCCATAAAATTATATCTATAATTTATATTTTTAAATGGAAACATTTCACAACTACTAGAGTAACATTATAACAAGTTAAATTACATACAAGGAGATGAATTTTCATATAATATGTAATTTTCATTTTGAATTTTTGAAGTGATTTATAGATATTGCTCAATGCAATTTGATTTGAGTCTTTAATTCAGGAAATCAAAATCATCAAATTGGCTTTACTACATATTTTATGTTATTGAATATATATAATTTTGTTACAATGTGATTTATTATTTTTTAAATAAATATTTATTTGTTAATCAATATCGTGTAACCTTTTTGTGCTAAATATAAATAAAAAAGTTAGTTTCTAATTGGAGGAAAAAGTAATTTGACTAAGCAGGTATCAAAGTTAAAACTGGTAATAACATAATTATCAAATTTAGCTTATTTCTATTATTTTAGTCTAAATTTAGTTCTTAAATGATAAGTAATTTTTGAAATATTTTGTAAGCTTAGAATGGCAAAAAACAACTTGTTTGTTTTTGTATACAGAATATTGCAATATAATTTACCTACTAATTATTGGAATTGTAAAGCAGTTTTTATTCATATTTGAATATACTACATTAGATTTGTCTTGAAATTAACTAGAATTGAATTAACTTTTCTGAATAGATAATATACACAATTGCAAGTAAATACTAAACTTTTATTGTGTAATTATTTTCAAATTTAATCTCATTTTATTAAATATACAGAACTGAATCCAATTTCAAAATACAAATAACATTAAGAATTGAATAATTGAAGAAAAACAAAATTATTATGTATAGTATAGTATAATTATAAGTTATGTATGAAAATCAATATCAACACAAATGAAATATTTTTCAAATTAAACTAATCTAATTTAAAATTTTTCATCTAATTAAAATGAATAAAAAATATTTGTAACAGATTGGTGAAAATGAATGAATACTTTTTAACTTGAAATTTGAATAAGTTTAACTTTAATGTATGATTTAAACTTATATTGATTAATTCTTTTTACTTCTATGTCCTTAATGTTTTAATTTTTCGTTTTTATATGGTCTACTTGGATCTTGTTTATAAATAGGACTTATTATACTGATGTAGTACACCAGTATAATAAGTCCTGTTTATAAACAGAATCTAAGTAGAAAATATAAAAACAAAAAATTGTGTTGATTATTTTGTCTTTAATTTTACTTTGATTAATATTTTATTATAAATATTAATTATTTATTACTATTATAGGTTATTATATGTCACCTTATGAGGGCCAGGCTGAATATGAAGAAGTACAAAAAAGTATTACAAATGCAGATGAGGTATATTTTTATAGCTTTCAAAAATCACAAAATTTTTACATTTCCATTTGTTTCTAATCTGATATATTTAAAATAGCTTTATATATTCTTGCTGTATTCATTCTAATCTATTAACATATTTTTCCTTGGATTTAATAATAGGTTAGATCTTTTTTAAATCTACTTAATTATTTTGGTCTCTTTAACACTATATAGTGCAAACACATGAACACTTGGCAATCTTCATCTTAACTTTATTCAGTTTAGTTGACTTAATTATTTTTAAAATAAATTTTAAATCTTAGATTAAGTAGAAACAAAAGTGTAATGAAGATAGGGCATTAAAGATGATGATTAGGTTATATGGCTTGAGCATTAAATAAGAAATTGCACTATGAACTTGCCCAATAGATAATTGAGTTATCTTTTCGTAAATAATAAAAGTGTTAGATTAATATTGAAAATGTTAGTGCTTGTTCATCATCAATGCAAGCTCTTAAAACATAGTTTATAAATTTAGGTAGTCTAACAAATAATAACAAATATTCATTATTACAAAATGGAAATTTAGTTTTAACTGCAATACCTTTTATTGTCCCAGCAACACTTTACTTGAACATACAATTGTTTTCGACCCTCTTGCTAGATCTTCTTCAGATAGGACCACTGCATTAGATTATTCACTATAACTACAGTTTGAATGCAGGAGTGTTTCAATTCAAAATTATGTAATTAAATTTAAAATAATTAACTGCTGATAGCCAATAATAAAATATAAATTAAAAAATTACAAATTATACATACAACTTAAATAAACTGTTAAAATTATAAAAGTAAACATTGTAGAGAGTGAAAATAAAGTGTTCAATACATATCATAGTGTCATGAAGAAATAATTCCAATACATATATATGAAAACCATCTGAATGTTAATTTAGATCACTACATTGCTATTCCGGTTCTTCTTATCTCTCCTCCTTAACTGGATTATATAATGACTTCCAAACCAAAAGATAGTGTCCCCGTGTCCTTGTGATTGATGCAACCCCTCTGCTTGCCACTTTAAAAATCTCTAAAATCCCTAGTATTCTTATATGACTATTTTTAAAGATAGTATGTATTATTTCAGCATTTTCTGAGCTCCAACACCTGACTCTGTAGTAAACATGACTAATGCAGTAATTGGCTTGTTCTTTTAATTCAGTATATAGAGGACTGAAAGTATTTGTATGACCAGGTGAAATATTGCTGGGATATTAAAAGGTGTTAAAGTTGCAATTATTGACATATTTCCCAGTTTTAAGTTTGCATATTTTAAATGGGACTTTAAATTAAAGTTATGAATTCATTTGTTGTAGATATAATTTTCCCCCTACAGATTATATTAATCAAAATTTATATATATATCATATATGCAAGCATAAAAGTCAATTTTTAAGCCTGAAAAATCTTTCAAAACTAGGATTTATTTATACAGTAAGACTTGCCATTGAGTAGTAGTATTTTCCAAAATAAGATTCAAAAAACTGTTTAAATCTTATTTTGGTTTGGAATCATATTTGGATCTTGTAGTCTGAATCTCTATCTTAGTATTCAAACTGAAATGATCCTGATGATAATCAATGAATAAACCAAAAACATTTGTTGTTATAAATTTAATAATCTATTACTTGTTTGGTGTTGTTTTGAGATCATAGAATAGTAAACCAATAGAACAATTCTTCTAATGCTCACTACATTACTTATCATCACTCCAAACTGTTACAAATATTGAAACTTGTATTTGATTAACTTATTTACCATTGAGATTTAATATAATAATAATTTATTCTAAGTGAACTTCACACCATATCATTTCCAAAAGCTGATGTGCCAACACTGATGAAAAGGTGGAGTGTAAGCAAAACTGTACAACAGTGTTATACACAGCATAGCATTATGATATATATAATATATATATATTGTATATACTGTAGCATACTATCATAATTCTTTGCTGTTGAAACTAGTATCACAACCAAAATTTTAAAATTTGGTTGTGGTACTAGTTTGTTTATTTATATTACAGTTAGTGTTTTAATGAAAGTTAGGACTGTCTGCTGGGAAATCAACTTAAATGGTTAAACCAGATTTCTAAACTGAGAAACTTGAGGTTGACTTACAAAATATATACTTTATGTAATAGAATATATTTTGATTTTTGATTTATGTTAATATTGAAAATATCTTGTGAAAATAATTATTTTATTTGTATTAAATATTAAATATCAAAAATGTCTTTTGTTTCTTAAATACAAATTGTTTTGAATTCAAAACAGTAATTACATTTTTTTTATATGAAATATTTATTTGTAATATACTGTACCTATCAATTTTTTAAGATAGCCTAAACATATATTTATAGTAAAGTTTATTATATAAATCTTTATATTTTTAACAAAAAATTTTACAAATGAAATTACTTTTTTTAAATTTAGTATAGTAAAGAATTACAAGATGATGTTGAAACAGGAATAACCAAAGAAAGAAAAATTGTATGGCTGAAAAGAAAGTTGAATATGTGTATATCAAGAGTGTTTCTTGAATCTTTTACTATGACTTTTCTTGGTGAATGGGGTGATCGTTCACAATTAACAACTATTATTTTGGCAGCAAGAGAGGTAATTAATAATAAAATCCTTTTATACACATACACATGCATAAACTCATTTTACAATTGGTTCAGCATTGAATCAAATTATTTTATGGTCTTACAATTTCCATTAATCAAATTATAAGGTGATCATTATGATAAGCCATTCAGCAATAAAAATGCAAGTATTTTAAGTAACCTGCATTTATCATTATAAATTAGATATAAAAAGCAACTTAAAGCATTAAATATATATCAGCAATAATTTATTATTGTTTAATAAATTATGTTTTAAAATTGATTTAATATTCCATAAGAAACTATTACATCCAACATTGCAATTAATTTTAGAGTAGGAATTAATTCAGTTATATGGTAAGAATTTGTTTTTGAAGTTTTGGAATGAATTACCAAAACAATTTATCATGCAAATGTCAATACAATCTTGTGATAGTTTCATGATAAGGGAACTTTCAAATGGATTAATGTCATAAAGCAAGCTTTCACTGTAAATTTTTACCACAATATATGAGAATATTGAATATATATTTAGTTTAAAAAGTATTTTAAAATTTTTTATATGAATTTTATTAATTTAACTATTGCATTTATCCAAATTGTCATAATTTTTTACTTGGTGCAATTTTTTACATCTCAGATTTTTGTTTGGATATCAATTATTTTTGGTTAATGATTGTGTTATTACATGAAGACCTAAGATGGTGATGTACGGATCCATCAGCACTCAACAATGGTCACTGACCAAATGCTTTCAATATGCCATTTAGTAAAATCACTATAAAAAGTTTTAATTCACATAAATTTGAGATTTTGTTATGCTGGATAACACTTTGAATAAAAATCATTTGTTTCCATGTAATTTTATCTGTGCGAGCATAAAATTAAGCAATAAAGTAAAATAGCTCTATGAGAGCCCTTGTGAATGTTGACCTACTGGCCCAAAGGTTTTGGTAGCACCTCACTGATAATAAGAGAAGCTTAAGGTTAAAATTTGAGCTTTCTGGACCAAGTAGTTTTTTTTCCCCCGCCTCTTAGCAGCATCTGCAGTGCCAGAAGAAGAAAATTTTTTTTTTGCACTTTCTGATTGCTTATATTTCAGCAATCCCTTTATAGAAAAATCTGAAGTTTTGCACACACTCAGAAAACAGTCTTTCAAACAAGGTATTCAAAATTACTTTTGGTGTTTGGGGGTGGGAAAATCAGCTCCTGGAAACTGGCAACTTTGGTTCCTGTAAATGTGTCAGTTACTGACGCATTTACAGTCAGTTTGACAAATAATTTTTCACTTGTCAAACTTGATGTGTCAAAGAGCTAATCATAGCTTTTCACATTGGTTTAAATCATTAATTTTATTATTTCAGCTAAAAGTTTTGAAATTAATAATGAAAGTAGCATTTTACTCAAATGGCATTATGGTAGCAAAGATTTCAAAATTTGCTTAATAATTGGTTTATGCAGTTATTTGCAGACAACCCTTATATAAATATTATAGATAGATTATAGTACATTATATATTTACATTTAAACTTTTTTAATCTAATGTAATATTTTAGGATACAGTTGGTGTTGCTTTGGGTGCCATTTTTGGTCATGGAGGTTGTACATCATTAGCAGTTATAGGTGGAAGATTTATTGCACAAAAAATTTCAGTAAGGACAGGTATGTCAAATAACAACCAATTAATGATTTGATAATTTATTGCTTTTTTAATATAAATATATAACATTTTAAAAAAATTATATTTACATAAATTGGCCATCATTTTCATTATATTCCTTTTCAATTGAAAAGTTTGAAAAGAATGAAAGCTATCTACTTTCATTTGAAGTAGATTTTTAATAAATGAAATGAATAAAACTAAATAATTCACTTATCCTGACTCCTATAACAGTACTAAGTGAATCAATTAGTTAATGTTACAAATATATTTATATGAGTAAGCTTAAAATAGTATGTAAAATAAAAAATATTTAAAAATTTGAAAATGATGAAGTATCCTTAATTTTCAGAATTCAAAATGAATTTTACATAATTAGATCTTGATTTGATTTTATTGAAGAATGTTAGATTTTGAACTGTATTACTGTAATCTTTAAGATAAGATTTCAGATAATAAATACAGTGGGTGATTAGTTAACGAACAAATCGGATAACAAACACTTTCGCGAAAGATTTTTATGTTTGGACAACAAACACCTCACAGAAAAAACACAAGAAGAAGCAACTTAAAATAATCAATATCGATTGGTCTTCCCTTGTCTTCAGGCAACAATTCAAAAGTTTCTGGAGTGCGGGAGACATCAACATTGACACTCAACCCAGTGTATACTGATTGGATAGTATTCCTCCAAACTTTGAAACTTTCCCTTGTAATTTCAGCCTTTTTATTTTTTTGGCAGAAACAATTCTTTTATAATATTTGCGAGACTGTTGGGCAGGCACTTGTTAAGTTTTGTGTCGGTTTTTATTTTCAAAAGGTGAGATTATAATAGCAAAGGTAGATGAGCAGATGTCTGATGTTCTGGGCAGTATGGCTTGAACAGGTCTACAGTAGGCTGTAATTCAATCTTATCTAAGAAAGGTACTATATAATCAAGAAGACTCCAGCAGTCTAAGGAGTAACAAAAATCACATCTGAGAAATAAAAAACATTGAAGAGCTCATAATGGAACCTGAAACGGATCTGACGACAGAAGAATGTCAAGAACTCTTGAATGAAGAACACCAAGAAACGAGATGTTTTCTTCTGAAAAAGAGGATTAATGCTGATATCTGCTATTAAAGATCTCTTGAAGAAGTGGGAGGATGTCAGGACAACGATCTTAGAATGGCATCCAAACCAGGTTGAGGTTAATAGACTTGGGGATCTCTACAATTACAATGCTATTAATTACTTCTGAAAAATCCTGAAGAAGAGGGAAAGCAATCAACATTAGACAGATTCTTTAACCCCCACAAACAGAAAAAACACTGATTAACAGCAAAACTAGATGCATTGGTGAAAACTTGGAATGTCATTTTAAAGATCCGCATCTAGTAGTTGTTTGGTGAAATAGTGATTGTTACCAGCACATTCACTTTCATAAATTTTCAGTATAAAATCTCCTCTTACATTTCTTCAATTGAATTCATTTAATACTTCCACTTTTAAAATAAAATATTATTTAGGTAAATTTTTCAATAAATGAAATCAAGAACATTCTAGAAAAGAATGTATGTTAATCATGCATATGTGCAATTACAGTAGAGCGTCGATAAGTGGAATGTCCGGAAAGTGGAACGATTTTCAGTCGGACTGTGTCGTGCTGAATCGAATGTTTTTGATACTAAATTTACTTCTAAAGTATAATTTTCGTGTTTTTTATATTCTTTAATATATTTATTTTGTTTGTACAAAATGCAGAAATAATTTTTAACGATACGATAGCCTCGATGATTATTATAAAAATTTTCGTTAGGCTTAAAATCGACGAAAATTCAACACAAAGCGACACGCAACGGAGAAAAATTCAACAGGAAGCGATACGCAACGGAGAAAAATTTGAACATCGGACAGGTTAATGTATTTTTTCGTACAAAGTCGGAAACTGGAACAAATCATTAACTGGAAGGACCCCAGTCCCCAATTGGTTCCACTTATCAACGCTCTACTGTATTTGAAAATATTGAAAAATTATTGAAATTTATGAAATTTTAGGATAGGCAATAGTTGTGTATCCTAAAATCCTACATTGCATTTCATATTTTTTTTAAATTTGCTAAATAATGTTTCTTATAAATTGTTAATTTGCTTATAGAGAAAGGTTTAATAAGGACTGACAATTGAATTTAAAAATTTTATTTTATGATTTTATATAAATGTACTATAAAATAATTCTTTAAAAAAAGAAATGATTCGTAAGTTATAAGCAAATGAAAGTAGCTAGAAAGCATTACAAATTGGATGAAAGTCTCAATGATGTAAATGTAATAAAATAATTTACTGTATAAATTATGAATCTGATTTATTATTAGCTTGTTTTCATTACGTATATAATGAAACATTTTAAAATGTAATTTTCATTTTAAAACTTTTTTTTTAATAAAATTAATAAAAAAAATATTATAAAATATTAAAATAAACAAATATAAGCTTGCATATAATTGATTTTAAATATTTCATATTTTCAATTAATATTTAATTGTTTTGTTTTGCATAATTTAAATAGGAGTATAATAAACAGAAATTAAAAAGTAGAAATTTCAAGGCCTTTTAATTGTTTCTTTTTCCAGGAGTATGCACACACGTAAAATTTATTTTGTATATGATCTGAATGTTTTTACAATAGTAATATAAATAAAAATCCATCTATTTAGGTATTTAACAAAGAAGTTTTCAATTAAACAATACAACACATTTTTTTAAAAATTTGCAAAATTTATTTATTTTATTTTAAAATAAAATTATAAAAGTAACTATTTAATTAAACATGTGTCCAATTGATAAATTAACAGATATATTCTTATTTTAGGTTTTTATACTTATTCTCTTTCTTAAAAATATAGTATTGAGTACAAATATAATTTGATGGATTTTTAGTATAATGATATTGAAATACAATTGTACGATATTTATTTCTACTTTTTTAATCATATAAGTTTTCTATAAAAATTATCTTAGATATAAATTACATCAATTTGATCCTTTTTAAAATTTTAATAATAAATTATAGTTTTAATATTTGCGATAAAAATTATATACATTAACACTAATAAAAATTATTATTTTTGTTTTTTTGCAGTGACATTTTTAGGAGGAATATTGTTTTTACTATTTGCAGTAATAGCATTGATAAAGGGACCATAAATATAAAAATTATTGTTTTAACATATTGAAATTGTTCACACATGAAATCTAAAAATATAATTTTGTACTGTACATTGATAATGAAAGTTGAAAATTATCAAAGTGGAAGATTTTCAAGAAATATGTTTTATGCCTTAAAGTTTTTATTTTGTTAAAAGTATTTTATATTTTTGATAGCATATTTTTGCATTAGCTGTGATTTTTTATCAGTTATTAAGTATTGTCATAAGTTATATTACATATTTAAGAGATTTTATGTTGTATTTGTGACAAATTTATCCAATTATGCAAGCCCTTAATTTTCTGATAATTTATTCTCATTTCATTGCCACTAAATATAAATCTTATAATATTTTTTTTAACTAGTAATTTAGAATTAAAGTTAATATTAGAATAATATTGCATCATATTCAAAGTATTTAGAAGTATTGAAAACATCAAATGAATTAGTTTAAACTTTGACTATTAGGACAAAAAATTAATGTTGTTTATTTTAAATGTAAAACTTGATATATATTTTATTGTATAACTTTCATTTGTCTGTACTGGTAGTCTCCAGAATTAGGTTTGTGATTTATTAATTATCAAATAATCACTGAAAATTTTGCTATTTTATTATAGATTACTTTTTCTAAAGATAAAATAATGAATTATCAATTCCTGAATAATAAAGTTGATTAGTATCAAATTTTAAAATATTTTTAAAAATTAATTTTGTTACCTAATAATTAAAGTTATAATTATTTCATTATTTTAAAAAATGTTTTGATAAAACATAGAAAATTAATTTAAAATTACAGTAGACTCTCTCGTTAATTCGAACTCAAAAGGATGGTGTTAAATGGTTCAAATTAAAAGGAGACCATTTCTGTTGTTACAGAATACAAAAAAAGATCATTTTAACAGCACATTACAAACAGAATAATGTTTAATTAATGGGAAATACAAAACACAGGTACAGTAGTGCATTCGATGGAATAAAGAAAAATGTTGACGAGAAGCCATGATAAGCCAGCACCACACGGCAACCATAAGCCATCATAATCATGCACCAACTAATTTAAAATGTTTTTTAAATCAATTTATTTATTTTAAATTTGATCTTTAACATCTTCCCATTATTGAAATTTAATCAATTAACACATGCTCTTAATTTGAATAAACAAGGTGCAGCACAATCGAGTTCCAATTTCCAAGAAAATTTTACACTGATTTAAATAGGAATCAGATGGAGACTAGCGTTCAGTTCGAATTAAAGGGAATTTGAATTATACAAATTTAAATTAACAAGAGTCTACTATATTAGGTTATTTTTGTCTGGATGTGGTTTTGATAATTTTTCATGTATATGTGATATCAACATAATATTTATTATCTAATTTAAAAGCATCAAAATATCTGTTTTTGGTTGTTGTAAAGAATCTCATACATTAATTTATTTCAAAGAATGCATATTCTTACGAGTATCATATTAATAAGCAGATGCAATTATTTTCTTAGTATTTTTTTATAAAGAGGTTTTGATTATTTCTTTTCTAATTAAAATATCAGACTTTGTTAAGAAATTAAATACTTTATTGCTGTATTAGAGAATAGGAGATGACATCAAACTTGATAATCTTGCCACTGCTAAATAATCATAAACTAGTCAAATGTAATTAAACTTAAATTCATTAAGATTTTAAATTATTTCATAATCTTTAATTATAATTCTAAACTGTTATTTTCAATAATTTACTTTTATTATCCTTTTCGCTTAAAATGTAAAATACTTAAGTTAGCAATAACCAAGAAGTTTAAGATGTAAATAAAGTTTAAATATAAAATAGTTTAATATGTTTTTCACAGATAAAATAAAAATAGTTTTAAAAATTTATGAAATGTGAGAATGTCTTTCTTTTGTACAATAAGTTTCACTATAATAATTACAACATTAATATTTTCTAAGCATTTGGTTTTTAAGGATATAAGCATGATACAAGCTCAGCATTGAGATGAATTCCATAGATGTATTATGCTTTTTAATTACTTATATCAGAATCTTACATATTCAGACACTGTTAGAATACAGCTCACTGTACATCCACAAAATATAGTGACTATATTTTGTTTGTTTCAATCTTATCTTACATAGGTGTATTTTAACAGACACACAATCTATATTATAGTTACATTGACAAATAAAATAATATATTTCATATACAATAGACTTATCTATCCCAAATATTCACAACATACAAAATAATTTTGATAAAATTAGTAAATTTATACTATAGAGCTAACAAAGTAAGATATTTTGTGAAAAATGGATAAAGTGCTCAATATGTTCTCTCTTCCATGGCCTTTTTACTATATCTATTTCACGAAAGTCTAGAAATTATAGACGTTAATCAAAACGTTTATGCCACACTACAGAAAACAAAATTTTAAACATGTATCTGTAATTTCAGGCACTCAAGTCACCTTTGTATTTACTTAAAACTTTTAATTAACATTTTTGGTCCTTATTATCTACAGTTAGTTTTTAGTTGTCTATAATCAAGCATTTTTGAAGTTATTTCATCTGTCATCAATATGTGTATTTTATCATGTTTTAAGTAATTGTCTTGATTTTGATCCAGCACTTTACTATCAAAGGAGTATCATAAAATAAATTTCATTCTTGAATTCTTGGCTATTTTTAACAATTAAAAAAGTCCACAAATGTAAACTTGTATTTTCTTTACTGCATAATGAAAAATGTTCCAATTCAAAAATGACTATAAAGTTTTATAACAATTACAGGAAAAACTTTGTAATACTATTAAAAAGAAATTAATTTTTCTTAATAATTACAAAATAATAAAATTACTTTTATTACATCCCATGTATTAACTGGAAACTATATTTGCTGGAATTGTAAGATGAAATTTAATGGTAAACTATTTTAATTCACAATGGCCTTATTTAAAAGCCATTTTCAGGCCAGAAAGATTCGAAACATTTAAATCTTCTGGAATACAAACCTTGTTATCCGTACAGCATTCAAAATTTAGAACACTTTACAATTTTACACTTTGAAATTCAAACTTTATCATTCTTAGAAACCAAACACACAATAAACAAAAAAACATAAATAAAAATCCAGCAATATATATAATGTAGAGTAGCCTATATATAACATAGACCAGGGGTGGCCAACTTTTGTATACATAAGATCTACTTTTTATCTTAAAAATGCGTTGCGATCGACTTGTTGTCATAGGCATAGTGTAAGTGGGGAGGGGGAGGTGTGAAATACATACTATGTTTATACACTGTTTCAGTACGTGGTGCACTGCTTATGAGTCGAGTCATAACTGCATGCATACTGTTGTGTTCGGTTACAAATATAATACATTAAGTCAAGACATCGCGAGCGATCGACCAAAATTGGCTTGGCGATCGACTTGTTGGCCACCCCTGACATAGACTATACTGTAGATAACTTCTTAATAGTCTTTTGGCTAAAAACGTTTTAGGCTATACCTCTCCATATTAATTCTAAGTTAGTCTGTGCATTTGGGAATTTCATATGCCACTCTCCAAGCATTTTATACAGTCTGTTTCTTTAAAGTTTATAAATCCTTTATTTCCTCAGTGTGTCAAGTTGCTCCAAGCTCTTTCAGTTTTATGGTTGGTCTGTCTAGACTACCTGTAGGTTGACTTGTATGTTGACATATGTTGCCAATGTGGTTGTTAGCATGGGATATAGATATATACAAATCCAGCAATACATGGCATAAAATATATATATTCCATGCTAACTAAAAACATATAATTTATATATACTCTTATGTTTTAATATCAAATCTTAAATTGTTCTAGTTCTAAATTTAGAATGTTGTATCTTTGTCACCTGAAGATGGCATATAAAAAAGTGGAATTTAATGGTTAATACATTATTTTTGAAAATGACAATAGCTATTAACAATACAATTAATAGTTGTTTTTAACTGAATTTTTTATTATTTAAAATGTTGAATGTATTAATCATTACAATATAATATCAATATAAAAAGTGAATTACTAAAATGTTTACTTAAATTAATGAAACAACTATTTGTATATAGTACATGTTTATAATTTTAACAATATATTTTCATTCCATGTTTTTTCCTTTATCAAATTTCAATAAATAGATATATAATTATATTAATTACTGTAGTTCAAAGTATGGAGAAGAAATATATATAACTGTTCTGCCTATTTCAATTTACAAATTACATAGTTACAATATTTAGTTCACTTTGTCATTAAAATCCTGTAATGTAATATTACAAAATGTTAAAAATGTGTTACACAATTACTGTATATATATATATATATATAATATCTTCTATTTCTTAAATTTTAATGTACAATTAAATAATTGACAGTATTTTAAACCCAGTTAATTTTTCTGCTCTATTTGTTTAATAAACTAATCAGTAAATAAGAGAAGAAAAAGCGAAGTAAATTTCATCACATTTGATTGAAAATTGAGAAATTCACAAAAATTATCGAAACGTTGAAAAATGAGGTCTAACAAAAATAGTTTTATTTTGAAATTTCAAATTAGTTTCTGGTGAATAATTTAACCGCTATAAATATTAACAAAAAAGTTTAATCTATGAAATATTTTATTTATGTAATTATATATTATTTCAGTTCAGAAAAAAAATAATAAAAACGAAAGTTTTAATACATACATAAAAACGAAATTCTTAAGATAAATATATTTTGAGTTAATTTTAAATATTGTATTGAGTGAAATTTTATGTCGTTTAACCGAGGTAATTTAACCTTTAATCGACCAAAACGTGTAATTTAGATATTGTTAGAAGAAACAAAAACCAAGTTGATTGGAACTTGTTATTTGGTTCACGGTACTGGAGATTGCATAACCTTGAAAAATGTCGTTCTTAACGGAACGGAATGCAATCAGGAAAGAACTCTTGTGTAAATCAATTCGATACGCAAGAAACTTTTTATTTTCTTAGACAATAACAGTAGTGTTCTATTGGATAATCAGGTTTTCCGAATGATCGAATATTTGTCTCTTTATTCTTCACAGAATCTTTCAATTATTAAAATTACATACACACATTTGTCTAATGACTTTTCTAAAATATCAAATTAAATATGTAATTTATCGAAATATTATAGAATTGCGTGCTATTTTTATAAGTTAGTTATATTTGTGTGAAGAAGTTTGTGGTAACGAAGGCTGCGTAAAATAACTACACAAATTACATACGTCGAAACCACTCTAAGTATTTGTTTCGATGCATGGTCGGATGGAAAAAAGGATTCAGTCTTGTAATTGCTGAGCAGCCAACCATTTATTATCGTCCTATACAGATAAATACTACTATAAGAAAAATAATTACATACAGTATACTTGTACCGTAATAAGTATAATGTGTACTTATATACAAGTATACGGAATTTTTAAAAATTTTCTAATTTTTTTTTGTATTAAATATGAATGTATATAGCTTAAACTTCGTAGAGAATAATTTACATAATTTCTCTAAATTTTAATCAATTTTAAAAATATAAATATTATAAAGTACGCCGATTTTTAATGCTATTAAGCATGCTTAATCGTCTACAAGTTTCAAATATTCTGTTATATATAACAACCGCTTCATTATGCTATAAAATACCACATCAAACGCAAAATAATTACTTTCATCTTATAGATTTTCTAAGCATTTTAATGAAAGATCAAAAAATGTTTAGAAATTACTCGGAAAACGTGTTTCTAAAGGCTAATTTCAGAGTAAATGTAGGTGTAATATTTCACGTTAATTTTACAAAATTCCTGTACGTTAAATTTTCTGCTTGTATTGACTCTTAGTTGACATAATTATAAAAATGATTTAAAAAGTTACGCAAGAGAATTTATTATCTTCAAAAACATACGTCACTTCATTTGAGGGGAGCGAATTATATGAATTTGAATGTCTAACAATAAATTTCGAATGTGAATTATGTTTTCTAGTTTCAGAAGTTTTTAAAAATAATACAAGCATGCATGCATACACACATACATCTAGCCTATATAATTAATGCAGTTTAGAAAGCCATTAATTTATTTTAATTACATTTCATATTTAAATAATATATTTGATTCTTTCACTCACTTTTATTGGTTTAATAATTAATGTAGCTACTAAAAACCGCAGTTTTCACCTTTAAATGCAATTAAACGTGTCATTTATGTCATTAACTATAATTAGTAAAATATATAAATTGCAAATTATTACACAGTAAATGTCATCAAATTTACGAATGTATTTTTACGGTGTATTACGAATATAAGACTAATTTCGGTGTAGATGTAAGTTTCTTCTATAACAAGGAGTATTTTTGTGACGTAATCGAAAACCTACGTCACAAAAAATTGAAAAAGATGTCAGTTTCGGTGACGTAAAGATCCGGACGAAGACATTCGAGCATCGGTCGTATCACTTTTGATCCATTCATTCACTTAATGCACTCGCATTTATAGTATTTCACGTCAATTTTACAAGATTTCTATCCACTAAATACAATATGTTTTCTATCTGTATTGGCTCTCCATTCTTTTCTTTACTCTCTCCTACATCGTACCACCTTTTTGTCATCCCGTAATACGAGTACAAAAGGAGATCCTTTCTTTATCAAAAGATTCAATCAGTATCTCAATCTCTACCCAACCATTCGCTAGAGTTTCAAAACTCTATGCTACTTTCAATCTGTCATTTACTTTGGAGAAACGGTTAACCTACTTATTACAAAGAATAAAAAAAGAATAGAGAAGAAAAGTGAATGCTGCAATAAAACGAATTGTTGCTAAAGTATATACGAGAAAATATTTGGAGACTTGTCATTATAAAACTAATTTATAAAGCATTTCGGTTATGGCTTCCATCGACTAAAATGAGCATTACCCATTAGCGAATTGGGGTAATATATGATTTAAACAGCAAAGAAAACAATCAGAATAAAGGATCGTAAATTTAAAGAAACGATCCTTTTAATGCATAATAAATTGATGGATCAGACGAGTCCGTTTAATTATCCAGCAACGTCGTAAATAATATCTAATTCTTCCCTCCCCCTCTGTTGCGATTGAAGTCGCGTATAAATTTTTATATTTTTAATTATAATTTAACTAATTAATACAAAAATTTAACTCATTTGCTACTGTTTTCACTTCTGATTATAACTAAAATCTCTACTTTATGAACGTAATCTATTGATTTAACTCTTTCCTCTTTTGTTTCCAATACGGAGATTATAATTTAATTTAATTATAATTAATAGCTTAATTTCAGTACGGTTATATAATGAGAAATTTGTTTTTGATTTTTTTTAAGGACTGAGTTAGTTCGCGATATTTTACAAAGATGGCGCCACTATATTGATCGATCTCATTTTTTTGTTTTTATTTACTTGTATTTTAGCACTCGTAAATTTTTATAAATATTTAAACTTTTAAGATATTTACAATTAATTTAATTAAAATTATATACATTACTTAAGTAATAATAATTAATTTGTTTTATTAAATGGAATTAAGTAAATAATAATAATAATAACAGTTTTGGGCGATTTATTTAATTAAATGAATAAAAGATTTAATAAAATAACGCAAATAAATAAAAAAAAAAAAAAAAAAGTAAGTGTGCCTGCCAGGGCTCGAACCTGGGACCTTCCGCGTGTTAGGCGGATGTGATAACCACTACACCACAAGCACTTAGTTTTAGTTTCCTTTAAAACGTTTATATATACGATACACGCTCGTGTCAATTGAACTGAGTGATTGTTCCTTCTGTTTTCATACATTTATGTAATTAAAGTTATGAGAAATTCTCGATTATAAATAATTAATATAAGAGATATATGAATACAACAATTATCATTAATATTTCCTACAATTTTCTGATTTTCCTCATCCATAATGCACACCAATGATGTTCTTCATCTCAATCTTTTAGATGGATTCCGTGATCCACGTCCGTATTCCACTACTATTTGCTCCTCTTAATGGTCTTCACGATGAAAGTATTCGTGAAGGAAGTCATTCCGATACAGAAACTAAAGTTTTTTTTTTTTTTTAAGAGAAAGATTCTACGTAATAATGTTTTTTTGTGTGCAAATAGGGAGCAACAGAGTTTGAAATGACTAAATATTATAGATGCGTTTACATGAGAATTTCTATAGGAGATATTTTTAATTAAAAACTTCCATTACACCGCTAGTTTTTAGCTTTATTGTTGATTTTATAAATCCGTGTATCTTAATTTTAAAGCAACAGGATATTAAATTTATGGTTCGTTTTCACCGTTGTCTTATATCTTTGTAGAATCTCTTAAGAGTTTTTTACCTATTGGAATATGCCAGCCTGGGTGACAGGCAATCGTCTTTGGCAAATTGCAGTCATACGTCGATGAGTTTGGCAAGCATTGACGCCCGGGGCAACGGAAAAAAAAATTGAATCAAGAATACCGAACGTCGCTAGAGAACGCCATTTTGAAAACGTAAATTTCTATTGAACGACTATATTAAACCGAACAAAAACTTTATATAAGCAAAAGAGAGGAGGGAAAATAGTATTTACACTGTCCACTTGTTTGTGAAGTCTATTATTAGTTTTTAAAATAAACTTTCTCTAGTCGAATTAAACCATTTGACATTTTAACTTAATTACTTCTAAACGCTAATTAGCATCGTATATATTCACTTTGTTTAAATATAGATCTAAAACTTCTAGAATATATTTTACTATAAAGAATTAAAGGACGTCTTTTAAAGAGATTGTTCCATTTCTATGCAAGGCTGTTGCTATTTCAATATTTTAAATTGACATTAATATTGTTTTTGAATGACAGTTCGTATTTTTCTTCATTTCAGGTAATCGTAAATGTCTCGAAAAGAAAATTTGAGAATTCAGAATTCCAGAAATCAAACTGTCAATCAAGTAAGTGGCTGAAAATTCTTTTAAAAAAAGGGAAAAAAAGGAAATTTATAACAAAAAACAAACAAAAAAAATCCGAAGTAAACTATTGATTAGCATTATATACTTCCACTGTTGTTATTAAAATAAAATATAAAAATTATTGAAACATTTTCTAAAATCTTTTTTCGGTATTAAACTTGTGTCGAGTTGCAGTGTGCATTTAAAAATTGCTTACAATTTCGTTTTGTATCCAAACTAGTTTGTAATTGTTAATTAAGTACAACAGCAACTCAATTATCAAGTTGGAGATGCTGAACATTCGACCACCTGTGGTGTGCCAGAGCAGGTTTGATCAACTTGTTAACATTCAAAAGGTGTGTCTATCTTTGCTCAAAACGGATTTCTGATTAATAGCAGCAAACTATTGGAATATAAGTAAAATTTATCGTCCGTATACAATGCAATCTTTTTTTTTTCTTTCTTCCAGAATAAACATTAAATATCTCGCATTTAATAATAGTAGATATGTATATAAATTATATTCAGAAGATGTTTGCAATCGCAATTACTTCTCTGTATCAGTATATTAGATAAATATTTATTAACTAACTTATAACTAACTAACTAATATCTTTATAACAGATCAATAAGTATGTTGTATAATTATATTACAAAAATATTTATTTAAAAAGAATTATATTAAAATCATGCTGGATGTGTTTTAAAATATTTTAAAATATTCTAACATAGTTTTTAAATATCAAATAATAATAATCATTTTATATCGGTGAATAAATGATTAATTACAATAGAAAATTTTATAGTTATATTTATTAAAATAAGGTTAATTGGAAAAGTCTTTTTAGTATAAAACAATAGTTATATATAAGATAATTTTTTTATCATTAATGTAATTTTCTGCATGGATAATTATACGAAGAAGTGCATATTTAGTCTAACGCATCCGAATGATTTATCAAATTAATGGGAGTTGCTAAATATCGGCTATTATTTAACCAATTTTGATGGTAATATCTCATCTCGTACTTGCCAAAAGAAGAAGAAGAAGAAGAAAGTAGAACCCTACAATCCTCTTATTTTGTAAAATTATGCATGAGTTAGTTTAGTATCTCCATACAAACCTGTAGTGCATAGTAATGTTGCTGAGTTTTAAATTCTTAAGCAATGTTATTAATATGACAGGAGTGATGTTTTTTTAATTTATTTGGGGTGTAAAAAAATAGCCGTCGAGAAACTTCCTCTCGAAACTATTCACCAATAAGGAGAGCTTCAAATTGGAAAGAAGATGAATGACAAAGACAAGTTTTCATGAATCCCCAACGACAAAAAGACGATTTCTTCCGCCGTTTCCAAGACCACACCTGACAAATGATGTGTCTGTCGGGGTACAAATATTTTTAGTCGTTAGTAAAGAGCCCACAGGCATATAAAGATAAGTAAAGAAGAAATGCTGTTAGATAAGAAACCGATAGACATACCGCATGTTGTCGATAATCAGATAAACTGCACCATTTTTGAATTTAAATTTCTTTGATAGATAGATTCTTAAAGACGTTTTTCAGCCATACTTTCTTTAAGCGTAAATAATTATATGATAAATTGAAACAATATTTTCGAGAAAGATAAAAATAATAGTATTTTCTTCTCATTTTTTTTTCTTATAAATGACTCGTATCAAGTTTGTTATTAAGAATTTCTCACATATATATATATATATTTGTATTTAAGAAATCGTTAATTTTTGCGTTAAAGTAAATAAATTATATAAAGGTTAATTCACTAAATATAAAAATTAATTTTTTTATATTATATTATAGCGTAACAATTATATTAGACGAAGGATTAAAGAATGCTTAAATAAAAAATAGAGAGCTTAAGTGGATAATGCACATGCCGATTATTGCTAGATTTTATTACTTAACTAATAAAAGCTGGCAAAGAGAAACTTTGATTATGTTTAAATCGGATATTAAGTAATAAAATAATATCATTTTCAAGCAAACCTTCTGCAAAAACTAACGGAGAATTTCAATTTCTACATTTAACTTAAATAACAATAATCTAGTCCTTTACTGGAAACGTTAATTGCTTGGATAGAAAACGAACTTTCATAAAATATCAAAATAAATATAAATTATTAAAAGTTATATAAATTAAAATAGGTTAATTCGAATGTAGATCACAATAGATTTTGCCATACAGACATGTGCTTATGTAATTATTCTTATTAATTGTCCTATGTTACAGTTGATATTCTATTCTTTATATTTTTAATAGATAAGTTATAAAATAATAATAATAAAAATAAAATTTTATTATATTTTTGAAAAATGGAGATGAATTTATAATAATTAAATAATATGAAAAAGAGAGAAGAATTTAATTTATTTTTCTTTAAAAATTTATAAACTAAACAAAACAATTCACGAATTAAAATATTTTATAATTAATACCAGTTTTTTACATTTTAACTGCATCATATTTTTATCCTAAATTCAATTAGAAATTAATTTAGTTCAGTTATCCAACAAGTAAATCGGGATCTCCAGGTTAATATGTTCACTCCTATGTTAACATCATAATCTACCGATTAGACAAAACACAAGCATTAGTTAAATAATATAAAATGGCGTGAATTTATATATAACAATTTTTTCTTATTTTTTACATTGATAAAAATGTTAGGGCTATTTGTATTTAATTCGTTTTATAAAATATAGGCCGAATATTGAAATAAATTAAACTTTTCTCAAGATCTTATGTAAATATGCAGTAAATGAAATGAAAATAAAATAACTATATCAGAAAATAAACACCAATTATCGGTTCTATTGATTTATGTTTAGTATCTAGTCGATATTTAAGGCGACGGCAACGTGAATAAATAATACGTACTACAAATATAGTCTAAAATCTTTTAAATTTAAATATATACTGGCATACAAACCATCTGGGAGACACGTGCTAAAAATGCATCCGTACGGCAATAGATCATCGCCGACACGTATACTATTTTCTACGTATGAATTATTCCCGAGTGAAGAATAACTATTAAAAATATATACTAAAATTATATTATTATATTATTAAGTATAAATTAAAATGAAACTACTCACAAAGCGCATAAATTAACATTCCAATTTTACTTAGTTCTTTCGTATACGAAAAAAAAAAAAAAGACAATTTAAATATAAAATATCGTCGGAAATTTCAGCCAGATGGAGCCACTGTCGAGTTTTATATAAGTAAAAATATAAATAATTTAAATTCAAAAAAAAAAAAAAAAAATTAAAAATAGAATTAAATAAAATAGCATCGTGCGTAGAATTGTAAATTAGAAATAATTTCGCGTATTTTATTGTAGAAATTTTACTTTAAAATAATAGTTCTAACTTAAAAATAGCTCGTTTTTTTTCCCCTCTTGTTGCGGTAGAAAAGATAGACAACGATCGACCTTGTCACGCAAGATAATCTGGTTTCTATCGTGATACGTATAATTTCACGTATGACGCTTTAAGAATTATATTGTATATTTATAAGGCCAGTAAACGGGAATGCGTTTCATGCAATGGAAACAACACTTAATGAATTATATAGCCCACCATTAACCTATATATTATAGTACTAAAATAAATATGTAAATTTTTATTAACATTTAATTTAATTTTATTCAAAATACTTTTTAATATATTTTTCATCCAAGTAAAAATACTTATACCCAAACTTATTTAAAATATTATATATATGCCTAAAATTATTATTACTGTATTGACTATTGCTTAATTTATGTACTCTTTAAACATAGTTAAATGTAATTTTTATATATTTATTTGTATAAGTTGAATTATTAAATATAAACGTAAATTATAATAAAACAATTGAAATTAGATTCATTTACATGATATATTTACGGTCGAATTTAATTAAAATAATAATATTTACCGAAATTATTCTTTGTGGATTTATTACATCACACATTTCTACGGTGTATTGCTTTAAAATATTTAAACCATAAAACTTAATTATGCTATTTATGAAGGAATTTATAATTTATATCAATATTTATTTAACAGTCTGGCAAGTTTAGTACTTTGGAAAAGTTTCCAGTCGATTGTTATCTTATAGAAAACTACTACCTACCGTAGATTGTTATATAATATAGCTGCATTCATTTATAAGATGTATTCCAAGTTATTTTTTCATACTAAAATCACTATAATATATTATTGAATGTATTATTCATTGGTAATTTAGGAACAAACATTTTGTTACGTAGGTTATGGGTATGGTTTTCTTATTTGTATCGTTGATAAATGTATACCATATAGCTTATAGGTATATTTTCTATATAAGGAAATATAATAAAAACAAATGAGCTCACTAGTGTTTTGATGTTTTCATCTGCACACCAGACTATTATTTTGATGTCCTGATAAAAACTTAATAGAATTGGTTGGAGAAGAAGAAAATAATGAGATGAATCATTGACCAATCTTAAATTTCTGTTAGAATTTTTCAACTGTGTAGATGGATAAATAATCTTTCCATCTACAAACGAAATAAATTGAATATGAAAATATAAATTTAATATATTAAAAATTTATATTTTTTCGAAAATTTTGGATTTTTTTTTTTTTTTTTTTTTTAAGAGGGGAAAATGTTTTCAACATTCATTATGGTTTTTAACCTATAAATTTATTTATTTATTATTTATAACAATTTTAAAATGGTTTCCTACTTCATAACGTTACAAACATTTATTTTTGCATAAAATTTATTCGAAAATTGACTAAACAGGCGTGTAAATTCAAATTAAATATCGACTTTGTTTATAAATAAATAAAAAGTAAATACTAAATAATTAATACATACAAAACTTTAATTGAAAAAATATTTTTAAACTTTATTTCTTACCAATATTTTTTCAAATTATCATTAGGTGATTAAATCAATTTTTCCAACATAGTGATAGCTATTTTTTTTCTTTTAATATATGATAAATATTACTTTTATTATCTTCTTATGTATTAATATCAATTTTAATTAAACTTTCTTTATGCATATAAAATTTAATTGAAATTCACGATATTAAAATTTCTATAATTTTCATTTTTATTTTTATAAATATATAAAAATAAGAATTAAAAAAAATTAAATGCTCTCCGTTTAAATAGAACAATTAAATCTTTATTTTCCTTAAAATATTCTTTATTGCTAAAATTTCCATTGAAATAATATTTGATTACCATTTTACTTCCATTTTCAGAATGATATTTGTGAGCAATAATATTAGGAAAAGGAAGGAAAATATACTTTGTTCAAATAACAATTTTACAAAGAAACAATTTTAATTGTTATTGTTATAAAAATAATCATATAAAATGCTTAAATGTTTCTTAAAATTGCTCTAAAAAAAAATAATAATAATAAATTTCTATTAAAAAATTTGCTATATAAAATAATGAGAAAATTGATTTCATTGAACTCTGAAATTGGAAAGACAAATTAAATGGAATTTCACCCAGAAAGAAAGTTGATTTATTTACTGCCTTGCTAGAATTTTCAATAGAAAGAGAAAATGGAAGAAATTTTTGGATCCACAAAAGCCACAAAGAACATCCATACAAAATGTATTTGAATCATTTAGAATTTTTATTGTGTAGTGAAATAATAAAATATCACGAAATTATAATAATATTTCCCCACATGAAAGTAATATATCAAATGTATTTATTAAATAATAAACAAAACAATATTATAAGTAAATATAATCTCTAAAAATATGAATTTCTCGTAAATCAACATTGTGTTAGTCACCTTCACAATACATTTTTAAAATAAAATAAATAAATCAAATTTTTCACAATTCTTTTCACTTTTAATACAAATATAACATAAAGAATTTATATTCTTTTTATTATTATTATTATATTTTCTCGATTATAAGATGTATTTTTGAATACAATTTTTCAATTCGAATTGTAAAACGTAAACAAAAGATATGTTTGCGTTTATATTTTGTATTGATAGTTTCAATAGGATCGCTATATTGTTTCTAGTAAATAGATTTAAAAGATGTCTAAAGAAATATATTTTATATTATTATTATGTTGAAAAGGGAATTTTAATAGCCTCTTATCACCGTAATTTTAGATACTTTTGAAGCGTAAACTATTGAAAGAAATTTATAAAAATAATAATAAAAATTTTTATATAATATTCTTTTTATTTATATTATCAAGGGATATATTTTATAAGTTTTTTATGTAATAATATATATATATATATATATTTTAAAATAAGATCGAAAAGTATATCTCTAGGGAAATAAGTTAAAAAAAAATTAAATATTTTTCAAGGACAAAATGTCGGCATGTTTGAAGAAATAATTAATTTTGTAGGAATTTTTTGGTATAAGCCAAGTTGTATCAAATTCAGTCCGAATTGTTTGAAGTGATAACTGATTATGTACGAGCTTTTCTTACCTCATCTCGTTTCCTGATGGCAGTTATTGATGACCTACGGGTAACCGCTCCACCCTTGAACATAAATCAGTTTGCGATCCATGCTTGCATATCTCTGTAAAGCGTACCACCAGAATAAGGCTGAGAGATAAGGACCCAGGGCTATTGTCTGTTCGTTCATCGATACAAAATCCTCAAAGTGGCTTAGCTAGCTAAACTTTCTAGATAATACCCTTTTTACAGAAAAATTATTATGAGCTTTAAAATGTCTTTTAAACTTAAGATAGATCGCCTTCTTAAAAATATATATACTGTATTTCTCTTCTATACAGAAAGGATTTATATATATATATATATATATAAAAGACTTTATTGAATTTATAATTGAATTGCATTAATTAGAATTAAAATTTTTGATGGGCAGAAGCAGTAAAAATGATATACTTAACTCGTTAATGTTGATTCTAACGTAGATTACAACGAACATTATGCAGAAGTTAGGGAATTTCTTTCCAATTATAATAGAAATATTATGGCTGTTTATGCTTCTAACAATGAAATCTAGTCATTCTGTTTTATCAGATTATTATCTCCTCTCTCAGAATTTTGATTGAATAGATTTCCCTAATAGCATTTCTTATTTCTCCGGGCTGTGAGAGGATGTATATATATACATACATAGACACACATATATATGTAATTTCCTGAAAGCTGCACAATAAATTATAACCATATAATGATAAGATGTCTGAAAATAAAATAAAAAATGACAGTTTTGTTCTGAAGATATTAAACATTTCTTTATCAATTTGAGTAAAGCTAATTTTTAAAATATTAAATTAAAATTTAAATATACACGAATACTAAAAAGTAGTAATTATTTATCTATTAAAGTGTAAAGTGAATAAACATATTTCGATATTCATTTAAATTCAAATTAATATTTTCATACTAAAAATTCTAATGAATATGAATTAAATTATATTATTTTAACGTAAATATTTAAAGTAAACAGAATTTTAGAATTATTTACATTAAATTTTATTTATATTTTTTGATCTTTTAGTAAAGTTTTTAAACTATTTTATGTATGGAAATTTTCCTTATGTAGAAATATTACAGTCTTATTAAAATATTCATGAAGTTTTCATTGAAAACCAATGAAAATTTAAGCGCACTTTTGAATTATAGAGATTAATATTCTGTTAACTTTTCAATAACTTTCGTAAGTAATCGAGAAGAAATTAATGAAGAAAATAAAATTTTGAAGTAAAATTTAAATAATTATTGAACGTTAAAAATTCGATAATATATTCTAGACCAGAAACACCGCAAGAAAATAGGTAACTCTTTATAGCAAAAAGTTTTTAAAATACCAAGTCCACAATGCCATTAGTTATATCCAAAATACACGGAGGGTCACTTGACACAGAATATTTTAGGAAAGATTATCGATTGCCGTGAAGTTTACAAAATAGGGACGACGGCCAGCATAATAAAAAATTGGTTTCCTGAAAATGAACTCCAGATATCCGCTGTTTTTGTGATGGATGATATTCCGGAAAGTCTGATTACTCCCAGACAAACTATGCCATGCAGACTCTATTCCATGACCAAAGCCCATACAAACTATCGAAAATTAATCTTGTGAAGTGTAAATAACAGCTGCAATAATTATGAAAATACTATTAATCCTAAAAATGTATTAATTTCTTACATAGCCACGTAAAAATTTTAAACAGTGTCATTTGAAAATGTACTTGTCTTTCTTCATTAACTGTAGCATTTGTCTTGATCTAAATAATTGCGTTGGCATATGATAAAGTGAAAATATTTTTTCAACATTTTAGAAATGTGGATAAAATAAAACAATGTTTTCTGTCTTATTTACATAAAACGAGTAAAACAATATACGCGGAACAAAACTGAAACTTCTTTATACTAACGTCTGTATTGAGACATTCCAAAGACTGTTCCAATTAGCATAATTTTTGGAATACCTAAGCCAAGATTGGAGGTTTGATCTAGAAAACTTATGAAAACTTCTTTATTTCTTTACAAAATTCTGGTTTTTCACTCGTTTTCTAACATTAAATATTTTTATATTGTTTATTAGAAATCTTACCAATAACGTGCAGCATGCTTCATAATTTTTTTCATGCAAACTTTTTTTTTAATAGTTAAGTTATTCTCTATTAATATTTAACAAATATTTACCGTATTTCCATTTATTTTCTTATTACAAATTGACTGTTGTATTCAAATTATTTTCACGTGAATTTTTTCTTACTTTATTGCGCTATGTTATTGTATCCGATTTTGATGTCTATTTTTTACTTTTGATCTGTTCAAATATTGAAGAATGTTAGAAAACATCTGTGTAAAAGTCGATCCACTCACTTTAGAGAAAAATATATATATATTTTTCTTTAAATGTCTGCCCTTGATACACTCTTTCAAGGTTATACTCGTCTTTCACTACTTGTACCCAACACGATGTTGTATGTTGCACGCTATTCGAAATCAAAAATTTGTAGAAATAGTTGGGAATTTTTACTCGATTTTCTATTTTTATAACAGTCGACTGTCAATATGTTATTTTTGTAATAAAAAATCTATGGCTTATGACCATTACTGTGCATTTATGTGTATTTTATCGTTAACCATTTTCGCAGCAGTCATACTAAGTAGACTCTACTTCAGCTAGAATTCATGAGAAATTATCAAACCTGATGTTTATATTAAAATTATAAAACATGATAATAAAATTAACAGCTCGGCAACAAAAATTTACATAAAATTTTTGCTATTTTTGTAATCGTAAAGCACACGAATTGTAATCAAAATATCGACTTAATTGTAACTTCCTAAACGAATAAAATAATAGAAGAAAGTTAATTTTTTAATGCTTTATGTATGACAAAATTTGATAAATAAATGTAATACACTTCTTTAAAAACCATTCAGCTGCAGATACCGTAGATAAAGAGGCTGCGTGTCAAAATAAATCCGGAGGAAAAAAAATTTAAAAAAATAACAATTGACACGTTGTCTCTTGCTGCACCGATCCATTTGTTAAATTAATCTATAGAAAAGGGAACGTAGATTCATCTAAACAGATAAAATGAAATTATTTGAAAATTTTGGAGAATTTATTTAAATATGCAAACATCGATAAATATTCTATTATGTTCTGAAACTTAAAAATAACGGAAAGAAAAGCAATCAATAAAGAAATTTAAATCAAAATTATTTATTTAACCTCATAAAAATGAATAGGAGCGAATTATCGACTTAAAAGGGTGAGATGCATCAAGCCGGGTACTTTCCCTTTCTTTAGATCTCCTTTTAGTTTAATTTGATGAGATTTTCAGACATGTCTTAGTTTTTGAATATAAATCAGCTCTTTCACCATTCTAAAATTCTTTAGAAAGGGAATCATTTTTAAGAATAGACTTATTCAACAGTAATTTATTAACGAGTAAAAATGTGTTCATTTTTCATATATTTTATTAAATAGAATGTACACACGTAAATATATATATATTAAAATTTGCTTCAATTCACATATTTTAATTATTAAATTAGAATATTTAAATATTTTAAGTAGAAATTTTATATAAATTTTCAAAAATTAAATTTTGCTAAGTAAAAATTAGAAATATATATATAGAAAATTTATAAAAGCCTAACATCATATTTTATAGAAATTATTTCTTCTGGTCTATGTATGAAATTTTAAATTGAAATTATTAAGTAATTTACACTTATCTCAACGTATGAATATTTTAAACTTACAATGACATTATAGAGATTACGCCTTTGAAATATATATGATAATGTTTATAACCTGAAAACAATACGTATAAAAATTATTTATATAAAGTTCTGAATCTCTTCGTACTCATTGTTAACTTTAAAAGCACTTTTTAGAATGATTTCTTCAATTTTCTGTCTATGAATATCAAATAACACGATAATATTTTATGAAATTTGAAATGGGACGTTGACAAATTAACAATTTATTTATTTAAAACTGAAAAAGTGTAATAATCAATAAAATAATTTAGGATGACACTGGAATAATAATTTTTTTTTTCATTTAAATATTATATATTGATGAATTTTATTCATAGAAGCTCGTCGAAAATAACCTGTTGTGATATTTTAGTTTAGAAAGTGGCTAATTAAATGTTTAAAACATTAATTGTAGCAATCAGATTTAAATATGGTTTATTTACTTTAGTTATTGGTAACAGAGCAAAAATATCAGGAACCCCTGTACATTATAATACCCCATAAAGGGCATATATATTATACGTGAAAATTATTATTTTTTCAGTAACTAGCCGGCCCCAAAGACCCAAGCCATGGTGTATTGCATCATTTTCAGCTAACTAGATCCTATTGAAAGAGAAAATGGATAATCATATCCACATAACTGCCATAAAATATTAAAACAACTCAATAGAGATATTTTACTGTCTTATTGAAGGATCTAAAAATGGAAATGCATTATTTTTATCCTTTGCTTTGTTGCTATTGGTATTATTACATATATACATTTATATCATTCCAAATTTATATGTATGTTGAATTTTTAATATTTAGATTAATGTATTCTATAGAAATAATAACCTACGTGTTCAGAAATATAAAACATATTGACTGTATCTATAAAAAAAAAAAAACTAGAATAGTATAATATATACATTGATTATTATTTATATAATAATATCTGTGAATTTTACTGTTACAGTCAAATCAATTTATCAAGTAAAAAATACAGTATTTTTATAAAATTAAACTTGAAAACGATGTAAAATTTATATTATTAGCAAAATGCACAAGAATATAAACATTATCAAATTACTTTAGATTTTTTTTTATTTATTTACAGTTAAAGAAAAAAGAAAATATACAGTAATCTACGTGTCTAGGTCATATATTTATACTCATTTAAATTGTGTATTCTAGTTACAGCTGCTTACTTTATAAATTAAAAAAAAAATTAATGTATAAGATAAAAATTTGATTAAAATTATTTATTTATTGTAAATATTTTGAAATTTAATTTTCAAGAAAAAAATTACAATATTTTTTTAAAGAAAAATTATTCTAGATAGATTCTGATGTCAAAAAACAACTTTAATTATAAATTTGATCGAAGAAGAAAGCCATATATAATAATTCAGAAAAAAAGAATATTTTTTTGAAGTTACAAGCATTCTTTACCCTTTCTAAAATCAGCCTAAAATTAACTTGACAGTTCAATATATATATATATATATATATATATATTTATTTATTTATTTATTTATTCCAATTAATAAATGTTTGTAAAAATTAAAATCGATAAAATAATTTTTTGAACATCAGAAAAGTTATTTTATTTCCAATTGGATGTGACATTATTTATTTCTTAAATATAAATTTGACTTATTTTGATCGTTATATAAGAAATAGAAAGTTTCTCATTAATTGAAGCTTTTAAAAAATAATTTGATATTAAAGTAATAAGTAAAATTCATTTATTTATGTCTTAAATAAATGTTTTTATATTGAAAAATGTTCCTTAAATATAATTTTATGAATTAAAATATTTGATTGATTTTTCTTTAATTTATTTAAAGCTTGTAGTAAAGTTGTTAAACAGGAAAAATTATAATAAATTAAAGTCGAAAAAAATTAATGAATTAATGATTAATAAACCATAAAATTAATGTTTTTTAATAAAATTCTATACTTAGAAAAATATTAAATTTTATTAAAAGAATAGATAAATTGCATAAATAGAATGGTATTTTACATTATGTATTAATTGTTGGCTTTATATAAAAATTTATTTATTTATTTATTGAAATAATCAAGGTTACAATCAATGCATTATAACCTAACACAAATAAAAACAGAGCAATAGGAAAACAGAGATAATAGCATAAAAATTGAATGGAAAATATAAAAATAATAAATTAACTAAAATATAGCCTAAGTAATCGAAAAATTGACAGGTAAAGTGGAAAAATCTTTAATAGAATTATAAAAATAAAATAAGGAAATAAATACAATAATAAATTAAGTTTTACCACATAAAAATTTGATTCAAGTTATTTTTATTTTAATATTTAATGATATGATTTTTAAAAATATAATAAACTATTTCAATCTTTTATTGTAAAAATATGATTAATTTTTACGAATTATTTATATTACTCACAAAATTTTGATTGTACTTTAACGTAACTATATCTAAAATGTTTTAAATGTACTACACTACTATTTAATTATAAATATATATACATTAAACTAATAAAATTTCATAATATACATGTATAAATTATGCATACTGAAAAGTGTGCAATTTCAGTAAATAAATAAAAAACATATTTGGATCTGAAGCAAAATCTTATCAAGTAAAATTTCTTTATATACAGTATATTCATTAAGAAAAATTTAAACAATTAATTATCATTAATTTACATGTATATTGACCTTTTTTCTTTCATCAATTTATATTAAATTATATCAAATGTGATAACGTGGCTAAAAGTTCAAAATTAATTACTTAATAAGGGCTTATTTTTTAAAAATTTAATTTTGTTTATTTATTAGAAAAATCTCACAGCACGGATTTATAATGTAAGAACATAAATAATTTTAATTAATAGCATTTTTTTAATTAAATATTTAGACTTAATTTTCTTACATTTTAACCTACGCTTTTAACTAATTAAATTTTTTTTCCCTTCTCTATTATTTTCGAATCGTGTTAGAAGTGTTACTTTATAAAAATTACAAAGATAGCAATAGGATTATATATAAGAAAACTCATAAAAAATACAATATTGATCCAAGATTTAAGATAAAAGTGAACAAACGAACGAATAAAGAGCAATATAAATAGTTAAAACCTCTTAAAAATAGATTACAGATAAGAGAATTATTATTCATTTTATGATCAATATAGATCAGAAGTAAAATTTGATAATCCCGATTATTAGCTTGCAACAGGTTTGATTACTTTTTATTGATTTAAATAAAAAAAAATAAGACTTACGTATGGATCTATTCGTTTAAAAAACGCTTAGTGGCGATAACATATTAAACATTAATGTAGAGTGTTAACAATTGTTGGCAATAATTTAGAAAAAAAAAATAATAAGGAAGAAAAAGAATAGCCTGATATCAATTAGATAGAAAAAGCATGATAGATGATCAGTCTTAGAGAAGAGGAAGAGAAAAAAATGAGGTAGGAAACGAAAGAAAAATAAAATAAAATAAAATAATAATAAAAATAGGACAAGAAATAAATAAAACAACGACCATTAGTGGAAAATTAGTTTACTTTTATTTACAAAAATGAAAATCCAACAATTTTAAAACAAAACTGGCTTCGAACTTTTCTCGATAGCGAATGTCGATAAAAGCGAACACCTAATTTGTCTAGGATAGCTAAATATTCGTCGATAGAACCAATAGTATCTACTTAGGAGGTTGCTATGACAACGAAAACTAACATCGGCACTAGTGAAAAAGCGAAAATTTTTTCCCTCTTTTTTATATTAAACTTTCACTATGGATTTTCCGATTATCAGTAGCGTTGTCTGATGATCCAATGCCAACGAGGCGAAAAGTCTTCGATTTTGAGACTTTCCCAATTTTAATTTAAAGTGAGAAAGTATTTTCCTCTTTACAATTAAAAAAAAAAGAAAAGAAATTTGATAATGAAAAAAAGATAGTAGAGGTTTATCAAAAGCTGACGATTGCGCGCTTCTAGTTTTTACTGCATGCATGTTGCCAAATTTATTTTACAGAGCGATTATATTATTTAGTAGTGCGACTCCAAGTATATAAATAAAAGTCTATGTAGAATTTTTGCTATTTTTTTCCTTTTTCTAACGGATAGGTTAGCGATTTTATTAAAAAGAAACCCTTTAAGATAAAATATTTTGAATCAACCTTTGAAGATAGAGAAATTTTTCTTATGCCAAATACTTTTCGTTTTAATAAAAATTTTGATTTTTTACAATTTTTAATAAAATGTTGTTTACAATTCTGTATATATATATTTTTTAAATATACAAATACATTTTAATAAATTTAATAATATATTTTTTTATTGCAGAATAATATATAATATATTTTTTTTTCCTTCTTTTTTAATTCAGTCTGTTTTTCAAAAAGTAACATGTATAAATATCATTAGACGAAAGTTAAAAATCAATTTTTATTATTATAATTTTTAATATTTCATCTTTTTAAATAATAAATGAACTTGAAACTTTTAAAAGATAAAATTAAGCTATTGTTTTAAATCTCTAGCCAATAAAGTTTAAGTACAAATAACATAATTAAATTTTCGAAACTTCTCATAACAGCTTTAGAAAATTTTGAAAAATAAAAATAAAATTGTTGGAAGAAAATTTTTAATGAGGAAAATTCTTTGATAATAATTGAATTAATCCAAACAAATCTATAAAGTTGTGTGTATTTAAATTGGAAAAAAGCAACGGATAAGTTGTTATTAACAAGAATTTAAATGCTAAATAATCATTTTAGTCAAGAATTTATGTATCTTAAGATATATTTTTCCTTTTCTATATTAAATTACAAGTTAAAAAAAAATACAGAGAACTGAAATATGATGTAGAATAGGATTTATAAATGGTTATAACTTTAAAAAATTAAATTGTTTTTTTTTCAAAATCAATATTAAATAACTTGTTTATATATTTAATGCTAAATATTTGGTTTTTTTTTCTATATTAAATATATAATTCTGTATATTGATCTTTCTTTAAGATGACTTGTCAGGTTTAGTTATTCTTTAAATAAATTTAATTCTTTTTTTTTTAAACAGTAAGAAAATTCATGAGAAAATTTTCATTTCTGAATGAAATTTAAAATTTCGATATATAAGAAAAAATCTATAAAAATGTTTTTTTTTTATAAGAAAATCTAATAAAATTTCTGTTTTTTTAACAAGAAAAATCATTTTCCTCTTTTTTTACATGAAAATGTAACGATTTTTTCCTCATTTTTTACAGAAATATCTAATAATTTTTTCTTGTTTTTCTTCAGTTTCATGAGAAGCTAAAGTATTTTTTTCCTCGGAATCCAAATAAAATCCAATGACTTTTGTCAATTTTATAAAAAAAAAGAAATATATATATATATAACAATTTATAAATTAATTTTATATAAAGAAAAGTTGTGAATTTTTTTCAGTTTTTTCATTAAAAGCTATCAAAATGGTCTTCTTTATTTAAAAAAAGCAGACAAAATTGTAGCCGAAGGAAATACATCAGAAAGAAGAATGATGCGCTATTAAACATTTGACTTATTTATAACATTCATAACATGTAGATAAGTGTGCATTTAGCATAATTAATTAACTCGTAAAAATGAAAACTTGAAAATACACTGTAATTGGACTTCTAAGAGCATTACTTCTACTGGAAGATGGAAGAAGTAGGTTTTTAACGGCCAAGATAGTGATTTACCAGGAAACTTTGCCCCTTTCAGACTGACTTAGCTAATGTGTTGCAATAAGTCACCACAAAGTAGTAATTGGAAAGATTCGCCATCGAATTTCCGAAATCCCCCTTTTCCCTATGATTAGGTGACTTTTAAATGAGAAATTTTATAAAGTGTAAGTCGTTGTTTAGTATCGAATTTTTAAAATGTTTACTTCCAATAATGGTTTTACGATTCATTTTTAAATTACGCTAATTACAACACTTTAGATATGTAATTATTACGGTCATAAAAATAAAACAAATTAGAATAAAACTGCTAAAATATTCATAACATTTTCAATTTATTATTTATTTATTTTTTTTACATTAATTTAAGAAAGTTCTATTCAATTTATTTTACTGTTATTTTAAATAATAATTATAGTTTTAAAACATATGAATTTAGAGATCAAAAGTAGGTTCCGTAGTGTCTGAAGAATACCTGTAGGTTCACGAAATGTCAGGGTACCTCTTAGCTGTCAGCTCACGTATCCTTATGTGACCCAGATTTGTCAACATAGCCGTTTTGTCGATGAATGTCACGCAACCCCGTTCTCGTTTAATAGGATCATCAATGTGTCTGTTTTAACACCTTATACACTGTAATAGTATGAGGTAATTATTGCTACTTTGATGAGCTTTAGTTAGACTTTGAGTTATAACCCCTTTTTTTTGTCATCTTTTTACTTTCTTGCTAAAGCTGTATTCTCAATAAACACAAATCCTTAATATAGTACAATTATTGTACGTGAAATTACTTAATAATAGAGTATTCTATCCGATTCCCCGTTTTATTATTTCCTATTTTATGTCCAGTTTTGTATGCTTAAAGATTTAATTAAGGAAATATATTTTCGAGAACATTTAACTTCTTAAAAATATATTCTTTTTATCTTATTTACTAGATTAATTTTACTTTAATTAAGCGTATATCTTGTTGAAAATGCCATTTTAATGACAAAAATAAAATCGACGAAAGGATTTGTTGTTCTGATAATAAAAATGAGTTCGAATTAAAAAAAATAAAAAGAAATAAAAGAAAAAAACAGTGGGAATGCGAATTTTCGAGGTTAAAAGAATGTCAATAGAAAGGATGTTCTAGGATTTCTTCTACCCAGCATGTGCGCTGTCTTAAGAGGTAGATAAAAGCTTGTAAACTCAGTACAGAAAACAGAACAAAACAATAGAACAGATAAGTTGCTGCACTTTGTTCTAACTTTTACTTCATTTTGCCAGGATCCTGGCGTATTGCCAGGAAAACGCCTACTTCTTGTTTCTATAGTTACCAGTTTACTTCTATCCCTTCATTTATATACCACAACATAATAATAAACATTTTTAAACTTTTAAAATAAAAATATATAAGTACAATAATAAAAGATTTTTAAAATATTCTTGCGGTTTTAATTAAAATATTGCGTTACTGACTGATAACATTCCTTTTTTCCCCTTCCTTTCAATCTGTTTTATTATATTTAATTAACAAATTTATTTTGAATTATACTTTCATAAAGTAATTAATATGCTTAAATTTTTCTTTTTTATTCTTGTTATAACGGTAAATAGAATTCTTAAACGAGACATAAAAATTAATTCCAGTTTTGCATATTTTTCAATAGAGTAAATTTTATTATTGAAGTAAAATGAATAAAAATAAAATTTTAACAACTTTATATATATAATACAGGTAATTTACAATAGGTAATTTAATGCTAATTTACATAATTACATATATTCGACGTTAAATTTCTATTTCAGACACTAAAGAATTTAAGCGGTTATTCTATAAGCAGGGAATTTAATTTCGAATTTATTCAAATTAAAATATAATTTAATTTTAGAAAAAAAATAAAAAAAAATTCAAGAAAGTTTTCGTTGAAGCAAAGGTTAAAAAAGAAATTATTTTGCCAAAGGCCATCTTTCCCAATCTCTGTCTGTCTGTCCAGGGACTAATTACTGACTGACCAGAACGGTCAAACAAAACCGTTTATAACAAACCATCTTAATCACACCATCCTGTCCATCTAACGTGTATGCGGTCAAGACACTAGAGTGATGGGGCCACAAATGGGACCCCCTCTTTAGTTACTGTCATTTCTTCTGCGGACACCTTCCACCTTTATAACTAATCTACTACATTATTTATTTTATAAAATGCTTTAAATTAATTACAATGATTTATAATTCGTGTAAATTACGTAGAAATGAACAAAAACAAGATACTCAATTAAATATAAATGACAATTAATAATAATATTGTTAATAAATATTAATTTTGATTTTATTTTATATTAAATTTGCGTATAACTTCTTTTTTTATAGATAGCAATTACAATCCTTTTTTTTATTTTTTTTACAAATTATTACATTAAAAATCCTGCCAAAAATAATTAAATGAGAAAATTCGATAACATCTTTTCTTTTATAATTTGAAAATGGTCAAAAACAAACAACTAATAAATTCTAAGGTGTCACTCAAATCTTCTTTTTTTTTACATTATTTTTTTATATTATTTTAATTTTATTAAAAAAGTAATAAATTCATATCTTAATTTCGAGTCTCCAGTTTTTGTTTATATTAAATTTAACTGGACTTTTCATTAAAAAAAAAAAAAAAGAGAGAGAGAAAAGAAAAGTTAATAGTTGACGGTCTTAAATGAAAGAATAAATTAACTGGAAATATCATTAACAACTTAACTAAATTAACCGGATATACGTTTGACCATTCATAAATTTAACGTTAACGCAATCGACTGTTACGAAGTAGTTTACCGGAAAGACGGTGGGGTTTTCATTTATCATTTTCGTAAGATTATAAATTGATCGGAAATTCGGTTATTTAATTAATCGATATAACTTATCTACTTCCCTAAATAAAAATATCTCGGAATGTTTGAATCAGTTCTGACTAATTTTTTGAGCAAATTAACTTCCTTCGTGGTCACGCAACTATCCCTTGAGTCAAAAGACTTTCATTTGCAACAGGTGTTTTCACTTCCGAGAGGATATCCGTTTCTAGAAATTACGGAAGTTTACAAGACAAGCCGCTTTCCTTGATAAGCTTTTTTTTTCTTTTTTATTTCTCTTCTCCAAATGAAAATTTTTGGTTTTCAATTAATTTTTCAATTCTTTTATGTATTAAATAAATTTTTATTTATTTTATAAATTTTTTTTTTACAAAATTACAAAGAAAAATAATAACAGGAAATAAAATGATTGTTATCATTAATTTTTCAACACATTTGTTTTATTATTATTATTATTATTATTATTATTATTATTATATTATAGATTCAAATAATGAAATAAATTTTAAAAAAAAAATTCTTTATTAATTCATAATTATTGATTTTCTAATGATAATTTTTTTGAATTAGTTCATAAATTATTAATTTATTTTTCTATAAAATTCAGAATATTTTTTTCGATGTAAAATATTCTAAATATAATAAAATTTCTTTTAAAAAATATTTATAGAAAATTAAATTGAAAAATTTAGATATAAATTATTAAAATTTCAATAACGTTTCTGTCTGACGAATTTATTTATAAGTTTTCTCGCGTGTTATATATTCTATATCAAAATTTATTAAATAATTTAAAATTTTACACTCGGATATTTCTATTTATTATAACAAATAAATTAAAATATTGCTGTAATGTTCAAATTCGAAAATTAATTTTTATATAATTTCTTTTTAAATGTATAAACTGAATTAAAACATTATAAAATATTTATTTTGTGAAAAGTATTTCAAAATATTTATCTTACAATAATGCCAATTCGTATTGTTTCAATGTTTACTTGTTTAATAAAAAATAAAAATAAAAAATATATTTGTGCTTATTTATTTTTCTGTATATTTACTGTTGGGTTTACGTATTGTTATGGATTTATATATATATATAAAAGAAAATTATATTTGTTTTGATAAATTGAAAAACTTAGTAAGTTCGTTAAAGTGTATGTTTCATTATTAAATTCTATTCTTGTGATTTAATCTATAGAAAAACGTAATCAGTTTTATTGTAGTAGCACCGGTTAACTAATTATATTCGTAGTTAGGGGGTCTGTACCGTATCTTGACATGAAAATTATACAAATTTGTGGGTTAGTGAACAATTGCAACAAAAGAAAACTTCTGCAATGCTCACATCAAACAATGACAAAAAAAAAGTAGATCTATCGAAGAAAGAAAGGTGTGGCTCCTATCAATATAACAAGAAGATTAAAAACACTGCGCTGGATTGGTGACAAAGAAATAAGTTTATGTAGGATTAAATACGACTTAAAAATAAATTTATTAATGAAGAATTCATGATTAAACCTCAATGTGTCGATAGGAAAAGAATATTTAATTAAAACCGAAGAGAAACATCGATTAAAAGCATTTTAATGCGTTGTTAACGTTTTATTTTGTAGTTTATAGGTACTGAGCAAAATTTTATTGTAAATCGATACTACAATAAACAAACAGAACTGTATATATCGACACATTTTAAACAACCGAATTCAATCCATTTTAGTTTTATTCAACTTTAATTTCGATATAAAATTGAGCCCAGAAACAAATTTAAAGTCATTGTGGATCATTGTTGAGAATAAACAAGTATGGATGTAAAAATAGCTTGGCTTAAGAGTATTTACTGTAATTCCATTGATTCGTTAGTTTGCAATCATCCTAACATAAAAATAGAGTTGATCCCTAGATCCAATAAGCTGACTGTAAAGGGTTATCAAAATTCTTTAGCGGCATCACAATCTTCTTAATGCCATATTAATGTCTATCTTTGGTTAATATGAAAGTCAACAAATTAAGAAGACAATTTCTTCCTACATTTTCTAACAGTAGTCGCATTCCATTCACAAAACTTCCCCCCCTAAGAAATGAGGAAATATTCCCTTTTTTCATTCGAGGAATTATAAAAAGCTTTCTAATTTCTGTCATAAAAGTAGCCACATTGACGATAGTTTTATCTTTGGCAGTGAAAAAATTTTTTTGCTGACCGGATACAAAAAAGTGGGTGGAAATAGTATTACGCCCAACAGTAACGACATCGGGGGATGGAAAGAGGGAAAGAAGGGCTTAACGATGTCGTCGTAAAAGTTGTAATCTCCGAATGCTATGAGAATATTGTGGTAGAGGTTTAGTAATCGTTGTCTCTAAAGTGACTCGTGAATTGGTGTACACGTGTGACTAAGTGGAAAGATGGGTGAAACATCCTGAAGTAACAACAATCAAATCAATGCGATCACATCCACTTTAAGTCTTAAATGATCGAAACTCACTCAACTAATGGTAGAAAATAAAAGAAGAAGAAGAAAAAAAGATCGTTCCGTAAAATGAAATGATTTGTGTTAATTTACATAAATGAAATATACAGATTTGACTTATTCATCATTACTTTATAGCAGCAATTACAATGATTATATTCTTAATATTGTTCATCCCAATGAATATGATGCAACAGTCGCTAGTGAGATTGATTATGTTATCATATCATCAAAAATTTTAATTAAAACTTTTAAGAAAACACCGCAGCTATTTTTCATTAGTTAAAAGAAAGTAAGGAATGAATTAGTGAAAGTAAAATTGCAAAATAGTTTATTCTCAAACTTATAACTTCAGCTGGGTAAAGTAAGGTTCATAAAGCTTTATACTCCATAAATGAAGAATAAATAAAACTCTTGGATAGTAAATTGTAGATGGATGAGTTTTTCTAAATCCAGTTTAGGATATATAGTTGCATTAAACAGTAATTTTGGAATTCTAACGATGTTATAGCATATAAAGAGGGAAAAAAAATTTACATGTATTTCGAAACTTTCGAGAAATTTAAACATGTATAATGTTGTTTAAAAACGTTAAATGGAAAAGTAAACAAACATTTTTATATAAAATTATCCCAATACAGTAATTAATTTCGGATTTTTTGTGATTAATTATATCAGCTCTTTCTTAATTAATTACTTAAAAAAGGGTTACTAAATTATATCATTGAGCGATCAGAATATTCACACTTTAATAATTTAATTTAAAATATTTAAAAAATAATTTAAAAATTTTACCTGCTCAGTTTTTTATTTTAAGAAGTGAAAGGTAATCTTAATATACTTTTTCTATTTTTAATATGATTAAGTTGACACTGAAGCGAACTTTATATACAGTTTTCGGTATAACGTTTTGCAGTAAGATTAGTCATACGCTATTGCTTAGAATTCTTTTTTTATATTTATCTGTGCGAAAGATAAAATGCCAATTGGAAACCAAATATAAGTTTATTTCATTTTTATAATTATATTTTATTTATAAGTAATTATGTCATTATCAATTTTTTATCTTGTTTTTTAAAACTGGATGATTTTGATTTAGTAGTTTGGAAGAACAAGTAAAAAAATTGGACAACATCAAAGTAAATTATTAATATCATTTTCTTTCAGACTGTAATTTCTCTAAAAAACGTGTCAAACTTTGACAATTATAGAACGTGGTTTAATACAAGTTTCATATTGTCTATTTGATATAATACAGCAAGAATTTCAAGAGGATTGAACATCGCAATGCAGAAGCATGTAAATTAGTGCATAACATTATTAAAATATAGACTTTAGTTGCACTTTCTAATAAAATTTTCTTCTTTTTATAATAAAAATTCAATACTTAGTTTGATATTCAATATAAAATAATACATCCAATTTATTATTTAAATATGTAACAAGATAAAAATTTAAAAATACAATTGCTGTATGAAAACAATTGTTTACATTAAAATTGTGTATTTTGTATTTTTCAATTACTGTAGGATATTTTATGGATATCGAATAAAGAAATGATTTTCCAATATTTGAAAAACATAAAAACTTCGATTTCACAAGATTTTCAGTTGCTTTTGTATTGTAATTTTTTTATTTTTGACTTGTTTTTTGGACAATCTCGTAATAAAAATTTATTTTCTGACTTACTTTTGAACAATCCTTATATCAAATTTGCATCGTTTCGAGAAAGAAAATATTCAATAATATTTTTATGAGAGTCTTCTCGGTATGTTTAACATAAGCATTATTCTTATACTTTCTGAACTCGCTGGTTTCTTTATTCCCTAACAAAGTACTTGATAACCATAGAGAATTTTTAAGTAATATAAACATATACTTAATGTTTCATATAATATTAATTAATGTTTTCTCTATGCAAAAACTAAATCGAGATTTTTTAACAAATAAAATTTTTGTAGAATTTAAATAGCATATATATCTGTATTAATTTATAAATCATTATCTAACTATGATAGTCCATTTATTGTGATCAAAATGATTCATGATATCATGAACATAATGCTGTCACATTATTTATGACACCATAATTGATAAACACGATCATATATTTGTATTAAGTTGTATGTCTTATATAGTATTTATAATAATTATCAGTATTTTATATTTACCAAAGATGCTACTTTATATATAAACATGATTTTAAAAGATTTACGCTCCTTAAAGATTAATTGGCAGGATGAAATTTGAGTTCATACTAATTAACTTTTCTTTTTCTTTTATAAAAATAATTACATAATTAACCTGTACGATAAAGAAAACATAATTAATATAATTAATTTTAAACATGATATTACTTTACTAGAACTTATCAGATTTAGTGATAATCATATATTTTCTATTTTATTTGATGTAATGCACAAAGAGATTTAAGCAATGCACCAATACAGCTATAGACTTAAACATGTATATATATATATAATTATCAGAATAATAAATTAATTTAAAAATTATATATAGTGTTTAAAACATAATTTTCTTCTAGCAAATATAGAATAATATTTAATTACTCTTAAAATGGTACGAAAGCGAAAAAAAGGATTAAAAAAATAATAATAATATCAAAAAATTACAGTTATGTTGCTGAGGTCCAAGAAGTGAAATCAACGTTTTATGATCTTTTTTAATGCTCTATATAGTTGTGGAAACAATTTTTCCGTCGACAGATATGATATAAGTACAACTAGTTTTTCTTGGAAAAACGGCATCAAATCACCACAATTTCGGTAGTAATAATTCGATAATTCAACAGGAAGTGGTTGAATGATTGGAAAGCAGGTATTAAAAATGAAGGCATTGAGATATATCGAGATTATTACTGTAATTTTTTCGATATAGGTGAGATATTTTTATTGGTACCCGGTAAAAATATGGCTACCAGATGTAATATTCCAAATAAAACTTTTGAATATCATGATCATAAGGCAATAATATTTCATTAAAACGTCAGTTGTATGTATTTTTATAGAAAATTCTACATAGTAATCTACGCTCCTTATTAAAAATTATCACATTTTTTGAACTACTGAAGGGATAAATATATATTTTCACCTACTAGCTAGAAATAACTGCTGGTCAGTGACTGTAATAAAAAAGTTTTCAGGGTGTGGCTTTTAGCATATATAATTTAATGGGAATCATTGGCCATAGTTGCGACCTGGATGATTCGAAAATTACAAGAAATCCTCATTCGAATCCTCATGGTCTGAAAACTAAAAAATGATATTAGAAAACAAGGCGTGGTTCTCCTGTTGTTAATATAAGATCGAAAGGTCGAAACCAAAATCTAGATGATGGTAATTGGGATGAAGTATTGGGATGTTAGTCCCACACCCTTTTTTATTGACTAATTTTATTTAGAAAATTCATAAATCAGAAAGAAATACTCTTTCCCCCCTTTTAATTAATATATTTCTATTTCAAAAATGCAAATCCCCATTGTTAAGTTTTTCCATACGGACTTAAATTATTTTCATTAATTATTTTAAACGCTTTAATTAATTTAATTAATCTAAATTAATTTTAATTGGATTTATTTTCAGAGAAATGTGTTCTTTAATAGCTACAATATTTGAATACGTTAACATTACTATTTTACTTAATCATATTAATCAACTCTTAAACCTAAAATTTTTAAAGTAAAAATAAAAAAAATAAAAAAAATTGCTACTTAAATATAACGAAAAAGAGTTTTAATATCATATATTTTTTTTCGTCTTATAATCAATTAAATAATAATCCCCGGATAATTCATATAATTTTTAATGCAAGAAGCTTTATTTTTTTAAGCTTAGAATTATTAAAGTTATCCAAATTAAGTTAAAGATTTACCTAGAAAAAAAAATTAAAATGATAATATTATCATCTTAAATTGGATAAAATCTTCATAAAATACTCTAATCCTAGTTTCTTTAAAAATTAGATAAAATATTCACATATATTTTTTAAATTAAACAATATTAATTTTTAATTTTTACAGTCGAAAAAACACTCTTTTTTTATTTGTTTCTATACTTCGTATATGAATTTAATTTTCATTCAAAAATTATTCATTTGTTTAATTCCTATTCAATGCACTACTACCTTAACATTTCCAATTATTTAATGATTCAACAATTGCTCCAGGCATTATTTTTCTATTATTAATACTTAAAAACTCTTTACTGACGGTTCCTTTAATTATTAATCTCTTCCAAGATATAAGAAATTCTTTAAAAATAAAAAAGTAAAAAATCCAAGTAGAATTATTTCCGGATTATAATGCAATTTATAAGATAAATTGTCTCTAGAAAATTTTTAAGTAATTTTCCATAAGGTTAAAGACGAAATTGTTTTTCAAGCAAAGAAAAAAAATAATAATAATTTAATTTTAAAATTCCTTCTGAATATTTATCAAGTGGAAAATACGGATAACGAGACAATTATTACAAAAGTTATAAGTAGCATTTTTCTATTAGAAATTTAAACATTTTAAAATTAGCATTTTGCTAAGATAACGTCTTCCTTTTATATGAAAGATCTAATTTTTTTTTTCTTTTTCTTAAATGGAAAAAGTTTATTACGAGCTTATTACAAAATTCGGTTAATTTTATTACGTTGTATGCAAATTTGTTTATTTTTTTCTGTTAAATTAAAACTATATATTTATTTAACAATTGTTACGTCATACAAAGTTATCACAGAATCGATTCTTTTCTTCCTTTCTAAGAAGAATTCAAGTATTTTTCTTCAAACTGATCTTTTAATATGTTGAAATAATTAAAAATAATTGCTTTAATTCTCTCATAAAGTCGTTCTATTTTTATTTTCATAGCTGAAAATGATATTTAAAAATTCTTTTATGATATTTCTATTTTATTTTTAAGTAAATAATAATAAAAAAATAACATTTTAAATATTCATTTTTATATATATAACTAAAATAAATAGTTTAAAATAATATATAAAGTTTAAAAAAATTCGTAAGGTTTATATATATATATATATATATATATATATACAGAAATAACCACTAATTTTTATGGTTGTATTATTTAAACATAGAAGTTAATTTGCGCTTTCTACACTGTTTCTATCAAGTACTAACGTTAATTAACTGAAAAGTGTTAAGGTTTTGGATAAAGGAAACTATTCCATTAACCTAAAATGGAATGTCTCAAACACTCACAATCTCTCTGTAGGTGACCAACGGCTCACAATGGATTTTGGGTGGACAGACAGCGGAGCTGTTTCTCTCGACATAATACGTTAAAAGTAGTTTTATGAGTTCGTCCAGCCATCGTAAACTGACGAGCAACGATTCGCGTGATGCACTACTGACCAAGGAGAGAACAACATAGATAGTACCCGAGTATTGTACAGTTTGGCCAAATATAATACAATTATATTTGGACAACCGAGCGGATGATCAAATTTGGATTGAAATTTAAATCAAAATTAGAGACAATTTATATAATTTCAAACATTTTTATGATAGTAGAATTAGCATTTATAGCTAATAAAATATTTTAGTTTGGTTTACGTTTATTAATAATATCAAACATTATATTAAAAAAAAAAAAAAAAATAAGTAAATAATGGTTAAATAGTAATGGAAGAAGTCAAACTTACTGTCTCTTGGGATGAAGTTCGGATCACACTAAGTACAGCGAGTTTATTCTTAGTTTTAGTAAAAGATACATTGAGAATCTATTGTATCCGTTTGATATTTCGGTATCCAGGGAATGAAAACAATTTCTCCATTAGATGACACGTAATTGGTTATGGCTGTTTTGATTGAAATATCAGTTACTCATCTATTACACTCTTTATCTTATAAAGTAAAAGAATTTGGAGAATTCAGATGGACACAACTTTAGCCGATGAGAGTGCTAATTATCATCCTGATGAGGATCTACTCAAATTGTTGATCATCTATAATTATCTTTTTATGCCATTGTAATTTTCTAATTATCGGCTTAAACATCTATTCGTATTAAGCCGGTCAAATATATTGAAAGAATAAAAATTTTCGGATTATGTAAGAGTAAATGTTTATTAATTTTCTTCGATTTATATTTTAAGTATTAAATTCTATCAGAGCGATTACTTTCTATCAAATATAGATTTTTGGCATTGCAATATCTAAAATTTTTGATCTGAAATAGGAAATGTCTACGTATATTCTTCGTCTTTTCATTCACCTTAGTTATCTGGTTCGAGACGTGTGACAACATTGACAGTTTAAATGGCAGAAATTTCACTTTCTTTTATCTAGTATACACCGACTGAATGTTATATGTTGAAGGAAATTTAAAATAACAAATCATAGTAGGCATGACAATTTTTGGTGGATTTTAAATAACTTTTTGAAAAGTGAAGGTCAAAGTAGTCATTTATTGATAATCATAAAACTTTATCCCTTTAATGAGAAATAGATAAAAATAGAAATTTCAATTTAAACTATATATACAATAATTTTTATTTATTTAAATTATATTGCAATATATAATTAATATATGATGTAGTATGTGTTATACTTAATTATTAATATATACAAAGCAAAATGAAATGTAGCATATCGCAGTTTGTTTTTGAGAAACCATAGATAAGATGTTTACAAATGAAAGATCGAAAACCGAAGTTCAATTTATTCTAAAACTTCTATAAAAGAAACCATAGACCCGTTTCAACATCATTTACATTCCTCGTCACGTCCTTTTGCTAGGAAGAGTCAATGAGATAAATTACAGACACTCCCACTGTACTATTCGATCCAAAAAAGACGGTTTATCTTCTCAGTCTCATCTCCAAATGCATGAGACAGTCGACTTTTTCTATTTGACTATTACAGCATAAAATTTTTTCATATTATCAAACAATCCTAAATATTCAATGCCAAGATATTCTGCTCGGCAGCTGGAGATTATTTATTGATATTTGCTTTAAGATTATTTAAAATGAAAATAAACATGTAATTAATCAAAATAGGTGTTTTACATATGGTTTTTTAAAACTGAAGTTATAAATTATTTTAGATGTAGTAAAGATACTTTTTTTAAAGAAATCTTAATAAAAGAAAATGGCGATCTCCTGTTAGAATATTGAAGAAATTTTGTGAGGTGGTTTCATTTAAATTTTTTCGTCTTTGACGTAACCGAAACTAAAACACGAAATTTGTTGAGGAAAGAACATTGTAATGCCTAGAAAACTTCTTTACAATGATCGATGACCCTTTCTTTCTCTTTCAATATCTTTTTTTTTCTGAAACATTGCCAATCGACTTGAGAACTGTTTCGAAACTTCTTTTCTTATAGACCTGTTTCCTTCCGTTCCTATACAAGTTGTTTAACAAAATATGAAAAACAACAGGTTAAAGAGATCGTAACGTTTCTAAAAACTATCTCTAACTTTTATTCTGCTTAAAATATAATAGAAGAATTCACTTCTTTTAATCAAACATCCACGACTTATCCATTCAATTTCTGTAAAAGACGAAAAAATTCGCCTTACTACAACACCGTATACTAATACATTTTCATTTCTTTGCTTTCTATCGTTGCACCTGTCGTCTGAGATTCACAGGTGTTTTCTTTTCGGAGTCCATCATCGTTCGACCCTACTTTTACAATAGAACGATGATGCGGTTGCTATGGTTACGGGATGGATGGTGATTGAAAAGATTTCTCACCTTTCCGTTTACTCAATGGGAAATGTGAATAGAGCTAGACGGATAGATAAGATGGAATAAGGTGTCAGTCAAAAGACTTTTAAAGCTTTAGGGAAATGATTCGCTTAATTTCATTAGCATAATTCATTTAATTTTCGCCATCCATTAGGAAATTATCATCTGATAACCTCGTTTCCTTTGTATGAAATGTATTGGAAAAGATCATCGCTTCATTCGGAAAACTGGAAAGAGTTTCTATAAATATCATTTTATTTGTAAATGTAGGTTAAAAATTGTGAATATTTATTCTCCTAAACGTTTAAAAAATAATTAAAGCTAATTTTATATAATTATAAATATAAATCTAATTTTTATTGTATTATTTTTACGATAATTATGAGACGTTTCAGATAGTTTCAGGACACTACAAGATCAAAACTATACATCAGAGAGCAATGAAATCTGAGAATAGAAGAAAGATTCTGCTAAGATCACAATGCAATAATAATAAAAACGTCCTATAGGAATAACTTTGATGAAACATGCATTTTACCATTCTTTCCTGTGACAAATAAATAAAAAGATATAAACTGCTATAAATTGCTTAAATACTTCCTCTATTGTTTCTTGTTTAAACGAATATACATAAATATCTTTATAATTAAACATTAATTATATTTCAAGAACTTTAAAATTAAACATGATTTAATGCAGTTTCTTAACAAAATTGAAAATTGAAATGTCATACATACATTAACCAGTTAAACTATACCTAATTCATAAACAAATTTTCGAATTGGCTAGAAATGCCAGAAAATTAAATATAATCCTGTAAATTAATAATAGCTGACACTCAAAATTACACTGCAATTCAATTTACAAATACGAATGTGATAAAATTAATCCCTAGTAAATAAAATCATAAGATAAATAAGGAAATGGTATATTTAATCTAATGAAATTTATGAAATAATTTTATATATTTAAAGCTGTTTTAAGTATTCTATATTACAGATTAAATGGTTTTCTCAATTAATTATCCCGGAATTTTTAAATAAATTAATATCGATAGGAATGAAGACATTTTCCTCTCTTAATATAAAACTTTATATTCGTCTTGAAAGAAATTCAATGTTTTAAATTAGTAGAATATATTATAATTATCGAACTGAAAATAATGAATGTACAGTGAGAGCTACGGAATCTGCTTACTAATATAATCAGTATTTATAATAGATGGAGTGAAACATTTTCTCCCATTTTTGGAGACAATTTCAGGATTCTAGACAGATTGCTTGTTATCCAGGAAGAGTCTGTGCTGAAACCACATCATCAGAGAACAACTGTTATCTGATTTTAACGGCCAGACATTATAGGGAAGCGAGTCACGTTAACTTGTTTTTGGACCTATCAACTATTGCAGAAAATTTGCTATGGAAGCTTGGAGAAACTTCATTATGTTATTACAAGAAGTTATTTAAAATTTGATAGTTTAATTTATTATATTAGCGCACACTCGTAATTAAAAACTGTCAATATTTGAACTTACTTAATTTGAAATACTTTATAATTGGTAAGTAGAAAAAAATAGCGAAGCTCTTAAGTCAATTATGTGCCTATATCATTTCTCATCCGATAACATTGATGGAAATTGATGTGAATCTTCTACCTGAAGATTTTCTAGTAAACCAAACTGGACATCTTCCCATTCAATTAAACGAATTGGTAGACTGAAACAAACTGCAGTTTCCAGTCACAATCACACTTATAAAAAAATAAATAGAAGATTTTCCTGTTATTTTCTAAGTTAGATGGAAAAAATACAAAAAAAGAAAAGAAAGACAAAGCTTATTGGATTGAATAACGCATTTGAATATTTGCAAATACTCATCTATCATTCTTTCATATAAACAAATGACATTCGAACATAAATTTAAGCCATAATTTATCATTTTATATATTTATCATTTTATGTATTCTTGTCACATTTCATATTCCTATTATATTATATATTTAGATAAAGTATATGATTCATAGATGTAGAAGATATTTTCAACGAATCGAGCAAACTATGAAGTTATTCATTCATTGAAAAATAATGGTATTCTACTTCAAACATAAATCTCTTCTGTGAAATAATAGTGCATATCATTTTTGTTTTTGAGAAGGAAATGAAATTTTCAAGATTTGTTTTTTGCTAAAAATAAAATAAAATTTCCTTAGGTAAAATATGTGATGACTATATTTCATGTTATTCGTCGTTCAAGTAAATAAAATGATGTTTTACTAAAATAAAATTGTTTTGAAAAAGTAAATTTGAAATATAACTAGATTGATAAAATATTGCTTACATGTTCTTCGATTCTCGGCGATAAAATATATTTCAAGGCAAAAAGTGATAAGTTCTGATTTTCTTAGAAATTTTATAGAAGTTTTGCGAAACTTAAATACAGCAACCACATCGAAGCTTGAAGACGAAGTTCAATACTCTCGATATTTTTTATTACTTTTGTATCGACTAGGTAGCTTGAAAGAAAAGACGAGACGAAAGAGAAGGGCTTAACACACGACGAGTCAATAGCAAACCAATCGAAAGCAGTGGTTTCTCTTTCAGAGAACTACTACTTCGCTCCCAGGAGAAGATTTTCGGATCTAACTACGAGGGATTGGAAAAAGGTAGGTAAGAAATGAGGTGATGTCTTTTCACTCTTTGTGTATCGTAAATAGTATGGAACAGTTCTTTTCATGTACTTTTAATCAAAGTTTTTGTTCGAACTTACAGATTAACCGACGACTTTATAAGTTTTTTATTGTAAATTTTAACTTATAAAAAGCAAGATTATGTCTGAAAACACCTTTTGTGAACAATTTGTTTAAAACATCATAAAAAATTAAAATATTCTTATTAAATGGATCTGAAATATCCACATAATTAATTAAAATGATAAATAAAAAAAAAGATATTCGTATGATTTCATTCATCTCATTTACATAATTAAAATTGCTTTCACTTAACCGTATAAAAGTCTACAAATGACTCTTATTTATATCTGTAGCATAATATTACATCTGATACAGAATCGATATTTTGTAACACTATCTTATTATGAAATAATGAAGAAATATTGAGAAAGATCCTTTAACTTGCGATATCTATCCGAAAATTTATCTTGTGTACTTCTAGATATCGAAATCAGATCAGGACACTTTTATTTTGTACAGGGTTAGAAAGAAATTGTTATTGGTCAAGTGGTAATCAAAATCACTCAAGTGATTTCTAAGATACAGAATAAAGGATTATACATATCTCTCAATGGGACTTTTATAAGGATTATTGTTATATTTAAAGAAATAGATAGAGCTTAGAATACAATTATTCTTCTGAATGAAATTACAACAATCACAGATGACTTTTTCGAGTTGACTAACCTTTTGATTAAATTATTTTAATGAATCTGATTTTAACTTTAATTCTTTAGATTGGTTTTGTGTTAGATAAAATAATAAAATGACCCTGTTTTTTAAAATTAAATTCAGAAATTAACGGCAACCGGATATAACTTTGACATTTGCGATATAACAAAAAAAAATATTGTAAATTTGATTTATTCTTCTGATTTTTACATTACAGTAAATCTAGACTACGGATTAATTATATTTATGTATAATACTCCCATATTAATTAATATTATAGTTCAAAATATAATAGGATTATCATATTAAAGCAAAGAATATAAAAATTTACGTATAAATTACGGTATTCATTTTTCAAATTAATCTTTATTAAAATTTTTTCGTGGAAGAATCATTACAGTACTTAGTTATCTTCGGAAATTTATTAATCCAGCAATTCTGTTACTCTTACTAATCCGAAATTTTTATTGCTAGATGGTTGGAAAAAAAAAGGAAGAAATAAGGCAGCAATGACAAATTGAAAGCAGTCAAGGAAAGTAAATTTCAGAAACCAACAAATCGGTCATTTGTGTCGATGCAGTCAGTGATGACAAGTGATTGTCTCATATCCCGTGTGGCATCTCAGACAGGACAAGACCAGCAGACGTTCATTACCCACTCTTGGTTGGTGATCTCCACTGCAAGCCTATTGGATTGTTCTACGTCAATACACCGGACATTGTAATCTACGAAGGGATTAGAGAAAGACCCTTTCCTCGATTCATTCTCCATGGAAGTCATCCTGCTTTCTCTAGATTGACAATGCTTTAAATTTAGAACTTCTGCTTGCTCTGTTCTACTTGGATGCCAATTGGACTTACGGTTCCTTTACAATATTTATATGTATAGAATGATAATAAATATCGTTAATACTTTTACTATTAAATATTATACGTATTTATATATCATTATAATAATAAGAGGGTAATATATAAACTTTTAAACGGAAGATAAAAAATTTGATCCTAATGACAAAACTTGAAGAAAGTTCAAGTAATAAATTTAAAATTAGGAAAAATGAAGCAGAATGTAATAAGGAAACAAAAGACTTTGAAAAATGTAACCACTATTCATGTTGTCATGAGAGTAGTGAATTAGTTTTTGAAATAATTATGTCCTGCTTTGTTCAATTTTATGACATCAATAGCATTATAACAATATGTCGTGAGATACGAAGACATTCTTATATTTCAAAGTTTTAAAATATTTTTATAAAAGTTTATATGCATATTTAACAATAAATTTTGTGTAGTAATTTCGGTAATTTTTTTAAAAATATATTTAACCTATAACACTACTTTAAAAATATTAGATTAATTCCAACTTAACGAGTATAAATCTACGTGGATGATAATCAATAGATTGATCGCTTATTCTACATTTAATAGATTGCAAATTTCCGGCTTAAACTGTAGAATTATCCTAGCGTATTCTTTATTTTTTCAAGTAGTAAATAATTATTAGCACGATTATAAAAATTAAATTGCAGAAAAAATTATTTTCAACCGGTTAACGTCTTTATTGCATTCTGATGGTAATGTGATGTTGCCATAACTATCAAGAAGATTCATGTTTAATCAAGTAAGAATAGCGTTACTAATTGCTTTAAAGAAAAATACGTGTATAAAAGATAAAACTTCAAATGAATCTAGTACAAGGCTTCTCAGGCAGTTGTCAACGGACCTCTAGAGGTTCGCGAACGATTCTTAAATAGTTTTCGAGTTCAGTACATAAATAATTTTATTTCAATAAAAAAAAAAGACAAATAAAACTAATCAAAAAAATATTTACATAAATTTACTCAAATAATTTATTATAATATCTTTTTTAAATGTTAACGTAGCTTAAAAACTTGTTTTCATAACGGAAGAATACGGAAATTTATGTGATACAATAAATGTCAAAGGTTTAAATAAATATTAAGAATAATAAATAATTACTACATTCAGATAAATATTTTTAGTCTTTTCGTTTTGTGGGCACTAATTGGGTCTTTTAATCATATTTATCGTGGGTTCGCTAGGCTCTCAATGAGAACATCCGAGCAGTAAGATACATCCTGGACAGACCATTCCGGATTCGATCACGGATCCCTCACATCAGTTATCTGACGCCTTAACCTAATAAATATTTAAATGTTTATTCTTTAATTAAAATTTAATTAATATAATTTTTATTATGTTATAGAATACGAACAAATCTTTGGATTTTCGAATACACTCATCATTAATTTTTAAATATTTAATCAAGATCGTAATGTTTTGACTAAATATTTATTTAATCAAAATATTATAAATGACTAAAAGATTCAAATATAAATTTATAATTCTAATAACATCTCAATTTTTTTGGTAAAATCTACGTAATGTTTATGTAAATGATTGAATGGCATTCGAACTGTCACGAATTTTGTATAATTGTAAGCAGTATATACCTGGTATTATATTTATTACAATTTACAATTTGAATTAAATTACGAAGGAATGCTATTGACTTTTAATATCTTTAATTTATAGATATATTCTGTGTAATTACTTAAAACTTCCCTAAATTATACAGTAATTTTTGATTAAATTGTGATATAAAGTATGCATTTTATGTTTACACGCTTTAAAAATAAACTTAAAGAAATCATTTCTTTAATTAGTTCTGTAGAAAATTGTTAAATGTTATGTAGTTTCTCATTAATATATAACGAACACACCGAAAACATATCTAATTTCAATTTGAATATCTGTAATAAATGTTTCATATGCTATAATTTGGTAATAATTTGATTGATTATTCCGGACCACTTGATGAGAACGTTTCATACTGCGTACGTTGTCTACGAAAAGGAATTCAGAAAACTAGAAACAAACTAGAAAACTACATATTTTGACGAATAGATCTCATGTTTATCTTCCATGAAATATTGTTTATTAATATGTTAAGTTTACTTTAAAATTATTACCTTCAATACGATACAATAAATATAATGGAGATAGAAAAATTTTATAAATATTCTATTCATTAATTGAGCGTTTTAACGTTAATTTAATAATGGAAATAATAAAAATTTTCCTAGAAAAAGCAGAAATTATTACGTAACGAGTTATTTTTCTCGCCAGTTTTCTTTGGTTAAAATTTTTTTATACCCAAATTATTCTCTTAGAGGAACTGATTTAACATTATGTCCTTCTAATAACTTTTTATTTTATGTGATGCGTGATATAAACTCATTATTTTTTTAGCTCCATTTGTTGGAATACTTCATTTATAACTGCAAAAGAAAGAATAATCGTTTATATATTCTTAAGTTGAGCCACTCATTTTCCGCATTTTTAAACATTTAACCATTTATATGTACTCTGCTTTAATTAATCACTTTTTCACTAAGATTTTTCATTTGTTTATTCATCTTTAGGCTCATTTATTTAACTCTTTTATGCATTACATCTTATCATATGGATTATGTTAATCAACTCGAGAAATAGAAATATACTTTTAAATGTATAGAAATAGAAAATCTTTAACATTTTAGACAAATTTATATAAAAATTTTTTAATTCGATCGCGTATTTTATTGAATTATTCATATTCTAAATTATGAATAGACGGATATTTTAATAGTTTTAGATGTCAGTCTTTTAGATTATGAATACTAAAAAGTTATTGATTTGTTTCTAAAATTTCGAAAATATGCAGCACACACGATAATTCTCATTATTGTGGAAGTTTTTTATTCATTCTTTATAAAAGTTACATAATAAAAAAAAATCTGAAAAAATAAAATTTCAAAAATACAATAATTTTTCTACTTTCTTTGATTTTTCTAACAGAAAAAAATTTTACATTGTATTATTTTTCCTAATTTTTACTTATCATTGTATTCTAATTGTTATATAGCCTAATAATATGTTTATATAAATATATTATACATAAAACTGTATTTATAAATCATTGCAAATGTTTAAAAACATAAAAATACGTTGTGATTTTGAAGAATTTCATTAACTTCATACATTCAAACCTTCTATTAATATTGCACCTTAGAATTATATATATTGTTTTTTTAAAAAAATAAAAGAAATATTTATTTAAAATATTATATAAACCAACAGAATAAAAAAAATAAAGTTTTAAAATTTAATTGTGTCCTGAATTACTGGTTGCCTCTAAAATTGTTATCGATGTAAAATTGTGAAAGTCAAAAATATTTTCAAACATTTCTTAATAAAAATTCAGGAATAAATTATAATTTGTCTAAAACAGTAATAAAGTTACCATAAAAAAGTGAAATGAAGCATGAAATGAAAGAAATTTTAAACTGATGAATTTTAAAATTACACATGCATAAAAATAAAATTTTGAATTATATTAAGAGAAAATCTCAAATGAAACTTCTCTCGATACATCGGATAAGTTAACTTATTCTAGATGATAATGAGCTAAATGATATATTTCCTCTGATATCATTTACACAAAACAATGGTAATAATGAAACATCATTTGATGAACCGAAAATGGTGGCATTAGCGATGCAACAACTCATCTCGGAATGATGAGAAATATCTGTAAAACTACAAGTATATTTCTTATACTAAAGACATATTATTAGGTAAATTTTGAAAAATAACAGTTTCTCCAGGAGCAGTTATTTTTCCATCAGAACTCGATGATCATCACTCATTTCTTAGATAGAACTCAGAAGCAATTGAGTGAATATAATAGGAATTTACTTACATTCACTTGTAGTCCTCCTATATATTTTTTTTGGTAATATTGGATATGATTTTTTAAAATAATTAATTAATTAAATTTATCGAAAAAATATTACGCAAAATTAAATATACTCTACCTGGATGTAAGAAGAAGAGGAACAGAAATTGAAATAAATTGGAAACATTTGCATTTAGTATTTCACAGGAGGGTGGTTATGAAGATTCATAACGTGTTAATATTTATTTCTTTCGTGGCTTTTATTTCATTCATTAAAAATTATTGTTGGTTTTATATTATATTTGTAATCCATAATGGTAAACGTAAAATATACTACAATAGGCAAAACTTTAGAACAATATTCGTTTACTATTTATTAATTATATTGCTATAAAGTATATTAAAAAATATATAGATTATAAAACATTAGTGTGTTTTTGCACCGTAATTAATATTAAAATATCAAATCAAATCTTTATTAATCATAATAAGCTATAGCCTGTTATAACAGGGTGTTAGACTTACATTGTATCAAAATTTATTTATATCTACATAAACAACAATCATGTAAACATTAAGTACCCTGAAGTTACAATACCTATGTGTACAGTGTACATTTGGTTTTCCTTCTTAAAAGTATTTATTTGTTTTAGATCAGCTTTAATTCTTGGTTCCTGGCCTTCTTGTACTGACAAAACATATGAAGTTTAGTCAATATTTCTTTGCATCTTGGACAGTGCGCTTTCGAGAATCCATAAATTTTATTATTTACCATAATCACCATTTTGTTTAATCTAAGTTGAATAAAAAGTTTCTTGATTGCAAAAGGCATATTAAATAATATGTAGTTATTAATTAATATTAAAATATGGAATTATTCTTAAAAATATGAAAAGAAATGTTTCAAAATAATCGTTTTTTGTTATTCATAATTTAACTTTTATGTATTAAAAAGTAATTTGGATTAAAAATTAAATGATTTATAATTTAATTTTTTTAAATAACATAAAATACACGATTTTAAAAATAATTTTAAAGCATTTAATATTAATTTAATAAGTTTATAATAAAAATAATTCCCATTTTTTATCAGGAAGATATTAAATTCTTATTGATTTTCACAATTACCAGTTGGTCTTTTATTTTGGTTTCGATATAGAATTTCTTGAATTTTATTTTATCCGCATTGTTGTCGTATTTATTTTTTATTTTTGTCTATCTTTTAACGATAGAATTTGATTAATACTGATAATACAGTATATGACCAATAATCATTTACAGAAATATATTTTAGATGAAATAATTTTGATTCTGCTTGCTACAACTTTAAATTGAGACCGTTTTTGCTCAGGCTTTAATATATGAAACTGACAAACCCTTCTATTTCTTTGTATTATTCTCAATTAATTAGGATAATATACATTTTTACGTCAGTTTAACGTCATTACTTCAGTTTTACAACGAAAAATTCTAAAGGTTGACGTCAAATTTACGTAAAAGAGTGCATACCATCCACAGACCTAATGCTTATTGTCTATCTAATGTAATTTCATTATTACGTATTCTTTAATTTCAAATCTATTGATCACAATAATATAAATTTTTGTAACTAATAGTATTCAAATAGATAAAATTTTCAAAACTTACATCTTCATTTTAAACAGATATTATAAATTAAACATTGTACTAATAAACTCCATTGTAAATTCCGAAATTCTTGATTAACATGTATCGTAATATGCTGCCTTGACTATAATTTCTGGATTAAGAAATCATATATTCAGCCTTTCTACATTAACATTGTTAATACCTAATCCGTTTCCATGCTTATTTTTCTTTTTAATTAATATAACTTGCACAGAATTATCTAAATATATTCAAATTCATTAAGTAATATATTTGTTAAAGTTAAATTGATTTCATATAAATTTCAAAAAAATCAGGATCTTACGTTTTTAATTTAAATTATTTTTTATTTTATTTAAGCGAATTTTAGAGACGTTATATTCTGTTGGAAAGTTTTCAAGAGTTAATGTTAATGAACTGAAAACAAGAATAAATAGTGTTAGAGTGTTAAATGAAACCTACACATCATTCAGTTTAATTGTATATATTGAAATTTTTGTCTAAAGTGTTAAGATAAGTGCGAAAAAATCCACTTTATCAATGAGTAATAAAATAATTGCGAAGTTTTCTATTTCAACATTAACAAATAATCTATTACCAATAAGAATTTCAATTTATCTATTTAAATCAATAGATAAATTGAAATTCTTGTTATATGATTTAAGAATATCAACTCATTTATTCTTATGAATAGATAAGTTCAGATCCCTAGATTATACGATTTTTAAGTTACAAATCAAAAGAATAAATTAAAAATTAAATTTAATTCGTAATGGAACGAGTACATAAAAGAATTTTTGAAATATTTAACTAGAAACTATACACAATGTCAAATTATCTCTTATCAGGACAGAAATCGAAAGGTTTCTACTCGAAAGTGTTTGGTCTGCGGATAAACAGTACCTCTGGGATTTAAAGACAAAGTAGCACAGTTTGCTAAAATGATAATTAAGACTTGACATTTTCCATAATCAACTCACGCTGACAGGACCACACAACTTGCCCCAATGTAAGGTCAGCATCAATCATGGTAATTAAAGTGTTCGATATCTGACCGCAGAAAGAATATTTTCCAAACTTCAACTTATCGTTCGACTAACAAAATTAAATTTAATCGCACTTTTCTTCATTGTTTTAAGAAGCTAACATATTAAAATCGTTTTTTTTTCTAAGTTATGGAAGGTAATTATGGAATTATTTTATACACTGATACTCAAGAGTGACTACTTTTTAGATCTAATTTTATTACTGAAATAAAAGCAACAATTGCTATTATATTCTGTAAATATTTATTTGAAGAATTCCAGACTGTAACTTCTAAATTATGTAAGTTCTAAAAACCAATAGTCTGGTTAACTCCCGACTAAAAATAATGGGGAAATTTCTATTTATAACTTCAAAATCGATAGAATTTTATTAAAAAATCGACTATATAATATATTCATAATTAATTCTCACTGTCACACTTAAATTTAAATTAACGTAATGTTTTTCCTAAGATAATTCTAATCTAATTTCCAATAAAAAAAAAAATGATAAAAATCTATAAGATGTACGCAATTCCTTTTATAAAATTTCATTTATTCACTACATAAATAAATATATATACTTTGTATCTTTGTATTCAAATTTTAAATATTCCATTAAAGATAAATTGTAAAATGAAAAGTCTGAAAAATTCTACTTATCTGTCTGTGACGATTTTACTCTTCTATATAATTGTTATAAAATAAAATAATTAATTTTATAATTGTAAAATTTCTAAATTAATGAAGTAAAACATAGATTATTTATTTATTTATTGTTACCAACGCGTGTTTATCTCAACGAAACTTGAATTAGAAAGTTGACAATTATGTTTAATTCTTATTTTTTATTATAAAATGTTGTTTATTTACATAATTGCACTTTAAATGTTTACCTAACTAAATGATAAATCGTTCAACTGAAAACATTTATAAAGTAAATCTCCAAAGAAATTAGCTTCGAAATTTATTAAAAATTAAAAACGATTTTAAATCAAATCAAATTAAGACTTGGGTTTTGCTTTAGAAATAATTAAATTAAATTAATGAAAATAAACTATATTTACGTGTTAAAAATATTATTTCATTACATATAATGTATTCTATATTTAATTACATTCTTTCATCGTGTAATTAAAACATGATTTATATACAATATTTTTGAATATTAATGAGGCATTTAGTTTTTTTTTTGTATCAATTTTTTTATTGTAAAGGTTATTTTTACCTAATTATTTCAAATTACTTATATATAATATAGCTTATATATCATAAATTTAAAGATTATAGATAGATTTATATTACAGATAATAAGATATAGAAGTGATATGATTACGGAATGTTTCTTTTATATAAAATTATCGATTTTATAAGTGTAAATTTAGTATTCGCAGATATTTAACTGACATTTTGTCCTTCATAGTGTAGTTCATATTCTCGAAATGTCTATTTTTATGTTGTAGTCTGTTAAACACTATCTGAGTCTCCAGCGACATCTTACAAAACCCAGTCTTCGAATCAATTCGCTTGCCCACTCTTTCGTACAAATCCCATTATTTCTCTGAGATCGGTCACGGATGATTGGTCCCTGTCCCCTCACCTTCGTCTCTACCAACCAAATATCTTCCAATAGTCTCGTTTCTATGGAGACTAGAAGTGAAGATGATATGTCATCATTTATTTTCTTATGCTGGATAAAAATATTTGTATGTGGAACTTACATTGAAATTTACGCTTCAAAAATAGCTGTCTGGAGACTATAACACGAAAAAAATTTAAAATAATGATATTCGTTTTTATTCCATATATATATATATATACAGTATACGTATGAGATACGAAAATACTATTTTCGCTTGTAGTTTTTTCTTTTTTTTTGGAAAAAATGCAGATATCTTTTCTCTGTGGCTTAATTTTTATTGAATAATTTTAATAAAATGCGATATAATTCAATAGAAATTATGTATTTTAATTATATTTTTACCTATTCATTAAATTCTATAAATTTAAGTTTCAAAAATATATGGGCATTCTCAATTAAGATATTTAATAAAATATTAAGAACTATTTAATGTTAATATAATTAAAATTTAAAGCATAATGTGAAATTTTGGTCGATCATTTTTAACTTTGAGCTATTTATATAATTAGTATAATATCAACAACTCCGAAAGCATTGAAAGTTTGAAGAAGAATCGTATTAAAATTAAGTCACGGTTGATTAAGAAAAATTAAATAAAATATTTTCTCGAATTAAATTAAGTTTAATTTTATTCGAGTTGATTTTTAAAACATTTTAAACTTAAATGACACACATGAGACTAACTCTTCTTAGTGCGGTTCAGTGTATTTTTCATTCGTAAAAACTGAGATAGAATGTAAATTGGTTCTTTTAAATTGGAAATTAGAGTTGATTTGAAACATAAAAGTGGTCATTTCGCTTATACTATTGGTTACTTTGTATCTAAAGTAACAAAGCCAAGAAAGAAAATTGGCTGTACACATACAATTGGTTGGTTCACTTTGAATGTTCTTTCTGAAATCAATAAACAGATTAATTTCCAAAGACCGTCTTCAGATTTAAAATTTTATGATACAATTTATTTAACATTCTAAACATTTCGTAATATAAATAAGATCGACAGAAGGTATTTTAATATAAGAACTTATATAATTTGATAAATAATATACCGTTTGATAGAATTTCGAGTCAAGAAGCTTTCAAATAAAAATAGACGAAATCTAATTAATTTAATTAATAAATTATAGTAAATAATTACATTTCTGTAATTTATAATAATATACTCATTTCAATTCTCTAATTATGGAAATTTATGCAAATTCTATAACCTCAAGAATTGTTAATTTTATGATACATATATACTTCAATATTTTAATTATGTAAATTTATGTTGGGTAATTTTAGTATAATTTCATTTAATTGCAATAAAAATTGCATTCTTGTATTCGTATTAACAACTCGATTAAGAAAAACAAATAGTTACGTCGTTTTCGGAATATAAATTGAAGTTTTATCAAGCATAAAAATAATCAATTGGATGGAATTGATATGGAATCAACTAAAAATCATTAATAGATCATGTTATACATGATCACGAGCATTATCATATAATAAAAACTTAATTTTTTTATTCAGTACAATCGAATACTTTTTTGGTAGAGAAAATGGGTTGACTATAAATCATTTTATTTATTATTCGTCCATAACTAGGATATCGTATCGTTTATTTCTCAAAAAGCTCGACTTTGAATGGATAAATGATTGATGAATGTCACGTAGGTTAACGTGATAAAATATGACAGATATTCCAAGAAAAAGAATTATATATACAGTATATAAATACATATTCAGTAATTGAAAGAATAAGTCTCATTAATTTTATTTTAATGAATTTGTAGATCTTAATAAAAAGAAATGGACTCATTGCTTATTTAGACTGGTTAAATGAATACTTTTTCACATAATTAAAAAAACAAAATTCTATATTGAAACACGTTTTTGTTAATTAGTTTTATACGTGTCGAGCATGGCAATGCTTGTATAAGTGTTTAATTAATTTGAATCGCACATAGACATAAATTCAAATTATCATGGAAATATTGCTTATTAAAAAGCGTGTGACAGTTCGGATGAGCTATGAATGGACCCATTTCTAAAACGAATGTACAGAAAACAGCATATTACGCTATCGAATACGACGAACTCGGGATTGGCAATTTGCCAGTATGGTGGCCCTCCCCGACACGTTTGGGCCGAAGAAAGAAAGATATTTTACAAAGCAAAGAATAACTTTCGCATCGATTGCCAAGAACTCCTATTGTCAGACCACAAATCGTTCATTTCGTCTTCTAACGATATCCTTAACTATACTGTCTATAAACATTGCATTCATTCATCTTATTGTTCCCGTCAGATGGAAGTCTGTGTATGTTTGTCTCTTACAACACTCTTGTGTTGTGTCCGGTTTCTTCATCTTGAGACTAATGCTTCCATTGATTTGGTTACAAAAGGAGGCGGTTCAGTCTGACAGCATCAGATGTCTTCTTGGATAATTTTCTGAAGAGAAAGAAACTGTATCCTTTGGGTAAAAAAAGGAAATTATTCATATCTCCGGAGATTTCTTGACAGCCAGTCTACGAACATCACGGTCTTGTTTAAAGAATCGTATGCCTGTCAGAAAATTTATTGTTGCAATGAAAGAAGAAAAGACATCTTACGTAATTTTTTCTCAGGATCTTATCAAAAGATAATGAAGAGAACAGATTACTTCTATTTTCAATTTATTAATCGGATTAGATCTGATTTTATTTTGGAGATTTTAAATTTTTAATTAAACTTTAACTTAAAAATATTCTTTTATGACAATACGGTTAGTATTATTTTCGAAAATTCTTTAAAAAAATATTAATATATACCTAAATATACTGTAATTACATAACTTCCAAATATAAAATTTAATTATATTTTATAATTTATAAAATTGGAATTAAAATGATACTTCATGAAAGTATTAAGTTTAAATCGAATAGTTTCAAATATGAACTATTCAGACACCTGCTATCGACATAACCAAAATATTAATTCTCAATAACAATAAGGTATTTACGAGTTTCCCTTCAGGATATTTATACGGTTCATTGCTATCTGCTGACCACTACTTCTATGTTAATGGCCACACTAATTAGAATGATACTAACCTTAATCTGATGTCCTTTCACCGATAGATGAAACTACTTTAGTTCAGGACGAGTGTTGGTTCGGAGGCTACTCCAAATTGTTTACTAACCTAGAGTAAACGTCATTATTTAGTTTGAAGCAGGCGTAGGAGAACCTACAAGAGCCCAAGGACAATCCCTAGAGGTTAGCAAGGAAGCGAAATATGCAGAAATTTGCCTTTTAAAATTACTAATTACCACTATAATTTGATTAACAAGCAATTTTTCTTTATCGCGGAAGCATTTTGCAAGTCTCCGTGATTATTATTTTGTTTTTTTAGCCATTGGATCAACATATAATTACAATTTTGTTCAATTAATTAAATAATTAATTATATAAAAAAATTATGAAATCCGAAACGAAGCGTTAGAAAAAGATTTTAATTAGAAAATAAAAACAGAAAATTTTAAAATCTTGTCTTTTTCTTTATGTAAACATAAAAACTCGAGCCCAGTTTCTATTCAGATGATTTTGAAAATAAAACGAATGGTAATATTATTGTAACTATACAGTAATCCAGCATGATTTATGCTTCTACACTTTCATATATATATATATATATATTTTCGCCTTGATTTTAAAACAAAAATTTCACAGACCACAACATTTTATTATTTATTAAATTCCAAAATATTAAAGAACAACCAAAAGATTCGCCAAATATTTTATTCTTATTCTCGATAAATCTATTCTTCGTCTCTCTTTCTGACTAAAGAAAGTTTTATTCATTCTAGTCAGGGGCATGAATAATATATCAAACAACAACAACACAGTAAATGGCTTATATAAAAGTTTAAAGGGATTTTGAACATTCTCTATGATATAGATAGGAGAAGAATCTTTCTTTATAAACTATCAAGCTGCACATCACAAATTATTTTGCTATGGCCCTATCGAATAATAAAGTCTCGAGAGTTTATTTATTATATTCTTATTATCCTTTCCTCGATTCTAAATTAAAAAGAAAAACTACTTCGTTATTAGCTACAGGTAAATGCTTAACATTATCCATTGTTAATGATTTCTTGTTTGGTTTTTTTATGTATAGTTTTTATACCTACGATCGTAAGAGGAGCGTTACTATAGAAACTTCATCTTTAGATAATAACTCAAGAAGATAATCGAGGAAAATATTTGACTCTCGTCTTTCTACGTGAAGCTCTATGAAACCACACTAATTTAGTTTTAATAAGAGAAATAAGAAAATTGTTTTTAAAAAAATACTGTATTATAAATTCTTTTTTATGATTACACGGTCGCATTAATGTTTTTTAAATGAATAAATTAAGACAGTATTTAAAGAAAATGCATAAGAGAGATGTGCTTATGTACAGATATATATATATATTTAAAGAGAAATTATTGAGTTATATTAAATATTTCTCTTACTTTGTCATTCTGTAGATGGACATATTATAGATTATTGCATTAAGCGGAATATTTAATTTAGAAAAAACCGATTGAAATATAAATTTTTTCGTGATGTGATTACTATATTATATTTCAACAAAGTAGTAAATCAATTTTTATTCGCATTTTATCTGCGTTGTGTCTTGATTTCCCACGAGATAGTAGCATCTAGAATATTTTATGTAACTATTATAGAATAAATGATTTTATAAATATTAGTTATAAATACTGTAGGGATTTTCAAGAGGATTTCAATAGGATTTATTTAATATATTTTATTAGAATTTTTTAAAATTATAACTGAAGAACATTTTAATAAAATTTTTGCTCTTTATGTTTCTCAATGTTAATTTATTTATATTTTAAAAATTACGCAAAATATTTTCGAATTTAAATAATATTAACAGATTAAATAAAGATATTAATATTTATTAACATTAATCTTATATTAATTTTGTGTAAATACATTCATAAATATTAATTTTTACAAATTATCAATATTTTAGTAAAAATATAAAAACTTTATTAAAAGGCAAAAAAACATATAAATTAATTTTAATGAAGAAAATAAATCTCTTTATAAATAAATCATAACTAACAATGCTATAAATATATTTAACTTTTGTTGATGTGTTATGAATCTTTAATTTTATTTTCTTGCAAGATTGCTTACTTACATGTAGCACTCTTCCTATTCTTTCAACATGGATAACATAAATTTTCTTAAAACGTAAATCTCTCAAACAGTTCTTTAGTATCCTCTGGTAATTTGCATCATCAGTAAATTACTCCTTTTATTTGTGTCTAGCAGTAAATCAAAAACGTCATAAATAATTGGCAATATTAGAAATGATTTAAAATCCTTATACTTAAGAAGAAAAATGGTTAGTAATACGTTCGCTGCTTTATTCCTAAGCTTTAAACAGGCAGGTGGTATTCTTAGATGTGTAGAATGACCTAGGAGTTTTGAAGGTGTGGTAATATTTGCACTAGAGGCGGACAACCTAGACAAAGCATGAGGATGCATTGCTGCTGTTAGATAATAAATACTTGTCCTGTGGGCAATAATCGATGATAGCACTGTAGAATTATCCTTTGCATCTGGTTTTGACTAAACTGTCAACAGCGATAAAGCTTTTACTGATTAATATAAGGCACAACTGAACGAGATACGTCATAGTAATTAGCGCGATGGCAGAAAGTAAGCAGTTTTATATTCGACTTAATAAATCTTTCTGGGAATAAATTTAAATATTACTTAGTAGATAAAGCATTAAAATTTTAAAATTACACGATACAAAATGTATATTACTGACAAGTCTATACCTCGTAAAATAAATTTTACCACAACTTTTATACAATATTATTTATCATTTTTATAATTTTAAAGATAACTTTTGACATTTTTGCAGAAGAATATAATGAAAATAACAGTTCTTCGTCGAATTAGATGAAATACGATATTAATAAGATGGTTGAATAGCTGTACTGCGAGTTTTGAAGCAATGTTTTCTTTCTATTAAAAACAATTTTTCGCTGCAACGAAGAATACCAATTTCTGTCTAGGAAACGAATTCTTGTATTTAATAATAAGAAAATAAACATATGTCACGATTAAAAAAGAAATGATAATGAAATAAGTATTTCAGCTCGCATATTATCAACTGTTGTATCTTGATTATTATATCCAAGCTGATTTATTTTTTATCTTTAGAATTAATTTTAAAAATATTTTGCAAAATTTCAGAAAAATTCTACAATGTTATTCACTTTTATAACACGATTAAATTTCACGTTATAAACTGAATAATTCAAAACATACTATAAAAAAAAATTGTTTTTCATACTAATACTTGGAAGAAATACATTACAATGTTGTAAACAAAATTATTATTCATATTTATTTTAAAGTTAATAAAATTTAAACTTTTTTGTACATAACATAAAATATTGTGGAATATAAATATGAAAATAAAAGAAAAAAATATATATCTGGATGACACCACCATTTTTAAAGTCGGAAAATGAAAACTTCACAATAATTTTAAGTGTTTTATGAATGCGAAATTTATAACTTTAAAGAAAAACACAAATTATAAAGAATATCGCAAGGAAGTTTTTTCAAGAGAGATCAGTCCTCGATCCATGTCAAACCATTATGCGAAGAAGAGCTCATCGGATCTCAGAAATTCTTTAACCGTTTTTAAACATTTCTTCGCGAGTTGATTCAAATGCTTGTTGTGTTCAGTGCACGTATATACACACATAAATGCACGTAAAACGATCATATTTAAATTTTCTTTTTATAAAATCTAAACGAAACTGTTGCGGTAATCATTTATGTAGTGAAAATGTTAAAATATAACACCATTTAATTAACGCTTTCTTGGTGATTATCGGAATGCATCAGATGTTGTAATTGTGAAATTACTTTGCTATATAAAGCAAATACTCCTTTTCTCAGACACGATCTATTCTTATGCAAGACGGATATTTCCAATTTGCTGAAAGGTCCGTTCTTTTCATATTGTGAACTCGTGTACAAGAGCTATATAATAATCCGACGTGTGATATGAACGGCAAATCGATTCTACATATCAGTTCGATAGTAGAACAACATGAAAAGAATGAACTAAAAATTCCCTTGTGTTTTCATTTTCTTTTTTTTTTTTTAATAAGAAAGTACTTTCGAAATAGAACGCCGATCAATAAACCACGGCACTACTATAACCAATTAACATAAATATAATCTCAAAAATTTGCAATAAGGAGATTTATCTTATAAAACAAGATAGAATGTATCATAATTGCATAAATAATGGCATTATACTGTATTTATCAAAGTATGTAACTTGAAAAAGTATACATTCAAAATGCGCCTGTAAATCAGCTTTTTCACTTATACTTCTAGCCATAAGGTGAATAACTGAGAACATTTCATAATAAATTTTACTTTATTTTTTCCTCTTCGAGAAAAAATATATTATAAACAAAATTATATTATTCATATTTATTTTAAAGTTAATGAAATTTAAAACAGCTTGTTTTATTTCAAGAAGATTAGTCTCTGCCTATGACATCAAATATTCATGTAAAGATAAAGAAATAAAGAAATTTGAATTTATAAACGAATAAAATAAAATAATTGTAACTGAAGTTGTGAAAACAGACAACTTAAGCTCGATAAAAGCTGTCTGAAAATAAAATAAAAACTCAGACAAAAGGCTATAGGTTGAGGACCATTACTTCAGACAATCTTTTAGAAAACAATGAGTTCGCCTGGTATATGGCATATACAACTGTTACTAGAATTTATTTCTTACGAAATACAAGCGATATGGTAACCATAAAATGCTTTTAAAAGATATTTATACATAAATTTTATTTTATATTTTAAATATTCTGTAGCACTACATTGCCTTAGTTTTAAACGAAATAGGTGTATTTAAACGATCAATTTCTATATACGCTTTTATATTAAAACTCTTATAAACTTATTTAAGTTTAAAATATTAAAATTAATTTTATTTTTTATTAAATAACTTATTTAATATAAATTTTTCAAATTTGAGTAAGGGCAATATTTCATTTTTTTTTATTTAAAAGAAAACTAAAAAAGTTATTAACAAAAATGTCAATGTTTTAATGTAATAAATCGAATTGTTTAGAAAATCTTAATCTAAAGGAATTAGGTAAGTTTGTTCAGGATGTTTGTCCATCTGACGTATAATTTGTATTAACGAAGTTAGCGCAGTAACCAAACATGGCCACTATCGGACGACATAGTCATACTGTTCAACCTTTCTTTGACATTAGACCAGATGGCTCTGATATTGATGTCATGTTTCTTTTGTGTAACTGATGTAAGCTTTCTTTTTCGGGGTCTCACTTTTTTTTTAGATTTCTTTGGAAACTTCGATCCGCACCAAATCCATCCCTCTGTTATTCCAATGTATCGATTATTTTATTTTTAAAGTGTAAGAAATATTGGAACATAAAAAATTAAAGTGTTACACAATATTAAATTTAATACTGTGATGATCAAATATGTACTTTTATATATTAAATTTGTTTTTTTTCAAATAAATATTGTCTTTCTAACATGCTTTAAGAATTTAACATTATGAGATTGTATAGCAAATGAAAAAAATGAGTATAGAAGTGATAGAAAAAAATGGCATATATCGCCTCAACCTTAAATTATCAACTGTACAGTACATTTTTATCGATTTCTATATTATATTTTAAACAAATTTACATAAAACCATTTTATTAATGTTAATTATATTTTAAAAAAACACTACATACAGTATAGTGCGAACTACAATGAGAAAACTTATAAGAAACCGTTTTATAAGCACCATAAAATGTCAAATTAATGTATATTGGATCGTATCTCTGTAATTAACCTCAGAGAATGGGGTGGAGACAAACGAGGTCTTGACTTTAGATCTTCTATCTTAGAACACATTAGGTCTTACTCTATACATTTATCATCGGAAAAATAAAAACAGTTGACTTCGCGGATGACTAAACAAATTTGAGCGAATATAAATTTCTTAAAGTATTTAAGAAATTTTTATTCAAATTTAAGTTTTAAAAAAAATTTTTTTCTTTTTATAAATTAAACTCTAAAGTTATTGAAATTACTTAAATATTTACATTAGCTGCATTAATTAACAGAATTAAATTATATAAAACAGAATACAAAATTTTCTTTAAAAAAATTCCTAATTACGTTTAATTTAAGGAATCTTCATTATTAAACAAATAAAATTAAAACGGAAATAATTAATGTGTAAGAATTATTAATATATATATTTTTTATGTTATAATTATTTCTGGAGAAAATATAATTAATTTTTTTTTCTGTTATTGTATAAAATGAAACAGTTTATAAAATTTAAAAATAAAGATTTTTTTTTGAATTTAATAATAGAAATATTGGGGAAAAAATAAATATAAGTATAAAATACAAGCTCGAATTCACGTTAAATAAAAAAAAGAGCAAATTCCAATTGCTATAGACGACAATTAAGATCGTGGTGACAAGCTTGCAGTTGTCAAGAGATGATGAATGATTGTTCTCGACAAAAGTCGCTTGATGGCAACTAATGAAGTACCGAAAGGCTAAGGATAATGAAAGAACAACGGATATCGTGAGGACCTTCATTATTTCGCTGGTCAACGTTAGAAATTAAGCCATCACGTATTACGTCATAAAATTTAAAATTCGTGATTTCGTGATTGAAATTTTAAAAAGAAGATATTAATTTCATCTTTGTTAACGTCTTAATAAAAAATTTAAAATGTTATATGAATACTTAATGCTATTAAACGTAAATTAATTATAGTTAAACGAAACAATTTATTAATTTTTAATGCCTAAATGTCCATTTGAACTTTTCAATTTAATTGTTCCAACTTTCTATTTAAAATAATAAATTTTAAAATATAATTATGAAGCATTTATATTCGGTTATTAAGTAAAAATTTTAAATTATTATTCATTTATTTCTAATTTACTATAATTATTTGTATTTATATGATGAGAATATAGAATTTCTAATAAACAATATTTGAACGTGACAGTAAATTTTCATTAATGATTATTGTTTACTGAATTAATTCAGTTTAATTAGTAGAATTAATTATTGTAAATTAGTTAATTTAAAATCTATTTTATTTAAATTTAGAACGATAAAAGTAGAATTAGCGAAATTATTTTTATTATCCTCCTTAATGTTTTTCAATAAGGAACGAATAAAACAATTATAAAAATAGAAACATCGACCTCAATTAAATTCATTTATTTATAAAGCATTAATTTTCTTGAAGTGTAGCAATATTTCTCTATTATATATATATAACATGGAAGTAAAGCCTATTTCGCCTACTTATTGTGAACAGTTTTGAAACCTATAGAAGATTCAATAGACAGAGACCACTCTTGATGTTTACGTGAAGACTGCTTATGGAAAATGCGGTTTATAATTCGTTTTACGCCTTTAGCAGTTAAACACATTGAATGAATACTCGAAGTTGGGTCTATTCATCGCCTACATCTACCACAAACCACTGGGAATATTAGCCGCGAAACAGAAAGAGAAGTAATGTCAACATATCCCACCGTTTCCTTTCATCGTCACAAGTCTTCCATTGGATACGTTTTGTTTACGCGTGCGAAAAAAAGTCTCTAGACATCTGTTCGTATAGGTTGGTTTAATAGCCTCTGGCTTCAGCAAACATACACCTATTTCCTTTGGGATGGTGAAAAGTGGAAGTATATTGTGATTCGAACTAGAAAGTTTTAGCTTTCATTTATAACTATATAAATTTTATCCTTTACATAACTCTTTGAAAATGGCACTTAGACTCCTAAAAGAAATATTCGAAAAAATATATATCTTTCATTATTTTAATACGATTGTCGAGTGTTTACAGATTTCTGAACCGTGCAAGAAATGCATCCATTCACAACTAACTAACTAGTATAACTCGTTATACACAGAATAATTAAATTTAAGTATGAAAATAGCGTAAGTTATTGATATAATCTTTCATTTGCACGGTTAAAAAATATCGAACCGTAAACATAACAGGGTTTCCTTTACAGTCTTTTAGTAGACGTGACACCTTGAATATATGACTGTTCCCTTATCAACTCTGCAGAAGAAACATCACGTAAGGCACGCACGGTTTCTTCTAACCTCGATATTCGTTTCGTGATTAAATGAAATTTCTTACAAATTTTACAATATTAACTCCCGAAAAATTGTACTCTGATATCCAACGATTAACGAATTACGATAAACACGTTTAAAAGAGAGCTCGTCAATAAGCAAATAAAATATTTCATTTAATAATATTGATCAATTTTTACTTTGATAAATTATACAAAGACTTAATATTAAAAATGTTCTCTGTCCTCGGCACATCGCTCAACAATTGGAGCACGTACCGTACAGTACATATTCTGTTATAATAATTACTGGCTCATTATATTAGTAATTCATCAAAGTATCCACATCAGAATTCTACGTAACTAACTAGACTAGTGTTTTGTAATTCTTCTTACTTCCAGTTGGATTGTAGGTACAGATCGCGAAAATGTCACCCGGCACGAAGTGTTGGTTCCAGTTTATTCACCTGCAGTTACTATCGACTAAAAGTGCTTGGAAAGCAACCGATGTAAAATCAATAAAGAATCTGACATCTTACATTATTAAGGACACGACGTGTAGTAGAACTTAGCAGCTTCGTACCTGAACCTGATTAACCTATCTGTAACGCCTTCCAACCAATTTTTTGTTCTTGTTAAGTTTTAGTTGGCAGATAATCTGAAGTTTATTATAAGGAAATAATTGCGTCAGGTATCAAATGACATTTTTGATAGATTGATAAAGATTTCGAGACGTAAAGTTTCATTTATTAATCTTTACTTAAAGCGAATTCATGCGGTAAATATTTTAAAATATTTTTTAAAAAAAACATTAAATAATGTATTTAATAGAGAAAAATTGAATGTATATCAAAGTAGCAATTGCTTTAAAAAATGCTGTTAATACTAACAATACTATTGTCGTAAATTGATTAAAATTAAGAATTAATGAACATTTTAAAATTTCGAAAAAATATATTCATCATCTTTATTGATTCTCCTTACAAATGCTTTTCTTCCACATGGACGTAAAATTTTAAAATCAAATAATTTATTCATAGTTAGCTAAACTACATTTTGTTATCATCGAAGCGTGAAAGAATTTCGGATAAGATAAGACTATAAAAAAAAAACTGTACAAAATATTTCATTCAAGTTCAGATATTAACAGATGACTTCTTATATGGGTTATTCATTATGACATTTCACATTGATAACAATCGTAACTCAACAAAAGGATGGAGACAATCGATAGAAGAATCGCGATGAGTTACGTGTACATGAGCTGTCATGTCCTCCCGAGTGTGAAAAGTGTCCGTCAGCATTTCTTTCTAGAATAGAATTAACTGGCATGTTTTGACGTAACTCTTCATAATCCAATTGCAATATATTAAATATTCAGTTTTGAATGAGTGAGTTTTTAAATGATAATTTCGAATATTTATTTGAGTTTAATTAATGTTTTCTATTTCACTAATCTCTATGATTTGTCTCATAATTATTGATAAATCATCTTGTTAACTGTCATTAGAGGAATATTGGAAATGCTGCATTGGAAATATTTTATCTACTTCTCAATCACTAAATATATTTATTATGTTAAGAGAGATAATTTCACTTAATTAAAAATCCACTATTAAAATCCTAAAAACTTCTCTCTTCTTCATAATTTAAGAAAATTAAATTTCTCAAAAAGTTATAAATCGTATTAATATTCTAATTTTTTTTTGTTTAAAAAATATAAGAAATAATGCTTAATTCTATGTACACAAACCGGGAAAAATTGGGGAAAATTGAATATGAATTTGCTGGTTACATTAAAGTTTGAGAGCAAATTTAACTTTTTAAATCGTTAGTAATCTAAGAAATTTAGACATAAATTCATCTTGCAATTAGGATAAAGCCCATATAAGAAAATTGAGAAGAAAATTAACTTCTAAACTGTTAGTTAAATGCGATAATAAGTGGTTATAAATTAACTTTTCAAAAGTTAGTTTTGATTCTGAGAAAATTACAAGAGACAAAACTCAGTTTTCAATTGTTCGTTAACTGAAAATTAGAAAGAAAATTTAATTATAACTTGTTAAATAAATAAGATAATTAGAAATAAAATCTGTAGAAATGTATAGATTATCGAATTCTCAAAAAAAAAAAAAAAAAAAAAAAAAAAAATTAAAGAGAAAATTAAGTTTTTAGATTAAACAGGTTTAAGTTTCAGATAATTAACATCTGAATTAATTTATATGTGCGATGTTTAATATAATTTTAAAGCAAATTAATTTCTCAATTAGAATTGAAAGATCTTTAAATGAATTAAGTAAAATATTATTTTTCCTACTATTAATTTCTAAAAGTTTAAAATATAAAACACGATTTAAATATTTATTAATCAGTATTAAATGTATATATTTAAGGAACAATTTTATTTTTAATTATGATTTTTAGTATTTTTTTCTTTCAAATATTACGAATTTAATTGAGAGTATTTACAAGAGAAACTTATATAAAAATAACGATGAGAGATTTGAGATTTTTTCTTTTTTTTTAGTATTAGAATTTAGTTTCTTGTTATACTAATTGGTCAAAAATAATTAAAATAAGATATTTTATATGACTAGTTTAGTCTAATATTTATTATTTTCTATAATAAATTTATATTTATAAATTAGATCCTTTTTTTTTTCTTAAGGCGAGAAGTGGCAATCTTTACTTTTGAAATCTTGCTGTGATATTTATAAATTTAATCAAAAAGTTATAAACTTATTGGTGAAAAAAATCTTGCAATTCTTTGTTCTGATATGGATTTTATGAAACTTTTAGATCATAATCGATTGGCGTACGATTTTTTTTTTCATAAAAGAAAAATTTTCTGATTCATAATATTGATCAATTTTTAAACTTTTAATATTACAGCTATTTTTAATGGATTTATATTCATCGAATTGTACACCTCCCAAGAGGAAAGCTTCAGAAAAGATTTAAAAGTGTTGGGAAATTCATTACTATTTAATGATAAACTAATTACAAAATTTTGATATTTAGGACGTTCGAAAAATAATTTAAATCATTTAATATTACTACTTTCATTATAGATTTATTCAAATCAATAAGATACGGAGTATGCAGAATATGTTATTCTTCATGTGTGGAAAAATATCATCTATTAAAAGTCTTCACAAAATTATTTCTAAATATGTAAGGCATGATATAAATTCATACTTATATGAACGTTTATTATGTTTAAATATTTTAAAACCCTGTAAGCACTTTATAAAAACTTGAAGATGTCACTTGATATACTAATAAGGTACTTGACCAATAAACAAGATCGAGAAACCAATAGTTTGACAAAAAAAAAAAAAAAAAAAAAATCTTTATTCGTATATATGAAAAAATAAGCAAGTATTCATAAACTTATTTTACGCATGAATTCATTAGATTTATAAATAGTTTATTCATTTATAAACGCTTTGATTCATTGCATAAACTATAATGGAAAAAGTTTTAAGATACAGATTTGATCTTTACAAATGGAAACTATAATTTCTTTTTTCTTGTATCATCCATTCAGCTATTCAATAGGCTTATTTTTACTGCTATTCTTCTTTCTGTCATCATAATTTTTCGAAGGTTTTCCGTTCTATTCTCCTCCCATGTAAACGATCTCTTTTCGATGCTTTTTCGAAAGATAGAAATGGTAAAATCACACAGATCGTCCGTAAATACAAAATCTGTAAAGAATACACGTATAAGTTTAAAGTTTCATTCGAATATTTTATGACGGTTTTTGCGTTTTCTTATTTGATCCGTAGGACTTCTATAGTAGAAATAAATTCCATTGGTGGATAGTCCTAATCCATGCCCAAAAAGATCCTGACAAAATAAACTCAAATATATCAATCTTTTTTTTTTATCTTGAAATTTTACAATTTACAAATTTTTAGTAATAAGAAATCTTTTAATTATATGTTTTCGGAAGAGAAATAAATTTGCATTTAAACTTTAATTTGTAAATTAATATAATCGGAATTAAATCTTTTGGAAAGCTAATTGAAATGTAGTATGTTTATCATCTATAATAGGAAGTGTAATTAAAATCTTAAAACCGTAATTTGATTGCCATTTATGAAGAATAAAATTTCTATTAAATGACTTGAAGTGTTGAATTCCTGACATCATTTAGCAATTCAACAAACGATAATTTTATATGTAACATTATTAAAATTATCGATTTTCAACTACCAAATTACTTTTTCTACAGCGATAAAATTCCGTTTCGTTTTAAAAATCATTTTATGTTTTCACTTAAAACTCTTAAATTTAAATAAATAAATAAATAAATAAATTTATTGTTATCAAAGACACTGATTTATTATATAACATCTTTCAATGGCTTAAAAATACTTAATGGCAATGTATGGAATTTCTAACTATGTATTTCAAACGATAATCTATGTTTAATTGTCATTTTATGATCCATTAGCCGAATAACTCTTGCCGACAGGAATTAACCATGAATAATATAAGCCAGAAAAGTTTAGTGATAAATACAAGTAAGGTTAATTCTCTCTTTTCTAAAAATAACTTCTGGCCGTTATTGGGATAATATCTCTTCTGGTTCAATTATAATCATTGGGCTAACATCAGGGCATAAATAAGGAATGATGAGACTAGTACACATCGTCTAACTGACTACACCCAAGGGTCTTTATTAGATATGGTTTATTAAGAAGTCATCAAAATGATCAGAGCTTACTTGCATCAATTCTTTATCTGTTTAGAATACAAGATCTGTTTAAGATCTTATGGTAAATCGGTACGCAGTTACACAGAAAAGAAGATTAAAGTTTTGAAATTATGTTAAAAAGCTTTAATTTATTATTTTTTTTAAATATTAGAACATTTACCGAATCATACTTTAAATTAATATATATATTTTATCTACGTTTCAGATAAATATAAATCGAAGAAAGTACTATTTTAGTAAAGAAAATAGTGGTTCATGAATTCGTTTCGTTTTCTAAGTATTGTATAGAATTTTATGCTAATTTTGTTGTATAAATACTTTCAAAATTATGCGTTAGTCCATGTAAAGTAACAATATTATACATGATTCATGACAATATAACATGAATCAAATTCTCGTCGGAAAGAAGAATAGCGGTTATAAATAAGGTAAGTAGACTCCGTGGATTTTATTTAATAATTGCTAGAAATGAAATATTAGACTGTAACGAAAATAAAAAGTATCTATTATTTTTTAATAAAAAAAAAACCCGGAAAAAATCTATTGGAAATCATAGCCATTAACATAAATTTCGTCTGATGACAATTTATGTCGTTCCATTACACAAAATCATTAATGCTTAAAAGTAATGATAAAAAAAGATTAAGGGAAAAAGGGAAGACCCCTTAAGCGACATGGACGACCCTGAAGGGAGGGTATTATTAGGGGAGCGAGAAGTGGGGTCAAATGTCAGATGCCATAACCATTTATCTGTCAATAAGGCTGCCGGTAGGGACAAGAGCGGAAAGGAAGGAACAACCGACGTCCATTTATGCGGTCATCTAGATTCTTGTGACAGATGAGAAGGCGGATGTTCCATAAAGAGATAGATGAGAAAGTCTTCCGCACTTGCCGGAGAAGAATTTGAAAAATCATTTAAAATTTGATGCTTTGTTATCGAGAAGTCGTGTATTGTATGTTTCTTTAAAAAAAGACACGACAGTTTCTCGTTAGATTGGATATCTCTACATTGTCAAATTGTCCGGTTTACTTTAAAGGATCGTTTCTCTTTTTGTCCATTCTTTATGTAATATGTAACACTCCAGACAAACATTTCGAAGAGTTTTCAAAATTCGTCTTTCATTATCTTACTTTTTAATTTTAAAGGCTAAAGAGCGATCTATGTCTTGGAAACATCAATAATAATCTAATAATCTATCTTACCAAAATTAATTTTCCGTTGAGAACCGTCATAAACAGAGTAGAAATTTTGATAATCTATACAAACGTAATTGTAATCTTAATTACTGATTCTTCTTGTAATTAATTAGTTAATCAACCAACCGAATTTATTTTCCTTTGTAGCAATGATGCCCTAATACACGATTAAATGAGTGTTTTTTTTCTTTGTATTCAATTTTGAAATACAAACGAGTCTTATAACACAATAGGAATATTTGTTAGAAACTCAATTCTCAAAATCTTCAATATACAACATTAAAAACAAAAAATATAAATGTATATATATAAAATGTTTTTCGTGTTTCTTGTAAAAACAAATTTTTAGAATGCGAAACCTTCGATTTATTTCTCTTTAGATCGCTTTTAACTCGCTATAGATATGTAGAAATTTTTGAAAGGAAAGTTTTTTCAGGTATCCAAACAATACTTTTTCATACTGAAGGTTTCCATATACAAATCACTATAGTTATTCTAAAAATGTTTTACCGATGTACTCTTCTTTTATATCCAACAATGTATTCGATCGATGGGCCTATTCCCTATCATACTTTCGTCCCTTGTTCTCAGTTTGGGTGTGGTCACTCAGGTGACTTCAGAGATGTGAGCTATAAGGTTGGTTCTAATGGGGCTTCTTTAACTTATTCACACGTGGCAGGTGTGCAGTTACGATCTTTCAAAATATACATAGTTTTAATAATATATTCTGGTAAATTTTATATCCATTTGTGATGATTTTTACAAGAGGAGAAAAAGAAATGTATTTTTTCCAATTCTTTAACGAAACGTACTGCAATTTCTAATCGTAAATTAAACGTTCTTTAATGACAATTAATTAAATACCCGAAGTTAATTAAAAGGAATTATGTTTTTAAATTTTAAATATGTTCACATTCGTTTAATAATATACGGTGTAAATTATTAACCATTGAGAATAAGATAATTATCTTTATAAAATATATGATAATTCAATAATAAGTTAAACACTACGTAATGCTAGAATTTAAACATTATTAAGTATTTATATTTAATAATAAATAATTGCTTCTTAGAATAATTAATATTGATTCACATTATTTAAATATTTTGTATGCAAATTTAATTTTGCTTTATGAGTTTTATTCAAAAGTTTTTTCTTGAAGTATTTTAAGACATTTAAATTACATTATCTGAGAGATAATTTTTCGATTGTTACGATAGGTTTTAAATGAATACAATAAGTAAAAATTTATTTTAAATAAAGTGATAAAACCGATTAAATAAAAATAGTTTTAAATAATGAAGAAATATAAAAAATAAGGTGAAAAAACTAGCAGTTGTTGAGAGAGGCGAAAGTAGTTGTGCAGGTGAGTCAAGCGAATGGACTATCGAACGGAGGTTTGAAAGATCGATTTAGCCAGGTATTTGGCAGACAGTAAATTGCTAGAGATCTAATCTGCACATGGTCCGATTGCTAAGAAAGAAAAGGATGCTACAGCAGACGGTGGAAAATGACGACTAATTCCAGCATCTTAGGTCCATTACACACATTATGTGAACACGAATGCCAATACTTACTTAATGCTGAAACATGTGATAGAAAAGGTGCATGAGAATAAATCGAGATTTTTCTCTAACTTCAGCAATAATAATTATATATATATATATATATATTTCTTTATAAAATAGAATTGCAACTATATAAAGTGGACATAGATGATAGACGGTTTTTTAAATTATATAGAAAAAAATTAATCTAATGCTAAATAAATTGAGATTTTCTAAACAAACATAGTTTTTCGTTTAATAAGATTATGAAATTCTCATTGGGAATCCAAGTTCTAACATTTACACTCATTTACCATAACTAATCACGTCCTTAGTGTTTCACCTGAAGCTATTTTTAACTCTCTCCTGATGCAAGATTTCACAAAAGAAATTCTTTCACTTAAGTAATCGGTTTAAAAATTTAATATTAAAAAAAAATCGATAAAAAATTTAACTTAAGCAACTTATTTATTTTTAAATTTATAAATTGATTAGAATTATATTACACCCAAATAATTTTAAAATATCGTAAACATTCGATACGAGAAAAAGAAACTTTATAATAATTCCTTAATTTATCCAGCAGAAAATGATAGTTTTTAGTCGTAAAATATCATCGAAAATTATAATGATATTAACAATAATAGATAATTACATGTTTATATAAAACTTAAAAATTTCCTAGAGTAATTAACGGTAAGAAGGAAAGGAAATGTGCAATAAAACAGGCGCTGTTAGCGTTAAACGTAAATAATAACTAAGAAATAAAATGTTTAGAATAGAAATTGAAGAGTTTATAGCCTTTAAATAAAGGATAGATGCAGTCGACTGGTCAAAAATGTAGAAAAAATTAACAAAAAAAAAAAAAAATTACAAAATGAAAAGAACATAATGATGTTTGGTAAAAATAAAAGATTAAGTAGATAATATATATATATATATATATATATAATATATATATATATAAAGTTATTTTTTAATTATTATAAAAATAAATATTAGAAGAAATAAAGTAATCGTTCTTAAATACTTTCCCTAATCGTTTATCTAGACAGCCCGAACTAATTTATTTCATTAGCCTGAAAATTAGTATTAGATGAGTTGTTTAAAAGTTTTAATCTTGTTATTTTACTACAGTAAAATACTTTAAACAAATATTATGAAAATTAAACAGAAAGAAAAAGAAATTTAAATAATTATTAAAAGTCAAAATATCGTTCACTTGTTAAAATTTCATAACACGTACTTACAAAAAAAAAAAAAAAAAAAAAAAAAAAAATAGAGGAAATATGAAAAATCTTTTGTATGTATAACAAAATGTCAGTGTAATATTTAATAAAATTAAAGAAACGACTGGAATAACAACAGAGTTCATTTTATAAAGAATCGCATTTATTTATATTATTTTTCTCTTCAGAGATTATAGCAAATGCATTAGTTTTAAGTACACGTAATATTTTCAATGAATAACTAACAGTACACATTTAGATCGTTTCTAATTTTATTACCACTCTACATATTATCTAATAGAAAACGCAATTCGTAAAATCGATTGAATCAAAATGGTTTATTCAATTATTGGATTATTTTATTGAATTTTCTGATTACTCTTAAACTTATTGTTTAATATCTAGCATTGTTTTGTTTATTGCATTTTCCCTGTTTTTTTTATTGTTATTAATTATCGTAATTATTTAAACCTTTTGTTTTTCTTTCTCCTTTTTATTTAAAAATTCGTATAAAAATTATTGCAAAAATTAATAATAATAAAATTCAATTACTCTTTTGAATATTTATATTTTAATTTATTTTTTTGGCACTTATTTATTTTTAGAAAAAGTTTAGTTAATGTTATGAAAAATGGAGTAGAGGATTATGATGTAAGTATGATAATAAAAAAAATAATAATAAGTTGATATCGTAATAAAACCCTTTAAAAAATAATATTAAAATAGCATAAAATTATTAAATAAAATTAATAACAGTATTATATTTAAATTCTATTCGTGTGTGAAATTTTTTCATTATTTCAGCTCATTCTTTATCATTAATTTAACTAAAGTCTTTGTAATGTTTCAAGCATTCGCCTCTAATTTAAATAAACGGTTGTTGCAGACTTAGCTTTTCAATTTGTTTTCTGTTTTGGATTTTTGTATATTAACCAGATGGCCAACTTGGCAAGAAAGCTTAAAGCTTTGTTAACTTCCATGATACGGATCTATTATAACTCTCAAGTTACCAACATTTCACGAAAAAAGCAGTTGTTGAGCATTATCTGTAAATAAAGAAACGAATTTGTTAAGATGTCAAGATTTGAAAAATTATTTGTGTAAGAAATTTTTATTAAACGTTGGTTTATATCGATACTTAGACAGTTTCCTTTGTTATATTGATCAATATTTCTAACCATTTTTAAAGAGATATTAATTATAAAAACAGTTAAATTTAACATAAATAAGATCATAGTATATTTGTACTGTATTTTTTCGATCACTTCAATATTTACTTTATAAATATATTAAATTAAATTTCATATTTGGTTTATGAATAATTAATGCTTATTTTAATATTTATATTGTGATATTTTTGACACTAATTTTCTTTCATTTACTTATTTTAGCGAATTTTACTTGTTTTATTTATTTATTTATTACTTCATACTTTTACATTAATTCTACTTTATATATTTGCTTTGACAAAATTTAGTAAATCAAATAAATTTTTAATATCCATAAAAAATATTTATTTTTTTATTAATAAATATTTTATAACTAATAACAACAACTTTTATAGTATAAAAAACAACATAAACATTATATAATACAGGTTATTATTTTTTGAAAAAGAAAATTATTATAATTTGAATGACAAAAAACGGATGTAATTGATCTAAAAAAAGTTTTATTTATTTTTTTTACATTAATTTTTTAATAGTAAATGCTATTTTAGGAAAGTGAAGAATTGGCATCAAGGCATTGAAAATTGAATTTTATATAATTAAGACTTTCCTTTTCAAATAAGTAATTAGGCCTATAATTACATTATGTTTCTATAAAATTAATTCTCTTTACTGTATTTATTCAAATATAGATATAATTTTTAAAAAAACATTTAATAAAACTTCTTTTGTTTTTGCATATTATAAAATCACTTAATTTACCTTCGATTCCTTTGAGATTTTACAGCCAATTTTTAAGATTAAAAAATACAAAAAAGTTTAAGATAAAAGGAAACTACTTATACTAAATTTTAAATGCAATTTAGTTTTTTTTATAAAAATTTTAAAGTATAAAGTTAATAAAAATTAACGTTAAATAAACTAAATTGTATTTTATAAAAAGAAACAAACTTATTTTATTTTATAATCTACATATTAATATTAATATTATATAAATTAGATTTAAGGAAAAAATTATATTTAAAATATTAATAAATGATACTATATAAGTCATTAAGTTTGATAAATTGGGGATTTAATCTGGTGTTGACCAGCTGTGAGGACCTGTTGCTTATTTTTTTTAAATAAAAATATACAAAAAAATAAAATTTTAAGTTTTGTATTTTTATCAAAATACAAAAATTAAATTTTATTACTTTTATGTTTTTTTTTTTTTTTTGTATTTTTATATAGAAAATGTACTTAAAAGCAATATTTATCTGTACTATTATGGCACCAGATCATCACAGTTTGGTCACTGGTTTTTGTTTATTTAATAATTGTATATTGTAAATTTAATTTAATTATTTGAATTTTGTATATAATTCTATTTTGATGTAATCCTATTCTATTATTTTGTACCCTGTATAAAGAGTGAAAAAACTTTGTAGTAATTTAAATAAATAAAATAATAAGTCAATAAATTTTTGAAAACTTATTCATATATGTAAACAGAATGTCTCTGTGTTCTCTGTACACTCCTAAACTCTCTGACTGATTTGCACTAAAATTTTCTCTCTAAGGAAAATATAGGCTATCATAAAGTTAAAAACCTCACTTTTTTCCCTGATTTCACCCTTCTATTAACTCCTAAACTCTGACCAACCTGGACCAAGTTTTTCAGAGTTACTCTCTAAGACCTTGTGGAAAATAAAGGCTATCATAAAACCTAAACATCCAACCCCTTCCCTGTACCCCTTGACACTTTGTGATAAACATAACAATGATAGGCTAAAATAATAATATAAAATAATTTCGTTTGTTTGTTCTTATTACTTTTTACCCCAGATAGCGCCTGGTGTATCTACCAGTTATTAATGATTAATAGACAAATATTATATTAACAGAACTGCAATAATAATAATAGTAATAGAGTAATAAATATTTTATATAACAGATAACTATTTAAAATTATAATATAAGATAAATTCTAATTAATGGACGTTTTGGAATTTAGAAATTTAAAATTGTCTATTAAAATAATAATACTACATTAAAAATCCATAAACATTTGTAAATATATAATACATCACAATTATGATTCATTTAGTAATACTAAACTTTATATTTTCATTGAAATTTAATTGCAAATTTATTAAATTTGCTTTAGGTTAATATTCCGGGTTAATTAATCAATCTCAAAAATTCATTTATAATTGATGTAAATGAATCAAATTCAAAACTGTAGATATCTGTTTAATAAGTAGTTTATAATGTTTCACTTCAGTTTCTGGATAATTTAAATGCAAACAGATACTTTTATCAACAATAAATTCGTCGGAAACATTATAAAGATACAGTAATTTTTTTCATTTTATTCATGTTTTGTATAGTATAAGGCTGTTCAATGAATAAAATTACTGAAAAGTATAATAAATTTCTAATTATATAATATAAAATGTAATTTAAAAATTAAGTCTCTAAGAAGAGAAATAATCAGTAATTATACCGGTATTTAAAAACTATGCATAAAAAGTTTAGTATAATCTAACTATAAATTGAGATTAATAATAAGAGTAGTTTAATATTTTCGTCGATTTTAATCTTTTTATTTTCCTTTACTTATGTGGAAATCAATTGGAAGTGATTTTTGTATGTTATAATCCATAAAAACACACAACTGATTGATGTTAGATGAACCATCCTATCAATGTAATGTTGAAATTGCTTAATTTTCTTGAGTAACGAGATGATGTTTTGTGATTTTGAAATTCTTTACACGTTTTATAAAATACAAAAAATAAATTTTGGTAATATAAATAAATTTCTGATAGATAAAATAAGCATTAAGAGAAATAAATCTGTGATAAATAGTCAAATGAATCTGCTTCAAACTGGCACTTATCCCGCCGAAGAGACCTGTTCTTAAGTACAGGTCTGTGTTCGTGATAGAAATACTATAGTTATCAATCAATCACGCTACTAGGTGAAGATATCACGTTTCGACTTTCCACCTTCTTGATAAAAACGGAAACTTAGCGGAAATATTTTCATCTTAAGAAGAACCTCGGAGTAGTTTCTGTAAATTTAATAACATTTTTTACTTTCATAAAAATTGAAAGTTAAGAATAGTAAGAGAGGAAATCGAGTTTTCGTCTAGATTGACAGAATTAATTTTCCTTTTGTTAAATTCTGAAATAGCTTTGTTGATGATGTTCAACCATTTGGAAGAATGAAGCGCTCTTCAAGAACTAACAATCCCGAAATTTCTATATTAGGAAAGTAAATCGAAAAACATTGTTGTGAGGAAATTAATGATGATTTTATATAGTCCGTATTAATACATTAAAATGAAATTATAAGCTTTTGTATACAGGATAATTTATTTATTCTATTAACTTTATGAAGTAAGCAGCAAAATTTTTTATCATCAATTTTTTAAAATCAATAAATTTTTATTGTTAAAGAAAAAATGTAAAGCTATTTCTACTTTGTTGATTTTGTCACGAATCGCTTTTTATACTATTAGTTTAGAGTATTGGCTTCCACAGCCGGAAGGTATTTCCGTGACTTTCATCTTTCACTTGGTGACCAGTTCTGACTAAAAATCCCAGAAACCTTGTTTTATATTGGCAGAATAGGCAATAATACATCCTTTTCTTCCGTATTATATAATGCAAAGACATATATTTTTTCTACGGATGATCGGAATCGATCTTATTGCGAATTTTTCTTATTATATTACGTTGTTTAGATGCAATGCCAGCGCTGATCTTTGCAAGCCTTTGATAAACTTGTAATAATAATAATATATATTACCAAGAAATTTTTCAAAAAGAACAAAGAAAAGACTATGTTAAAATACATTTCGGTCCAGTTACTTTTTTACCAAAAACGAAATGTTTCTATGAATCCAAACAATAAAAATATTGTTAATGATATATACAACAATTTGCATTGTATTGTGTACTAATCCCGGACGCCTTTATTTTTATCAATGTACATAAAAATTTAATTAAAGATGTTTATTTATCTTCCTGGTTATAGAAATATTGATAAATTTAAATACGAATGTTAGTGAATACTTCAATGAAGAATTTCAATAACAATATCATTGGAAGGAAAATTTATCAAAGTTTAATTAGCTTTATATTATGTTTCGTTAGTTTTAGTTAATGAGATATTTGAAACTACGGTACATGAATCTCGATAACAAATGATAAATATGCAACTATTATTTACAGACATCCACAAAAGCTGGAAGCTGTGAGTAAAGTACTCGAAAATCATTCTTTCTTCATTCATTACTATTATTGTTTAACGAAACTTTAATGAGAAGCTATGAAAGTAAACGTTTTTAATTGGATTATTCATTAAATGCAACAAATTTCCGCGTCACTTAACTAGAGATAAAAATGTTACCAATCTTTCAATCTGTTACCAAAGTAAACTCTACGACAAGATGACATTGTATCCTCGTCAATAGTAAGAACATTGTAGTGTTTTTTTCACTCCAGTTGATTCTGCTGACAAAATTAATATCCTTTCTCACGTCTCACTCCGTTCATTTCGACATCGTTTTTAAGAAAGAAAAGACAGCAACCAACATTATACAACAAACAGTCTTCGAAGCTCTGCAAACGACGACCTCAGGATGAACAAGGCCTCCAACTGGCGTGTAATGAATTCAGCCGAGTGCAAAATTGGTTCATCTTTGCTCAGTCGCTTGGACAGCAAAGAATGATAAAAGAAAAAAAAATCTTAAGTTACGCGTTCGTTCTTTTTCCCTTCTTAATTGGAAACTGGTTCGCATAGTCTTTACCTGCATCGAAAAACAAGTCTGTCAGATAATAAAGATTGGAATTCCCTTCATTTTCAGTTATTCACTGTGCATATTGATTAATCAGTCAATCGATTTAATTGTCATTCAAATATTAAAACAACTAAAATTATTTGACATAAGTAAATTTGCATTTTAATAATAATACGATATGTTTATTTATATAAATGGGATACATCGTTTTACCCCATACAGAAAAAAATGTTAAAGAAATTTCTTTTTTTTATATAATTAAACGCGGAATAAGGAAAATATTTTTTATAAAAATTAATATAGGAAGTTAAAATTATTTTAGCATATTAAACGATAAACACGCGATGACTTGCTACAGGCAACAGATTACAGTTAGCGTTATCTTAAATTTCTCATTTAACTATCCTTTTCTGAAGTTTGCACTCATATTTTTTAACGTTTCTACGTTCTTTAAGACAGCAAACTTATAGAATAATATATCGAAATTATATATTTCTTAAATCATTGGCATTTTTAACAAATGATATAAGTTTTCTATATACAGAAATATTAATATAAATGCTCTATTTTGATTTAAATCGACTAAGCCTAAGAAATTGTAATGATGTTATAGTGTGTTAAATTCATTTTATTTATATTTGATTTCAAATTAAAGTTATTACGAATAAAACATTTCTTAAAACATAAATTTAAATTTGTTTTTCATTATTTTCATAGCAGGAAATAATCTTTCAACAAACTGCAGGAGCATATTCATTCGTGACAGTTTGCTCTAAGTGAAGGTTACAGAATATTTTGAGGATTGAGAAGGCTTTACCTGATAATCCAGCATCAAATCTTATCACTAGAACGCTATCCAGGTACCTTAATAGTGTACGTTTAACAGACGATAAAAAGTAAAAGTGACATAGTCATATTGCTAGACGGAGTAATTAACGTCTCATGCTGCATTAATCTCAACGACATGTGCACATGTCAGATATGACAGTGCACAGATCATCTTACTTGCGGAACACATTGAACGTTCTGCTCTATTTTATCGCATTTGAGAGGATAGTGTTAAGATAGTTATCATTTTTGTGATGTTTTATTTTATGATTATGGAATTTTTACGATGAAAAAAAAAGCTTTGTCACTTCTCATAAAAGTTTAAACAGATGGAAGAAATTTAAAAGGTTCTGAAGTCAAGTAGCTTTTAAATGAATTTCTTTAAAAACAAAAATAAAAAAATATTAAAATAATATTTGTATTTTCTCGATTATTATTATTTTTCCATTACCTTTTCACAAATTGCGTATGATATTTTTATTGAAATAAGTCCTATGTAGATATCAAAATTTATATATATAAATATTTTTAAAAAACGATAGTATGACCAGATTCAATTTATCTGAACTGAATTTCAATTAAAGCAGAAGATAGAAAATATGGAAAGTATTACACATGTTATCGTGTTTCTCGAAACGAATTGGTTATAAAATCTAAACACAACTTATATCAAAATATATAGAATTTAAAATAGTATCCAAAAATATAGATTATTAAAAATATATTATGTAAATATAGATAACATAAATAAATCCATTATAAGCATAATGCAATATTAGTATGTCCTTATGTAAATATACTTCATTGCTTATTTACCCCATACTACTAATTCACGTAATAAAATCCAATACAAACTACATCTGATACTAACGTAGCTCAATACTAATAAAATCCATACAAATTTAGCCTATCATAAACATATTTCAATCCTAATAAATCCTATACAAATACACTCCTTTGCAAGTATACCCCGAGCAAACATACTTTCTTACATACGAACCCAAACATTGCCAGTATATTGAACTCAAATGAACGGAGCCAGTACAAAAGTATATTGATTTTTATAAGCGCAATATACCGTTTTTAGTAAAATGCATATTAGAAATTGCAGTTTGCACGTCTGGAGAAAAATTAATCCAAGAACTGAAGAGATCGAAACGGTTATTGGTTGTGACGTAGTAAACGGGTATCAATCGGAAGAGGACGTCCGAACGGAAGAGTTCTGATAGCCTTCGGCACCTTCGCCTGAATGGAGTCGATTGACCAACATATCCTCTTTATAACGGACTAAGAGAGGGCGCTGTGGGTATAGTCCAGGTATGCTGACTCTATCGATTCCCTGACGGGACTTGGTTGCCGACGTGTAAGCAGTTGTGTCACAATCGCTTCGTCGTTAGGATCGTACGGTACGGACTATGGCCAGACTAACCCTCGATACACACACTGTCCGTCGATGTCAACCCTTCGTAATGTAGCATACGGTCTAAACCATCTATTGGAATCCCATTGAATCGTATAGGGGATTACATTACCGCACAGACTTTGCAAGGAAACTTTATAAAAGAGATTTAGTACGGGAACATGAATGGTTTGCTGAGACTTATCGGCTTGCTTGTGTTTCTTCATATATTAGGTAAGCGGTTTGTAGTATTTTATTTTATCTTTTATATAGGAAAAAAAATATATACGTGTGATTTACGAGGAAGCTTCAAAAACACGAAAAAATACAGAAAGAAAAATTGAACAATTTTTACTTTACTACATCAGTTGAAAAATTACCGTCAATAACAAACTTACTTTTTAATTCTATAAAAATTTTAATCGAAAAAATTTTCTAATCACAGAAATTCCAATTGAAATTTTAATGTTTTGAAATATTTATTAAATACTTCTTTAATATTTATTTAAATATAAAAATTAGTAAAAAAATTTAAATCAAATTTCCTTTTTAGTTATTAGGAATTGAAAATTCTAATTAGCTTAACCTACAGAAGTATTTGAAAATTTTATTCTACAATAAAGTAGTTCATCTTATAGGTAACATACCCTCTCTAGCCATTCCCTATTCTTTCTTTTATTTTTCATTTTATAAGGTTTTCTAATTATTTAAATTATACATATATATGCAAAAGCGTATTACAATTAACCACATGGAGGGTTGACCGCATTTTATTAATTAACCATCAACAAAGAAGAACACAACTGACTAACAAATTTCCTGCAGTCAAAAAACATTAAAAATTTATAAAAAAAACTTCAGAATAAATTATATTTTAAGGAAATATAAATCTTTTTTATTCAAAACAATAAAAAAAATTTCCTGTATGAATTTATAAACAAGTCAACACGTTATATTAAAAAAAAATTAAAAAGTTTTGTAGCGAATAAGCCATCAAATACAACATTTTAAAATTGTTAGCAATGATATATTTTGTATATAGAAGTATTTCTTTGATAGTATAAAATTAGTTATACCGAACTAAAGAGAATTTTCAGGATAATCCAAACTTTTCTCTGCACCAGATCAATCAGAAATTGTGACAAAAACTCTTGGGCTTGCATTTATTCAGAGAATCGTTGAAAAGAGATAAATATGTGAAGGAAACGGTCGATTGTTTTGATTGTCCGATTCGTGACCTGCCAGTTTACATTAGATGCCACTTTGGATGTTGTATTTATCTCCTAGAAGTGCACAAGACGATTGTGTAAAGCGTTTACAGACTGATTTTGTGTTAGAGAAAATTCAATTTAGTGAAACTTTTTTCTATTACTTTTGATCTTTCAATTAAAAATTTACTAAAAATAATTGTTAAAAATAGTATAAATAGAAAAAATATTTTTCAATTCTGTTATAAATTTACATTGAAAATTAACTAATTAAATTGAACATAATAGATCCTTACAAATTTATCCCTTTTTTTTTAAATTTCTCTTATTATAACGTCAATGGAGAGAAGGAATATTGCTGTTTCGCTCGACATGCTTTAAACAAAATGATATAAAATTAACTTTCTTACAATAAAAAATAATCATTTTAATAAATTAAAATATAACAGAGCCAATTTATGCAATATCATATTTTATAATTAGAAAAGATTTTAAATTTTATATAAATATATTCGTAAACTTCTTCGAATCATTTTTAATAAGAACTCATGCATTTTTTATGTTTACTTTCTCGAATGCAACAATTAGTGTAATTATAAGAAGATTAATTAATATAAGATACGTAACGTTGCATTTATTGTAAAAATCATAACATTAACAACGTAATCTTCTTCATAATGTTACGTAAATTATGCAACATTAAATGAGACACGTATTGGATAAGCAGATAAATAAAGAAAAATGATTGTAGAATATTATAAAATATTCAAAATTTTATACCGTATACGGAAATAATACGGGTATTTATCTTCCGTTTTCACCTGAACTAGAAAATATTTATTCTTTACGCGAATTAACATTTTTCTACAAGTTTAAATTAGATAAAGTATATGATACTTGATTGTATGTGTGGGTTTTTACAATGCGTGCACCAGATATTCGGTTAACGCCCAGTTTTTAGAAGTGCATTCTTTTATCTTGGAAGAATACTATTTACTTGATTCATATCTATAACATTAATTATAGGGATTCTCAACCAGAAAAATCTTTGTTGATCGTTATCATTATTTATTTAATCTAGTATAGGAAATATATTTAAAAGAACGATAAAATTGCAGAAAATTTGAGTTAAATATCGGATTTTTGGCTAGAGGAAACGGCGTAAAAAGTTTCTTTTATATCTGACTACCGTTGGGTAACTATAAACAATAATTATTATATTCATGATTCCTCACAGATAACAAACCAAGAATATCCAAAAAGTTTATTTTAAAATTCTGGCGTGCAAAAAATGGGATATTGCCATGCGATAATATCTAATCAAATTTTGCGTGCATAATGCAAGCAAATTATAATCTAACTTCACGAAATGTGATTATAATATAATAGAAAACTTAAATCTAATTTCGTTACATATTGAATATTATATATCATAAAGAGATTATCTGATAATTGTCTTTAAAAATCATTATAAAATCGAAATTTTCCAATTATTATTATTATTTTTTTTCTATCTTTCCTAGAAAATTATTATTATTATTATTGCCATTTAAATTACGTTTTATAATATGAAATTTAAAATAATAATGCTATTGTATAACAGTCTAAATACTTATAAACTATTTTAATTTTTGTCTAACGAGACGTAATTTATAACTTTGTATATATTTAGTATGTATTTCCTTAAAAAGTGCAATTGAAAACGTTATCATGCTGCTTAAATCAGTTGAATAATCGAAATAATCTCTCGGTTAGCATCATTTTTTCGCAAATAAATGTTGTTTTTAGCTATTTTTGTTTTCCTTAATTATAGGAAATAGCTTACACTATTACTATAATTTTAAGAAAAGCATTATCACCATCTCCACGTTCTTTGTAATTACAAAAGTAGAAAGTTTACCCACTCAAAAACCTACACTTTTGCTTCTAAGTGTTTAGTTTTGTTTATAATTGCACAATTATTTAAAAAAGGAAACAAAACGAAATCGTTATGAAAACAAAGTTTATAATATTTACAAATGAGAGATCATTTTTTAAATTTGTTTATTGAATATAATATATATATATATAAAGTTGAGTTAAACATGGATAGACATAAATGAAAGTTTAATCATATGGTTAATAATATATTATATTTGTACAAGATAAAGAAAAAAAAAATAGCACTCAAAAAGTGCATTTAAAAATAAACGATTTATAAAATATTAATCAAACCTTTTGATTTTTTTGTTTGTACAATTTTTTATAGTTACGAAAAAAAATAATAATTTATATTTTTCAAACAAATTAGCTAATGAAACGTGTGTAACTCGAATATCGGTCAAAACTTCATGAGTTTTATTATTGATAAATGTTCCGATTTTCGACATTTTATCATCAAAAATATTTATATTTGTTATTTCGACATAAAGTAATTTATCCAGTAGATATTTCTGTAAGATTGACAACAACAATGTTTTGCTTTCAGTGCAGAGAAGAGTCTAGTAAATTGGAATGGTTCGTTGCTCGATCACTTACTTCTTTGCTTTATTAATTATTTTATTCATCAAACGAAAGAGGAAGCCAAGTTTTATTTTTTATTTTTTTTTCGGTTAGAAACTCTATGAATTTTAATACAGGTTGCATTTAACTTACCTTATCAAAACATACAAAAAGAAAGTTTTTGTAGATTCCATGTTATTTTACTGCTGTTTCTATATGTTCTAAAGGAAGAGATCTTACTTCTTAGACAGAATATTAAATAGTTTATATAATTTTTATGGAGATATGAGACGAAAATACATCGTGAACAAATTATTAGACTGATTAATTATTGCTTATGATTGTTATTAACTCCTTTATATCACATAATTACAGAAAATATTCAAATATTTAGTTTGGCTAAAGATATAAGAAAAAAATTATAATTATATTTCTTATATATAAATTCAAATATTTTCTATACAACTTACCAAATTATTATTGGAATTTTAAGCATTACTCAACTTCAATTTATATGATTTGTATCATTGAAAAAATTTTCCACGGTTTAAGGAAATTTTAATTAGATTCTGTAAATAAATAAATTTTTATTGTTTTTTTTTATATTCAACTAAAAATATATATTGTAAAGATAATGACTTTAATAGTTAATTAGTTTAAATTTGGCAACTTTCCTTGTAGGTTTAAACCATTAAAAAATCTTAATTTTTCTTTTTTATTTTATATTTTTAAGCGAAATAATTTCACTTTTTACAGCGAATAAATCATACTTTAGATATCGCATGAATTAATAAAAATAACTTCATTTGGATTAAATGTAACCTACGTTAAATATAATTTAGCCGTATGTCTTCCTGGTATTGACGTAAATAAATCTTTTAGCTATATTTAATTATGCTTGTAACATATTTTTGGTAATTTTTATTGCATTTTAACCTTTCGCTACAATTAGCATGCAGAAAGCATTTTCTAAAAATCAGCCATTTACTTATTTTACAGGTTTATTTAAAGGACTACTTGTGAAATCGCAGATGTTCTTTTTAAACAGTTAACAACCTTTAAAATTAATTTTCCTTTAAAGAAAAAAAATATATATATTTTTCTTTTTAGCACTATTAACTAAATTAATGAATATAATTAATTCACTTAAGTGTAATATATTAGTGATTTTTTATAAAATAAAATTTAGAAACAATGTAAAAAATAAGGTTTTATGTATGTATATATATATACACACAAAAGTAATATATATATATATATAAAACAGCTAAACAATAATTTAGGTGTTAAATTTCCGTGTTAAAGTATTGATTATTGTAGTTTATATATGACAATTAATAGTGTATAAAAAGTTAAATTAAATAAATTTTTCGAAAAATATATAGTAATTATAAAATGAAGCATTTTTTCCTTTAGATTTTAAAAATTTAATCCTCTGTGCTTTTTTTTTTGTTCAATCCAAAGAAATCTTTAAAAAATCTTTATTAAATTAACTCTGTAAATAAAATATTATAAGAGTATCGTCATCAAAAATTAAGCAACAGATTTTCTTTCTATTTTTTTCTTTACTCTATATAAAAGTTTTATAATTGAAATTTCGTTAGATCTTTATAAATATTTTAAATTACTTTCTCCGTTCAAATCCTTAATTGATTTAAAATGTTGCTTTTTAACAATTTAATAATACCTAAAAGACACATTTTATCTGTATAGAAATCTACCAAATTAATAATTATCTGTTATAGAAAATTTACAGGCAAAATTTATCTTCTTATTATTAAAAAATATTATTATTATTATTAAAATAATATAATAAAAGTTTAAAATATTAATAGACAAATAATCACTTGGATAAGAAAAAATAATTTCTTCTTTTTTTTTTTCCTGTTGAAAAATTAATAGATAAAGCGTTGATATATTTTTAATGAGTAAATTTTTATTTCTGAAATTTCTTAAATTAACTACAATGTGTACATTGATGTAGCACTTTGCGTGACTTACCGTATTTTAGTTCAACTTACCGTAAAAAAGATCGATTTATTGCTGATAGCATCTCGTATCCTGTCTGTATGAGAGAAGGTAAATAACGAGAGTTTGGTTTGGCGTCCATCCACTAATACTAACAAAGGAAATTTAGGGTCATGCAGTCAGATTGATTCTTCTCATATCATGCTACCGACTGGAATTTTTCTGGAATGAAGTAAAATATTCAGAATAGAAAATATAACATATCTGTATCAATATTATAATTTATTCTTCTTAGACACTACACAGGAATATTTTGAACTTTGAATCAAGAAGAGAATTGAAGTTAGAAATTTTCTTTAGTCGTGTTTCAGCTAAAGGAAAATTAAATTATAGTAGAAAAGATAAGAAATTGAATTTTATTTAAGACTTTTAACACTTAGGAAATAAAATAATAATAATAATAATAATATTTCTAAGTAATATTAGAAGGTGTTTAAATGTTATCGAGATTATCTATTTTTAAATTTATCATTGTGCCGTATCAATAACTACAAAGTGGGTTTTTAAGACGACAATGTATCGCTGACTATAGCAACAAAAGGTTTCAAAGGGAGATCACAACTACCCGTCAATAGTTAGCCAACAACGATAAAATGGGAACCAGTCGGCCATTGTCGCGCTGGCTACAACCCTCTTGTTTCGTACTTTAATCTCGTTTCCAAAGTGGCTAGCCACTTGGCTGAGACACTACAATTGATGGAATTGCAAGTACGCTCTATAAGCGCCAACTGGGTATATCCTTAACGCTCTTTTTCACTCTTTCGTCGCTTCTGTGATTTGCCAGACTGATTTTGGAGCCAATAATGGTCTAGTGGCACTTCAACAAAGTTTTGTGTGCAAAGTTTTCGTTATAAGATCTAATGCGTATCTTTACTAATCACTCATCCGAAATCTTTTTAGATTCTGTATCCTGTATCCTTTTCTCTCTATAGGCCTATTTATATACTTACACGTTTACCTTTTTTTTATTATTCTTAAATTTAACAAATTGAAATTCACAAATGACAAAATTTTTTATGGTCTAATTATATTATATTAGTAGCAAATCTACGACAGAATCCGTTAAAAAAACCCCAGACATTATAATAAATGACAACTCATTATTGAACAACTTTATTCGGTAACGAACACCTGAAACTTCCATATATTACCGTATGATGCATGATGCTTAATATTCCAATAAAGTAGGAAATATTATACAGTATAGATAGTTACTGTGTTATTTTGTAGACCAATAAACTGTTCAAATTTCAGCATTTGTATATTAGTAAATGTTTATTCAGCACATATATATATAATTACTATAATTGAATAATTCTGTCTCTACTATCAAATTAAGAATAAATTTAGAATACAGTAAATACTTTATAAATAGATGGCATAGAGTTCAATAGGAAAGCTGAATTTACGCAATACTCCTTTGATAATATACAATTCCCTGTTGTATAAATATTAAAATATTTTAGAACATTAATTTTATTACTAATATATATGTTTTCAATTTATTAGTTTACTAATTAATGTTATTCTATTCTGTAATATAGTGTATAAACTTATCCATTGTATTATAGAACTTTATCTTTCCCAACATCTCTTATTCTGAACAGCAATTTAAACAAATAACTTAGAATAAGGTTAATTTTCGTAGAAAGTTTCAGCTAATTTATTTTGCATTCTATTTCTTTCAGGCTATTTTATATTTAATACGAAAGAGCGCAAGAACTCATATTTCAGATGTAGTTTGAATATTTTATTATTGTTAGAAAATCATACATAAAATGTAACCTGTCTTTGTTTTAAGCCAGTGGAATGTTTACACAATTTAAATCTAAGACTACTTTTATATTTTTATAAGTCTATATTTGTTGTTAATATTTAGTTCTGTCTGATATATTTTATTTTATTTTTCTGATTAGATATATATATATATATATTTTTCTAATATAGGAAGTTCTTTTGGAAACTGGGAAGAATGGTGGACATATGAAGGTATTTCAGGTGAGGTATTTTATTTTTGCATATGACGCTTAATAATTCTGCATTCAATTATATAATCACACGATATTTAGCTGTGTTAATATGTTTTTAGTAGTAAAATAATGAATTTTTAAATAAATCAATATAAATTTAATTAATATTAAGAATAACTCAATTATTTCCTAGGGATAATTATTAATTTTTAAGAATTATTATTATTATTTTTAATTAGGAAGTAAAAATTCGGTCGATTTTATGTTATTTATTTATTTTTTTTACGTAAAAAATTTTAAATTTAAATATTTTTAGTAACGATTCTCAATAAATTATCAATTAATGGAATTAAATTTACATAACTTAAATTTTGTAATTTAATAATTAATGAAAAGAAATAAAAATATTAATTTATAAAACTATACATGCTAAAAAATGTTATTTTTATTTAAGTTTAATATTTAATTTACGCAACAATGTTAATCATTTTTGATTTTAGCAAACCTCACTGTTTTTACATGATAATTTAAAGAATTTATATTCATTTTAAATAAATAAATATCAAAATTTAATATACATATCTCTCATTGTTTTAAAAATCAGTAATAGTGGAAATATTTACAAATATTCAATAAATTAATTCAAAAGAATGCTCGAGATTCATCCTTACGAATGTATACGTATACATATTTAATACATTGAGAAACACAAACAATCATTACAAAAGTTTAAGCTAATTTTACTTAATTTTTAATATAATTTATACAAATATTTATAATAGAGACTATAAGTTACATAAGATAATTTATTTTAATTAATTAATTAAAATGGAGTATCCTAAAATTGATAAATATTTATAATTTGTAATAATTATCGCTACATTGAAGTATATAATACATAATTGAATATAATTTGGAGATTTACAAATACTTTAGATGTATTTGTATTTCTAGATTGTATGCACTTAATAATCGAGTGATAATAATTTAATTGATTATGATAATTTTATAATTCACACACGAATGAAAACATGAATTAAATAAAAAGACAGAAAAAAAAACTAAAAATTTTTGAAGTAATTTATAAAATAAATCGAAGAAACCATATATTTTAAGTGTGTAAGATGATTTAAATTGAGAACAGATGGTGAAAATGTATTAATTTTATATATAAAAAATTACTAAATTATAGTAAAGTGTTCTTTAATTATTATATAGAAGACTACACTTTAGTTTTTCAGGAATCATTTGGTCTATTTATATCAGAACCTTGTCGTTATAGATAAAGCTTACAGATTCTTCAATGATAACTTTCCTTTGATACCATTCATCTTAACTTCTCGTGTAGCAATTGTCATTATGACATTTATGTCAAAATAATATGATTGATTTTATATGTAATACCATTATAGACTTTATATTGCTATTATAATATTTAAAATTTACAATGATTCTTTAGATTTGTGACACATATTTTGTAAAATGCCCCTTTAGGAGCAATACAATTCCTTAGAAATACTATGCAATTTGTGTGAAGAGTAATCGGTTATAAGTATTATTTTCGCTTTTATTGTTGTAGAATTTCCTATATCTTATTCTTGAATTATGTAGTATAACATTAACATTAGAAAATTTAATAATATTACATTTGAAGAGTAAGGGATGACCAGTACGAATAATTAACTTGTTATATTAAAACTTATACCCGTAAATAATATGTTAGGGCTTATCAAACACAAGCAATCCAATAATATACCCAATGTGTATATGTGTATTTAAATATAAGGACAAAATGTTACCACGAGAAAGTGATCTCGTTGAACTGAAAACATATCACTTTAACAGCAACAGCGACCGATTATGCACCCCCGCATGAAATATATTCCCGTGTAAAGTCGATTAGTTAGAACGGAATTTTTTTTATATAACCTATTAAGCATAGTCTCTTTCGTCCGGTTGTACCTAACAACAAAACCTTCCAAAGATTAAAGTCAGGATATGGGAACCGGACACCGCTCGAGGTCAAGATCAGTTGACATTATCCGGAGACGACGGGACGTAGAAACCTAACATATCGAATTCAGAATTAAAAACTTTAGCTCCTTTAAACTGTAAAATAATTTGATTAATTTCAGTCCTGTAGCCAGGAATAAATCTTTTGGAGACTAAATTTATAAACGAAGGACAAACTGAAAAAGTAATGACTAGTATTTTTCTCTTTTCCTGCCTGCATTATGCCTATTAGCTACAGTCCACGTGTAAAAAAGTAAAAGTAGTCTAAGTTTATGTGATGAAAGAGAAATCATATATTATGTATACTGCATACGAAGACAGCTGAGTAAGCTGAGGGGGTTTAGCTATCTCATAGCTCCCATAGCTGCAGCTACGATTAATTTAAGATAAATTGTGTTCTAGAAAGTGAAACAACTTGTTAATACATAACTTCTCATTTAAAAGCCAAACTATTCTCGCATAATAATAAAAGTCAACCAAAGAACTGCTTCCGGTATCTATAATAAGCACATTTAATAATTATTTTAATGTTATGAATCAGAATTAGTTATGATAATTATATTTGTGATTTCCATAATATATTTTATTTTTAGAGTAAATAGTTTCTGAGAATTAGTTGGCTTTTCGATAAATTTGTTTAAATACTTTATTTTAAACATATTATTAGATCCACGAATATAAAACTTTAATCTAGACAGAGTTATAATTATAATTTTCTTTTACAGGCTATAAAATACATATGATATTCTATAATTTTACAGAAATATAATAATTATATAAAATTACTATTCTATAAATATAATTTAACTAAAATTTTAAGAATGAAACAAAGCAAAAAAATATATTTCAATTAAATATCGTCTTGATAGAAAAACCTGTTATATGTATATAAAATGTATACAAATGTATACAAAATATTTACATATAACCGGTTTTTTAATTATAATAATGATAATATATATATATATTAAGATTTGCTTTATTTTTATCTGAAAAATCCTAGTTAAGATCTGAGAATATTACGAAAAAAACCGGTTCACACAGAGATTTTTCACAAATGACCAAAATTATGATATTTGACCGATGCAACATTCAGAAATCTGATCCGAAAATCCATCATTGGCGCCACTCGATGCTTCTGAGAAGAGAAAATTAGAAAAAGAAGGGAAAAAACTGCCGTTCAAATAACAGGAAGTTGAGTCTATGATTTTTTTCCTACGAAAATTGAGAGTCTGATAAGTCAGCGTATTGGTCCATCCAAAATATATCAAAAATGAATTTCCTACTTGCTACGAACAGCAATGTTCCATTTTGCTTATCTAAATGGCGAAAAATCTCTAGCGATGTTATTTTCCTGTGATTTTTATATTTCATTCCTTTTCTGATAATCAGATCCGAAAGTAGGATAAGTGAAAAAAATTACGATATGTTTATAAAGAATTATTGTTTTATAATTTAAACATTAACGTAGAAGATGGCATTAAAATAATTTTGGAAGAAAATTTTAATTATTTATCAATTAATAAATGAAATTATTATTATTATAAAGTACATTTTAAAATTATGGAAATAAATGCTTATTTTGAGTTTTATATAGAAAATCTATTAATTATTGTCGTAACGGTAAATAATTAAAACTGTTTAATTGTAAAATACAAATATTTATCTTCTCTGTTGTTAGCCTTTGCTAATGGTTTAAAACAAATAAGATTAATTAGACTATGCTAAATTTGACCACTGTCAATTTTTCTTAGACTGTAACTTTAGGCTAAATTTTTGTACAATTTTAATGCTTTTCTATCAAATTAAAAGTTTAAAATTATACAAATGACTACATAAAAATTTTTATTTGTACAGTACATAATTTCGTAAACGAAACTCATTTTCTGATGCATTTTATCATTAAGATTTAAAAATACAGTAAAAATATTCAGACATAAGAATATTAGAAATTAGGAAATATTGCTTCGGAGAGGGGAAAAAATCTTTTGCTTATCAGTTTGTAGTAATTTCTCTGCTAATTATTATTATAACAACACGAAATTCTTTTAATTCTTCTGAAACTGTCGCAAATGTAAGGGCAGACAAATTTCAATTATAACGAGCATGTTCTTAACTCGTAATTAACTTTTCAAATGTAGGAATGACTACATTAGAAAATTATTCTTAATGTCAAGATCAAAATGAATGTTGTCACCCTGAAGATATTTACTAGCATGCAACTGCAAAAGACAAAATCTCTTATATCCGTAAACATTGACAGAAAGTATTATCTTCATGTAAATATTTCAACATTATAGGATTTATTGAGCAAACGTTTCCCAACACGCCTTAAACGGACAGATAAACAAGTATTAAAACATTATTGTTCGAATTGGCACCGTGCACATGTGTAGGAGGGAATGAAAAAAGAATTTTTACCATCCAAGACATTGGTAAGGATTTACTTTTATGGTGCCGAAGTGCATCGACTTGGACTATACTTTCTTTACGACGTTTATTAAATACGAAAGAAGATTCCTATTCTCTGTTGAGGTATCTTTATTTGTCGTTGAGACGAGTATCGAACAAAGCCAACAATAAATTACATAGACAAGTGACGGTATTCGGTTAGTCACATTCTTCATAAAACAGAAGCAATAAGACATGAAACAACAAATGCCCCCAAGCTCGCTTCTCTTGTCATATAAAACAAATTCGTAAGAATGTATCTCTTGGATTTAATGGCAGATTCAATTGATTCAGAAAGTAAAAGTACCTAGTCGATTTATGGAAGAACTTTCTGACATAACTGGAAGGAATAAAAGTTATATACGAACTTTATGCAAATTCCTATTCATTATTTTGATTTACAATAAAAGTTATTAAGCTTTCTGTGTAGGAAGAATTGTTCAAGAGAAAAAGAAGGATAAAGGAAAAGAATTAGAAATCGAGCACAGATTTATATATCAGAACGACTGGTCCATTAAATAAATGTAGAGTCAGGAACAAAAGTATATTTATAGTTCATGGAAATCTGATTCGATGCGCTAATGTTAACGATAGATTTCATATAAATTATGCAAATTACTAAATTAAACGATAAAAATTAAATTAATGAAATATTTATTTTAATACATCTCCCGACATTCTTTACGTCTCGGGCTAATAATAATAACAATATTTTATTCCATTTTTAATTTTATTTCGCCTATTTTTTTGTTTTTGCATTGTAAAATTCTTCACTCTCTTTAAGTTAATGTTTAATATTACGTAACATTCAGGAAGTCAAATTTTGGCAAAGGTCCATAAAAGAACAACATTTATCGATATTGGAAATTTGAAAATCCCAATTCGCTCTCATGAATATTTGTAAAAATTATCAATTAAATAAAATTAATTTTACCTTTTAAAAATGCAAATTTTACATTTAAATATATATATATATATATATATATTTTTATATTTTTTACAATAGAAATTATATTATTCTAGTGTTTTATTTCAACGTCTAACATGAGTTGAATCAGAACATTAGAAACATTCCTGTCATTTGTTAGTGCATTTGTCATTTATAGGATCGATGATTCTGAAGTCATCCGTGATTGATTAGGACAATGTTATCAATAGACAGATGTTGCAAGGTGTTCTAGATAAGTGTTATTATTATTATTTTTTTTTATTTTAACGTTTACGGCTAAAATCGAATAAAATTGATTTATAGAATTACATCTTGTATATAATATAGATAATAAAAACAATTTTAAATCTATTAAAACATCAAAATAATTGAATGTATGAGGACAAAATATACAATCTGATCGTATATATTAAATTTTAAAAAATATTTTAAAAATATATATATATATATTATAATGTTGCGCAAAGACTAAATTTTATTTACTGATGCTTTATTATATTTAAATTTATTTGATTTATAAATAAAATAAAATTTAAGATATCGTAAACAAATATAAGTGAAGGAGGAGTTTAAAAAAAAAAAATAGAAACATTTTATTTAAATCCAAAGCTGATGATTTTATTCAAGAATTTCTTTGAGTTCGAAAATTTCCAACGTCGTAAATGTATTCATATTATTGATTTTCCTAGGCCCGAATAATATTTTTATTGTAAGAAATGGAGACGGGTCTGAGGGGATTATAGTTGTCCAAGTAATCGATCTATGGTAATTTTTATCCAATGAATTTATTCTAGAAACGATTTTTTGCTTCGTCTGCATCTATTATATTAAAGATTTTGAATTGGCAGAGTTACCTTAACTTTCTGCACACAACAAGAAGCACAGGAGGAGAGTTACCTTCGGATTTCCACCTTAAGATGGTCGATAACTTCACGTCCGTAGAAGTATGTTCACTAGTACATCTTACCATGATCTGATTAGCGAGACGAGTTTTCTTTACTCTTCTTATTTCAGTTTCTGTAAGTCAAGAGTCCGATCTATAATAACGTATAGTGAAAAGGAATCAATAATATTACATTCAGCTACATTAGAAATTAACTGTATGATTTCAACAGCAGTTTTAGTTTCGACTCATTAAAATTAACTAATGAATTTTGCATAAAGTCTCTGTTCGGAAATTCATTAAAACTAGATAAATTACTTTATTCTAACTTTTTTTATCGTATAAATGCAAATAAAATTCTTAATTTTACATTGTGTTTTTCTTTTTAAAGTTCGTTAAACAATATTTATCTAGAGATCGATTATTTTGAAAGCTAATGATCCTATGGGTCTTTAACACCGTAAGAATCCAAAAATCTGTTAATGCAGCTAATTTTAAACGTGATTGGTTTTTCTAATATGCGTGATAAATATATACATAAAAAATAGTGTTAGCATAAAAATAAATGATTTATTCTGATTGAAACTTATCTGATAACGACAAAGCATTTAATCTTTCGAAGTAATACATAAGTATACCTTACGATACATCAGATAACAAAGAGTATGAAGCTGATAGTGTAGAAAATAATTTTGATATAATTCCAGTATATTTTTTACTAAACTATTTTAATTTAATTAAAATATTTTAACGAGTTTGTGTAAAAATTTTATATAAGACATATTCTTGTCAATCGTCAAAATATGTATTCATTCACATATATAAACTTTAATAAAATGTAAACAAAAGACATTTTGTGAATAAATTAAAACGTTACAGACTAAATTTAAATCTTAAACTAAAGTTAGATTTAATAAAGAAGTTTCGATCATTTATGTTAATGAATATCCGTCATATGAATGAATAATACAATATAAAGAGCTATTTTTGATCATTTATAAATCCCTCGAGTTTTGTATATTAGACGGCATTAGCATTCTGATTCATTAAGAATACTGCTTAATGATTATAGGCATGTTTCCCTATAGTGAATTAAATTTAATTTAAATCTCTCACTCACAAAACGCTACAACGTAGATTCAGGATTAGTTTCTGTTTAAGAAATTAAAATCCTTCTCAGTATAAAATTTTAACACGAACAGAGGATGAATTATTGCAGAAGGGAAAGAATAGTTCAGAAAAGCATAAGGTATAGCCACTGAAAATAATTGCATCGGATCAGCAATCAATTTTGTAACAATTTCCGCATGGAAAATTTCACTCAAATTGGCTCTTAGATTTAAAAAAAAAAATTCGAGAAGATGTACTAAAAAATGCATTCTCTACATTCTTAACGTTATTATATAAAAAATTTAAGGATAGATATTGGAAGTTGAAATAAGTGTGCATCGTTTAAGAAAATAAAATCATAAACAGATACTGTGTATTTGTAAATATAGTATCTACAAGACAGAAAATATAATTTAACGGCTATGTAATATAACGAAAAATATACGGATTATATCTATTTTTCCGTTGATAATATCTAGTAGGCTAATGTGTTCCATTTTCTAAGTTTCTCACGTCAACATTCAGAATTATATTATCTGTGAAGACAGTGTATACACATTTAAACAGTCGTTAAACTGATTTAATATGAAAATTGTAGTTTGAATTGGATTTTTGGCTGGTTTATTAGTTCATATTTCATAAAAATTGCGAAAAAACAGATTTAATACTACTACAGTAATATCTCATTATGTTATCGATTTTTCGGATGTAGAAATTTGATATTAGTAAAGTTTTGTATGATTACGGACGTTTAAGATAAAAATAGTATAATCACATAAAATTTAATGGAAAAACGTAATATATAAACATTAAAATTAATATTTATGGTTTTATGTTATAGATAAATAGGCACATTGTATTTGATCATGAATTATATACTGTTTACAAAATTAAAAGAATATAAATCTGAATGAAATCTAAATATCCAAAAATATATTTCGTGTAGTTAAGAATTCCAACGCAACTTATTCGATAGAATTTTTCAAAAATAAAACTTGCTCAAAACAAGAAGGAGAAATGATATGAATATAAATATATTTATTTTTGCGCGAAACTTTACATATAACTCACGAAAAAATTGAATTTTTATATTTACATAAGGTGAAAATATAAAAAATGTTGAATACATACAATGAAAAATATCTTAAAAATGTATACGTAATAATTATATATTATAAATATAAATATTGTATAAAATATATACATAAACATTTTATAAAGATGAATTTTTTCTGATATTATTGATCCTATTTAATGTCTTTAGAATAATAATGATAGATCTTTGTGCCTATTTATAATATGTCAAATGTTTCAGGAAAACTTTATAAACAGTTTCAGTTACAATAGGCACAATAGTATAAGTTTCTAACAAGTTGCACGCATATTGATGATGCCCTTGAATTTATGTATTGTTTGACTGGCATTGTATGCTATGCACACAAGTTTACAATAAACCTTTTTTTAAATCCACAGATCAATATATGTATTTATTTTCTATTTTTTAACCTGGTAAAATTTTAAATAAATAAATATATGATTTATATTAAGGGTTATATAAATATTAAAATTTTATTTAACTCGCTATATAATTTAAATATTTACGTAGCCTTTAATCTTTCTGGATTTTTGTATCGAATGTTCGAAAACAACATTTATTATTATAAATATTTATATGTATACTCCTACTATAGCAAGATATTTTATTCAGATTACACGAATCCAGTTTCTTCGCCTGCTATAATCAGTTATTGCACTTTAATAAAGTAAGGAAGACTGACCACAATAGCGATAAAAGACTAGCTAACAATACATTTAAACTTAATGCTTTCAACATTGCTACACTTTCATTCTATTTTTATTTGATTTAGCTGGACAGAGTTTCTGTTGATTAGTTCCAAGGCTGTAAGAAAAACGATAAAAAATCACCAATCCCACGGACATGTCCTTTCATCATTAGATCCTGCGTGACCATTCTAGTTTCTTCTGAACCAATCATCCCGTATGAACGTCAATAAAAATAAACGTTTGCACCTTGTACAGTAGACTCTTTGCACTCGTATCTAGAGATTGCTTCAGAAATTGGCATCTTTAAGAGCAGCATTGGACGATATGTCGTCTGCCATAATTTATTGACAGAGTATAGGGTTAGTATTGTTGCTTGTGTTCTGTTACCATTTCGGGAGATAAGTTACTCCTATTGATCCACAAAAAGAATATATCGACTAGAAAGTTTTTGTTTGATACTATACTTTGAAAATATTGATTTCACTATGAAAGGTATATCATGGCTGGTGATATTGCATTGTGAAACTTCGTATAAGCAGAAAAAAAGAAACTGGAACATTGCTTAATATCGGTTTTTCTTTATTTTGAGAGTTTTACATAAAAAGAATTCGTGTATGCTTGCGTTTTTGTTTATTAATTGTCTAAAATAAATGATAAATCATTAGTAAGATAATTCTTACAATATTCTATCTTTCATTTTATTAAAAAAAACTTATTATTATTACAAGTTATATAGTTTAAATAATTAAATAAAATAAGAAATAACATTAAAAATTTGGTAAATAATATTATTAATGTATATAATTTATTTTTTTAATTTTATATATTATCTAAAATAGTAATTTTTAAACAATAAATAAACTAAATTTTAAGTCTTAAATAACTATCATTTTTTTTATTAAATAAAAAGAGGAAAAAATACGTCGATGAAATAAATATAAGGACGAAAGATTGAATTTAAAAAATTCGAAAAATATAAAATAAAAACTCGGAATAAATCCGTTTAGTATGTTCGATTTGATAATACCAAATATCCATTTTATTCTAAAACTAGATCTGAAAATATTCCACAAACACATTCATAATGTGTTTGCAAAATATTAACAATCGTCTTTCTAAGTGTGAACTATCATTTAGAGATTTCTGTATCGTCTCTATGGATTTCCAGCTATTTTAGGAATCTCTAGAGATTTGAATGATGTAGTATGCAGATATTGTCCAGTCTATTATTCAAACTCGCTTCTGAATTTGTTTTACTCTAGAAAATGGAATTTTCTGTAGCGCAGTTACTATTTTTAAACGATACAGTATGTCTGAATTATTGAGATTTAAATTTTATTCGCTTTAATATTTACTAAATATATCATAAAATAAGAGATTTGAACGTATTTTCCTAATTATTCTTTATCGTTTATATAACTAATTGTTCTCTAGTTACACTTAATGATTGCATCTCTCTCCACTTAATTATTCTAAGGTTTCTTTACAACTAATAATTACTTGGTACTGTACAGTACCTAACTAATTGTTCTATAATTAGGAAAATGAACTGATATTTTTTTTATGCTATGTTAAATATATAATATCGCATAGTGAATATCAAAACGTTAATCTTTCTTTATTAAAATAAATTTGGAAAATTGATGAATGCGACTAGCTTTAATGCAATCAATCATTGTGACGAGTACAGCTACTATCTGATGGAATGCTATCTTTTTTCATTTTCCAATACATAGATTAAGAATTCGATTACATTTAAAATATGGAAGGAAACTTTTCTTGATTATAAAACATAGTCACGATTTTCAATAACATTATGCCTATCCCATCAAAACAGTCTTTATACCACAGACATTGATAAATATCGTTTAAATAAGTTATTTTTAGTAATATATTTAAAAAAAAACAATGTTAATAAAGCATTCCATTTTATGAAATATATTGGTAACCTCATATTTTCTACGTCTATTAAATTCGTTTTTCAATAATAATTTCTATTAAAAAAACATTTTTTTTAAAACTCTATTTATATTAAAGCCCTATATTAAAATATTAAAATGCAATCGTTCATACTTCATTTATTATTCAATAAACTTCTCAAGTTTTAAGTAAATTTTAAACTTTTTCATATTTAAATTTGCAATAAAAATTAAACATTTTAAATAAACTTTATAATATCTATTCATAAATATTTATTAAATTATAAGATATCAACTTTAGTCTACAAAGAATTCTATTTGAAATTTGCAATAATAACAAATAAGATTGAGTTACAAATTATAATTACAAATTTTTCTATTTTTTCAGATATTTTTTTTTCTCTTTTTTTGCTAGAAATTTTTCGAATATTTATAATTTATAAATATTTAATAATTCAATAAGAAGTATTTTGTAAGAGAAATAATGATATCAGCAAATTGTATTACATATGCATAGATGCAACCAACCGCGATCAGTTGTGACATACGTGTGGCGTGTAGTTCTTATACTTCTTATAATAAAGATCAATTTCTCTTTTTTCCTCTACAAAAAAATTAAAAATTTGTTTTCCTTTTCTCATTCAAAAATAGCAAAATAAGAAAGAAAAAAACTAACGTCGATACTATCGTAGATTATATTGTATTCACGGAGTAAGGAGTAATAAAATACTTTTAAAATTATGATTTATATATTTATAACGTTATAAACTAACGATATCACCTAATTTTTCATTTATAAAAAATTAAAAACGGTTATTTAATGCCTTTCTTACTTTTTTTTTATTAATAAAATGGGATATTAGCCGTTTGCAAATGATCAAGCATCGTATTTAACTTCTATAAAAAATAAAATAAATTATCTAGATACATAAATTATATCAAGAAAGTCAGTTTTAAACTCTCAGTATTAAAAATAATAAGTGAATAGCTGTTTAAATTTCAGATTTTATTAAATTTTTTACGAGAATAATAGAGTAATTGTTAAATTTATCGTAAAAGTAAAAACAAAAGTTTTAGTAAATAGCAAAATTATTATTTTTTCCCATTTGTTTTGTGTCAAAATCACCAAATATAAATATACAAAACAAATAAATCTATATTTAAATCTGTATAAAGCAACTCATTATGCATAACAACAAACGTTATTTGCATCATAAGGAGAATATCAAAGGATCTCATTAGCATCAGCTATTAACATCAGAAATATTACTTTGGGCTAATGTATGAGAAAAGAAAGTATTGGACCATACAAACGTTCATTTTCGCGTAAAATAATTTGAATAGAAGTAAAGTCATGGAGTGACAAATATTTATATTCTTAGTGAATTCAAATTGAATTCAATGCTGTTTGCAACATACCCGAGGCTAAATTATTATGTAAAAATGGTTTTAATATTATTAAGTAAACAGTATTCCATTATTGAAGTTATTTTTCTTCAAAACAGTTTTGTTTATGAAAATATTTTCCTCAAAAAAAAAAATTACATAATAAAAAATTGTTACTTTTTCTTCAATCTGGTTTCTAATGTACATAAAATAATGCATTGTTCGAAAATATTGAGATAATAACAGTAATAATAATAATAAATTTAAAATGATGATGAATATTTTTGAATTTTTCCAGTTTGTTAATTTAAGAGTATCTTAGTTTATTTTTACTTTGGTTATCTCTAAGGCAACCGTATTTTTTACTTTATCTTTTTCAACACTGAAAGGGCGTTCCTAAGACACGATAGGTAAAACTGAAAATAAACAGACATTCCTGTAACTGGGTGACAATAGAAATTGTTGGTCTATTGCGTGTTCAGTTCAATTAACTTTTTGGCTTAGAAATTCCACTAGTCTCTACATCTTCTTAATTTATAGTTCTGATACTTTTTCTATCTTTGTAAAAAGTAAAGAAAATTATCAATATATATATATATATGAAAAATAATATTTACATAGGTTTAATATATTATTTGAAAATATTTTATTATTAGTAATGAAAAACTAGATACAAAAACAACTTTTTTTAATTTTAAAATTCCTGTAAAGCTTGCTTAGTTAGTAATTAATGCTATGTCTATGTAAAAAATAAATTAATAAACATTTCTTATGTAAGAATTTCTATAATTGAAATAAATATCTACTAAATAAAAAAAAATTATGTTTATAAAATTTAAATTTATTAACATTTTAACTCTTTACTAATCAAAAAATAACTTACCTGATTTCCATTAATATTAAAATACAAATAAAATGAAACATTTAGATATACATTTTATTTCCTTTATCAACCTATGAATTTCTTTTCAATTTATTCTCTATAAAATTTTATCTCGGCGTTAGATTAGAATTATTAATTATGATTCGATTATTTTGTATAGGTATATGAAATTACCTTTTGATAATTCTTTTCGTATATTTCTCTGTTGTATGCCCTCCTAATTGACTATAAGAAGAGATACAAGCTTGGAACAAGCAACCACGCCTCACTAAAGATAGATCGGCTGCAATGCCCAATATGACAGTTAATGACATGAATAATAAAATACGGAATCTGTTTAACTTTGAAAATAGTCAAGGTTAACAAAATTGTTGATAATTATAATTTATATAGTGATGCTTTTTCTATTAATGTCAAATTTTTACGATCATGCAATAGAGCGTTTTATTACATTACTATTTGGAAATTTTGACGCTATCCTGTTTGCATTCCAGAAAAATTAGCTATAAAAGAACTTTCGTATTAAATTCTAAAAGTAAATAAATAAATTTCCTATAGAAAATCTGTATTGGATATAGAGCGAACTTTATATATATATATATATATATATTTTTTTTTTTCAATATAAAAAGTATTTGCATTTTATTGCTTTCTGTAACTATATAAAATTTCTTATCCCAGTTTAAAATTAATCGAGATGATCCAAATTATTTAAAAATTTCATTATATTAAAATATCAATATCTATCGAGTTTTCCCATTTATTATGCTTTAGAAAATAGCGTAACCCGGTATAACGACCACCTATTGCTTCTGATAAAAAATGGTCGTTTTTGCAGATACTTTTTCAAGAAAATAGAGATAAACTTTGCTAAAGTCCATTTACGCTTATATTGAAGAAGATTTTATATATTTTTCTCTTTCTCTTGAGAATTCTTAGAATTTCATAGAGCAGAGTATGTCAAACAGTGAGGATTAATAAAATAGTATTATTTATGCAAATACAATGGAAATTAAATTTAAGAAATGATTAACGTGTATTTAAAATGTGGGCTTTTTTAGCGTTAAATTAACAGCTAAATTTCTGAAATATAAAATATCGCCTCAAAATGTTACTTGAAGTTACGATCATAAAAAGAAAAACATAAAATTTGGATACTTTCAATTTAATCGTTATCCAGGGAAATCTGCTTTAAAATTTATGTTTAATCAATAATATTTAAAAATTAGTAGATCATTACTGTAGTTTTGCTTGAAGATTTAAAAATTTTTTAATGGGTGACAGTCTTATAAACCTAATTAACGGATAAAGTAATATTAAAATATATTACTCATAATTTGAAATTCTTTCTTGTAACAAGTATGCATTTTTTAAGTAATGCGTGAGATTTCCTAATATTAAAGAGACCATCAAATACTTCTTTAACTAAAGCTAAAAACACGAGTCAATGGAGATTATCATCATCTGGTTCTTCTTGAAAAAGAATAATCGATGATATACGATGCAATAACGATAATTAATCGAAGTAAGAAACATCACAGTTGACGCCCAATGTATGCAGTTTGTCATGTAATAACGTTGAAAGCTATTTATGCCGTGACTCCATTTATGCTACATTATGTCAGCTAAACTGAACTTCTAAAGCACTCTTATAAACTAATGTAATATTGATGATTTAGTTGTATAATTAAGTAACAAATTTTAATAAAAATTATTACATTTTAAACAAAGTAAGTAATAAAGAATAGCATAATCCAGATGAAGTCATTAATTGAATTGTTTGAATGCTTTTATTTTAATTGTGCTTTAAGAAGATTAGAAAATTTTCTCATATGAATCATTCTGTTAAATTACTGAGACTCAAAACTAAGTCAAGTAAGATTAAATTATACAACAGGTTTGAATATTCTTGGCAGTTCGATAAATCCAACTTCGCTATTAATCCTTAGTAATGATCAAGTGCTTTTAATTACAGAACCAATCAACCCGACTCTTTACCAACTTCTAGTTGCATCTTTTCAAACCTGTTAAATGCGCGAAATCCTGACTAATCAATGTTATTGAACAGCGAAAGATAATTGCTCGCCATATGCATTTGACAACGGTTCGAGGTACAAGAGTACTTGCAAAACTTCTTTACATTGTAAAAATTTAAATATCTCGAGATTAGAAAGTGAAATCCGGGATTTCTAGTTTAAGAACTGAACCTTTTCATTTTCATTTATTTTTAGAAAATGTCAATGATTTATGCTAATTATCTTTTTGTTAAAAGTCTTTTATATTTTGCTACTAATTTCAATTAGACTTTTGTTAAAATAATGAAAAATATCAAAGGTCTAATAAAGTACAAAGCGTAAATCATTAAAATTAGTTATTAGACTTGTTAAAAAATAACTTTTCGGGATTAATTATACCAATTTCTTGAAAAAATCTAAATAATTATTTTACAAAAATTGCAGTTACAGAGAGCAATAAAAAGTATTTTAAAAAAATTAGTAAAAATGACAATTAGTTTCTTAAAGAAAATGAAGTCGTTCAATGAATTATTTTCATACAATAATTCCAATTAATTTTTCTTCGAGAATTAAAAAATGCTATAATGATATTCGAAGTAATTAAATCATTTCTGTAGAACTATTTATTCTCTTTCTTTCTAAAGTTATTTTATTCAAATCTAGCTCAAAAGATTATGGAGCTGAGATTAAGATCTTATCAAGAATAATTCCAGGATTAAATTTGGATAATGTCGAAGTATGAGGATTTATAAATTACGGATTTAATATTTTAATTGGATTAATACGAAGACATTTAAAGTAATATGGAAGATAATCTCTAATATTTTTAGAGAAAAGGACATTTATTAGTTTTGTGTAATATTCTTCTATAAAATTGCTTTAAAGTAATAGCTACGTTAAAAATTAATATCAGAGATAAGAGATACAAAGAATAAAAATTTGTAATTTTCTTTATCTGCCGCTTTCTACTTATCATTCAAAGAATGATAAATGTTGAAAGTATTAGAAAACTCACCAAAGGAAGATAGGTGGGAGGAAATGGGGCCAGAACTTACGTCCTCATAAATCCCCTTCCGAGTGCTAACTACATGCCATCTGGCCACTGAAGAGAATCTCTACAACTCTATAATTATCTTAAATTTAGGTTTTAAAAATTAATTTTTGAAGATTTATGAAGTTTAATAATTTTTTATTACATTAAATTTAATAATCCAATTTATTTTTCTATCCGATTATAATATTAAAATCAAACTTGTAATCCTGTTGTAAAGATTAAATTAATTCTATAAACTATATAAAGTTTTATTTTATTTTTTTTAACTTTTAAATAGTATATAATCCATTTACGTTTAAATTTATTGAAGGAATAAAAGAAATTCGTTTTATATATTCAAAATTTAAAAATAAACCGACTAAAAATTGCAATTTCAAAATGTATACGCCTGTTATATTTCTTTTATGATTTCGTATATCTTAAGCAAACTTTTCATGTATTATGTTTTTAAAAAAGGTAAATCCTATGTAGATTAAAGTGCATTTTTTATAATCGAAAACAATAATAAATACTTTCTTTTACTCATTTATAAATTCTTGATAGAAATTCTTTTATATTAAATTACTTTTTCCTCTTGAAAGAATTTTCATAGTTTCAACGAAATCCCATATCATACTCGAAAACAAACTTTACAAAGAATTTTTGCTACAATTAAACTTAAATCCATACTTAATTCTACTATAAAATATTTTATTAAAAGTTGTCTTATATATTTTGTTATTTCTTTAAAGAAACAATAATTTTTTAAAAATTTTTCTTCTTTTTTAATTGTTTTTATTAGTGTTTAATTCTAAAAAAAGTGTATATAGTTAAAATTTATTAAACAGAACTTTCAACATTTTATCTCAAAAGCAGCTTGTGATTCTTCATGGTATCGGTCAATAAGGGAATTTGTGTATCTCTCCACCTGTGTCCCTATACTGGAAGCACTCTCTCTCCAGTAAAGGGTTTTTGGATTCAATTTCATTTGCCCTCGTCAAAAATCAATGGAGTCTTCCAAGCTTACGGCAAAAATGTATCTAGAATTGAATTGAAATGCAAAATTATTCTTTAACTTGACGGCTAAGGTATAGTTAAGAGAAAATGGAATCACTTCTTTTTTCACTATCTGTTTTCTATTTCGAAATGTTGATAAGAGAGATGAATGTTTGCCAAAGTTTGAAGCATAGTTTTGCATTAATTCTTTTATTAGTTTTTTGTGTGTGTGTGTGTGTATGTGTGTAAGGAATGCATTTATTTGTTTTATTTACTTTATACAAGAACTTGAAGATACAAACTTTGATCAGAAAATAAAAATTTTAACATCTAACGAACATATTAATACACGTTATAAATATTCGTATTATTTTCTATATATAACATTCTAACAAAAATATCTTCCAGTATATCAAATATTTGTTATGCATATCTTTACTTTTGCATAAAATAATGCAGTATGATCTTTCATCCACAAAATAAAAATTGGATTGAATTATTTTATGCAAAATAGCATAATTTAAATTTAATATATTGTAAGAATAGAGGCTTGAATTGAAATAAATAAAATATTTATGACATTTAAATAATTTTTATAAAATTTTGAACAAAATTAAAAGTTATTTTGAAATTTTTATCTTATTTCATCTGTAATAAATATTAGCATTAAAAACTTACTTAGTTTCAGATCATGTTTAATGGAATTTGAATTTTACTTTTATATATCAACCCTAAATTTAATATTAAATAAATATATTTAACGTTTTTACAATAAACTAAAGCAACTAGGCTATATATAATAAAGCTGATATTGATTGAACTTACTATTTTTTATTCTAATATTTTAAATGTATATCTTTAAAATGTTTGCAAATTCTTTGTCTAGCTTATGTTAATTACTTAATACTGTATAATTTTGTAATTACAGTATAACATTTTGTATTTCTAATCTTTCGTTTTTATTCTTTCTACGCCTTTATTGTTAAAGTTAATATTAAAAATTTTGTTTATATTTTTAAATTCGATACAATAGAAACAAATTGTAAAAAAAGTAAAGCATAATTAATAGTTTCTTTTATTTTCTTTAACATTTATTTTATACATTTTTCTAAACATCAAACACGTTGTTAAGTGAAGATAAACTAAAATAGCAAAGGAATGTCATTTAACATATATAACTATTCTTATTATTTTTAAGAACTTCGTAAATGTCAAAATAAACGAATGTCATAGTAAAAGACAATAAAAACGAATAAATGCTTTAAACTAAATAAATAGTTTAAATTTAGAAATATCCATTAAAAGCCAAATTTTCTGTTGTTGCTTGGGGAAGAATTCAATTGTTTGCCTAAAGGAGATAATAAAGCATATTTTTAACTAAAATCTTAGTAGAAAATATGGAAATTCTGTACTGAATCTTTTGGAAATTTTACCGGATTTTCCACTAACTTTACCATAGAGTATCTTAATTGATCCGGTTGTCAACTGATATATAATTAAAGGATATAATATTAGTCTTGATGTTTGATGGTGAATTTCTCTTTAGCGCGTATGGCACGTCCCCTTGATATATTACAGAAGAAATATTACTCCATAAGTTTATATAAATAGTAATATTCAATCTCCCAACTATGTAAGGCCATTATCCATAAGTGGCAAGTTGTGCATAAGTTGTTTAATACAAAATGGCTTAAATTTATAGCTTTGATGGATGCTGTTATTGGGTAAATTTTATCCCTAGATACGTGGAAATTTCAGACAAGTATAAACTTAAATATTGGGATATACTAGTTAATTTTATCCAAAATATAGGCCTACCAGTTTTTGTTACGCAATTTGTTTTACATATTTCAAATTGTTTGTATTAAATTGTCCGAATTTCATATTTTAATAATAATTTCATCGTAAAATATTAGCTCTGGGTATTTTAAATTCGTGATAGAAAACACCAATTTTTTTAACGAAAAGGTTTATTATTCATATCAGTTTTTTCGTGCTTTTTTCAAACATTAATGTATTTTAAATATTCATCATTTCTATTGCATTTAACAAGTTATATGTACTAATTGTGTTGTCATGTATTCGATTGACCACGTTAACATTAAATCTGGCGAAATATACTCGTAATAAAAGAAATTTTACCACTATTTTCAATACTTAATTCTGTGCAAGTAAATGAATATTTGAAATTCCAATAAAATTAAATTTAAAGAAAATTTTTTAAATTAAAAAAAAATAATAATAAAAATGTTTATCATCATCTGAATAATCTGGGAATAACGTAAACTGTATGTTATTTTTCAAATAACTTCCTACCAGTTATTCAGTTTACGAATAACTCAAGTGAAAATAAATAATTTTTATAATGATACAACAGCATATTTACTTTGGAGAATTAAATTTTTACATTTACATTCCGCCAGAAAGCTCTTCAAAGATCTCAAAGATCTATTTATGTTCGCATTCTTAGAGATAATATAAACTTCTTACCATTATATTCGAACTAGAAATTTGCAGTAAATAATTTATTTTAATAATTAAAAATATGAGATACAATTTTAAAATGAATGCAATAATAGATTTTTTTTAAACTGAACTGATTAAATGTTTAATCCATATACTTATTCATTATTGTTTTAATTTAATAATGAGAGAGAAATCCCTTATCAAACTAATATTACTTAGAATTTGAATCTTTTCTGATTTGGAAATCATCTTATTCTTTCTACTTGTCTCATATTATATGTCGCCGCTTAATAAGATTAATGGAAAGCAAAGCAAACCAAAAGCACTATTTAATAGACTGGAACGTCGAAGAGAGAGATTAGAGGGAAATCACCCCACCGTAGCGATTTTGAAAACTTCAAATACATTCGACTGATGGATGCTGTCTCAGATAAGATAATTTATTAACGATGGTTGTAAATGAAGCGGATTTTCCTGTCTACAATTGCTTGATGGTAATTAGAAAGAATTCGCTATAGCACTGAACCTACCGCATTTGATTAGTCGTACTGACTTCAAGAAGGAAGAAGTGATCAAAGAGAAACAACTACCTGTACATTGACATATTCTAATTGTACTGGCTTATCATAGGGGGAAAAAAGGCATATAAAGAAAGATATAAAAAAGTGTTTTTGTAAATAAAATAATTTAAATTCAAATATTAGAAAGAATTATTTTAAAAGTTATGCAGTTTTTTTTTTTATTATTTTTAAGAACTTCGTAAATGTCAAAATAAACGAATGTCATAGTAAAAGACAATAAAAACGAATAAATGCTTTAAACTAAATAAATAGTTTAAATTTAGAAATATCCATTAAAAGCCAAATTTTCTGTTGTTGCTTGGGGAAGAATTCAATTGTTTATACATTATTTCTTTTCCTATCCTTATTTAAATAAAGAAGTATTAAACCGAGATTATTTAATCGTGTCAATATTTATTAACAAAAATTAAAAAATAAAATATAAACGTTTTCAGAATCTGTAAAGGTATAACCCATTAAATATTTTCAAAATTATGTTAATGGTTTTTCTCAAGTATATGTACTAAAAGTCATTAAGCATTAATGGAAAAAATATATATATATATATATATATATATATATATTACTTCGTTTATTTTAAAGATGAATTCCAAAGAATAAACGAATAAATTCCATCAATTTTCAAATTATTCAAAAATTTGTGAAAGTGGATAGATGCAGAAGCATGTCAGTTTGCATTTGGAAGAATGAAAGGATTCTATTTGTGCAATTTCATATTGAATCTCATCAAAGCGAAAATAAGAGTAAAGGATTTATGCATAACTTATCTGAAATACAAAATAGAAAAAACAAAAAATTTTTTTATTCCTAAAAGTGATTTGATAAAACTCTAGCCATTGCTCGTACCATAAAGTGGGAATATCGATAATTGCATCAATGAATGTAAATGCAACAGTTGGAGAAAAATTCAAATAATAATAATAATAAAAAATTTTGAATAAATTTCAATTTTTTTATTTATAAAAAATATTTCTTAATGTTAAGAGATCAGCTTTTATGTTGTTACTTACATTCATTTAAATTAACGGAAGAAAATTGAATTACTTGTAAATTAAACAAGGAAAATGTTTATTAAAATTTAAAAATTACTTTTATTCGAATATTTTTATCACAAATATTGATTATAGAAAAATATATTAAAAACTTTAACAATGTAATGTAACTTATTTGGCTAAAACAGAAGAGAAATATCATGTAAAATTATATTTATATTTATTGTTATTATGATATGTGATACAGTTAATTAATTAATTATTAAGTTTTAATTGAAAAATTTAATTTTTGAACTTATAAAAATCAATTATTACAATAATACTTAACAGTTGTTTAGAGATCCTTACTTTATACTACAATTTATCGTAATACTTTATCAATTGTTTTAATTTAATACGATGATACTAAACTTTAACTATTATTTAAAATTACATTTATATTAATTAATCTGAACAATTTATAACTTATTTTTTATGATATATTTTAAATTCTCCACTTTCTAATTATCTGATTATCGATTCATAAGAAATTTTGTTTCTGTTTATATATTCAAATTAGATATTAATTATTTGAAAGCGAATATTCATTTAAACAAAATAAAATTTAGTATTTAGCGTTGGAAAATTTTAGGTAATAGAATAAATATGAGTTTATTTTAAAAAATAAGCATAAAAATTTTAAAAAATTTTAAAAATAACTTCATATATTAATATTATTACTTAAGAGTATAAGTGAAATTTTTTATAATGAGATTAATAAAAAGTTTTTTAAAAAAATATATTTAATTTCTTTCAAAATTGAAATTATATTTTTATACGAAAAACTTAAACTGTTTGTCAATGTATATATATGCATTTAAGCAAATTTATTCGCTGAATAAAATGAATAAAAATTATTAAACAAGACTTTTGTAATATTTACTCATTAAGAAAAATAATTTAAGATTCAAAATTTTTTAATCATATTTAATTTTATTATTTAAGTGTTACGTATAATTTAACGAACACTTTTATCACAAAAATCATTACTGTTAAAATCGTATAATTAATTGAATTTAACAGATCAAAACTTAATTCTTTTTAGTAGAATTTTGAAAATTTTGGTCAAATTTACTAAAAAGGCTTTATATATTTTTTAAACTCTGAAATGTTCCTTAAACCAAAAAGAATGTTGTATTTTATTTTACAAAAATGCTGCAGTTGTACTGTATAAGTTAATTCAATTAATTAAATGGTTGTTTGATTCATATTTCAATCATTTCTCTGGAATTATTTCAATGTTCATAGTTATTATAATGGTCATTCTATTCAATTATAATAGAAAAGTATATGCTATTACATTCGAACAATTTTGAATAATGTTTGTATACATTATTTCCTTTCCTATCCTTATTTAAATAAAAAAGTATTAAACCCACATTCTTTAATCATGTCAATATTTATTAATAAAAATTAAAAAATAAAATATAAACGTTCTCAGAATCTGTTTAAAAGATTTTATATTTATAATAGTTAGAGAATTTATATATTTTAATCTTCCCAAGAAAAATTTTTGATTAAATATTTTATTAAATTTTTATTAAATTATTATTTTATGACCAGATGGAAGTTTTCATTCTTAATAAACTAGCAAGCGCCCGGTGCAATCACGCCGCTAATATAGACATGGTACAGTCTGTATTAAACTCTTTCTGTTGCAATATGGATTCTATTTCTTTTCATTACGGTCTTACTTTGTGTGTTGTTCCTTGAGCTGAACACCTACAACTGCCCACGTGTAAATACAGTACTTAACTATGTAATAATATCGCTATGCAACCAAACGTTTGTCCCTGACTCTTATTTATAGACACTGTAAAGGCTAAGATCATTGGAAACTGAGAGCATTTTATTTGTAATACGAGTTCGTTATCTTTTGCAGAGATAGATCTAAATTTCCGAGAGCTTTTGCATGAAATTTTTGGGCCTCCCTTTAAAAGTTGGGGGCCCTGAGCAGCTCGAGCAAGCTGTATTAGCTCTTATATAGAACTGCCTCTGATCTTCTACCAATGTTATATCTACGGAATAGCTTTCAGCTCGAACAACTAAATAAGAAAGTAATTAGGAAAGAATTTAATAAATATATAACTGCTATCAAAATATTACGCGGATTATGACGATATTTTAAATGAAAATTTGCTGTATATACTTGAAATCCACCATCAAATCTTCGAAGCGTGAGAAATAATGGCGGCATTTCCGGTTTGCTGGGATGCGATGTTAAACTTGTACGATTGGCAAAATATAGATCACATGTCACAGACGAAACTCTTATTCTGATTGGCTATGTGCAATGCGTATTCCTTTAGATACAGTGTATTTAGAAAATAGAAATAGAATAGATGTATACTTTATAATTTAAAGCAGCATTTATAGCATGCTTAATATCTTTTAATAAAATTCAGTTTAATAATCATTAGGAGCTGATGTTTAATATGGTTACGTATATACAGTAGTGATACCGTAATTTTTACGAGTCATTAAGTATCGATGTTTAACCAAGCATTTAAAGTCCAACAGATCGCTCCCTTCTCGATATCCAACGACTTCCTGTAGGTTTGCTTGGATGAAGCATTGGATACAGTGAACTAGCAATCAATCAATCGCATAGACATGGCCGCAAATACGCCCACTGCTCTAGTTAGTCAGCTGTTGTTCAGGAATTTCACTGGGTTGAAGTTAAATCAGTGTAAATCGATTTGTCTCTTTTTTTTCCCCCTGCATACAGAACGAATCATTTTTATACAAGTATGAATGAACTTTTCCTATTTGTAGTTCTCAAATATATGTTTGATTTCTTTCATACAAAATTTTTTATATATAAGTTTTTTTTTAAGAAATTACAACAATATTGATTTAATTTTTTTAAAATTTTAAACGTAAAAATATATATTTTAAATAATAAACAAAAGTATTTAATACATAGAATAATTAAAATGAACTAATGAAACTACAATTTAAAATGTGTTTAAAGAAAGACAATTTTTGTCTTTCTCTACGTGATTAATAATTTATGATTATATGTAATATAATATATCATCTTTTTTTCTCTAAACTGAAAGCATTATCTAGCGGAACATTTGTTTTACTTGATAATGTCTTGGTTAAAAGATAATTGCCTTGGTTTCAAGATAAATTTCGTTGGATCGAAACCGAGCGGGAATGCTCGACTTCCACATAGTCTACTATAGAAAATGCCTTTAAGGTTACATTATCGAGTCAATTTTGATATATTATACCAAAAAAATCGGATACAGAAAATCTGATAAGCATTTAGATAGGAAATCTATCTATATAGTGTTTCATGATAATGGAAAAAATGACATATGACATGGATTCTTTAGTTTTTTAAAATTGGATGAAGTTATTAAAATAAAATTAGCAAACTAATTAAATAATTAAAGTAGCATGTAAAGTCAAGGATAACGACGAATTAAATAAAATAATTACCCAGTAAAAAATTATATATAATTATCACTAAAGCTATTAAATTAGAGCAACCACGCATAAAATCATATAGAAGCAACATAAATCATTTTCTACGTACATTATAACAGACATTCGATTTATTAAACGAAAGAAATTTACAATTGCTTTTTAATTTTTATCCATATGCTTCAATGCTCATCTAATCAACACTCTTTATATTAAAAGATCGTCTTTTATATAATCAATAATTTTAAAATAGAATACTTTTAAGATCCCAGAGGGGATCCTCCCCAAAATTCAATTGAATAAAGTGCGTTTTATATCAATTTTATTTATTTATTTATTTATTTTTATCGAACAAACCGTATTGACTACATTTACGAAAATTGATGTAACGAGTTCGCTTTGCAACACAAAACTCTTAATTGAATTGGAAAAAATTCAAGTAAAACTTAACTAGTTAATGTTTAAAATCAATAACGTAAATGAATTTTACTCCTTGCCAGATTTAATTATAAATTTAATAATAACTACTCTATAGATTCACAGTGTTCAAATTTTAAAGGCTTTAATAGCACGCACGTCTACACAATTCTGTTTATATAACTATATATATATATTGAGAAATTATTTCAACAGTTTAACTTGCCATAAAAATATATGATAAATGTAAAATATATACATAAATATACGTATTAAATCATTCACAAAAATACTGTTTCTATAATAAACAGTATTAAGATCTTTTAAAGGAAGCTTTTCCCAATTAAACTCTTTCGCATAATAAATTATTTATGCTTTAAATAAGTTACAACTTTCTCCCATTAAAAAGTTTAATTTTTAATAAAAATTGATTTTCTTAAAATAGCTTATATACGTGGAAAAAATAACCGTAGGAAAGATAAATATATATAAATAAATTATTTTAAAAATAACGAGTTGATTGTACTTTTATTACCGTTTTCACAGAATAAATATTATGTTTTTGTGTATATATACACACACACATGATTTTACTCATGTAATAAGCTTTTTTTCTTTGTTGTTTGATTGATCTTAACACGTAGATTTAATTTGTTGTAAAATAATTTTATTATTTATTAAATTATCTTTAAAAATAAATTTTAATTGAACGCTATGAATAATTTAATAACACGAGTTAAATTTATTTAAAAGATTATCTATATAAATAATATAATTGCATTTCCTAAAATTAAACATGAAATTAATGATATTATACGAAGCTTTCAAATTTCTAAATTTTAATAATATACGAATACATATAATCTTAATAACATACTCGCCTATTATTAAAATTTGGAAATTGTACTGTTGAAATTAGAAACTTGGAAACTATGCTTTATATGGTACTGTATATGTTTATATAATTCATATATTTATATTTGTCCGCGTGTGTCTGTGTTTGTTTGTATATCAGCAATCAACATAAAAAAACATAAAGTAAAATGGAAAAAGAGAAAATAAAAATAACAAAATATATTTTCTAAATATTAAATTGAAAATTTCAAATCAAGAATATGGTTTCTGGAAAAGTTAATATAAACGCAACTCTTTTCTTATTCAAAAATAATATTCTTCTAAATGTATAGAACAGAAGTTTTATTCTCATACTCAGAATTTAAAAGACTCCATATAAAGTTTCAATTTGTAAATATCTATAAAGATTGTCAAACGCTTGCTTTTTCTAATGTAAAATTTAAAACTTGGAGAAATTTTTCTTAATAGTTGTAGTATCTAATTCTATATAAATGAAGTGATTTTATAGCAATTGTTAACAATGAATGTACTTTATTATAGATAAATTGCCTGATAAAATATAGTTAGAAATTTTAAAATTTGAAGAAAAAGAAATAAAATATCTGAAAAGTTTTGATTTAATTAAATCTCTACTGGAATAAATATAGCAAAGGTCTATTTTACATCAAAGCATATAACGTTAGTTTTACTATTAAAAATAATCATTTTAAAAGCGTTTTAACATTAAAACATGGTAAATATTTGAACAGATAATTTAAATAGAGAATTTTTTAATGTTCTAATACAAACATTAATTCACATTATTGAATATAATTAAAAATCTTATAATTCTACATTATTTTTCTTCGATTCAGAGCTTGGAGAGAGAAATAATTTCTTATAAAATTTTATCATAAAATAGTCATTTAAATAATTAAATAAGATATAGCATAACGTCTAAATGTAACCGTCAAAATAGAAAAATTTAATCTTCTTACAGTATATTTATAGAAACGAGTTGGATTTTGACATATTTAATTCATACCATCATTATTTATTAAATAGCCTATATCTCGAAGATTAATTTAATTGTAAATGTGTATATTTTAATTTTGTTAGCAAAACATAGCACAATTAGACTTCCAGCTTATTTACATTAATATAACAAAAGAAATTGTTATTTATACTATACAAATTGTTAAAATATAAAAATGAGATAATGGGACGGTTTTATTCTTCATATACGGTGCTGCGATGCATCAAATACTTATTATCCTGGTGATTTGACAGAATTTCATCTACAGGTGTTGCTAGATTCTATTGTAAGTCGGGCAGGCTCACTCATAATGGATAAACAGATATCATTCACAAACCATATTATACGTTGGAACCTTGCAATAAAACTCAATCAAACGTTAATTAAATAAGCTATAGCGTAACGTCTAAAAAATTTCTTCTCTGTTAAATGTTTTAATTAATTATATCAAGAATGTCATTAAGATAACTTACGGAATAGGATCCTCTTATTATTATATCAGTTTATATTGATAAATATTCAATCTTCGAAGCGAAAATAAAATTAAGTATTTATGAATACATTAATAAAGAATACATTTTATAAATAATTCAAGTGTATTTTTTTTCTATTGCTTTTATTCTCATAGAAACTTTGTTTTTTTATTTGTAAAACAAGTGCGAAACACGTTTTTAATACAAAAACACATCTCACAATGTAAAATTTATGAAATTATTTATATATTAATACAATTTATATAAAATTCATTCACTCTGCGAATATTTCTCGGAGACATACTCAAATTTAACAGATCTCAACCTATATAACAATAAATCTTGGATAATTCATTATATCAAAAGCATTTCAACTTCAAAAATACATTCAGTTTCAAGCATTAAGATTATATTGCTTTACAAGTTTTAGCAAAATCTTTTCATTTCTTCTTTGAATTGATAGAATCCATTTATAAATTAAATTATCAGCAAGCGAATAATATATCTGATATATATATATATTTTTTTTATCTTAATTAACGTTAAGCTAACGTTTCACTCTAATTTTTTGTAAAATTTTATTAGTAATTGTTTAACAATTGACTATTATATTTTTATAAACTTTAGAAAATAATATAATAATTGTATAACTTATAATTTAGTATTTTAGCAATATATTTTATTTTGTTATTTATATATATATATATAATTATTATTATTATTATTATTTCAGAAGATATCAAGAATAAATATAATTAATTTTAAAATGGCAAATTACTTAGAGGCGCAGTAAAATAAAATAACTTCCATAATATTATTAAATTTAAAATTTAAACAATAAACTAATTATGTATATTGTTTAACATTACAAATATTTATCACAAATTGATGTAGATATCATTCTTATATATAATTCAAGGACTTGCATATAAGGATTTTGGGTTTTAACCCTTCTCGTTAAGCAATTCAAACAGGAAAATTTATTAATTAATAAAACAGTATATTATATATAACTTATACTGTGTGTTTGATCAATTTCTCCTGTTAGTTTACTGTATTGTATGCTTACATTGTAAAAATTAACAAACTAGATTACGTAAAACTAATGTGTTATTTAAAACTGCACCCTTTTGAAAATTCTGATAATTTTAAAATGAACAAATAAAGCACTCGCTCAAGCAATGCCAAAAATTTAAATAAGTAATACATAGTATCTGTACTATGCGGAATTGAAATTAATAAACAGTACGCTTAATGCATTAATTATATCACTATAAAGTGGCCTTAGATAAACATGTCGTAAGTCGTATATAATTAATTTATTCGGTTTGAATGTCATATATTATTAAATAACTTTTAGATAATAAAAACATCAAATTGTTCTTTATGTAAATATGTAGAAAGATAAAAATTAAAGCAGAAACGTGTTATTTCTCGCGTATAATCTGAGGTTTAACGTCGTAACACCATTTTACCAGATTATAGACCAGAAATAACACTCAAATTCTTAATAGACCTCTATTTTTTTTTAATTAATAGTTTCTTTTTAAAATTATAATTGTAATAAACTTATTTATTTTATTTTAAATTAATTAATAACATAGTACAAACTAATAACCAGGTGTTATATCTCTGCTTAATATTACATGCAAATTGTAAAATTATTCATTAAGACATTCCATCGTTATAGTATTTAAAATTTCAAATAAAAACTTATCGTTTATGAAGATAAGTAGATATTAATTGAAATTTTGGGGGCATATTTATATAAATGTTAATAATTTTAATGACGAATGAATAGATGAGTTAAAGAAAAATAAATAGCTTGTACATAATTCCTAAGAAAATTATCATTTAATTTATATTCTTTCAAAAAAATAGTGTTTTATAAAGAATAATAATAATAATGATAAATAAATGTATCAATCGATTTTAGAAGCAATTTAAATCAATTAACTATGCATAAGACTGAAGTTTTGATGTTTATTTAATTATGGTGAATGGATGAAGGAAATAAAAGCATAAGAAAGAATGAATATATTCTCATTCTCTTACAGACAACCTGAAATATATGTACAGATATGCCTAAGATGTCTACAGCTATTTTCCTGTTGCTTTTACAAACGATTAAGAAAATTCTGAAGAAGTTTTAACAAAAAACTACGACCATAACTATCATAGTTTTATTATTTATACGTAGTTATTATTATTCATCTTGTTGTTGATTACCAATCTCAACTCAGTTGTAATATTAAATATATTTTTGCTTGATCTTTTATTATTCGCTATCGATTTACCTAAAATTATTTAATATGCTAATAAAACTAATCTGTAATGTTTATTTTATTATTATTTTTTAATGAAGTAATATTTATCCAGTTATACAAACTGATTTATAAATTAATAATGAAGTTTATAAAACCAAAGAAATTCTTGTTTTAGATCGTTTTTATATTTAATAATTTTTAGTAATAAAGTATTAATTTTTTATAAGTTTTTCGTTGAATATTTACAGACTTAATATAATTTTTCACGTATACGATTATTAGAATTTTATTAAAAATTTAAAATACTAATTTTAATAGATGCAATATTAATTCCTTTTTAATAGAGTAAAAAAAAAAAATATATATATATATATAAATTAAAGAAAGTAAAAATTAATTTATTATTCTAATTTTCTTTAAGCACACAGCACAGAGCACAGTTTAAGATTAGAAAAAAATACTTTAAAAAATTTAATAATTTAGTTTTTTTTAGAATATGTAAATCATCAAATGAAGTATTAAGAAGAAGTAAAATCTTTGATTTTTTTAAAAATTTAAATATGTTAATCCATCTAATATTTCTTGAATTAATTAATGTTAAATAATTCTTTCTTTAAAATGCAACTAATCTTGTCTATTAAAAAATATTTAAAAATTAATTAAAAAAAAGTTAATAAAATATTCAAAACTTTGAAAATATCTAACATCCGCAATAAATGTTAATTTTAATTTAAGGCATGTAAAAACAAATAATAAAATAAATTTAAGAATTTTGTTAAATTGAATTTTATTTGAATATATTCTGTAGTATTTGTCTGGAGAACACTGGATAATAAAATTAAGAAAAAGTACATGTATAGTTTTAAATAGAAAACTTGATGATAATTTTGAATTAATGAGTTTTGTTTATATTTTCTACCGATAAATACGAGTGGAACGTTCGAATTTCAACAGCTTATAAAGTTTATTGATTGAAAATTTTCAAAGCTTTTATTTTTTTTTTATCACTTTTCTTTCTGGTTTGTGCTTAGACCTTTTTGTCCTAAGTCTTCGACCCGAAATAAGGAGTCAGCTTCTTAACTTCATGATGCTTTTATCTTTAACAAGCTCTATTGTAAAGTAGACTAAGTGGACCTTAGAGCCCTACTAAAACTTCTAGTGTTTAGATCGAAATCGAAATTTTAGAAAAGATCTATGGATGAAACTAGAAATAAGCCTATTCCAGAAGTACACCACATCATGTGCATAATTAAAAATGTAAAAACTTTAAAATAAAATACAACAAATAGACTAAAATATGCTTAATTAAAACGCAAAGTTAACATTCATACTTTTGTTAAATTACGCCGAAATATTCTGCATTGGAATTGTCCATTAATCATAAAATGGATCGGTGGATTTGTTCCATGTAATTGGAGCTAATTCATATATAAATTAAAATAAATATCATTAATTTTCTCTGATTTGTATTTAATATAGATAAAGAAAGTTTATGCAATAACATATAATCATTAACGAGCGATAAGTAGATTATAAAATGTTCTTAGAGGTTGTAAAATCGCTATGGTAAACCTACTTATTTGCTTTATGAGTAAATGACAGTTCAAAGTAAATGGTGCAGTAGCAATTTGTTTTAAGCTGTCTTAGAATGAGGGTAATGATCTGATAAAGTAATAATTCAGAATGAAGTTTATGCGGTCGTATACGGGATACGGGAATATATTATTGACAAATTTAACTTTATATTTCTCAACCATCTTTCTGAAATAGGCTCGTTTTATATTAGTATAAAATTATATTGGATGCAGTAATTAAAGATGTGATTTTTAATAAATTTATTGTATTTTTATGTTTACAAACACTTATAAATATTTCTTGTTTTTACTTATTGCGTAAAGATTCTGGACAATTTGGAAGGAACATTAAATTAAAATAAGTATATTTAGTTTATATGTTTATGTGTTTTAAGAAATTTATTTATTAAAGTATTATAATTTCGAAGTAAATAATATTACTTTTTTAAAATCTAGAATATAAAAAAAAACTATTTTAAACGTTATTTTTATTTTTTGGACAATGCATTCATGACAAAGTACACTTAGATGAAAAAATTTGAATATTTGTAAAAATTCTCTTGAAATATTCCACGACGTACTTTCTTTAAAAATGAGGAGTAAACACGATCCTTTTATAGAAATTTCATAATTCATAACGTTGAATAGAGAAACTTTACATGAAGAGATGAGATGGTGTCAAGTTTCTCTTTAAATCACTCTTCAACGAGTTTGTCTATTGTTTTAAGAAGATTCAATTTGTAAGATAACAGTTCAGATTTTTACAGAACCTTAAATCATTTTTAGCATAATGTACAGTACAGTACAGTACGTTCCATACGTGTTTTTTTCTCCTTTCCTAAGTAATGCGAGCTGAGATTTATAAATATTTACTACTATAAATAACTACTTTAATATAAAAATAATATTCTGTTTTCATGTGAATTTCGCAATCAATTCATAAAAAACACAACACGGGAAAGAAAACTTGAAAGTAGTCACGCTAATCAAACTTTATTTTTGTAGCGATTTTTCGATAGGGAGTAGTAAAAATATAGACGCATTTTCATGTTCATGTTCATGAGAACAGTCGAAGTAATTTATTTTAAATGTATTTCATCCCTTCGTAAAGAGTTTAAATGCATTAACATAAGAAATACAGATATAAATCTACGCGAATAATCAATTCTTGAATTGGTTATATATTAATCAATCTGGATTTATTAATTATTAAAGCTCCTTGTGACAATAATGTTATAGACTACTTTATGATAATTAGAAGTTAATTGATTACACAAATTTAGTATTGCTATAGTTATTAACATCGCTGTAATTTTAAATTTAGGTTAAATGCCTGAATACTATTAACGTTATCAATGATAAATTTTTTAAAATATAACAAGGCAGTGGGAATATTTAATTATCGTTAAATTATTCATTTTAGGAATTTTTGCTTGTCTTAGTTTTAACATAATAGAAGGCATATATATAGAAATTCATGAAAACACGCCCGTAATTGGAATTTATCTACGGAAGCATGACTGTAATAGAGAAGATATAAATGTGATTGATAAATTACGTAAAATCTATAGTGGGAGATAATAATTTATTGTGAAAAAATATTTGATGATAAAAGATAAAACGGTATAATTTTTTACCGTTTAATTTCCAAATAATTAAATATATGCAGAAAATATTTGAAAATTAATGTCGTTAGTTTGAATATTTTAAACATTAGGGCGGATCAGCTCCACCTGATCCCTCAGTTGTGGTCATGCATAAAAACCACAGATCATAAAATTGAATTTCATAGAAATAATTAATAACGTTCCTAACTCACTCGATATGAATATTAATCGGAAAAAAAACTATTCCTATAAGTTATTCGCAAACTTTATTTTCGGGAATGTAAACAAAATTTAAAGATAAATAAAAATATTATCGAATATGTTTATAAATTTATTCTGATTCATGCAAAAGTGGTGATATTTAAATTGTTTTTTTTTTAGTTCAATTCAAAATTCACGCAGCATGAAGTTTTTGAAAACTTGCACGTAAATTTATGTTAGGGTCAGATAATTCCTCGCAACTGTTTCACTGCTCAAAAGATTTGCACGAATGCTACTTCAGTTTAAAAAAAAAGAAATAAATAAACTGAATTAGTTTTTCTACTAGAAAGCACCACTATTGAAATATTTGAATGAGCGTGCTCTCTTCTAGGAATTTTTGAAAGCGGCTAAAATATGTAAATTGTTATTGTATATTTGTAGATATTCGAATAAGTTAATGAGTTCTTTAAAAACGAAAAAGTTATGATAATATTAAGATACGGTCATAAACATAATTGTTCATATAATGCAAATTAAACAAACAAAAAAAAAATATAATGGCTAGATCATTAAAATACAGAAGAAACAAATTTTTAAAGACACTTGCTGATGCCAAAAATGAAAAAAAACTTAAACGTTTTCTGTCTCTCCCACTATCTGACATTTCTAAATCCATTTATGTGATCACGGCAACAATCTAGTCTCTTCTTTCATTCTTAACCGCAAGACCAAAGACACGTAGTCACTAGTCACGCGTCCAAGTCACGTCACATTTTAGCACATGATCTTACAGGAAATGACGTCACGCGAGTACTGTTTATTACTAGCGGCTGTATTAAGATGAAGTCCAGTTTAAATGCTTGTTACGTGAATTTTTCTCGTGAAAAACTCAGTGGAAAACTTATTAATCTTTCAATTATCAGAGTTTTACACGTACATTTTAATTTCAAACGAAATTATTATTATTTTTTAATTGAAAATTTTCTCAGTAATTGATTCTATAATAATCTTATTGACAACGTGTAGAAATCGTAAACAACTTACTTTTACCTGGCAACGCTATTAACTTATGATTCAAATATTTTTAGTCAACATATTTATTATTGTATACCGTATTATTTATGTTTCTCTAGCTAAAAATTTCAGTTATTATTATAATATAATAAAGTATCTATATATATATTATTTTATTTTATTGAATTATTACTTGCTATGATTGGGAATAAACACTTCTAAATCAAATAAAACATAAGTCAGTATTCATTCAATTAATTTAGATTTACTATTTTATATCTCATTCAATCCTAATGTCAGTTCTAATGTTTCTTTCAGTAACTTTATGGTTTCTTCAAATTAGAAAGCATATAAGTTAAGCATATAAAAAATTGCAATTACATATGAAATTAATCTTCTCTGTAATTAAATAGTTATAATTATTATACTATTAGTTTTATAAATACAAGAAAAATCGTTCTTTATGAAAATAATAATAGTAATTAATCTCTAAAAGTGAATATTTTAATATTGGATTTAATTATTATTATTAACACTACTTTTGCTTTTGTACTTATTGATTGCTAATGCTATTCTGTTATGGTTATTTTGGTTTTATCGCAATAAATTTAAATAATAAAATAATTATCAGCACATATTATCATTGATTACTGTTTATTCTATTCATGTCTTATTTCTATTTATTCTTCCACTGTTTATATTATTACTATTATCATCATTTTATTATTATTCTGTGAATCTTTCATTATCTCATAATATTAAGGAATTATTTAAATGTGTGATTAAATAATGTCAAGAAATTAATTGTTGAATGAATTTACAGTTGTTATAGATGTAACGTAATGTTTATTTGAACATTAAATTTAAAAAATTAATGCTACTGTTATTAATAATGCTTTTACTTTTTAGTATTATTATTGCTATTATTAGTGTATTTACACTGTATTACAACTGAGTTATAATAATTTAAATTTTATAATAGCATTTTAATATTTAAAATATAATTAAAACAATAAACCTTTAATTTGTTTTAAGTTTATTCCCTTTAAATTTAATATGTTTTATTGTAGAAGTTCAATAATTTGATTCTTTTTTTAAAATGAATTATCTAGTACATGAAGTTATACATTTAATTAAATAAATTTAAACTTTTATGCGTTTTAAAGTAAATAATTTATTACATAAAAATTATATAACTTAAATATTTTTACATTTTGAAACAAGATTTGTAATTAACTTGTTTAATTAAAACAAGTTAATTAACATTATTTATTTAACATTGAATATATATACATTTTGAAAAAGATTTATAATTAAATTTTATATTTTAGTACATAAATAGGTTTTGAATTTAAAATACAAATTTTTTCTGAAGTTAAGACAATAGTTTTATCGAATTTTGATAAAATGTAATATAAAGAATTTTCGTTATATAAACATAAAAATTTATAATAAAAGTTTAAAAAAATACTTATACAAATTATTTAAATAGAAATATTTATAGAGGGGATTGCCCTTAAAATAATTGTATAAATTTTTCAAATTAAATTTATCAATATTACAATTTTTAGTGATAAAAATAGTTCATTTTGACAGATTATCTGCGATAATTACAATTATTACACGATATGATAAATATTTTTTATATTGCATTAAGAAATTTTTATGTAATATTTTCAGATATTAACATTTCTAATTTATTTGGAGCAAGAATTAGCTGAGTTTATAATTGAAATTTATCACCAATATAACTGTTTAAAAAGGGAATTTAATATTATTAAAGGAAGAAACCATTGATTTTGACGCATTTAAATTAAGAGGTGACAGTTACGTTTCGAAGTCGATATATTGATGACACGCTACTGTAGTCTATATAAAAATTTTGATTATGAATAATTACTAGAAGACAAGAGAAGACAGTGATATTATTCAACCTTTTAAGAAACTGTTGTATTTCGAGATGTCATAATCTGTTCGGGACCAACCACCAAGAAAGCTTCGAACCATTTGAATAAGTAGAGATAATTAAACCTCAACCAGTAGGAAACCTGTAACTTCCTTTAATGACTCACACTTTCCTGTCAGACTTCCAATTACAGATGCCATTTACATTCATAGTCAACAAGACAAATATAGCTTTGTATAATTGTACTCTCTACAAATATATTGTCTTTAGATAGATGTGTTGAGTAAAGGTTTATTTAGCAGGATTAATGGACTCTTTTAACGTTATTCAACACTAGAAATGTTCTATTTGTTTACGAAGATCTTTTAATAGAGAGAGAATAAAGTTACTATAATAAATTACGTGTGAGCAATCACTCTATATTCTACTATAAGTCATAAAGTTAACGATCTAATCAGCGTTATAATACAGTAAAATAGTAATAAGGCAGAGAATTTTAACTGCTGTTATAATAATTATCATTGAAAACCATTATATCGTTTTTAGTTTTATTAATTTACAACTCATTTTATATCTGTGTTGTAATTCTAATTTTCAATATAAATTAAAAGTATTTGTTGTGTGTATATACAGTATAAATATGGGGCTATTTAAAGCGTATAATAATCTTTCTAATTATACAAATATATATATTTTTATCTTGTAATTCTTTTAAAAATTCTTTATTCTTTTGGTTTCTTGGAATTATTTTCTTTTAAAAAGAAGGAAATAATAAGAAATAAAGCAGAAACGACAAGTGACATTGGGCATATACTTAATTACCGAAAGAAAAGTCAAGAAGGATTAGAGAAAACGATGAAGGATATAAAACTGTCAACTATTACGACATGAATCTGAACATAACGCATTTATATATATTTTTTCTGGTTATTTCTTCGATCGACGAAAGTTTCAGGTCTAAGAACGAAAAGCAATTTTTGGAACGCTTTGGGCTTATAATCTCCTTTAGTATCTTTCATTCACAGAAAGACATTAATTGGAAAGTGCAAGGGAGGAGGGAAGAAGAAAAAAAAAAGAAACTAGAATCCTAAAACCATTGTAGTGAAGTAAAGATCGGAAGAAAAACCTTTTTCGGTATTTACTATTAATCTCCTTTTCAACCGCAGACTAATTACATTTCTTCTGTAGACAGTGACAGAATTTCGTGAGCAAACTGTCATTATATAACAATTACTCAAAATGAAAATTTTCTTCGTCTTGGGAAATTATTAAAAGTAATTGCCATTTATTCTTTTCAAAAATCTTAAACTTTGCCTCCGTAGAATTGTTTACATTATCTTTATGTTCTATTCTCATTATTGATGATGAAAGGGAATTTAAATTTTTAATATAAACTTTCTCAATAAGATCGAATAAGCTCATTTTTTCCCTTCTTCCTCTTCCTTCAAAAAAGTATAAAAATAATCGCGACTTATAAAGAGAGATTAACTTTTATATGGACTGGATTTTAAGAAGCTTTAGAAGTTAACTAGATGGATTTAAATATGCCATAAAATAAAGATTACGAAATAATAAGAAAACACTAACAATTCCACTTAATTGAATACAATTCTCTAAATAACTATAAATAAGTTTCGTGTTCGTTAATTGATATTCTAGTTTCTTTAGATATGTTGAATGTCACGTAATTTAATTTCATGCAAAATTGTGTTAAAATAATAGTTAAATTTTTAAATATTCTCCTTCAAAATTTGAAATAAATATAAAACAAATTATTATTTAATAATATTTATTTTGAAATAGTAAACAATTTTCTCGAAAAATTATTTAAAGATAAGCAAATTCTATAATAAATAATAAAAATAATGTTTTAATTAAAAATATATTTCAAACTTCATAAAAGTTTTGATTTCGTCACATAAAATTTTTACTGCAATGAAAGTTTCTATTAAATGTATTTTTAATATTTTTCTGCTATAAGTATTTTAGATAGTGTCACTTTTGTTTGTACAGAAAAAGAAACGTAAGAAAATTGAGAAGTAACATAAGAATGACAGTTAGCGAATGTCTTTTCTGAGAAACTTCATATTTTTCCTTTATAAAAATCATCGTAAAAAAGAAAAAAAGATAAAGGAATGAGATGTTTCAGAAGAAAGTCTAAACATCTCAGGATTGACGGTTAGACTATAATACATCGTTTGGGATGACGTTGGACAGGCCCCATGACGAAACATGCTCCATTAACTGGAATGACTTTTCCTACATTGAACTGTCAGCCAAATCATCTCCCCAAATAAAATAATGCATGTTGTAATTTAACTGTACTGAAACAATACAAAAATGTTTTGTATTGGTTTCTTCTAGAATTTTATTGTATTTTCCAATAGAATTTCATCCTGAATATTTAAAAAATTGAAAATTATGAATTCATTTTCGTAAATTTTATACATTTCATTTATTAAATAATAAAATATTTGCTATATTTTACAAATAATCCAGCAGATAAAATAAATTTGCATTAACAAAGTAGTTTTATAATCGATATTCTTTAGGATCCAATAAATCTGGAAGTTTAAACTACTTATTATGATATCCTATAAAGTTCTAGATCTTTTTTCTTGATATCGTACTTATCAATATAACCTATTGACTTACACTATAAATGCAGCTTAATCAGAATCAATAGATTCTATAAAACTTATACTTTTATTCAGCTAACGAGATAAATATTTCGCATTTATTGAATGCTCATTGCATTATTTTAACGTCTAGACATAGAACAACAAAAACAATTTTTTTTTAGTATTATGGAAGCACAGATAAATGTTAATATTTATACAGTGAACATGATCTCACGAAAAATTTCGTTCGATCAGATGGAAACATCCAATCGTTGATCGCACAGACTGATAATATATATCATGTACTCTTGTCACGAAATATTCAGGAAAGATTTTTAAAAAGAAGAAGTCCTGCTATTTATTCTAGTCAGTATAGAATATATGAAGTGTTTTCGGGTGGAGTTGCTCGAATTTCTTCATACATGGCTTTATCAGTCATCCTAGTCAGTTCTTCAATGACAACCTTCGATGATTTGATATTCAATAATATGCAGATGTATTCATGGAACGAATTCAATTGCATGGAATTGCACAGAAAGAAAAAAAAATTAGGGATGCCTAAGCTAAGCATCACTTTAAAATTTTTCCTAGCTTTTCTAGACTTAACAATACTTTTTTAAACATAAATATTTTAAATTCCTTTTAACTTCAAAATCATACTTAAAATAAAATAAGTAAAATATATTTTTTCTTATCGGAGAAGACAGAGACATTTTTTTTAAATTAATGGAATGAACGTATACTGGGCATTTAAATATTTATCTATAATTTATCTCGATGTTGTTTTTTTTTGACAAACATTAAGGTTGCTTTTGGAAAATATTCTTTTATTTCTACTCAAAAGTTATACACTGTAATATTTTTGTCAATTTGTAAATCAATCGTAAATAGCTTTCGTGCTTAAACAGTTCATTTAGAGGCGTAGTAGCACGCTCAATAGCTGTTTTCACTCTACTTCAGGAAACATTTTATTCAATGTTTGTCAGTGCGTGATTGAATTTGAGATTTTGTTCCATTATTTTCCTATTAGAATACAGTAGTTATGATAATATAGACATTCCGAAATATTGAAAATTACACTAATTTTAGCTTAAAGATAAAAAATTTCATTTCTGTCTTTCAAATATTGGAACTTCTGTTTGAAATTGTAACATATTTTACTGATTACTTCGAGGAAATGTGCAAGTATTTTAAATTGTATAGGTTAAAATGAGAAACAAATAGCAAATTCCGAGATAGTAAAAAGAAACAATGGTAACCTATTGGCCATCTGTTCTTTGATGGACACGGTATTGGGAAGACAAATGATTTGTTCAGTCGGACATCAGCTTAGCAGACAATAGATCGTAGCCACTTGTCGAAGTTGACACCTACAATCTGTCCAACAGCTGGAGCAATCAATTGTTTCTGACATCACATCATCCACTTCCTGGCCTGCCTAAATGCTTTATAGATCCGCTTTATTCCTTGAGATATACGCAACTTTTGTGATATTTGTCATTTGTTGCTCTTGTAGTTTTTATGGTTGTTATTTGTCGCAAAGTCTGTTTATATCAATATATTCCGAAAACTTGAAGGTTTAGTAGAAATCTTATGTTACAAATTAAATAAATATATATTTCATTACTCATATTTGCAAAAACTAACTATTCATCTGAGGATCTTTCTACTATATTAGATATTTTTAAATAGATCTAATATAATAGAAAGATATATAAATCGTTTTCATACATAAAGTATGGCATTTTGATATTGAATTTCAATATTTATTCAATCTGTATGTTAATAAAATTATTAGCAATCGATCATTTTTTATTATAAAATGCTTATATTACTGTACTTCAAATTCGAATTAGTTTATTAAATATATTAGACATTTAACCATTGAATATATTTTAAATTCAATTATAGAATAAAAGCAATTTTCGTAATATATTAAAAATTATTTTAAATTCAAGTAAATATTATATTTAAAACGTTGAAACGTACAGTACATAACTCCTTTAGAGATATTATTAAACATTTATGCAAAACAAATTTATATTCAGTGAAATTTATATTCATCTAGTAAAGAAAAAAATATATAATTTTTTAAGCTACAAAATAGGTAATAAACTCTTAGTTTTTACTTTATGAAAGAAAAATGTCATATTTTCAATTTAAAGCAATCGAAGATCTCGGAATTAAGTCAAGTCAAGAGAAAAACATTTTAAATTGTTAGAGTAACAAAACAAACTTTATTACAACCCAATTTAATTTGAAGTTCACCGACTGTTTTAGATTAAAAAAAAGAAGAAGCTTTAACTTTTGAAAATTCCATTCTGATTATTTTACCGAATGAAATATTTTATACTGTTACTACAATATTTATTTAATGTAGCACCTCATTATTGTAGAGCGGTAGAGATTTAGGAAAAGTAATAAAAAGAGGCTTTTCTACCCGTATTTAATTTTGTTTTGATAGTTGAAATGACATTTAATTTTTAAAAAGTATCTTTTATGGAGCTGCATAAAGGTATTTTAAAAATTGATGAGTTTATAATAATCAATACATTTGGAGAATGAGTAATTACGCTTTGAGTAATAGTAATATCTAAATACGATTAGTCAACGTTAAAAAGAAAACTGTAGTAGATACGTCATTATAACAGTATCCCCACTAGACATTTTATGGCGTGACCTCCTCACTCATAACTCTTACTACAGTGTGCAATGAACTTCCATCTATTTATAATTCAATATGCATTCTCTGAATAAAACTAGTAACTATCGTGTCCATGTCGTATGGGATTAGTTGATGTATAGACGTTGTCTTTAATCACAACCATTGTCATCTAATTACGAATAGCTACTGCACTTCATCAAACAAACCTTTTCGACTCATTTTTGATTATTTTTTGCTATATTTACCTCCAGTCATTAATAAATTCATAATGTGTTAGATGAGTTCTTGAAAATCTCTAAAGTTATGGTTTATCTGTTTAAGAATCTGCTATATGCTATTTCAGTTTTAAAGATTTCTGTAAAATTCATTAAGAGAAACAGTGTAAAATTAAATTATAATACAGTATTTAGTTTTATTATTCTGTTAAAATTCGTATATACTTTCATAAAAATTTGTAAAATATTGATTTAAAAAATACAGTACTCATTTTTTGTTTTTCAAAAATTGTTGAATAACAATGTGCAGTACATGTTCTCTGCATAATAATATATTTGGCTTGTATTAAAAATGACAATCTGAAGCAAAATAAGGATCGTTTCCATGCTTCACACAATCTTTACAGGGACATAAAGTGTTTCGCATCCCTAAGAGAATTTTTGAATGTAGAAAAAGAAGCACTATTCTAATAACATACAAAGCGATTTGTCTAAACCTCATATATTATAAAAACTCTTTAGCATAAGCATTATTTCAAATAGTAAACCTTATCGGATAGCACTCACAAAATCCATTTTCTCTTATGAACAAAATTTTCTGCTTTTTGATCACTTCAACTTTCTCTCTTTATCATGAGCATCACGCGTAGTAAATGCGTTAATTCTCTATTTTTTGATTACTAAAATTCATTTTATTTAAATATTTAAAAACATCAAGACTAGAAGATAATTATTTCTTTATTTTTTAATCGTTTTGAATGCTATATTTCATGTGTTTACGGAGCAATATCTATATTTTCAATATTTTACTGAACATTTCGTGTAATGAGGTTTTAAAAATGACTTAATATTGCATGTCGTGACAGCAATGTTTCATTCTAAGTAACTTTTCCGACGTTATAAGTTACATTAGTAGTCCAAGTGAGCTCCATCTCCATTTTTATAAATTGATGTATGTAACAACGGCGCTCCCTTAAGCATGTACTACTATTACATTTGCGTCCTTTAACCTTTTGTTTGAAGTTAAAATAAATGATTTTTTTTCTTTTTGACCGATTCCCACTAAGATATATCAAACAATATACTCCAATATCGAACTTAAATTTAATATTTTATAGCTGTAAAATGCCTATATTTTACCAGAAGAATGTATAGAATGTGGGTTACAATGAAAAATAACTTAGTAAGTTACTTTTTGATATAAATAAAACTTTTCATAAATGAAAATAGTAATTATAATTAAAATTTGGTAAGGTTTAGAACACTAAAACAAAAAAAAATAATTTTAAAAATCATTAATCATTAAAATTACTTTTAAAAATAATTTGTAGGCACACTTTTGATTAAATTTTTTGTTGTAAACTTCTCAATAATTTAATTAATTTCTGAAATTTTCTAAATATTTATATATATATATAAGATGCTATAAGCATTATTGCAATATTTTATCAAAAATAATTAAATTTCGCTCATGTTTAGATATTGATATAAACATAGTTTAATGATTAGACGATATATTATGGAAAAGTGAATATATTTTATTATCTATTTCTTACTTTATATAAATTAATAATAGATTCATTCCTTTATATCTACAGAGTTATTCAGATTTATATTAAATAGTTTATATATAACTTGTAATAGTTTGGGAAATTTTTATATTCTCTATAGATAATAACATTTTTGATATTAATTATGCTTAAAGATACAAGGATTGAAAGTCTCATAATTTCAATCTACTACACCATCGTCACTATTTCACTGGATGTGATGCAGTGAGTAGAAGCATACATTCCAAAACGTGCTGTAAGATAAGTATCAAAACTCCCCGAGGAACTTTACTAGGAAATAAGACAAGCAGGTTGGGGGCTATATCTTTCTGGTTTTATTTGTTTAATAGCTTCTTCTTCGATGTTCGTAGTCAAAAAGTCAAGTAGAAAAAAAGAAAAAAAAAAAAAAAAACGTTTTCATCTAAAGTTGGAAATAAATTTCGATCTAAAAGAATATGCTTTTGATATTAGTTTTTTAAATTCTGATTTTAAATAAAGGTGATTTTGGTCTTTCTTGTAATTTTCTTGAATGCATTTCAATATCGAAGTTATTTAAATCGATGGATTCCACTTGGAAGGACTAATTTTCTTTGCGTGTATTTTAAAGAAAACAGTCGAATTATGCTTTTTCAATTTATTAATTTTATGAGATAAATAGCTTAATGATAATAATGTATTGTACTTTTTCATTAAAAAGGACTTTATATCGCATTTATTAATGTATCTTTGAACGACTAAATTCATAATTGAAAAAATTAGAGAAAGATTATATGTTATATTTACCAATATCTCATTTATGTACAATGTTAACACATTTTAATGTTATGCAGTACATAATCATAGCGTTATTATTAATGCTATCTACATATTAAATTAATTATCATTACTTATATTATTGTGTGTTAATATTGAATATAAACATATAGATAAATATTCTTCTTGCATATCTTGTATTTACATAAACGTATAATACAGTTGTACAATTTATACAATAATACAATAGTCATAAAGAAGCTATAGGCTAGACTATACAAAATGACTATTTTCTTTTATTTTAACATTAAGAATTAAAGTATTAAAACATAAAAATCCTTGAAAGAAATGAAATTTACTAATTTTAATATTTTGATAATGTATATAATATAATAAAAATTATAATAATGTATACATTATTATAATTTTTAATTTATTTATTCCCAAAAATGATATAATGTTTAACAAATAATAAAGATTTTCGTATATTTTTTCGTGAGTTTTAAAAATATGAATTAATAATATCATTATATATTTCTAAACTTTTATAATATATTAAAATAAAATTTATATCTATAAAATATTTTAAGTTAAAATAATTTTTACTTTAAGAAAAGCTATTTTTTGTTTCTTGATCAATTACACATGATCATCTGTACTATTTCCACTAAAGAAGCAAGGAGTTTCTTATAGTTTGCTTTTCATGATTGGATATGAAAATACAGTAGTTTTTATTATTTTTTTATAAAGAAAAACTTTCAGATTTATTCTTATATTCACAATCAATATTCTTTGACTTCTAATCGGACCAGTGAACAATTCTGTTGACGTTTGCAAAGTATTTCATTCGCCTCCTCTATTTTCCTATATTTAAAAATCTTCTTAGATGAGTTCTTTTCTATCCTTTCAAATCCAAAGATTAATTTCTTCTAAGCGTAAAATAAATATTTATATTAATATTAATTATTTAATATTATATAATAAAGGTTTATGTTAGAAAATACGAAACTTTCTGAATTATATTTTTATAACACATTTTCGAATAATTCTTTTTCTTGTGTAGGCCTACTTCAATCGCTGTAAGTACACAATAAAAATTTTATTGTAAACTTACATTGATCTAACTCAACATAAACAGTATATTCTACTCCATATTTATTATTAGAAACAATTGAAATAGTAATATTAATTAAAATAATTTTCTGCTATTCGAGACGATAAATGCCTACTATATTTCTAATTTATGTTTGTAGTTTTAGCTTGGCGATATAGAGAATGGGATGTTTTCACTTGATGTTGAGAGTGATGTTAGACGTTTCAGTGCTCGTGCAGAAAATAAATTACAAGGATCCAAACATATCGATTCTATGGAAGGTTGTGATAGGATCGATCCTTTAGTCACATTGAACCCTAAAGGAGAATAACAAGGTTGAACTAAAAGCATTGCGCCTTCTGATAAAATAGAAACATACAGGTCAGAGAAATCAGTCTGATAACTTCCATATGGTGAAGAGCAAATGGGACCGTTGGGAACTTGTCATCTCTGAGGAAATGCAATAGGCTCTACAACAAAAATGAAATAAAATGATAATGATCACGATCAGTAGCAGCTGATTTTGTCGCGTACGAGAATCAAATGGGTCTTGGGATAAGACAGTTTCGTGATAGTTTCCAAGAGAATAGTTTAATTTATTTATAATACAAAGATTAGTGGGTTTACTACGTATTCATACATTTTTAAATCTTTGTCAGATATATTTAAGTATATTTTACTCTAAATAACATAAATATAGCTTAATCAGATTACAACTTGTACAAATTATTAATGCGTATAGTTAATTATATAGCCTATTATTATCAAAACTTTGATTTGTACGTTTTAAACAATGCTACGTCAAAAATATTATTTAAATATCTTAATTTTTACTTCACTGTTTTAAATCTTCTTTTACATATTTACTAGTATTATTTTTTATTAATTATTTATAAATTTGTCATCATTATTAATGATAATATTTTTATATATAATAATTAGGGAATATTTTCAAAAGACAGTTATTAAGCTCTACTGGGAATGTATCGAATTTATGAAATATCGAACTTATCTGTTTATTCAAAATAACCATAATTTTATTACAAATTTTCCATAAAATCACTAAAAACTTTTGTCATAATAATTAGTCACTCTAATAAAAATCAAAATAATTAATATATATTAATAAATACTCATCAAAATTAGAGAAAAAAGCTAACGAATGTCTATTAAATAAAATGATAAATGGTCCTAAGTTAGATTTTTGTTTTAAAGACTATTTTGATTACTGAAAAATATCGTAATCTGTATACCTATATATAAAATTGAATTCACGTCTACCTTACTGTCTTCTGTCTGTTCTCTTTGTTAGAGTATCACGTGTAAACGACTGAACCGATTTCTATGAAACTTTGTACATACATTCAGGATAGACCTGGGAAGGATATAGGCTACTTTTGAATTCACGTCTCTCTGTCTGTCTATTCGAATATCACGTGAGAACGACTGAATGCTTCTCAGGCTATAGAATGTATTTACAGTAAATTTCGAAGTAAAATTGTTTTTGCTCACATCTATTATAAGTTTATTATAGGCTAAGTATATATTATTTTTACTTATATAAAGATACATACATATATAAATGTATATAAGTATATTACCTTTACTTAATATATCATTTTACTGAGTAAAACAGTACTTCAGCTTGTGATTTATAAACTGGAGATGAAAAATCTCTTTCATTTCCAGTTTATACATATTGTATTTGTAATAAATATACTTTACAAAAAGTTATGGAAAAATAATATAAAAGGTTAAAAGCTTTAAAAAAAAAGAATAAAAGAAAAAAATTCTGAACTTTTACTGACGAATCTTTTGCAACTAGTTTTATTGTCAAACGATACTCGGAATTTAAATAATAAGAAAAGAGATGCAAAAATATATTCTATTAAAATACAAATCATTTAATCGTAAATTCAATATCAGTTATTTGAAATTGTATTGAAGACACGTTAATAAATTATTATTATTCAACAAATAGTGAACAATTTTAATAAGTTTTTATGAACTTTATCCAAAAGAAGCAACTTTTTTTTTTTAAATTTGCGAAGATATTCTTTTTTATATCTAATTTAATAATCTTTAATTAATTATCGAAGCTAAATTCAAATTAAGGATATTTATCGAATGTGAGAAACAAATTATAAAGTTTATTAAGTGAATGCATTTCAATAAATTGTTTATTTTTGTGAAAAAGTTAATGCTGTTTCCTGAAAAAAGAAATAATCTTTCTAGTAAAAGTAGGAATTTTGAAATATTAAAAAAAAAATTTTTAAATATGTTATATTGCATTTTTAAATGAGGTAATGAAGCATAACTACAAATTTATTTCGATCAATTGTGATGATTAGATGTTATTTCCAACTTATAAATCATTTCTGGAAAATCATCGATTGAGCTTTGAATTCACAATTAAATGTTTTACCATATGATATGTAACCAGAAAAAATTCTATATTGAATTTATAAAATAAATATTTATTCTCTAATTAATTATATTTAAAAGTTAAATGAAACCTAAAATTAATAAAATATTTACCTAAGTTTTATTACTTGATAATAATTCATAATTTTCATATTATTTCGTGAGATATTTTACTACAGTTTTTATCTGTTTTTGAGTAAAATAATTAGTTTTAGAATGATTTTTTACAAGTTTATGTAAATTATATCTTTATGTTTATAGATAACAAAAATTAAATAAATATAATTTTCCATGCTTATTATTTTTTTTATTAATGAAATAATAAACATTACATATTTCGTATGTAAGCATACATTTATTTTTAAGCGTATTACATATATATATATTTCTATTTTAGTAAATCAAATCAGGCTTCAAACAATTTACGAATATTTTTTTAAAATTAAGAATACATCGGGTTACAGTTATAATTATGCAGAAAGGAAATATTATGAGAGTAAACATTTATAGAACTGATTAAATTAAGAATTAGACATTTGATTTAACAAGAGAAAGATAAAGAAAAACATCTTAAAGATATTTACTCTAAACAAAAAAAAAAAAAAAAAGAATTCAAACAACCAATAGATCAAGGAGTGGGTGCTAAACCTAAAACAAGTTCAGTAACATCTGTTGTAAAAGCTGGTTAGTGAAGATATTGATTATCTTTAATGTTTTATATATTTCTAATCTTTTTTTCCAGTAAAAATAGAAAAATAGCAAACAAATATAGATAGAAATAAACCTAGCAAAAGGATTAGTTCGAAATACCATTTCTTCGAAAGCATACATCAGTATTACACTAAAGAATAGGACGTCAGAAATATCTACTTTCTATTAGATATAATCTTTATCTTAACAACAATTTCAGGAGCTTTTCTGTGTTCGATGCCGAGGAAAGATCGAAAAGGTGTCGTCGACGCGAGTCTATGTAGACGAAAAGACATATGACCAGACACGAAGTCGAATGCATTGCTGCTATGTCGGTACACCGTTCGAACGGATCACTCGTGATGTATTGTAGAAACCTTTCTCTGAAAAGAGAATGGAATGTCAAGGTTTATTCTATTAAGGGACTTGGAATGTTTCTTTTGCAGATCATGCAACGGGTCAGTTAAAGTCAGATTATTATTTATTATTGTCGTTGAATAATATAATAACGCATTGATATGAGAGCTCGAATGATATACGTAATGTAAATAAAAATAGTGTTTTTTTTTTTTACCATTATCAGGTGAAATGAGAAATCAGTTTTTCGAGAATTTATCTTTCTTTGCTATGATTTTAGAAGGACACTTTGATCTACTTCAACACGAATACTTCAGCTCTGTTACTTTTTCTTCCTCGCTTCCTTCTTTATATAAACGGTACAATATTATACACAAGAATCGAAATTTCTGTTATACAACTTTGATATAATTATTTTGCATATTATCGTCTAAATGGATTGCCAATAATCTATTATAATTGTAAATTATTTGAGAAGAACTTAAGCTAGCTTTAAATAAAATTCACTCGAGACCTCAATTCTTCTTGTCTAGCAATCGCATAAAGAACTGGCATTATATGATAATCCATAACTTATTAGACCTTATAGTAAGTTTTACATTGAAATAGTCGTAAATGGAGGTGCAATTTATTCATTTAGATTAAGAATAAAATTGATTTTGAAATTTCATTCATTTCTAAAATTGTTTCTGAATAACCATAATTTTGATAATAACAATAAGAATATTTTTTCTATATAATTTTTATTATTAACATTTCGTTTTAAAAATACATTAAGTGTAGAAATTTAAGTCTATTTATGATAATATTAGTCCTTAGTTATTAACTTAATAAATAATAAGCGAAATATTTTAAACATTAACAAAATAAATACACAGAATTTATTTCAATTTTTAATACATTTTAAATTTAAAATATTTATTTAATCTGTGAAAGATTTTATTAAAAAGTTAATAAATATTTAATTTTAAAAACGTATATATAACATTCAAATGTTTTTAAACAAAATATTAGCAACTGAATAAGAGTTATACATATAAACATTGCTTTACTTGTTAATAAAGAAAATGTTTCTGAAGTATTTTAAATTTAAATTATCCCATTATAAATATTTTATTCTTTAAATTATGTATACTGTATATATAATTTAATTTATTCGATTTTATAATTTGATTAAATCATCGAAAATTTTTATTTTAAAATAATATATTAGCTAAGAAAACCTGATAAAAAGTTAATAAATTTAAATGAAAAACAAATAAAAAAGCATCAAAGTTATTTCAATATTAAATACAAGGAGAACACTTTCCGTATATTATTTTAAAATAAAAGTTAATTACTGTATTATAATAATTAATTTTAATGAAAAATATTACTTTTGGTATAATGAGGTTTTGAAATTTTTTATAATTAAATATAATTATAAAAAATTTTATACAATTATATATAATTAAACATTTGAATATTGAACAACTATATATTATTAGTTGAAAATTATAAAGGACTGAATTGCATTTAACCATTTTTATTTCCTTATTTAATTACTATTTACTATCATTTGCCTTAGTTTCATCATTTTACCTTCACTTAATGTACCTATTCCAGAATCTAGCATAATAAACTGAAGTTTTAAATCAATTTTTGTATTAGTTTACATTATTCTGATATTTAATTAGTTATTTCTCTTAGTATAAAAATAAATTATAAATTTATCTAGCTTAATCAAATCGACAATAACATCAATATTAACTGAAAAAATTTAATAAAATGAAAGTATTTATATAAAGAATTCTTTTAGAAATTACAATATTGATAAATTATTCATGTATTCTTGAAATTGTTATTAAAATATTTTTAATGCAGTTCGATCATTCGTGTTGGAAAAGTTCGGATAATTACTCGTATATCGTATGGAATACCGAAGGTAATAAATCTTCATCGTGTGATATAATCTAAAGATGAAAATATTATGTGATACATTAGTTAATCCTTGAAATGTGCACAGAATTCTATTCGGAGTTCAAATTAGTTAAACTACTTAAACAATAGAAGGGAAAGCGCAGAATGACCTACAATGGCAGAAAGTGCTTATTACAAACGGTGAGAAGGAATTACGTTTGAAACGCTTTGCAGTTAAATTAGTGAGTAATTTCATTTCATTAAGACACATAACGATGAGTAAAATGAAAATGATAGAGCACACTCGAATCCTTACCTTCACGGAATGCAAAGATGCCTCGGATTTATGGCATAGTTAATGAAATCTTTATATATTTAAACATCCTATGAGTAATAAATGTAAAGAATAAATATATTATATAATTTATTATTTTGATTGTAAAGAATGCAATTTTAAGTTGTTTAACAGTTGTCACAAACCTTGTCATACCAGTAAAATTTAAAGAAAAATAGAAAGCTGTTAGCAATTTTAAGAAAGAAAAAAATAATAAAATTAATAGTATTACAATCTTCTTACAATATTTAATTTTACTGTTGTTTTATTAGCTAAAAACAACAATGAAATTCGATGTTGTAAGAAGAGCTCTGTACAGTACATCAAGATGCAAAGAGTATCGAAAAATAAAATTAATTTGATTTACAATACGGGTAATGATTTTAAAAATAATGAAATTTAACTATTAAGATTTTAATGATGTAAGTTAAAATAAAAATAAAAATTTTAATACTGTAATAAAAGCAAAAAAAGAAAAAAAGTTAAATTTTCGATATTAACCTTGTTGTGATGTCGACACAAACAACGTTGCCTTACTATAACATAATTGTGTTAGTGGATATGAATAATAAATTTACCCTAAACATAACATTTAGCTTATTTTTAATTTAGAAAATTAATAATGGTTTTAAATACAGGCAACGAATAAATTTTCATTAAATTTTACACTATATTTAATGGAAGTAGAAAATTAAAATATAAGCCATACATTTTTGTGGGTTTTTAAATAATTTTATTTTATTCTTATCATAATTTCATATTTTTTGTTATGGAATTTTATTTTATAAATATAATAAATAGCCTTTATATATATATATTCAATTTACTTTTATTAATCTTTGAATATTGATTTTATAAAAATAAATGTAAATACGCATTTATATTTTAAATCCTTCGTAAAATAAAAGTAAGATTGATCCGAATTTACATTCCTTTATCCAGATGTTCAAATTAATTATCAGAAAAAATAAATCTTATTAGTATTCTTACCAATTTATTTTATATTAAAAAATTAATTACTCTGCAATCTTAGATGTCATAGTCGAATAAATTAATTATTTATAAATAAAGAAAAATAAGCATTAAATGAGATTTTATTATTGAAAACGTTTTACTTTATCGCTTCAATCACTTAATTTTAAAATCCAATTTATTTACATCCGTTGAAAAATAAGAAAAGAATAATTTACTAGTTTGGAATCTGATTACTCGAGAGGTTGCTTCTCGAATTACTTATGATTCTTGAAGGACTCATATATAACAGTTTCATGACATTTTGCTGTTTTACATTTAAAAAAATTACTGCTAAAATTGTTATTTTCCATGTTTTAGTATTAAATTTTTATCTTTTCGCAGTTTGTAAAATTAACTTCAAAATTTTCCTCAAGGAGCTTAAATTTCTTTCTCTGAATAAAAATTATTTTAAATTTTATTCAAAAAATAATAATTTTGTTTATGTCATAACAGGATATAAACAGTAAAAAATTCATTTCAATTTACTGTTTTTTTAAAAAAAAATTCACTAATTTCTTTCCACTGCTATTTAAGTCGCAAACGTTATGCTACGAGCTCTGATTGAACTTACGTGCTAATATTTGCCATTCACGGAATTTTAAGCAAAATTGAATAATTTAATTTACAGATGATCATTTTTCACGATGTTTTGGTTAGGAAAGAGGAAATACTTCCTGTAAGCATTAAATTTAATGAGAGCGTGGAGTAGCTAAGGAGAGAGAAATGATATTATTAATTAAATTAACATTCATGACATCTTATTAAATATGAAAAATTATAATATAATGATATCTAAAGTAATTAATATTCTTTTATTAAGTAATAAATTCTAATTTAGATCAATCAATTTAAATCATTAATAATTAATTATTTATAATCCCATCTTAAAATCTAAAAATTAACAAGATTTAAATACAAAATAAATCGTTTTCATTTATAAAAAATTCACTTTCGTATTTAAATTTAAACAATGCGAAATTACAGTTGAAGTGTATCGTGATATCACAAAATAAAATTAACACAAGTGATAATGTTTTAGGAATAATTTATATATAAGTGAATCCGTGACATTAGTAAATAAATTAACAATTTATGCGTTACATTGTAACTGGTAAACTGTTGCACAGTAACAACTACATTTATATAGACAATATTTTATTTAATATAACGAATAATAATAGTTTAAGCGAGTGAAAATCGATTATAGTGAAGTTATTCAAGTATTCTCAAATCGGCTGTCACTTCCTGTTGGGACTAATATTACATCTTAATTACCTGGTGGTAACAGATTACCTGCTATTCTCCCATGCTTGATTGACGGCAGACACAGTAGCGGTTAATATATGATTACTTAAACAATTTGGTTTTAAAACCCATTATCTGAAATGATTAGTGGTTTAAAATCTGAGTAGAAGTATTGCCAGTTCTTAGAATTTAATCTTGTTCGTTACGTATAATTCAGTTACGACTTATAATAAATAATTATAGAATTTTATTAGATTTAAATTTTCATTGTCACTTTTAAAATATCCTCTTAATAGTTTTATTTTTATATATTGAAATTTGTTGCTGACTTATTCTTCAAGGATAAATTGCTGACAGATTTTATAATGTATTAATATTATAAATAAATAAAATTATAAAAATATTAAGTATATTTCGTATTTAAATTGTCTTTGCTAATGTTAAATTTTATGAATAGGGAAAAGTTTTACTTGGTAAAAGCGTCTTGGAAGCATCTTATAATCTTGAAGTTTTGAATGTCTTGTGATATTCACATCAAGAGTCTTATCAACAGAAACAGCTGGTTCATATGTTTAAAGAATAAACGAGTCATGTAATTAATCTAAATATACAGTAATAATTAAGTGGGTCAGAAGTTGGGAAATGATCTCAGGCAATTTATGTCGTGACAATCCCTAACTTTCCAATGTTATTGCCAGGCAACAATATGAAAACATAATAATTCTCTAACACGTGTTCTATTTTCAGAAAGTAATTAATTTATTTTATGAAAAAGATAATCATTTTTATATTATTAATTATCGAAATAAATTAATCGATAATTAATTAAAACATAATCCATAACATTCAAATTAAAGTATTTTATTCAAAAGAGGATTAATTTATTGAAATTTTAACAATACGACAATTAAATTTTCTACTTTTAATTATATTTTGACTCTTGTTTACGAGAGAACTGCGACTAGAAAATTAGTTAAATTGATATTCCTAGCTTACAAAACGGCATAAAAATTTCTAAACTAGTTTAACTTTCAGTTTAATTGCATTTTGAATAATGAAACGGCTGGTAACTATTAATATAAAGATATATATGAATTTAATAACCAGAACAGGCATCCGGATAACCTATTAAATAATTACATAACATGATTTCTGACCTCTTATCAGGAGAGAAATCGCGTGAATATCTAGTGATGAAATAGTTGGGGACGTCGATTTGGTATCTCCCTTGGGGTGCCTCCAAAACTGTCCGAATACGACAATTAGTGATGACGACCAGTAAATCAGACGAGCAATTAAGGCCATTAATGGAGAGGACTCGAGTTAGCTACTGAAACACAAGGGACATATAAACAGAGTCTCGCCATACATCAACCGCTAGATAAGTATGAAGGAAAGTGACGTCACGGACTAATTGTATTTAGCGGACTTCCGGTGCTTGTGAGTTGATTTAGTACTAAAGGATTTCTCCCGTCATTGTTAACATTTCACTTCAAATGAATATATTCAACTGTTTCAATTAAAAATGATCAACGAATGAAATATCTTAAAGTGAGGTTAAAATAAATATTTTCCATTAAGAAAGATAGTAAAATTTTTATTTTTTCATCCTCTCTAGCTTGAAATAATTGTGATTTCTTTAAGGAATACTGATTCTTCTTAACACTCTCTGAACTTCCGGAAAATGGGAAGAAGTTTTCAAGCTAAAACCTCTTTGTAGCAGCGCAATAAAATTTTATAACCATTTTTTTCTATAAATTTAAGACTTTTATTATTTTAATACCATCTCAAATATGTGACGAAAATCTTTATACATCTTTTACAATTTTTATCAGATGGCGGGTCTATTATTTGACGCTAGAATCCCGTTATTTGCAGATGTATTATTCTTCTTAAATTAGCACACTTTTGGGAATTGTTAAATTAAATACGGGATTAAATGTAAGGAGGATAATGCAAATTTATTTCTAAAACAACTATTTCGAATAGGTTTAATCATAGAGAAAGTTGACTATCCATTAAACTTTAAGAATTGATGGTAAATCTATTGAATACAAACTTTTAGAACTATTGACAATGCAAATATATAGATAACTTTGCATATTGATCTAACATTCTTCTCTACAGTTGTAAGATTGTTTATTTAAAGAATTTAAATCACGAATGGTTTCTTGTGATACTTGAAATATTTTTAGAAAGTCAGTTTTATAAATGTTGTATATAAACAAATTATATTTCTTGTTAGACGTAAATAATTATACGAGTAATATCTATACAAATATATTACATAACTTGTAAGTTCTAACATATGGAAAATATCAAGAGAATCAATAAATTTCTTTTTCCTAATCTAAACAGTAGGAAGGATTAACGTAATGATAAACTGGTAGAATCCTCTTACTAATTGGACCTAATAAGAGATACTTTTCCATTTGTTGATTCTTTTCTGAAACTTATACTTAATAAAAAAAGAAAGAAAATGATTACATGGAACTTTCATAAATAAACTCTGAAACACATAAAATGTTTAACTCTTTTATGTGAATATCTCTAGAAAACTGCAAAAAAACTTACATAACTACAAAAAAAACTATATATTGATCATCATCTTTACAGTACTACCTTCTAAATATATAATATTTTCTTTATAACCTTATAGAAAGATAGTTTTTATGTCGTACACAAAACATTTCGTTTGACATCAGATAACCCTAAAATTAAATTTTGTTAATAATATAAATTTATTTTTATTCTTACCCGTAATAAATATTAAACATTTGCTACTCTACAGAATCAAAGTTTAAGGGAAATTAAATAGGAAAAAGCTTTAATGTATTTTAAGTTCATATAAAAAGTTGGCCCTAAAGAGATTGATAAAATGAGAAAAAATGGTAGAAAGAAAAAAAAATTGTTGGCATTTCACCAGATTTTTGTGACGTCATGAAGAGAGTGAAGCGGAAGAGTTTTGGGTAATTGCGCGTGGAAAATTGGGTGGAATGCTCAAAGTGAGTGAAGCCAGAAAAAAATGAGATTCGGAAGCGACCTAGTGTTTTTTTTATCGGTCAACCGCGGTGACCCTTGCCAACACCTCTCACAAATCGAGGGTGATTGATGATCCATGGTCTCTAGATGTCTTGAGCTAGCAGCCAGTTAGAGTTTTGTCTTTGGCATGACACGGGAATGTGTTCCAACTAGCTCGACAAGAATTGTTAGACCGAACAAAGTGGATATTGATAGTAACGTACTACATTCAATATATATATATATACATAGATATATTAAAACCATTAATAATCTTCGATTGGAATGCTCATAAAAAACTTTATAAAAATCTCTTTAAAATTGCATAATAATAAATTTAATAGTTGGCAGAATTTAATTTTGTTTAGTAAAATTTTTTATAGTTACATTAAAGTAAAAAAAACCGCTCATAAGCATTTTTCATAACGGTTCAACAAGCAAAATATTATGAATGAACTGAGTATCTTTATGTTAGAAAAACTTGTAAATTGAGCAAGAGTGAAACTTATTTACATAGTCGAGGATGGAAAAGAAATAAAGCTAAATTTGCAAACTAGACATGTGTTGCTAGGAATTTTACGTATCACTTAACACAGAAACGATTTTGTTATGTTCTTTCCTTAAGAGAATCCATATTTATTAGGAGTATCGATAGGTGGTTGGTGATAATTTGCAAATGTTGTATCCTCGCATGCAAATCTCTCCATCTATCATAACTTTCGATGTATCCATGTTATATACATGAGAATAGCAATATAGGAGAGAACAGTCACAGATGATTTGTATCCCTCTGTTAGAAACTACAAGAAAGATGTTTAGACTTTCTTGTAAATTGATTCAATAATGAAATCATTTTTCACTTTGAATTCTTTTTATAAAGTTAGTTTTAATATTTTTCGATGTTAAATTATATTTATATTTTTTACGTAGAACGAAGTAAACAGTAAACCGATTTATAACAGTAAATAATGTATAAAACTTGTTATAATAAATTTATTACATTTAATAAATTATATGTTCAGATTCATAACAAAAAAATAAATAACAACACAAAGATTGAATGTACAAAGTTCAAAGATGGCCGAGTATAAATTTAAAATAATTGATCAATTTTCGGGTCACATGTAGCGATAAATTACTAAAACATTGAAAGAATTTATCTTTTGAAAAATGTTTAATAATTTTAAGTAACTTCAAAGTAACAATACTAATATAAATAAGTAAAGAATTAATAATTTCCTCTTCAAAATTTGATATTTACATTTAAAAGAATAATTTATTAATACTTTACATGTTTATTACAGGTTTTATATTATGTTTATTATCTGGTTTTATATTTGACTTATTTTATTATTATTATTAAAATAAATTATTAAATAAATTGTTTGTTGATGATAAGAACATAATTGAATATATTAGAGTAAGATATTAAAATGTATTTAATATTAATGTAATTATTAAATAACATGATATGAATAAAATATGTGTAATTAATAGAATTTAGTTTGTCTTGGTGTCAACAAAATAGTTACCTTTATTCAATGATTGATGATACTGTAAAATTTTTTTACACAACATTGCTTAACATGATCTACAATCTATGTAGAGTTTAGTGAAAATGATATATTGCCACAAATAAATTCTTATATCTCTCTTGTTTATATTTTCTTCAAGAAATTGCATGACGTTTAAATTATTGGCATTGCTAACTGAGAAGAAATAATTTTTTTTTTAATAGTGTGACTTCGAAGTCTAGTATATAATAACACGAAAATATTTTATTCTTTTCTAGCTATTTATGTCTTTATAGAGAAAAACAATTTTGAATAATTTAGTGTCAAAGAATAAATCTAATTAACTTGTTTGAGACTTTATTATCACAAAATGATAGCTGATAATTAAGAAATCTGAGTAGACTTATTACTAAGATGAATAGAAATATGTTGTTATTATTATTTGCGTTATTTTGCATTAATTTTATTAAAAGGCGAAAAATTTGTTATCTTTTGACGATAATTGATGTTTAAAAAATTATATAAATAATCTAAAAATATAATTTTTATTAAATTTGAATTTTCTATAATCAATTCTTTATTATTTTTCCCTTTTTGTTTTTATAAAAATTAATAAATTTGATTTATTGCAACAGTTATTTCTTAAAAGTAATATCTTAAGGGTTTAAGTGCTTGATTTTCGTTCATTCGATTAAACATAATTAATCAATATTTGTAATGAAATATAATATAAATCTACTAAGCGATATTAATAGTAGTGAATAGTCCATTAATCTTTATTCTCATCCCGAGGAACCAAAATCCTATTTCGGAATGAAATAGTAATCGAGATTCTATTTTATGTATGAAGGTATTTCGTTGAGAAGATTTAAAAAATTATAACTTGTTATTAAATAGATTTAATAGTAAAGTAATTTACATTTGATGGTGATTGTTAATAAGGAGTTCCAGAAAGAAATTATAAACGTCATGTTATAAAATAATAATTATTATGTAAATTAATATAAAAATTTATTTATATATTTATCGAAATGAATTTTAAAAATTATAAAGGCTTGCTTATATATATCAAATATAACGTACTATATAAATTTACTATAAACATGTTATGATTAATTTAATTATAACTTAACATCCCAGTTTTATGAGATGAAAATTAATTTAGTTAAATATAATTAATTTATATAGCTTATAATTAAAATCATTGGTAATTAATAGAGAAAATTTACGTTTTATATTTGATTCAAAATAGCAGAAATTAATCACACCGCGATATTAATATAGGTACAATACAAATGTTCTGAACCATGTTACTCTGCTACTCCTTATAGTAATGCAGTTAGGACTTAGTATATATTTTTATTGTAAAATGTAGTTCGTCGCGGAGAACAAGTATAGTATTTTCCCTCTTTTCCAATAAATCTTTCGAAAAAGATTTCTAACAAACAAATACTTTTGGTGCCGGTAAATTTGCAACTGGTGTTCCCCATGGGTCAAAAGACTGAAGTCTGATTGATACAAGCTACGTACTTTTCTTGGAGAAAACAAGTCATTAATTTCCTACCGATCCCAGGGGAGTTTCACTTCTACTTTCTGATCGAACGTTTAGTTTAGACAGTGCAACTTAAAGCTCACACACATTTTATATTTGGAGTAACGAATAGTTTTATATAATCTATGCTACATTTTAGTTTCTATTTTTTTAAAAATAATATTAAAACATATATCCAAATAGAAAATCATTTAAATATATATTTTATTTTGATTTTACAGGAGTTATTACTCTAAACATTTAACGAAATATCTTGACAGGCATAAACTTACCGAATTATCCACAACAATACTTTACAATGACAATTATTAATATGCTTTAATTTAATAGACTAGACAATAGAGCACATTACAATAACCATAACTAAACTTACTAAAACAATATATCTCAATTGTGCTTATATTATGTATTAATTTCAACGTTGTCGCAGTGACTAAAATGACAAGAGATACTCCGAAATCGAACGCTATTCATCAAAATCTAATATCCCAATCGGGTAATTAAGTTAGACTTTAGTTTCCCTGGTAAGTTTGCTGCACGCTAGGAACTTAGCTGCGTGACATTATCTGATCCCAAGTAATAACAGGTGAGTACCGATATGGTGAATGGTTATTAGTTCAACAGCAATCATTAGACGAGTGTAGTGTGCCAATTATGATATAGTGTGAGCCATTACACTTTGTAACATGTATCAAAAAGAAGTTGACAGAAAACAAATTAACTAATTGTTCTACTTTATTATAACAATTTTTCTTAAATTACATAATTTTAAATTCGTATAAATTCAAAGGACAATGATTAATATTTGATAAATAACAATAAAACAAAGCAAAAAGTTCTTTGAGAATTTAACACACTCACATTTGATGATGGTAATAATTCATTAAGATATGATGCCAAATATATTTTCTTGTATTTTATTTTAAAAATTCAAAATATAATATTGACTGTTTTTCATAGTTTACAAATATTTGTTTTAAAAAAATCAAATATTATTTATAGGACCAGATTTTTGGGGACTTCTAAATCCCGATTGGAGTATGTGTAGTAAAGGTAGAAGACAATCACCTGTAAACATCAATCCTAATACACTTTTGTTTGATCCTAATCTCAGAGCTATACAGGTCGATAAACAGAGGGTAAGTTATGGCATTTAAATAATTTAATAATTTAATTTTGTACTTGTTTATGATTAATCTCAATAGACTACAAACTTTTTAAATTTGATAAATTAAATATTTAACGGTTATAATATAATTTACTACTTTAGACTAATAAAAAACTTCAAAAATTACTTATTAAATTTTAAATTTTAATTGATAAGATTTAAAAGATAATGTAAAGAATCAATCCAAAATAATCAGATAATATAATTACGATAAATGATAAAATAAGTAATATGTTTTTTTATTAACTGACCATATTTAAACACCGAATTCATTTATCTTTCACATAATATTGACTCAATTATAGATAATGTGATATAAAGGATACTTAATTTTTCCACTCAATTATTTTTAATTTATAAAACAAAATTTTAATAAAAATAAACTTAAAAAAATCAGAATAAAATGAACTTAGTTAAATAATTTATTAAGTAAAATATAGATGATTGAATTGACAAATATAATTTAATTTGAACGTTATTTTAATGTATAAAAGTGGATTTATATATTCGAGTTTTTTACTTAAAATTATTCCAAACTTATTAATGTAGAGTATAAATCAATTATAGTTATAAAAATATATAAACTACAGTAATTATTTAATGTAAATAATAATATTTTATTTATTTAATTGTTATATATATATATACATATAACGTACAGTACATATATATATTACGAATTAAGACATAATATCAATAACATTGTATCCTATTATTTTTATTACTTTAAAATTTAAAAAAATTTATTTATCTAATTATAAATTTCAGAAAAATCTAATTATAAAGTTATCGGATTCTTTTATTTTTTGCAATAAATTATTTCAAAACATTAATTTCTTCAATAAATCCAACTTGTCATAAATTATTTAATGATGCCACTAAAAAAATCCAAAAAAGTATATAATTTTGACAATTTTATGACAACTTGTTTAATTATATAATTAAAATCACATATTATATGTCAATTAATGAATATATAATTTTTTTACTGATTAAAATTAAATCAAGTTTTACATTTTAATAATCTTTATGAAATTATTGAAGAAATCGCTATCAATAAGAATTTCATAAGTGTTTAGTAGAGGTAAACTATTTAATTGCTAATAAATTTTTATTTTAGTATTTATTGTGAAAAAAATAAAATTTAAGATAAATATTTGCTATTACAAATGTATTTTATATATATATATATATATATATATATATATATATATATATATATATAAAACGTTCTTATAAACTTTATTGTTTTTTTTTATAATACAAACTTATAATTTTTAAATTGTTTTAATTTCATTAATATTTAAGCGTAAATAAAATTTTCAATCAGAATAGTAAACGATTCTATCCTTTTAAAATACAAGAGCACTTAATTTCAATAATAAATATCTTCTTGACTTCTGCTATGTTTTCTGGTTTCATGTATTATATATATAGTTGATTGGATACAAGCCATGCTGCAATTCAATTTGTGCTGCATTTGTGGCCATGAAACATAGGTTGTTGATCCCAAGAGAACCCGAAACAGTTTTCTTAAGAAACTTTCTCTCACTTTGCAGCTACAGAATTTACAGAAAATTGATCCATAAAATGACAATTTAGAAACATTGCTTTCGGTATATGGAAAGAATTTTGTTTAAAAAAGTACTTTTTATATTACATAAATGCAAATATAATTTATTAGGTAAATATTACTTTTAAAAGAATATATATCAAACACGTAATTTAATAAAATATAAAATTATTTATTACAAAAAGTTTGTTTTATTAAAATAAATTGAATAGCGTGTAAGTTGGTATGTTTAACATAAATCTTCTCGTAAAGCTGGTAGCCTTTTATAAATTTAAAATAATGGCGTATATAGTTTAAGTATTTATGTTAACAAATACTTTTCAGGTGTAAAAATAGTTCTTTTATGAATGTATTATTCGTCAATTAATAAATATATAATGAAAATATTAGATCAATAATATCTTTTAATATATATATATATATATATATATATATATATATATATATATTATTTAAAGTATGTCAATCAATATTGAAAATTTTCTCACTTATTTTATTTTAAAATAAAACTTTCATTCTAAAACATCTTTTTAAAATTCGAAAAAGATAAATAAGAGATTTGTTTGTACTGGAACATTGCTTATTTTATCCAAGAACAACTCAACAGACAATCTGACATTCTTTATACTGATTAAATGTTCTTTTCCCAGAAGAAAACATATCAAGTTTTTTTTTTTTTCCTCCTGTCCTCAATGCTAGAAAAAATATTTGTGTTTACATCATGCCAGAGGTGGAACGGTTCTAACAATTAAGGTAAAAGTGAAGATTCGACAACAGCTGTAATTTCGTCAATACATCTAGGCATTTACACACACCTGCGCCCTATACAGTGAATTTAACCATTGATATTCTATTGGCTCATCTTTTCAACTCTCGTGGTTTGTCCTTCTTCGAATATTATATTACTAGTATTATTTAAGGTATATATCAATATCTTAGCTGAGTTATTGTATAAATTACAAAGCATCAAGAGCTAATTTATTCAATACGAGAACAATTGCTAGCGCTTAATATATACTTTTTTTTTTTTTCCTCCCCGAAGGTAAATGGTGTAATCACCAACACGGGACACAGTGTCATCTTTAATGTTAATACAGAATTTTCTTCCGTCGTCAACATCAGTGGCGGTCCTTTATCGTATACCTATCGTTTTCAAGAGATTCATCTACATTACGGAAGGACTGATACTTACGGTTCGGAGCACACAGTTGGAGGGGATTCATTTCCAGCAGAGGTAAAGTAATATTATTATTATCTAACATTTTATCTAAATAGAATTTAAAGAAGCAAAAGTAACTACTTTTTTTTTGAGAAATTAGTTTGAAAGTAGATAGTGATCTTCTATAACAATTTAAGAATCGTTTCTGATGTATCGGCTTATATGATAAAATCCAGATGGTTGTACTCTGATGCCTTGAAAATTATTGCTAAAAGTACATTTTTCCTCTGAAAAATTGATTAGAAGGAAAATTAAAAATTGCAATTTTCTTAATAAACGAGCAATTAATTTTATCGGTTTACATTAAAATTGTTTAATGTTGAAGATAAATAAAGAAATATATATATATATTGTTTTGCTTTTAAATATCTTTTAAATAACCTTTTTACTAAATAAATTATTACAAATTTTTAAGATATTCTAATAAATAATTTATATTTAAAAGTTTTTATTAAATTTTTGAATAATATTTTCATTTATAAAAATTTTTTGAAAGCTACTTTAAATATTTTAAAAACAATTTAGTACAAATGTTAATTATTATCTTTTAAATAGATTATTTTTTCGTTAAAAAATCATAACTTTGTGATCATCGAACGAACAGAATTCCTTTATGTTAAATACAAGCAAAAGTATTTAAATGATAATTGCAGGTTTCTCTTTGAAGCATGATTTTTTGCGTAGGATCGTGGTGTAATAATAATAATATATATATATATATAAAACAGGAAAATTAGATAAGATTACCATTTTTTAAAAATTCATTTATAAGAGAGCAATCGCAAATTGGAAGCTCCTCTTTCTAATCAAAGAATCTATAATTTTTCATTTTAAAATAATTTATTTCTCTGCCAGATCCGGAGATCAAAACAATTTAAATTCGACTGCGTTATACTTCCTTCGTTAATCGTCATTCCGAATTAAATCGGATGAGTATAAACTTCTTAATGTCTTATTCACGGGTAATAACTTTCAAAGAACTTTATTAACCTTCTGATAATAAATTATGACAACAGAAAACATCTGTTCAGATCCTACTGTTTTACATCATTAGTTTTGCCTTTTTTTCATTCACTTTTACTAATTATACATAGATTACGAGTTTCTTTCTACGGTTTGTTATATGAAAAAAATTAATAAAAATCATAAATAACTTTGAATAATAAATTAAAAAGTAATGCAAAATCGAATTAAAATCATTGTGTAACGTTTTTCTGATGTAGATCTAAGAGCATTTCGGATATGCGAGAGTTTCGATTTCTTGAAAGCTTTCTCTGTGAAAGTTTCCATAGGTTTCTCTTTAAACTGGTCAATCGATTTGGTTGAATAATCTCTGATGTGACTGTAGATATTCGATTTTGTAGATCCGAGACCAAAATCGAACAACATAGCGGAATATGCTGAGAATTTTTATGTATATAGATTGAACATATTGTTAAGCGCACTTTGAACTCTAAATGACAAAATAAAAGAACAAATTGCAACGGAAAAGTTTGAAATAATATAAAATTAATAAAATAACATGCTTCATTGTTATATTTTAGATTAATTGTCATTTTAATTAAAATACAAGCATTTTATTTGATCTTGGAATTACTGAAACTCGATGAGGAAACTTAATACAAATTGTTTCCAGTCGATAGACTGAGGTAGATGACATGTTTCCATGACGACCAAAGGGGGAAGGAACTTACATCACCGGAAACGGAAATCGTACCGGAAGCGAGGCAGGAACACTCCCTCCTGTCCAATAGGGTGCAATTAGGTCAAGATTTACTTGCAACTAACGTATGTTCCTCGATATAGTTAATGGCAATCCAGGATATTGAAGGAAGTTTTCTAGAGTTTCCGGATCTTAATTCAAATATTTTAACAATGTTTCTTTTATGATTACGCTAATATTGATAGAATAACGGCAAGAATCGCTGAAAAGTATTATTCAAACTATATTCAGAAGACTGTATTTCGCAAAGCTAACAGAATAGATTTACTATAGTCATTGAAAGAGAGTTCTATGTCGTGGGTATATATATGAAAGCGGTCCTGAGATCATCAATCTATTTACAGAAACTTTTGACATTCCGATTTTCCGATATCATCGAACATTACATTATTGAGAGAGAAAAAAGATGATTTCAGGTTTTATACTGTCAGTTTATGATTTTTATTCCAATGAAAAATTGAAGAAATATTAGTCAATGTTATCACGGTATTGCAATGGATGCAGTTTACTGATAAAATGTTATGAGGTTTATGCTATATTTTATATGATTTATTGGAAGAATTTATTATTTTTAACCATAAAGAAGATCACGTAACGCATAAGCACAGTAATGGAGCCAACTTAACTTTGCTCAGCTATTTTCGTAAATCTATTTTCTCCGAATTATTATCTGCTTTATATTCTCTATTTTGTTTACATTTTATTTTTAGCTTCTTATATAAAAACTTTATATATTGCTACTAAGAATACTTTTGACTTAAAATATTTACTAGATTGAATTTTCCTTTTAAAATATACACAAACCTAGAATAATTTATTGAAGTATATTCTAATAAAATGTGCACAAAAGCATTATAAATGAATCAATCATAATAAAATTTAATAATTTAATATACTTTTTATATCTATTTAGTATTTAAATAATTAACATTTTAAATTATTTTTATGTTATAACTCATTCGAACGACAGAATATATAATTTACACGTAGAAAAATAATTTCTTTATTTCTAGCTTTCACAATCTAACGTGAAAGTTCTGTCTGTCTGTGTTGAAATAAAGATTAATCTTAGACTACAACTTTTAGAAAGAATTGACCTGGTAGTCTATCCAATCCTTTGGACAAGTACAGCTCACAAGAGCTTATCTTCAAAACACGATCTTTAGTCCTAGTGCAGTAGAATGGATAAAGGAATCCTAAAGTAGACCAACATGATCGCTTCATTTTGGCAAGGCAAAAAATTAGTTTCCTTATTCCTTTATCCACGATCTAAGACGGTTAATGTACAGAGCTCAAATGTCCAAGAAGCGCGCATTGAAGGTTAAATCTAATCCTGTAAAAGAACATCACACAAATATGTTTTATCTTATGTAACAAATAGCTAAAAAAATCATCAAATGTTTGTAATTTCTATCGGAATTATGTTTATATACAACCTTTTCAAAAATTCAAGTGTTAAGTTTATTTTTGTATGATCTTAAGTTTAGTAGATTGAATAGTTTTTTTTCCAATAATCTTTATTGAATAATATAAAATTTTAAAATACGTCACATGTAAGTTTTTATTTAATACTAAATATAACATTCCTGAAAAACTAAGACATTATTTTATCAAATACAAAGGAATACAAAAAATAGTAGAAGATATATTAGTTTATGAAATAAATTCGAAGATTTAAATTATTAAAACATTAAAACTTTTATTGAGACTAATTTAAAATTCTTATAAATTTATATTCAAAACATTTCTCGCTATAGACTATAAGCATTTTAAAAATATCAATAATGCAAAACATGGTTCTAAGAAAGAAAATTACAGAAAAATTATGAAAATTTCTAAAAATTTTCTAATTTTTACAATATTTTATAATTTATATAATCATATATTTTTATCCATTATATTTTGTTCATTTACGGTGTTTTATTATAATTATTATTTTTTAAATTTACTTCCTGTTTTTACTTACGCAGATATTATCTGTAATTTATATTATAAACTTCTTCCACGATTTTAATTAATAATTTTTAAATTTTTAACTCAATTGTTTGAATATTTTAGATAATTATTTGTAGAATAATATTTTTTACTTATTATTATTATTACATAACTATGTTTATGTTAAAATATATCTATAATAATTCACCACACCATGAATGAGAAAAAGCAAATGTAACACCTGAATTTTGTTGTTATTTTTCAACTTTATATCATGTTAGAACCAAATATCAGCTGTCAGGCTGTAAATATCATGATCTGGGTCTTATCACTGTTGAAGTTTAGGAGATTTTTCAGGATAATATTCTGCCGAATTTATGAGAAACCATAGAAATATTTATAATTTACTTGATAAAATTTTATATAAGGAGAAAAAAGATATCAAAATTTTATCATTTCTTCAAGTATAAATTCTCATAAAATGCATTAAATATTATACATTTAAAATAATTTACGTAACACGAAAAAACATTTTTCAAACATTTTTCTTTTGAATTTATTCATATTGATACATTTTAAATGATTTAAAGAAATAATTCAAGAATACTGAATATAATGCCAAAAGAAATGTAAACTTGTAACAGAAATTTATATGTATTTTCTCAGGATTTAACCTCTAATATGCAGATTTATACTTTTATGAGTTAAATTACAAACTTGTGTATTACAAGATAATTTAAATAGTGCTTTTTCGCATCATTTTCTTTTAAAAAGTTTTGAGAACGTTATTAATTACTTGAAATCTGTAGATTTAGAATACGATGACAAAAATAAACTTAATGTTTATGATGTTATCATTTTTAACTTTTAAGTTGGTCTAATTAAGCTGTTTTTCTAGATTTAGAAGGTTATTTCTCATCATCTATTTAGTGTTAAACGATTTCATTAAAAATCTCATCGTAACGGAGGTGGGATCTAAATCTTAAGACATTTCTTTTATTTTGATAATTTCCATGCAGTTTACTTGCCTTGAAAGGTATTATGCATAATAATTTTGGATTTAATCGAAATTTTCTCGCATCCTTTATGCTAACTTACAATGTATTGCTATATGAATTTTTTAAAGTAACATAGTTTCGAATACTAATATTCTGACGCTAATTTTTAGTAATGAATATTAATTAAATAAATTTTTGTAGATTTCATGAAAATAGATAAAAAGTAAATAGCAATTAACTGCAACATGAACGTCTATATGCTTTGAAATTTGCCTTGCAACTTAACACTTTACGTTATATAATACCATACAGATATGGTATATGATACTATACATAACCAGGATCGCGTAATAAATGATTTTTAAATCTATAACTGTATTAGAAAGTTAGGGAGCGATGAGTAAGGGAATAAATAAATGATGAAAAATAATTACTGTATATAATTGATAAGATTTATTAATTAAGCAAACTACAAACTGTACAAAATAAAAGTTACAAATTGTTATATTGTATTGTAACCCTTTACATTTAGTCTATATTGAAAAATCAAATGATATACAAATATCTTCAAAATTTTCAGCTTTTATTGTACAGTACAAATAGCTTCGTTAGATTTAGTCTACTAAGTTTTATTGAGGAATAATAATCATTACAGTAATAATATGTGATTACAATATGACGCTTAACTACATAGTTGTTGTAGATTACATATTACAATTATGATTTTCTTACGCTTGATGAGCTATTACTCGATTGTATTTTTCTACAAATTAAGATACATTTTTATATTTAAGAGTTTTCCTAATATCAAAGATTTTATTACCGGTTTTACTGATGCGAATATAAAATTCTATAACCGCTATTTGTTCAAATTTCAAATTTATGATCTATATAAACAGTATTGAGAAAATGTCAGTTAATGGACAGCTCAACAGTGTTAGATTCACACAAATTTATCTTCACACGCACAATGACCGAGCTAAAGCTTCAAACCATCAAAGCAGCAGATAGCAATTTGCGACTCTTCAAAGTGACGTCATTAATCCCATTACTTTAGGTATATTTCTCCTATGTTTAGAATATATACAATAGTTTATTCATGCATATATATATATGCAGAGCAAATATAATTACATTGATTATAACATTTTAACCTAAGGAATATCTCTTTATATTTTATTATAATCTCGGCTTGCACTTTCAATAAAGTATAGATAATAAATAAACACTAATGGCAACAATTATATAAAATAATAAACATTAAATAAATTTTACAATTTTTTTTCTTATACGATAGATAATATAATCACTACATAAATAGTATATATAAAGCAAACAACCATTCAAAATATAAATAAATGTATTTTAAAAAATGCATAAGTGCAACAGTATCATCTAATGAATTTATCTTCTCATTTTAAAGAATAAAGAGGGAAGTCTTTGATGTAATTAGTATTGTAATGTAATTATTGGAGCACTTATAGTTTAAGATATCTTTTTTTTTGTAATTTTACATGAAAACTGACCAGCAATTTCATACAAGTTAATAATACTCATACATCTATTATTAAAAAACATAATTTAATTTAAGTTTCACTGATGCAGATTATAGATTTTTCTCGGCATTGATCTTACTCATACTTTTTTAAGTAAAAAATACATAATAAAAATTTTACTTAACAAAATAATGAAAAGACTAGCAACAGGCATACTTAAAATATTAAATGTAATATATTGTTTAGATGAATCATTACAAATTGCTTATAATCCTTATTTTTGGCAAGTGAATTTTTTTTATATCTATATAAAGGAATTTTTTAGAATAACTAAACTAAATATTTTCTCAGATGATGTCAGGAATACAAACTTTTTTTAATAACATCGTTCGAGAACTACATTGTTTACCGAAAGATAACAAAAATGAGCTAAAACTAATGTTATATTTAGCTGATTTTTTTGCGCTTTTGATTTTAAAATTTTATGATTTCTAAATTTAAAATTCCTTAATCAAACAACTTTTCTTTCAGATATAATTTATTTCCATCTATTTTATTTAAAAATATTAAATAGTATTTGATTTTGCATACAACGCAATTATGAACCAAAAGCAGTAACGTTTTAGTTGATGCCAATCAATAAAATATCCTATCGTTTCCGTGAGAATTCAGGTTCGAATCAGATGTAAACCTTATCGATTTTTCATGTTATATTCGAATCCAGACACGTTATCCATTTCTCATCCTTGCTATTCGACCTCATTGCAGTTTAAGCGCTTGAAGCGCAAGTGAGACTAGTTACATAACCTATTAGGCTATGCATTAGTGTCGCATTACAAAACTGCTCAATATTAACCATACATACGATAGTATCTGCATGAGAGATTATCTCACATATTAAGATGAGATTTCATTTCTCAGATGCTGTATACACTTCAATCTCAAGAAACCTGTCATAGTAATTGCCGAACGGAATTGATAGTAATGTGTACTGTACAATTGTATGCAGTTATTATTAATGATGATGACGTATAGCGATTAATAGCAAAATGAAGCGATTATTAACTTTTGAGACAACTTTCGAAGCAAATAAATATGAAATATTTTGAATTTTGAACTTGACATTTTTGATGATTTTTAGCACAAAGTACCTGTTGGTTTGCTAATTAAAATGTTTATTGGGTTACAGAAGAATTGTAATTATATTTTTGATTCCAAATAAAACGAAAATTATTTTTTACTATTAATCAAAATCGAAGAATAGATTTTATAGATTTATAATAGATTTTCCGAAAAGACAATTTAGTCGAAGTAATTTTATAACTTTTTCTGAAATATAAAATATTCCAGGATATTTATTATAATATTAAAATTTGCATTACATATTTTAAAATTCTATACCACGTCTGTATAAGTCACCAAATATATTCCTATAACTGAATAATGCATTTTTAAAAAATGAATAATATGTATTATTCGTACTTAACTCGAGTTTTTAGCTTTCAATTAGAAACTATTTATGATTTTTATTTTATAAAATCTAAAATACAGTTTGAAAAATCTAACTTAATACTATAACACTAGTCTTTCAAGTAAAATTCTTTAAACTAGGTGTGCGCTCCTTCAAGGATTCTTCAACTCTCTTCCTTTTTTCTTTTGATAATACAGTCAATAATACTAATAATTAATTAATTAAATCCGTACACGTTTCCATAACGAAGATCTTAGTGTGAAAATTTACATCCTGATGCCCAATCGCCTCCCCAACTAATTTTTAACCCCCTGAAAATACCTTGATACCTTATTATACACTTTTTTGGAGCCTCCTGCTTTAAACAGTTAGGCTATACATAAAATTGTAATCAATTTGAATTTACTATAAAACAATTCTTCATGAATAAATTTTGGAAAAAATTTAGAAAGATACAATTTGTTATAAAATATGGTTTCAGAAGTGAGCAAAGTATTACACTACGTTGATCTATTACTATTCTACTTATAAAGAAACTTTGTATTTTATATGTAGGCTACTAAATATATAAAAATTAAATTAAATTTCTTTATTTAGATTTAATTTTTTACGCGCATTATAAACTCTGTAGCTGACATTAATTTTGTCGTTACGACGAACATAACCCGCAATGGAGACGGCGATGAAGGATTAGAATGAAGTTATAAACCAAATTACCCATGAAAAATCGCGAGAGTCAAGATCGAATTCAGATCTGATCCTAATAGGAGAATCTATTATTGTGAATTCACCTAATCGACTAACATGGAATTGAAATTTACATCCTGGATTATATTAATAAATGATTTGTTATATAATTCATTTAATTAGTTGAGAAGTTATGAATATTTTTCATTTAAAAATAAGGGAAAATAATTATTAATGATCAAGTAATAAATATATGTATGGCATTTCTCATTTCAGAATTATCTGCATTTAGTTTTCGAGTTATCTGATTTTATCAATTTTTAAAAATAAAGTGAAGATGTGTATATTTATTATACCATAATTTACACAATATCTATTATTAAATAGGAGTCTACAAATTTTATTAATATATACAGAGTAGCATCTTTACGGTATATGTTTTTTTTTTTTTTCATTTCATTTACAGCATCACATCCTCATTATCAACGGAAGTCGTTACGAGTTTCATCTACTATCTCCACCCCAAATCCAAGGCACACCCAAGTCTAAATATCTTTTAATGTCGTCAATATGGCCGCCTGGTCCCTTATGTATCTAAAGTATTTTGAATGAAAGGAAATGAAGATCTCTTGCTTCCTAAGCTAATGATCGTCTTAATAAATGCTTGCACGAGAAATATTTCGTTATTAGACCTATATTATTGCTACGATTGTGTAGTAATGGACACGTTACACAAAGATCCTTACTAAAATTTAATTGCTTCTGCTCAACAACAACTCGAACATTTAAATGATTAATTAATCACGATTTTCCGAGAAAGGTCTTTAACAAAGATCTTCCATATTTCCATGTTATGTTTGAATTACAGATTTTTATTTTTATATTCTAAAATATAGAAAATATATTTAAACGCATTAAATATAGTCTTGGTTTTTTCTCGGAGTATATCTTCTTTGCAAATCAACATCGATCATTTAAAAGTAAAAATGAGAAAATTTTCCACCTGCAAGAAACAGAAGTATCATAAACAATTTTAGAATACTTATCAATAATTAAGTAGAAAGAAAATTACTAGACTGATCTCAGCGTGCTCTTTACAGTTCGGATAGCGTAATGTGTAGAATTCGAGAAAACAGAAAATAGCAGTTGTACGTCAGATGCAGACTCCGATCTCCTAAAAGCCACTTTGTGCTCCGTACAGTCTCATTAATGTTTCAATACTCAATTAGCGAGTGTATAGAAGAGATGGTAGATTAGAGAGACGAAGGGTCGATCGTAGCAGGTGTTCGCATGACGTCATTCCAAAAGCTTATGATACCGAACAGGATCAGTCACGTGCTCAACGACTCTCTTCCAAAAAGACTTTTCTCGTATTAACGATAATCTTTGCAATATCCAAGAAAAAATGAAATCAGAATTGCTTAATTTGACAATTTTTTTTAAGATAAATCCGGTTAATAGTTCCAAAAATAAATGGCAAAAATCCATTTTTGTTTAATTATTAAGATACAACAATCGTCCTAGAAGTTTTTATTAAGAGTACGAAACTTTTAAAAAATATATTATTTTAAAAAAGCACTTAATCTGAAATGTAGAAATGATTAAAATAATATTCAGATTACGCTAATTTTTAATTCTTTATGTTCTGGTAAGAAAAGAGAACGCAGAAATTGTATATTTTTGTTAGAAGAATTAAAAATTAAACATGTTATCGCCATAGTAATAATAAATAGTTAAATAAAATTTCAGATTAATACGTAATGATAAATTTCGAGTGTGTTGGTTAGAAATAACATTATCGATTGTGCAACATAGACTTCAGAAAAAGATGTAATACAGGTATGCTTCTTGGAATTAGAGAGGAGAAATTACATGGTTCTAACGGAGTAATTTTATCGTGTCCTATATCCTATATTACATCATTATGTACTGTACGTTGTTTATTAATTATAAAAATCAATGTAGGAAATATTGTTGTAATTCGTATTAGAAATGCGATTAAATGGAGAAAATAATTCGGTTCGTATAAAATAAATCTTATCAAATCTGTAATTATTAAGTTATAAAGCAAATTTATAGATAATTACCGCAAAAGGTTGAAAAATATTTTAAAATACAAAAGATATGATAATCAGATTTTAAAATAGATGTGTTTCATCGGATTATTTACTAAATTTCATAAGTGAATTAGATTTTAGTTAAATTGATCATGCATATAATAAAGTCAAAATGCATAAAGTAAACGGATATAAGTAAGAATTTACATAGATACCCGCTGATTGTCGTTTATAATGTAGACTTACCCATTTACTTTAATTATTATTAAAGTAAATAATAGTTTATTAAAAAAGAATAACGTTTATTTAATATAATTATATTCTTTTTATCTGTAGAAAATGTAAGTTGAGGCTTACGTTTTTTAAAATCAATTTAATGAAAAATGAACTTTATTTAATTGGATTATTAATAAAATGTTATATGATCCTTAGGAATCGTATATAGTTTCTTCCAATGACTAAATTCAACGTTGAATCTTTCCAGTTGCTGCACAACATAACAATAATAATGATAGGAATTATATAATATATAAAAGTACATGTAGGAATATATAAATTTTGTTATTTTTATAATACATATATATATATTCAAATTAAGTCTCTACTGTCAATAATAAAAACATAATATACATGAAATATTTATTATCGACCAATTTGTATAATAAATAGCAAATTCACAATATTTCTTACGATTTTTTTAAGGTTAAAGTTATCTCTACATAAACATTTCTTTATAATTTGATCGAAATGCCTAATTTAATAAGTTTATCAATAAATTAAAGTAACAAATAAAAATGGAAATTTCAAAGATGAGCATAATAACTAGTAGAAGTTCTATCAAAAATTTTTCTATTTTGCTACAGTTAAGTCACATTAAAATAGCTTTATTTTACACAGAAGTAACAAAAAACTCTATGAATTTTAAAAGATAGTAAGAGTTTTTTTTTCTTAATTTTTGGCTTAGATTAGGTTAAAGTTGAACTTATTTTTATTTCTCCCCATCTGTCTTCACCCTCTATGACATCTTCCTAACAATGCAAAGAATTCTGGTTCAAATTCGATTTGATCTTTTGTGATTTTTCATAAACAGTTCGGGTCGAATGTGATTCTCATTTCTCTGCTATCTTATTGCAGACGGTGTGAGTTAGAATACGGGTGAGGTTACTACAATGGACAAAATCGAGATAGGATATAAAGCCTGTAGGGAGCTAGTGTCTCGCATCAACAAATTTAAATGTAATCGATACCTATCTCATAATTCTTTTTTCACATATATTATTTAAGAGAAACTTTTCCATTCGAATAGAATAGCACGTCTCAAAAGGATATTTCTTTTTGTATTATCTATATAGAAAATTAACCAAAAGTTTCATTTTTCCATTTTTATCTTCGACTAGCACTCCTCCTATTTATCTTATTTTTTTTTTAAATATCTGGTTCGTCATAAAATTGACATAACATTATTCTTTGCATGAAATTATCTCAATGTTCTATGTTATCAATCTAATATTTAAACTAGACTTGTTAGAAAATTTTCCTGTAAATAGGAGAAATGCTGAGCAGAAAATGGATAAAACACCGAGAAAAAGACAAAACTATAACATGAAATGTAAATAGATAATATTACAGAATATAACAATACGTTTAATAAAGTTGAGAGTTTTACATGGATAAAGTAAAAAGATTTTATAGACTACGTGAAGAGAGTTTGAATACTTGAAGTACTCATTCAAAGAAAAGTTGTATGTGAAGAATGGCAAAATAAACACAAATCAGAAGTTATTACGATTGATTTAGATGGACATCTAATAGAGAGAAATTGTTTAACTCTCAATTGCCTAATGTTGAATTTCAAATTATAATTGAAGTTAGTATATAATAGTAATGTTAAGCTATGAAAAATACTTTATCGTTTGTTATAGAAAGTTCTTATCCGTAATTGTTTATTCTTGTACGGTTTTCTTTATGATGAGATTATATTTTAAACTTCAAGCTATATTTAGCTAATAATAGAAAGATATTTATCATTTCTTCAAATATTTGAAGATAGCAACGACAGAAAGAAACCGAGTAATGTTTACTGTAAAGTTTTAAAAAGGTCATCGCTTTATTTAATTTCTTCTTGTTATTATTAACAAGAAAGTAACCAAGTTTTAAGTAATTGGGCTTCAATTTGAAAAAAAAATAGACCTATAAATTCCCGCTGCCTGTCCTTCCTTAATCTCGAGAACAGTCTTAGATAGATTAAAGTCGAGACCATATATAGAAAGCTTAGGGCAAAAGGCCCTAGACCAGAAGTTACGTGATTTTAATTAAAAAATTTTCTCCAGAATGTAGTTACATAAATGAGCGGCATCACTCTGTTGTTATGAGGAAAAGTATGATGTTCAGGGGCAAAGCCACTACTAATTTGAGGTAGAGGGCATATATTTTAAATTAAATTAATTAAAAATATGATTAAAAATTGCAGCCCGGCATTCTGACGATGTCACAATAATGTTTGCTCATTTCTCTTTCAATTTGTTTAGTAATTAAAGAAAATTGATAAGTAAATCTTAATTTCCATTCAAAACTTACATCGAGACATAAAATTAGCTAATTTTTTAAAAATTGTTGGACCTTGAATATTTTATTTCAGAAAAAAAATTCAAATTAGAATATCTTTCAATACAAAATTTATGTCTATTGAATGGAATAGTTTCTAAGCCATCTTGAAGTTTGACAGCTATGTTTTGTGGAAATAAGATAATCTCCATTTAATAATATAGAATATAGATAATCTCCATTTTATAGTATTAAGTTTCTTTGACATAGATATTGAATAAACCATTAAATGTGATATAAACTGTAGGTACAGTACTTATTTTGTAAAAAAAAATCCTATAACCTACCACGTAAAATTATTTTTAAAAATGTCAATTTTGTATCTACTTTGATACTAAATTGTTAAATATAGATAAATTTTATTAGCTATTTAAAAAAAAAGAATTTTAAATGGGATAATATCATAACTGGAATATTGTCTAATAAATTTGATAATTCGATAAGAATGACAGAGTAGCACTTTAAATGCAAAAAATAAAACCTGAAGTTATATTAAGGAACAATGAACATATTTATTTAATGACAGAGCTAAATAGATTATTCTGATACTTATAATTTTAAATGTTTGGAGTAGGCAGATTCAAATGTGAACAGATGGGATTTTCTCAGAGAAGATCAGAGAATATTTGTTCCTTGTTACAACACTTATTTATCAAATAATTTGTTGAAATAGTATAACAGATATTAAAATTCAAATCAGATGAAAATTTATAACGAAATAAATTATTGTAATTTTATTACTTTCCATTTATTAAATTTTCTCGTTAAAAATTTTCTCGTGTATGATTTAGAAATGGTTTTATAAAATAAAATTAGGCAATTAAGCGGGTAATTTTTGTTTAAATGTTTATATCTTTCTAGAACAGTAATATTTTCTTGGTACTTTTTTACAACTAAACTATATTGATATGGTTAAAAAAATATAAAATGCTTTGTAAATTAAATTAAATTTTGTTTCTATGCATTTAAAAATAAAAATAATTATAAAAATTCACTTTAATTCTTCATAATTTTCATTTAAATGTTCTTAATGAATACAGAGTAAGCGTTAATAATTTTGAATATTGAAAAATAGGCAAAAATCCTTCATTTTTCAAGTTTAATCCTTGGAAGTTTCCCTTAAAGGTTCTAAAAAAATTAATGAGAATAATGTTATCAGAAAAATATTTTTCGTTGTGATATAAGGAAAAGAATAGATCAGTATAGAGATAAAAGAACTTACAAATGATTGGTTTGATAATAAAAGACCATCCGATGACCATCTTGATCCATACGGTTGAAGATAATGGAATTGTTTGGTAAATCTTTTTGTCTGACCTTAATCACTTTGATGCCGCCCCAGGTGTGCCATGACGTCAAATTCTTGATATCTATCTTTACTTGTTTTATTTTTTTCCATTACTTTTTATTGAAAAAAGAAAGATAATTTGTCTCCAATCTTTGCAATATTCGTTATCGAATTATATAAGTTAGAGTTTACATCGTTGAAACTTACTTTATAAGTCTCATTAAATACAAAAATGCTTTACTCGATATGTATAATAATGCATCAAAGGTAAACCCAATTGAATTTCACCATGAATTTATTCAGTCCAATTATATTTTATCGATTTTATCTTCAAATCTGTTATCTTTTTGATAAACAAAAGAGTATTTTTTTAACATTTAAAACTAATTTTACGGATATTACTTGATTTTTAACGATTAATTTTATAGCAATTATAATAAAGTAAACTTTTGAAAAGTTAATTTTTAATAAACTTCCCTGAAAGAGAAAATAATTTAACTTTTAATTGATTTTCTGTTAATACTACATAATGCTATTTTAATTTCACATTTTCCTATTTTATTTTATACAAGTTAAGATAATTATATGCTATTTTTTACGCTATACAGATTCAAATTTTTGGATATAATTCCGATTTATATAATAATTTTACCGAAGCCATGTACAAAGCTCAAGGATTAGTTGGAATAGCTCTGTTAATCCAGGTAAGATGTATTATTTTTCTAAGTTTTCAAAATTAATCATTATATATTTAAACTGTTAATTTCCATTTATCAACCACTAGATAAAACGATTAAAATTGATTTGTGAATCGTTTCAGATTAAGTTTAGTTAATGGATGGATAATCAAACGTTAAATTATCCAAATCGTAAATCTCTATTGGATTAATAGAATTTACTGCGGTTTATGGTATTATTTGTAGAATAGATTTATACGTCTAATGTAAATAAAATATTAGTTTGAAAGTTATAAGAGTTTTTTTTTAAATAATTGAAAAGTTTTCAAGTTTTTTTTATTTATTTTTTAATGTAAATGCTACTACACTTTCTAGTATCAAAACATTACTAAAGAAAGCTTTTGAATTGTTATCATCAAATATAATCTTATGGAAAATTTACTTTTCACGAATAAAATTAAAAATGTTATTTAAAATTCCGGTAAAATCGAGTAGTGTTTAGTGAATGAAATGTTCATTAAACATTCATTTTCCTTCGATTGAACATACTTCAATCGAATGTTTGGCTTCAATGTTTGGCTTCAATGTTTAATCAATTAAAAAAAATACTGTATTGTAGAAAATGTTTATGAAAAGTAAGATTTAATATTAAATAAAAATTCAGGAAGACAATTACAATTAAAATTCACAAGTTCAGAAGAAACACTAAAATAAAGTAAAAGTGTCTTCACGATTCGTTCTATTTTACACCTCGGGATTAGAAAATGTAGTCTTATGAAATATACGGTGGTGTCGAACATTATTTGGAGGCTCTCGTCCTTCTCAATATGCAAAAGACACGTTAAAAATCCCTCTGGTGACGGCACAATTGTAAAATTATACAATAAATAATTTTACAATTGTGCCGTCACCAGAGGGATTTTTAACGTGTCTTTTGCATATTGAGAAGGACGAGAGCCTCCAAATAATGTTCGACACCACCGTATATTTCATAAGACTACATTTTCTAATCCCGAGGTGTAAAATAGAACGAATCGTGAAGACACTTTTACTTTATTTTAGTGTTTCTTCTGAACTTGTGAATTTTATTTAATAAAATTTAAAGTATTGCTAGTAAATTCGGTCCGAGAAACAAGAAAATTGTCATTTATTAACTACAATTTATTAAAAGTATTGAATAAATAATTATTTTAATATTAAAGTTCTAGATTAAACTTTAGTAATCGTCGACAAAATATACATACAGTAGAGCGTCGATAAGTGGAACGTCGGTAAGTGGAATGGCCGGAAAGTGGAACGATTTTCAGTCGGACTGTGTCGTGCTGAATCGAATGTTTTTGATACTAAATTTACTTCTAAAGTATAATTTTCATGTTTTTTATATTCTTTAATATATTTATTTTGTTTGTACAAAATGCAGAAATAATTTTTAACGATACGATAGCCTCGATGATTATTATAAAAATTTTCGTTAGGCTTAAAATCGACGAAAATTCAACAGGAAGCGACACGCAACGGAGAAAAATTTGAACATCGGACAGGTTAATGTATTTTTTCGTACAAAGTCGGAAACTGGAACAAATCATTAACTGGAAGGACCCCAGTCCCCAATTGGTTCCACTTATCGGCGCTCTACTGTATTCGTATTTTTTATCTATATTTTTATTCCAAATATTTATGATTGTACTTTACATTATCCACCTAAAAGTTACTTTAGAAAAGCTGAAAGTGTTATTATTAAGCCGTATTCAAACTGAGTTCAAGAAAACAATCAGATGCAATAATAAAAGTATCTTTATTCAATAAATGGTCAAAATTTTCTTTAAATTTATAACGTAAAATTCGATACAAAGACACACATTTTTTTCTATTAAAAGTTTTAAACTAAGAACACTTTAAGTATGAAACATAAATTTCACTTATAAATAGCATGTGAATTAAGTTGTTAAAAAATATCCACATTAGAAAGTATTCAGAAATCTTTCTAGAGTTTTGTCATAGATTGAATTACTAGAAGTTTTAATGGCCGATATAAAACTTTATTATCTTCTCAAAATGCAAAAGTATCAACTAAAGAGTTTTGTTAATGCATTTCGTAACAGAAGGAGCACGATAATAGTTTCCGTAAAACAGTATATAATGATGATGTCTTGATTACGAAATAAACCATCATTAATGTTCTAACGAAATAATGTAAGGACATATCTTTAATAACTAAAAAGCCTTTATCACGATAAACCAGCAAAATCTTAATAAATTGTAGGCTATATTAGTAACCGCAATTTGTTAAGATACCGTTTTAAGAATGTGAGAAGCTTTTAGAATAAGAAAATAATTCTTATAAAATACACTCTTTTTTTTAAATTGTCGTTTACTTCTGTTTTAAATATCTTTTATAAATAATTTTTTGTTTACTTTAACTTAATTAATATATTTAATTGTTTATTACTTATGAGTAATTGCAGAAAAATGAAAAAAAAAATATATTTCAAAAATCGAATAATTCTAACAAAATAATTGAATCTAATCTATTTAAAATCTGCCTAAAAACTCAATTTTAAGAGAAATTATTGCTTGCATAATAGGTTCATTTTGCTTAATCAATACTTTTGAGAGCCGTTATCAATGTATAAAAGTATTTACAATTGATAAAATAAGAAAAATATTCACTTTTAAGCTTTGTCTTTATAAAATAACATTTAAACAAATATAATTAATTTAAAAAAGTAATTAATTTGTAATAGTTTTATTAAGAATTTTATAAACTTAAGAAGTTTATTAATTTACTTTTTATGAATATATTATTTTTCCCATTTAAAATAGCCGAGAAGAAAAATTTAAAAATAGTGAAAAATTCGAAAGAAATATTTAATATGAAATTACACGTAATTTATTTTAAAAGAAATAAGTAATTTTAGCTTTAAGTATTTTTCATGAATCGATTTTTCGAGAGTTTTATGTAATTAATGGATATTGATTTTCGCATCATGATAATTATTTTATGATGATGTTAAAATGTAATATTCAGAAAGGAACGACTAATAATTACTATCAATAAGGCAAAATAAAAATAGGCCCGGTAAAGTAAAAAATAAAGAAAGAAAATTAGATCAGATATTGTATTAAAGTTTTTATTTTTTCTAAATTTAATATCACACTAATGATTCCCTTCAGTTTCTTTCCATCTTTTAAAATTAATAGGTTTATTATTATTAACACGTAATCTTTTAATTTTATTAACATCTTTTAAAATCTTTTATTAAAAAAAAATTCAATTAAATATAATTAACTATAAATGTTAATTAGGTATTACGTTTTATGGTTGTTTACAGATAGGAGAAATGACAAATATAGAACTTCGACTGCTCACCAGCCAACTACATCAAATCCTGTACAAAGGTGAGAGTCATTTGGGATTTATCAGATGGTGTGTAAAGTCCGATCTCAATTCCCATCTATGCAGTATTTGTTCTTGCTGGTCATTTAGCCAGAATAACAAAAGTTACTGCTCTTTTGAAATGTTTCCAGGAGAAACATTTAAGCAACCAACTTGTTAAATAATGGACGAAAGAACTTTCCCTTACACTGATATATGTTTGTGATGGGTTCAATTACTTTTTAAAGGAGGTGAAGAAGAATGAGTTGAGTGCTTTGGGATTTCCTATTCACTTTTGTGTTCATGAAGTAATCTGTGTTCAGCCGAAACAGAAGCGAATATAAATTGAATACGACATCGGCCGTAATGAATCATTTATGGATTAGTGATTATGGTGCGAAATGACTGATGGTTATAATTAATGTTGTTACAAACATATATGATTAAGTAAAGGCGAATGACCAAGTTGAACTATAAGGTTATATATTAAATCGATGATGGAAAATATTGGTAAATTATACTCAAATAATAAACTGGAAAGGTATTCAAAAGAAACTGTTTCTTCTTCTCGTCGTAATAAAAATAACTTTTAATGATTTGCTTACAATTTAAGTTAATTTTTAATTGATTGGCAGACTGTTAAATAAAGTTGCATAAGATATGCTGGCTATATGAATACAGTACTTCAAATAAATCAGAATACAATTTAGTAATGTAAAAATCAGAAAATAATTTTCTTTCTAGTTTTTTTCCTTCATGTTCAAATATTTAAACTGGTCAAAAGGCAAAGAACAATAATATTATGTAATAAACTTAAGTTCTAAATCAATAAATGCAGTTAAATCTACATTGAAAGTGAATTATAATTGAAATTCAATCTTTTATTCTCCTTTGTCTGTAATGCTTTAAAAATATTATTTTGTCAAACTTATATTGAAATTTAGAAATTAAACTTTTATTATTTTCTGAAAATAGTGATAAGTAGATTTTATGATCCAATAGATTCCGATTTATTTATCTTTTAAATGGGAGAATATCCAGTAAAGTACTAAGAGAAGGTCTATCTGATCGATAGAAAATTTATGTGAAAGAAAAATCGAATAAAAGGAGAATAGAAAGAAAATTGAGAAAAATAATACTTAAATGAAAACTGCAATTTTAATTTATTTATGTAAGAAGTAGACAATTTATCTGAACGTTTTCTCTTTCAATATTTATTATTTTAATATTAAATTTTAAATATATATATTTTTAAAACTTGCTTAAAACATTTCTATAAATTAACTAATAAAATTACTATTTAGTAAATGGTTTTACTGGTTAAAAATAAAAACTTATACATTCTATTCAATTTATCTTTAAATATTAAATTAGAAGTATGTATTTATATTCGTGAAAAGAAATTTATTATATATACATATAATTTTTTCATTGTGTGTGGTGTATATCAAACACTATATTATTCACAACAAATGCAAATTTATGGTAAAGAAAGCCTCTTAAGTGCTCCATCCCTAAGGAGAGAATGTGTTTAGGTGGTATTTGTGGTTACTTGAACCTCTGCGTATCTAAAACGTTCTGTTATAATTACAGTAGTTTCGCTTCATAAATTTCCTGAATTCTGTTGTAAAAGATTCTTAGTCACCTGACAGATTTATTATTTCGTTCCACTAATTATCGTTACTTCATTTCTCCAATACTGTCACGTTGCGTTTGCACCCGATTAGGATACACCCAATAGTCGTAAATTCTTCTCATCTAGTAACGTATTCATTGCTAACGAGCTAATAATGGAGTCAAAGAAGGGTGGAGATAGCTGCATATCTAAGATATTAAAATGTCTAGACAATGTCAATGCAGTCTACTTAAAGAAAAAAGGACACTTTTGTCTGTCGCCTTTTTTTTTCTTTTGTTCTGACACCCCTACTGTAGACTAAATTTTCGTACTGCCAACTTGCTGCTTATCAGGCGAAATTTGTATGCTATACAAGCTTGCCTTTTAAATCTATTAAAGTATAATATATTCGTGACAATTTTCTATGCTTAAAATAATTTTTTGAAAAGTTTTCCATAACTAATTTTCTAGGCAGTAATTTATTAAATGCTTAAAATAAACAAATTAAAATAACTTTATAACAAAAATAAATGGTCTAAATCACTTTTCATGTTGTCGAAACGTGAAATTCTTCAAAATATAAGATCTAAATTTACAAAATACTACTAAATAACGTGATTAAAAATTCATATAATAATCAATTTAATTTCCTTAAATATAAAAATATAATTGAATTAATTGTTATGTTTTGCCTTTTATTAAAGTCTAGAATATCAATATAAAAATTTAAAATATAATTAATTTTTTAATATTTAAAATAGAATAAAAAAATTAAATGACTTATAGCTATTTTATTTATATAAATTAACAATATTTTTTTTTCAAAATTCTTAAATATAGAAAATTAATAAATTTCATTATGCAATTTTAAGCAAAGAGCGATTTTCAAATTGATTAATTCATTATAAAGCAGTTCATTTAAAAATCCTTAAGGCATTTAGATTTAATCGTCTTATCGGTTAGAATAATGTTTGGTATAATTGAAATAATTTTCTAGACATCTATGTAATTGCTTAATGTCTTTTTGAATAAAATTTAAGAAAATTAATTTCCTTTGATATTACTATTTAATGTAAAACACATCCAATATTAAATATTCAATGAATTAATGCATCATTAGTGCATTAGTTAGTGGAATTTTCAATTTTCTATTCAAATGAATATATTATTACGTCTCTCATTTTTATGAAGTTGCAAAATTCAAAACCGTCCAAACATATGCATTCGCATTAAAATATGAAACAGCATTTAATTATACATATAAATCTAAGTTCATTTTGTCAAATTTCTAGCATTCATCTAGCATTGAATTTGTAAACATTTTTACTATTGTATGACACAAATTCTTAATTATAAAACAAAAATATAGGTATTAATTAATAAATTTCATTGAAAATTTAGTGTTCGATTATATAATATCTTAAAATATTTATTTCTGATTTATTTGCTTCTATTTGTTTCAAAAAGTATGAAAGAAAAATGTTTCATTATTTATTTTTATTAATAATAAGTATTAACTTTTATAAAAATCCGTATTATTTATTGAGTTCATTATTTAAACAAGTTTATTGTTAAAGTGTAAATTTAACTTTATATGGATACAGTTGTTATTGATCAGAATATTGATCGGTTGTGTGGTCGATTCCTCTTATCAATTGACTCGCATTTATTACAGTTAATATTTGAAATAGTATAACTTATAAATTAAATCGATTATACAATGAGTTATAATTTGAAATAATCATTATCTAATCACTGAAATTTGCCCAGCATAAAAAATATTATAATATAATATAATATATTTTATAATAGGAAAATATATATTACATCAATTCTTTGTTGTTTGTCGTGTTATGAAATTAATTTAGAATTAATTGCAACTACTTGAATTAATGAACGTACTAATTTGTAATTTAGAACGTTCGTAATTCAAATATAGTACAATAGTAAACTTGCCTCACTAACTCAAGATATTATAAATGATTTATATAATAAACAAACATCTTCAGGATTATTATTACAGCTTGATAATAAATCATTGTATTACGATTAAGCTTTAAAAAGTTATATCCTGCGGCGTCGTAACAATAATTTAATAATATAAAATTTTTTTACAACACACTTTATAAAATTTTAATCCACGTGGCGATAAAATAGGATCTGCTATTATAAATCATATTTTCCAAGTACTCATTTGAGAATGCTTTACTTTTACTGTGTAAATAATTAAACATGCGTATGTGAAAGTTTCTTCGTTAAGCAAGTGCATTAAATATTATTAATGAACTACGTGAGTTTAATATGAGACTCTTTCAATTTTTATAAGGTCAAAAATATTTTACAAAATAGTTTGAAGATTTTTGTCTATTAATTAATTTAGAATAAATATAATTAATTATTTTTTCCCGTGCCCGTTGCAGGGCAGGATGCATTTCTAAAGTCACTCTCTGTAAAAGAATTACTGCCAGATACTGAACATTATATGACATACGAAGGATCAACAACAATGCCTGGATGTCATGAAACAGTCTCCTGGATAGTAATGAATAGACCCCTTTATATAACAAGGCAGCAGGTAAGTCCTTCAAAACGAATAAATACAAATCAGTAGAAGAGAGTGTTTCTGATTTAACCCTTAACATTATTAACTCCTAATGAGATTATAAATATTTAGCTAAACTATAAAATATTATAAATAATTTTCTGTAGTTTTAATAAATAATAGCTTCGATAAATAAATTTTAATCAAACTTTCTGGGATTAATTTAACGTTTAATCATTCGGGAGAGTTTTTTCATTACTACTAATGAAACCATTTGTTGTAATGATTGATGTAAAATTAAACAATTTAAACTTCATTCTTAAGTGTTTAAATTTTAAATTCGAAGATTATATATTGAGAAGGAAATAGGAGATTTAATTTACTTATAAAAGAATTCTCTGTAAGAGAATGTTTTATTTAACATGTCATTCTAGAAATTTATATAAATTACAGAAGTAGAACGCTTATAGTTTATACAGATTAATTATAAATATAATCATGATTACTTTATTAAATGAAAATTAATAATTAAATTATGCATAGTAAATTAAGTAATAAAACTCAGTAGAAAATATCGACATTAAAAACAATTCTTATTAACAATATCAGTCATTTTTAAAATTTTAATTTAAAAAATTATCAGAAAAAGTTTTTAAAAATGTAAAAATTTAAAAATAATACTATGTAAGGTACTGTAAGACTATATAAACAATATATCGTTCATACAGTACCTTACAAATGAGCTTAAACTTATATAAAATGTTTCCAATTAAAGGATTATAAATATTTAAAACTTGTTTTAATATTTTCATAAAATAGCTTCTTAAACTCCATTACCATTTAAAAATATTTATTAATTATTTATTTATTTCAAGTAAAGATTTCTTGAAAGATTTTAATATTAAATATATTATTCTTAAGAATTTTAATTTATTTTTCATATTTTCCATAAATAATAATTTATTTTGCTGTAATTTATATAGATCATCCTAAAATGTTATTGCAAATTATAATTTAGATAATCGAATTAATTATAGTGTCGCTTCATAAAAAATAATATAATATATATATACCGATAAAGTGTTATTTATCTTATTCGTTTCATTATTTTAAAAAATATTAAAACAAATTTATTTTGATAAATTACTGTAGAAAATATATTTATGCTTATTTCTTTTCTTATGTTATTTTATATCTTTTTCTATTTCTGTCTTCGATTGCCATTCTTTTCTTTGTACTGTTTTATCCTTTGTGAGTAGTAAGAAGGGCAAACAGTTACTTATTGTTAGAATATTGATATTGGCCAGATTTGTGATAAGAATCGATCGACATAAATGAGGATTGAGAACCAAAATTTCGGTTCGTAATCATCATTGAAGAATTCGGAGATTTGGAGTAGATTCTTATCGTTTAACCATTCCATTAATATTCTGAATATCACAGAAATTACTGATAAATTCAATAATAATAAATAGATCTAAATTATTCTTACAAAAGTCATACATTAGAATGTACTGTACGATAATTAAATAAATCAATAACATTAAATTCTCGAATTTATTTCCTTTAAAATTAGAGACTTTGTCAATAATTATACAGTGTCAAAGCAGATGTCAATAGATTGATTAACCTGATACTATTTATACAGTATGCTTTATATAGAATAAATGAGCTCCAGCAAAGAGTAATCCAGACTGTCAAGGTATTAAGTTCTACTAAACATTGTAAATAACATTTGTAACTTTTAATAGACATGAAATATAAATTAGTTTCTAAGGTAAATTTAAGGTTACTTAAGTACATATTCCACCATCCTTAAATAATTTTTAGATAATTTTTTTCGCACTTTATATAATATATTTTAACTGAAAATGTATATTTTGTTCGGAGCAAAATTTATTTAACAGCAAAACTGTCTTTAAAAATTTATACATTTCCTGTAATGTTTCGAAAAAAATATTCTACCAAAGTTATTGCAAAAAAATTCCTTAAAATAATAAATATATTTAAATATTTTTCTTGAAAATTGTATATATTTTTTACATTCCTCCATTATAATATTCGAGGCTTATTTTCCAGGGGTATCCATAAAAAGAATTGATTTCACGGTTCCTTTCATACACACAAGAAAAATATTTTTATCTTTTGCCAAGGATTCTAAATATTTTATCATATATCGTGCTATATATGTGTATTTATTACATGATTTATAAATTATTAGTTACATTTCTTTAATAAAAAAAATTAAAATAAGAATAATTTTACCGATTTCTTTAGATTAAAAATTAAAACGTATAATGGACTGTTAATAAATAGTTGTAAGCAAATGGAGCATTTTTTTCATTAATCACTCGTAATAAAAATTCAGCCTTGTAATTTTAAGAAAGATTTACTAGTTAAAGAACTGTTATTTATACACATCATTACAAACTGCTTTAAATAATTATGTCGCAGCATGAAATGATAATTTTGACTCTATCTTAGCGAGAATTCAGCAATTAACAAGTTCTTTTGACGCTTATATCTACGTCCGATTATTCATCTTGTCACGAAAAACATTAAAGTGCTAATTTCTTCAACCTCCACATAGTTAATTACATCGAATTAGTTCGTTTGTCATTCAACTTCTATTAACTATTCTCTCTATTCGCTGAATCGGATACTTTGAAGAAGAAATATTGCTAAAATTGCGACTGCAAACTAATAATTGAAGCCATTTAAATCTTTAAAATATTCAAATGGTTCTCTTAAAAAAGAGGAACAATTTTAACTTTTAATTTTGAGTTTGCAGTTTCTTTTTTCCCCTTAATAAATACTTTCATTAAATAAGCCAGCAGATGATCTATTTATAACAGTTTTTCAGCGTTAAACTTTAAAGTAATGAATTAACAGAATTTCATAACGATTTCAGTCATTAAACATTAGAAAATTTTGTACTTAGTTTATATTCAATTTAATTAACGGTGATAAAATAATTTCAGAAATAAAATATTTCAGAAATGAAATAAAACAATTTCGTCATTAAACATCTTATCAATAATTTATTTATTATAATGTTTTATTATTACTTGTGTAAAACTAATTAGTTGATAGTAGAACATAATATATATGTACAATTGTTATGTTTGCAACGATTGGATATAAAAAAATAAAATAAATAAGTTTAATAATTACTTTTCATTCATCCATCTCTAGAGTTTTGAAAAGAAAGTATTTAATCAGTTGGAATATTTAATTAACAATAATTATTTAATATCTGAATACAGAGAATAATCAATTATTTAAAACTAAATAATTAAATTTAGATCAAAAGGGATAGATTTTTTCAATTTTTAATTTAAATGTGAAAAGATAAAGAGTAATGGTTTGTTGCCTTACATAGGAAATATATTTAATAAATTAAATCAATGTAAAGCAATTGCATTATGTAAAGTTTCATTATTAAAAGTTTGAATTTTAACTAGTAAAATATAAGAATCTAAACAAAAACATCTGAGATGTATAAAATTTCACCAAATAAAAACTTGGTGTAATTTAGATGACAGTCGAATATTTTTTTTGGTAAAGATAAGCTTGGTTCTTTAAACTGAAATGTAAAAAAACAATAATACAGGTAAGAATCTTGTGGGTATCACTTCAAAGCATCATCAAGCTTATCTTTACCAAAGAAAAACTTCTAAGAAAAAATTTGACTCTCATCTAAATTGTCATATGTTTTAACTTGGCGCAATTTCTTTACATTTCAAATGATTTTGTTTTGATATCAATTGTTTTTGTTAATGATTGCATTATTACATCAGGACACGTTCGGTCGGTGGCGTTTGCTGACCGAACGTTTTCAATACGCCGTTTAATAAAATCGTTATAAAAAAGTTTTAATTGGCATAAATTTGAGCTTTTTATTATTCTGGATAACATTTCGAATAAAAATTATTTGTTTAAGTGTAATTTTATCCTTACAAGCATAAAATTAAGCGATAAAAGTAAAATAGCTTTATGGGTAACTCCGTGAACTTTGACTTATCGATCTGGAAGTTTCGCCGGTACCTCACTAATAACAAGAAACGATTAAGTTTAGAATTTGACCTTTCTAAACCCAGTAGTTTTTTCTCTAGGACCGGATGAAGAAAAGAAAATACAGCTCTTTTGGAGAGTTTTGCACTTTTCGATTGCTTATATTTCAGCAATTTTTTAATAGAAACCTTGAACTTTTGCATACTACCTAAGAAAACAATTATCTTTCAAATGAGTTATTCAAAATTACTTTAGGCGTTTGGAGAATAGAGAAATAGACCACCGAAAACTTCTGACTCCTGTATATATATCTTTCTTATAGTCAATCAGTGACTTTTTACTTCATATTTTATAGAATGTATGCAATATATATAGTTTGAATAAGATAAACAATGTGATTTATTGAGAAAATATTTTAATATAATAATAATTAAATAAGATTTAAGTATCAGTTGAAATTAAATTCCAGAAAACGTTTAGTAAAATATAGAACCTAAATTATAAGTAGAGATTTTCAATAAACTGTTAAGAATCATCTTTAAGGATATTAAAGATTTAAATAAATATATGCTTATTTGTGATCACAAAAAATAAGAAAACTCAAAAAAAATTATTGTTTTTGCTTTAATTAATTAGTTAATTTTTATTAGCTATAAATACATATCAATTTACACCGGAGATCATTAAACTAAGTAATAAATAGAGTGTATTAATTACGATAGGCAAAATGTGTTTTTTAAAATAAAACTAAGTTTATCAAATTTGTATATAGAATTATTTAAAATCGAATAATAATAAATTTTCATTAGAATTTGTATAAAAAATCAAAGAAATAATCCGTAAAAAAACAATCGGTAAAAATAATAAAAATGCTTAAAAGAACGACTTTAAAATATTTTTAAAAAATGAGATGTAAATAAAAGATAACTTTAAATGTATATTTTTATATTTTTCTCCTCATTAAATATATGTAAGAATTTTTAAATACTGTTGCACGATTTCTATATTAACTTTAACATATTAAAGTAAAATTTCGAAGCTGACTAATTTGAATTAATAGGTTTATTTATTAAATTTATTTATTATTACACAATTAACTTATTTATGACGTTTTCAGTTATACGCCTTAAGGAAGCTAATGCAAGGAGATGTTGATTCACCAAAGGCCCCTTTAGGTAATAATTTCCGACCAGTACAACCTGTTCATCATAGAGCCATACGAACCAATATAGAACTTAACATTCGTGAACCGGTAAAAAAATTTTTCTCCTCATTAATTTTCTACAGTATTTTTCTTAAATAATTATTTAACATATTTATATCTTCAATTCTATTCAGTTTAAATTTTCCGTATAAAATTTCGGTGACGATAATGTATATTTTTATTATGTAAGTACAAGTGAAAGAAAACGAGAACAATTCAAAAAATTGCTATAGTTTAATGTTAGAATATGTTCTATATTTATTAGTAATTTTATTAAAAGTATATAAAGTAATGTATTAAAATTCTAGAAAATAATAGAAATATATTAGAATGAAAAAATAATATTTCTCACACAACACTATAAAATAAATTCCAGTAAATTTTGGTATTAAAGACAATTTCTCTGACAACGAAAGAAAATTTATCTGTCTTTATTCTCAGATTATCGCAAGAAATGACATTATTTCAACACTTAAATGAAATTTGGAAGGTTTTATTATTTATAAAGAAAAGAAATAAAATAATAGAAATACCCGAATTTCATTTAAGAAAGAAAAAATAATAATAATGAAGCGCTTCAATGTTTCTGTAACTTTTACGACTTTTTTCCGTTCGAATGCAGTCTAAAAATATTACATTTTTAAAGTCGTACATAATGTTTCTACGTTACAATCTTTACGTTATTATTTTTCTTTTCTTTTTTTCTTACTATTTTCTTTTGCTTTAATATTGGAAGAAAAAAAATTGAACGAAAAATTTCTCGAAAGATTATCAAAATTCAGTAAATGTCCCGAAAAGTAAGTTTATTGACAACATTATTTCTCGTTTACAACCTTAAATAGCCTAACGGACATTATATTATGCACTATAGTAATTCCATATTTCTGTCGATGACAGTAAAATTGCTAAGGCGATAGTAGCAAAGTTATAGTGTTTAAATGCGTGTGCTAATGGAAAACGTGCTGCGTGTGAGCAACCACAAGCACAAATTTCGGAGAAACACACTGCCTTGATGACTTAGTGCCAAGATTTCTAAATAATGTTTATAGACACAAATTCACCTCTTTTGTACAGTTCACTACTTATTGGGTCTATTTCTAAGAAATAAGAGTTTTCTGATGGTTATAACATGACCTATATTTCTCTTGTAAGTTATAATAGAAAACTATTTAGAAGTTTCTTTTCTGATACAGATTATAGTAGAATCGATTGTAGTAGCTGCTTTTTTTATGGAACTTTGTTTCAAAGAAGGGATAATACGAGCTCCATACCTTTATGTTTCCTCTTCGCTGCACTATGAAAATGATATCAAAGCATAACAAAAAAGCATCACCGAAATGGCTTTGTGTAACGTAAGACCATACAAAAGAGACATTGAATAATACAATATTGAATGTATCTATATGCATATTAATATTTAAAAAAGGTCTTCTTTTATAAAAAGAAAGTATACTCTTTTTAATTTTTAGAAATTATAAAAAAAATGTGGAAAATACTTTATGGCTATTATTATTATTATTATTTTCTTCTTTAGTTGGAAGATAAACTTTTATAACCCAGACATAAACCATTTTATCTATAAATCATAGTATTTTCTATAAACCGATATTTTGGTGGCATTTTCTACTAAAATCTAAAATATATCTAATTTTTTTTTAACTTGTTGTCGATTAAATTATAGATATAAAACGTTACAATCGAAAACACTTAAAGAAAATTAAACAAATGATAAATTCGCTTAAAAGGAAACGTAAAGGAACAAAAGGGAAGATAAAATATAAGGAAAATAATATTAAATTTCATTTTTCTTTTATACATGAAGCAGGCTTATTAAATTCAGAATTATAAAACAAGTTTTAAAATATAATCGAAATTATTATGCTTATTTAAAATTTTTATTTAAATAATAAACATATATTTTAATTACAATTTCAATTGAATTTAATTAAAGTAGAAAATATGTAAACTAGAAAGAATTTTAGATGATTATAATTAATATAATACCATATTATATATTTTATTATTATTTTAAATAGAATAAAAGTGTCTACGATGAAAATATTAAGATTGTTAAATAATAAAGTTATTATAACACGTTAGTTGCTCTTAAAACACATTAAGTTTTTTTTTTTTAACTTAAATTTATTATGAGTATTAAATTTGCTTATCCTTAATTAATTACAATTAATTGAATTAATAATGCTCAAATGTTAGAATTAGTTTACTAACAGCAATCTCATTTTTTAAAATTAAAATAAGCCTTTAATTTCATTTGAAGATTTTAATTAAAGTTTTACTTAAAAAGTTATAAATAAGCATGAATTGAATTAGGAATATATGGCAAATACCACAGTTCTTGTGAAGTTTTGTTTTAATTAAAGTGTTCAATTAAGTTTTTTTAATCGTTCTAATCTCTGAAATGAGTATTTTTACATACATCCAGAACTTTAGTCATTCTTTTATTAATTACTGTAGTAACAGAATTCTAATTTATCTCACTGTCAAATAATTATTAAAAAAAAATAATAATAACTATACGATAACTAATCTATGAATATTTTTAAAATGCTTTATTATACTTTACGAAAGAAATTTTCAAGACAAAAATTTATTCGAAGATAAACAAAACTCAATTACCTGCTTTTTTTAATTAAATCATTTTATAATGTAAATAATCTATTAATTAAAAAACAAATATTATTAAATAGTTTTATATTACTAATTAACTGTCATAAAAAGATTTATTTTAATTATTTAAAATTTTGATTTTATATACATTTAATTTAAATGTATATAAAATGTGCTGATTCTGTTTTATAATTTAATTATTTTATTTATTTCTTATTTCGCTGGTTAAAAATATTAAAAATGTAAATGTGACTTGCTTTTCTAAACGATAAATGGTTTATTTTTAAACGTCCTCTTAACAATTTTCTTTTTAAATTATTGTTTAGGTTAAATTCTATTCATTTTAAATTATTGATTTATAAATTTTACATCATATTTTTAGAAGATAAATTATTAAAGTTAAACGACTTCCCGCTCACATGATTTATTTTCTAAAATTACTTTGCTTTTTTTTATTTATTTATTATTCTTTTATAATGAAATCGCGTCATCTATTTTAATTTTCATAAATATTTAAAATTGAATGTGGTAATTTTTATTGACAAACTTCAGAATGTCAATAAAAAAAACAAGCCTTCGATATATTGTATCTTCTAAAAATAATCGAGTTACTTAATCTATATTCTCCTCTTGTATTTTAATAATATTTTCTCAAAACAGTCCACTGATGTTTATACGTTGTTTTACGAGATATTTTTTTTTTAATCATACTCTCTTGAACTATTCGAACGATTAATTTTATATGCTAATAATGCTTTACTCTTATAACCTATATTAAATATTTTCACAAGCACATTTATAATATTCCATAAATATATTTAAAATTAATTTAAATATTTTATTAGATATTAAAAAAAGATATAAATTTATTGAACATTTAATTTAATAAAATATATTGTAGGATTTTTTTACAGATTTATACAATTTTTATTAATTTTATACTTTTAAGAAGAGCCGCGGTATTTTTAATCATCGTCACACAAAGAGCATCATTATGACGAACACTTCTTAAAAAATAACAATTTACTTTTATTTTTTGTTAAAAATTGAACCACGTCAGTGTGTAAAAACTTATTTTATTTAAAAAAAAATAAAGAAAATTGCCGGTAAATTATTATTTTTGTGGGTTATATACGCGCATTAAAAGTGCACTCGATAACTCTTGAATATAAATGGTTGTTATTTTAAAATGATTAAATCATGATTAAATAAATAAAGACCGTAAATTAAATTGTTTTATTGATGCTTTATTGTAAATAAATGAATAAAACGAATAACAAATTTAAATACGTTTAAATTTAACTTTAAAAAGTGATAGTAAAGGTACGCTATATAATAAGAAATATTAATAATTCTAAAGAATTCAAGAAGTTGTTATAAATTCATAGTTGTAAATAAATGAGATATTAAATCCAAATTTTAATACTTGAAATTTAGTAGAGAGATGTCATCAAAAGAATGTGTCGAAGTATAAAAGAATCATGTTTAATCATCCAATGGCAATAACTCTTCGGTTCATCGAACATTTAAAAAAAATAATAATAAAAATAAAAAGAAGCGGCATGTTCATCCTTCAGGCTAAATTCGCCGTGAATAACTAGAAAACTACAGTTCATTTGCATAAGAAAGAACTAGAACTAAAGAATCGTTTCTTCAATATCTCAGTTGCTTCGAGCAATCCTACTAAAGATATTCAACCGGTATTGTTAACAGCAGAATTCGGTAAAGATCTGGAAAATTGAATTTTGCTTTAATGATGAGAATTTATTGAAATGTAAATTAACAGTTATATTTCCCATCTTTATCGAAACGTAAGTTTTTATTTTCTAGAATTTTTAAATAATATGTTCTGGATATAAATGCTTACACCTACATTATATTACTAGGGAGAAATCCCTAAAGTTTATAATAGAATAGCTACTTTGTAAAGCTAATTAAAATTAAAACGGCGAATGGACAATCTTTATTATACTACAAAATATGAAAATTTTACACGTAGTCGTAAATGCAAAGAATAACATTACCAAGTTTTATAATGTATAGTAAAAGGAAAGAAAATTTTGTTTGGTAGCGTATGGGTAAATACTCCCTTTACGATCCTATTCATCAGGTTGTCTTTAAAAAGCTTTAGCACTTACGTAGATTCTAGCAACATGCTCAATCTCGCTGTTAAGCAAAAGAGATTGAAGGATATATCCTCCATTATTCTACTTTGTCTTGTCTTCCAAACATCTACATCTCTACGACTCATTCTTTATCAGCCAAGCTATCTTGACGAATGATATTTTAAGCCAGAGATCATTACTGAAAGAAAAGAACTTGGAACAAAAGATAATATGTTAATAATGTCTCTACTAGGAACCATATAACTTGTTAAATTTAAATACTGTGGCGTGTGATGTCTATTTCCAAAGAGGCACTGAAGGGCTGTAAATATTTAATAATCGAAAATATATTTTCCCACGCTTTAATTTAAAGGTTACAAATCAACAATTTTACTTTATATTGGAATTTTCTACTATATTTTGAAGTGAAGAATTTTTAAATTTTATCATCTTTTGTCTGCGTATGTATGAAATTAAAAAAACAATATAAAAGTAAATTTTTCAATAAAATTTTTCATAAAAACTTGGTTTTAATAAATACGATCACTATTAATGCGCTTACTTGTTAAAAATGCAAAGTAATGCTGTTTATTGCTTTAATACATTATCATCCTTTTTCCAGTTAAACCATTATAAAGTTTAGTTATTTTCATCCCTATAAAAAATAAGTTTTTTTATATCAATTATAAAAATAACTGCAGGAGAAATTATTTTATATAGAGTCTAGACTAATAAATACAATTATTGCTTACAGTATTTATATTAATATTTTATAATAAAATATACTTTAAAGAAAATTGAATTTTGTTGTCGGGATAAAAGTAAATAATATTGAAGCGAAAAAATTGAAAATATTGATATAAAAATCTTATTATGAATAGAAAAGATAATAATTTATAAATATTTTTTGTACATTAGCAAATAGAATATTTTTGACACTGTATTTTCTTTCAGGGAGAAAATTGTCCTTCTATGCATAGAAAAATGTTTTATAAAGGTAAATATTTATTATAAATAATATAAATATGTATTCGAAATTTCAATAACAAGTTATTATTATTATTATTTTTTTATTTAAACAGATATCTAAAAGTAAATAGTTCAGATTTTTTATTTTATTATTTATACATCTACCTAGAAATTGGTATAACAAAAGCGTAATCATACATTGGAAATTTTTTCTTAGTAGTTTATATCAATTTTGCTATCAAATTGTTTTTTTTTCTATAAAAGTATACCAATATCTTAGACTAACATAATACTATAGGGAACAAGAATTTTCAGAATTGATACTACATTGGTAGAAGAAACCAGCAAATAGTGTATACATAGCGTATATCCTATAAGATGTTGGACATATAAGAGAGTTTCCATGCCATACGAATTGAATGACAAGCAGCAGAAAAGACAACATAGACTTTAAAGATGGAATCGAAACCACTTTTCTATATCTGCAGTGAACGCAAAAGAGGGTTAGAAAAAAGAATAAAGTTGTTTCCGGTCACGTGATTTAAAATAAAAATCAACGTTGCAACATGGAAAAGTTTCCCCCCATTTAAACAGTTATTGCTATTTTTCCTTCATCGGTTCGGAACGAGTAAAATTGTTTTTACTAGTTGGAAAGCATACGAAAGGTTTACTAAATTCATATATTATACATTTTACCCTAAAGCATATTTGGTAATTTAAGTTTAATGCTGATATAACTTATATATGGATACAGATACAGTAGTAAGCTTAAAGTAATAAACTTTAAGACAATGCTGTTATTATTTTTATAGTCTATAAATAAATATAACTTATGATAAGTATTAAGATTACTTTATGTGTTATTTGTAATCTTATTTTATTTCTGTTTCAATTACATTAATTATTATTATGTATTAAGAAAAACAATATTTTTTCACGAAAATTTTTTGTTTTATTAAAATACTTTTTTCCAGTAACGTTAATAATGAATGTTATTGAGAAAATAAAGTATTAATAAAATAGGATGTAAAAATTTTTTTTCTAGAAGTCAAAATTGATACAGCAATAAAAATAGAAAATTATTAAGTATAAAAATTTATTTCAGAAAAGATATATATTGAATTTTTTGTGTTTTAAATCTTTTCTTCGTAAAGGACAGTAAAATAAATATCTTCGTTTATCATTCTGAAGAGGAAAAATATTGAAGAAAAGATATATATATATAGTTCTTCGAATGGCTAGAGAAAAATTAAATAATAGTAAAAAAACAATAGAAAATTATGAACGTTTTTTTTATTTATATAATTTTATATTATTAATATTTCATATTCCTGCTGATTAAGTTATCCCTGCTTATATAATATTTTTTCTACACATTAAAAACATTTATTACAATGAAAAAATATAACCTTCGTTAAAGTAAATAGAACTCATTCCGTTTCTAAAAGTGAAGAATAGTAAGATGATATTGGTGTTGTAGGTAGATAAAAGTTAGAAAAGTGATAGTGCGAAGTTTGCGACACATAAAATGACAGGTGTAACTGTTCTCAGGTTAAGTCTACATAATTTTTGGATAGTTAATTTGTATGAAAATTATATAAAAAAGTAAAATAATGCTATAATAAAAAACACTATTAAAGCAATATTTCAATAATCTGTACCATTTTAATTTATTAAATTCTTTTCATATTAAATTTTTTACATACAAACCTATTGTATTTTGAAATTTCAATGCGACATTTTTCACAATATAATTTCACAATAAAGAAATATTGCTTTAAGATAAGTAATTAAATCATTTCTTATCGATTACTAGATTTTGAAGCTGAAAATCATAAGTGATGCGCTTTATTAGCATTAACCAATAAAATGAATTACTTAATAATGTTATATGAATGCTTAAAAATTATGTGAATTTAATTCAAAAAGATTCAAGTTATATTTACATACTTCATTATTAAATGTATATGAAAATAAAGATGCAAATATAAATGGCTTCAAAACAGTGTGCCATAGATCTTACGTTGATGGATAAAAAGAATTTTGACTGAGAAATTTATTATGTATACAAAACTTCGTTTAGAAACTTTAAAGTAATGAAAGTCAGTCCAGTAAAATAATCCAAAAGCCTCTTATGAAACTGATGCATCATATTACCCAATTTTATTTAAATTCGCCTTATTCTTTTGGTTTCAAGAAAATTATACATTTTTAATATATAAGATAGTCAGATAGTATGAAATATCAGAAACAATTTAAATAAACATTCTCAAATAAAGTAAAAATCTATATTTAAGTATACCTAATATATATATATAGGCATATATATATGAACTAGCAATATTTAAGCTATAATTTATACTTGATAGTCTACTCAAACAAAAAATAATCTGTACAAGAGAAAACAAGTTATATATAAATCTAGCAAACTAAATATTAATAATTTTAATCTTATTATTTTTTTCTTTTATAAAACAAACTTCCATATTAATGTTGAAAAATGGGAATTTTACTATACAATTTTTACTTTCAAAGTCTCCTGTTGTTTGTAGATTTACAGCTTCTACTGTGATTATATTGATAGATGTTTCAGCCATCTCAAACTTTTCAATAATAGATTAACACAGATCTACAAATGCATTCAATTTGAAAGCTTAGAAAATTTATCATCAATATTTATTATAACAGGAATATATTCATAGGTATCATTCAAATTTTCCAATATACAATTATATGACAAATAAGACCGAAAATAGATTTATAAAGCAGAAATTAGTATCTCATTTCATCATTAGCATTAATCAAATTGTCATAATCTTTAGATAGCTTTTATTTTTTTATTTAATAGAATAAATATCCCAAATGTGTTAGTTAAAATTTTTCTGCTTATTTAGCAGATATCAAAAATAAGGCTCATTATATTAAATATTGAAACAAAATAATTAATTGTAATTACGATAAAGCTACAGTTATCGAAATAATTCTGTTAATGATTACCGTTAACATTTTTATTTATATATATTTTAATAATATCGTACTGTAATAAGGAGCATGGATAGAAAAAAAATGTTTAGATTTTAATAAATATAGAATTGCAAATTTGAAAATGTGTGTATATCCATGTATTTAATGAATAATCTAATCTAGAAATATTACCTCAATAAATTTTGACTTAATTTCTAAAATAGGCAATTAACTTTGAACCGTTGAAAATAGGGAGAAATTTAAACTATAAAATTCTGTAGTGAAGTCAGTTATGCATAAAACAAATCTATAGAAACGATCGAGAAATTCAAACGAAAAGTACTTAGAAATAATTATGAATTTTTATTTCCTACTCACAACACAATGCCGACACGATTGATGTGTCGCCACCAAATTTACATTCTCCTTCAATTTAATTCTCATTTAGAATAATAATTGTAAATACTGTTCTGCATCACTTATATCTTAGTGAAACGGAGATTGTAAATAATAACTGTCGTTTAGGATATTTTAGTTTCATCCATATTGCACTTCGTCGCACAAGAAAAAAGTACAACATACGACACTATTATTTTCTTGCTCACTGAAACAGCGCATTGCGATACGTTAGTTGCGCCAATGTTATACTTGTCGCAGAAGATAAAATACGCCATTTCTCCACAGTTTTTGTCCTTAGATTTGAAACGAGAGCATAAAATACTTTTCTTCTACAACATTTTTAATTTGAATTTTCTAGCTTTAGTTATTACAAACTGTTACCAGCTTGACTTTCAAAAATTAAATTAAATTAATATGGATAATCATTATCGGATTAGGCTCTATTGATTTACAGTAATATATAGACAAACTCATATTTATACAGCTGTTTTTCTTAACATGATGGCTTCAAATAAATTTTTGATATAATTCTATAAATGCTAGTTTATATTACACAAAAATAAAATTGTAGATTATACGTGGGTTTATTTTTATCAATATTTATTTTCATTTTATTATTTATTAAAACAAAAATATAATTTAAACAGTTTCGTCCTTACCACCGTAACCGAGTTGCTACACGACCGGCAGTAGATACTAAATTCAATTATTTTTATTTTTTTATAATAGTTTTTCTAGTATTTCAATTTGTAAAGGGAACTGTAATAAATGTAAAATCATTTATTACGGAGTGCCCCACATGTGAATTGCTTTTATGAAGCCATTTTTACAATTTTTTCATTCAATTCAATTTATTCTTGTATTTTTTTTAATATTTTTTCCTTTTTACGTATTACTTATTGTTAAAATTTTCATTATTTTTTTATCAATCGAATTAAATCCCAAATAAATTTATTGTTTAAGGCTACTTTTTAGAATGCTTCTTGATTTTTAAATCGTTAAACATAATATCCTTATGTACTTTTTATTATTGATATCAAAATTTAACTATTTTCTATGCTGAAATAATAGGGGATGATTTTATTATATTATAGTTTAAAACAAAGTCTGATTTTTTTATTATTATAGATCATTGAAAGCTTAGTATTTTTTTCAATATCTAGAGCGGGGGTGGGGAATCTGTGGCCTTAAGGCCACATTCGGCATCGAACACGGCCTGATAAAATATAAAATGGTAAAATTCATGGCAGTAAAATTAAACGTATTTATTATGAAAATATGTATTCGGTCCATTTTCTCAATAAAGATATACTTCTAAGTACAATTTATATGTATTATTGATGCATATATACAAAATGCATAAATTTATTCAACTTGCAATATGCGGTCTTTCGAGTTTCTTCTGAAATTGGATGTTGTCTTTCGATTAATCGTCCCTCACCCTTTGGCGTAGAGAATAATAAATTAAGTATTAAGTAATTTAATAAATAAAACAAAAATCTTATAGTTTTATTATTTAATAATATTAAATTAGGTTATAATCTTGTTTTAATGCAAACATGTAAAATAATTTAATTTTTACACATATAATATTACTAAAAAATTAAAATTTTTATTAGTTTATTTATTTATTTCTTATAAACGATATACAGGACCAGATCTAACAATAAATCCGTGTCTTATAACATTAACATTTAACATTTTAACATTATTTGTAAATATATAAAACTTGACTGCAGAATGCATTCATATTATAATTTAAACTGTTTTCTTAAGGTCATTCTACTTTATTTTTTTCGAAAGAAAGTAATTTTAAATTTAAATATCTGTAGATTTATCAATCATCTTTCATTATTAAAGACATGAAGTAGTTTACATTATTAAATTTTGTAATTTAAATTAACTTGTATGTTTGACTTTACTTAATGTTTCATTAGAATGAATTGAATAAAAAAAATTCTTATCGAAGAATTGACAAATTGATTATATCAAAGTGTTCAAACAACAATGATTTTACTCTGAAAAGTTATTTTAAAATGTATTTGAGGAAAAATAATAACAATTTTGTTTTCTTTTACATCATAAAAATTGGATAAAGAATGAATGTTTAAAATTTTTAAATTTATAAATGTTGTAGACTTTTATATATTGTATAAATAGATTTTATATTTATAAAGTATTTACATACATACAATAATATTTACACATTTAACATTTTCTTTAAAACTCCTTCAAAACTTTAAAATTAAGGAAACACTTCATAATTCAAATTATTATAATATTTTCTTTTATTTTTATGTGAAAATCTCATTAAAATTTGTTATATAAATTTGTATTTTTATTTTCAAAATAACTCTTTAAAAAGAAAACACAACTCGTTTAAATTTAATATATTTTATATATTAAATAAAACTATATGTTATATAACATGTATCTATATATATATATTATAAATAAAATTTTTCATACATACATGAAAAAATCTTATCTACAAAATTCATACAATTTCTGATATTTTAAAATTTAAAATGACGTTAAAGTCACTATTCAATACAGTTTTGTGAATCTTATTATAAAATAATAAGCTTACTACGAGTATACTCCTACTATGATGCCTTTTATAAATCAAAATATTTTAATTGATTATTTATTATTATTATTATTCGAGTTTGTTTAGCAAGCGTTTTCCTTTAACTAAATATAATAAAAAACCAGGATAAATTCACAAGTTAGCGTTTTGAAATAAGGTGACTGTCATAGTGGTTATAAGACTATGATTAATTATAAATATACAAATTTCTATTCTTTACTATTTCGTTAATATTACATTATTGTGCTATAAAAATGACTAAAAAATATATTAATTTTTTTCATATTACACGCGAATCTCTAAATAAAATGAATAAATGTCTGCAAGAAATATTTTATCATCAAAAGTTACATATAAAAATCATTAAATTCATCTGAATATATGCAATTGTCGCAATTTTTACTCGTATATATCGAATAATTAGATACAGTTTTTATAACATCAATTTTATTTATGTAATTAATACTAGAATTATTTTATTTTTTACAATTATTTGTATTTAATTTTTAGTTCAAGAATACAGTTTTAATTATAGTCTGAGAATATATCTTTATTTAAATCTTGCTCTGATATAAGTATTTATATCTTCCTCTTACATTGAGGTGTGTATTATTTAATGAATGGTTAACTAATTGGAACGTTCCTGCTTTAAAAACAGGTATACCAAAATACCAAACAACACACAATAGCAGTTTACCTTATAAACAAACTAAATAGAGACTTTGAACTTAAAGTATCTCAAATACAAATAATTTTATTTATAGATATTAAATGAAACATTCAAGAGGCCCCGTATTACTCAGTACTTCAAATGTCCAAATAATATAGTTAGCCACTGAAAATACACGCTAAAATCTGAACAATGAGATACAGTATACACTTTCGATGTTAAAGTATAGTTCATAGGCCTATATAGAATTAATCTATTATTTTAAATATTATATATTTTTATGTTTCTTGATTATTTTGATAAATAATAAGTTTGCTAATTTCTAATTTACTATCTTAAATATATTTTTTGAAAACTGTGATACAAAAAATTTGATTATATTATCGTTCGAAAAGCATTACATTATCTAAAAAGTTACCTGAAAACGAGCAATTATTTATTGTGGCATCGTTACAATGCCGGGCTGTATTTTTTAAATCATATTTTTAATTTATTTAATTTAAAATATATTCTCTTCGCCTGAAATTAGTAGTGACTTGCCCCTGTAAATCATACTTTTTCGTTAGCAGTGGAGTCGTGCCGGTCATCTATTTTACTCCTTCCAGGGGAAACTTTTTGAATTGAAATAACGTGACTTCTGATTTGCATCGGAAGTTTGTATATAGTTAATTTCCTTTCCCTAAGCTTTCTATATCTGGTCTTGAATTTCATTTATCTAACATTGTTCTCGAGATTAAGGAAAGACAACAGACGAACGACAGGTGGAGAGCATATATTTTAAATTAAATAGATTTAAAATATAATTGAAAATTGCAGCCCTGCATTGTGACGATGTCACAATAAATAATTTCTCGTGTTTTTTTCCGGCTTTTATGTAGAGTTTTTTATGCTGTGAATTTTCAAAGCCATGTTACAATAAGGCATAGCATCTTGTTTCTTCAACTAAGAATCACAAAGTGTTAATACCATGAAATAAGAATATACATGAAGTTATTCAAAAATCTCAAATAATCCAATGCAATAAAAACAGATTTCTTTCCTCTAAACATTAAAGTATGTATTTCAGAAAAATATTTTTCAAAAAATGAAGGAAAAGTTTCATAAATGGATGTTGTTAGAAAATAAATCTAACAAATTTTAAAGTTCTATATGTAACATTATTTTTGTGGATATGCTTTAATGCAACTGATTTTTTATGATAGGCCTATATATGACAATTTACAATCTACCTCTTTTCGAATCAAATTAATAAAAAAACTTTAAATACATTTTACTCTTCAGCTTTCTTTTAGTGAAAACTTTAGTCCTTAATAGTGCTTGTATTGTGAATAATACGCCTTACGACTTAAACTTTCCTTTGGTTTTCATGTATCCCTTTACTTATAATATGCATTCAAAATTTGTTTAGATTAAAATATATAATAAAAACAATTTAACTCTAAGATGTTAGATCTATTTCAGGCAGAAAAGTTTAAGCCTTTTATTACTTTTATCAAACTTTTCATCAGCTGTATGTCGTCAGGCGTTTGTTCTTTCCTTTTCTATTTCTTCTCTCCTCTGCTTCTTGCTTCCAATCTTCTATTTTAAGGTCTTTGGGTCTTAGAAATCGCATAATGCGGAATTGGGTCAAGAATTCTATTTCAGGTCTGTTTTAATTGGACGTTACAAAAATCGTTTGTATTTCTCAATTCCCTAACATCTCTAGAGATAAAAGTTACTTTGTTTTATATAAATCATAAAGTTTAGTTTAAAACTAAGTCAATATTAGAAAATTTTGAAAAAAGTTTGTCATAAAATAATTTGAAATTAAAATCATTGGTGGTTCTTATTTTGTCGCAACGGTATATGTCAAATGTTAGGCCTATGTAGATTAAAATTCCTCAACTGTTTAAACGTGTAGTTATAATGTAAAAAAATTAATAATTAGCAAATAATAAAAGATAAGTGCCATAAAGTACTGTACATAAATTATATAAATATTAGCAAGGATGTGAAACACTATTTCAAAGATAAAGGACTTTATTTGTTATCATGCTATTTATTCCTCATTTTTTCTTTATCAAGCTGTTATTTTAAACAAAATTATGTCAAACTAACTTTTAATTTTTATAAAATAAAATAAGTTTATCATCATTAGGTTAAGATTAGCGTATAAATGTTTACATAATATTAAAGATACGTAAACTATACACGTAGTCTATATAAATTTCCATTCATTTAATTAATTTTTTAAAATAAACGTATAAAATAAATCTTACTTTAAATATTTTTCAGTTTTCTGAAGTAATTCTTATATTTTTAAAAGATAAATAAATTATAATTTCTTTTTTGTAAATAAATAGGCGACAATTTATATTAATCTTAAATGATTAACATTTGAATAGAGCTTTAAATCATTTAAAAATTTAGTTGTTTCAGTAAAATTGTTATTTATAACGCAAATATATATATGTATATATAAATATAAAATATTTGGATTATTAATGTTGTAACTTGGAAAAATTTACCAAAAAAAATCTCAAGGAATGCATATAATATTTTATTAAAAACTCTAGAACATATTTAAACAAGATGAAAGCAACAATATGAAAATAAATTTTCCTTTGGAATGAATCTTTAAAGTAAAATGATAGTCTACAGTAAAAAATAAGAAATAAAATAAAACTACTTCCCGACTTTATGAAGTTTTGTAATGAGTAAGAATTTTTGCAATTTCTAAATATTTTATATTATATTTAAAATGTATATTAATAAATAATGAATATGAATATTTATCAAAATATTTGTTAAATTTACAAAAATTCTTCGAACAAAATGATGATTAAAACAATGAAAATTATTTTATTATTCGTATTATATGTTTTTTTTAGTGAGCTATGTATGGTTTAATTATTAAATTTCATAAAATATTAAAATATTTTATGAAGTAATGGCAAGTATAATATTAAATATCAAAATATTTGAAAAATAATCTGAAAAATATTAATAAAATTCGATAATATGATGTATAATATAAAATTAAAAAGTTTATTAAAGTTTTAATGATGTATTAAATATTAAGTGTAATTTAATTGCATTTAATAACTTGTTTGCTATTATAGATAAATTTAATAAAATAATTAGACAATATTCAGAATTATTGCATTACTGTTTATATTGATAGATCTACACAAGGGTAAGTTTACGAAACAATCAAATAGTTGTTCTGATAAATTATAAACACATTAATTTCATAATAATGAATATTAATTACAATCTATCAATTGGAAATCGATGGGTAAAAAATAACTAACATTCTAAACAGGGAAACATTATTTGACTTCAATAGAATCGAATTTACTGCTATTTTTACGGTAGGATTAAACTTTCTTCTATTGAGCATTGTATATTCTTCTATTAAAAATGTTTGATATTTTTTACAGATATTCACAAATATTTAAAAAAATAATATTATTAATTTCAATTATTTGTATCGTAGGCTAAGTAATTATGCATGTAAGAAAAGGATTATAAATAGTTACTTTACAATTATTATTTTTAGCAAATACTTCAAACCGTCGTCTTTGACTGCAAGAGTTGCCTATATTTCATGGTTTTCAGTGCCTTCGATTGGGCATTGTACGTTCCAACGGCACAACCTCTTCAGTTCAGTTAGAGATTGTACTGTATTCGTCTTCCCTGCCAGCATTTGCCAGACATAACTCTCATCAAGGTAAATTACTAATTACGAAATTGCAAAAACACTACTTCGGCAGATAAATTATATTAACTTTTTAATCAATTTTAACAAGACTTAAATTCTAAACATAACGTTAAGACTATATTAGCTCGTCCGATATACACACATTCTGTGTGCGTATATATACAATTATATTTAGTATATTTTCATTATTTTCCTCTTTTAGAATAATTACATCAATAGTTTATTTATTTTTATCCTAAGGTATTAATTTTGCAAATAGAAACGTGAATATTAAATTAATAAAATATAATGCTTAGTGTATGATAATGTCTCTTTGGTATTTTTTGAACATTACTCATCACTCCCTAGAGGTCTTGAAAAGTTATAAAATTTAATAACTGGACCATTATTTTTTGTATAATTATTTTTTATAGATGTATATTCAAATATATTTTATATTATTAATTTATATATGTTTTAATTCCTTTTGAATTTTTCTTATTAAAATATTTTTTAAAAATTATAATAAAAACGATAATTATTATTACAAAAAAATTATAATTTTCTTAAAATAAATAAATAAATATATATATATTTTTATAGAATATGATTATCTTTCTAGCCAGTTCAATATTAAACCTGTTAATTTGTAACTTATATAATTAGTCCCACTAAAAATTCTGATAAGAAAATTACCGTATGAATATTAATTTAATTTAGGTTAAATTTTATACAGTTATTAAATCGAGACGGTAATAACATTAGATTTTTTAATACTTTTATTAAAGTCTACAGAACTATTAATGCAATAGAAAACTACTCAGCTATAGTAGCTGTTACATATTAATGTATTCACTAATTATCGAAAGATAAATATCTGCAATGCTACTGTCTAGTATATCAGATATTACTTTAACTTAATTGCGAAAATGAAAAAAAAAAGACAGAAAATTGCTAACCAATGCCATCAATTTTGTAAATAAATACAGTATAAGGAACTTTCTTTGAAAGATTTATCTTTAAAAAAAGTGTTAAATCAAAATAACAGTCGGGGATTTGAACAGTATTTGAACATTAAAAACAATAAAGTTTATAAAAAATTGGAAGTGTAAAAAATATCGAATCAAAGAAAAAGCTGAGAGATAGATGTTCCAATAGGGAACTTTAACTGTGTCTCCTTTTTCTAACAATAGATAGCACTTGGGATACTAAAGAGGAACGTGAAAAAAGCAGAATATATCACCCTTGGGGTCTACACTAGTGTGAACTGTAACTCTATTGGTAGACGAAATGCAGCCGTCTGAATTCAACAAAATAAGCAACTTTCCATCAAACAAACAGTTTTATTGATATAGTATTTTTAAAACTACACCATATTAATTTTTATTTTAATATTTTAATAATAGAATATATTACAAAATAATATTTAAAAAAATTTTCTGATAGAGGTAACAAGAATTCAATAAATTATAAACAAAATAATATTCATACATTAAACACTAATAATTTTATTTTATATTATTTTTAAGCTGTATTAAATTGCAAGATATTTTGATTTATTAATGAATGCTGTTTTTTATTTTAAAGCTGGCAATATAAATATATTTTATTTTCTATGTTAAATGATTAGAAAAAAAAAATATCTTGAAAAATATTTAAAATAATCGAAATAATATATTTTAAATGTAATTTTATTTTTTTTTTAAATATATGTAAAAATACCGCAGTTGCTAATTTTTACCATCTTCTATTATTTATGAAGAAAGTTACTAGTGCTTTAACCATAAAATTGAATAAAGAGTAATATTATTTGATAGAAAGTACTTAAAATACAATACTTATTAAAATTTCAGGTGAAATGTCTTCAAATATTTATAATAAAAGTGAATTACGATAAATATAGATAAGCTATTTCATATAGAAAACTCGAAAGTATCATAAATTCTAAAAAAGAGTTTAAAGTGACGTTTTTAAAATTTTAAGGAAATGATTTAGAACTTTCAAAAAAGGAAAAAAAATCATCACCGAAAATATTACCGATATTTGGAACTTCAAAAAGAATGCAGAAGCAAAATCTTAAAAGGAAAAATTTGTGTCGAAGAATGACGTCATTGCGCTTAAGTTGGTCACGTAATAAAACCGCAAAAAACTACTCTCTTGGAATACTAAAATATTTTTGGTATAAGGAGCAGTTTGTTTGTAGAGTTTAAATTTTTTTTAACTCTTTGGATAGAGTTTTAGCGACGAATACCGAAAAATCTGAAACGCCAGTTGGTTTATTCATAATTGCAAGTAATAAAAGTTTTTATAGCACTACCAGAGAATGCAGTAAGTTACATACATGTTATAAATATTACACGTTTTATATTTTTACATTTTATACACTCGCATTAACATTTGGAACGTCTTACATTTAATATTTTAATCTTTTTTTTATATATATAAAATTAATTTAAATGAACCTTTTCAAGAAGTATCATTTAATTTTTTTTTTTTTTTTAATCGAGTTTCATATTCGCGATTGTAAAATTTTATCTTAAACTTAAAACACTAAAAATAATGATAATAATAGAGAAAAATTAAGATGTGTTATAACATTTATTTATTATTATATTTAATTTATCTGAAGATTTTAACAATTATTGCATAAATTAAATCTAGTTACATATATTTGCAATTAATATTACCATAAATTTTGGAAGGGTTAACAAGACACTGTATTTTGTTATATTTCAATTTATATTATAGGCTAGAAAATATTGATTTATAGATCAAACATTTAAATTTTTATGTAAGGACTAAAGTTAACTAATATTCAGAAAAGTGCAAGGTTGAGACACTATGCCAACGCACGTATACTGAGTTTTCATATGCTCAACTTAAAAAAATATTTGGAGTACTTTTACTTTTTTTGTTTAACACTTACGTATCCTTTATACCAATAACTTAATTTATAATTTATATATATTTTTTATTCCAGTGACGTCAGAAAGTCACATGACACGCATGAAGAAGGAATCCAAGTAATGCCTCGCCATGTTGGAAATGTATCCTCGGCGCTGATGTATGTGGCTTTGCTACCTTCCTCGTCTAATTGCTTTGTGTCAGCTGGTGTCGTCACAAGAATTATCTTTCCATTGATCATCATAGAAGGACTACTTTGTTTAAATAAGAGTTAAGTTCATATTATATGTTGAATTTGATTGATGTTTATTTTTATTGAAATCTAAGAGCATCTTTGTTTGATGATGATTCTTTTGTAACAAGGGTTAAAGTGAAATGATTTCTACCAAAGGAAGCCAAGACAGATTTTTAAGCGTTATTTCTTTTATATAAAATGTTACACGAGTGAAAAGTTTCTTATTAAGAAAAACTCTTTAAAAAAACCAGATTTTAACAATTACTCTCACCGTCAATCATTGTTTATTGTTTAAAAATCAGCAGGGATTAAGAGTGGTACAAAAATACTCAAAGTACTTTAAGATATTGTGACGTAAGGAATGTCGTCCAATCAGAATACAGTATTACATTTATCTTATGAAGGAAGAGCCACATCAGGATGTTATATATTGAGACATTCAGGAATTCATCCATTCTTGAGGCTTACACATATCCATAAGAAGCACAGGTTTTGTAGTATAAGAAAAGAACTTACGTAGTATTTGATATATATATATATATCTTAAGATGAATCATATCAGCTATATGCTTCCAAATGATCCAGTACATAGTATACTAAATGCCTACTTCCACTTTCGTATAAATCATTGTTAATCAGGATATGCTGTAACTGTATTCGGGATACTGGTATTCAAAACGAATTTGTGTTAATATGCATATCGAAATTTTATGGTGAAAAGTTACAAAACGAAATAAGCATTGCATACTTGAGAGTTATAACATTTAAATACATATCCGATTCATTTAATTTATAGAATTATAAAATAAAGTAAACGCGTTTACAAAAAGAAGAACGAACGTCTCGACGATGATTTTAGAAAATATAAATGTTATAAAGATTAATAAAAAACACATAAAATTTATCTTAATGAAAATTTAATCGTACCGTGTAGTAAATAAAAAGGTTTATGAGAGCTTTTTCATGATTCTGATAAATAATCCTTGCCTGTCTCCCATCAAAACTATTCAAATTAATTAGAAATTATAAAATAGTTTTAAAAAATGCTAATTAAATTATTTACTTACAAATTTAATTAATATCATTATAATTAAGTTTCAAAATAATTTTTAATTTTCTGAGACAAAAACTTGATTGAAACGTTACGAAAAAATGAGATAAAAACAAGAGAATAAGACAAAATAATATCAAGATTTCAAGATAATAGTTCTTTTATAGAGAAACTTTTTAAAAACTTTGTTATTAGAAAGTTGTTTGGTCCTTTCCTACAATCACTTTAGATGATTGAAAGTAATAATTAAAAGACTTTCTATCAATCGTTATACTCAGTACTGAATTATTTCTATGAGATACTATCTTGAAGTGATGTGTTAATAATCAGCAAAAATTATATCACTGAACTATCCGAAACTACTCATTCCTCCATTGAAAACTTAAAGAGTGGGATACATAGAGAAGATTAAAAAAGAATACTTCAACAACCGAGTGCTTTTCTCCTTTCGATTATCCTTTGAAGTAAGACCGATATTGAATTTGGAAAACGGTTTAGACGTTTTTTATTTAGTAGAAATTGTAAAAAACACGTAGATAATTTTTGATTTCTGATATTTCCACACCGGGAAAAAGAACTTAAGTGTGTATATTATATTACTGTAATTGTAGTGTTATCTTGCTACCGATTATGTACTCACTTCCCGGTCTTAGGGAATATTTGAAGAATAAAATAAACGTATTTTCTGATAAAAAACAATTAAGTATCGTATATCTTTATTTAATGAAATTTACAATAGCGGTTATAGACTGCTATACACGATATACATATAATACAGTAATTATATATATAGTACGCTTTAATCTAAGTTATATACATTATATAAATCCTACATATTATATATATGCAATTAATTATACTCTTATCTAGATTTATACGATTTAATTAATAATAAATTTATTGCATTGTAAAAAGACTGAACATTAAATTTACCATTATAAGTTTATTTTGATTTATTATTAAAAAAATTAATCTAATAATTGCAATATTCAAACAGTTACTTAATATTGTAGGAAATTAAAAATATTATTTGTTAAAATTATAAATTAGTATTTTAAAATAATTATTCCATGTATTTACAAAAAATTCATGTTAATGTAACTAACTCAAGTTGTCTTCTGTCTACATATATACACATATTATTAAAGTAGATTATGGTAGATTAGCGTGCGAAAGTCAATATTCATTTTTCATAAAAATTTTTATAAGTTTAATGAAATATGATTCTTTATTTTTGTTAGATATATAAATATTTATAAATTATATATTTTTCAGACGCGAAATATATTCAGTTAATGCATTTTAGCGCAATCTTTTATTTTTTTATAACCTATAAATTTTATAAAAAAGAAGAAAAAAAATCTAAAAATTGCAAAGAATTATTAATAGGATCAGTAGAAGAGCAACAACAATACTAACATTCATTCTTTTCCGGGTTAAGACTGTAGACAAATTCCCTCTGTCATCAGGTTACCTTTAAGAAAGACAAGAAATCCGGGAGAATCAAACAACAAAACAGACCGCACAGAGCACAATCCGGACGTTGCCCCAAGGGAGAAAACAACGAATCGGATTTACGAAAATCTGCCATCGTTCGTAGTGGAAACGACCATTGAAATAAAAAAAGATGGTGTGAAATCACAGTGCGGTCAATCCTCCTATCACTAAGCATCTTTTATCAGTAAGGTCACGTCAAATCTTTAAGTCTTCCTCCATCAACTTACAATAGAGATCGACTATTCCGTTCTCCGATCTCCTAAAGTCAAAATCCAGTCCTTACAAATAAAGCAAATATAGTTTTTTTTTTCTTTATTTAATAATTTTTATAAATATTCATTCTAGATTAAAGCATAATTCTCATCTTTAATCTAAAGCAATAGCAATTGAATCTACAGTAGATTATGTGTAATATTACAATTAAGTAAAGAATAATTGAGATTTACTTTACACACAAATATTTCGTACGGTTTTTTTATAACACAAATGACAAAATTGTAGTCTTTAATTTTTTCGAATTAAAAATAAAATCTTTAGTTACATTTACAATAAAAAAATCAAAGAAATGTTTAAAAAAATATATACATATATATATATAAATTACAGATGTAAGAAAAGTGTGTTTTAGAAAATATTCTTCTATTGAACGATTCTTATCTGTATGCAGGAAATTTTCGATTTACTTAACAGTTCTTTAAATAACTGAAAAGAAGGTTTTTTAAAAAAATAATTCTATTTATCTGTCTATTATATTGTTTGGTATTCATAAAAAAACAGTTATCGGCTATAAAGTTGGTTCTAAAGGAAATGAAATTGAGATTTTAGTGATAACTAGACGACGAAATGTTGTCAGGAGTAAAGTGTTGGTGAAGTGGGGGACATAAATCAAGTCTTGAGTCAAGCAACTGTTTATTTGTTTCCCGTTTCATCTGACGGAAGAGGAAACGGATAAGACCTCACCCATTTCACAATAACGAAGCAAGATGGTTAGGAAAACGGACGTCTACATCATAAGTGAGCTTTTGAATAATTAGTGGAAAGGGTTGTTATATATCTAGCTAACACTCAATTAGTTTACTTTGTATAGATCACGAAAGGAAATGTTAGCTACTGTTGAAATATTCTTATCGATTTCTTAAGAATTTCTTGCCGCCTTAATGACGTTGATAATCGAAGTCACTATTGTTTCAGTAATTATAATTGATAGCTAATTTATAATTGTAAATTTTAAGTATTTTTATACCGGTAAAGAAAACAAATATTGCCTGGCCAAGATATTGATCTTTCCTATTAGAAGTTATGTATTCTTATACGTGTGAATATATATCTTTAATTTACATAAAATGGCATAAAGATCTATAAGAAAACTTTGATATTTTTAAAAAGCTTGAATATATTCACGATAATACAAATGAAGTAATCACAGAATGAATGATTGTTAGCTATATGCGTACGTTGTGAATACTAAGTTTTACGCAATATTATTTCCTGAATTTAATATATTAGGCTACTGCATGTGAATGATAATATGGGATGTAAAATACACTTCGATAGACATTTATTATTGTATTTCATCATATTAAAATTGAAGATTTTAAAAATAATTTAAGCTTTAAATCTATTCAACTGGATGATTGTTATGTAATGCTGTAAAGGCAATATTTATATATTAAATAATTCATATATAAGTGTTAAGAAGTAAGTTACTATACGCGTAATTTCAAACGTACAGTACTGTACGGTACTTTTTAATGTTTTTAAATTATAATAAAATTCATTAATTGAAAAGTTAATTTTGATAAAATAGACTTTTTTTTATTGAAAGTGGAAAAATGTTACTAAAACTATCTGTCAGAAATCCGTTTTAAAGTTTCAACTGGACGTCAGCACCTCTGATCACAAACCCATTATTCTATCTGAAAGGACAGAGGTTAGAAGAACTGTCCATTTTCTCAGTGACAACAAGACGACAGTTGCAGCACAGCATAGGGAATCTGTCACCAGCTGAGTGGATGCTTATGTCATACACATATGACATTGGATATTTTACTATCTGTCAGTTGAAGTTGCTAAGTTTGCTGTTATGGAGTAAAGATCATTCAATTTAACAGATTGTCTTCTTTAAATAATGCAAAAAGTTATGGCCGTTCAAGTTTGATCGATAATGATAACTTTTTTACTTTAATCTTAATAATATTAACACAACGTGTCAAAGTATTTAAATAATTCATCGATATATTCACTATCATCAACTATAAGAAAACATATATTTAAATTTTATTGCGAATTTTGAATTTATATATTAACTGTATGATTTAAGTAATCAAATAAATGGATTTTTTTAAAAATATACGCAAGAACTTGCAGATAAAATGAAATTATTTTAATTCTTTCAAATATAATTTTTGTTTGATATAAACTTAAATAAGCGCTAATTTCTATTTTAAAATATAAATAAACAACAAAATTTTAAATATTCTTAAAACCTTAAAAAAGAAATCAAAATTTAAAGATAGCTTTTAACGTAGATTTCTCTTTTAATATCCTATTTTTACATAAATAATTAATTTGTTTTGAACTTTTAACCAATGTTTTGAAATAGTTATTTTTATTAAATTAAATTTTTATATGAACTAACATAAATTTTCATTTTTATCTGAAACTCTTGATTTATTTTCTTGGCAAAGAAAACAAAATGGAAGAGAATTATTTAAAAATTCTTTTGATACAAAACTATGTAATAAACTTAAATTAAATTTTTAAAAATGCATTATGTCTGATTAAAAATCTTTAAACAAAATTAAAATTTAGCATCTTAATAAATTTTATCGTCATAATATATAAATCATCGTAGTGATGAAGTAATTTTTATTCGATTTAGTCTTCAATTATAGATAATTCATAAAGTAGAAACAAGAAAATAATTTATTTTAGCAAAAATACTGATCATCAGCATAAAATTAAAGCATAAATGCAATTTTTATAAGGCTTATATTATGATAAATTCTTATTAAAATATTTTAAAAAATGGAACGATTGATTTAAAAATTAATTACTTCTGCCAAAATTTTATAATACATAATTCTAAATAATTAAATAATAATTTATATCTGAAACTGTATAATTAATACTATTTTAAAATACCTAAATTTCAATTTTAAAATATTTAATTATGAATGTAAAGAAGTTAAAGATTTTTTTTTCTTTTAATTAATTTTGTTAGAATAAAAACTTAATTTACATTCAATTATTCTAATAAATTAAATTAGAATAATGCTAATTCTTTAAATTTCTTGGAAATGATTACAGAACTTATTCTCCACGTTGGAATTTATACATGGAGTATTTAATGATAATTATATCAATTTATCACTGTTTTAAGCAGTAACGCTTTCTCACATGAAATATTATTTAAGAGAAGACGTTAGGTGTAATGAGATTTTATACATTAAAAAAAATTCTACAAAGACTAATCTGAAAGGTGCAATATCAGCAAATAAATATTATGAGTTAGCAAAATTACTGATTTTACAATAATCTTGTTTTATTTCCTTTCAATATCTTTTAATTTCCCTTAAGTAAGGTTTTGTGGTCTTGTCCTCAGAATGAACTTCACAAATGTTACTTAACCTTGGGAATTGCTTAAAGCGTCAAAATAGCAGGAAAAGTCGTCATTCTTTTCTCGCTGAGTCCAGTTACTTCGAAACCAAGGAGATTAGTTCATTTAATGCAGTTTGTTAAGTGAATAGGGAAAAGGAAAAACTCTTTCGAGACAGTCGTTTTACTTAAATTGCTTCTGCTGTAATGAAATTATGCGAAGACTGTGATCTCCTCTTGTCCCTTGGGAGGATGAATGTGGAAGTCAAAGAAAACAAAAACTAATTTTTATTTTGTTTAAACACAGGGAGAGCTTTTTCCTATTTTTATATTTGTTGTAAAGTCAACTAAGTTATAAAATTTTCTCTTTTCGAGGTAATAAAAACGAAATAAATTCACAAAATATGGTTTCTGGTATCATTAAATTGCAAAACAGCGGACAGAGAAAGAAATATATATTTATCTCTCTTTCGTAATGAATTTTAAATGCTTCGTATTACACGCATAAGTGATGTACAGCTTTAATAATGACACGTGATACACAAGCCGTAATTATTCAAATACCGTCAATAATCTTTGTACATCGAAAGTGTTTAAGTCAAAGAACCTTCAATTGATTGTTCATACATCCTCAGGTAGTTGTCTATATAATAAAACATTCCCTTTGCCTCCAGGTGAGAAGTCTGTACATTTAGTTTGTCGGACGAAAACTTTAAACTCGATTGTTTACATAGAACAGTCTAAGATGTTGTTTGAGCTAAGTCAACATAGCAAACGTTTCGTGTTGGCCTGATTAGCGTGTACTTGCTTTCAGTGCCAAGAGGGTTTTTTGGCTTTTCCCTCGTTTCACTCAGTTACAGTATTAAAACTTTCGAACGGCGAGTTGATTCATTCGCTAGTTTGAGTTTTGTTCTATCTGCACAAATCTGATTTTCTAAAGACTACAGAAAGCAATTTAAAACAAAATGTAAGGATTTCGCTGAAACAATGTTTCTATTGATAAACGCAATCGAATTTAAATTTTATAATTGGAAACTAATTACAAGGAAAATTAATTCCAATTATAAGCATTAACGAATCTTAAAAGTTTAAAAAGAATATTTTTTTACGTAAAATTAGAAAGATTTTTACTACTTTTCATTGTATTGTGATGAAAAATACAATATTTATTTTTTTATGTTTTTAGAATCGTCTTCTTATATTAGAAATGTTAAAATATTCGATTCAATATCGTTACTTTAACACTATTAAAAAATTTAAAAAGGTGCATTTGTACAATTGAAGAAAGTATAAGTAGAAATTCAGCGTATGAATGTGTTAAAAAATATATTTTTTAAAATAAAATCACCTGTATATACAAACATTATAAAATACATAATGTTTAAAGAGAAATAATTGTTAAAATAAACTTTTTATTTAATTAAAATTTTATAAATTTCATAAAAGAACATATATATAAATATTTTGAACATTACATAAAACAGATTTAATATGCTTATTTAATAATAATTGTCTTGTTTTTGTTCAATTTAAAAAGACGAATGCCGTTTAAAAGTGTTTTCTAAGTTCAAAAATAGAATAAACAGGGCAATTAATCCAAATATATTAGGAAATAATATAGGAAAATAATTTATATAAGAAGGGTTTCTATGAAGAAAATGATCTTTTATCAAATGTACAAGTAAAAAGTGCAAAAGAATTTATAGAAAAGTGACTAGACTTACATATCTAAGCGAGAATTGATTAGAGAGTAGGCTAGGAGTAGGTGTATCTGTCATTTCTATTTCATTAACCAATCCTAGTCAACACATGTCTAACAATTTTTTGTTAAATTCCTTTAGATCACCTGTTTATAGCAATCTGTTACTTAATATATCAACAAGAATATTTTAATTAATTTTATTTTTATCATTCATAAAAGTGACGATATCTGTAAACAGTTTACCTGAATATATCTAAGTAATAAATAAAAAATTTATATATTAACAAATTAATATTTATAAGTAATCGTTTCAACATGCATAATTTATTACATACAAATCTCAATAGAATGGTTATATAATATATGAATATACCTTAATACGAAGGCGTATTATAATGAATTAAAATAATTTCATAACTATAATATTTGTAAATCATGATTTATAATTGCAAAATAATTGTTCTCAATACGTGAATATCGATTAGATATTATGAGATGTCCTATAAAATTAGTAAATTTTGATTATGTAAGTATATTTATATATATATATCTAATAAATTTTATTGGAACTGAGAATATTTTTCCCAATTTATCTTATAATTTTATTGATTAAGGCATTTCCTTATAAAATCCATACCATGGATCCTGTTTTATCCAATACGAATTGTAACGTTACATTCCCCCTTTTCTTTTATATATATCCTGTTATATAGTACAATTTCATATATATTCAAGAAAGAACTATCGTCAGATAAAATATTTTTTTAAACATAACATTATTTTCTTTATATTTTAGTGTTTTTCGCAGTTTTTAATTAAATTCTTTGTCTTAAATCTTATTCATCTATTTACATAATAAAAGTAATGCCCTAAGGCAAGAAAAACCTCCCTCATATATAACAAAAATAATAAACCAAAATTGATGAGTACTATACGACAATAATATAATTATTTGTCTATATAAATTATATGTTATACAAATTTTATTTATTTATTTTAAAATATTCGAAAATCGCATTTGATTTACTTAAAAATATTTCCGGATTTCTATTGTACGAAGTAAATATAACAGAACATTCCAGAGTAGGTTGAAAAGATAAAATTGGATCAATAATTTATATAATCTTCAAATTTTTATATTACTGTAATATAATTTATAAAAGAATTTAAATTTTTATATAATAAAAATTTTTATATGAGTGATTTTTTTTTGTAGTTTTTAAAATACTTTATTTTATAAATTCCATTCTTTAAAATAACACGAGAAAGAGGTTAAATCATAATAGCATACTTTTGACAGAGTACCTATTGAATCTTCTAATAATCCGATTTAACGAAGTCATTATACGACTTTAGAACTTTATAAATGAATTGTAGCTTAATCTATTGAATCAGTAAAATCGAAATTTCTACTTCTATTTGAAACTAATTCTCTCAAGAGAATAAAGTCATTTCCTTCTAATATCAGACGTGATAACTTTTATCTTTTAAAAGTACCTTTAAATTTTTGAAGTTTTTCATATTAAATAATGCCACATTAATTATTGAAAATAGAAATTAATTATACTTATTTATTCAAACATCATATTCATTCAATAGAAAACATATTCAAATATTTACATATGATAATTAAAATTTTATTTTCTCTTATAATAATAATAGAGAAGAATATTAAAAATTTCTTTTAAAATGTAACGAATATTTTGTATTAATCACGAAATATAATTGAAAAATTTTGTAATATAAGACAAATTTTCTCTTCCATTTTTCTATAACCAAATTGCACGCTGCCATGTCATTATTTCTTATAAATGAATATATATATATATAAAAAAAAAATGTCTCAAAAGATGGTTTTATAATCTCTTAAAGACAGTCTTAATGAGTTACTGTGGTATATTAAAGTTTAAAATTTTGTTTATCATAGTTTTCTCCACATGATTTTATGACATTAACGAGTCAGATTTTTGTAAAATATTCCTTACATTCGATGCAGATAGGTTGTAGTTTTACCATCTTGATTTTGTTATTTCCTATTTACCCAGTGTTCCGTGAATTGCTGCTAAACAGACATACCATTAGTTATCTAACTAACGACTATCATTCATGAACATGAACCAAGATGCTTACGCCGAAACGACTTTGTTATAAATGACAACAAACTTTTCACCAACATCGAAAAAGTTTGTAAAATCACCGATAATATATAAGGCATAATTTACTAAACACAAAATTTATCGTAAAAGTAGTATAAAGATTTTTTTTCATAATATTTAATACGTATAATGCACGAATATTAGCTCGAATTTATTGATGTCTAGTTAGGATTTTTTTAAATAACTTATCAATAAATAATTCTATTATAAAGAATTCGCATTTTAAATATAAATAATTAAGTATTATTTATTGCATAGAAGGTTTTTCTTTAAAAAAAAAAATTTTGTTTGTCGAATACATATCCGAGAATCATTACTTGTACAATGACGCCGTTATACCATTCTAGATAATAAAATTTACTTTAAGAATAGTAGAATTCCCACTTTGCAATTGACTCACTTCTATCCCATAATACAGGTATCAGGAAGAAGGAAAAGAAAAAAGAATTCTGTCACGCACAAATCTCATCACTACATGATCGATGTTAGTTTTGAATGTTTCGTGTTTGTTCACATCATTGAGAACTGGCGTGAATTTTTCTCTCGCTTCATTTTTCCCTATTTAATTAATATAGTAAACTTTTGGCATAACGATTATAACTGGTAATTGTGATTAAAACGAATATTTAAATTAGAAAAAAAAATGTTTAGAGCTTCTTATCTCTTGATAATAATCTTTCATGTGTTTAAAATATCGATTTTAATTAAATCTTGAAGATTTTTAAAAAATTTATATTGATTTTTTCACGTAATGTTATTTTTAGCATTTTTACAGCAAAATCTATAAAGAAAAATTAATAAGAATCTTAAATTGATGATAATAATAAGAGAGAAGAAGTCACATAAAAAATTATTTAATTTTTTGATTAAATCAAAATAATTTATGTAAAAAATAAATAATTCATTTTCACTTTTATGTCAATGAATTGTTTGATAGGATAAAATAAAAAAACAAAAAATTTCTTAATAAAAAACTCAATTAATTTAAATATTAATTCATTTCTATTAACTCGTTATGTTTAAACGATGTTTTTCAATTTCTCGCGAGGAAAAAGTAAAATAAGCGTAAATAATTCATTATAATAATAATAATTATTTTTCAAAAGTATATTTATTTTTAATTGATGTTTCTTAGAAGTTTATTTATTATGCGTGATATAGAACCCAAGAGATTTTTCACTCGAAAAGTGCCGTTGAAAATTAAAATATTAAGAAAAAAAAATTGTAAACTTCACGTAAAATGCTAACAAATAATAAACATTTTTATTATGTACACAACTTTATATAATTTAATTATTTTCCATATTTTTCTTTTATATTTTTATTGTTCCCAGTTCTCATTAGGTGTTTATTATTAAAGCTCTTGATCAAACAAGACCTGATGCATTGTTAATTAAAATATATACAGGAGTATTAATAACATTACTGGTGTATTTCCTTTATTTGTAAATATTTAAAACCGATAAATAATAACAATATTAATTTGCTTTATAAGCATTTAACTGGTAATAATTATATTTCTATTAACTTATGTATATGTAATTATTTCTTTTATTCCATTCTCATATATATATATATATATCCTTGAATGCTTATAATATTTCTTGCAATTCTGTATTCTTTTTAATGTGGTGAGGTGATAATATATCAAATTAAAGCACTAAAATTAAAACTAAATTTAAAGATAAGGTATATGTGTATGTAAATACATGCATACATATACCTTATTCTTTAACCTTACATACACAAAGAAATTTGTGCACGCACACACACAAACTTTATCGTACAAAATCACATTATTTATATAATAAAATTTTAAACTGTAAATCGAATTTAAAGAACATTACTTCTAAAAAATCAGAGACATTTTCTATAATACCTTTCAGACAGCTAACAAACAATTCAAATATAAATAAAAGCTTTATAAATATTTGTTGAGCTTTTATTGCTAATACATTTTAAATGTATTAACTTACTTTAAAGGCAGTATTTTCAATAATACAAATTCTTATACGGATAAAACTTATTTATAATACATCATTTATTTATTAATTTGTATATAAACCATGTACAATTTAATACAATGTGCATAAATAATCAGAATTTATGTACATTGTATTAATCAAAATAAAATAATATCATATTTATTCACGATTGAAATTCAAATGGATAAATTCATTTTTTGATTAAACATTTTTTCGAGTTAAGATGAGAAAGTTACCTCAACATTATCTTTATTTTTCTATTTTTTAGGATATTAAAATAATCGTAAGTTTTTAATGATTATTATAATAAATAATGCATAATACGTCTATTTTTTTAAAAAAAATTCTTCTACTTTAAATGTGAAGAGTATTCCTACCGCTCCGAGGGATCTGAGATTGAATCTGGGAATGTCAACTCTTCAGGAAATTTTTATATGCGCTCTATCCCGAATATATTGGACTCAGTTTATCACCACTCGCCACTCCGTTGTGGGCCTGGCCAAACCCATGATAGGTATATATATTATGTATGTATATACATTCAAAATTAATACTCATATATATATATGAGTATTAATTTCTCATATATATATATATATATATATATATATATATATATATATATGAGTGTTAATATGAATATGAGTATTAATATTATATGAATATATATTTCTCATATATATATATGGCTGCTACAATCAAAATTTTAATAACAAAATTAAAAATAATGATCTAGGCCCATACATAAATAGCGCTTAACATATTTAACAAATGCATAAGAAAAAGACAAAATAATTTTATATATTTTAAATTCTGAAAAATATTTATACAAGAAATAGATTTATATCAGGTTATTTTCGAAATAATATAAATAATTCTAAATATTAGAATAAAACGCCAAAAATAAATTTTTGAATACATTTTTCTGTATTAATAAAGGATGAATAAAGATGCAAATGATATTTGAAATATACAAATGAGCGCTATATAAATCGAAAAAAGCTCTGCTTGAAGCTGTTAAAATATAAAAATAATTTGTAATAAATATGTAGAAAGATCATCAATATTATATATTAATACTTTGGATGAAGAAAATTAATATTTGTCCTAGTATTAATAAAAATTGCCAGTATCAAAGTACTGGATGAAAATGGCTTTTCTTTCGAAATTTTCCCTTGCCCTTTAAATACTGAATATACTTTTTAACGTAAATAACCTTTTATATATTTAATTATTAATTAAATTTTAAAAAATTATCTCTTCGTAACCAAAATAGATATTAATAAAAATATCCAATGGTGGAATGTAAAATTTTTTATTTAACACAGTTTACACCATTATCTAGAGAAAATTACGAGTATAAAAATTTTTATACTATAATCATTTTTGCATAGGGTATGATATTATCAGCCTTCGAGACAGAATAAATGAAAAAGTAATTTCCAAAAAGCTTATCGTATAATCTAATCAGATTTTCTGTTGTCATTACATTTTATCTGATTTTCAACAACGATTTTTTAAGCGATTTCCGGTTTAATTTACTGCCTTTTTTAACATAGAAAATGGCGATGAATTGATCTTAGCATTAATTCTGTTTTAACATTCGAAAAGGCATCAATCCTATTATCCGAGTAGGATTTAAATCAAGAATAAAATGTAACAGTTATTGTATGTTATTTCAAGAATGTTTACAATTAGAGAGACTGTTTGAATTTGAAATAGTTGGAAAGTAGTGAGATGTAAATTAGACGTTTAATCAGGTCTTGCATCACCATTCATTTCTTAATTCGACAAAGATGTTTACTAAAATTGAGACTTAAAGCCATTAAAAGTTCGAAATTCATTCGTGAATTGGATTTAAATGCTTTACAAATAGTATTATCTTTAGCATTTATATCAAATTTTCTAAACTAAGATAAATAGAAAAACTTTGTTAAACTCCGTGTAAAAGTTCTATACGATAGAAAAAATAATAAATTATTTTTATATATTGTTTTTATTTTCAAATAAAAAAATATTAATTTTCTATTTTGATGATTGAAATCACTGAAGGATCACTTAAGATCTTGTAGAGATTTCTTACTTTGAGAGTGGAAAGTGTAAAAATTTTATTTTCGTGCTTTACTTAGTTATTCTCTTCTTATATTTTCATATACAGCATGAATCACGGTCCTAAAATAAATTTAGAAAACGCTTTGCGTTCTTCTTTATAAACAGAAAAGATCTAGAAACGATCAGAGTCGCTTAGGGAACGATCAATCACAAGAAACCCGAAATGCAGGAGTGACATTTATCTCTAAGGACAAATAGGAATGCAATTTGAATACAAATAAGGCGTTTATTTACTAGCGATGTAATAAAATAGAAGGATGACCACACAAATCATAAACAGTGTCGGAGCAAAAAGTTGACTTTTCGAATGAAAATAGTATTATGAAGGACAAGTGAGGACATCAAAATCAAAACTCATTCGGTACTGAACGAGATCTTCAATGTCTTTACTATTCAATGTCAGACTTTTATGCTTTTGCAATTGTTGCTTCTGATATATATGGTACGGTACATTACAGAATTTAGAATGTAAAATGCGTAACAAAAATGTAATTGTGATTGTAAAACCAAGAATATAAAATTATTTTATTAATTTATGTGATTGCAAGCACTTAATGATCACGAATAACACGCAAATTTATTCTTGAATGCCATTTTATGAGCCACTTTTATCGATATAACTTTAGGAAACTTATGAGAGTGGAGCAAAATGCTCTTATCCTTCATTTTTGAATGAGTAAATAAATGCATAAAAAATTTAGTTAAAAAATGATGTACAGAAAGTAATATTAAAATATTTTAAATTCGAAACTAATTAATAGAAAATATTAAAAGAATGCTGTTTTCTTCAGGTTTAATCATTTAATGGCCATTGGAAAATTATGTCCTGTACAGGGGGAAAAACTATTTTAAAAAATAAGAAATCGCATTAAGGCATATTTTAAGATTAAAAATTTCAATTTATCATAATTAAAAATTAAATCACTTTGAAGACAGAAATAAGTTAAAATTATTTTTACATTGATCCTGAAAATATACATTAAAGCATGGAAAATGATAAATATTTCAGCTCTAAAGATGCAACTACAAAAAATAAAATGTAACGTTTCAAATTAGAATATTCAAATATATACTTAAGGGATAAGTGAGATTTTTCTCTCGTATAGAAAAAACATTATATAATATAACAATAATATCACTTATTGAGTTGTTAACCATTTAAAATAAATTATTAATGTTAACAATAATAGAAAATTTATTTTAGAAAAACTCTACGGTTGTATATTTTATTTCTGCGCTTAAATTTGACTAAATAGTGCAATTAATTAATTTCATTTCAAATTATTGAAAATTTAATAACTCTAATTAAGATATTAAATGTTAATTAAAACAAAATTGATATATAAATTCGAGTGAATTGGATTGAATTTCTGAATTAAAATGAGCATGCATCTCATAAAATAATCGAAATAAACTTATTTTTGTTCACTAAAGGAAAGCCTGTTCATAAAAGGAGTGATAAGAGATGCCCCGAATGAACTATTTATGTCGAGTTTCAATCATATTCCAATCTAGATACTCTAGTAACGACCAAGAATACTTGAAAGCTTTTATCACAGAATTATTGATATTTGCATTTTAAAGAGTATTTTATTTTAAAATTATTTACGCTTGAAATAAAAATTAGAATAAAATTATTATGAAATATTCATAAATCCTACAAACTTCTATACCTCTTATGAATTTCATAGACTAATATTTTGACACAAAGTGTTAGAGAGTTAAGTTATTTTTAATATAATTAATTCTATCAATATTTAATTATGTTAAGTTCTTAAATTATGTACGTGGAGAAGTTTATAAAATTATCCATATAAAATACATTTTTATAAATTTTAATTGGATGTTTTTATTGTTAATGTGAGGAATGACTTATTTCCCTCGTTGTATCTTTTGTATAAAGAATTCATTTAGTGCATTCATTTAATCGCCATTTTAAAATATTATAATGCAATGTTTATACTCATAATGAAATTTGTCTCTATATATCATAAGAAAGACATTATTGGTTAAACTATTGTAGGTCTATACAGTATAACACGTTTGAAATCTCACATAAATTAAATTAAGGTTATGAAACTAGGCATTGTAAGTGCGGGAATAACGAAATTATGCCTCTCACGATATTTCTCTTTAAAGATCGATGTTTAAACTGTGAAAACTGAAAACTAAAGTTTGAGTATCAAGTTATTCTCTCGACAGCTAGTGAATTATTTTGTTAATTATATCAAAGTTACATATGTATGAAGCAGATGACAGTTTAAAACTTCACTTTGCAATTAAGATTTTATTGAATGAAACAAAATAATTCGCTAATTACTGGTAAAACGAGCTTCTTATATTCGAATCTATAACATAGTTTAATAATTTTGAATTTAAAAAATACCAAAATAAATTATAGAATATTTATCGTTGGATACTCCTTCATTTTTCCAGCAAAATAAATCTGAAATATAATTTTTTGTTGCTAAATAAGAATTTATTGCAATGGGTAATTTTTAATTATTAATTTGACTGAATATATGAATATCTTAACTTTGATATCTAAATTAAATTCTCTACATAGTAAAGAAAGTTTTCGACGGAGAACGACACAAGTATTATTATTTTACAGTAAATGTACAAAATAATCCAAATAAGAGTTACAATTAATTATGCACAAACACTAATTCTAACAACAACCGACTATTCCCGTACAAATTCGTCGAAAGAACTCCTTACGAACAAACAGACTTGTAATTAACAAAACCTCCGAGTCAGGAACAAGTTCATACACAAACACGTAACTTCCCACGAGAGAGTTAGTTAGCACCTCGATAACGACGATCTCCCTTGATCCGATCCGATCCGATCACCTCCGATACGATCACACCCCGATCCGAACTCCCGATACGAGCTCGATCCGAGCTTAAATAGTCGACGGCGTTCGAACCCTGCTCCAATCAAATTTGAATGTTCCCGCAACGGCCGCCAACGGTCACTTCCCGCCGGCCAATCGTCCGATGGTTGACGATTCGAAACTTAACGGTTCTTCCCACGGAAGTTCCTAACGGTCGTTTCCAACGGCCGATCCTAACGACTTTTCCGTTATGACAGTTCGTTATAACAAACAGGTGGGAATCGCGCGTCTTGGCGATTCCATACCTTACACCTCCGCGGCCAAGGATCAAACTGAGCTTAGCCCAAGCCTGTTTGATCCAACAACACTCAGCAATTTTACACATGTCCGTTGGTGCGGACTGACCCTTACCTCCGGTACAACCGGGCAAACTCGCTATAACCCGCGCACAGAGATGCCTCGCGATAGTGTAGGACCCCTTGGATCCCCGAGACCTATCCGCGCGGGTCCCCCTACGAGGAGGTCGTCCCCGTCGCCTTCGGCGCGTCATCCGGTTTTGTTGGTCACCAGATGTCGCTCGGCCCTTCTCACGGAATTTGGGTTTCTTACCGCGAGCTCGGTTGTGACCGTTGTCCGTCGTTTTCCGGACCGGCGATATGCCTCCCTCCGGACTTAGCACGTGTGTGGGTGGTTCCGATTGGCCACTGGCCGCGCCCGCCGTGGCCCGAGACCTCCGGGTCTCTTCACCGCTGTGTTTTCTTTGAACCCGAGTGACGGTCGCCAAGATCACGTTCGCCTGTTGCCCAATCAATCCGGCCAAGTCGTCCACGGAATGACACTCCTTCGTAGCATCCAGAGGCTCATCCCGTGTCGTATTCGGTAACCCTAGCAGCGGTTCGCTAGTTTCCCCGATCGCTCGTCTTTGGTCATCGGCGTGTTGCGCCAACTGCGTCGCGGGTTCCCGGCCGATATCTCCCAAGTCGATTATTTCCCCGACGCCACAATTTTGACCCTGAGGCGTCCCAGCTACCCCATTCTTTACTGCTCTGACTCCCGGCCTCCCTTCATCAGCGTCCTCGCCCTCCAGTTTCCTGTTCGCGGCGGGTCGTTCGCTTCGGCTATCCGATTCGCTACCGGAATATCTCCTCGCAATAGGAGTCGCGTCCCCTGCTTTATTTTGCTCAGACTGCGCCCTCCGCTCACACTGGGCCGTGCGCTGCCGCTCTTGTGTCTGGTCAAGCGGTCCTATGACCATCCCCCGGTTTTTGTCGTCGGGCGGCTCTCGTTTAACCGCCTCGCTCGCTTCCACGAACATCCCCGCTACCGCACTTAATATACTCTGCTCCTCAGCTAATTCCCTTTTTCTTGCCTCGGAATCCGCTTTCTCTCTCGCTTCTACCAGCGCTCGGAAGTCCCTTTCCGTTAAGAGAGCGTCTGTCGCTTTCCCTAACCTATTGGTGATCGCACACGTCACCCGTGCCGATCCTGGCGTTTCTTCGCGTCCTTCCTCCCACAATCCAAGCGGTACTGACGCTAAACCTGCCTCTACCTGGTGACCGAAGGCTCCCACTAACCGTGTCTTCCCCCTCGTTTCTGTCACCGCTGGTACCCTTGACTTCCTCAAAACTGAAATTTCGGCTCCCGAGTCGACTATAGCTGACAAACAACTTCCGCCACAGGCCAACTTAACTCTGCGTAGCGAATCGTCGGCTTCCGGTTGGTCGTACGTTGTCACTCTTGCCACTAAACGTTCGTTCGGTCGGGATGGCTCGTTTGCAGGTGCTAACCTCGCCCGGTCCGGCTCGCTGGACCGCTTCCGCTTGGGGCAGTCCCTCCTCCAGTGCCCCATTTTACCGCAAACGTGACAACTATTCCTCGTGTGTTGCTCGGGCGCGCCCCGTGTCACGGGCTTCGATTCCCTTGACGGTTTCCCCTGTTGTTCCCGCTGCCGTCCAGATTCCCTGTCTAACGTTAGTTCGCCGCCCGTCGCTTCTGCAAATTTCTCTATATGCTTAGCTAGAACCGCGGGTTTGCTCCACCCGTTCCCTTCTTGCAGTATGACGTATTTCCTCGCCTCGGGGGGCAATAGCGTCTTTAGGTGGTCCGCCACAGTCAATTCTACCAGGTCCTCTACCGTCCGCACCTCCCTACTGTCTACGTAGTAACCGTATAAATCCTTCAGGCGCGACGCAAACTGCGGCCACGTTTCTTCTGGGAAGCGCGCTGCCCGCCTAAACCCCTTTAAGTATTCCGCGGGGGAGAGCCTCAGCTCCTCAAGGACGAACTCCTTCAGGGAAGGGTAATGTTTAATTTTCTCCGCTGCTAATCTAGCCAGCGACGCTCTACATTTCTCAGACAATGCGCCCAACACTATCTGCCCCTGTACTTCTGCCGGAACCTCGTAGGTCTCTAAGATTACCTCTACCAAGCGGAACCACGAAGGCACTGCCTCTTCTTCCTCCGGCATCTTCGGTAGAGCCCCCCTTACTCTACGGGCGTAATCGTCAAAACTCGCTTTGCCGAGACCGTCCTCACTATTCCGGGACCCGTGTGCTAACCTATCCCGTTCTAACTGTATTTCTGCGATTCTCTCTTTGCTTGTTGCCTCGATTTCCGCTCTTTTTGTCTCTGCCTCGGACCTGATTCTCTCGATCTCGAGCTGTATCTTAAGCGCTTCGAGGTCGTCTCCCGACCCGCTTGTCCTACGCGATGAACTCGGCTCGTCATCCTCCCAGTCCCTAGCCTCTAGCTGCCGCGATTTCGCGCGTCTAGGCATCTCTGTGTGCTAGCGAGAAACAAAAAATTTACCTGGGTCTAATTGCTGGTGATGCTCTGTACGTACGTCTGCTTCTCTGTCGTAGCTCAGTTCTTCCGATTCTTTGAAGTGTAATCCAGGATAATCCAACGTAATCCAAACTATCCAAAATATCCTGTCGAGACTGCGCCAGTAATGTTCAAAATAACCACTCAGTCGGTTTGACGAAAAACACAAATTTTATATTTACAGTAAATGTACAAAATAATCCAAATTAGAGTTACAATTAATTATGCACAAACACTAATTCTAACAACAACCGACTATTCCCGTACAAATTCGTCGAAAGAACTCCTTACGAACAAACAGACTTGTAATTAACAAAACCTCCGAGTCAGGAACAAGTTCATACACCAACACGTAACTTCCCACGAGAGAGTTAGTTAGCACCTCGATAACGACGATCTCCCTTGATCCGATCCGATCCGATCACCTCCGATACGATCACACCCCGATCCGAACTCCCGATACGAGCTCGATCCGAGCTTAAATAGTCGACGGCGTTCGAACCCTGCTCCAATCAAATTTGAATGTTCCCGCAACGGCCGCCAACGGTCACTTCCCGCCGGCCAATCGTCCGATGGTTGACGATTCGAAACTTAACGGTTCTTCCCACGGAAGTTCCTAACGGTCGTTTCCAACGGCCGATCCTAACGACTTTTCCGTTATGACAGTTCGTTATAACAAACAGGTGGGAATCGCGCGTCTTGGCGAATATATGAATATCTTAACTTTGATATCTAAATTAAATTCTCTACATAGTAAAGAAAGTTTTCGACCGGAGAACGAACAAGTATTATTATTTTGTGGTGTTGCACAATTATCTGGTCCTGAAAAAAGAAAAAAAATATATTCTATTTAATTCAAACCTGAGAAATTTCCTTTCAATCACAAAAGTGTCCCTTGAAGCAACGCCAAGGCAAGAAATAGGAAAAAGAAATTCTGAGATTAGCTGACACGTGACACTATCTATTTTCTGGCAGTGCACGACTTTGACAACTTTCGAATGGGAGGAGGAGAATTGTTATTTATGAGAACATAGCCACTCTCTGTAGACTTAAATTAAACTTATAAAAATGTATTTTTCACATTATAAAATATATCAAATGAATTATTTTATTATAAATTAACTATTTATACAAGTTAAAATACGATAAACTTAATAAGTAATAGTGATAACGATTACATAATATCAAATTTAAACAGATTTAAAATGAATTATGATATTAAGTTTTCGTCATTGAAGCTATTTTATATCTTTTATTAACTATTTAAAAATGAAAAGGATATGTTTAATGTTTTTGCGATCTTAGCAATGTGTTGAAAGTCATCCACAGCTGTAAGTTGACAACTACAAATCACGCCTAGTCCTTGAAGATCTAATCTAAGTTGTCTCCACCTTCTAACTCCATCATACGTTCATTTGAAATATTGCCCGCAGCTCTACTAGGGCGGAATTGCAGCATTCTCTAAATGTATTTGTCACAGTCACAGATGATACCAAGTACCTCGACTAGTCTTATTCATTTGCTTCGAACCTTTAGACTCTTTTATATTAATACATCTATATAAATTTTTTTATTTTTATACTTACTATGAGAATTACATGAAGAATTTTAGTGAGTAAAGTAAATTTTAAACCCATCATCTAATACAGATAAAGCAGAATGGGAAAGAATATATCAGTTAAAATTTTATAGTTTCATTTAAAAAAAACATCTCCTCTAAAGTCAGAGTTAATATCATTGAAATAGGTGTTAACTTGACAGCATATTCCGGTAATTAAAAATTCTTGTTTCCTGTCAAGGGGCGACAGACAATGCGAAGAATTCAAAAGATATACTATCAACACTCAAAAGAGAAAATTGCGGGTGGCTGTAAAATTCGAGACAGCGACTTTCAAAGCGATAAAAACAAAGTTCAAATGTAGAAAAATATCCAAAGTTTAAGAACTTATTTCAGTTCTTTAGTTTCATACGAAGGAAAGTAATTCTTTATTTTTTTATAGTCTCTTTTAATATTGTTTTTTCCAATTTTGAATTTTACGCATTATTTCTTTACACTGTTATGCATTATTTCCAATATAATTTACTGCATTGAAGTAATATATTTTAAAAATATCTTCTTAGATAAATTCATAAATTACGAGAAAAATATTTAACTTATAGTTTAGTTATTAAAATTTTTAGTATATATACTTATTTACATTGCAAAATACTATTTCATTTAGTGAAAATTTAATATTTTATATTAAATTTTAACTGTATTAATCGGTTTATATTAAATTGTTTAGAGAATCACGGGACATGACAATTAAAACGAAAAAAATATTTAATAATGTCATTGTTTAATAATGCAAAGTTACAATATAAATATTAACATATTTATATACTTATAAAATTTAAATATTATTGAGATAATGGAGTCACATTATCTTTATATTGAAAAAGTATATTGATATTATATCATAACGGATAGGCAATTTCTTCATCCAAAATTTCACGTAGAAGGAAAGTTTTCATACGTTGAGTTTTCATAATTTCTTCCTTCAAGAGAAATTCATTATAAAATGAGAGAACTTTATTCTTTTTAACAGTTAATTTCTGTTATAATAAGAAGGAATTTCTGAATACCTGGATATTTTCGCGAGTGTTAAAAATTTAAAAAGGACTATATAATAAGAGCAGATTATTCAATACATACCTTAAAATTATTTAAAAATTAATTCCAAGTTTTAATAAAATGACTGAAATATTGTTACATATTTTTCTACGTGGAGTTTTACGACATTTTCCCTGGTTTTAATTCAGGTATGTACAACTATAATGAAAAAAAATATGCAACAAACAAAGTTAATTACAAATTTATTTTATTTTTTATATAAAATATGTAAATAAATTTTAATTCGAAACAATATTTATTTAAAAATTAAAAATAAACTTAATTGAATTAGGTGAAAGGCAATCAACTAATTTAATAAAAAATAATTGCCATTCTTAAACGTACTGTATTTGCAACCCAAGAGGATGAAAGTTATTCAAATTATAATGGCATTGACGAATTCTTATGTGAACTTTTTTCTTCTTTTATCAAAAAATATCCCATCAGAAAACATATTCGTCATCTTACCTTGGGTCTAGACTAGATGATAAATTCTATATCTTTTGCTTTTGGTCATTTTTCTCCATGACGTTAGATTAGAAAAATGATATAAGATTTTAATAAAAAAATAAAAACCGTACTTTTATAATTAATAATAGTCTATTCATTATTATAGTTTTTGATGAAATTTTTAAAAAGTCAACCTCGTAAACTTGTACTTTTTCTTTTTATTCATACAGAAACTAATCACAATTTAATCGATGCTTTTTTCATTAAAATTTTTTAATCACTCAATTTTATTAAAAAAATTCCTTAATTATAGCAAATACGTATTTTAAAATAATAATAATAAATAGTTTCAACTGCACATTTTAGTAATTAAATATAAATATTTTTAATATATTAATTATAAAAATTTATTCCTATCGTATTTATGCGTATTCCCCGAGAAGCAATTTTTGCTTTTGTTTTCTTCTTTAATTAATTGTCATTAATAATAAAAAAAACGATAATAAAATAGAAATTTGTACAAATTAAAACCATAAAAACTAATTCCTATTCTAAGTAAATAATTACAATCGTATTTTTTCCTGGTGTTAATCATAATTTACACGTCTTTGTACGTAAAAATTAACGGAATAAAAGAAGTGAAAGAACTTAATTTACTCAACAAGTACAGTTTTTATGAAGAATAATATTTATTCCATTTACAAAATTAAACTTTAACGAGAAACAGTTTTATTTACTCATAAAAAGTCGAACAATTAACTAATAACAATCTTCTTGATACGTGGTATAGTTATATGTCATCATAAACTCTATTAATTTCTTTCATTCCGAAGAAAGAAAAAAAAATTCTAAGTACTTTTACTAAAAACTAAAGACTATATTAGAATAATTAGACATGTTTTAAGATAATTTTGTTTTCATTGTCATTTTCAAACCTTGCTTTCTTGGTAGCTGTTATTATTTATGTCCCCAGACTTTCAGGTTATTCTTATGTAAGTCGCTTCTGCTAATTAATGTACTTAGATTTAGTCACTATACTTCCGTGCCAGTTATGTGAGAGTAATTCAAAGCGGGGATATAAAGTGGTGATTTATTTATTGCTTAATCTCCGGTCACCAACAGAAACGAACATTTTCAAGCCGCATTGATCTTCAGGAAGGGAATACGCATCCTAATTAGTTGAATAACGATGCAAGACTTTATGAGAATACTTTTAGTATTTTAATCTACTCTTATACTTTCTTTCTTTTTTTTAATATTAAAAAATATATTCTTGTCCGTTGTAGTATAAATCATTTTTTATCGCTGACACGTTTTATCCCGTTATAAAAATTTCTTTTTATAATATACGAAATTAAATCTTTCTGGCATAGTTGTAGTGAGGTAATTAAAGAAGGCTATTAATTAGTTAAAAGAAAAATAGTCGTTGTTGAGTTAAGCAATATAGAACACCTGCTGAATGTTTCCTAATTGTGTTAAAATTTTTCCTTTATTCTCAGGTAATTATAACTAAAGTTTAAAAGAAATTTCAATCTTCACTTTTAAACATGAAGAACGACGAATATTCTTATTAAACCAAATATATTTAGCGAAATTTTCTCAAATAAACTTTACTCTCAAAGTTAATTTAATTTAAAAAAAAAAACATATACACTAGAGCGTCGATAAGTGGAACCAATTGGGGACTGGGGTCCTTCCAGTTAATGATTTGTTCCAGTTTCCGACTTTGTACGAAAAAATACATTAACCTGTCCGATGTTCAAATTTTTCTCCGTTGCGTGTCGCTTCGCGTTGAATTTTCGTCGATTTTAAGCCTAACGAAAATTTTTATAATAATCATCGAGGCTATCGTATCGTTAAAAATTATTTCTGCATTTTGTACAAACAAAATAAATATATTAAAGAATATAAAAAACATGAAAATTATACTTTAGAAGTAAATTTAGTATCAAAAACATTCGATTCAGCACGACACAGTCCGACTGAAAATCGTTCCACTTTCCGGCCATTCCACTTACCGACGTTCCACTTATCGACGCTCTACTGTAATAATATACATTTTAATAGGTGTAATCTCTTCATACTTTAGTTGAAGAGAGTATAAATACAATTTTATAAAATTATACTCGAAAAGAATTATACGAGTAAAACAATTAACTTATAAACTTTTTATATAAGTTGTTATATTTTCAAAAGTGTGCAAATTTCTTTTTCCACATTAATATTAAATGACAATTATATATTACTTTTTCTGTGAATGTTGGTAGAGCATTTACTATGTTATTTTTTAATTTCGAATTCTCTAATGATTAACATTTTGTCACTTAGAAATTGTTGTTATCAAACTAAAAGTTTTATTAAAAACTCGTTTATATTTTCTGAACAATGAACTGTTTCCTAAAATTTATTTAACAATATCAGATTATTGCTGATAATCAAATGACTATGATTTTCGTAATGATAATGTATTCAATTTAATACATTAATCTATATATTCGCAATTGATTCAAGGGTAGCAATTATGAGTCAACATGAAAAGTCTGATTCATAATCGTTTTCCAATGAATCATTTGAGAACTTATTGGGCCGCAATTTTCAAATTGCAGACCTATACATTCCCACTATCGTCCGTCCGTCCGTCCGTCCTTTGTTAATCTCTAGAATGGAGTTAGATGAAAATCGAGGTCAGATATGGAAATTTTAAAGGCTGGAGACCACGATTAAGTACATAAAAACTTCCGGCCTAAACCGGAAGTCGTGTGATTTTGCGACGAAATTAGAATTTGGAATTTCATAAATTATATAAAATGTAAAGTTTTTAACATTAACAATAAAATATACTCGTACTTTTATTGTAATTTATTTGAATAAAACGCCTTGTGTTACGGTTATAATTTTTAAACTTCGAAACATTTTTTTAGGCATGATTTAGTAGTGTGAAAGAAAAGATTGACTCCATTTCTTAGTATATTCTTTGTGTTTAACATATTTTTGAGCTGTTTTATTGTTTTTCAAATGTTTAATTACAAATAGGTCTAAATATTAACGAATTCTTAGATTTTTAAAAGAATTAGAACATATAATAATATATTTTAAAAATAGTGACTCAATATCAATAAAACGGGCAATTATTTATTGTGACATCGTCACAATGCCGGGCTTTAAGTTTCAATCATTTTTTAATTTAGAACAAAAATCACGTAATTTCCGATCTGGGCCGGAAGTTAGTATATACGTAATCGGTGTCTCCGAGCTTTCTATATCTGTTGTAAATTTTAGTGGTGTCTCCCCTTGTACATCATACTTCTACTGATAACAATCGAGTCATGCCAGTCATCTATCTAACCAAGACCGAAAGTTCGTATAAAGTACATTTTAATAATAATAATTATTATTATAAAAACAAAACAACCGAAAGTCCGTTTGAGACGTCTGTTATAATGGCAAATCCAACATGGCCGCCACGGAATACAAGAGCATAAAGTACACGAGATGAAAAAATAAAGAAAATATAAATATTGGCAACTGGACAATTTATGAAATAATAGTCATTTGTATAATCTGTAGAACATTGTTACGTTTTGAAAACTTTTAGTTTATAATTATTATACTAGTATTATCTCGTAATCATTAATTTTACTCTTCGCTGTATTTAAATTATAAATTTGATTCAAACCGAAATAAAATATTTTCTAAAATATCTTACTAAATTAAAATGCATCTTTAAGATTAATATTTTGTGATATTCATTTTGTTTTCGGTTTTATACAAGATAAAACATATGAAAGAAGGATAATTTTTGCCAGAACCGAGAAACTCCGGAATATACAAGTTAAACTTTGTTTCAATATTAAAAAAATCACAGGCTTCTTAAATAACAGTTTTGTTTTAATAATTAACGAGTGCTAACACCTAATTAATCAGCTGCTTATGTTTTCATTTAATTTTATATGCAGTATTGAACAATAGATTTTATTCAATATCCAATTAGTCATCAGTTTTGTGTATCTATTAAAAAGAATTTTAGCACGTGATTTTTAATACTTACCTAATTATATATTTTTATATATTTTACATCACAGAATTCATTTTGATCGAGTTTTTAAATATAATTTTAGTTCATTAAACTTTTTTGACAAAATTTGAGCATATCCAATAAGAATTTGTAAGCCTACTCAACGTTTCAAGTTGGCATCTACTGTAAACAAACACCGTGTAGGTTGCTCGTGATATTTAAGATTTCCTTTTACATGTATATCTAATAAATGACTGTGTAATGTGCAAGCAATAAGAAAGCTTTACTGATTACGTAAATCTAGTAATATTTTTATATTGTTTAGTATTTTATTTAAAAAAATATGTGCCCCTGCAGTTTGGTCAACTGACTTCACTACAGGACAACCTAGAGCTGATTTCCCGCTGGACAACTAGCAGATGTTCTTAATTTCTAATCTTGATTTAATATTAAGAAAATTAATTTATAAACTTAAAAATATATTATTAAAAAGACAACATTAAAAATAAAGGGGAATAATAATAACAAATTCTGTACCAAACAACTACCTACACGAATTTTAATACATATTTTTTTTTTATTCGTTACAAATAATTTACAATTGATTTTAAAAATATAAAAATATAATAATTATGTCTAATTTCTAAAATTAATAGAATTTTTTCAATAATAAAATATATCTGTACTTACTCCCAACTGACGTTGTTTGTTGTGGAGTCGTATTATTGATATGTTGTCATTGTTAGAAGGTTTATGAAATATTGCACAAGCTTCTATTGTACTTCAAGAGTTAAGTATCATATTTCAACAATTTCTTATAATAAAAGTTTTTCTGAAGATTATTATTTTTAATCAAAACTCCTGCAAAGAACCACTAATGTCAGTTGCTTTATTATGTTATAAATAATACAATAAAACACACTTATAAAAAAGATAATAGATCATGTAAATAAAATATATTTAAAAATAGAGTTTTTATTATTAAAAAGTATCATTAAATAGTACATATTTAATTCATTTTTGCGCTGAAAATTCACAACATTTATATATATTCGAAGGTGTGCAATGTGAAGTGATGCTCTTTGGTTTAAACACGCATCCTGCATGAGATTTTCGCATTAGTTTCAAAGTGATAATGAACATTAATCATTAGATAAATGAAGCCAATAGATCCTTTTGTAATTTCCTAGGAAGTTTTAAAGACTAGATCTGAATGACGTTTGTCTCTTTTTCTTTATATACATTTATGACTGTCGATTTAAAACACAAAATATCTGTAACTTCTATTAATTTCACTATATCTCAATTCTCGTATATCATTATCTTCATAAAATAATATAGTAATAATTATTTGAAATCTTTTTAAACGAGAAAAATTCATTATTTTCAACATCGAATGCCGAGATTTATTAATTATTCAAAAAACTCCAGAAATTTTATTTTTAAAAAAGAATATAAGAGTCGTTAAAAAACGAAAAAAAAAGAGTTTGTTTATGAGTTTGCATTAGCTGTATATTCATTCAGATATTCTTTATTGTACACGTGTCATTCAAACGAGTTTCTGAGAACAGTGATAATCAATGTTTGTTTTAATGAGAATACAGTAGACTCCAATTCCTGTTTAAAACAATCGATACCTCGTTTCTTTTAGAATTGCAAACGCCTTAATGACCGTCGATGGCTACGAAGTAATGAAACGGTTTGCTGTTTGTCTCACATAACAATTCTGCTATGATTTTTTGTGTTGTATCAATCGATTGCTAGTCATAAATGAGTTTTCGGATGAATAATGATGTTTAAATGCGATCAAACGGTCTTAGTTTATTAATTGCTTAAAACATGAACATGTTTCTTTAGTAAAAACTGTATACGAAGAAAAAAAAATTATAAGTATAATTACATGTTAAATATGTATAAATCTGAATTAACTATATCGTTTCGTCGCTGGTATAATTTCAACCAGGATTCCGTTTGCAGTTAACTAATGCACATTTAATGGATTGGGGATTTATAGTTCGACAAATTTTCTTTACTTTTCGTCTCGCGTGATTCAACAAGATTACATCAAATAGCTGGTGGTATTCAGAACAGATTAGCGAACTGTAGACAAAGTTCTGCTTGGATGAAGAAACCTTGTTGTATAGAACCACATTTACTCAATCTTAACTTGGTGATCTCAGATGTAGAGTTTAAAGCAGGAGCTTAAAACCACACCTATTCTTGGTATTTGGATAGGAACACTAAAGAAAAGTCATACAACTTATCTCTAAGTTTGTACAAAGTATCGAGAATGATAAATGATAGTGGTTTACAATGTATAAGCTCTAATTTCTGATGAAGATGAATCTTATTAATACTTTACAATTTAAAATCGTGACTATCTGTAAAGCAAACTAGGTTAGTTATTTTAATAGTTAAATTGTACATTGTCCTGTCATATTATAAAACATAAAAATGAGTTATTTTACAGATAAAAATATAAATAATTCATTAATAATAAGAGAATACGTTAAAGTATATTTCTTAATTGCAATTTAAAACTATGCACAATAATAAAATAATGTTTTAAGACTTGTAAATGTTTATATAATATATCATGTTTTCAATAATCAGAAAACCAATAAAGGAATGTAGTAAAGAAAATTTAACAGCTATGATAAAGTAAAAGTTCAAATTATTTATTTTCAAAAATATTTTATAAAAATTTACATAAATTAGATGATAAAAAGTATAAAAATGTGAAAAGAATTTTAAAACAAAACAGTATTTGTATTAAAAGTAAATTTTTAAAATACAAATAAAGATAATACTAGAAAATTTAATTTAAATAAAGTAAAAACCAATACTGTTGCTCATTAAAAATTAAAGTACTGGTTTGTATTTAATTAAGTTGTTTGTTTTGTTAATTCTTGTTTCTTTAATTAAGTTAAGCAAAGAAATAGAATCAGATTGAATATTAATATTTTACATGTTTTAATTGATCGGATAATTAAATTTTTTTTAGTATGTATATATTTTCTTTTAATGTTTTGTTAAACGATATTTATTTTGGAACAATTGGACTGCAAAATTTTCTTCCTAACCAAATTCTCAGTTAATGAGATTTAAACATTTAAAAAAAGCATCATTTTAAATTTAATAATATAAATGTATATCGAGAAAGGGCGGAAGTTAAATACATTAACGATATAATTATATTAATTAAAATTTTCTCTTAAAAATTGATCTTAGATACTGCATAGTAATTAATAGACGAAGGAATTTCTTTCAAAAAGAAAGAAATAATAACAAATTATTGTTATTTATTTATTTTTTCTGTCAATTAGTGTCTCAAGTTTATGAAAAACGGAAAATGTAATTACTTCAAAAACATTAATGTTATCTTTCATAATCTAGCCCCTTTAATTGCCCTTTACGCATTTTAAGCTAACTACATTAATAATACTTGCAGACAGTTAACAAATCGGAGTTATAAATAATTTATATTAACTTTTGTCCGTTTCTAGATTATTGTTAACTAATTAATTCATTTAGGAGAACTTTATATTTATTAACAATGAATTCAGTTTATTATCTTACTAAATAATTAGTTAAATAAAAATATTCATTTCAATATTGCTTTTACGCTTACAGAATTCACTGCGTAAAAGTTTATTGCGAAATTTATATTTAACGCATCGTTAATTTGTATAATAATTATTACATTTGAAAAATTTCTTTTCATTGTTTTCAATTAGGAGATATGATAATAAAATACTCTCTTATTGATTATTTCTTTAAATCTTTATTTTATGATTTCGTGCTCATTATTATTAGTTGACGTTAATATATTAGTATTCTGCCATAAAAGTAAAATCAATTTTATTTTAATTAATAATGGTTACTTAGTGTTAGCTGTTTTTTTTTAACGAAAACGTTTAAAAATTTATTCTTCTAGGTATCAGAAGAACTAATAGAATCTTAGTCTTAATTTTTATTTTAAATAGTTATTCTTTATACAAGTATTTATAACCAAAAATATAGCAGAAATAAATAAATAAATAAATAAGAAAGAAAGAGAAAAAAATAAATTTAATGAATTTTTCTCAAATTTTTCAATTCGAGAAGAAAGAAATAAAGATTTTTATTTTTATTTTTATTTTTTCCTGAAGTTTGTCATTAAATTTTCTTTAAATGTTAAACAAAATCTTTTAAAATTTTTTCTTTACAAATTTGACAAATATCGTTTATATTAATATTTACATGCATTTTTATTTAAAGATATTTCGTATCTTTACCAAAATATATTTGCAAATAGTTTTTATGTGTAGATAACAACTCCAATACAAACCTTGACGGCCGGAATACCGAGTGGTTAAGGTGTCAGCCTATCGCTCTGGGGGATCCGGAAACGAATCCTATCGGGTCGAAATGCCCTAAGAATTTTTTCGGGGTGATTCGTTCTGTTATGTCGTTCCTGCCTCTCACCAACCGGCCGCTCCATTCGTTGTGATCCTGGACGAACCTAGAATAGGCTTGATAAAAAGACCTTCTGTTATCCAAAGAGCAGAAAGAATAAATAAATATATATAACCCTAGAAGTAAAAAGATTTTATGTAAGCTTTATATGTATTTTATTAAAAGATAATTAATTCTTCGAATATAATTTAAACAAAATAGATTTTAGAGACATCAACTACATTATCCATTATGTACAGTACATATTCCATACTAATTTACTACGCTTTTCTTAATTCATAAACTTTTTATTATAATTTTTTATTTCAAATGTAAATAAGCAAAGAAATCATTCATTTTAAATATATTCATTAATATTTGTATACACGTTTTCAAAGCAAACTCTTGCATGAAAATATATATTTTTTAAATCAGACAATTTTTGACATTATTAGTATTAAGTAACATCAGAAAACACAATTAATTTATTTAAGAAAAATTCATATTTTATTTTTAGAATTTTAATATAGTTTATAATAGTTTCATGAAAAAGAAACAACAAAAAACTTTCAAATTAATTCTCTATAATATTTTTAAATGGTAATAGTTTGCTTCGATTCTCCCATTCATTAACTCTTAATAGTTGGTATTATTGAAACATTATCAATAATATAGTGAATTTCAATTTGAGGAATCAAAATCCAATGTACCTCTAACAAAAGCTAATTTTAAATGCTGTCCTGCTCTGTAAATTCAAGACTAATGAAATTCTCATGAGAGCCATGTATGTTAAACATGCTGATTTTAGGTAACAGAACTGAAAATTATTGTAAGCTAATTGAAAATTATAATGGTTTCAGTTTACATCTTTTAATAAAATAAATAGCGCTAATTAATTCTAGCGAAAAAGATATTAAAATGATTTAAAATTTTAAAAATTAATTTCGTCTTTCAAATGTAATTTTACTGTATAATATCTTTAAATTGCGTTAATTTTTATTAATTTATTATAATCATTATCATTCAACATTTATTAATACAACGAGACGAAAACTATTTTAAACTTCCTTCAGTTAAAATGTTCCTGAATACATCTACATTAAATAGAATTGTAGAAATATGTAAGAGGAGATTTTTTTTACATGATAAATTAAAATTTTTAAATAAAACATAACTGTAAATACCGTAAAAACTCGTAAGATTTAACGAAAAGTATATATATATATATAATATTATAGTGTTTTTTTCGCATAGATATAGTAAAAAATAAATTTTACAAGGTCTCTTATCGTAATATCTTACACATGTTTTGTATATCAGTTACCGTTAGTAATAAATAATACATATCTATCCATGAAAAGTCAGTGACTCAAAAAAATGGTTAGGAAAATCCACCCTTACAAAGCATTTTATCTTCCTATCCGGATATTCCGAAAATGTCTTATGCCGGATTCTGTATATCCAACCAGGATTTTACATGCTACAGGTCCATCCTGTTCAAATCAAATCATGTTTTCTAATAAGAAGAATACTACAGAATTGGAAAATTATTTTCCTGAAGTGTAGGCTCTTTAACATTTTATACAATTTTATACAAAATTATTACGATAAATAAATCAAAGAATTTAATCTATTATTAACTATTAATATGTTATTAATATTGATGTAATGCTTTTAAATATATAAAAGAATGTAAATAAGAATAAACTCTGTAAAGAATTCTGATGTCGAGTAAAATATTGAAAAATATTAAAATAAAAATTTATTATTATTATTATTATTATTATTCAGTTGAATAATTTAAAATGTATAGAAATATAACAGTAAAAACAAATAAAAATTAATAATTTAATAAAGTTTTTTCAATAAAATCTACTGGCTTTTGATGCAGTATTTTTCTCTAATAAAACAGTATAAAAGCTTACAGAAAACATCGGATATGTTTTATTACTTAAAATATCAGACCATAAAATTCCAAATCTGTTATATTTCATATAAAATCTGTTCATTGTCTCCATAATTTGAGATATTCGGATATAAAAATCTTTATTTTATTTATTTATTTTAAAATTGTTATCATAATGATTTATAAAAATATTCATAATGCATTACTCTTATTAATAATTTCGTTTTGATTCTTCTGTTAAAATATTCAAAATAATGTTATACAAGTATGTGTACACGAAGTAATTTACGATGTAAAATATTTGGTTTACACATTTAAGAAGCTTCATATAATTTTCATAAAAGCTGCGATTATACAATGAATATATTATATGTAATAAATAAGCATTTTTCCGAAAGAAAGTCTAAAAATATTCGTATTATTGAATTATATAGATGCGGAAAACAACAGCAATTTGCATCTGATAATTGTAACAATGGAAGGGTTTTACATTAATATTTAACTTAGTTATAGAAATTGTATTTGTCTAAAATATAAAATAATAATTCATAGTTAAAAATCTAAATTTTTAACTATGAATTATTATTATAGCCTGAACTTTTAACAACAATTTCCTGCACTTTCGTGATTAATTTCAAAATATTTATTATCAGCATGAATGCTTTGGAAGAATTTTGATAAAAAAATTTTTATACTCAAGATTTTATTATAAAAAATAGTTAAAAAATTAATTTAATATTTTTCTACTAACAATGAATATAATGTTGATATTAATAAATATAGAAATTATTCAAATCAATATCTAAAATACCACGTAAAAACACATGAAATATCAAGTTTATTTTGTCACTAAATCAGTATTATCATAATAAAATAGTAATAAAATCTATTTTAATTACTTGCCTTATAATTAGACACAGTTTTAAACACACAATAGTGATTAATGATATCAAGTATTTAAGGATAAATTCGCTGTTTTAGACTTTTTAGACACTGTCTAAACACTGTTCTACACACACAAAAGCGTCTAAAACAGTGTAATTGCAAGTTTATCCTCAAATACTTATTATAAAATACTTGTAGTGTAACGTATTGGCTCTATCTGAATCCATTCAGCATCTATCTTATAGATGGATATTGGAATAAATTACAAAAATGTTGATAATTTGTATAGTACGACAGACTGGCTTAGACACTTAATGAATTGTAATATTCATTGAGTAATTTTAAATGATATAAGTCTATGAACAGTAGAAATTATTATTAATAAATCTAAAATATTAAATTAGTATAAATTAAATAAACTATATACTATAAACTGATAATGATATATAATAATGATAATAAATTGATAACCATATAATAATATATACTGCTATAAATTATTGATAGTATAAATCATAGAATTTAAATACAGTTATTAGTTTATAATATCAATTTATCATTAAATATGATTTTATTAAAATAACATAAAGACCAATATAAAACAATAGTACACAACTGTCGACACCATCAAAAATCAAAGAAATACTTGCGAATTCCAATATATATATATATATGTATGTTTGTGTGTATGTATGTAGCTTCGTTATATAAAAAGATATTTAAAAATTTAACGTATGAAATAACTCAACTTAATCTTATTTTACGTAGGTTTATAACAACTTTATTTAGCATCATTCTGCTATATATATTGATTCACATGCGTATAAGTAGTGTAAACATGAGTTAGTAGTGAGGATTGAATATGACTTCTAAATGCATTAATCGTATCAAAATAAATAATTTTCTATAAAGAAACTCTTTAGGATTCTATTAATAGATCTTTTTTAGAAAATTTCGTAAACTTTTATCATTTTGTGGATCTTGGAACTGGTCTGAGAACACAGGAAGTTCGCGGGCGCCAGTTTGGAAAACACTGAATTGGACCAAAGAATTGGTTATTAATGCTCTTATTTAGTAAAAAAAAAGCTTATATATTTCTTTTCAATTTTAAGTAAAAATTAAAACTTATTTTATTTTGTAAAATAAATAGAAGTTGAACAGTTTAAGTAGTATTAAATCATTTTCAGAAATTCACTTTTAGTATAAGATTTTCTTTTAAAATATTTCTCGAATCATTATAATTATTCTTTTTACAGAATCTTTAAAATTGTTTCACATTTTAAAAATTTTTTTATGCTTTATAAAAGTTAAAATCATAACAGACATTTTTAATTCTTGATTTATATGGAGAAAATTATATTAAACAAATATGATTTAAGAGATTTAAAAAAAAAACTAAAATGTTAATCTAAAATGATTATATAATCTAACAATTTTTAGCTATAATTGAAATATTAAATTTCTACAAATTAAGTTTGTAAGTAACTTTTTAATTAATATTAATTATGTTTGTTAGTAAATGTTTTGAACTTTTGTAAAATGTATTATTGATTAAATTATTAATGAAATTTGTCCATTACTTTCAGCAATTGGTTAACATTTTACATAGAAGAGAGAGAGAGAGAGAGAGAGAGAAATGAAAAAGTCAATTCAATATAATGCTAATAAGAAAAAAGAAATAAAAATTAAATATTGCAGTAAAAGAAAATTTAAAATAAACAAAAATATCTGCAGGAAATGCAATGTAAAATTGTTATTGTATGATTTTTTTGTCGATTTCATTTATCGTAATTATATACAATTTAGATCATAAAATTACGTTATTGGTTTTTGGCATCATTATTTTTTTCACTTCATTGTCATTATATTTGTATAAAAAATTAAATTTATCTTAATATAATTATCGCCTGTCTAATTTTGTTATTCAAATCCATTAAAATAAGGCATGTAGCATAAAATTTTTTTATTAATTTTCAAGTCTAAATAAATAGTCATTCTCCTTCATAACAAATTAGTTAGTAATACTTTCAATATCACAAATTAAAACTATTTTTTTTTTGACAAAAAAAGTAAAATTAATTTAACAACAGATTTCATATGACCCGTACTTCCTCTTTATTAATAGTTTTGCTTATGATTCGGCGATATTTCCTAGCTAAAAATAAAGTTTAATATCTAAATATTTAACAATTGGCAGCATTTTTAACTCCCTCATTTTTAACCACAATTGCTTGAAACGAAATAACCCATCTTCACATATAAGTAGCTAACTGAATACTCCGTGGATAAAATTATTTGTATTCTACTTATTTAATGATGAATTTTAAGAAAATTTCCTCAATAATATTGTAGTAAGCACTAAACAGTTTGTAAACTTTAAAACCCTAATGTAATTTAACAATACTCTGATCCGTGAACTGCAATTATAGATAACAATAGATAGAACAATACTTAACACGTAAGTTAATAAATCAGAATAATAGATAGAAATATGTTAAAACTAGTAGCTTTTATAAATAATTTTGGACGAGTAAATTAAATTGTGCATCAAATTTAGATTTAAACATCCTACGGTTAGCCTCTACACGTGCCAAGAATAAAAATGTCCTTCATTTCTTTAGTAAATCTGACCATGTGAATAAAGTGAACGTCATAGTAAGAAACTTCTCTTATTACCTAGATTTCTGCAGTAAATTTTTCTCGTGTAAAAGAAGAGATTTATTTAACTTCGTTTTTCAATCCAATTTCATTGAATATTTTTTTTAAAAAAAATATTTATATTTTCCGTTTCTTCTACAATTATTTTCTATTTTATCTGGTCTGAAAAACATTATTCAGCACTACTACAATATTTCTAATTGGCTTATTATTTTAAATGTAAATTTGTATCACACTTAATTTATTTAATAAAGTTACTGCGTTTTACTTCTTGTATATAGTTAAATAAACATATCAAAAAATAAGATAAAGATGTTAGTAAATCTGAAGAAAATTATCTTATGGAAGCGACAGATAAAAATTGTTTTTAATTTCTGGCTTAAAATTAAAATCTTCCACGAGTTCGTTTTTCTATGTTCTGTGAAATGCTTGGTTAAAAAAACTTAACACGCAGCCAATAATGGTGTAACAATATTTAATTTTCTTTTATTAAAAACAGATTCTGCTCTTACTTAAATAGCTCGAAATTAACAATTAACAAGTTTATTTCTTAGTTAGTTTAATAAATTAACTAAGCCAACAAACTATTCTAGAAATTGAAGTTACTTTGCTAAACACTAATGCTACAACAGACCTCCAAAGTAAATAACAACTTCAGGATAGATCATGCTTTCTTTCGGGAACTTCATTCCTGAAAAAAAATCATTACTACTTGATAATTTTAAGTGTTAAAATACTTATTACAAAACATAAAATCATAATAGTAATTAGAATTTAATATATGTTATGTAAGCTTGATAAACAAAAATATTTTACTTCTTTATAAGGATTTTAAATATTTCTAAAGATCAATAAAATGGACAAATTCAGAGAATGGCTGTTTTTTTTTTCATTTAGCTTTTAATCATTAGGTGTTTTTAATGTTTGTTTTTATGACGAACAATAACAATAAAATCGTTAAATATAATTAATTGTTATTTTATTGTGTCCACATTACGAAGCTGCAATTTGAATTTGCCCTGCTAATTTCAAGTTTGCTGATTCGTGTTTAAAACTAAAAACCAAGTAAACTAAAATTTTATTTATATATTTCATATAATTATTGTTGTCTGTAACCATTAATTAGTGATTATAAATAATTTTGTGCAGAATGTGCAGAAAACTTTACCGAATATAAAAGTATTTTATAAAAAAAATGAAAGAATAAATAGGTTCCCGAAAATATTCTCTTTTATAATATACAGTATATATTTATATATAAAATATAGACTATTTTTTAAAATATGCTACTTGAACAAAATTATTTTTTTTAACCCTTCAAATGTTTTAGAAAATTGAGGAGAAAGAATTTTCTTTCTCTCGAGAGCTTTGCTGTTCTTATGGGAACTGTAAAATTTCAAAAGTTTAAATTTTTATAAGTTCTTAGAAATGTTATATAAACAAAATAAATATTTCAATCTATGCAGAACTTTCCTACACATTCATATAAAATTGCTATTTTACATACTTACTATATATATATAAAATTGGCGATATTCTATGAATTTATTTAATCGTCAATAAATAATGATTCTAGTCAAAATTTCACTTAATTCATAAATTAACCGGTATTAAAATTCTAGAAAAGTACTGAATCATTCAATTCTTATTATATTTAATACTGTTTACATTTAAAATACTCTTAAAATATTTAATTATTAACAATTTTAAAATAATTAGACAGAAGTTTACTTTAAAGTTTATTCGAATTTAATTATTTATTAATGGAAAATACAATAATAATTCTGGGAAAAGGGCAAAAGGGGTTAGAAAACATACTAAATAATATCATGATAATAACTAAAATTGAATTAATAATTATAATTTATGACTGTAGTGAGATTTGAATTTGATAAAATTACGATGTAGCATCTTTCCTTGTGATAATTCAGAAACTCTCATTAAATCTAGTAGTCAGTGAAAGATGGTCAGACAAAGTTTCATAAATCATTCGTTCTTTTTATTTTTAAACGTTAAGTCCTAAATAGTTTGTTGAATCACGTTAAAATCACAAGATTTCCATACATACTAAGCAGTTACACTTAGTTTGATTGACAAATGAGCAAACATTTAAAGTTTCTCCGCCAGACGTTAGCAGTTAACAATATACTTTAATTGAACATCACAGTTAATCTTATTCAGCTCAATTTCCTCACTTATGTTTGCCATAACAGTATATTATTTATACGAAGTTTGCGCTTTATTTGAAAATTGTAAAAAAAAGTACAATTTAAGAAATTCTATAACGAATGAAATAAAATGTTATAATTAATTCGAAACTTAGTATCAAATTTGTTCTAGTCTTAAGTGCATAAATCGTTTAATTTTAATTAAAATTATTTGTAAAAACAAATCAGTGAATGGCCATTTTTGTATCTTTTTATACTTTCGTTAATATTATCCGAAAGTATAAACGAGTGGGAGAATATACTCTTTCTATTCGATGATCGGATTTCACGCTTTCGTCGAGTTCCTCTCACGCATGACGTGTTTCTTGACACACCGGAGATAAGTCTAGGATTTTAAACGCGGAGACCAATATCTTCTTCCTTTCTGGCTAACATGACGTCGCATTGAGAACTTTTACTTCGTACCGAGTCTTATCGGGTTTACACAGAGTGAGAGAGTAGTTCTTTCGATGTTGGCTGTACTGTGAATGTCGAGAAATAGTCTCTTTGCGTTCTGATAAGTTTGTCACTACTCTCCCTGCCCTTGATAATGTGTCTTCACCTTTGCACTGCATAGCGATTCACAAAGGCTTCGACGTACTGTAAATAATTTTCCTATTTTCTTTTATTGTTAAAATAACAAAAGGCAACAATTAACTACACAAACAAGAAAGATAAACATTTAATTAATTTGAAATTAGTAACTTTGTTATTAAATTCTATATTTATTTACCACTCTAAAAGGTGATATATATTCCGCATGACGAGAACTTAACATTGAAAGAAAGCCGACTGTTATGTTAGAAAATTGAATTATTTGTAAACGATCCCAAATTCTACATACGATCTCCATTAATTTCTCGCTTGTTTAGTTTTAAATCCCCAGATTACGATGTTACTATCTGAGTATTAAACGCATTTTACTATAAAGTACATCTTTTATGTAATAGGAAACTTAAGTCTCAGACACTTTAATTACAGAACGAAGACAGTTATAAGAGGATGCATCATTACGTCTGTAATCGATGAACAGGTGAGTTTTAATGAGAAGTGCTGAGTCTAAAACACCACGTTGCTAATTAGCAAGAGGCAGAACGAAGCATCAAAGGAAAATACGGCGTCTCTGTAATCAGAGTAACGTGTCTAGATGTTAGGCATGGGCTTCATCTTTTCGTCTGCAATTACTCTTTCATATAGAGACCTTATTATAAAGTGGAATCGGTGGTTCGTCACATCCACCTCGCCTCATACAATTTTTTCTTCTTAACATTTATTTTGCACGAACTACACAAATTATCAATATTTCTACTTGAACTGTGTTGTTTCTCATTATAAATCGTAATTAGAAATAGTTTCGTCGCCAATCAAAAAGATTTCTAACATTTCTTCACTTTTCATTATTATTTCTGTACAAGATTACACTTTTTATTAAAATAAAACATGCAATTAAAACTTAAAATTACATTTATAATAAAATTTTTACGTAGTTTAGTCATATATTATTGTTTTATACCTTTATTTTTAAATTTTTCACGTGTCAAATACACGTGTATCAATATGTTTAAATATTTATATTTTTATTTTGTTCAACCGTCCATATTCGTTAAATAAGAGATTCGCATCGTGAAAAATATAGCATCAAAATGTTTAAAATTTTTTTGGACAGATAAAAGTAATATAGGCGGCAGTATCTAAGAACATAAGAATGAGAATCCGAGAATGTAATTTACTAGAATATATACCAGATATATATATATAATAAATAGACAAATAAAAAAGAAAATCAACTGTAAGACCAAAAAAAAATAAATAAATAAAACAAAAATAGAGAAAGTTTTGGACCGCAGTCAAAAACCTTCGAACCACTTCCCTGCAATCTCTTCAATCTTCTAGCATTGGTGTTTCCTCAACTTCTTCAACCATTCCCGCCTACTGCTCAAAAATGCTTCAACCGAATTCCTGGTAACTAATAAATGAATGTAAACAATTGCTCATCGTTTCGTTCCGGCGAAAAAAGGAACTTTCCTTTTCATAATTAAAGCAAATTTTATAGCATAACATTATATTTAAACCCATTAATATATTATAGAAATTTTGGTAATAACCGGATAAGCGGTAGAACCTTTTCATCGCCAAAATGTGTCCATTGTCGTTTCGGATGATTTCGAGATAGAAAAGTAAAAGGTGGAGTTTAAGTCGTGTTATTTCATTTGTTAAGACTTCTACTATATTGATTAACTTCTCTTGTGTATATAATTCGAATCAATAGATTTTTATAAAAGTAATATTTAAAAAAAACTAGAAAAAGATATGAAATATAATTATACATAACTTACACTTTTAATTGTATTTAATGTTGTATTTATTTATAAATAGTTTGTTATGTTTAGAGGAAAGTATAACGTTTCATGTTTATTAAATTAATTAATCAGATATAAAACTTTATGTTTTATTTTTTTATATATAACTATTACCGTATTGAATCCAAACTATCATATTTTAAGTTTAAATTAAGAAAGAAAATAATAAATTATATTTTTAAAATAAAGATGTAATAGTATAATTCTTTTATAATAATGTAGTTATTTTTGTAATAAGAAAATATAAAAAATATGGGATATAAAAGAACAAGTTTTTATGCATCGTTAATTATACATTTGTACTGTAGTTTTGTATGAAATATATATAAACACGATACGTACAGTACCTATGTTCAGCTGTTTCTAAACAAAATTTATATTTCTTATTTATTTTATATCGATCTCTTTTAATAAATTACATAGATGAATAAAAAATCTATTTACCATAACAACTATTTTCTAGTTATCATGAACGAAAAGTAAATAAATAAAAAATACCAAAATTTCTTCTGTTTAGGTTAAAACATTTTAATTTGCTTAAACATTTCTATGTAAATATTAAAAATAAATAAAACGAAAATTAGGCATACATATTTTTAATAATGTGACAGTTCGGTTTCTTATCTTCCGTATTATAATGTTAAATAAAATATATAAGAATTTCATAAATAAAAATGGAGATCTTTATTTTAATGTATTTTGATTGTCGTTATACAATTAAAAACTAAAATTAATAATTTCCAGCAGTTTACAGCAAAAAGTCTAGGTAAAAATAAAGTTGTATGATTATATATAACAGATGTTAGTGCTGTTTAATTTTTCTTGAATGTATATATATTTTTATTTTATTTTTTTGTTAAATAAGTTATTTTGGTAACCTTTATAATAAATGTTACATTAAATTAAATGTTAAGTTAAATTGGATGCGCAATAATTTTATTTTAACTTTTTAAAAAATGAAAAATGAATTTTTAGTTTACGAATAAAAACAATCAATTTTTTTATATAAATAAAGAAATTTTATCCTTAAAAACATTGTAATTCAAATTTAAACCATACCATACCCTTTAAAAAATAATGACTTTGTTGACAAATTTTTATCTATAATTAAGCTTATATGATATTTATATATGAATTACTGTTTATAAAAAATATTAATTTAAAAAAGTTACTAGAAAATGAAATTTTTTAACAGCTCAATATTATAAAAGTCTGTTTTTTAGTTTTATTCTGATTTTAGAACTTTTAAATTGAATTCAAAAAATATGAATTACTAAAACTAAGCAAAACTTTTATTTATTTATTTTTTTTTTTTACACTAAATTTCATGCAGCATACTGATTTGAGGTTATTTTTATTTGTCATTTTTCAGAATAATCCTTGTTTTCGAAGAAATTTCAATGATTCAAATATGCTTCATTACGTATTTTGTATTTCTTGTACATTTATTTTTGTTTTCTTCTTCTTTTTGAATCAAATTATATTAATTATAATTATATTGCTCTACGGGGCGTGTGTCGTGTATCCTGTACAATGGGAAGAGCAGACTATGATTGTTGCTTGCAGGAGAGAGTGAAAGTAGAGAAAATATAAATTATGACGGTTTCTGATAGAAAAACTTTAAAAAATAGTAGTATTTACCTATGTGTTGCTATCGTAATATTAGTTGTAGCAACTGGAACTGTTATGTTGGAGTAATGTTCAAAATAACCACTCAGTCGGTTTAACGAACCACAAAGTTTATATTTACAATATGAATGTACAAAATAATACAAATTAGAGTTACAATTAATTATGCACAAACACTAATCCCACGACAACCGACTATATCCGTACAAGTTCGTCGGAAAAACTCCTTACGATCAAACAGACTTGTAATTAACACCTCCCAGTCAGGAACAAGTTCGTAGTAACCCACTGGAGTTTACTTTCCCCAGATTTCCGTAGCGTCCAACGAGAGAGCTAGTTAGAACTCGATAACAACGATCCTAATCCGATCCGATCCGATCTTAAATAGTCGACGGCGTTCGAACCCTACTCCAATCAAATTCGAATGTTTCCACAACGTCCGGCCAACGGTCACTTTCCGCCAGCCAATCGTCCGTCTGTCGTCGATTTGAAACTCAACGGTTCTTCTAACGGATCTTTCTAACGGTCCTTCTAACGGTTCTTCCGTTATGAAAGTTCGTTATATTAAAACAGGGCGGGAATCGCTTGCCTAGGTGATTCCATACCCTGCAGTTGGGATTGCATTTTACTCTTAGGAAAACAAAACAGATTATTGCACCAACTAACGTACTGTTAATTATTGTGGATGATTTAAACCAACATTAAATTGCTATAATGATAAGGTAGCTATTACCCCTAATATTGACCAGTTGTCACAACATAGCATAAAATTTAACAAAGCATATGTTCAGCAAGCACTTTGTGCACCTAGCAGAAATTCTTTTCTTATTGGTCGAAGACCAGACACCATTCATCTTTATGATACGCATAATTATTGGAGGAAGACTGTAGGAGATTTTATAACACTACCTCAATATTTTAAAAATTAGGGGTTCCATACTGTAAGTATGGGAAAAGTTTTTCATTCTGGCACATCTTCAGGAGACACTGATGATTACCCATATAGTTGGTCAGATAACTTTGGCATACAGAAAAGACTGTTACACATCTACTGGGAAATTTAACAACTTATATTGTCCCGTTAATGTAAATGAACAACCAATGGAACCTTACCAGATTTGCAAATAATAAATCAAGCTCAAAAGTTTATAGAAAATTATTCTAAAGAAAAATCTGAAAACTATAAACTATTTTTTCTAGCTGTTGGTCTACATAAACCTCACATTTCATTTAAATTTCCTAAAGAATATGCAAATTTATATCCTCATATTGATCTTGCTCCAAATAGACAAATTTCTAAAGGTATGCCTGATGTTGCTTGGAATCCCTGGATGGATATTAGATCTCGGCATGATGTTGAAACACTAAACATCAGTTTTCCTTACGGACCAATACCTGATGATTTTCAAGAATTTATTAAGAAGGGTTATTATGCTTCAATATCATATATGGGTGATTTGATAAGAAAATTATTTTCTACATTAGAAGAAAATAATTTTGTTGAAAATACAATGATTATGTTTGCTGGAGATCATGGTTGGACTCTTGGTGAACGTCAAGAATGGGCAAAATATAGCAATTTTGAAAATGCATTAAGAGTTCCTTTGTTGATTTACATTCCTAAAGTATTAGAAGAAACAAATAGAAGGATTTTTGAATATAAACCTCTGCAAGATTATATTAAAGGAAGAAAATTTAAAAATGAAACACATCTAGAAAAAAGAATGGAATCAGATGAATTAGTTAAACTAGTTGATATATTTCCAACTGTCTGTGATATAATGGAATTGGAAACACCACGTATTTGCCCCCAAAATTTAACACCAGTCAAGTTTGTACAGAAGGTATTAGTCTGAAATCGTTGATAGAAAATATAATTCATCAACAAAAATATATCAATGTTAAAGCTATTTCTTGGAAGACAGCAGCCTTTAGTCAATATCCCAGACCTTCTCAACATTCTCAAAAAATAGCGATCAATCAGACCTAAATGATATTAAAGTTATGGGATATACTATAAGAACTAAAGAATATCGATATACCGAATGGATAAAATTTCCTCCGCAAACATTTTCACAAGATTGGTCAGTTGTTTATGCAAAGGAATTATATAATCATACTTCTCATCCACAGGAGAATAACAATGAAGCCAATAATCCCAACTATGAAAATATTATGAAGAAATTAAGTGAGCAACTAAGAAATGGTTGGAATTCCAGTCTTCCATCCCATAATGTCAGTATGTAGCACATTTTGTGCAATGTTCACAAATGTGCCACAATAGGATTCAAAGAATTTTCATTAAAGTTGCATGCTTGATTCATTTTGAAATTGATCTGTTACAGAAGTATATCAATATAAACTGTTAAATAATAATAATAATAATAATAATAAAATAGATAATAATAATAATAACAACAACAACTCTCCCGTGGTCACCACCTGGGCGTGGTGGGAGAGCCCAGTAATTTTACTGATCCATAGGGCAATGCAGGCTGGAGCACAAGCTCCTGGTAGGAACACCCATGCCAGTAAGGCCTATGGGGAGAAATGAAGCTAAGAGTGACCACACCCACATTCTGTGGAGATATTTATTATGGTGATAACTAGATCAAAGTGTGATACCGGCTCGGACGTCGCCCGGGTTAACAAGGTCCGCGTTCGTGGGTTAGGCAGAGGCTCACGTTCGAAAAATAGGCCACAGTCTCCCTTGGTTACCGGTGGCGAAAGCAGCACCGGCCCAAGCATGGCTACTGCAATGCCCTCAACAGATATGAGGAACCAACCTAGCCTTGGTGTTTCTGTGGCAATGCATCCACAGACCACAAAGGCTGGAAAACCACGCCAACGGATGAAATGGACAGTAGAAATGAACGAGTTTATCATCCGTACTTATTACACGATCACAAAACTTGAAACAAACATGACAGCATACAGACAACAACTACACCATAAATTCACACAACAATATCCTCACCTCACTGTCACTGAACAAAGGGTTGTTGATCAAAAAAGAACAATTATACACAACAACCTTATTCCACAAACAACACTTGAACTTATCAAACAACAGGTTGCTGATCAAATACATCAACAGACAGAAACATCTAACATTAATGAAGATCATGTAACCTGTCAGGATAATCCAGCAACAAGCATTGATAATAACACACATACAACAATTACCACTAATGATACTACAGACACTTCCTCGTCCATCACTGATAACATAGACATGGATTTAGTTAATACACTCTCACTTATATTTCAGGAAACACTCACTAAATATACAGGCACAGATCCCACACAACGACCACGAATACCAAAAATCAACACGTCAAAGGAAGTAGGAAAAACACTAAATTATGTAAACACTCACTTAATACCACACTACATTCATTCAATTTCTACACTCGCAGACATTCATACATTAGTTTATGCTGGGGCAGTCACAGTAGTGACACACCATGGACTGAAAGTACAGTCACAGACAAATACACAGAAAACACAATACTATCACAAGCCTGCCTGGCAGAGAAGAATAGAAATACAAATAAATGACATTAGACAGCAATTAGGCAGGCTGACACAATACACTAAAAGCAACATAACACCCAAATTAAGGAAACAGCTCAAAAACATTTTCAAGAAAATAAAAACGCATACAAAACATGAACATCACAACACACACATTACAGAATACATTGATACACTAAAACAAAAACTTGCTGCCAAAGCACGTAGACTCAAACGTTACAAAACATGTACACTACGAAAACAACAAAATAAATTATTTACAAACAATGAAAAACTCTTTTACAGACAAATTAATAACAAAGCAAACACTGATACACAGCACAGTGGCACACCAACAGAAGAAGAACTCACAACATATTGGTCTTCTCTTTGGTCCAGTGCTGTCACGCATAATGCTGATGCAGGCTGGATCGAGGAGGAGAACAGAAACTTGCACAACATACCAACTATGCCCTGTGCTGAAATAAACATACATGATTTCCAATACACTGTTAACAGAACACACAACTGGAAGACACCTGGTGTAGACAACATTCACAATTTCTGGTACAAAAAGTTCACATCACTGCACCAGGAACTAGCTAAACACCTAACACACATCATCATCAATCCACAGGACATGCCAAATTTTCTTACTCAGGGCATCACCTACATGAAACCTAAAAACAACAATACCACAGACCCCACACAATACAGACCAATTACATGTCTTCCAACACTCTACAAATTATTGACATCCTGTATCGCAAACAAAATATACAAACATGATTGAAGAACACGACATTCTAACAGAACAACAAAAAGGTTGCCGTAGAAATCACAAGGGATGCAAAGAACAGTTACTCATAGATTCAGTCATTCTACGGCAAGCACACAAACAACACAGAAACATACACATGGCATATATAGACTACAGAAAAGCATTCGACAGTGTTCCACACAGTTGGCTGCTACATATTCTACACATGTACAAAATACATCCATCACTCATTGCATTCTTTCAAAACACTATGCAGCACTGGAGAACAACACTACATCTCAGGGTTAGTAACACTTCCATACAAACAAACCAAATTTTTATTAGGCGAGGAATTTTTCAAGGAGATTCCTTGAGTCCTCTCTGGTTCTGCTTAGCCCTGAACCCATTATCCAACATGTTAAACAACACGCAATATGGTTACAATATCAGACATGAAAAAACAACACAGTTTACACTGTCACATCTCATGTACATGGATGACATAAAACTTTATGCATCCACACAAAAACAACTTCATCAACTCCTACAAATCACACATTCATACACCAAGGACATACAAATGGAATTTGGCCTAGATAAATGCAAAACACTTCACATAGAAAAAGGAATCCTGAAGAAAGAAGATTTTGCACTTGGAAATGGAGACATTATTGAATCCATGGAAGAGGGCGAGTTCTACAAGTATTTAGGATTCCAACAGGCCAAACTAACAGAACATACACAAATAAAGCAAAGATTAATTAAAGAATACCAAAGTAGGTTAAATGCTATTCTCAGAACACAGTTAAAGCAATAAACACATATGTCATCCCAGTACTCACATATTCTTTTGGAGTTATACATTGGACTCACACAGATCTTGAGCAACTCCAAAGGAAAACAAGAACAACACTTACTAAGCATAAACAACATCATCCTAAATCTGCCACAGAAAGATTAACCCTTCCACGTAAAGATGGCGGACGTGGCCTGATTGACATAGTTAACCTTCACTACAAACAAATACAGTCACTGCGAGAGTTTTTCTACAAAAAACAAGAAACATCACAATTACATAAAGCAGTAACTCTAGCAGACTCGAATAACACACCATTAAACTTACACTCACATCATATGGACACAACGCAACATATAAAAAGCATAGACACCATTAAGCAATCGTGGGCTCGAAAGGCACTCCATGGCAGGCATCCTTATGATCTGGCCCAGGATTTTGTTGACAAAACTGCGTCAAACAGCTGGTTAGCTCGGGGATTCCTCTTTGGGGAGACGGAAGGATTCATGATTGCCATACAGGATCAGGTCATAAATACTAAAAACTACAGAAAACACATACTCAAAGATGCAACACTCACAAATGACACATGCAGAAAATGTCACATCATGCCAGAAACTATACAACACATCACTTCTGGTTGCAAGCTCTTGGCACAGACAGATTATTTACACAGACATAATCAAGTAGCAAATATAATACACCAAGAGCTTGCAAAGAAACACAAATTAGTAGACATCCACGAACCATACTACAAATACATTCCGCAGACAGTATTGGAAAACAACATGCACAAAATGTACTACGACAGAGCCATAATCACAGATAAAACAATTTATCACAACAGACCAGACATCACACTCATTGACAAACACAATAAAATCACATACATTATAGACATATCCATTCCAAACACTCACAATATACAAAACGCATGCACTGAAAAAATTAGCAAGTACACAGAACTCGCCCAGGAAATAAGGCATCTGTGGAGGATGGATAGGGTGCTTATTGTACCTGTTGTTCTCTCCTCTACAGGTGTCATACCACACACACTACACAAAAGCCTGGGCACATTACAATTGAATAGAAACATATACATCACACTACAGAAGGCCACTATATTGAATACATGTCATATTGTGAGAAAATTCCTGAATACAGACACACACACTGATACACTTCTTTAATTTCTGTTTTGGTTACTATGCCTTGACTTTGGTCCGGCATAGTACACAGCCACCGGTGTTAACCGAGTATATCTCACTTAACCCAACATAATAATAATAAATATTTGTAGAAAACATAATTTGTATTATTAAAAATGTAAATGATAAAGATAAAAATTTGGATATTCTATAATTTAATCCATCACTCAACATTTTAACGAAGAAATAAATATAATTAGTTTCTCGTTATCTCTAATCTTGCGTAATGAATCGACAAAACTGAATTTTGCTCAATTTATAACAAATTTTCGTTTTCTGATCTTAGTAACAATTAAAAAATCAAAAATTTTCGTTCCTGCGTCGGAAAACTGGACAATTTTAGACTAGAACTAGACAAATTTGTGCAATATTGGTATCTATACTTTTTCTATGAATACTCCCGATATTAACTGGCATTACATGCCACGTCAATAGGTAAATGATCATAAACAATTTTCATTTTGCTTGCTTAATTACATTATAGCATTGTGAAATTGTTCTGAATGTTTGAAACTTTGTATCCATCATGTTGTTTAATTTCAAATTGAATGGAGGTCGAATGTTATGAATACAATAAACAATCTTTTATTCTGCATCTTTCACTCTGATTTTCTTTAAGTGTTTTTGATGTTACGACGATGCAGTATTGTTTCGATAATTTTCTTATTCTTAATTAATGCATTTTGTAATTGCATTAAGAAAATTTTCTTGTTTTCACATTTTGTTTGGATGTAACATTCATTTTATTTAAGTCTATGATTGTTTATCATAAAATTTTTAACTTTTCTGGTGAAAGTTTTTTAAATTTTCACAACAGAATAACAATATATTTCATAACTAATTAATGTTATTTTGAGAACCACAGAAATCACTGAAATATAAGTTTTTTTTTTTTTTTTTTTTTTTTTTGTTACTGTTTTACAAATATAATGAAATATTCTGTGATGTGCTATATTTACAATTTCTACCATAATTTGCTGCTGGGCACAAATCTGTATTAAGTTTCTCAACTGATATGTCAGCTCTATTATTAAACACATTTGTGCAATATTAGTATCTATACTTTTTCTATGAATACTCCCGATATTAACTGGCATTACATGCCACGTCAATAGGTAAATGATCATAAACTATTTGACTGGCAAAATAAATGTGATCGTACATGAAGTCCACGCTTTATACTATATGATAAATGACATGTCCACACTAGTTTATAACACTATGCTAATGTTAGCTTGACTAGATGTTTTGTGTCAGAAAAAAATGTTACCTAGTCAATGGTAACTATTTAGCACTATGTTTCTTATAATGTCAGTTTGTTGGCAGTAACAATTTCTCTGAGCATGGACCACTGTTGTGAAGTGCTGCAAGATTTAATCGTTTGCATTTAGCACGACGATTTTTGAACCAAAACTGTATATTTTTTGGTTCTAATTTTTGGAATTTCTGACGATATGGCATACCATTGAGCTCCTGTGTATAACGAACAATTTGACTATGGGCAGGATGAGTGTTTATAGAAAACCATTGTTCCAGCCTGGGCACTTCTGTCACTGGATCAATAAATGTACGGTTTCTTTTTCGTCTCTCTGCTAAATTACCAACAGTTCCGGATTCAAAAGCAGAAAATTCTTCTCTTCTCTGTGACAATGGAGAATTGCTACGTTAGTAGCTTTGACTACAAAAACATCGATATCACAACGTGGTACGAGATCAATAGGGAAATATATAATATATAATTGTATATTTTTTCCATCGTTTCCGGCTGCAAAAATTCGCTTTTGTACAAATATGTCTTCAAAAAGAAAACAAAAATACTGAATTCCTTTATATAAATACTACCTTGCTCCAAGTTTGCGTGAATATTGTTTTGTCTCTCAATATTATATAATAATCGACTAGGTAAGAGAAGAGCAATACTGTCACATCAATTTTCAAGCGTGAGGTAATTGGGTGTGACTTTATCTCTATTGGTTGAGCAAAAGTCCAACAGGAAATTTCTTTGGCATGCTACTTGGCTACTCCCGGGGGTCACGTGTCACTCTGCAAGTAAGATCGCGAACGTCGCGATCTAGTTTGTAAGAGAAGACTTAATCCCGAAGCCGATCTCATCGATCTTTCGAAGTCGTTGCTAAGTCTTCTCAGTCTCCGACCAACTTCTGCTATATTAGACGTATCCAAGCTACCGACAGGAAGAGATACAGAAGCCGATCTTGCACGTTCCACGTGACCAGACCTACTGCCATTGTGTTGCACAACATCTGGTAATGGAGCACGGACGGGCGCTAACCTGGGTTCGTCATCGACTGTGTCCCGATCTCGGTCGGAGCATGTTTGTGTAGAAACGTGTCTCATAACCCTAACCAGTCCGGTATTTAAAATCTGCGGGCAGGATAATCTTCTAAACGGCGAATGAGTTATAGAATATCCTAATCTGGGTGTAGAGTTACTTAGAAGCATCTGTCGACCTGGAAACGGTATGGGTATGGGCGAACTGGTCGAGTGCTCTGTGATGCGGCTTCGAAAATCCTCATCACTGTCGTCTTCGGAGGGAGAATAAAGATTAAACATGTCATCGGGTTCACTACAACTGTCCTCTTCTTCGAAGTTAAACATCGAATTTGGCCCGGAGGTACTCGACGGCGACGGTTCGTATCCACTATCGGCTTCGTTCGGAGGTGCCGAAGTTGTCGAAGTGCTGGGAAATGGGTCCAAACCGCAATATTCTATCATCGCGATTACAGCGAATATTTCGAAAACAAATTAAATTATAGAAGAGCAATATAAATATAGATGTATAAACAGTAAAAGTCGAAAACACCAGGAGCAGATAAAAGGGAAAAGTTGACTGGTGTATGATGCAACAGCTTAAACGGGTCACGGTCGAAACTGATTGATATCGCCAAGATTACTACAAAACAAGATTAAATAACAACCGTTTAACGTTAAAATAGCTAATTAGCTGTATTATTATTACGCAACCGAAAGAATTAGCAATCAATGTTTTTATTTATACTGTTTATTTTAGTTATTTTAGTAATATTATTGTTAATTTAGCAAAATTTCTAAAACTAGAATTTACAAAAGAATAATTTCATTTTTTTTGTAATAAAACAGATGAATATTTAAACGAATTATATTTAATCCAGACCAAAATCAATGTGAATGCTTAAATAATAAATCATTTACAGGCTATAATTTCGAAGTAAGGAATGAATTTAATCTGAAAGTGTACCTAATAGTGTTTCTAATTTAAATTTTTACATTTATCAATGCTCAGTATCAGTATTGATTTTATTGCATATAATATTATTTAGAAAATAATTTTAATGTTTTTCAACACATTGTACTCACAGGAAATATTAATTAATTATAAAGTTTTAAAAGAAATTTTCTAAAAATTCCTTTTAAAACTTTGGTTAATGTGTTACCCTTGGTGCCAAGATGGCGGCCTGTCTCCGATTCCAGCAAGGAAACAGTGGGACGCACGTTCTAACCTAACCTAACCTATTCTAATAATTTGGTTGCTAATAATTATGGTAATTTATTAGAATAGGTTAGGTTAGGTTGGAACGTGCGTCCCACTGTTTCCTTGCTGGAATCGGAGACAGGCCGCCATCTTGGCACCAAGGGTAACATTAACCAAAACTTTTTACATGTTTTTTCTGAATTAATCAAAAATTGTAATCATAACTCGGATTATCCGAGTTAATTTGGGCCGAAAATGCAGATTAAACGAAGTGCCGCAGCCATTTTGGATTAGAAATTATAAATAAGTTCTAAAAGATTTATATGGTATCACTTTTAAGCTTCTTTTTGTATCATAGTGACTTTATTCACAAGAACAATATTTTTTACATCATTTATTAATAGATACAACAGTTTAATATGAATACTTGTCTCATATTGAAGTTAAAATGTAAAAAGAAAACAGAACAGAAACAGATCATTTTGTAATACATGTTATCGCTTTAAACATTTTTAAGAAGTCCTTTAGAGTTAAAAAAAATAGTATAATCACTTATACGTTCGCATCGGATAATGCAGAACCACGGATAATTGGGATTCAACTGTATTTGGACATAGTATTATTTACTGTACTGTACCTATACTATATAGTACAATTTCTTATACATTTATAGGAGATTCTTCATCGCCAGTTAAAAAGAAACTATAAAACTATTGAATACTTTTTATTCTTATTTTCTTGTAGTTTCTATTTCTCATAAATCAAATTATGAATTGTAAGAGAATGTAAACACAAATGAATAAGAACAATTTAATATATTATAAAATATTATTTTATATTTAAATAATAATTTATTTATTGGATAAATATCCGAAAAGTTTCCTAACATTTTTTAAATTCCGTTGATAACTTTAAGTCATAAACAAAAAAATATTTTCTTATTTTTATTTAAAATTCGAACATAAAAATCTAGTTGCTTATACATGCCATTTATGTACCGCATTGAGAAAGTATTGTCGCACTTCATTAATCTTAAAATATTTCTCTCTTTTATTCGAATATTCAAAAATGTAAATACTGCATGTACAATTTATTTCTTCTTTTTATCATAAATATATATTTCGTTTAAAGATAAACGCTTTTTACAAGAACCGAAATATTTTTTTTTCTTTTTCTTTATTTTTCTTTTAACAGTCAGCAAATTCGAATGTCAAAAGTAATCAAGAAAATGTTTTATCAGCAAAACAGCTTTTCTGATAAAATATCTATGTTTTTCTTTATAAATTTTCGAATTTATTATATTATTATGCATTCTATAAATTTAAATAAAAAACATTACACCAAATTCGATTTTTGTATAGACCTAACGAACGTCGTGTTATTATTTTATTTACTTTAAAAAATTATTCAGAATTTTAACAGATAATCAAGCAGTAAGCAGTATAAATTAAGGAAATATAAATTATATTTATAATAAACAGGAAAAAAATATTAATTCGTTAATTAATGGAAGTGGATTATTAAGTCGTTACGCATTTCTCATATTCTTTCTATGAAAAGAGTAATGAATATAAATTATCTGGGATTATTTTCATCAGTATAATAATATTTGCTTAATAAAATGCTTTATTTGGAGAACGAAAATTCAAGAGAAACAATACAAGGCTAATTGAACAGATTATCAAAGATAGCAAAAGTTACAGGACACTAATGAATGAAAGCCAGAAGATTATAGCCACTCAAAGGAAATGATGGTATTATTATAACACGTGAACTTTATCCGTACTTTGCTAAAGCTGCTAAACTACTAATTAAGTCGAGTACATACAAACTCGAATGCAAAAACAAAATTATTTATAAATCTGACTGACTGAAAAGTTGATAAGTGGAAAATTATAAAAGTATTTTATTAAAAATTCTGATTTCGATAAATTAATTTCATTAGAGAGATTCGTTAAATCTCGAATACGATATCTGAGATAAAACTGAATATTGTATCGAAAACTATTAAATATCAATTAAATGCTAAGTGAAAAATTCTTATTTTTTGATTTTGTCTTTAATGAAATCATATTTATTTTTATAATGTATAATATAGAGAATAAATAAAAGTATTAGGCTAATTAATTAGTAAGTACTAAGTTGAAAATACAGTTTCCAAACGTGATATATAAGAAATTTGGAAGATAGTATTATTGGGTTTCAATTTGAAAAAACTGTAAACCTATGAATTCCCACTGTCTTCCTTCCGTCTGTCCTTCTTTAATCTCGAGAACGGAGTTATACAGATGAAAGAGGAGACCATATATGGAAAGATTGTGGAAAGGAGGCCCTAATTAATTATACATGATTGAATTGAAATCACGTAACTTCCGATCCATATCGGAAGTTACGTGATTTCAATTTAGATAGTTTTTTCAGAACGACTTACATAGATGACCGGCATGACTGTTGTTATCAGGAAAAGTATGATGTACAGGTGCAAGACACTAATAATTTGAGATCCAGAGCACATATTTTAAATTAAATAAGTTAAAAATATGATTAAAAATTGAAGCCTGGCATTGTGATGATGTCACAATAATTTTTGCTTGTGAATTTATAGATTCTTATTATGCAAATTAAAAAATGCTACATTTATAAAATATAATTTTAATGTAGTATTAATTTATATTCATTTAGCTAATCTTTATTTATTTTTAAAAATATAGCAAACTGCAAGAAATAATGTAGTGAAATATAGACATAAAAATAATATGAAAAACATGCATAAGAAACATAAAAGATAAATTTAAGACTTAAAAATAATTTATAGAACATCTTTAAACTTTGAGTCGAAAATGAACGTCAATTTTAATTGCTGACTTCACTTTGAAAAGGTTAGTGTATGAAATTAATTTTTTGATTCAATAATCCATCAAACTGTCAGTTTTTCTTTGTTCAATTCTTCACGAATAATCACAGATTTCAGTAAAACATTTCGAACATGAAAACAGGACTATTTCTGCAGTCATTCGGTCAGAGTATGAGGTCGGCAATAAATATTTGATAGAAAGGCTGTACCTAGACTTCATTTTACAGGCAGCTTGTCACAACCAACACTAACAGCAAGGACAGGTGGAGGTGGCAAGAACTTTTCCCATAACGTTTTCTTAGAATCTATGCTATAAAATTGATTCTATTTAATAAAAAACTAGATTATTTAAGAAGAAAATAATAATATGCAGTATATCGATTTTTTCTGACTTTATATAAATTTCATTTATCGCATACACTTACGCAGTATATTAAGTTTAAAACTTATACGTTTATGACGACGTGTTAATTCATTTTTTTTTTATTCTCTTAAGAAATGCTTCGTATGAGATTTTCGCTTTAAAATAGAAGACACGTGGTCTTCGTCAGTGATTAAGATAATACTTTTTGATAAAATCTTCTATGCATTTGAACGTAAACTAAATTCAATAAATCATCTCTTACGTGTACGAAAATTATGATTGCGTGCTTGTCTGTTATGTTTGCTATTGAAAACTACAGTTCGAATCCTACTTGAATTCATTTATTTCTTCTTTTTTAAAATATAGGCCTATTAACTAAATTATTTAAGTAATTTCGATTAAAAATACAATTTATTGAAGATATTTTAAAATTCAAATTTGAATTCTTTATAATAATTACTAGTAAATTGTTAAAATTATTATTATTATTATTTCACTAATTGCCTGTTGATTTAACATATTTTTTATACCTAGGTCTGGCTATACATAAAATATCGTTTTGTACAGTACATCCTTCAGAGCTTGTATAGAAAAGTATTGTACAGAACCTAGACAAGAATTCTCAAGATTGATGAATGTCATTGACAAATCGGAGTTGGTCGACTAATATAAGACGTCACTCTGTTGGGCTCTACCACCCACGACTAGACTTGAGATAACAGTTGTAGCATTTAGTAATATGTCAAGGTGCAGTACATACTATGAGAAAATTAATAAAGTATTTAAATTCAGTATATAAGTTTTTAAGTATTTTATATTCGTATTAAAAATTTTATTTTACTATTCTGTAATCAAATTAAATATCCAAAAGAAAGAAATTTTTAACAATTTTTTATGAATTATTTTATAAATTAGAAGTATGTTTCAGTATATTTCTCACGAGTTATAAATAACTAGAATCCTGAATTGATTTAAACTATAGATTTTTATTTATACACGACGTTAACTTACTTAAAAATATCACTAACATTATATTTCTACTATAAATAAATACTGTAGGTAGAAAGTTTCCAAGATAAGTGTTTTTAATAATTCGAAGAAAGATATAATTTTAGTGATGTAATTTATTACACGATAGAACCTGCAGAGATTATGAATGTTTATAAATATTAAAACATAAACACAGTCAATCCCAAGTGGTTTAATTGTCGAATATAGATACCTAATCCAAAATTCCATTTTACTAATATCCATTCATAATCAATATATTGTAAGATACCATTATTCATTTTCAGCTTTTAACTAGATATCCAGCTTAAGCCAGATTGACCCTTGGGACATCTGACCCTCCTCGTGACATCGTTTCGAGGATGCTTCCTGTTCCCAGTCACATGATTGAAATGTAATTACCTTCAGAATCGGATTACGAGATTGCTCCGCCTCTAGGGGTACGTATTGATGGGATTAAAATATCGGAGCACGAATATAGTTTAATGTGTAGACATTTTCGATGCTATGTACACTAGTTGAGCGCATTATTAACTGTGAAGATTACTGTTACAGGTAAAGTTATTTGGGAATTGCAGCGAGATGCTCTCGACTGCATGCTGTTGCTGATGCCATTCATTTTCCACCTGAATTATTAATGATGATAATAGATTATTATGGTCTTAACAGATGGTGTAAATATTTTAAATTTAATATTAATGTCATTTAACTATACAAACGTATCAGATTATAAGTGAATTATTTTGCAAATTTTAAAGCAAAAATTCGTAAATAAAGTCAAGTGATTATATCACTCTTATTTTATTCTGGGATTAATTTAATAATTACATTTATATGATAATTTTATTATATAATATTTTTCACAAGCTAATTTACAAAACAAATTGAGGATATATGAGTATTTTACATAGCGTAACTTTTAATTAGTTATATATAAGTCTGAATCTCCTTTAAAACGTAGGAATAACTCTAACGAATAAAAATAGCTAAAAATGTGTTTAGTCTAGACAGAGATTAGGAAAGAATTAAATAAATTCATATATATTTCACGCGAAAGATATTTATATAGAAAACTATTTACTAAATAAAAATAAATATATATGAAACTACTTTTCAAAATTAAATTAGGCATACACGATAATCCTTCAAGATAACAATTTAATATTTACAATATTTTCGTATATTTTTATAAATGAAAAGAAGAAAAAAAAACACATAGATATATACGAACAACTTGATAATTATAATATTTATTATTCATATTTCAAGACTTGTTTAAGATCTTAAGTCAATTTCCATATAAACATATGCAAATGGTTGCTTGGATCAAGGTCATTTGCAGCTTGGAGTATCAGATAACAGTTTTAAACACTAGAGAGAGCTAAATTGAAGTTTATCTGCGGCACTTAATTAAAAAGGCGATGCAGTCTTTTTCTTTCTTCATTCAGTACTAAGTTTTAGTTTTATTACACACTTGGGAACGGCAAGGCAGTAAAACCGATTTAAACCTGTAAAACTTTAGTCATTTCTCAACACCGCCTGGTGGAAACTGAGCATACTAAAAATCAGCCCATATAATAGTATCGGAATAACTATAGATATTTCTTCTGTACAGCTATAAATGTTAGGGATCATTATGTTAAGGAATAAACTACAGCAAACAAATAGCTTAGTCGAATACTAAAATAAGAATAAAGAATGAATCGATGAAGTTACAGAAAGATACTTTCTTTAATATCTCATTACGGTTACATTTTATCGACAGAACTAAATATTTAATGCGGATTTTTGTATTTCCTGTTGTTAAGAATGTGGGTCTATACCCGAGTTGATTAAATGGATAAAAATGTGTGCCAGACAGTAGCGTATTTATTTTAAAACTTTAAACCGATAATAGTAATAAAATACAAGCCGATAAAGATGGTTGACTTATCTTTCTCAGTCTAAAAGCCTTCTTAAATAGGACGAGAGACTGCACGACTCATCTGGATCTTCCAGTATCAAAATGCTTTGACACAAATTAACTATCTGTAAGCGGACAGAGACTGAAATATTTTGGTAATCCCTCAAAGACTATCTTTAATACTTAAAAATATTTGAAAAGTTTGTCATTATTCTTTTGTTATATTGTTAGTTCGAGATAATATAAGTATAAAAATAATTCGGTCTGTGATGTATAGAAAAAGGTGTAGAATAAGTCTGTATTTTTCATAAATTTTATATTATTTCATGACATACACAGAAACATATTATAGCTTTTAAATGATAAAAAAGTAATCGATATTTATTTATTTCTCTAAGAAAAGTATCATCGTATATTGCAAAGAGAAATTTTGAAATTCGGATGTTGCTTATTTTTAAAAATATTTTAGGTAGCTTTTGAGTCTTTCCAGAAGCTTTTAGATCAACTTTTCGGTAGAAATCCCTACATTGCAGTAAGAAAATCTTTTCAAACTAATGCTGGATATCCCTTACTTCAAATCCAACCTATGTCCATCTCCAGATGGTATGTAAATTTTATTGTGCATCCTTGATAAATTTTTAAATATATGTGTCTAAACTTTTCGTTATTTTTATAAAATACAATTTAATGACATTTTAATTTCTAAATATTTCATGCATTTAAAGTTAACCTTAATATACCGAAGGATCTTAAACACAACTTAGTCAATCTATAAATAAATTAACTTACTACACCGATATAAAAATATGAATAAAATATTGCTAACAAATTAATAAATATGTTTTTAAATTTAAATTATTTAAAAGATATATATATATATATATATATATATATATATATATATATATCAACTGTCTATGAACTTAAGTTATTATCATTTCACGTTGCATATGAAGGATATATTCCTTGTATATATATACATATTTTTTTTATTTCGTGATATTATTTTATTCATATTTAAGTACTTTAAATAAATCCAGTACTTTAAATAATTCAAACTGTTTGAATTATTTAAAATACTGGATTATTAACATTTTTAGATAACAACAACGATAAGGAGAAATCTATTTTTGCATTTGTTATTAGGTTTAAAATTTTATTTACTGTGTTCTAAATGGACACAGTAAATAAAAATAAAGTTAAATATCTTATAAAATTAAAGATATAAAAAAATCTAAGTTATGATGAAATAAATTTTTTAAAGCTAAATATTTTGATAAATTATCGTACTGAGACAAATTTTTAACATTGTCTTAGAAACTTATGAAAAAATAATTTATAACTTTTATAGTATTGAATGTAGAATACAGAAAGTAACTTGATTAGATTATTTCGGTATGAGGTAACTTAGCACATTCAGCAAAACTATTTTCTTCTGTGCTCAACTCAATGCGCTATATAGGTTAATTCTTACTTACTTTACTTACTATGTTATTTAGATGATTGATGACAACGTGGTATTCATGACAATCTGATACTAATGGTAACTTAGTGAAATAAATACAATTTTCTAACTTTATTTTTGTCAACATACTTGTTTTTTAAATCGAGAATTATATTTCGGATGTATTAAAATTAGATAAAGTTTACGGAAAAATTTCGTTTTAACAGACAGAAAAATATTTAGGACATCATAACATAACAATCAAATTAGGTTGAAAAATAATCTGTTCGTTCTGTAGATATTAAGAAAATTTTTCATGTCCATCATAGATTCAGTCAGGCTTGAAGTGGGGTAGAATCCGGCATATCCCGATTACATTATTCTTAAAAATTTATGAGGTTTTGACCAATTCAAATCAGAGTCAGACTGATATTTTTATTGCTTCGGCCCAATGAGTCACATGTAATTTTTGAATAATCTTAAATAGCGTGACAGCATGAAACGTAAAGTGCAACAAATTGGATGTAATTGTTTTCGGACTGAATTTTAAGGACGTTCAATATAATCTTACTTATTGATAGTTTGAACTTAAAAATTATGAATGTGTTGTTTTGGGATTACTGATTACAATTACTTATTATCTGACTAATATTGAAATATATACGATGAAGAAACTTAACGAGTGTTTTTATAAGTTGGAAGGAGATAATGATCAGGTATGAAGACTATTTTGTCTAGGAGGCAATGATAAACAAATTATGGATCCCGACTTTCGAAGGGGCCACAAGAGAAATCTTGTCTGTCGCGAAAAAAATTTTAAAATAATAAAACATGATATAATTGCAGGAAAAAATAAACCGACCAAGCTCACTCCCACCAAGATCTACTATTGAAAAATTAGAACTAAACCTTCCTAAATAAACAATTCATACCTATAAAAGAACCCTCGCAGATGAAATGAGATAAGAGGTTTAGTTTGGCTACTTGTATCGAATATAGAATATGGCAAAATCTTGGAAAAAAAAGAAAAAATAATTTCTAAATTTGCCTTCTTTTTAAAAATACAGGTTAGTTAATTCTCTCAACACAGCCACTTTAGGTGTAAAATAAAACTTATAAGAAACAAAATAATTGAAATGCGATTAGTCTAGATATGATAATTAATTGTTATCGATATCGAAATTAGATTTTAAACGTGCTTCATCTGAACAATGCGTTTAAAGTTTTCAATAATCTTTCATGCAACTACAGTATTTGACAAAGTTAAGTCGTTACAATTTTCATTTTTAGTGCCATAATATTTAAATTTTAATTTAATTTTTAGTGCCAAAAAGAAAAATAAATAATACTTTCGACATTTTTTAATGGCTGAAACTTGTTTCTCGAATCTTTAGAGTTATCTTTTATAGAGATTTATTCATTGGGTGCCATGTTGATCTCATAGCACACAAATCGAAAGACAAGTATCATAATAATCATTCAAACTTAATACCTATTTTGCTTAATTGCTTAGATTAAACTATTTTAGAACAAATAATTTATGATCAAGTTTTAAAAAAGAATTGTTTTTCTTGATCTAAAAAGCAAAATAGTTAATCGTTTCGTCTTCTCTCATCGTTTGCTAGTTTTGATCACATGTAAAATTCTAGTTTACAAGCTTATAATAATATATAACACAGAGGTAAAAATTACGTATTCTTGGCCTATTTTATTTTTAAAAATTGGATAAAGACAAACACAATAAAAATATTTTATTTATACTCACAATTGCTTGCGTGCTTGTTTATAAACAGAAACCTTTTAAAAAATTCTTCCTTTCTTTCCCTTTTTTATATGGAAGTTTCTGATCCTCAATTTTCTCTTTCAAATAAGAATTACATTTGAAACTGTTTCAAATAGAAGAGATATTGGTCACCAAAAAAAAATAAGCAAAGCTTCTGATGTTTCCACGCGTATCAAATAAATAAGAACATAAAATGAAAACTAACAGAAACTAGGACATTTGAATGATACGCAGAACCACAACATAAAAGTCATCACATTGACGTGGACAATGGTTACTTCAACACTTAATGTCCGTATTTACAATCACGTATTCAGAAATTAACCTATTAGCAATCGTTTTATTTTAGGTACGTGAATGAGGAGTTAAAATACTTGCAACACAACTTTTTATTATAAACTTTAAGCCCAATTTTAAGTCACGATAAATTAAAAATGTCTTCTAGTGTCCGGAGATTGTAATTTGTAAAAACGAACCTAAAATAAAAAGTAGTGTCACAAATCTTTTAATTGTTCCAATGTATATTTAAGTGTGTTCTTCATTGTCTTTGTTTTTATGAAATTTATTATATTTGATATAATATAGGAACTGAATTTCACAAGAAAAATGTTTAGAGTTTTGTAATGAATGCTAGTAAATATAACGTTATTTTTGGTTTTATAGTACATTAACTGAACGATTAGGTCTTTAACATTAAACAAAAAATAAATACGAATAATTGAAAATAAATAAATAAATAAATAAATAAAAATATTAAATGTATAAATTTCTACTAAAGAGTTTCTTTTTATATATATTGTTAATTGTTTTTTTCGTCAAATATTTAATATATTTTTAAGAAATAAATATTATTAAATTATTTATTATTACGAAGAATAGAATTTTCGTTTTTAAAAACGCCTATATTTTATGAAATAAATTTCACAAGGGACATTGAAAATAACTTCTTCCGTGTTCCTTTCTTTTTGTGAAAAAAGATAAGAAAAAACAAAAGGTTTTTACAAAAAGCAGGAAGCCCTAGAGATCCTGTCGAAATGGCTAATATTTTAAATATCTGCTGTTTTTAAGAGTGTCGAGAGGCTTCTAGTAGGTCCCTCTGAAAATTGGGGTCCAAATGGTGCAATAAGTTTTGAAATTTTCAGTAAAATTATTTATACAGACTTAAAGAGGCCCAATAGAAATCCCTTGTCTCCTCTTAACTAAAAGAGCTTCATACATTGAGAAAAGGCAGTAGAATTTTATACTTTTTCCGAAGAGACTCCATAAAAATATAGATCAGAATACCCAATAAAGTATGTTTCTCCTACAAGGAATTAAAATCAGTGTAAAATTTTGTTATACTTTAGATAATAACATTATAATTTTTGAGACTGGAGAGATATTAATTATTGAATTTGTTATTTTACAATTTGGTTCAATAGGAATTATTTTTCAGGAATCTGTGAATTTTTTCTAGTTTAGAGACAACGACTAATATATGTATAATTTCGCAGCAAAATTAACAAATATTTGCCTATTAAAAAGTCTGTGAAGAATAAGGAGGCAGAAGAAAAAGGAATTTACTTGAAATTCTGTTTTTCTTTGATTTAAAGATTACAAGAATTATTCCTTGTATGTTTCCAGATGAAGTTTTTAATTTTTACGATAAAGAATTGTTTTTTCTTTCTTCTGAGAATACCATGCACTTTTTCTAATTTTGCATGTCAGAGATATAGTATTTTTTTATTATTTTTTAAACTCTTTCCGCACTGTGGGCACTAAGAGGATCTTTTGGGAAATGCCATCATGGCTTCGACCAGATCCCTACAGTAGCAATATTTTATTATTCATTCCCGAGTTATGTAAAATTCGACTAACGGGAGAAGTCTTGGAAGATATTTCTAGCTTAAGCCGAGTCGCATTATAAACGTTATTTACACTTCGTAACTTGAATGAATTTCGAGAAATTTATTGATTAAATACAGAAAATGTTTAAACATAACGTAAAATAACAACGTATACTAGAATTTGTCTGTGGGATAAAAACTGTGAAAGAATTAAGTCTTTTAAATTATATCCATCATGAGTTCGGCAAGATCCATATTGGAGATGGCCGGATGGTAAGGAACAGAACATACTCCAAAAACTCCTTGACGAATTAATGTCTGGGCCATTCGACCGTCCATTATATTAATGTTAATAAGTATTATTAATAATATAATAAAATATTGTCTATATTATTTTCAGTAATTCATATTTAATAATATTTAATTATATTATAAAATAAACAATAATCATTCATTTTAACTTAGGTATTAATTACTTCAAGGGTGAGTCTGAATTTATGATTGAATAAGCCGGGTGTATAAAAAAATTCTTATTTAATGAACGATTCGGATTTAAATCGAATTTAAATCCTAGTGATATTTCATGTGTAGTTCAGCTCAAAATTTCTTTCTCCATCTTCTTGCCCACGTTGTCAACCAATTTGATGCGAGTACTCGGCTGTAGGATTAACAGTCCGAATGACAAATAGGAGAATAGCTTATAAGAATTCATCTATTCATATAACGAAATAGAAAAAGAGAAGAGAGAGAGGAGAAAAAATGTGATATTTAAACAGAAAAATTGAACGTTTTCCGTTCTTATAAAGAGTAGAACAATCTCATTTCTATATATAACCCTCCGTATAGTTGTCTTCATTTTTGGCGATTTGTATAATTATGAATTTTGATAATGGTCAAGGATTATATAGACCTAACGCTTTAAATTTCAACAGGGAAGTTAATGAATTTTTATCAACTTATAATTTTTTATCAACTAAGATACATCTTCCTGAAAATGCTACTTATCAGAGGAAGTAACGACCGAAAATTTTAGGAATTACGTCGAGATGACAAAATTTGGTCAAATGCCGATGCTTCTTAAGAATGGAAAGATATAAAAGGAGAGACCATATCTAACGCACGGTTCCTTCACCCTAGTATTCCAGGGTTACTCCTCGAAAAACCTCTTATGTACTGTACGACTCCTTACGGAAAGTCATTTAATTTGTTCATCAAAAGGGACTCTTTCTGATATTCCAAGGACTATTCGAAAAATAAAGATTTAATGATTCGTTCAGCATGGGAATTCCTCAAGTCTTAGAACCAATCTTCTTGCAAACCGATTGTAGCTGTCTCTCTCTGCGTTTAGATAGATGCGAACGAAAATGCGCATCAGTGTTTCGATAGATTTGTTAGTTATTTGTTTATCCTTTTTATTTTAGCTTTAACAAATTTCTTTATTAATATAAATTTCTAAATTTTGAGCGATTCGCTTCCGTGTCGTCTCTCGTCAAATTCCTCCTCCATTCTCTTACCTCGAGTTTCCATATGAAACCATGAAACCACTAGAAATCGAAAGGATTTTTGCCAGCCAGCAATTGCAAGTAGTGGCAGAAAACTAAATGGCAATCGCACGTAATCGGACATCATGTCATTCATCATCACGCGATACTCCCCATTCACAGTCACATGACTTCACACACTGTATATATATATATATATATATGAAAATGAGATATATATAGTGAAGTTTTTCGACTTTTTCATTTTCATTTGGTAGTGTGTATTTGCAGAATAGAGTAGTGTCTATTGGTAAGGAACGATTATGTACCGTACAGTATCTCCGTGATACTTTACTTTGACTAGAGTCATAAAGTGCACTTTACAGACTTTTAAAAGATATTTATTTACTATGTATAGGTAAAACAAAAAGAAAACTATTCAAATAAAAATTAATAGTCCCGGCGATGTGAGACGGCAGTCTGGGGACACCCACTTTAATATCCAGACTACTCGAGAACACATCTTCACGGTCGCTCTCTTTTCAGTCCTGGCACGAGACTGTTTCTTTTTTCTTGTTTTCCCCTCTTCTCCTTCTCTTTTTCATCATAGTAGCCCATTCTTCCACATCTATTTCCCCGTCTCCTCCGTGTTCCTTCCTTGCATCCTGTTGGCTTCTGAGGAAACGGACCTATACGTTTATCCTTCTGACTCAGATGGGGAGATAATATGGCTAGTTGATTACAGATCTTATAGGTACACATACACACACGATATTAATTATAGATTATTTATGTAATATTTTTCTATGCTTTAACGATTTTGATCTTTGATTTGTATATATACGAATATATAAGAAAGTAATTCGTGTTTTCCTATACAAATGTTAGTTTTTGATTGTATGATTCGAAATATCCTTAAGCGATTTAAAAAAGCATTACGTTTTTTCATAACTATTACAAAAGGAATTTTTCAATTTTGTTTTGCTTTGTAAGAAGTATTTTTAAAACTTAAATTGTTGATGGAATTGATTTAGCATTATATTTATTTTTGCAAATGAAGTAAAGAAGTCAATAAGTTTTCAGCTCGTAGCTTTAAACAGTCCGACACAATATTGCTTAATTACGCTTAATTACTTCAGTTTAAAGGGTCATTCAACTTTGCAGAAATATAAATGGAACGAATATTTTAATAATCGTTTTCTAGGCGAAATTTCATAAATTTAATATGTTATTAAGGTTCTATTTAACAATTATATATAAAAAGGAAAAAATTGAAATGTTTGATAACCAAAGGTTTAACGAAATTTCATTTGTGATTATTCTTTTCTGCCTAACAAAGTTTTGAAAATCGTTATTGTTAGGCTGCAATTTGAAAAAATTGTAGACAAATTCCCACCGTTGTCCGTCCGTCTGTCTTTCCTTAATCTCGAGAATAGAGGCAGGTGAATAATGAGATAAGGAAGGAAACCTTAGGAGAAGGAGGCCCCGATGAACTTTGTAAGAAAGTCTGATACAAACTGAAAGCCATGTTATTTCAATTCAAATATTTTCTCCTGAAAGGTGTTGGCTGGCACGACTCTGTTATTAAAGGAAAAGTATAATGTACAGGTGCAAACCACTACTAATTTGAGGTGGAGAGCATATATTTTAAATTAAATAAATTTAAAATATGATTAAAAATTGTGATGATGTCACAATAAATAATTGCTCGTTAACTATTACATTATTAAACGAATTATTTAAAATATTTAACATAACGGAGCAACACAAAACGAAAACGAAATGAAGATATATATATGTTGACTGTTGACTAATAATATAATTTATAAATACAACATCTTTCAATTATTAAAATTACTTAGAGAACCGCCTACACTGACAATAATAACCCACTAGTGACATTAAACGAATTGTAAATAGTATTATAAATAGTCGAAATTCTGGTTTTGTTGACTCTGACATTAAAGGAACAAGTTAAATAATTTAAAAATAATAAAACTTGAAGTTTGATTATAATTGCTATTAACTGATACTAAAATATTAGCTTTGTTTACCTGTTTTTTGCACGTTATTGCAGGCATATCCATGCTGATAAAGACAACTAAAAATACTATTTTATCTAAAGATAATGATAACTATAACAGGATTTCTGATTTCAATAAGTAAAGTTTTATAAATATATCTAAAATTATTTGTTTTGAGATATACTAATTACATTAAACGACTGATAACAATATTCGTGATTACAATAAGCGGATTCAGTTGTATTAGAGTAAGGATGTTCCTTTTAAGACAAGCTTTACAAATAAGAATTTAATAGATAAACATCTCATAGTTTTGAATATACGAAAAATATTTTGTTTTTCTTCATTGACCTTAAATTGAACTTTTAATTATAGACATATATTACGTAAAATGTTTATCTTTATATTTAATTGTTTTTATAAAACTTTAATGCAAAAGATTAAAAATGCAGTTTTTATTTTACTTTTTTTTCAAATTTTAATTTGAAAAAGTAAGATAAAAGGAAAGTAATTTGCAAAGTAAGAGACTTATTGGTTGTAAAATGACTGTATTGGAAAGATTACCTTTTTTTTATTCTTATCGATTATTTTAAAAGAAAAAACAGTATTTTTATTTAACCTTAAAGCAAAAATTTCTGGACCACATTGAATTTATCATGCCAAAGGCTATATGAAACTGCCTAACCAATTGTATAAAGTAATTTCTCGCTAAAAATAATTTGTCCAAGTGCAAGTTAACATTTTATTTTAGATTTAATTGATCATTTAGAGTACATTGAAATATTCAAATACAGTACATTACTCTGAATAAAACTAATGGAATATGATTATTTTTTAGATCTAAAGAAAGATAATCGACAAAAATCAAAATACATTTTCCTATTACAATATTTAAATAGGATTTACTTACCTTTATCATTTCAGTATGGTCCTTAATAAGTATTTTATTAAATGTATTTTATATTTTTTCCAACAGAAAATATAAAATATATCGAAAGTTTGCATTAGTCTCATTCTGCTTAAATGAGCAAGACTCAAAATATATTTGACATTTCTTTAAGAATGTTCTGCTTGTTTTCGTGTTATTTGCTACTTAAATCTCGAGGTATTGCTTCTAACTAAATTTTATCAAATAAATTCATCACCAAACTTTGTTTTTAACGACAAAATGTACAATCAATAACTTAAAATCTCACATTTACCGATGAATTATATTTACATAGAAACGAATAACACAGATTCAATAATAAAATATAAAAAATCTTTCGTACTTATGACTATAATTCAGCATAATATCTTTGAAATAAAATGATAATTTCTTAAATTAATATCATTAAGAAACAGCAAATTAAACTATAAACACAATCTAGTGTATTGGATTATAAAGAAACTTCAAACTCAGAATAAAACAAAGTAAAAACACAACAAAGATCTGAAAGTTAATTCTTCTTTATTTGTTTTACTATCCGATAAGGATTTTACCTGGATTTAAGGGACAATCGCTTTTTCTAATATAGAGTCTGCCTGGTCGTCTCATGAGGGCGGTTCGATATGTGATTGGGAAAGTTCCAATACTTTCGGAGGTCGGTATTAAAAAAAAAATACCTACATTCTTTCAATTGAACTATTCTGCCATTCTAGCTGATTAAGAAAACAGGCACGTCAGGAATTCTTTGCCCTAGACAAAGAAAGGTGTCTGATGTTGATAGAATCGAGATTTCAAGCTGATTAAATACTTCTTATAGGCCTATTGTAAGTAACATTATGCTTAGATATTAAAAACATTCTTTTACTGAAATGATGAATTGCTAATCTTTAATATTATTTTATAAAATTTGGAATAGAACATGATAAATTAAAAATTACAGTTATTAGTTTTTAACGTGCAACTTTATCATTTCTGGAGTGCACCAAAGTTTGCACTCCAGAAATTATACTTGTTCATCGTGTTTATCTTTAATTAAACGACAAAAAACTATAACTAATTCATAAAACAAAACTTAAATTGCTTAAAGTTATCGTTTTTTTCTATATTTTTTACTGATATATCTATCTCTTAAACTATTATTATTGAAATAAAAATCTGATTACGTCCTACCTGAAGTTTTCTCACAATGGAACTATATTATGAATTAATTAAATTAAAAGCTGAGTTTGATAGTAGTAAGTTCATCATCATTATGAATGCAGTAAATAAAAAATTGGAAACTAACTGATATATATGTTATCTGACGACTGGATGGGTAAGGTGATTATGGGGGCAATTTACCAATTCAGGAGAGCAACTCCAGAGATTTTTCATGGGTGGTCTTTCTCGAATATGTTCCCGCCCCTCAACACCTTAATTGTAGGCCTGACCGAATCTACGATGGGCTGGAATAAAGGCCTCTTACCGCTTACAGGGTAAAAAATCATATACAGTTTATACATATATAAGTTGTCTAGATATGTGAAGATAAAAACGAAGTTTTAAGTCAAAATATTCTGAAATGTCTTAGAAATTATTAAATTTTAGAAGAGAGAAATAATTGTGGAAGGGTTATTTGCTATCCAATTGAGACTTGACGGCTTATCCTATTTAACTATGTTTAACTTTAAACCAAATTATGGAATTTTTAAGCTGGTTCAGTTGAACTAACCCAATTTACACTTCAACTGTCAGACTAATTGAACGATTTAAATCAGTTTAACTTTACTAATACCGCATAAATATAGTATTAGGAATCTAATAGTTATGTAACGCTGAGTTAAGTAATATAAATTCACTCAATTAGTTTAATGTTCACTAAAGTACATTATGTCTAGGGTCATAAAAATCAACAAATCTTATCAACGAATCAAGTAAATGCGTGAACAGACAGATTACTTAAGTATTTATCAAATAGATAGTAGTGCTCTAAAAGATTATCTGACCTCTAAAAAGAAGAATTCTTCAAAAAATATCTCACAACCTTTTTTTAGATTGAATTTTAATTCAAAAAATTATAAAATAGTAAATAAAAACATTTTAGTACAAGTTGTGTAAAAGAACACAACATAGAAATCTCTTAAACATAATTTTATGTAATTTTTAATTTTCCGGCTCTGTTATATACAGTATAACAGGGAAAATATGGCAATCGGTCAAAAATGACCCCGAAATTTTTTTCAATTTTGGACTTAGGACACATTGAAACGTCGAAAAATGCAAAAATTTAAAATTAAAATTAAAAATAAAATCGGAGTTTTTTTCTGTATGTTAGTCTGTGTTTAGGTGTGTGGCACGACATTGTTTACCCTCTTTGAAGCTTAATAACTCCTGTGCCCTTTGGCGAAAGTTTCTGAAATTTTGCAGGAAGGTTCGTGTATTAGGGTGATTGATGCGATTAAATTTTGGTGGTTAAAGATCGACGGGTAGGGGAAATAATGGGGGTCGTGTCTCATATCTCGAGACTTAATGCCAATTTTACTCGCTTTTAGTATTTAAAATTTTTTTATGAAACCCATCCCTGCCCTCAAAATTAAGCTTTTTGCCATTTTATAATAATTCAAAATATAAAAAGTTTTTAAAATAAAAATATCATAACAGATGGCGCCACTAAAATTTTAAATGTTGCCGGGAAAGTTAAACAACTCGTTGCTGAATTTTTCAATCATTGCATACATTAGAATTAAAAGTCCACACAATTAACATCAGCTTACTTACAAACATTAATATGTTATAAGAGACTACAGTATTTAATAATTCATATTTATAAACTACATACAGAAAATAGCTAAAAAATTTAGAAATTTCGTGTTATGTGTTTTAAAAAATAAAAATAAAGACATATTTATAAAAGTGAATTTCCAGAGTAATATTTTTATACATGTACAGTACTGTACATCTTGCATACGTAAAAATAACTTATAACTTCAATTCATTTTAAAACATTTGATTAAAAATATACGAATCATTTATAAGAATATAAATTAAAAATTTCATACGAGTATAAAGCAAAATGCACTGCGTAATACATTTAAAACAATTTAAAAGACTAATCTTGGTAGCCAAGATCTTGTCTTTCCTGTTTTTATGTATAGGCAAGGAGGGAGCTCGTGGGGATAAAGATTCCTAGAATTTCGGTAGTAGCTTACTGAGAGTAGCAAAATGACAATAAAATCTGAGGTGGTTAAAGTGTCAGTCATGGCTACTGACGAATAAAATTCGCGAAATGAGCCTTTCCGAAAGAAAATTCTGACCACTGGCCTTGTCTTAGCCGGATGACTATGCGATAAAATATCACTCTACTTGCCTCGAAAGATACGGTTTCGAATCTAATCCGAGTCCTTTAAATTTATCATAGATAAGCTTTAAATAGGAATTATCTATACGGCTTATCCTAATCTAGACCGCTGTATTACTATAGTCGTAGATTGCTGGTGCTTCCGTCAACAAAATCATATCTAAAAGTCTTCGATATAAAATGCATTTTAGTAGTATCACCACTAATCAAGTTGTACTTGCTTTTAAAATGTCTTTGTTTTATATTATGATATTAATGATAACATGCTATCATTTTTGTGATGTTAAGAAAGTGATTAAGACTGAAATAGAAAACAGCAAGAGAGGTGACGTAGTTACTTAAACTCCATTTTATTTAAATTTTTAAAAAAGCATTCAATGATAAATACTTTTATAAAAAATCGATCGAAGTTTATTTAAATATATAAAATTTTATGGAAAATGTAACTCATTTTGTAAAAAGTATACAAATAATAAGTTTATTTGAAATCTTTGTAGACTTATAAATTCCCACTGTAGATGAAAGCCGAAACCGATTTGAAAAGTTTATGGGCAGGAGACCCCGATTAACTATATATGAACGTCTGATTCAAACTGAAAGGCACGTTATTTCAATTAAAAATTTCCCCTGAAAGGAGTTAGATAGATGACTGGCATGACTCTGTTGCTAGCAGCGAAAGTATCATGTACAGGAGCAAGACACTACTAATTTGATGTGGCGAGCATATATTTTAAATTAAATAAATTTAAAAAATATGCTTAAAAATTTCAGTCCGGAATTGTGACAATGTCACAACGAACAGATGCTCTGTTTTATATATTTTTTCCCATAAAGATTGAAAATATGCATTGTCAATTTCTAAATGTATGGTATTAACCTTCTTTAAGTTTAGTTCATAGAATATTTTTTAAGAATTTGAAATTATAAAATAAAATCCGAAGTTTTTATTCTGTTCTATTCCTCGTAGTTCCGTTGCTTAGCTATTGCGACGGAGTGATATACATTTAAAATCCAATACATTCTTATTATGAAAAATACTATAAATTAATATAATACAATTCCCTGATATTCATTCTATAAACCTATGTTAAACAATATATTTTTAAAATAGAAATAAGACATATGACCATACTAAGTTATGAAGAATTCGGATTCTTATGGTTTTTAGTGAGTATAGGTGTGTAAACTAAAAATATGCACAATTTTAGCAGGTATATTTGATAATTTTTAAAAAATACTTTCAAAACTTTCTGGCGTAGATTGTTGCTCGTACTCCATGAATTTAAATTTATATTGTCATGGAAACAATATTTCAAACGTAAACGAAATGGAGCAATTTAATGAAGAGAAAAGAAGAATTGTAGTTGACGAATTTTCAAGCATAAGGAACTTCACAGTTAAGCAAGCATTTTGCGTATATGGAAATGGCAAGAAGGACAATTTACAGCATCATAGAAAGGTTGGAAAGTAGTAGGCCGTTGCTACATGTCCAGGGAGTGGGTGGAAGAGAATTAAAATGAAAACTAGCAAAAGAGAGTGTCATTGGAAAGAGGCGGTCGGAAAAGTTGAACAGGCACTAAGAGAACTTGAAAATAAAGTTCAAAATATCTCATAAATATGTTAAAAACATACTAATCCAGCAAAATGTTGTCTTTCGGAAGCGAAAATCAGCCAAAAAATATAGAAAATAAGAACTGAAATTGCAAAAGATTCTGCTGCGAAAAGTGCGTGAGAGCGATTTCAAAGACTCAAATAGATTGGACGTTGTTGTGGATAATGAGTTGTATTTTATCTTTGATGGATGTGACTGCACCGAAAACAAAACGTAATATTGTAAAGATGGAATTGAAGTTTATCCATAGGTAAAATTTAAACGCCATGCAGAATTTCCTCAAAAGTGTTAGTTTGGGTTGCAGTCCAAGTTTCAAGCATTCGTAGTATCCTCTCCCCTCTACGTAAACAAAGAAGTGTACTTAAAGGAGTATATTAAGAAGCTGATCTCATTCCTCCAGAAATACCACTCAGAAAACCTGCATATATGTCTTCGGACTAGACCTCGCAGATGCGCATTACGCATCAAATACAGTTACTGTGCTGGAGGAATGTGGAGTCTTTCCTCGTCAGCAAAGAGAACAACGTTGCAAATGTTGCAAATGCCCAATTGAACGAACTCTGATAGCCAGCGTGAAGACTAAAATCAGAAAAGCCGTTGAAAAGCCATAATTTAGAGACAGAAGAAACTTCGTCCATTTTATTTTCCTGTAAATTCATATCGTAAAATAAGAAAGTTTAATTTTTGTGCAAATTTTCTGTTTTCACATCTTCACAAAAATCTTGGAATTTATAGCCTATTTTCTTTTGTAGATCGAATACTACAAATAAAATTATTTGAAATAAAAGTATCGATTTTATTTACTTATTATTCTAATAATAGATGCAAATATTTTATCAGCATTCAAAACATTTTAAAATTTTACTTATCGAACACGAAAATATTATATAATATCAGGTTATCAAATAAATAATGTCGTTTATTGAAATTGAATTTTGAAATGTTTATTTTAAATAATTTTATTCATCAAAACATTCAACTTCACATTCAATTACACTTCCCAATGGAAAGGCAGTTTGACAGAAAGGCAATGGAAAGGCAGAAAGGCAATGGAAAATATTTTTAGCATTAAAAATTGAGTTATTTCTTTTTTTATAACTGGTGATTTATAAATTGTTTTCGACGTATATGATTATGATCCAAAGATAGAAAAATGTGGTAATACAACGAATTTCAGTCAGTAGAATAGGGAGAATGAGGTAAAAGTTCCCATTCCTATTGCAATATTTTTTTCTTGTAATTTCTGCAATGTGTGGATGAGCGTTATAGTAAATATTTTACTGGCGCACACAAAAGCGTGAAGGAACTGCATATAACGGAGCAAAAATCTGCGAAAACAGTTTTATACAACCATTATGCTGTGTCCATTTGAATGGGATATTGTATCACTCACAAGCCGCTATGTGTTCGTAGAGGCCGATAAGTGTCTCTCGATGCAAATTGGGAAGGACAGCCCACGTGTGATATGGGCAAATTGCAACATTTTCACTCATTTCAGATGTCAAACGTAAATGTGAAGAAGCATTTGCAGCGAGAAAGCTTTAAACGTTGCTATTGATGCCATCACCCGTGCATAAAATACATTCTCTGTAAGGAAAGCAGCATACGAGCATAACATTCCAGAGAAAACACTCGAAAGACGAGTAAAACTTGATAACAGAGTTAAGGGGTTTCATGGGACCAGGTTCAAATTTTGTTCAAGTAGTTTTATTACTACCCATGAGCATGGCCATTTCTCATTGATAGCTGTGGTCACCATACCCGTACTGTTTGGGTTATAAGGCCGATTTTCTATTAGTGATTTAAATGTTTTCTAAGTAAACTTCAGCCTTCCCAACATATGTTAAAATAAAAAATAAATTTTTCTTCTGATTTTTAACAAATACCATTTATATACACTTAAAAACCATGGTCATTAACCTGGAATTATTTTAATCTATTTTAATTTGATTAATTACTCTTCAATAAAAGACATTTTTATAAATACCGTTCAGGATTTCTTACATCTGGTTTTCCTGTATCTATTAAATTAAAATTAAAAAAATAAATGGACACATTTTAATGAGATAAAGTAAATTTTTAGTTTCAATACCCAACATATTGATATGTAATCAATATTATTGATACAAGTAAAACCAGTATTTGTTGTCGGTTTAATCACAGATTTAACAGAACCAGTTAGAAAGATTAATAATAGCTGATTTCATACATAAAATTTCTGATCTAGATTATTCTCAATCTAATCTAAAATAATGTATAACTTACGTACTACTACTGAAAGGTAATTATGTAAACATGAAAAAAATTCATTGTCAATTCCACTTCTCGGCACTTCGGAAGTTCAAGATGCAGTTCAAGATATGCTTGTGTTATGTACTGTTTTTAATAAGAAAATTACGATTTTAGAGTTTATTGGAGATTTCAATTTTTTCAATCGATAACATGCTTGAATATCGACGATGTAAGAATATAAGTACTGTACACAGTGTAAAAGTGCTTATAAAAATTGTAAATTCCATAGATATGATAGAATTTAATTCTATAGTTTGTCAAGAAATATTAAATGTAGTGCAAAGAGTAACTAAACGGTCCGCTCGAGTAGTTATTTCACTATTTCAATATGCAAACAAAGAAAAATTATTACTCTGATTCACATTTTGGAATGGACAAACGGATTATTACAAAAATAAAACGCTAGGAATTAAAATCAAGATAATACATCAGTAATTCGATTTTCAAATCTTAAATAGACAAAAATTATTAATTTATTTATTTGGTTAACGTAAGGATGGAGGTGGATGCTGGTAATTAAATCATCCAGTTCTGCGGAATTGACTTAGTTATTTTTTATAATATTTCAACTAGATAGCTGTTGATAAACTACTTGAAATTTAGTCTGTATAAACTTACTGAAAATATTTAAAAGGGGCTAAATGACATAATTACTAGTTTCTTACGTCTCTTTAACTTACAATTTACATTTTGGAATGGAAAAACGGATTAAAACAATATATTCACAACGATATTAACAAATTTCGTCTATGCTTTTTTATATTCGTTGCTGTATGACATCTTCCAGAAATTAAATAGATTAATTTCGCGATAAAATTTATTTGATGTCTATCTGTTGTTTTAGTTTTTCTTCCTTATTTAATTATATATAACGGTTTAACAGGTCTTTCCATAAATAACACTTTTAATTAATAGATAGTTTTAGCAAGTTTTTTTCACTTCATATTCTCCGGTAGGTTTCAAATTTTAATCATAATTTTAATAAAGGGAATAAAAAGGTGAAAAAAGAAAACGTCGACGGTGTCATTCACATAGCAGCAACGCTTACCTCAATATATAGAATAATTATGAAAGTAATTATTTCTGGTAAATAAAAATCGAAATTATTTATAATTAACTTGATGAAAAAAAAATATGTCATTAACGTATATTATAAGTTATATATAGAATTGGACAGATACTGTCATTAAATTATAAATTTTATCATCGAAGTACGTGACTAGATACGACGTTATCGTAAAATTCACTTAATATAAATATTCGTTTATGTTAATTAGTGGTTCTGAGGCTGTGACGTTAATTACCGAATTAGTTTTTCTAAAACAGTAAAGGATAGTTATAATTTCTTAATTTCTTAATCAGTTAATTTATTAACCAATAAGAACTTCTGAAACATTAAGATAACAAAACTAAAATTAACATAAAAATTTGTAACAATTAAATAATACTTATACTAGTACTTATGTTAATACTTATTTAGTGTACAGTAAGTAGCAACATATAAATAAACACATGGAATCACAAAACTTCGTATTATTGTACATAAATGCTTTAAAGTAACATAAAATACAGTTGCAGATAAAATGAATACAAAGTAATTGATCTACTAATGATGAAAAAATATATTAGAAAAATTAAATCTAAAAGTAGGCCTATATGTATAACAATCATTTAAACATTCTTACGCACTGGCAATCAAAATCACGACCCAGTGCAGGTCCTAATTTACAGATTACATTTTATTTTTATAAAGAAGTGGCAATATGTATGTATGTAGAGAGTAGTTTTGTAGTGTATGTATGTAGTTTTGTATGTAGAGAGCACAGTACCTCGTCTTTATAAAAATATAATAAAATCAGTAGATTATGATCTTTACTAAGACAATTTGACAATCAATTTTGCTAGTACATTTAAAAACACAAATACATTTTATATGATTTTTTCATCATATTAAGAATAAATTATAAGTAACAGTAAAATTGTTCATTAACAACATCAAATATATAAAGATAATTTGAAAATACCGAAGACCCACCAGTGGCCAAGCAGTTTTCGTACCCTGAACACTGGAAGTTCGGTCGTGGGTTCGCGCCTCGCTCGGACGGGCTGGCCATATGAAGTTTTCCAGGTTTTCTCTACGTTTTTAACGCCTAAATAGGGGCCAGTTTCTCTTAAAAGACCTTCCGGAAGGCACTCCTAGGCAGATCGCCCAAGTATTGCGTTGTCATACCTTAACGAACGAAAATACCGAAGAGTCTATAAGTTATCTTGTAAATATTTTCATTAACAAAAATAATCGGGATGCCAATTTTTACACAATGTGAAATTATAATTAATTTCATAGAAATGAAAATAAGTTATTAACATTCAATAAAATTACCGTTTTACTTTGTTTAATATCATTTAATAATTCGCATAATGAACAGGAATATGAAACTCTCATTCAATATATATTGAAAATTAATATATTGTTTACTGGGCAATAATTTTTGATTGTACAGCTTAATCAGTTAAACTGTATATTTAAAAATATTATGCATGTTTGTTTCATATATCTTAAATGCATTTATCAAATGACCCATATACAATGTACTGTACTTTAATTTATATATAGAAATCATTCAAATACTATCATTTGAGTTACATCTACAGAGATTAACACAATGTTCGTTTAATAGTAATTTTCCGAAAATAATAAACTAGATACTTTAAAATATACAATACATTTATACAAAAACCTCTGTCTATCGAAATTTATACACAAAAGCCCCTCTACCTATCAAAATGTATTGTGTATAAATTTGTTTCACATAGAATAAATATCAATCTTATACGAAACTATATCTATTATGTTTCAAATTAGACTGAAAACATTTAATTTACGTTATAAAAATAAATTAATTCTTTTATATCCAACTACTTGCGAGACCTGTCCAAGAACCAAATTCAATTGTGCATCTTCTCCTAACTTGTAACTAAAACATTCAACATTTACTTCATAAATTTTTTGATACGACTTATCTTCCTGCAAATGATTGTTACGAAATTCTTTCAAAGTTTACTGCGTATAAATATTTAAATTTTGTTAAAGCAATTTTTGTAGATCTAAATTGATTTTGTGGCAAGTAGCCTGTTTATTGAATAACTTAATTGATCATTATTTAAATTGTGTTACTGTTGAATAACTTATTTTGTTTCATTCATTTTTTCTTTTTTCACCCCAGATAGGGGATTTATATTCTGCTTCAATAAAATATCCATTGGTTGATTGATCGTACATCGATCTTGTACATTAACCTTAAATTTAAATCGTATATTTAAAAAATCCAGCAACGAATTTTAACAATTTTAAATTTTTTGCCAGAAAGTTTACATTGTGATGACACCGTCTGCTTTGATATTTTATTTAAAAGTTTTTTTATATTATTAATTGTTAAAAAATGACAAAAAGCTTAATTTTGAAGGTACAAATACGCTTTATATAAATGGTAATAATGAATAAAATGTTTATTAAGACCGATCCCACTCGAGATTTGACACATGACACCCCTCTATCTCCGCACCATCTTGACCTTTAACCACCAAAATTTAACAGCATCAATTTCCCTAATACCCAAACTACCTTACAAAATTTCAGACATTTTCGACAAAAGACACAGGCGTTATTAATCTTCAAAATGGGTGAACAAATCGTGTCCCTCACACAAACACTGACATCCATATATATAACAAAACACCCGAATTTTATTCATTTCACGACGTCTCAAGGTCCCGAGTCTAAAAATGTAAAAATCTTTTTGACCGTCGCCATATTTTCTCTCTGTTATGTATAACAGCCAGAAAAGTATAATCATATTAATATACAAGATAAATACTATACGTTTCTGTTATAAAATTCATTATAATTAGACCTATAACAAAAAATCCTAAATAAAAATAAAATATATTTTGAATATAATTAATCTCTCTTTACAACATTTTCTAAATCATCCAATAAAATAATAATTGTTTCTCATTTAAGTAGAAAAAGAACCTATCGTAAAAAGTGAGTTTGAAGAAGAAGTAATTTCTTATAATTATTTAATTTGTGTCTCAGTTTATAAATAGTTTTAAATTAGTTTTATGAGAAAAAGATATAATAAGCAAATTACCAACATATAATAAATGCGTGGAATAAGTACAGTACATACTATACAAACAGACACACTATTGACACATCGCATATACAATTGAACCTGTCTATCTCGAGAACCTTTATCTTAAAATTTATTTTTTATCCTGCATTTGCAGCCTAAATTCAATATATTTTCCATGTTTATCTCGAATAATTTTTCCCCAAAACCTCTATACCTCAAATTATAGACTCAAATTCAAAGCACGGAGAATACATTTTGATATCAAAAATTGTAGTTGAGAAACGTCTCTCGCAATACAGTACATAGTTGCAATTAATCCTGCTTTCTCTGATTGGCTACGAGTTTGACTTTTGCCTTACTGGTTATTATTCCAGGTGACGTGTTATAACGGATTTTCAACGAACTTTCCTTGACCAACGGATTTTTTTACATCATTTAAGTTTGTGACTGCGATATTAAGAGAAGCAAATGACTGGTATGAGAAGAAATTAAATATCCATTCAATTAAAGAAAAACCGAAGATTTTAAAATTTTTGGAAGGAAATCCTCAGATGAGAAAGAATGAAATTTCCACCAAGTTTGGTATTACATCGAGTAATTTTCAACGATAATAAAGAACAGAGATTGAGTAGAGATAAACTTCGAAAACAACAAGAAAGTGAAAAGAAATAGAAAATGTTCTTTTCCAGAAATAGACGAATGTGTAAGAAAATAGTTTGTGCAATATTGTGACTAAGGAGCTTCCCTTAGCAGAATGATATTACAAAGGAAAGCTGAGAGTTTTACCAAAAGACTTGGCCGTAGTGAAAAGACTATGCTTGGGGGAATGTTACAGAAAAGACAATCAAGAACAGTTTTCTAAGAGCAGGCTTTAAGCAAAGAAACAATGAGGAAGAGGAACAACAACTAAATACCATTGCCACGGTGAAAGACACAGAAACCAATAAAGTAAATTCAGAAGAGTTGGTAATCAAGGATATACTTAATCTAGACATTTCATTTGAAGAATTATACTTATAGATATAGATACCTTAAGAAAAGTTTCGATGATCTAAAAGTGTAAACTGGTATGGGAGGTATAGTATTCCTACTATAAATATATGCTTTCAGATTTTATATTAATGATTTTTATTAAAATTATTAATATAAAATCTATTAATATATAAACTTTATATTAATAATTGTAATAAAAATCATTAATATAAACTTACCTTAAAAAATCTCGATGATACAAGATTTTGCGTCGATGATGTAGTGTCTAGAGCTATACAGGTATTGTAATGCATAGTAGCATCTTTTATTTGGATGTAATAGCAATAATTATGTATCAAGAGCTGAACACAAAATAGAATCATTAATCTCAAACAAAACATTAGAAATATTTCAGTAATTTTTCTGTTTTTAATGTTAAAAAGTGTTACTGATGTTCAATTCTCATATATATATTTGTTATTTAATTTTCAACTTTTTAAACATTTTTAATGTGAAATTTATTTATTCCCCATAGTTTCCAAAGGAGCTCAGATGCAATATGTTCACAGAGAAAAATGTTACACATTGCTTAGATTTTACTTAAATCTATGCTCTAGATATGTTACTATTTTCATTGAACCATCATATTTTGTAACCTGAAGATCAAATATAACATCTGTTGTATTTTTGGTAAATTATAATTTAATGTCTTTTATAGTATTTTTTTGCCTACTTGAGCCTTTTTCCCTAATCAGAACTTATTATACTTGTAGTGTGAAGAAAAGAAAAACTTCTAGGTTGTTTTTGTTTTTATGGGCGTAATAAAAAAAATGAAAACAACCTAGTTTTTCTTCCGTTCATACTATAAGTGTAATAAGTCCTGATTAGGAAAAAAAGGCCGAATTAGACAAATAATACATTAAAAATAATTAATTAAGGACAAGAAGCTAACTTTACAAATCTAATTTAATGACCTAAATGCCATTTTTTTAATCACAGAGAAGTTTTTTACTTCAATTTTTTAATAGACATATTACCTTTGAACTCCTCAAGTACAGTACTTGAAATGCATTTCAAGGCACAAAAAATTTCACTGCATGAAGTCATGTGTTAATTCAAAATCTTCAGCCAAAAGAAGGAAGATGTGTATTTTATCAGATTCATTACTGACATAATCATCACTATCTCCATTATCATGTGTATGCCACACATTCAGCTTGTAGCTTGTAAAACACAGGACAAATGTCTTATAAGCAATTATAAAGTTAGTGCAGATTTTATAAAACACATCATTTATGAAATTATATGCTTTACTTATTGTATGTTGACTTCACCATCCCTTGCTGTAAAGCCAATCACCAATCATCTCCTATATATTGCAAAAACTTTTTTAAAAGAAAATAAAAAATAGTACAGTAAAACCAGTCTTAGTTCATTGAAAACCAGACTTTGAAAATGTCATAAGCTGTTATGTTATTTGATTCTCATATAAGTGAACATCTCTTTTAAGTGACCAATTCCCATAACTGAACATTCCAATTTTCCCTAGTTGGTCTTGTACCCCTTTTAAGTGACCAGTTGTAATTCCTCTAATTGTTCCCTAGACAATAATAAGTGCTTGGCTAATTTTCTGTTCTCAAATTTTACTCCTGGAGGCAAAGTTAATGTGAACAAAACTAGCACGAATTCAGAAATTTCTAAAAATACTGAAACTGAAATAAAAAACATGTTGGTGTTTGTCACATTATAGCAGCAGTCAACTTGCTATTTATACTTATGAACAAAATAAATGTTATTTAGCATATATAAAAGAAATCAAGAAGCCATGACTTGTCAACAGAATGACAATTTCTTGATGATTTACAAGAAAAAAATCTTATCATTATCATTGTCTTGATAGCATTGTAAGTCTTTGAGGTCCTATACTGCAGATACAATCTTTCTCCACTTCATTTTTTCTGCCGCATGATTTTTTAATTGAATATTCTTAATAGTTTTTAGGTCTTCTGTTTCGTCCAACCATCTTTTTCTGTGACTGTCTTCGAGGTAACACTTTTTCCATTGTTTGGATGTAGACGAATTTTGAATCCAGTCTGGGTGTATTCTTTTAACATAATCCAGTAATCTAATTTAACTTGCTTTAAGATTCCCATTATGTACGATGTATTTCTGTAAGATGTGGACAAACTAAATGAAAACACCTATAGAATTTTGAAAACAGGTCTACAAAAAATTTTCGACCTAATTTAGAATAATGAATGGCCAAAAAATAAACGTATATTTATTCAAAATTTTACACTCAGAAAGTAGGAAAAATAGTGCAAACCGCATTATAATAGAAAGTAGGACAAAAAAACAAAGCCATTTTAACAAAAAATAGGACAATTAGGGTCTCTGCAATTGGTTCCCACCAATATATAAGGTATTAGAATCAATATAGCATGTTTATTTTGAATATAATGAAGATTTTGTTGACGTTGATCGGTGGAAATATAAAAATAAGCGTGTTTTGTTTGCATTTGCAAAAATCTCAATGGTTAAATATCATTTTCATAAAATTTCGAATTTATTTGTATCTTTTATAATATTCGAATATGATGAATATGATTACAATCATAAGAAATATATTCTGACGAGTGATTTTACAATATATGCCATAATGATTCGAACACATTTATCGATTATTTCGTTAACCTTCGTTTCGTTTAAGGAGACTTTTCGTGGATATCATTTATTTTAAGTAAAAATCATTTATCTTAGGTATTTGATAACTCTTTCATTAAATAAGTTTTTTTATTTCAAAAAGTCCATTGCAATACATTATCCACAAAATAATGTGAAAACGCTTCCCATATATATATATATATATATATATATATATATATACCAAATCTAAAAGCGGATTTAAAACATTAACTACATCGAAATATTTGATTCATCTGTATACTAATTACTTAAAATCCATAATTAAATAGTGACAATATAAATATTTCAGTTATGTACTTGCAAATTTTATATTAGATATACTTTTTACAAATGTTATTTTTACAATCTCTTCATCATAATTCAAGTATCTTATTTATTTTTAGATGAATTCAAGTTATCTCTGGTGACATTAATGTTTGTTAATATAAAAAATTTCATTGAACATTCTAAAACAATCTCTAAATAATAATTAAATGATTACAATACTTAATTATTAATAGAAGGCATATAATAGTCTATAAAGTATGAAACTTAAAAATAAAATTTTAGATAATGAAAATTGCTTCAGAATTCTACTAAAAGGTAATTTGATTTGAATATAACTTTTTATTTTAAGCTTTAATTCTGTATTCTTTTCCTTTTTTTTGCATTAATTAATGATGAGAAGGAGATAATTGAAATAAAAATACGATTTTAAACAAAATTAAAATTTTAATTATAGACTTTTCGAATAGAAAATAAAACGAGAAAATACAATCTTCTGATTCGAATTTTAAAATAAACGAAAATTCAAAATATAAAATTGATTCGGAATTTAATATTTAACGCTAGTAAACTTCATTTTACAGAGAGAAATAAGTATTAAAATATATGATATGTTTCTTGTTTTGTTTTCAAACTTTAATTAAATGCTATTAATCTCTTATATTATATGAAGTAATCATGTCGATAAAACAACGTATTTTGTTTATTATATACAGTATATTCTTAAATAAAACTGAAAATATGTCATGCAGTCATTTTAAAATGTCTGTATTTTTTCATCCTATTAAATCATTAAAAACATATTTTACTGCTTGCCATTGGCTCAGTAGATACAAACCACCTGATTGTTAATCATGTGTTCGCTTTTGCTCAACAGGATGAACGTGAAGTTTTCTGGGTTTTCTTCACGTTTCTAACATCTAAATAGGACCAGTTTCCCATACAAAGTCCTCCTGGGAGGCATCTCCCCTTGGCAGAACGTCTAGTATTGTGTTGCCTTATTCCATCAATGTTATTAGTTAGAAATCCATTTTAAAGTTATATATATATAATTCATTTATTGTCAGCTTTATAAAGCGTTTCAATCATTTTGTCCAAATAAATTGCTTTAAAATTTACAATAAAATAATTTAAAAGTTGAAATCTAAATGGGATGTACTGTACACGTATAGTACTTAGAGCCGAAGGACCTGAAGATAATATTTTAAATATAGGAAATAAATATTAAGGCTTAGTTTACTAAGTTAACATTATTATGAAGTATTCAGAAATTATAAAATTGATAGTAATCAGTTCAAAAATAGATATTTGTCAAAATTCTTTCAAATATTAATTATTTATGAATAAATTTACTTTTGTCAAAAAAATATTTTTATAAATGTAAAAAGCACATTAAAGCAAATTTAAATGCTGAGTTTGTTTTTTTTTATGAAATTCTAATTTATATTTCAATAAAAATGCAAATTAAGCTAAAGTTGAAAATTAAGAATTTGTTCGTCGTTATGTAAAATTTATTTAACGATTTTATAGAAAAAGTTACAATAAAAAATAGTAGTATCTCTTATTTATAATTTTAAAAAAAGTAATTATTAAATAATGAATATATATAATTATTATGCCTTTGTGTCCTTTTTAACTCTATTTAAAATTTATTTTGTACACTAGTACTTTCTATATATTAAATTATTTTGTATTACTAGTATACAAAAATTATTTTGTATACTAGTACTTTCTATATTTTAAACGATTATCCAAAATGTATAATAAAACAATGGCTTGAAAAACTAGATAATGACAAACAACCAAAATCAATAGATAAAGAGAAAAAAAATTATTAAATTAAAATATGTTTCAAAATTATTTGAAAGAATTAAAAATAGAATCAACTTAATACCGGAAAAAATAAATTCAACTAGAAAACAATTATGTTACAGAAAAGAAGAAAAATATGATATAACAGAGGAGAAAGGAATAGTATATTCATTTGATTGTAATTGTAATCCAAAGAAAACATATATAGGAGAAACTAAAAAAAAAAATTAAAAATAAGATTAAGTGAACATATCAGAGCAATCAAAGGAAACTATGCAAATTCAGCAGTAGCTGACCATTGTAATACAGAAGGTTGTGCAATTGATCTAAATACGGTAAAAATCAAGAAAAAGGAAAAAACACTTATAAAAGACAACTGTATGAGCATTTAAATATAATTAGGCAAACTAATAAAACGAATAACAACAATGGTAGAGAGATCCACCAACCATGGTTAAGCATTATAAGAAGGGGGAAGAAGAGGTATAAAAGATGTGATGAGAACGTATTAGAATCGAAATTAGGTAGAAACGAATAAACAAAAAGAAGTAAGTTAATTGAAATAATAACATTTTAGACAATAATTAAATTTATCGTTTTAAACTGATTTTAATGTATAAAAATTAGGAATGTGTAAAATTGTATGGTTGCTGTGGATCGTGAGTTTAAGTGGAAATGTAGAGAAGATCGGAAATACAGAAATTGTAAGAATTTTTTAAATTTATTGTCGGGAAATGTTTGTGTTTTAACTAATTTTAGTTATAATTGTACCAAGAAATGTTTTTTATTGTTAATTGTAGAAAGTGTCGTTTAAAGGCCTGCTGAGGAGGGACGAACAAGTCCGAAACACATGTTTAAAGTGTATGTGTTCGGGTGAACTAAATAAAGAACATTATTTTTGATCTGTAAGACTAAATATCTGCATCCATAATTTCCAGTTTAATAAGTCCTGTTAATATATAGAAAGTACGAGTATACAAAATAAATTTTAAATAGAATGAATATATATTTTATCCATGAAATTATAAAGAAAAATTCTGATATACAGTATTATATATTCTATTTCTTGTAATGAAATTTGAATATATAATCAGAAACTCAGTTTTTCTTTAAAATGTTTCAGAAATATCCCTTAGCAAAATCTTTAAAAGAGTCGGGTTTAAAAAACATATTATGTTTATAGTGTATTTTATTCATTTTTAAAATATACTGCAGATACAAGTATATAGAATAACACGATACAGTATAGAGTAAGGAGAAAGTGAACGATACATATACAATATATAATATAAGCTTTATATACAATATACTGTTTTATTAACGTAGTAATATTGTTATTGTTCGAATTGCCAGGGTTAAAGTTCAAAACCTTCCGTGTATTCTGACTTGCCATGTAGTATACAGTTACAATGAGGAAATTATATGAAAGTTAAAATATAAATAAATATATGTTTAAAGATAATGTAGATTTGAATACATAAATTTCTCGTATATTAAATGTCAGTCGTTTGATGTTAGAATTTTGTTTTCATTTCGCATGTTTTTGTTACATAGCAAAAGCATAATTTCTAGAATAGTAGTCACTTTAATAAAGCAAAATTCATGTTATGAAATAAAATAATATAAAACATTGAAAAAATTCCATTTTGGATTATACACTGTGTATATTCATTTTCATATAGTTTTTATTCTACGCATATACGTTTGTTTACACGAAATCTAAAAAATTCAATACAGATTCAACTTTCCTTTCAAATAAAATGGATCAAGTTGTGTAACTCAGATTACAACTATCAGTCTCAATGCATACAAGATGGCGGTATACACCTACACACTGTTAGATTTTGAGTATATTATTAAGCGCCGGTCAAATATTATTTTTTAGTTACAAGTTAAGAGAGATTTTTCTCTCTCATTATAATTAAAATATAATGTTTGGTTGTTTTTAAAAAATTATAGTTTTTACACTTCACCCCTGACTAAAATATTTGAATAACGTACAAAATGAGAACAATTCCGGTTTAATATTTAATTTCGCAACCATTTTGAATAGATATAAAATGTCACGGTAAAACATTTCGTAACATTTATTTCTAAAAGATTCTTTCCACAGTCATCAGGATAGTAATTTAAAAATCGTATATGAAATTTGAGAGGCTTATATTGAAACTTGATGGCTTATAGAATTCTAAAAATAGATTAATTTAGTAAAAAGCGTAATAAAAAAAAATTAGTTTTTAGTTCTTAATTAAAATTTTGTTTATAGAAACTGATTTATAATCCTACATCTTAGATTAATAAGTATGAAAATTTCATTTTTTAGACTAAATTTCAAAAACTGAAATCTGTACAAAGCCATAAAATTTATTTGTCCATCCTACAGTATGCAGGCTAGATATGTGGCTATGTAAAAAAGTAATTAATAACTAATATCATAATAGATATTTTATAAAACAGTATCCTATTATGTATAGTTTAATATATCTATTAAGATGTATTAAATTATATTAGATTTTTCTCGATAAGATACTAAAATAGGAACAAAAATCTGAATAAAAAAATTGATGCAAGTTATGTTGTGAAAAAAAGATATTTGTTTTGATTTATGAGAATCTGCGAACATTTCTACTGAAGATCGGATGAATCAATACAAAGAGCCATATCTTTGTTCAATGCATTATTGAATGGAAAAAGTAATACGTTGCTTGAATGTGATGGAGCGTCACTACTTAATCTACTTTAAATATTGTACATATTATTGTGCATTATAAGAAATAATATCTGCTTAAAATCATACAAAACTCTGTTTAATTAAAATTAACAGATAAATGGTAGAATAGTCTTCGTATAAGTTAAGACGTATGACTGTAGATATATTTACGGGGATAACTTATATCATAGAGACTTATGATAACTGCATTCGTACTCTTTGTTTTCCTAAAGCATTCGAAATGCTCACGAATCGTTGAGAGATCAGAATTTCGAATACATTTACATGCACAAAATAATCGTATATTCAAAACCAGAACCAAGTTTTTTTCTCGTTTTGGTTTGTCTGTAGGGACTTGTAAAAGGCCTAATGACCATAGTATCTTTTCTTTATAAAAATAAATAAATAAGCATATTTCAAAAAGTTATAAATCGTATATGCTATGAATTTTTTATAAATTATATAAAGCAATGATCTATTAGGAAGCGAATCGTCTTAAATTGTGATATAATCCTTTAATGATTATTTTTGCACTTATTTGAACAAGCAATTTCAGTAATCCTTTCGCTTCCTACGCACAGATTTTACTGAGATTTCGATCTCTATTCGCACTAAAAATATTCAAATACAGTAGAGCATCGATTATCCGACCCCCGATTAACCGACTTATCGGTTAACCGACCGCGTTCTAGTCGGCAAATTCAAATGTCCGCTAGTGGTGTGACGCTACAATATTTGGTTATGTCTTGGCTACTTTAATATTATTTTTGTTAAATTTTTGCATGTTTTAGCTGGCAGCACTGGCTCGACCATGAAAGGGAGGATAGTATTTAAACCAGGCCTAATACACTATACTAATGATGTATTTTTTCATACTTTTCAGTTATCCGACCAACCCCAGTTCCCAATTAAGTCGGATAATCGATGCTCTACTGTATATATATACAGTAGAGCGTCGATAAGTGGAACCAATTGGGGACTGGGGTCCTTCCAGTTAATGATTTGTTCCAGTTTCCGACTTTGTACGAAAAAATACATTAACCTGTCCGATGTTCAAATTTTTCTCCGTTGCGTATCGCTTCCTGTTGAATTTTTCTCCGTTGCGTGTCGCTTCGTGTTGAATTTTCGTCGATTTTAAGCCTAACGAAAATTTTTATAATAATCATCGAGGCTATCGTATCGTTAAAAATTATTTCTGCATTTTGTACAAACAAAATAAATATATTAAAGAATATAAAAAACATGAAAATTATACTTTAGAAGTAAATTTAGTATCAAAAACATTCGATTCAGCACGACACAGTCCGACTGAAAAATCGTTCTACTTTCCGGCCATTCCACTTACCGACGTTCCACTTATCGACGCTCTACTGTATTACTAATATATATATTAGATCTAGATTCGATTCAGAGACTTGCCATAATGTTAAGACGGCCGAACGACCGAACGTTAAGATGTCAGTCTATTCCAGAAACTCCAAGATGTCGAAAAATTCCAGAAATTTTTTGGTGGTAGTCCGTCCCGGATATGTCGGGTTCCGTCCCTCATCGTCTGGCCGCCCCATTGTGGGCCTGACCAAACCAACAATGGATTTGATTAAAAGATACTCTTACGTCCCTATTCACAACCAAGGAACAAGAGGTAAAGTTAGAAGGTAACCAATTATCATTCATATTACTTTTTTGAACGTGAACGCTTATTGGTTAACTTTTTACTCTACCTCTTGGTTCTTGGTTTTAAATACGGTTGTTAGTGTATTCAGAGTAAAAAGAGTGAAAGATAAAAAATGTTAGGACATCCGGCCGATTGATTAAAGTTATTAAATAACTTTCTTTTGTATTTCTAAAAATAAATACAAAAAAAACTATTGATTCCAAATAACGTGTGGACAGTCTGGATCTCAATTTATTGTCCAGCCTATTCAGATACTACTGCTTTTATTTTATTTTATTGTAGTCTACTAAGGTGAATTGACATTTAATAGCACAATTCAAATCAATTGGCTCACTTTGCAGTATTTTTCCGGCTGTGGTTATTTCTGTACTTGAAACTACGTAAAGACAGCTTAATTCTTGGACAGGGTTCTCGGGTACTTGAGGGTAAAATCCCGGACAAAATTAATTCTTTCAGAAAGACATTGTGCTTCAATTTCAGGATTTGTAAGATGTGTTATTTTTACTCAGTCAGTGACAGAAATACATTTAAAGTATGGAAAAAGAGAAAGATACTTCATTGTAGGAGCATAAAGTCCTCATGTCGCTAGATGGTAAGCGGAAAAATTCGGGACAATCCTGGAAAACTGGGACATTTGGCAACCTTAACCTAGGAATCTAGATATGGAAAAATAGGAACGAGGTGACAAAAATAGTAGAGTGAACGATAAATTGATAACAGTAGACGCCATATGAAAGTTGCAGACATAACTTTCCTATGAATAGAGAAAAGGAGACATGGGTTATTCTTATACGTATCATATATATATATTAATACGCGAATAAATATCAATAGTTATCTAAAACAGATATAGGTTTGTATGGTTCAGGGACAGCATTTTGATATTACAATTGAGCGTCATTATGACAGATATTTCCATGCCGTCGATAGGCGATTAGCATTTCTGTAGTTAATGCATTGGTGGTTCTTGGCATGCTTTTAGGCAGTAATTTTCTCAATTATTTTTTATTCCCGTGAATTTGTGCCAGTGTGTAGTTTAGTCTTATCAAAATGCGGAGTATTAGATTTACGAACAATACACTCAAATCTTTTGGAAACTCATAGACCGCGTTACTTGATTCACCAGTTTATTACTATAATTTTCTATTATTTTTTGAATTATAATTAAAAAAATACATATTTAAATAAAACGTGAATGTAGGGTATGGAATCGCCTAGGCGCGCGATTTCCGCCCTGGTTTAAGTTAACGAACTTTCGTAACGGGAAAACCGTTAGAAGAACCGTTGAGTTTTAAATCGACGATAGACAGACGATTGGCTGGCGGGAAATGACCGTTGGCCGGACGTGTGGAAACATTCAAATTTGATTGGCGGACGATTCAAACGCCGGACACTATTTAAGCAGTAGTTTCGGCGGGAATAGAAGTTCGTATCGGGAGGATCGGATCGGATCGGATCGGATTAGATTAGGATCGTTGTTACCGAAGTTCTAACTGTCTCTCTCGTTGGACGCTACGGAAATCTGGGGAAAGTAAACTCCAGTGGTTTAGTACGAACTTGTTCCTGACTCGGAGGTGTTGTTAATTACAAGTCTGTTTGATCGTAAGGAGTTCTTTCGACGAATTTGTACGGGTATAGTCGGTTGTGGTTTGGACTAGTGTTTGTGCATAATTAATTGTAACGCTACTTTGTATCATTTTGTACATTTGTATTGTAAATATAAACTTTATGTTTCGTTAACCGACTGAGTGGTTATTTTGAACATTACTGTGAAAATATTAAATATAATAGAAAAAATTTTCTGTTTTTTCTTATATGATGATAACTATAAACCTATATAATAATTACTTTTTCGAATAACTATATGAATTTTCAAATTATAAAAACAAATAAATTCAAACTATCATATGATTTAATATACAAACATAAATCTGATATGCTATTTATATTGTTTATAAAAAGTATTTAATTGCTGTCTTATCTTTTAATTTAATATATTTAATTTTTTTTCATCTGTTGTAACATTTTGCGAAAAAATAAAATAAAGATAATGGACTCTTTACTCTGGGTTAATGTTAAATTAATATTAACTATTATTGTTATTAATATCCTTTTCAGAATATTTCGTAAGAAAAAACTGTTAAATGGTTAGTTTTTAAACACTTACTGCCTTGTGGGCATTAAGAGGGCCGTTTTTTTCATATTCATGGTTGGTTCAAACAGATTCAATGAGGAAGATCAACCGGTGAGGGACGAGACCCAACATATTCGAGACAGTCCATGAAAGATTTTGGAGTTTTTCTACTGTTCGGATTCGATTCCGGATCCGTCAGAGCGATACGTTGACGCCTTAATATCGTGGCCACTCTGACAGTTAGCTTTATATCTAAATATGCAATTTGGATTTATATCCTCCATTATTATTAATTTCCTTTTGTTACTAAATATAGACGACCTTCTCATTCTTTGCGTTGCTTCCTTCACACAACCTGAATAAGTATTATTTATTAGATTTGCTTTTGATACAGCCAACTAATTCATAAACAAAAACACTAAAACTGATAAAACTGCTTCAGGATCAATGCAATTTTTATTGAAATTAATTCATTCTTTTTGAATTTTAAAGTTATATTTTTAAGAAATTATATTAGGAAATCTGCTGTTTCTTATCAATAAAAAGAGGTTCAGGTAAATAAGATAAAAAAAAATTTTTGAAAATAAAAATGCGCAATTTAATTTATAAACGTAATTCTAATCATAACAAAAAAATAAAATAATAATAAATAAATGCAATCATAAAATTAAAAAATTATAATTCATTTTTTGTTTTCATTTATGTACGATAATTTTTTATATAAATTTTAACTGCGAATGTAAATAATATAAGTAAACTAATTAATAAATTGAAGTTTCAATTTTAAATATCTAATTTTTTCTTGACATTTCAGTTTTTATAGTGGACGATATCAAAGTAATATTCCTTTAGAAGTTTAGATCATGTACCTTGTCTAAATATACATACAGCCTACTTATAATTTGAATTTTAACTAACTTTCTTCTTGTATTATTTCAAGAAAACATATCTAATTTTAAGTAGATATACTGCTTATATTTTCCTTTTTTTTATTAATAAAGAAATAAAAGCAAACATGTCCAGAAAATTGTTCAATTGTACAACTTTACAATTAATTTCTAATATAAGATTTCACAACTATACACAGAACATTCGATAAGAATAAAATATAATTAATTAATTTTCATGATTTATAAAGTGATAATAACTTAAAAATTGATAAAATGCAGTTGGTTCCTATAATGTATTAGATTTTTAAGGTACTTGAAAATTATAATCAAACATAATTTAAACGCATCATGTAACAAGTACATTTTAATCGATACAAATGGCTTTTATAATATATTATTATTATCAACGATGAATTCATGTGTTCAAGTTACTTGACAATAAGTCTTACACTTTAATTTTTCTTATATCTAACGCTTTTAATCGTTTATAAATAAATAAGTATTCTAATTATAAAATAATATAAAATTAATAATTTTAGGGAAAATATTTTCAATAGCATTTCTTCAAATATTTTTTCGTTAAAAAAATAAAATTTTACAGGAAAAAAAATTATCTTTTGTTAAAAATTAATTTCTTCATTCACTTATGATAATCTATTATATTTTTTAAAATTTAAATCAGCAAGAGTCCTTAAACTAATTTATTAATTAAATTATAAATTTAATTTCCTAATTTAATTTTATCAAATTGGAAGTATTGAATATTTTATCAGCACTAATTTGAATTTTGATTATATATTAAGTCATAAATTAGTATTCTTCTTTTAAAAGTTAAACATTAACGTACTTATATAAACAAATTTCATTTACTGTAAACTCGTAAATTTCAATTATACAAAATGGAATACATATTTTTTATTTGTTAAATCAGAAAGATGTCAAACAAAAGCATCGCATGAAAATATCTCGTTAAAGACATTTTCTTGTAGCATTTTTTAAAACGAACTTTCATATTAAAAAATTTAACGCATTAAAGTGCTTGTAGAATTAATAATATGCGAATTAATAAAGAATTTATCCCGTGTTACATTAAAAGTTGACAATATATTATTATTATTCACTATTACAAAATTTTTTTCTAAATGATATTCATCCTATAGGAAAATATTTCTTGACGAGTAAAATCTGCAAAACATAATGTTTGCAATCTAGCAACATTATTTGCCAAGTACTTTTGACAATATAATGACAAACATATAAAATATAACCACAATACTTCTTTTAGGAGATAGTGATACTTTTTGAGGGATTTTTGCAACGTTACACAGTAAGGCAATTCCAATAACTTTTCTGAACTTCAATGACAGATACGAAGACAACCGAGTCCCATGCCAAACACGTCGTCTTCTATAATCTCTGGTGGGTTGACCGGAAGCCACCAGACTAGATTAGAAAGAAAAAGGAATATGATGGTTCCCAAGCAAGAACTATCGAAGACCACCGAAAAGGATTTCCTTGTAAATCTGGACAGATTACTGTCAGCTTGACGCGAAAAATTGACCTCCAGTCTTGATGCACCATTAGCTCTGAATAATATAATCCTTTTTTCGAAAAATTCAATTTTTCATTCGGTATAGAGCATTATGTGATTCGATAAACATCGCTTTGTCATTTTAAATCTTTTATGATACTTTTTGCATCTCAAACGGATGAGATACACAACAAATTAAAATTAAAGAAAATAATAATTTGATTTTAAAGGAGTGATATTATCAATACATTTAAGATAATTACACTTGTCCATAAATGAAATTATTCATACAGATATGATTTTAATATTTTAAAATTATATAAAGTAGTCAGCCAAGAAAAACATCAACAACAATAACAAAATCTTGAAATCAAATCATAGATGAAATCCTCGAATAAATTACAATAGATTCGTTCAAGATATTCTTCAATGCCTAGAGGCTAATAATGCTTACTAATTAAATTGTTTTAAATATCCGAAATGCAGAAATTTGCAACGATATTTAATTAGCTTTGAGGAGAGATAATTCTCCTATCACTCAAATATGTTAAAATAATTAAATTTTCTAAAGATCCTCTCATAAATATAATTTTAAAAATTACACGTTAATATTATATTGATTACTTTTGTTTCAATTAACTTACTGTAATTAGTAATTTAAAATATACATAGAAATAAATATTAAAGTTTAATATATGTTATGAGTCATGAATAAAATCTCGTTAATATGAAAATTATTCAACTAAGTTTCAAGAAAAAATTAATTACGATAATTTCATATGTTTTAATGCACTTATTTATTCATGAATTTGTAATAAAATAATTTTCATTTTAAGAATAATATTTATTAATTAAAATGTTAAATTATAATTATTAAAATATGTTTGTTAATCATGTATCTAAATTATCGTATAGATTTCTTTTATATTTATTTAATTAAAATTTTTTAAATAATTAATCTACATAATTCTGTCTATTGATGATAAAGTATAAAATAATTTACATCCTTTAATAATTTATTCTTCTGACAAAAGATTTTAATCACTTCAGAAAAAACTTAAAGAACAAAAAATCTAGTTTTTTATTTTATGTATAATTGCTCTCATTTAAGAAAAAATATCTTTTCTTTTTTTATAATTTAGAGTTTATTGAACTAGTAGATGCATTATTCATAAAGCAGTACTTTCAGTTTTTTACATTAATCTTGGATTTGAAATAATGAATTTTATAATTCTGAAAAAAAATTCCCTTGTTATCCATTTCATTCATACTGTAACATTTAAAAAATGACAGGAAAATGTTGTTACAATCTATTCTAAATAAATACATTGTGTTATATTTCATATTAATTTTTAGTAAAAATTCTATAACTAAATATTTAAATTAGTGAATACTTTATTTTAAAATATTTTTGTACATTTAAATTTCTTTCTTCAGTTAAGAAGTATAAAGATACATCATAACTTTAAAAATTTACATTTTTATATGACAAATTTGCAAAAGACTTTGAAGTAGAAAACTTTAAATCATTAATAAATTCTCGTAGATTCTCTGGCTTACTCTGAAAAATTCGTTTACGGTGGTAAATTGTCGATATATCAATATCGATATCCGTGATATTGCGAATACTTTTTTGGAGAATGCATAATGTGAAGACATAATTCGATGATCATAAACGAGTTTAAAATGATAATGAAAAAAAATTCGGAATAAATGGAATCAATATCTTTAAATAAGCAAAATCCTCTGGGAAGTACCCATTACCATTCGTAGCTTAAAACGATAATTCGCTCGAGGAGAAAATCATTATTCAGCATCCTTGAACCAGATGCGATTGTCAGACTTTTATAGATCTGTAGTAATTAATGGCCGAATAAAATAATAAGTGTATTGGAAATTTTACTATTTTTATAATAGATAAATTTACATTTGTAGTAATGGCAAAACTGTCAGAAATATGTAACAGTTAATTAGAATAGTTGGTTAAAAAGTATTTATTTCTCTAGTAATGGAAATAAATGTATTTATTGTATTAAAATTGACTGCTAGAAGCATCGATTTAAATATAGAAATAACTGCAAACTTTTAATGTTTAGGGATACCATTCTGAAAGTTACAACTGATCCTATGCAGTTAATCATTCTATACGTGTATTATCAATTAATTTATAATTATTAAAGATATGATTACACTCAGAAATTTCGAGCTGAGACAAAAATTAATAAAAGAAAAAAAATAGAGATAAATAATTATATACCACCGGTTATATAATTTAGCATTTTGATATATCATTTCTAAGAAAATCTTTATGCATATGTGATGATGTTTTTATCTCTGGTACTAATCAAAAATTAATTTATTTATGAAACATATAAAATATTTAATTATAAAATCAAGAATAATAAAATAATTTAAAATATTTTTGAATATTTGTTCTTTCTTGTAAAATTGTCAATAACAAATTAATTATTCAGTAATACCGTGAAAATAATTGTATTTAGGCTACGACGAATTATATTTATTCAAATATCTCTTATCGAGACTATATTTTATCGCATAAGATGGTAGAAAAATAAATATAAAAATTAGATTTATTTTCTTTTAAATTTTAATTTAAAATAATAATTATTATTTAAAATTCTAATTTGGAAAAAATACTGCATTATCATATTCGAATAAAATCAAAATGAAGATTACTTGTAGGTATTCATGTTATAATTATCGAATATTTAAATAACGACAAAGAAAATAAAATCATAAATTAGTATAGGCTAATTTTAATGCTTTATATTATTGCAATATAAAGATAGAAATCTATTATATTCTAAGCAAAATATTTCAGAAATTTAAGTCGTTTATTTAATAAATGTTTTAAATATAAATTACTTAGAATATATAAGATAAATAAAAGTAATGAATTATATAAGCTTTCATATTTATTGCTGTTTGTTATGTAAAATTTATTGTAAAGATAATGTATATTATTATCGAATTATTATAATTAATTTAAAATTTTTATAACAAAAGTTGTTTAATGTCAACTTAGCCTTGAATATTACAAAGAGAATAGATAATGAATGTATAAAAATAAAATTCGCTTCTTTAAATGTCATGAGTAAATATAATATATTAAGATCTGACAGAAATTACTGCATCACAATTTTATTTAAAAGTGTTTTAAATCGAAAAATTAATGAGTTTACTATTACTGATCGAACTTTTTTATATGTTACAAGATTCTTGATGTTTATTTTCTATGTATTTTAACTCATTGAAAATATTTAATTATGTTTAAAGTGCCATTCGAAAAATACTGCTTGCTTACTTTTCTCTGATGTTTTGAAGCTTAGATTTTGTCTTTTAAATATATAGTTTAGTATGAATTATTTCTGAGATAGACACTGCTATGGATCATTATTTCCGTAGGGAAATTTTGAAATGTTTAAAATAAATAGATAAATATAAAGCTTTAATTTTTGATTCGATGAAGATATAAATAAGTAATTTTTACTCAAACTTTTAAAACAAAGTCATCGTTTAGAAAATAATGCAATTAATCATAGTTATATTTAAATATGATACCATAGTAAATATGGTATCATATTTAAATAAAAGTTTTCAGAAGTTTCAATCGTATGAAATTTATCAATAAGTTTACAAATAAAATATTTTAATTATTTATTAAAAACTCCTTTACAAAACATATATTTTTTCATCTAAATGAGATTTTCAAACATGTAGTTCGGGAAAGTACTGCCTATAGAAAGCGATTCTTTTTGATGGAAGAGAACTGATGCGTTTTTCTTGGATCTTTACGAAATTTCACTACGGCTAATTTTATCGTTCATTAAATAATATTATCTGAGTTTAGACTGAGTTTTATCCTGTATTTTCCTGAGTTTGAAAGCTTTGTATAACAGTTTAATTAACTGAAGGAACTTCAGTTAATTAAACTCTTGTTTTCGTTACGAAACTGTATTAAGGAATAGATTTAAAATTTGAATAACGGTACAGAATTGTTGAGCTTAATCGAGTTAAGGAAATACCTGAATCGACAAATCAGATATTATATATCCTAGATACATTAACATCTTTCATTCCCTTAATATCATAAAATTCGATCTGCAATTTATTTTGTGGATATTTTAAAAATTATTAAAAACAGAATTAGAAATCAGTTCATTATAAAATCAATACTAATACAAAACTTCAGAAATATGAAGAAATTAATGTTTTTAATTTGTCAAATAAAGAAAAAGAATTTGAAAATATAACAGGCAGAATTTATGATTTTTCATTTATTTATTTTTTTTAATCTTCTTTTTTTAATAAGAATGCTTAAAATAGCTGATTTTAAATATAAAAAAATTGATTAAAAAATTTACAAAACTCTTTTCTTTTTATCTTCAATTAAATATAAAGAAAATTTTTGACTTTAGACACGTTTTTAAAATAAATTTTTAAATTTTATGATTGATGATAAAGTTTATTTAAAATTTTATATAATTTATTAAAATTATAAATTCAAAAGACTTTATAAAATCTATTAGAAAAGTGTAGAATCAAAATTCTAAAAGTAAAAATAAAAAGAGGAAAAAATTGTTAAATTCATTGATTAAATAATAAAGCATCCAGAATTAAAATTTTAGTACATGTGTTAGTAAAAAGAAAAAAAAAATATTATTTCTCCTTTCAAGATAAATAATATAACTCAAGTGACTGACTTTTCAAGGAAGAATTTTCACTTTATGAAGTTTGTTTCTAAATAATTTAGTTTAGAGTTGTTGAAGATGTTTGCAGAAACTGCATTTGGTCAACAAATCTCTACGGGATTATTTTCTATCGTCAAAAAAATAAAAATAAAAATAAAAAATAAAAAAAACATGGGATATTTTTGAATGAAAGTATTGCAAATTTACTCAAATATGTTTGTATATTTATCAATTTAAAAAAGTTAGATAAAGAGAAAAATATTTTCAGAACTTTTTAGAGCAATTTGGTACATAAATAAACTAGCAGACTATTCATAAAATGAAACTTTCAAGATAACAGAATATATTGGTATTGATAGAAATTCCAATCAATATTTTTTATGAAGGTAAATGGAAACATAAATCTATTATTCACATAATATTTTATAAATAAATTGCCTTAAAAATTAAATATTAAGTAAACAAAAATTACATTTTAATGAAAATTTATATATTTTTTTTTTATTTATATTTCGTTTCTATTGAAATTTGTTATCAATGAATCTAGTTTAGTCGTAGATCAATATAAAACTGTAAAAATTTTCTGAGTAATTACTATCTAAAATCTTCGAAAAGAAAATAAATTATTGTATTTTTTATAGTTAATAGTCAAAAATATATTTGAAATGTTTAATAAGATGTGATAATGAAAATACCACACAAAATTATTACGGTTAATTACAATTTTAAAATGTTTTTTATATGATAAAGAATATAGACATTTTTTATCTTTTAATATACTAAAATATTTATATTATTCCATAAAACAGAATAAATATTGTAAATATTTCGTTTTGATCGTTTCGACTGTTTTTGTTGCCCTTATTTAAGGTTCTGTTATCGGTGTTGTTTTTTTCTTGTTTATTGGGCATTACTTGTATTAATTAAATAAAATAAGTAAATAAATAATAAATTTTAAAATCCGAATATTCTGGATTGAATTAAATTGGTGGTGCCCCATGAAATGTTCATGCAACTCAAAACTTGGGCAATCTGCCAAGGGGATGCTTGCCGGAAGGAAACTGGTCCCTGTTTAAGTGCTATACACGTTAAGAAAAACAGTAAACTATACGTGGCAAGTGCGTGTAAATTATGTAACTTATTGTGACCGTCATAATGCCTGGAAGCATATTTTAAAAATCACGTGACTTCCCGTCTAGAACAGAAAGTTCGTGTATAGTTAATTGGAGACTCCGGCCCCTCAACTTTCCATAGCTTGACTCGATTTTCATCTATCTTACTCCATTCTCGAGATTAACGAAAGACGGACGGACAGAGGACAGGAGGACGACAATGGGAATTTATATGTCTGCAATTTGAAAATTGCAACCCAATAAATATATTTTATACATTCATTCCGTTTTCTAGTATCTGAATTTAATTCTTGTAAAATCGAATGATCATAAGATAAAATATTTTTGTAGAAGAATTTAAATCTCCCGTTCAAGATTTTCATGTGTCTAGTTGTTTTCAAATTGTACTCAGATGGATGCAAGTTATTGTAACTGTACCCATCGTGATATTACTATGGATTAAATCCATATAAATAAAATTGAAAACACGACTCTCATTAAATGCATAAATAAACGAAAGCTTTGCATATAAATTTAACATTTTTAATATTTTATATACAATAGACCTACTATTAAAAATAAAATCTCAATTTTTGCTAATTAATCAGAGTGAATTTCCGATCTTACAAGAAATTACAGCAATATTCTATCAGAATTATGCATTTTTTTAATCCTGTCATCATGCTTTTAAGTCGTTTCCAGTGATAATAATGGTTATTGTTTCACTCGTTTTTCAAATAAGTTTTATATTCTAAAATATAATGAAATTAATTATTGATACGCAAATAACTATTCATATAATTTGCTGTTTTTATTTTTAATAAAGCAAAATATGTATATTTTAATACTATTTTTTTAATTATTTCTATGAAGAAATTTATGTTTCAAAAAATTTAAATAATAATAATGATAAATTTCATTAATCGAATTTCATTTGAAACATTCAAAAATCGAATTTAATATTTCAAATCAAATCCTAATTAACCATTAATTCCACTTAATCGTACAAATAGTTTAAATAACAAGCTCATATTTACAGGTTTATAATAATATATTTCACTGGTATCTTAGAAATGATTATATTGGATTATTGATTGATTATGATAAACCTAAACATAGGAGAGAAATTATAACATAAATAAGAATGTTTTGCAAAGAATCTAGGCCGAGGATCACATGGCCAAGCCGGTTAAAGTTTCAGCCTACCGTTCTGAAGAACTCGTTATCGAATCCTGACGAACACCCCAGGAATTTTTAAATGGGCGGTCCGTCCTGGATATATTGGGTCTTTCTATTATCACCAAATCGTCTTTGGAGAATCCAGCAAACCCGTGATGAGCATGGAAAAAAGACATCCTAGTGCCAAGGGTAGGGGAAAAATACTTTGGAAGTCTTAATTATGAAGCAAAGTTATACTTCAGAGTATTAAATTTTGCCTGCAGAATGGACCAGTTGTAAAGATAATGCTTCGAGGGATCCTGGATCGAATTCAAATCATAAATATCAAAAAGTTTTTATGGGTTGATTAAAAGGCATGCTTAATTTCCCAAGTGTAGAAAGAATTTTAAAATGTGTATATATTTTTTTCATATTTTCCTGATATTGATATATTAACGTATATAAACAAACACATTAATTATAAGTTTCTCTGAATCTATTCTATATATATACGAGTTCGTATAATACTTAAAATCGCACAAACGTTTTTTCTTCACCAAAAAACAAAACAAATTCAGCAACAAGTTGCTTAACTCTCCCGTCAACTTTTCGTGGCGCCATCTGTTATCATATTTTATTAAAAAACTTTTTATATTTTTAACTATTATAATATGGCAAAAATGTTAATAACAAGTAAAATCGTTATTAAGTCTCAGTAATGTTAAAAATAACACTCAGTCGGTTGAATAAATCACAAAGTTTATATTTACAATACAAATGTACAAAATAATACAAAGTAACGTTACAATTAATTATGCACAAACACTAATCCAAGCGACAACCGACTATATCCGAACAAGTTCGTCGGAAAAACTCCTTACGATCTCCGCAAACAGACTTATAATTAGCAACACCTCCGAGTCAGGAACAAGTTCGTAATAAACCACTGGAATTCACTTTCACCAGATTTCCGTAACGTCCGACGAGAGAGACAGAACTTCGATAACAACGATCCGAATCCGATCCGATCCCGCCGAAACTACTGCTTATATAGCGGCCGGTGTTTGAATCCCCCGCCAATCAAATTCGAATGTTTCCACAACGTCCGGCCAACGGTCACTTTCCGCCGGCCAATCGTCCGTCTATCGTCGATTTGAAACACAACGGATCTTTCCAACGGACATTTCTAACGGCCGTTTCTAACGGTTTTTCCGTCAAGAAAGTCGTTATCTTAAACCAGGGCGGGAATCGCGCACCTAGGCGAATCGATACCCTACAGTCTCTATTGAAAGATCTCTATTTAACCGTCTCTATTGAAGATACATACGACACTCTTTATCTCCCACCCCTTCGACCTTTAATCACCAAAATTTAATAGCATCAATCCCTCTAATAAGCAAACCTTCCTGGAAAATTTCAGAAATTTTCGACAAAAAGCACAGGAGTTATTAAGCTTCAAACGGGTTGAACAAAATCGTGCCCCCACACACATACCAACATCCATACATACAGAAAAACCCCCCGAATTATTTTGTTTTGCATTTCTCGACGTTTCAAGGTGACCTGAGTGCAAACATGTAAAAATCATGGGGGGTCACTTCTTGACCAATCGTCATACTTTCCCTCTGTTATATATAACAACCAGGAAAGTAAAAAACCGTGGCACTGGGAATCGATGAATCATCACAAAAATTTCGTTTCTAAATTTGTTTTGCAATAATTCGATTAATTAATTCAAATAAAATTTGGAATTTTGTGATCACAAGTAATTGCATTATTAAAAACACCGCAACGTATCTACGATAAATTAATGTATTTATGTGTTAAGAAAATAATACATAAATAGATCTATATTTCATTCTATTTCTTTTAATATAATTATTGAAAATAAAGCAATTATTAAAATTAAACAGATTATTAAAATACTTTAATTAATTAACACCGATGTTTTTCCTTACTTATGAAAATTTCTTTGTATAATAATTGAATTATTATACGTGGAAATGTATCACGTGTCGTCATTTCTCTAAAATTAGGATTAATTTTTCAAATTAAACATTAATTTAAATACGATAAACAGCTTCGCATTAATGTTCTCATTTTCTTAACTAACACGGTAACATTTTCATTAGAAAAATACTTTGAGTAAAAATGACAAGTAAAAGTCTACATTGTGTTAGAATATTTTAATTTTAGTTGATTTTAATATTCTTTTTTCAAATAATTTTTCAAAAATCTTTATTGATTCTTTGCCATTATTTAGTTGAAACCTTGCATTAATAATCATTTCTAAAAATATTTCATAAGTAATGAATAAGTTAATTAAACAATGTAATAAAGGACTAATATATTGCACAACTTTCATTAATTTTCACAAGTAACAAATAGAATAAATCAAAAATTTATCTTACGCAAGTGTTGTTGTAATTGTTCCAAATGAAGAATTGTGGATTGAATAAGTAATTAATAAGTTACTTGTATTGTTACACTTTTAGTTGTGATTTATAGAATGAAATTTTATAAAAATAATTTCAACTATTCATAAAGTTTAAGCGAATTTTATTATTTAATGATAATCATTTAGTTTTAAAAATTAGTATATTTTAAATTATAATTAGTTATTACAGAAACATTGATTTTATGATCTTTCTCATTGTTTTTTATTATATAATTTCAAAGAAATTTTCAGTTCTTTCAATCAAAATAGTTTATCTTTTAACAGTTTCGAATGCTATTAGATTTTTTAAAAGTTTTTGCAGTTTTCTATATAAAATTTACGTGAAGTTAAATATTAAGTTCAAATTGATTTTACTTGCTCATTATACAGGATGATCCAATATCTATCTAACAAGTTTAGTGCCTTATTGCAGCCGAACGAGGTATACAAATCTTACTCAAACACCATTCAAAATCAGAATTTGAAGCCATTAAAATGGGTTCAATTGGGTTTACCTTCAACTTCAATCTCGATTTTCCTCAATCTTAAAGTTTGACATCACATTTTGAAGAATGCCTTTCAAAATAGTGTATATTTTGCACTCAATAGATGACTGGAACTCTCAAGTCTTGGGTTATTTCTAAAATATTTCCATAAGAAGAAGTTTCAAGAATTCACATATAGATAATATGCAGGTCAATTCCCTTCCATATTCCTGTCTATGGTCGTTGACCTGATGACAAACATATAGATATATTTGTAATATATATGGTTTCAAATGCTAGTGATACGTGAGTAAAATTTATATATCTCCCCGTTCAAATTATAATAAAGCAATAAATTTAATAAACAAGTTTAGGGTCAATCTATATTTTTAATACTGAATAATTTCGACGTTTTTTCAGTAGTTTTATTTTTAAAGTTTGTACTGGATTGCCTTTTATTCTTGTTGTAGTTGTTATGAGTAAGCATAAAATTGCTTGAGAGAACGAATCATACAGGAAAACTACATGATACAATCAAACAAAGAATGTATTTCCATCTTAGTGGTGTTCCAGTATGATTCGTTTTCTCGAGTAATTTTTATGCTTACTCATAACCATATTTTAAGTTTTTTATTTCAAGTAAACTTAATAGATTTAAAAATTCAAACTTTCTGTTATGTAGTTTAACAGAAATTTTTCTCAAAATATTTGAAATATATGTAATATATCTATAACCATTCCATGTAGATTCATCCCATTTATAGATTGTCACAGAAAAACTATAGAAGAAAGGAAAAACTTTTCGCGATGTCTTCTGAATTCAAATAATCAGCAATAATTATTTTTATAGCATAGAATAATTATCAACTTCATTGCCTATCTTTAAATATTTTAAGATTAATAAATAGTAACGTTTTTAATTAAATTATTTAATAATTTGAAATGAGTTCTTCGTGAGTTGCAATTGCGTTTGTTGTTCGCTTTTATTAACACAAATTCGCATACATTTCTGAACTTTTCTAGAATATTTTGTATAATATTAGCTATGGCATTGTTTCCTTCTGGCTATGAAATGTCATTACATAAAAATGTTATTTTACCTCAAATTTCTTCAAAAATCGGTTTTTAATTGATGATAACTTAGCCTATACAAAGGAAAGAAATTTAATCAATAACATAAACTGCAAATATCATAACATCTTTAGAAAAACTTCATCTAATCTTTTGAATAAATATAATTGTGTAAATGACATTTTCATTCTTCTAAACGTAGCTTCTATATTTAAAATCTTATTATCTAACATCTTTAAATCAGTGTGTACAAATGACGAAAAAAAAACTATTTTGTTAAAAATGTTTGCTTCATCTTCTTGAAAGAAAATGCGTTTATAAAAACTAATGTATTCGATTTTAATAGGTTGATATTTTAGAAACGATTCGAATTGTTATCAGAAACGCAAACAGAAAGAAAATTAGGTAATTGTATTCTGGTTTGATCGTTATCATTTAAGCAAAAAATTATCTCCTTAGAGGCCCGACTTAATCGAGGATAATTTACACAAGAGAGAAAAATCTTGTTAAGAGATCTCTCTTTAACGTTTTTGAATCCATAGAACTTGTATGATTCATTCAAAAAATAATATAGTTATTTATGCGATATTTTCGAAAATAAATTTTAAAGAACAACCCAATTAAATAACAATAAAGTTATTAAATTTGAATAAATGTTTAATAGAATATTATAGAAAGACTAGATACATCTCTGTCTACATTGTGTTGCGGCATGATGACTTATCGTTTCATAAATTTTTTTTTTATATTTCTTTGAAATTTGTCTCCTTCCGATACCAAGACCTACTTAGGTTTCTTTCAAATGAGTATAAGATTTAATTCTGATAGACAGAGAGATGGTATTGTCTACAAATCATCTGTTTTCTTACAATTGACTAAATCGTTCAGTTTGTGCACACAAAACTCCTATAAGATAAAGAAAACAGTGCAAGTTTCTTGATTATTTTATATTTGAATAGTTAATAATTTAAAATTGCATAATAAAAAATTAACCTCGGTCTATTTACTTGATATAAAAACTGTAACTCTTTTGCTTAAACCATTCTCTTTTACATTTAAATTTACTTTTACTGGAAACAATTTAAGAAATATATATATATTTTTTTTAATTCCGGAAATTTCTAAAGAATTCGTTTCATATTTTTTATTGTTTTATATTTGACTTTAATATCGAAAATAAAATATTTGGCAATTAAACTGAAAAAACTTGGAAAATTTAAAGAAAACAATATAGAATAAAAAAAAGGTTTTAATATTGTTCAAAGTAATATCGAAATGCTGCCCACTTTTATTCTCGCTTATACAACAATTGGAAACATTTTTAAAACTCATTTAAATTCATCACTCCCATTTCCTTTGCCACATTACGGTTAATGCTTTCTGTACCCTAATCTCCGGCGTCGATTTGATTTTTGGGAAAGAAGAAACAGTTTCTAGGAGATAAATCAACGAAATAAGAGTGTTATTTTATTCTATTATTCCTTGCTTTACCAAAAACGTAATCATTACTACACAATAAAGTATCGTATGTTATGCTAAAGAACCGACTACCATTTTCCGAAAAGGATTTTTATTGCCAGGTATTTAATTATTATCATACAATTCTATTAATGTATGTGTTTCGTTCTTATTTTCACAAAACTTGTAACAAAATTTAATGTTTCTCTTCGACAACAATTTACAAATATACACAATCTTAAAAATTCTGTATTGAATGTCCACTTTCGTGTAATGCAATCATACAAACATTACAATTACAAATTACCAATAAATTTTTTTTGAATATTTAATTGGATATCTGAGAAAAATTCCGTACATATGGAATTTTTATATCTTAATTTACTTAATACAACTGATAGACAATAGCGGTGGGTTAATCGATATCGCGAGGGGTTAGATTTTATTTCTGCATGGTTTTACATATTTTTAATGACTCAGTTATGAATCTTATTTGTAAAATTATGGCAATAAAGATAGGTATAACTTTAATTCAATATGTTATAATTTGCCTACAACATTAGCTTCTGTAATATTTATTACAATTCTATATTTTGTTGTATGATCACGTCGCACTTATAAGTAAAACATTCTTTTGAGAATTAAGTAATTTACTTGGATAGTCTTCTATGTTCTAGGAGAACACTTGATGTAAAACAATATTTTAAATATTCTATTTTACAGAATAAAGACTAAATACTCTTATATACATAAAGTCGTTATCGAAGAATGAATAATGAAAAATCATGGATCATTTAATTGAAAAAAAAACTAATTAAACTGGCTTTATTTAAGTTTATCTTAATTCTTATACTAATTAAATTCTTCTTTTTTAAATAAAAAAGATTTCTCCTTTTATATCAAATAATGATTTTCGATTACAAGGTTTGATGTACGACATTAACTGTCGTACATCAATTGAAATCTATATGTTTTCTAGAAGCGATGAAATGATTATGTCATCTCCTACACTGTTATATACAAAATAATAATAATATTAAAGGTACGAATAAAAATTGGAAACTCATTAGTTTAAACTATAAAATCTCAAGAGTAACCAATAATTTATTCATCTCCAACTCTACTTGCTTGTTAGTTTGCCTCAAGACATATCTTAACTCCATCGTTTTTATTTTTTTATTAGTAATCGATTTTAACTTTCATACTATAAAGACATTTACAAGATAATACATCTAATTTTCGTTGTCTTTATTGATGTCAATCAACGATATTATGGCTAACTCTTGATTTCGTAATCATTTATCTGCTTTCTCCTTATCCTAATTTTATTGTTTAAATAACAGTCTTGAAAATATAATTTGAAATATTACATTTCGTAAATCATTAGGAAATTTTATCTTGTAATATTTAGAGTATGTTTATTTATTTATTTATTGCTGTAAATAGTTTTCATTTTAATGCAGTAACTTAACGATGTAAAACAAACTAGTTTTTATTTTAAAAGAAAATAAATTATTTTTTCATGATTTTTTTTCATTAAAATTAAGCTATCAGCGACAATTTATTTGCCCTATTTTATTAATAATTTCTTTGGAGTAGATTGATTTAATAAATAATAAAAAATATAAGAACATTTTTTAATTAAGAAAATTTATCTAATTTTTATTTCTATTACTTTCCCGGCTCTGTTATATATAAGAGGGAAAGTATGGCGAAAGATTAAAAAATGACTACCCCAAGATTTTTACATTTTTTGACTCGAGATTTTGAAACGTCGAGAAATGCAAAAAAAAAAAATTAGAGTTTTTTCTGTATGAATGTTAGTGTTTGTGTTTGTAACGATTTTGTTCACCATCTTTGAAGCTTAATAACTCCTGTGCTTTTCGTCGAAAATTTCTGAAATTTTTCGAGAAGATTTATGTATTTTGGGGGTTGATGTTGTTAAATTTTGGTGGTTAAAGATCGACGGGTTGAGGAGATAAAAGAGATCATGTGTCATATCTCGAGTAGGATCGGACTTTACAATTTTTTATAAAACCCATACCTACTCTGAAAATTAAGCTTTTTGCCATATTATAATAATTTAAAGTATAAAAAGCGTTTTAATAAACTATCATAGTTGTTGGCGCCACACACGCAGTTTTAAGTGTTGTCGGGAAAGTTAAGCAACTTTATTGATGTCAATCAACGATATTATGGCTAACTCTTGATTTCGTAATCATTTATCTGCTTTCTAATCTTATCCTAATTTTATCATTAATCCTACAAATTAAGTTAATATAGCCGTTTCCAGCCCGATAATTTCGGCTTTGGTTGGTGGTAGCTTTATATGTTACGGGTTGGCTGTTGTTGATTATTTGTTAAGCAACTCGCTTTTTTTTTTTTTTGAGAAATAAGTCTTAATCTTCTATGTATTTCAAATGTGAATTATACTAAAAGACACTTTATAATAAAAACTTTACTTTAAATTCAATACACACGGTCAAATGAGATTAAAATTTATTTAAAAAATATTTAGATTACATTAATTACAGTTATTATAATGTCAATATTAGATATTACATATTAACATTTTTATGTGATGTGTAAAGGATTCGAGTAAGTTTAAAATGTATTATAAATTTAGAAACTTTTTACACTTTTCGAATATTCTAAAATATCACAACTGGAAAAAAAATTATAATACATAAAATATGTTCAAGAAGAAAAGATAAAATTTATGATTAAATTTAGATAGGTTGGTTTTTCTCTCAATTGATTAATGAAAAATAATGCTAAAGAAATTTTATTGTCAAAAAACATCAAGTAGAGAATTGATTACTACTGAATGATGCTTTCTATATGATAAAAAGAAAGATGCAATTGAAAACAATATATTCAGAAATGATTAATTTAACTTATCTTACGCATATAATTCAAATACTCATCTTAGAGATGCTAAAAGCAATTTGTATTTTAATCGAATCCCGAAAAAGTTATTATTGTTAAATATTATTCATTTCTAGAATATAATTGAAGTTGAATAATTTAAGTTGTCCATATTTTTAAACTTATCAAATGTTTTTTGGTATTTTAGTAAATTGCGTAAATAACGCCATACAATTATTAAGCATAATATAAGGCAAACGCCTTTATTTCACTATTAATATGTTAAAAATTCTTATAGTTTTTGAAATTAAATAACTTCGTTATATCTTGATGAAAAATTATATTATAATGTTTAAAATAATATGGTTAATTTCCATAGAAAAGTTCCAAAAAATACGAAAAATACTATCAACAAATGTTTCCTTGTAGGCAACTGCAAGAAAACATTCTCCATGTTTCTTTAGTTTATTATATAATTTTCATCAAGATATGGTGAACCTATTTTATTTTATTTTTCCCCATTATGTAAATGTGTTTATAATGATAATTCTGGCGAAAGTATCACTATAGGGAAAATAAAATTCCGGATCTAGCAGCTGTCTACATGAAAATAATTGTTAAGAGTTAAAGTTTTTAGTGTTTATTATTAACGAAAATGCCCAAAAAATACATTTTAAACATTAATGCATAATTTCGTATTTGTTTTCCAGAACATAAACAAGAATTAAATCTTGCTCATAACATTTTTAATTAAAAATTATAAAATTACAATATATAATTTAAATATTACCATATATTTTTAATGATCGATTATTTCAATTTATTTAAGTATAATTAAATTGAACGAGACCATACCTAAAACTTGTAACACTTGTCAACAGAACTTATGCAAAAATGATTTTTAAAAATATATAAAATAATATCAAAAATTAGTATAATTTTAAGCTATAAATAATGTATATTTTTACTTATTTACTAGCTGTAACTCATTAAAATTGCCGGAGAAAAGTTGTAGTTTGATTTGTTGGGATACGGCAACGCAACATGTGGGTGATCTGTCAAAGAGGGGTGCCTCCTTCTGTGGAAAAGTGACTCCTATTTAGGTGTTAGATAGGTGGAGAAAACCCGAAGAACTCGACGTGACCAGCCCGTTGGTGTGACGTGAACCCTGACTAACTACCAGTGTTCAGTGGTTTTATCCACTCGCTCACTAGAGGTAAAGTAATAAAAAAAAACTCAATTTTTTCATTTCTTTTCTCTCCGGTGGCCGAAGGAAAAGAAAGGAAATAACTTCACATTAAGACAGACTAAGAATAGGCGACAATATTTCGATATTGTTGAGAATAAAATATTAAATCTGACGGAAATTTTAATCCCGGAATCAACTCTTCGGGAGTTGGCAAACTGAGTACACCATCCAGTAAAATTGGTACATTTAAACGTTGCAGAAAATATAGGTGCCACGGATGATATTAGCTAATGAATTTTGTCAATGCCATATTCATATGCATAATTTTATAATGATTTTAAATTTCAATTCACTTACATTCGAGAAAGTCAATTACTTACGATGCAATGGACAGGATAAAATTAACTGAAGTACAGTACATGTACATTTCAAAAAGTTCTGTTAAGTAAGATTATTGTTGCCAACTTAGCTGTTTTGTATCTCGATCTAGCTATTTTACTTTTGAGTTTAAAAGAATTAAGAATAAAAGAACTATAAAAGAATTATAATTTTTCTATTGTTTATTTTTATATTTCCTCTAGCTATAAAAACAAACATTTTTTGATGTTAATAGAGAACTTTAGCTACTTTTGCATTACGATTCAACTATTTTTATTTGACTGCTGTTGGCAACATTGGTTAAGATCTATCAAACGATAAGAAAAATAATAAAAATTCGTTTTTACTGCAACTGCATTCGAATTCAAATTTTTCTTAGAACCGTTAGTTAAATTTTAACGGTTCGAGTAGCGCCACAGATGTACTGTACAGACATAGGATAATGTGGAAGGTGTATTCAAATTAATTTGAAAATCACTTAGGCAAAAAATGGATAAAATATTTTAATAAGTCTATATATTGAACAATGAGACGTGAGAAGAAATGAAACCCGTCAATTTTAAGCTTAGCCATAGCATTGGAAGTAATTTATTTTCTTGAATGCCAGTGAATTGAGAAAATTATTGTAAATTTAACGATTAATCACTTAACCGTTAAAGTTTAATGAATTATTCTAAGGGAAATTTGAATTTGAATGTGGTTGCCTTAGAAAAGCATGTTTGACCAATGAAAAGCAATTCGCTTAGAGATAACAACGATAGATATAAGATAGATTTTTTTTTTTTTTAATTGATAATCGTGTTGCAGGAGGCAGTGATTTTTACTTCTGTGTAACAATTATAAATAAAATCATACAAAATGTAAATAACAAGATACAATATATAAAAAAACTTAAGTAATAGAATATAAAAAGCATAATAATAAATAACACATTAAGCATGATCAGTTCGCTTAATGTATTTTGAAAAATAGTTATACAATTTGAATAACTATGATTTAGAATTATTATTTAACATCACAAAGAAACCATTTTTGGATTTAATACATACAAATATCTAACATGGACTTAGTACTATTGCATTTTGCGTAGCAGGGCAAAGCCTGGTTACAGGCATATATATATATACCTTAATGATAAGAGTGAACTTATACAGTATTTCTGTACAGTATACTGTATATTAATGTTTTTAAGGATTTAGTGTTACTTATCATAAATATAGTAAAATGATTCACTAGATTTAATTCTAACCTGAAGGCATAAAGCATGTTCAGGCGTATAATTGCTGTATGGTATTCAAAAAGATCTGTCTTCCAAAATAAGGACATCTTCCTTTTAGTCATATTTGAACATGTTCTTCCTTTTTAAAGTTAAAAGGAGGCCGTATCCTTTACTTAAAAATGTTCTTTCTCTATTTAAATACACATCGGTTATGTCCTGTTTCAATATAATTTGCTTCACTTAAAAGTTTTTATTCGGCAATTCTACAGAGAAAAATTTCTTAATACTGTATGCACAACAGGCCTGGGCCTACAGCGACAGATTTTGAGGGCAGCAAAATTTCTGGGCATAGTATAAGAATTTCATACAAAAGTAAACAATTTCAAATATGATAATAGTTATAATTAATTATTAAGTCGTCTACATAAACAAATAAAATAATTAGATTATTTAAATAATTTTTATCAGATTGCTTTGATCAAGTATTTTACTAATGGATTAAATAAAGCTGAAAATGTATGGAATTTAACGTAATTTGACGATAGCCCCTTAAATTTAGTATTTGCTTTTTTCTTAAAATGGATGAATGAAATGCTACAAGTTAGTAAAAGCTAACGTAGAATAATCCAAATTTCAAAAATAAGAAATTAGATTTACACTTGCAATTTATGATTATTCATAGAAAACGTTTCTAAACAATGCATATTATTTATATCTATTATTTTTTCGTTAAAAAATTTTAATAAGAATATGAAACAGCTGATAAAGATATGTTATTTAAAAATTGAATTATATTTTCAGGAGAATAAAAAAATTTAATATTGTAATAAAAATTATTTTTCTATAAAAGATTGGATTTAGTTTGTTGAGTAATGTCTTATGAGCAAACCAAAATAGGCTATACAGGTACACTACCTGTATAACAAAAAATGTATTAGTTATTTTATTATTTAAATATCAAATCTGGCTCCGGTTCACTTTAAAAATGTTTGGAAGATTCTGCAGAATGTCTTAAAAATGACTAAATAAAGCTCATCAAGTTTTTGTGCATAAAAGATATTCATTCAGCTTATAACGTTCACAAATTTTACGATTATATATGATTTATTGATGATTTATTGTAACGCTAGAAATTTTAATAATACGAAGATGGTTACGATCAAATTAAATATTAAAATCAGTCTGTACTTTATAAATATTATAAAGATTTTTAAACTTAGTTTTCTGTGTATTTGAATTTAAAATATAATAATTTAAACAAAACTTCTTAAATACTAAAATGGATACATTTTAATATTTTAATCAAGAAAGTTATTTATAATATTTTACACTGATATTGTTCATATTTAATCTCATTTCTCCATAAAGGTAATTGTATATTATAGTCGTTTATAATTCACGTATCATTCATTTTAGTTTTAAATAGCCGTATAACTTATCTGTTTACATGACGTATCGAAAATGACAATTTTTATAATTAAAAGTAGTAGCACTTCTACTGTTTAAAAATATTATACAGTTAAACCTCTGAACGACGACCACCAACGGGAAAGTAAAACAAAAATTTGATGGCGATTGCTGTTTTTCTTGTGTTTTGTTCGTTTTTCGCACCTACTTTTCGTTAGGCACACGTAATACTGTTTTTATTTTTGATCCCCAGGCCTAAATTCCGTTAGGTGCGCTCGTACATAGGTATTACAGTGACAATGTCCATGCTCTCTCAGAGCATAGGTATTAGATATTTGTACATAGATATTAGATATTCGTACATAGATATTACAGTGACAATTGTCACTGTAATATCTATGTACGAATGTCTAATACCTATCTATGTATATTGAATGTCACTGTCACTGTAATACCTATGTATATCGAAAACGAAATCATGGATTCCTATTTTTACTTCCCTGGCTCTGTTATACATAACAGAGGGAATATATGGCAATCAGGCAAAAAATGACCCCCCAAGACTTTTGCATTTTTGGACTTAGGGGACCTTGAAACGTCAAGAAATGAAAAAACATTCAGAGTTTTTTTTTCTCTATGTATGGATATTAATGTGTTGTGTTTGTGTGTAGCACAATTTTGTTTACCCTCTTTGAAGCTTAATAACTGCTATGCTTTCGAAAATTTCTGAAATTTTGCAGGAAGGTTTGTTTATTAGAAAGATTCATCTTCAAAATTAAGCTTTTTGCCATTTTATAATAATTAAAAATGTAAAGTTTTTCGTATGAAATATTGTATCAAATAGCGCCACCGGAATTTTACATGTTGCCAGGAAAGTTAAGCGATTCGTTGCTGGATTTTTTACATTTAAATGAACCCACATTACATTTCTGGATTTCTCGTCTCAATTAATGGAAAATGGCAAAGTTTATCGAAATCTATCGAATGAATTTTGAGAACGGATACAATTCTATAAGCCTCATAGAAAAAGCTTCGCAAACGCTCCTCTTCAATTATTATAATTATAATTAAACAAATAAACTTATCAAAATATATTACAAAACTCTGAAATGCAACATTTCTTAAATAGTTTCAAGTGAACAGTGGCGGATTATCCTATAGGCAAAAAAAGCATTTGCCTGATCTGAAAAGATTTTCCCAAAACATTCTCTCGAAGAAAATGTCCGAAATCAACACTGTACATGGGGGCCTCCTAATTCAAATTTGCTTGGGCGCCATGAAGTTATAACGCCCTACTGTGCGTGAATTACATCCTATTAAATGTTTCATGGATTTTAATTCAGTGAAATAATTTTTTTCATAATTTTACACAAGCCCATCTTGGCTTTTATAGGAATAATAAAATTTAAGATCATAACAATTTCAATATTGTTTTTCCTTGTTCATTTTTATTCATAATTCCATTAAGAATTTATTCGTTTTTAGATTTATGTTTCATACTATTTCCTCATACTATCCGTCTAAACCCCGTCTAAACCCATAGAATCCGTCTAAACAATTTAAAAATATATATTTAACTTTTTATTATGTATTTTAAATTTGTATAATGACAATTTACTTTTGTGAAAAGTTCAAAAAAATATTGTTAAACAGTTAATCTAATCCATAAATATTTTGTATTTAATAAATAAAACGAATTTCACGGTAGACGGAAAACGTTATATTAAATTCGATATAATATAAATAAATAAAAAATTTGATTTATCTTAATCTAAGAAAAGCAATATTATTTTATATTTGTTGAATTTTTCTGTTATGAAATCAAGTGTATTGAAAGTAACATGAAATCTATTTTCTTCTGGAAATTATATAGTTTTATTGCTAACTTGACAAATTTTATAGGTACATTTGCTAGATTTTTATTGTATTTTTCATGGAAACAGTTAGCAGTATTTTCGCTTGAATTTTATTTTGATTTCTGTATCAAAAAAGTGAGTTGGAAATGGTTTTGCTACTTCTGTTTATTGCCAATAGTCCTGATGCTTTTACAAAGTTTAACAGAAGTTGCAACAGTTTACAGAATTAAGTTGTGAAAAATATGATTTATAAAAACATTTTAAAACAAGCTAATATCTGTTTTCCGGTGCTATATTACTTTTTTTCTTATATTTTGTGTAGATATATGTTGCTGAATAACAAATCAGAATATTTCAAATGTTACGATATAACCACAAGATCTACTAAACGAAAATGTTATAATGGATAAAAACAAAATACAAAATGGATAATAACGCTAGAAAACTTTCTTATCTGAAATTTTTATCTATATTTTATTATTTAAAATGTGAATTTGCTATTAAAATTTGCAAAAATTATTTAAAAAATAAGTGCCTAAGTATTTAAAACACTCTAATGAAATCAAATTATATGTTATATAGGCTATAATAGCAAATAAAATATTAAATTATTTTTTAATAATTTAAGTAATATGCATCCAGTATTTACAAATTTTAATATTCATTATTAAATTACATATATAAAATTATCTGATAGACTATTTCGTTCATTTTAAATGAAGTTTAACTAACTTAAAGTAGACGATTACGTGTAATATCCTTACATTCTGTCCTTGTCTTCAATATAATCAAATTAGCAATGTAATGAATTCGACAATCTAATTTAATTGATAATGCAGCCAATAAAAATATATATAAATTGGTAACAGAATTTTGTAAATTTGTAGGATTAACTTTATTATTTTCGTTGTTTATTACTAACCAGTAATTTATCTTAGAATAATTCTTTAAATAAGAGGATAAGAATGACTTTTTTATCGTCATATTATACGTGATGTATTCTCTAGTATGCATCTTATATTTTTTGAGTATAAGATGTATTAATTTAATTTAAAAGATATTATAAATTGTTAATTATTAAATGATTATTCATTAAAATGAAGCAGAATTATATGAAAAAAATCTATGATATTGAAATAGAACCTTGAATAATTTAGAAAAATATTACAATAAAAGTATTTTTATCGTCCTATTCGATTTATAAAAATAAAATGTTATTTGAATTTAGTCTCATTTGAAAACTGAGTAGAAAATTTTGTATAAATAAAATAAAAAAATACGATTTAGAATATTATGTTACGATACGTTATAAAAACTGTACAGGAAGAAAAATGGTTGAAGGAATTCGATGAATGTATAAATAGATTTCGAAGTTTGTCATTTCTTAGAATATTTTACTACGAATTATTGATATCCGATAATATAAAATAAACGAGTTTTCTTTGTTGTTTCCAGAATAAATTTTGGCATTTACCAATAAGATTTATTATAATATCGTTTTTAATAAAAGCGATACGAAATTAATTTTCACTTTTCTTATCGAATTTAATTAATGAAACGTAGATATTTATCTAGTTTATGGATATTTACGTTTGCAAGCCTGGAAATTCCTAAGCTCTTTGTAAAATATATTTCGTAAATTAATGTATTAGAATGTGTTTATGAATTCTATGAAATATTTCAAACATTTTTATGTAATTCGATAAACTTTTTACTTTGTACTATTGCATAAAATTTCTTGGTTTGTATCATTTTCTCTCTAATAGGATAGCTGTATATAGGGTAAACAGTTTACTCCTAATTTATTCTAAATAGAGTAGAAGTAATAATAATATAAATTTATATAAAGATTGTTAATAAATATAAAAAAAAACTAATAGATATGTGTAAAATTATAAAATAATAAAAGGAAAAAATGCAATAACTGTATTGCATTGACCCAAGTATATATTGGGTAATAGCCGAATTTGCTCTAGTCTTAAATTACATTATCTCTCATTTAAGTAATTCGAGTTTCAAAAAACATGCCAAACGATTTAGTTCAATGAGAGCAAGAATAGGACTTAAATATTTTTGTGCATACTAGTCACGTTCAGTTCAGTTAATCTAGTAAAATTCAGAAAACTGACGTCACTGCGAGTAGTCTGAGAGATTTATTTAGTTAATTTCCTCTAGACAACAACTACAATTCGGGCTATCTCTGAAAAAGAGACATTACCGTCACACAGAAAAGGAAATACTCGTTAAGTACAAATATACAGCTATACTTTACGTCTTCGGGTCAATAGAGCGATGGCCATCATCTATTCTCTTTCACTCACCTATCTAATAATATCACCCATCTGCTACAAGAACTGCAATAGTTGTTGAAAGCAAATAGTTTATTTGCACATCATGACCACTTGCGGGTAATTTGCTGTGAAATATCTTACTGAACATTGCACCATCTTCGAGTAACTAATAGAAATTCTTCATAAATATTAATGAGCTTGAAAGCAAGTTGAGTACTTAAAGAGTTTTAACGATCGATCTTGGATGGACAGAAGATTATCTGTCGCTACTTTCGAGTTCCTTTTAAAAACATCATATGATACAAAGTACATTGTTACTTGATTTTACATTTTACTACTTCCTCCTATATGACGTTGTTTTGAGGTCTTTGCCTTTTTACCTCTAATGTTCCTTATATGCTATGAGACAAACTATGATAAGCCAGCTGTTGTTCAACTTACTTGTTAGTCTATCTGGCTTGGATCTTTAATGGTAAAACGCAATTGAAAGAATTCTTTAAATGCGTCCTTGATAAATATCGTTTTAATGCAATTTTTTCTAGATATTTTTAATTGAATACTATAAATAAAAATAGAACATTTTTAATGAAATGAATTTAGTGAATAATCATAAAATTCATATTTGGATTGCTAAATACATACATTCTTTTGATTTATACAATAAAATGATTGTAAAAGCAGAATTTCTATAGAACAAAAAATCTGTTTAAAATGATACGAAAAAAATAAAAGGAAAATAGACCTAAAAAGAATTTTCTTGTCATGTCTAATCAAGTGTCTCTTAAGAGATGTCGTTACACTGCACTGACTTTTTCACTATAAAACTTATAGCTATCAACAAATGTTATTCTTTTTTGTCTGAAATAAAGATTAAGATTTTTGGAATAGGAATTATCTAAAAAACATAAGAACATCTCAAATAAAACAATATTTATGTAAATTTATTATTTCATATTGTTTCCTTTCAATTTCATAAACGAATAATTTGTATAAGATAATAATTTATTGTTTAAATCGTGCTCTAACTAAAAATTATTTATTTTTTTAAGAATATAATTAAATTTTGATGAGAATAATACTTTTTCTCGTATTTTAGTTCGACATGACCGAATATTCTTTATTTTTTTAAAGTCTTTAAAGTTTATTTTTGATGTAGTTATAATTTATTGTTAAAACATCATCAGAAAAATTTGTTTATTACCTAATTAATGAACCAACTAAAAAATGAACAGAGTTCAAAATTTTTAATTAAATCTAAATTTAAAAAAAAAGGTATCTGGTGAACCATTACGTGACCTTTTTAACAGTTTATCAAATTAAAATAAAACTTTAATTTGACTGAAGTTTTTATTAATTTAATCAATATTTTATAAAAATGTTAAATTTTAATAATAAAATTATTATTATATTAATATAATTCGATGGTAGGCAAATATAAAACCAACTTATGCTATATTCTTAATTACAGTCATTAAATTTAACGGCAGTCTCTCAAAACTAGCTGCTGGTAAAGCTTTAATTTTGCTTCAAATCCGAAACAGAATCCAAGGAATGCGTTATGAATTTCCAATTTTCCTTGATACTTCGTGCTTCAAATTCCATTTCATTTCTATCGTTTCCTCTAAAGTATTTAAATATTCAACATGAAGCTATCACTCATGTACGATAGTCTTTTCTTTTAAAATTGTTGTGGGATTTATTTCGTAAAGCAACCGCTATCCTCTTAAGAATGAATTTATTCAGGATGTAAAATGTGTGTTTTTGAATAAGCCCTACGTAAATTTTCATTGTATTTTTTAACTTTTCCACTGACCAAATTTATTCTAAATTTCCAAGCTAAATTACGTAATGGGAAATTATATGCCAACAAAGAAACCTATTCTAAAATTTCGATTTATTAAACTTTTTGTATGGCCATTCATTAAATGTATTTAACATATTTAAATGCGTGTTCTTATACACGCAAATCACATTGTTTTTAAGCTCGTGTAAATGGTGGGAAGTAAAATACATGCTGTTTTCGTAACAGCAACGATTAGTTATTCCATGTTAAGCTGAAATATGTTTATAGCTTACATCGATGTGAACTGAATATTATAATGATGGGATATAATCACATTCGTTATCGTTCTTTCTTACAAAATAAATTAAATAATTTTTTATTACATTAAGTATTAATTTCATCTGGAAGATTAACTTATTAAATTAAATTAAGCCAACTGAAAATCGTATTTTAATGTTGACGATATTATTGAAAAATAGTAGTAGTCGAATGTACAAAATGGTGTTACTGCAAGCCTTCATTGGTACAGAAAAGTTTATAAAAATATCTGTTGAAATTAATGTACTTGCATCATTTTAAGGAGAAAAATAATTTTGTAATTAAAAGTTATCTGAAAGATGATGGAAAAATATTTCTTATAATATTATTTTTATAAATTTTTCCTTTAAAACAGTTTTTCAACTCGTTGCAAGTTTAACTAACTAATATTAATTATTAAGTATATAACTATATAAACTTTTTTTAAATATTTAATTATTCTGTAATTATTTATGTTTTTACTTTGTTAAAAAGTTGGTTTAAAACTATTTTTTTTTAATTTTTAAAAATTAATTTATTAACAATACTAAAGTAAAAATATTTTAATTATAATTTTAATAATAAATAGGAAAAATTTTATTGGCGTAGATCACTTTATAAATGTGTAATCAGCCATGAAGTAAAAGTAACTAAGAACGTTTGATAATGATACAAAATTAGTTGGAGAACACTTATTTTTCGAATTTAAATTTATCGAAATTGCTAACATTTGATAAAATAATCTTTTTTTAATTAGTAATATTAAAAATGAATAAATAATATTTAAAATAAAATAATATCTTTTGGGTATTCTTAAGCGAGCGAATAGCCTCGGGTGACATGGTAAACGCAAAAACAGTAAAAAGATGAATGCAGATTGGACAGCGTGTACTTTATATCTGATAATGTAATGAAGATTAGAGGACTGTTTCTCAACAACCCATTCTTCTCTAGCTTGCAGCAAACTCTCGGATGAGAGCAGCAGAGTATGGACTAACTAAATCAGAAGCACCCTGGGAAGAGGGAAGAACGGTTGGGGTGGGAGAAAAGGGGGAAGAAAGATAAATTACTTTTTCAAAAGGAAAGGAAATTCCCGTTTTTTCTGTGCTCTTTACTTACTAGCCTTCCATAATTCTTTTCCTTATTCGCAGAATTTCGGGTTTCCGCCCTCCGGAATTTTCAGACAGGTGTTTACTCACTTCCCTCTCAGGTAATTTCCGTCGTTTCTATTCGCCGGATTGATGTATTTTCATAAGAAAAGACATTAAAAAAAATTCTTTAGCTTTACCTATTCTTTTCGTTTATAAATAACAAAACTCTGTTTACTATCCAGTAATTAGTCTACCTACGAGTAAGTTGATTTTACTATAACTATCTTGCAGTCTCTAAACCAGGAACTATACAAAGATACACATTCATTGTAGAACACTTTCGCATATATATATATATATGGTTTTAATAAAGAATTATGACATCAGCTCTGGTTTCTATTCTTCTTACTTGATATATTCTATTGAAAATATCGTGTTATATTTTTAAAATATTAAATTATAAAAAGAATATAGATAAAAATGACCTTTAGCTTGTCAGTATAATATTTCCAATATTGTGTGCTGCAATAATTTTCTTCTTTATAGAATCAGGGTTAATAAAATCACATAAATAAGAACATAATTAATTGACTAGTATAATGAAATGACCAATTGGTAAGAGGGAATTGCAGTGAACCAAGTTAATTAAAAGTTGCTTGTGATTTAGTTAACTTCTGGAGTTTGCTTCCATTTTCCTGCTGGTTCTAGATCTATTTGAGAAATCACTGCAAAGTTTATGTTTCTACTAAATAGTTATTTAAATTTGATCTCTCATAATGCTAATTGCTGTATTACGTTAATTAGTTGCAATAACTAACAGGAGCAAAATCAATTAGTCAATATTAAATACATTGTTTAAATTACCTGGCAGAAAATCACAATAATTTAATTAAATAACTTATTATAAAGTTAATTATTAACACGACATTTATATATGTTTATAATATATATATATATATATATTTATTTATTTATTATTGTAAATATTCAACTTTATAAACGTTTTGTAGAAAAAAATTCACTGGATTTGAAGCAGAAATTAAATTGAAATAAAGATTTAGTCGTTTAAACCGTCGAGATCCTTAATGTTTAATTGTTTAACAGTCCAGATTACATCTCGACTCGAATGTACAGTACATGTACTCAATTATTGTCCCCATGGGTGACTTTACTCATCACATTCATTAAGGTGGTTAGTACACGAAGTTGGAGAGAGACATGTGTCAGTATTGATAACAAAGAAGTAATGTCTTCAGTATCCTATCGAAATTCATTTGCGAATGTCTTCTTTTGATGCTGTTCTTTCAATTGTTAGCGAACAATGGGAAATAAATGGAAAGCCCTTGTTACGTTTAAAGCCGTATTTATTGATCATGCCAATTCAGTAGCAGCATAACCCATTAATGCAATTGACCACTTTTCTCCACGCTTAACCTATTGCTGATATAAAGTTAATATATTTTGTAATTTTATTTTAAAATATCAATTTTCATTGATTTTTTTTATATTATATATTTTAATTTTAACTATTAAACAGAAAAAAAATTTAGAAAATTAAAATATTTTTCTTTTTTAAACGAATAAACATGCATGAAAAGTAGATAAAGTATTAAAATATGCAAATATTTTAAAGGAATTTGATAACATAACTTGGTTTGAGTCCATTAATTTTTACAGTAAAGGTAAATAAAACTATATTCGATTGAATATATTAAAAATTCAATTAACTTGAGAAAATTTATGAATTAACTTGTAATCTTATATCAATTTTCTTCAATTTTTATATAATGTAAGATATAAATTTATTCTAATTTAAACAAAGCAAATAATAATAAAAGAAGGATTCATCAAAACATAAAATGTAAATTGATAAACGTAAATAAGTTACATATTTTATAAAGTAACTAAAATTAATTACTTATTTGTATTTAAATCAAACTTTCAAACAATTTAAAGTGAAACGTTTGTTTTCCACTGAAATATATAATAATGATAAAACTGCTTTACAGAAGAATTACTTTAAAAGAAAAAACATTTAATAAATGTTGATACATGAACAACATCAGTCAAAAAATATTATTCATCTTATCATTGCATTCAACTCAAATATCCTCAGAAAAATAACTGTTGTTAAAGATTGATTCTTGCAGATTGCATCCTGTAAAGCATTTCCGGTCGAAGATTCTATTCGGAAATCGCTCAGCATTAAAGAGGAAAAATGTGAAATGACTATTCTGTTTTTCATTTTTTGAGAAAATATTTGTAAAACAAAACTCAACTACAATCTATCTCGCAAAGAAATATCAGAAATCTACCTGATATATAGCTATAACTCATTTTCTGCACAATGCAATGATACATAAACCTAACACTACATGTCTCACTTTACTTGCATTCGCTTTTTCTTTAAATTCTTTCCTACCATTTCGCATTGTAGATATTTTTTTTCTTAGAACTTTTAAGAAAAAATATATAGGTGTATGCGTAAATACATATATTGTTTCTTATAAATGTATATTAGGCATATGACATTTTTCTACTGTCTTATTTGTAATGCAAATGATAGTGCATATAGAAAAAATTTGAAAATATTTTTAAAATAATCCATACTCTTATGAGATAAAATATTAAATTGTTTAAGATTTTTTATGCTTTAAATTAATAACAATGTATTTTTATAAGTGGAATTCTCTTAAAATAAGTCTAAATTAGAATATTTTAATGTCAAGTTATAATTTTGAAAATTGAATAAAAAATTTTTCATTATAATATTTTAATTTTTCTTTTATAGTTTTAAAATTTATAAAAATTTAATTATATATATGACGTTATTAAAAATGCAAAAACCGAGAATTTAATGAGTATAAAATGATATAAAATATCACAAATTTTAATCTTATTTTTACAATTGTTAATTTAATTATTTCGGGAATATGAATGTATTATTTTTCTTGAAATAATTTCAAAAGTGTAGATAAAATTTTAAAATGCAAATTTGTTTAATCAGCAATTTATTTTTATCTTAATTGCACATTTAGGAGAGAAAGTATTTATTCCATAGAAGAAGCACTTCGACAAATGAAACTGCCATAACGTCGATATAAATTTTTGTTGATAAAATCAATCAATACACATTTACATTTTTTTAAGTTTATTTTTAGATAGTTTTGTCTGTCCCATAAACTTTCTTCCAGTTCTCTGGGAAAAAAGTAAAGAAAATATAAAAGGAAAACACAGCGAATGCTTCCAATGTTTTCTTATTGGTTTTAGCTACTTATATAATTTTGTTTTCTTCAACAACAATTTGTAGAATTGTAAATTAATGTTTTTTCTAGTAAATTAAATTTGTCTATTTAAAGTTTTACTTTTTAATTACGGTGTAATAAAAATATATTTAATATTAAATTACTTAAAAGCTTTGGCAAATTAGTGTTGTTTTTAATGGATGATAAAAAAAAAATTTTTTTTTCAAAATAAAATTCTGTAATTACATTTAGGAAGAAAAATTCTTCAAATATATATTTTAATAAAAATTATAATAGACTAACATTATATTAAATTTTATAACATTATTTCTTATATAATATTGTTGCAATAATTTTTCAATAAAAGTAAAAATTGTAAAAGAATGCTTAATAACAATAAAAGAAAATATTTAAATGTTAAAATACGTGAAAAATTTTCAAGATATATTAAAAAAATTACAAATATTTCGAGTTAATTGTTACAGAATATTACACATTTCATTAAATTATATAATATATTCTTACACAGTCACGTATACATCAAATTAAAATTCAACTGGTTTGAAAAGAGAATAGAAAAATATAATGCAAATTTTGACATTTTAATGAATATAAAACATGATATCCTTTTAAGAAAACTTTAAAAATTATTAAAATTTCTTAATATGGTGCTTAAGGAGAGTATTACTACTCCACCATTAGCAAAAAAACTTAGAGACCGTGCTAAGATAGTTAGTTAGTCGTGACTTGAATTCGAGACAAAGATCTGCAGACCCCGGGGACAAAGCCCTATTAGACATGTGCCAGACAATCTGATAACCGATTTTCACAAGAAAAAAAAGGCACGGAAGAAAGAGAAACACACAAAAGATGGATTAGGAAGTCACATTGTGGGCTACTCCTTAACGATATTGATCCTTTCAACCTATAATAAGACACTTCGATAAAGGATCATAATTTCCTTTCAGTTGACTTTGTCCTTTTAGGAAAGAAGTTCATTCGTTTAAGAGCGAAAGACAAGACAGATGTCTTTTTAAAGCACATATTTGACGTGACAGCATCACTAGTGGGAATAAACTTAAGCTTATATATGAAATCATATCTTATATATAAAATCTACTCCTTTTATTTGAATAAAAGTATATAATTTTTATTATTAACTCAATAAAAATTAATAACTAAGTAGAGAGACTTGTAGTAGCTACTTATAACTATGAAATTAATTAATAAATTATAACATTTTTAATGAAAAATGAAGAAAGGTTCTTTTTGTTTATAAAGTGTTCACGTTTCACAATTTTAAGAATATATCCCAGAGAAAATTAATTATGGAAATTCGATACATAACATCATTTTTCAATGTATATATATTAAAATAATAACAAAATATTAAATGAGAGTGTTTTTGACACATTTCACGTTAAGATAAAATCCATCGAGAAATGTTTTGAGGTGTAGTTGTTGTCTAACTACTTTGTTCTTATCATACTGAAACTGGTTAGCTAATGCATTATCTTATTTTTTATCCTGTGAACTTTTACTATCTTTACCGCATAATGCAGAACACCAACATCCTGAGATAGATTTAGATAAGAAACTTTAAATTGGTGAGTATGGAGATTCTTAAGAATAAAATCTTGTGCAACATTAACGATAATAACAATGTATCCAGTAAAATTAACTAACCATATTCTTCTTAAATTTATGTTTTTCATGCTTATATTTTTTAATTAAAAATTATAAAAATTTCTAAAAGCACTTAATATTGTTAAAATCTTTCCTAATTTTAAATTTTTCGTACGTAAGACACACTTGCTTTATCAGAATAATGTACAGTACACTTTTACGTCAATTTGACATCATTAATGCATCTTTCTATAAGAAAAATTACGTGAATTTGACGTAAAAGTGTGCAGTATTCTGAAACAACGAATGCACCTGTAATTGTTATGAGAAATTTTATGTTATTTACTTTCATTTGTGATAAAGTTTTCAGTAAAATGCGAATTTTTGTAATTAATCATATTCAAGTCTTTTTGGTGGATACTTAGAATCTGATAAATGAAAACGCAATAAGAAAACCTATCATTAGTACAAGAATAAATTCATTTAAAGTGTAATTGTTGTGTTTACTTGTTAATCCACAAAACGTGTCGTTTTATTTGGAATCGATTTAGAATTTGAGAGTAACAGTTTTACGTTCCTCTCTTTCAGTTTCCAGGCACTACAGTTCGTTTTATATCCCAATTCCTTTCATAGTTTGCTTTACCTACCGATATTATTGTCTGGCTTGCTCGGAGAAGACTTCCTAGTGAACCAGGTGTAGGAGATGACGTTCTCCTACCGGCTTCCGGCAAAGTTTACGACATTTTGGGCGGAGAATAGCCAGCTGTAACGATATCTAGTTTCCGCTATATCACCATCTGTATATTGTTTATCATCTGCCACATCTCTTCCGATGATATCATTTTTCTATCGCGGATGGGACTAGAAATTCGAATATCAGAGTCGTTTCGACCAGTTAAATCTGCGTTTCCATGTTGTAAATCTACCTTCTTTATAGCATCATATTCTCTGATGTTGTCTGACGATTTGTTGTTTCTTTAAAAAAATACAAAATAAAATTTTTTTATTGTTACAAAACATAAAGCTGCATCAAACAATTTCGAAATCTGAATTTAAATGTTTATTCAAGTTTCAAGCAAAGAAAATATAAAAATAAGTAAAAAAAAAAAAAAAAAAACACTTTTTCTTATCGAATAAATAATTTAAAATATTTCTAGATTTGATTTTTAATGATTTATTTTTTAAATTATTGTTTAAATATTAAAAACATCAATTTCTTAATCGAAAGTAGTATTTGTGGTCCATAAACTTACTGAAGAAATAAACATTGATGATAAAAACAAATCCCATTTATCTATAGAAAGTAGCAAATGCGAGAAACATAGAACAATTTACGAACAATACCACGAAAACATCTTTCTGTCGAAGAAAACCCTTAAAAGTGTTAAAAGTTCTACACGTTAAGAGCATTTCACGCCTGTTCCGTAATTACAACTCTTGTGGTTTTCTTCTGCTCTTTCTTTCCATTCCGAAGATCGTAAATTGCCTCCTTACTAGTTCTTGCAAAACTGTTTTGCTTGGTCTGCTACAAGATGTATACTTGGAAGGAAAATGGGATGTAGAGTTAAGAGAGATCACGGCAAATCAATAGGCACGCACATTCCTATTCTGAAAGTGCTATTACTGACACAACACAACACTCGTGCGACGAATTGTACTGTATTTCGAATGAAAAAGATTAAAAACCAGTTCGAAAAATTGTTTGGCTATAGGTTTTGTACTGTACATACTTACTATAATTATATATATATTTTTTCAGTTTTCGTAAATCACGTAAAGAGTTAACACGAATGGCCCTAACCTTTAGCTGAATAAAAATATTTTAAAATTTAAAATATAAATTAATAAACTATTTAAATTAACCTTATTATTAACAAGAGAATAAGTTCATATCTAGTAAAGATGGTGTCACCATCTATGTGTAAAATGAGTAACGTTCTCCCTTTACTATAAGAAAAATGTAAAAAATTCATTAAATAACCAGGCTGTAATAATAAATATTTTATTCACATTATTATTGTATTTATAAATAATTAAAAAATAAAGTGAAATTATTGTTATTAATATAAAACTTAATTAATATATCATTCCGAAATTAAACTACGTGTCTCAATAATATTTATAACATGATAATTTTATGTTAATTATACATGAAAAGCATAAATTGATTTCCTCGATACTGATATATTCCTATAACTCTAACGTAAAGTTACTATAACTCAATCTAAATTGGAAAATTGATAACATATTAACGTTCTTTTTTACAATATATATATGCACACATCATTTATATAAATTATATATTATACATACCCATAAATAATACATTTTAAATATAATCAACATATATATATATATATATATATATATATTTTATAAAACAGATTCGCATGCCTCTAATTATAAAATGCATTTATCATTAAGTCGAACACATTCGTGACTGGCATTTATAATTTCCTTTTATCGACATTATAGGTATATATATGTTTATTATGTTAATGATGTAGAAAATTAATTCTAAAGAAGTATTAAAAAATATAGAATATCGAAAGAATCCGCAGATTTACGGCCAACTTTTAATGAAACGCCCTTATTTGCATGATAATTAACATTAACAGTAGGGAAGCTTGTTTATAAAAAAGAATTTTTGGACCTGCTGTAAATACACTCCTCGATTTGGTAATCAAAAAGATTGACGAATTTATTAAATTGGCTTGTTGCTGCTTTCAGTTAACTTAAGGAACAAGTGGAGTCTTTCCCGAGAGGACATTGCAATCCAAATTGAACCAAGAAAAACAGAAGAAAGTTAATTGTGTCAATTAGTGAGGGTACAATCCATTAACTTCTAACTTCCAAAGCTAGAATTAAAGAAGGAGTAAATCAGTAAAGTGAAATTCCTTAAAATATTTTTAAATGCTACCGAGTTTTAGCATCAATTGCGAATTTTAATGATGTGTTTCGTCATAAAAAAAAATCTCCACGCCGTTTCTTGTTATGTTTCCTTCGGTGCGACTAACAAAAATCGATTTTTATTAAGCAGATGGAGGGGAAAAAAGCGGTATTAAAGAATTAACTCGGATAAAGAAATGATTTTTTTAAACATTATTTTCTTTGATAATTTAGAAAGTTTTTAGAATAAACGAAATGAAAAAAAAAGAAGTTGTTTTATAGATTTACTATCGCTGTATTATTGATAGATCTTTAATACTCATTCGATTCTTATGAAGAAGTGAAGGCAAAATATTATTTTTTAAAATAAAATAAGACATTTTGGAACGAAGCAAATAGTCATTTTATACATCAGTGATAGAGTGCATTTTATTCATTTTTTAAATATCTCTTGAGACAAGATAACGAAGTAAAATTAACTCCGTTCGTCTGTTTGCTGTTTTAACTACAAGTTTAGTTTATCGTATCCCTAAGAGAATCGCGAATACTTTATAAAGTTAATTATGTTAATTTGAGGAATATTAATTAAATCTAGATAATAACGTTTACTTTATAGAAAAAACTCGCAGGAATAATTTTAATTATAAATTTTTCTGGTCGGAACGTATTTTTGACAGCAGTACCCTCTAAACTATAAGCAGAAGTTGTAGAGAGTTTTCTATCATGAATAAATTGTTTACTACGGGTATTCTAGAATGAATAAACAATAAATTAAATTATACATATTTCATAAAAACAGAGTAAATAAATCTGATTTATATTTTCTCTTGAAAAATTCATTAGAATCAAGTAATTCTAAATGGTGTATATTTTCTTACATGAGTTAGTAGTTAATAAAATTTTTTCTTACAAATATAATCAATTAAATTATAATATATGCACTATTATAATTGAACAGCATATCAAAGTTTATAATATTTTTTATGTTAATGAACAAAAATATAATAAGTTTTAACAAGTTTACAGAAATATTTAAATAAAAAGAATTTCTTTCATACTTATTTTTCATAAATAAGCAATGCACTGCAAGGTATTCTCAATCCTTATTTGCTAGTCGAATTTTTCAAAGTTTGATTTTATTCTAATATCTAATTTATATCTATTTAATTAATTATTATTATTACACTTCGAACCTCCTATAACGGCCACCTCTAAACGGCTGCCATTTATTTCATGAACGTTGAACAAAAGTGCATATAAAATAACCTTCAAACAGCGGTCATTTTTAAGATTAAGTCAGTGTTCTTTATTCAGGTTTGACTATTACATATTGATATTTTATTTAGGTCTAAATAAAATAAATAAATCTGTCAATTGACCCCCAAACGACCACTAGTAATTTATCGAAGCCCAGATAAATTAATTGACCCCTGGGAGGTCGATAGCGACTGTATTAGAAACCCTTGCGCTACACAATTTACTTGTAATATAATAAATAACATCATAAAAAGTAATAATAAAAACAATATTAAAGTAAAAAGAAACAGTGTAATGTAGTCTTAATACAATAAACACTTTTCTAGAGTATTTAAGATAAAATTTTGATTTTTTTTTAATTCAATTTTTTTAAAAGAAAGTTAATTCTCAGATGTTAAATGGAAAACAATCCCAGCAGAAGTTTACACATGAACACCATTTTACGTTATTTAAATATCCAGTTAGGCTACACCGCTAGTTACTGGCGAATTACTTTGACTTGTGGTCTGATTAATGGGTTCGCTTTCAGTAATAAATACACAGAAACGTGACGGGTTACATCCTTATTGGATGCCATAAATCACATGACTCGCCAATGATAAATAATGGAGATAGTTGGTAGGTAATTGGGTGAAACAGTACGCTGGTGTCACGACATTCTTACACTGATGTAAGAATATGCTCGTGTTTATCGATCGTTAATTAATAGATGCTGAATTTATAATAAAGTTTTCGTGCGTTATTTTAGAACGTAACTATTAAAATCCCGATAAAAGTGAAAAATTACATCATACATCTGAATAAATGTGCCTGATAACCATTTAATGATTTGCACGTAACAATTCCTGATGCGGTTTGGATTTTTTGAAGAAGAAAGGAAAAAAAAGGCGAATGAATCAGCAAAATTAATATTTATAACTTGAATAATGTTTTAAAAAATTCTTAAACGTAATCATAGGTTTAAAGAAGTAGTAAAATTTTATAATTTTCCATTAGTGATTGCATCTTTAATGCGGTTTAAAGCGTGTTTAATTTAACGATGTAAGAATGACAGGTAATTAATAAATTTATCTTATGATTAATTTTACAATATCCTAACTCTCTAGCATAAAAGATTGTCAGTAATTATGATTGATAAGGCATTTTACATGATTTGTAAAATATGAAAACTGTTGAATTAGTAGACAAGAAATAAAAATGTTTGTCTTGGATTTTTTTCTCTTGGAGTAGCTCATTTATTTGTAATCTTGATAAATTTTGTTTAATTATTTACATAAAAAAATAAATAAACTTTTAAATACCGCAATTCTCCATTTTTAAAACAATTGATTGTTAAGAAAGTTTAATTGAAATCTTTTAGAATTTACTAAAAAAAACGAAAAACATAAAAGAAAATGACTGTACTTTAAACAGCAGAAGTCACCAAAAAAACAAAGAAAAAGAGGAATAAGAAACAAAGATTTTTTTGCTTGCAGTCCAGGTAACGAGAGAACTTTCCTTGATTAAAGTAGCGCCCTTTGGGACCTGGAGGGAAAATTTCAGACCCTGTATTTTTTTTAAAGAAAAAGTTGACTTAAAGTTTAAAAAAAAATTATTCAGATTTATTCTATGAGATTGCTTTCGAGATCTACTTAAAATAGAGAATAAAAAGCATAAAATTATAAAATTGAACGTACTTTACATGGTAGTTTTTATAAGATATACGACTCATTGATTTTTAATAATTTATATCGTGTTATTAGATATCTTCTTATTATACACTTATTATTACGTTCTAAAATTGTAATATATGAAATCATAATTTAAAAAATATCTTATACGCCAAATCGGAAAATAAAAATGAGCTGATGAAATATGGAAGCGAGTTGAACAAAGAGCAGAAGCGAAAGCTCCTTCCACCACCCAAACCTTGTCTTCCACTAACAAACCGTTTGTCTTCCTTGTGCTCATTAAATGTGATAGATGAGACACTGCAGGATTAACTGGCATTCAGTGCGCCAGAACAAAACCAAACGCAGGAGATTCGTGTTTGTCCTCAAAGTTGCTTTTTTACCTTATTTTTTCAACTCGAAAACCATTCTTTTTATCTTAACTTATATAATATAAATGTATTAAAACGTAGAATTATATAAAATATGATTTTTATACAATATTATTTGTAACATATAAAAAAAATTATTCGATTTTTTTAAATGAATTTTGTTTTATTATTTTTTTCTTTCAGTTTAAAACGTATTACATATAATTTTTTTTTATTAATTGAGCTGCAATTTTCATATTGCAGACCTATAAATTTCCTCTGTCGTTCGTCTGTCTGTATGTTCGTTATTCGTTAATCTCGAGAAGGGAGTTAGATAGATGAAAATCGAAACCAGACGTGAAAACTTAGGGGCCAGAGACTCGATTAACTATATACGAACTTTCCTGAAAAAATTTCCAATGCTTAATTTTAAGCTCAATATGTACGGAATATAATATTAAAAATATAGAAAATATGTTTATAAATATATAAATCTTACTTTCATACCACAATTAAAATTAATAATAAATTGGTTCTTAAAATTAAATTAAGAAAAATTTACGTAAAATATCGGGTTTATACTTGAATATTTTAATTAATTCCGGAGTAACCTGGAATAAAAAGTAATCTTATTAAAAGTATATATTGATATATTAAATACTTTATAAGAAGCAATATTGCATCGGCTCTAGTTCTTAATCGCTTCTTTAAATTCCAGACATTAACTGCAGGGGGAAAAAAGCAAGAAAAGTGATTTATTGAAGTTAAAACATTCACGAAATACGGAAATAAAAAAGGGCATTTGCTGGAGGAATAAAGATACTATAAATAGAGTTATATTTTTAGAAAAGGAAACGTGTAATTTTTAAAATTTCATGTACTTGGACAATGATTAGCTACACAATATCTGAAGTTTTTTTTATTTTTATTTTTTTGCGATGTCTTTCATTGTCATCCCTCGGGAAATATGGGAAAATTGAAAGAAGATAAAAACGAACGAAATCTGAATCAATTTGTTCTGTGTTCAAGAATCACGCTACGATTCTGATTTTATTTATCTTCAATTTTTCTTTAGGAAGACCACTTTTCTTTCGTGTTATTTCCGAATGATGAGACTTCCTTTCTAATCTTCTTTTCTTTAGTTTAAAAAATAAAATACAATATATGTTGTGTACATTGTGTATTCATCTGCGAATTTTAATTAAACTCTAATAAAATAAGATCAATATCAATCACGATATTCCATGTCGTCTATAATATGCTTGAAAGAAAACAAATATAACCGAAAGATATATATATTATGGAACATTGTCTTCTTTTTTTGTCATTTTTACACGCTTTATTAATTTCTAAGTTTTATAAATAATCGTTTGATGGAATATTATTGTTTATTTTAAAACACTTCAAAGAAAGACTGTTTTTTATGTTTAAAAAAATGAAAGAATAAAGATAATTTAAAAGATTTAATAACTAATATCTCCTCTCCTTTTGCAGGTATGAAACTTTTTGGTTGTTTGCATTCACAGCTTGTTTACTTCGTTACAACGCACTGTTGCATTTCATACACCCTTTATTCATATTCAACATAAACTTTTGTTATATATATACTTAGAAATATGAAAATATAATTGTTAAGTAACTCGAGAGAAGTAAAATGTTTATTTATTACGTGATAAACCTTTCGTTTTATTTCTAATTCAGAATGTATACCGTTAATTACATTTACTTTTGAATAATAATAATAAAAAATAAGTCAATTATTTAGTGCTGCCATCTGTTGTTCTATTTATAGAATCGTGAAAAAATTACTATCTAAAATATATTTGAAATAATATCATAATTATTAATTATAAGAAAATATAGTCTGAGTTTTTAAAATATTGTTTTAAAAAATGATACACCTTATAACTTTTATTCTAAAAAAATATTATTAAATTATAATAAAATTAAGTTTTACAAGTATTAAATTGAACTTTATAAAATTAGCATACTTATTATATTAAATTCATATGAAGTAGCATTTATAAGTTGCTACTATCTCGCCACTTATAAATTCATAACGACGTCAAATTCTTATCTCGTTGCAAAGATAAATTTTACTGATATTGTCGCTAGCAAACAAATGTAAAGAGAGATAATACCGGCATAATTATTTCATTATTTGCCTAAAACCAAAATAACAACGAAAATGGATGGCAGATGGAAATCCTACGCTCATCAGAAAGATGAAGAAGAAGAGCTACGTTCGTTGCCTTTGATGCCAATTTTTTATTCAGTGCCTAGCGAAGGGGGAGAAGGAGACGAATGGCATTTAACTAGTACTGTAGTCAGTAGTAGAAGTATGTATAACTTTAAGCAATAAAATTTAATTAAAGTATATTTTATACATTTGAAGAAAACTCTGATTATTAATTTATTATTATGGTTTCACGTATTTTAAATGGTGTGTAATTAAAATAATTATTTCTATGTTGTAAAATAGTTTCTGTTATACTTTTAATTAAGTTAAGTATTAAACAAAATTTCGGAAATTAGTTATGTAAGAGACACGCGATGAATAATCGGTATGGGGTATCGATACAATGTAAAAGAGCCATTAAAACAGGTTGCTGGAGTTAAATTAAATTAAATCAGAAAATATTTAATGGTTAATAAATAGGACACGACTTTACTGCAGAATATATACACTTGTGATATGATCTTTAAACCTTTCTACCAGTTTGTTTGATTAGCCTATCTACTTTTATAGTGCCGCCAATAAACGATAAGTTAATGTATCGTATCTTCTTCGTCATTAAATATTGTACCACTTCATTGATAATTGTCAAAATAATATTTTTATAAATTATATTTAATTAATTTTACGAAAATATGTTTTAAAATATTTTTGTTTATTAATACAAAATTATTAGATGGTAATTAATACTTTGAAAAACAAATTGGGCAGAAATTCGATAAATATATAACAGAATAATTATTTATGAAATACCCTTTAGACTTTTAAATATTTAATTACAAATTTAAAATAAAATTTTCAGATTATAAAGTTTCTAAAAGTAATAGAAAATTAAGTTGTGCTATACTCTATTTTATTATATACATGTAATAATATAAAGTATATAAGTTAAGTTATTTCTTATATATAAATTTAGATATTGCCTATACTATATTTATTTATTTATTTATTTATTTTTAACAATTGTAAATTTTTTATACACACATATATATATATATAGATTTATATATATATATTCTTTATTCTTTAGACAGACAAGGCGATCTTAGTACAATCGCTAGCTCAGACGATTTGACCTCTCTAGAAACTGCTTCACAAAACACAGATACAGGAACAGTAAGATCAGGGAGATCTTCTTTTAGTAGTACAGGATCCTTAGATTCGGTTGCCCAATCATCACAGCCTACTACACCACAAGAGTCTCCAGTTTCTACTCCAGTTCCGAGAAGAAAAGTTCGAACTGCTTTAAAATTGAATATTGCAGATTCGACATGGAGAAGAAGTCGAGAGAGGAGATCGTCTAAACGCAGTCGTATGAAACAAAATTTGCATGCACGAGTAAGTTTCTTTTTTTTTCTTCTTCTTCTTCTTCTTTTTTTGCTGCTATACTGTTGATAATATTTTAAAGATTTCCTTCACGATTGTTTTTATTTAGAGTACCCGAGTAATCGCCGTTGTACAGAAAAGCAAAAAACCTGAATTTAGATTCAAGGTTGTGTTGTTAGCATTATTCTGCTGTATTGTGGTATTAGTGGCTTACGGTCGTCACGAATATGAAAAAAGAAAACGTCAATTAGTAATGAAAAATATAAAATTTCACGAATTAGATAAAAAGTTTAGTTTACTCAAAAACGAAAAAGTTATAATTGAAAGTAATTTGGGAACCGAAATACCAAATGATTTACATCCTTATAACTGTAAAAAGGCGCATGATTCTGCAATATGTCTAGAATGGATGTATAGAGCTCGATTGAGAATTAAAAAGATACACGATGACGTAAATATAACTTGTTACGATTTCCATTGGGAGAGTTTAAACCCGGAAACAAAGCTTAAAGACTGTATAGACATGAGCCAATCTAATTGGTATGGAATAGGTAATACAAAGAAGATAACATGGCCACTAATTGGATTTTCGGGAGAGTCTAAACCATTTGTAACTGGAGACGCTGTTAAAGGAAGTTTTGGTTCTGTGCTGCAAAGATATTGGTTATCATCAAAGGGAGTTGCTATAAGAACACAACCAGATATACCTTTATATGTCAGCATTAACAATAGCGGCAATGAAAATTTATGTCTGGAAGCTAAATATGATGGCTTTCCATATTACCACCGAGATGGTGCCTTACCTCAACTTCATTATATGATTTGTGTTGCACCATCAATAAATCTAGTACATCAAGGTATATTGAAGAAATATTACAAATTTCCCGAAAATACGACTAATATGGAAACATATATCAATAACACTATATGGTTTCCTTCACCGAAACTTGGTGTGCCACTTAGTCACGAATCTATTATAAAGTATGCCAGTAAGAATTTAGAGCATTTTCAAGAATTTATAAATAATTTTATGTTAATTGATATTAAGTGGCAAGCTAAATATGGCGATTTGGCTTTCAAAGAAAGTTTTGGTGAATTACATGCATTTTTTACTCTTCTTCACATGAAAACGTTTAAAGTTCTTTTATCAATTCATCCATATATCTGTTTAGAATCATCCTCATTTATTCGTTGGTCTGATGAGCAATATTTTATTTCTGATTCTCAAAATCGAGCTCCTCTCCTTACACGTTGGCAAAATAAATTATGTGCCATCATAGATTTTACCAAAGATTCATCGGCTAAGTGGTTTTTAACCCGTCTAGAGAAGCTAAAATCAAATTATGGTATCACTGGATTTTTCTTTACTGGTGGACTAACATCATTTCATCCTAGAAATTACAAGTTTCATCAATTTTTTGTTAACCCAGATCACTTTATCCACAGATATTTAAATCATGCAAAAGAAATTAGCCAAATAATGGGAACGGATATTGGCTTTGAAACCGAAAATATTCCAGCATATATTTCTCTGTTACCACGTACTTGTACTTGGGATTCGCATACAGGACTACGGTCCATCATTCCTTCTGTTTTAACTTTAAGCTTAATGGGATATTCGGTCATTAATCCTGGTTCTATTGGTGGTGATATTCCCATTGGAACTAATGGCACATGCTTGGATAGAGAATTATATTTAAGATGGATGCAACTAGCAATTTTTATGCCCGTGGTTCAATTTTCGATCCATCCGGCAGATTTCGACGAAGTAGTAGTTAAAATTGCAAAAACACTGTTACAAAAAAGAAAAGACGAAGTTCTTCCTGTAATGAAAAATGCATTAAAGGAATCTTTAGCTACTGGAGTGCCTTTAATCCGTCCACTTTGGTGGTTGGCTCCACACGATTATAACGCGCATCGTATCGATTCCGAATTTGTAATCGGAGATAAAATAATTGTTGCACCAATTTTAGAAGCTGCTAAAACTGTTAGAGATGTTTATCTTCCTCCAGGTATGTGGCAAGATAACTGTGGACGAATACAAAGAGGAGGCAAATGGATGCATAATTATATTGCCGATTTGCAAGAAGTCCCTTACTTTATAAAGCAATAAATGCAAATATTGCTGATTTCATGAATAATAACTACTTACTTTGTAACAGGGTACTATATAAATATTAGTAATCGATTTATTTTCCTTTTAAGGCAATGCTAAATATAAACAGAAATATATATATATATATAACTTATATATAACTGTACTTATGATCAGAAAGTGTTTATTGTATGAAGTAAGGAATGAATAATTTCCTTCTTGAACAACATAAAATTTCACTTTATCAAAGGAAAAAGGTGTTCAAAAGACAAATATAAATATTGTTTAAAATTTGTAGATTATATTTTTTTAGTAAATATAAAAAAATATTTTAAAATAATTCTCTTTATGATTACTACAATGACAATATAATTGAAAGTTATAATTCAAAGACTTTATATAAAGTTAATTAAACCTTCAAAAAATTGCGAATAAAGATTCTCATTAACACCCATTATCCATCGTTAATTACTATTTAGCAAGGATTTATAAAAGACGTTGCCAATGAACCAAAAGCAGATATCAATTGACCTTATAGGTGATGCTGTTAATTATATCTTTGCCTATCATTAGATTTTAATGAGATTATTTATTCCGTCATCTGAATTGTGTGACCTGAAACCCAATGATTGTTAATTAATGGTTGTAAGTATATCAATGGCATTGACGTTTACATTTTCAAATTAATCAGAAGCATTTCTATTAATCAAATTTGAATTTATTTTATCGAATTTTAATCTGATCCATATATTTTAACAAAGCGTTGACTATCTATTAATGTCACTACTACCATTATTCAGATCTTAACGATACAATAATCTATGCTAAGAATAAATATAAAGCACATACAAAAAAATAAGTCTATGCTATTTTATTTCTTTTAAAAAAAAAATTGTCTAATATTTTGTTTATTTTCCTTACTTTTTATAAGAGAATTTACTATTGCTAAAAAAGATTCAAAGTTCTCGGTATTAAAGAATCGATAATAATAAAGAATTCGGTCGATACAAATGAGTATATGAGAAAAGAATATCAGAACAAATAAAAATAAGGCTTTGACTTTCTACAAAAACCAGAAAAAACTTTAGACTTGCTACAAGAAGACTAACATCAACATCATTAATAAGCTGATTTTATTGAATAATCTTTATGTAAATGTTAAATAACAAAAAAAAAACATAAAACATAAATATAAATGCTCTTCTCATTTTTTATAATATAAAGTACGATACAGAATAAAACAGAACATTTTTTTAAAAACTTTATATTAAAAATCTTTATACAAAGTGAATACATTTATAAATCTGAACATGTAATTCTGAATATAAAACTTTCGCTTAATTTAAAGTTAAAAATAAAATAATATATATATTTATAAAAATATACAAAAATTTAATTTGTTTTTTGTAATAAAAGATATAAAAATTTAAATTGGGTTGCATTAGAATAAAATTTATTCTTGTTTGAACCACCAGATGACAGCACATAACGTACAATATATCCGTTGTTAAAATGTATATATTTTATTAAATTTAGCGAATATTAGGAAAAGTATTTATTATTATAGAAAAGAAATAAATCATATTTAAATAATAAAATATTTTGCGAAGTTCATTTGTGATTTTTTTAATATAATATAGAGTTTAGCCTTCAAAATTCTCGATAGATAATCACAAAATCGATCCAGTCATTGGATATTACATAGATGAAGCGATAAGTAATTTCAAGACATCGATAAAGGTAATGTTTTCTTTATAACTTTACTTATTACTAATGACCATAGCGTTATTCGTTTATAATACAATCCTCATTTGACTCATTTTCGACTAAATAATGTTTTAAATACCTATTCTAACCGGTTTAACGTATAACCCAAAAGATGGCCATAACGTGGACAAAGTGGAAGGACTTTTTTAACGTTTGACAAAATGTTTTATAACGAATGTAAATGAATGAACTTTAACCTTAAAAGCGTTACCTACATTATAATTCCTAGTTCAAGTCAAAACAATTGGTCTTTGAATAATTTATTCTTTTTCTCTTTTTCCCTTAACCTACAGTTTCTACATGTTATTTGGTAAAGAAGATTCTTTAGATTCACTCTGTTATTGTAATGAAAGAATAACGGATTAAACACGATCTTATTATTATAAGATTTCTAATAATAACCTTATTCTTTTCGTCTATAACAATTTAACATTTTCAAAATAAAGCTATAGTCTTGGACTTCACTACTGTATCATTATTTGAATTTGGCTGTGAATCATCTATTATATAATTTTCATATGTTACGTAAATGTTTAACATAGAAAACATGACATAACAATTAGCTTAAATGTTTATAAATTTAAAACATATGATATTTATATAATCGTTTTAAACTCTTAAATAAGGTTTAATTTTCTAAATAAAGCAATATTGAAGCAATAATGGCATCTATAGTGAGTTAAAGTAAACTATTCCACCAGAAAATGTATTTATCGATAAAAGAGTAAAATAATAATAATAATTTCAATAGAATTAGTTAAATATTACTATCTTAAGGGAAAAGAATTATATAGATATAAATTTATATTACAATGTTTATGTTCATAATAAATAAATGATTTATTAATTTATTTAATAATAATATTCGTACAGGGTCCTTCGACTAGATACATCCGTATAAAATTGGGGAAACAAAATATATAAACAAATATTAACTTGTAATATATAAAATGATAAAACTTAATTAAACAGTACAACAAATGTAAGATGAATATGATATCAAAGAAAATAATGCATAATGTCGGCCGTTGTACTCGAAAAATGTACTAAAAGTATCGTTTTTCGTACTTTATTATATCAAAAAAAAGACTGATGTAAGCAGTGGCGCATTATAGCTTCTCGGCGCCCAGGCGAATTAGAATTAGGGGCCCATGAACAGTGTTGACTTAAGGCATTTTTCTCCGGGGAATTTTGGAGGAATATTTTCTAATAAAAGATTGGTTTTGTGAAAAAATTCAATGGCTCGTAATCCTATGAGCAAAAAGAGCAATTGTCTGGGGTTTCCATTAACAGAGGGCCCCAGTCAATTGCTTTTTTTGTCTATAGGATAACGCAGATAAATTGTATTTATTTTAATCTGTTTCTCTTAAATATTTTATTATTAAAATATGAAATGAAATTTTATTCAGATGAATCATTTTATTTTTTAATTTACAACTGAAATTTATTATTTTAGCAAAACTTTTGTTATTGTTCTGCTTTCGGATTCTTATTACTTCTTAGAAATGGTATTTACTATTGTCATATTTAAAAATAAAAATGATTTATTTAGAAAATTTTCTTTGAATTTTATATTAAAACTGGACATTTACTTTCAACTTTACATAATTTATGAATATTAAATTTTAAAAAGTGGTTTTTAATTATTAAATAAAAAAATAATAATAATAATGATTAAATAGTAGTCTAAAATCATTAAAACCTACGCAAAATAGATGATGATGAGGTATAATACTGTATTTTTAATACTGATTTTAAATCCCTCCATGATTTAAATAAACAAACATGTTTATCTATTCTAAGTTTTTATTATGTAAACAAATTAATATTATAAAATATATAATTTTATTGATGATTTTGATAACAAATTATAATTATTTAACATAAATTAAAATTGTTTTGAAAATTATCTTCTATGTTATTTCGTTAAATATGGTATTCAAAATAATAATAATAATAAAATAGATTAAATATTTCTATAATCTGTACAAAAATGAGAAATTATTTTTTATGATTTAATGACAATTTTTAATTATGTAACGAGTCTGATTTGGGATAAGTTTATTATTTAGGTCGCTAATAACATATAGATTTTATTTAAAGACATAAATTACAATTATGTATATTATTCATTTAAATTTAGCTTGGTAATAAAAAAGAATAATTTATATCTTTACAAAAATTGTATATAAATAAAATTGTATTCGTTCACTTCGTTTCTCCAATTTATAAAATAATTTGAAATATATATATATATATATTAACCTAAATTGTTAATATTTTTGTTTATAAATTATTAAATATATTTATTATAAAAATTAATTACGTTATAAATTTATTCTTCGTGAAAGCAAAGAATATAAAAATGATTTCTGATCCATTTTACACACTTTCTATCGTACTTTTGAATGTTTCTATCGTAATTAACGAAAATTTATACATAAAAATTAACGAATAAATCGCCTATTTATTATAATTTTAATTAAATAAATATGCCTAGAATTTTATAAATAATATCATAGTAAAATTTGAGTAATGTTTAAATTAAATATATAATCTTCTCTAAATTTAATTAATTTGATACGATATAAAATTGAAAAATAAACATACTGATTAACAATAAATTAATTTTATTTTTTTTTAATTTCCACCAATTAATTCCCTTCTTTCTTCTAATCTTTTACTAACATTAAATAGAATATTTGTATTCATATTATATCCCTGATTATTCAAATTAATTATAGGAAAAAGTTGACTGATAAATCAGGTGTACAATTCAATTATCCCTGTATCACTCATCAATTTTGTTTTCTCGAGAAGATAATTGAGATTCTACTGTTTTCGATCGAACATAATTCAGATGGAATCGATTAGATTTGCGCTGATCCCATAAATGATTCGCAGATTATTTACCTCATTATAAATCAATCGAGTAAAAAGCTTTTTCGTGAAAAAATTTCACGAATTTATTCGGAATTTCATAAAGAAATTTTCAATTTCTTTAATATTTCATCAATAACTTTACACAGATTTGTAGGAAGGCGCGGGTATATATTTTAAGTTTCATCTGATGTAATTTTCGTTATTGATAATTTAAAGAATATCTTTGTAAGCTGTTAAGAAAATTATCTTCAACATTTCAGTCATAAAACAAATTCAAGATTATTATTAAGGAAAAATTTTATGAAGTTTTAACAGGTTATAAACCCTCGAACATATCAATCGATAATAAATAACTCCACCCTTGTTTACTAACATTTTTCTATAGAAAATTTTGATAAGGTAACAAAATAAGGAGGAACATTTACGAATGTTTATGCATTTTTTTTATTTTTTTTATTAACAAACTTGAATTTACCCGGAAGTCAATATTATAATTTTAGGAGTATCCTTAACTCATACAATAAAATGTAAAAACAAAAAAAACAAAAAAATATACGTTCGGATGCGTAATTAAGCTAATTCGAAAATGTATTATCATTAATTTAACAAATTCTGATAGGTAATAGGCAAGGTTAGAAAGAAAAGAAAAAAAAAGTATATTTATCACGATTTTATTTATCCGCGGGACTTTTGTGTGACTCCCACGCTGGTAGTAGCTAGGAGTTAAGGATGAGCAACCTTAAATTCGGTTAAGTATTTCTGACGGGAGCGGTCGAGGACAAAAGACTTCCCGCTTTTTTTTTTAAATACCCGACGGTGAACGCTCGGTCAGATTGGCGCCATATCGCGGTAGGGGCAAAGTGGAAAAACCACTAGTTACCGCTAAAACGATAACCAAGAGCTAAACTTACACAGGAAAGAAAATAAAATGGTTAGAAGATATACACTTTGATTGCTTCCACTCCAAGCCAAGCTCTTCCGGTATTTTGTTTTCTTTTCTAACAGTAATTAATGATATAGGTAATTTACCGAGTGTAAGAATCATCATCCATTAGATACGGAGTGAATTGCCAGTATATTATTTGAATATCAAGGTAGAAGACAAAACATAGGCGGACTTGTTTATCTGTTAAGACACGCGTCCGATGGACTGTTGTTGATTCGCGGGGTCAGAATGGGTTAACGAACTGACCCTTTCTCAGTCACTATCTTTTCTGATGATACCTGATTCGGCTCGCAATCCTAACCCATTACAGTGTAAACTTTGTTCCCGAATTCTAGTTTCTAGTAATTTTTTATATTTCAAACGCTTCATACTTTAAACTACTTATCTCGTGACACTAATCAGATTTATTTTAAACTTTAATGATTATTACTATTGATAATTTTCTCGGAATATTCGTTGTCTCGGAAATAAAAGCAAGGAAAAATTTCGAATTTAATCGGGGGAAAAAAAATTGCATAAAAGGATGCTGGTGATTTATGGATGTAAAATCTTATTCTATTCCACGTAACTATCGATTATAAATATGAAAATGTAACCTTAAATAAATAAATAAATAAATAAATATTTTATGACATATTTTCTATCATTCTATATACATTCAGAAAAGTCTTTTCAACTTATTCCGTTACACTACTTTGGCCTGTATTTTGCATTAATATTTTAAACAAAAATATAATAATTTACATAAAATTAAATATATATTTGCATATGTAGGCCTAACTATAATATTGAGACAAATTCAGTGCTCTAGAATATACCGTATATATATTCTAGAGCACTTAATTTAAATGAATAAATTTGAAAGTATATATAGGCCTATATATATACTATATATAAAAAAATGTAAAAATATACTGTATGTATATATATATATATACAGTTTTTTTTGGACTGAATCTATAAAAATAAATACAATTTTCTATGAAAGTTTAAAATAAACTGAAGAGATCTGATAACTACTTGCAAGTCCTTAATTAGGAAATTTTACTTGTTTTTCCCTTCCCAGTTTTATGTATGACACATAAATATTGGAAGTTAACAAACATTTTTTTTAAAAGATCATCTTACCATTTTCTATATTTATTTTACATTTACGTTATATGAATGGCTATTTGAAAAATTGAAAATACTTATTTGTAACATGTTGAAAGAAGAAAAAAATAATTATATGATAAAATAATAAAAGTCCTATTTGGATTATTAAAGATATTTCACGCTCTACTGTTCATTTAATCTAAAGTAGAATAACATGGCGATGCTATAATGAAGAAGAAGAAGAAGAAGAAGAAAGTGTTATTTCTCTTCTCAGAATGAACAAGGCCCAACTGAAATAATTTTTGGGCATTTAAAAAATTGATAAGTGAAGCTAAATGACCTTAATAACTATGTAAATTTGTCTTTTAGCGGCGAATTTTTATCTAATACATTAATTATATGGTTTGTTGTGAGAGTAAATGGATTTTCTTCATTGACAAATAGCTCCCAGATGTGATATTACGTAGCTTAAGTAAATTGAGTATTCAAAGCGAGATTGCTTTGCTCTACGGGTGGTTCTTCAATATGGCAGCTTACAGATCCGTTTGAAATTCAATTCCGTAACAGGCATCATCAACTGGTAGCGATCTTGGCAACTAAAGGGCGTTGGGTGTTAAGAATCGTACCAACCGGATGTATTGGGTGCAGCTGGTATCCATCATTCCGATTGTGGCTTTAGAAAGAATAGGTATGGGAGACAGAGGTCAGAGGTTAACATATAAGCCTGCCTAATGGTTTAAAGGTGACGAAACGACAACATGGGCGTTGAAGTATGACAAACGGAGTTATCTGAATAAGTTGTCTGTCATGTTATCGGTAATTAATAAAATTTATTTATCGAATTAAAAATTAAGTATCAAATGACACGATATGATTTATGATATTAATTCTGTAACATGATAAAACTCAATTACACATAATATTTATATTTGATCTTTATGGTAGTTACTAATTTTATTACGATGCAGGATATTTAAATATATTCTCTTTTAGAAAAAAAGAAATTTTTGTCTAATTAGAATTTTTAAATATTATCATTAAAAATAAATTATATTAAAACATGAAATAAGACCTTTTTTTCCATTTAAATCAATATAGAAGTGGGAATTTTAAAAACACGTTCGTTGAACTTCTCAGAAGTTTTCGGTTTGCAACTTTTTTTTATTCTTGTAAGAAATGTCAAAAGTTTCTTAGAAATATTAATAAAAAATTTCCATATACAAAAATTAATTAAAAATATATTTTTCTAGTGAGAAATATTTCTATATATTTCTCAGAACATTATTATTATTAAAAGCTGTAATACGCTATTACATACACAAGTCCTGTTTATAAGTAAATATAAATAACTGCCTAAATATTTCAGAAATCTACTAAAAATTATAGAGACAAAGATAAAAAGAAATTTCGATACTTATACTCACATACAGAAATTTTATAAGAGCGTATCTTTGTATATTAGTTAAATAAAAGAAACAAATGATATTTAAATAATATCGACAAGGTGTTTACAATAGAAAAAGTACATTTTTTTAGTTAAAACATCCAACATTTACTATAAAAATGCTAATGACTACAGAGCGATCAGAATCTACCAAAGAAACTACGACATTAATCTGTACTCTGAAACGTACTTAGAGTGCGGAAGAACATAATTTATGTCTTCTTATCTCACGCACACAACTGATAATAGTTGTTTTGGGAAAGAAACGCCGTACAAACACCTCACATAAATAACACCCATGCAAAGATGACTTTACGAATACCAACTGATGATGCCGCGTGTATCAGACTTGTATCCTACTTAGGCGATAAGACTAATGGAAAAGTCTAATAATTGATATTTCTACTTATTTAGCACAATTTGACAATTAAAATGATCATAATAATAAATATGCTTCATAAATCTCAATATTGGCTTGACAAAAACGTAAAACATAACAGTATTTCCAGTAATAATCCACAAGTAAAATGGCTTCGAACACTAATAATTTCGAGTGTCACAGTGATTAAAATAAATAGTCTACTTGTATAGCCTTGATTAATGATATATTTATAAATATCTTGTTATATTTCATAGCAATAAAACATTTCCTAGTCTGTTATGATCAATTTTCATGACATTAAACGTCATTATACAGAGATGTAGCGGTCAATATGTCAACTGTTTGACCTTTATATTTTGACTTCTCTAACGCCTTTCTACTGATATCGTTTGATTTATAATGGTTAATATCAGTTTTAGAGCTATAAATAATAGCGTATATTTAAATTTTATTTTATTTATTATGGTCTAATTATATTAATGCGGACTTTTTGAAATTGTAAAAAAGAGGTAATTGAAAATTTTTAGTAGTTTTAAATTTATAATATTTTTTCCCCTTTATAGATAAACCTATCACCGTAAAAAATTGATTCATACATATTGTATGAGCTTTATAAATCAATGTCAATTAATATTAAATAGGAAACGATCAGCAATAAATTAATAGATAATTACGTTTAATCAGATTAATAAAAATTAAAATATTTATTAATGTAATTTAATAAAGTTTGATCATACGATTAAATTTTATAAAATTAAAATTCTGTTGAGATTTCAATTCAAAATTCTTTCATTTGTAAATTTAAGAATTATTTTAAATATATTTTATTTAAAAATGTCGGAAAAATCTCGAGTTTATTGAACTTTTTATATTTTTTCCCCCCTCTAGAATATTGAATATTATTTATAACATTCTGAAATTTGAATTTATCGTTTATTTAATCTTTAAAAATTATGATCAGGCTTCCCACGGAATCGGCATTGATCCCTTAGGGGTCGATGAAAGTTTGAGAGGGGGTCGATAAAACTTTGCAAATATAAAAAATTTGTTTAAAATATTTAAAATTTTACATAAGTTTTTGTTCTCAAATAAATGTAGGACGATGCCTTTTAAAAATCATGTAGGAGGGATGTTGCATATATTTATTTATTTATTTACTTAATATTGAAGGGGGTCGATAAAAAAGAATTTTTGCTAAAAGGGGTCGATGCATGAAAAAAATTGGAAACCCGTGATCTATATTTACAAAATATGTGAATTTATTTCTCTTGTGTTATTTTCTTACAGGTTTTTCTTACTTTTACTATAATTTCTATCGTTCGATTATAACTTTTTTCATAACAAGAACTATACTATCTACGAAGTTAGATCTATAATCAAGTTCAAATTTTGACTTCAGTTATTTTAATAATTTATTTTTGTAATAGAAATTATAAATTTTCAGTGCTTGTTTTTATTAATTTTATTGATTAATTTGAAACCTTTTTCTTTTTTCCTTTCTCATTCCCTTACTCTCTTTTCTTCAGCTTAGTCCCTTGAATAGACTCTACTCCTAATAATAATATTAATTTCGAAACAGATTTTGATATTAACGTTATATATTACAAGTATTAAGTAAAAGAAATAACATTTTAAACTTTTTATGGTGTTCATTTATCATTTAGTCTATGTCAATAAACTGGACAAGATGTATAAAATGATAATTTCTTATACAAACAGTACTAATGCAACATTAAAATAAATTACTTAAATGCTAATTAACGACTATTCTTCTTATTCAGTTGATTAACAAAGCTTAAATTAATCTATACGTTATGACAATGTGTAAATTGCTTGCAGTTATTTTCTTATTAAAGAGATATTTAAGATAGAAGTTTTTCTTAAATAACTATTGTGTAATTTATTAAAATTATTGACTTTTGTTAATAGTAATTAGCTATTTATTACATTAGCTTAAATTTTTTTTCAAGGAGTATTTATATTTATTCTCTGTAACATTTTTGGGAAATTTCCTGTCATAATCAATGGTTTACGATACAAATATTTAGTTATTAAACTTTCAAATTTTGATAAAACACAAGGGCTCCTTAAGAGATGTTTGAGGCAAAATGATTAATTTAGTAGATAACATGGAGTCGAGTTTTCCTTGTATACAAGTAATAAACTATGTATTTTACATATTAGATAAAAATTCAGTATTTAAATTATTAATATTCATAGAAAATTAGACTAATTAATATTTAACAATTTCAAGAAATAAAACAGTTAAATACAACAAACATTATTATAATCGTATTAGAAGCTTTGCTTTGTCAAAAGTTTCAATTTAAAACTGTACATTCCGTAATTTGATTTGTTCAACAATTAAATTTAGAACATTGCCTATTGTCAGAATTTAATCGTTGAACGATTTAACGTTAAAACTTTTCAATTAAATGGTGAAGTTTCTGTCTTTGAAAAGAAAATGGCGTTTATAGCTAATAAAGAAACAATTGCTATAAAAGTCCAGTCACGAAAGTGATTAACTCTGGCACATTACCCTCGGTACTTAAAAATGTTTACCTTTTAAACCCTTAACCCTTTCCTCTTATTGAACATTAACAAATACAAAAGATACTGCCAAATAAAATTCTTCATCTATTATTATTATATACCAGAAACGTTTCTATTGATAAGCGGCTTCTCCAAAAAGTATGTTACAATGATTGAATTGTATAAATTTCGTTATAATTCTATATAATTAATATAATATAAATTTAAAATTTAATTAAATTGTAATATCTGATTAAAATTTTCCAATTTATATGTTGGAATTTCATCATTTGTAATTTAGTTTTAGTAAAAACTGAATGCAATATTTATGATTTGTATTTGATAATTATCAAAGATCATATTGCAAAGGTGTTTAATTTATTATTTCTCTCCTTAATGTGTAAGAAAATAGGCGATTTAAATTAGAAATCATTAAAATTTCTTTTTATAAACATTAATCAAATGCTTTGAAATAATAATTAAATAAAATTATGATGATAATTTAATAATACAATTTTTTTATCAATAGGTTTATGAAACTTATAATTTACTTTAAATAATATTTAAATATTATATTAAAAGTTTATTAATAATTACAACTTCATATTAGATTACAGTGCATTTAATATAAGCAGTTTTGAATAAAATAAAATGATTAAAATTGTAGAAAACACCAAGTTTTATAGATAAACAAGCGGTTCATTCACATTGCTGATAGGTGTGGGCTTCGAACTGCCAACAATGGACTGTAATTTTCTTTTAGATTTGATCGCTTTCCACATTTGATGGTTATTGAAGAGGAGGTTAAACGACCTTTATTGACCTTTCATACGTGACATTATTGCTAAAATAGTTGAAAACATTTCTAATGCCAATTGTTTGAATAAATATGATATAAACTAATGCTAGAGAAAGCAAGAATTATTAGAAATAGGATATATTATAATAATTTATTTTCTACATCTCTTGTAACTTACATAAACTATATTAAAATTTTTAATAACTTAAGATTTATATTATTGTTTATTTATGTACAATTCATTGTAATAAATAAAGCCATAGTTTATGAAATGAGATGAAAGAAAAATGCCTTATCGTGATCATGCTAACACAAATTTAAATCATCTGCTTGGTAACCCATTAAGGTCTTCTTGTTTATCGTTATCCCCTGAAGTATTGGTCAACTTAATATTTAAAATCCATTATTAAACACTCGAAGAATATTAAAAAGGTATTAAACTGTTGCGGAAATTGTTGTTTACAGCTTTGTAAAGCAATTTTTCTTCCTAATACTAAAAATTTAATGATTTTCTTTTTTCCTTTGAAGGAAAAAACAAGGATGCATACAGATTTTAATACAAGCCTTAAAAATCTTTGAAAAACCGAAAACATTTATATTCTAATAGTCCGTTTTACTATTATAAAATACAAATTCTCATATAGCAAATCCAGTTTTTAAACCAAACCAGTTTTATGATAAAGAACTGGATGGCCAGAAGCCATATCATATATCGTGTATAATTTTGCACCAGGTTATTGTGGGATTAAATTTATTTTGTTTCTCACGTTTATTTATGAATATTAGTTAAGAAAAAAAATACTCTTGATGTTTTTTAATTGCATCCAGAATAATAGATTTAGAAATTAGAGTAAAGTTTAATTGGATATGCCTTCTTTTAACAGAAAAAAAAATACGAACATAAATAAGTGAGTTAATAGAGACTTAAGCTTTAATCAAATTAAATTTAGTAATCATTTTATTTATTTTTTACCAATTAATACAAGATATACGACTCTTTCATTATGCTAATTATACTGGAAATTTTAATTTCAAGCGTAACCTGCATTGACAAAACTCTCAACATAAGAAAAAAATTTGAATCATCTCATAGTTTCAATCGTGTTACATATAATTTTCATATTAAAATTTACATATTTCAATGATGTTAAGAGCTATCAAGACCGATTTATGAAAGTTGTTAAAAGGGAGGTTTCGCAAATTAATTTTCTATCATCATAAAATAAAGCCTGACATTAATTACTTATTGATAAATATATCAACAATAATATATCTGGTGTTTATATAAATACACTCGGGAATAAATACTAAACAGATGAGTTATTTGAAACATGATATATAAACATGTTTTGAATTCTGCATCAACCTTACAAACTTGTTTTACCTCGTCCTTTCGCTCACTTTACCTCTGAGTTTGTAAACCTTCTGTGTTTAACATGGCGGTCAAGGTCACGGCCAGATATCGCTCAAAAACGTTATCTGTGGAATGATAATCTGTAGAATACAATTTGATAAATAATAGAAAAGGTCACCGACCTTCGATAAACAAGCACGAAGTTTTCCTTAACTCCGTATTCATTATGTCACTTAAGATTACTCGCTTACGAATGTGAATGATACTATAAAATTTGCTACTTGATTACATTAAGAATAAAGCTAAAATATATAAGAATTTATATTTACAAATTCATACTTTCTTATGATACCTATCTAGTCAATAACAATAGCGAGCTTATCATAAATTTATGCAATCTGCTTGAAGTCTCAGAACGTATGGAAATTTGCTAGATAATTTAATTTTTCTTCAAATATTAATTTATAATATCGTTTTTTATTTATGCAATTGTAAGTAGGATATTATAATAATTTATTATTATTAGTATTATTTGCACACAATTTTATTCAACCTGTTAGTAGAAATTGATATTTCATTCATTTAGTTGTTATTTTTTAAAGGAAGAAAGGTGAAAGAAGATGATAAAGCAAACATTTTACATTTATTAATATTGTATTCATAAGAAATGCGTTTTTTTATTTATGTAAAAATAAATAATTTGTACTGTAATTCGGTTTAAAAATCCGTATGATAAAATTGAAGCATAATGACAATACAATCTTAACAATTGTGTTATTCAACAGGAAATAGTGAATCAAATCAACGACAATGGTGACATTATTCAATGCCAAACAATAAAATAAAAAATAGTTTACAAAATTTTTATTTTATTAAAATATTTAAAATTATTATTAACAAAGGGTTAGATTAATCCCGAATCCAGTCCTTTATTTAGATATCAGAATGATTTATACATTATTTAGTTTCAGAAGGGGGAAAAATGTCATTGATTTACTTACCGTGTTAAAACATTAGTTGAATACTAAAATAATTCACAAAATTTATTATCTAGATGCAATTTTCGATATAACGGCCTGAAAATAGTACAAATATAAATCGCATTAAGTTGATTGTATAGAGAGAAACTGTGGAACATTGCGCAAAGGTATCCAGGATCATTACCAAACAATGAATATAAGTCAATTTTAATAATAATATACTGAAACCTGTTTATATTTTAATAATCTAATATGTATTAATTATAAATTATTCATGATGCCAGAATATTCATTGCACATTAGTTACCAATTTACAATGCGACTCATTTGTTTTCAAATGAGAATTAAATTACAAAATTAATTAACATTATGTTCGGTTAATTTACTCCGTTGTTTAGAAAATTGATTTTACTATTCTAATTTCGAAAGTATGCAAAATATGCGGATTTCAAAAAAGGTAAATTATTCCTGTTAACATCCTTCAAAACCATTATCAAATTTTTGAATTCTTTACAGAAAAAAAAGGAAAAAAAGTATGAATTTTTATGGATCATTTTACTCAAGTTGGAGTAATAAAATGCGAAAAATACTTGATGGACGAGGAGAAAAAATGATGAAATGTAGATTTAAATTTTTAAAGCTGTAATTCCTATGTAAACGTTTATCAAATCGTAGTATCCTTTTATAGCATTAAATTGTTGCTGTATTGTAAAATTCGTGTTTTTATTTTAGAAACGTTTTTAATGTATAAATTATGAAAGGAACAGATAAGTTACCCATCTCATAAATCTATCGGAGTAACCATTTCCTTACGTCTGTATAGGACATTAAATAAACTCCACGGACAGTAGTGTAGATAATTTTGACAAACAAGTGTAACGAACGGACAAATGTGTTTATATTTTCTTCTATATTTCAAATCGATAGGCTGTAAATCATACAATATACCCCTTAAATAATCTAAATAAAAATTTGTTTTAATTTATTTTAAAATATATTCCTTTCTTCCTATAAAGAAAAACTTCAATTATTAGCTAATTAATGAATATTATAATTTAACTACCTAGTAGTTAGTTAAATTAGTTAATTGATTGATTGATTTAATGAAAAACTCCTTATATATTAATCTCATTAAAGTGATATTATTTATTGATATATTAAAATTTAATTAATATCTTTTTATATTCAAGTTGTTTAAATTTTAATTTAATAAATATTATTACAGAGATTTAGTATAGTGCTTAATTATATATGCAATTTTACTACTTAATTTTATTTATATTCGACTTTTACGATCTTCCAACTGGACCTGGTATTTTATTTAATTAATTATATTTATTTAAATGTCATTAAAATATAAACAATAAGAATATAAATTAATGTTTTCTTATCATAGAGTTGTAAAAAATTAACAATTTTCTTGAAACTATAAAATAACATTGACTTAAATCTTTATAATAATTAAAACATTTTTAAATATTTACTATTATTTACTAAATTATAATAAAATGAAATAGAAAGCTTACAAAAATGGATGAAAATAAAATATAATTATTTAAGAAACAAAACTAATTTAGTTTGTTGCTGGGATACAATAATCACGAATAAATTATATTTCAAGCGCTCTTTCTGACGTTTCGAACTCGCTTGAATCTTTACCATATTATATTTATTCCATTCATTTATTTTTCTTATAATTTCATTATTTTGTAATGTTAATATTAACCGTATAAACGTTTGGATATAAACTCTTTTTGGATTCGAACAATATTAAATATTTAAGTACTCTAAATCAATTAATAAAGATGAATTAGACGAGATATATTACCAACAAAATATAAATAAATTTCCATTTACATAACAAAAATCTAATCAATAATAATTCTAAATACTTCTGTTTTATTTAGACATAAAGTTCTATTACTGTCTTCAGTTTTTTATACAATATTTTATCATTATATAATTAAAATATTAAAAATAAGTAAATTTGATTTAAACAAACATCCTCGAATTATTATGAAATAAGTTATATTAATTATTACTTTACGAGAGATTCGTAAAAAATAACGATAATTATTACATATATTTAATATATTCTATATCAATATCCGATATTGAATTTAGAGGTGTTATCAATAGAAAAGTTTATTAGTGAGCTTAAGTATAATTTAAAAATTTTTTATGACATAATACAGTAAATTAGCCTATTTATACAGCTATCTATTTTTCTATCCATTCAGTTATGCAATTTTGCATAACTGAATGGATGAATAGACAGAAAATTTTTAACACCCCTTTACTTAAGACACGCCAATACCATTTCCCTTAATATTGAATGCCTTTTATTTAAAAGTCAACTTGACTAATGAACATTTATACAAGTTTCCGGAAAAAATACACCCACAATTTGAAAAACTTCGTAATCCCACATTTTAATAAATAAAATATTAAGACTAATTAAATTTTAAATTATTGCACTGTCACATTGCAATAGGCCAACTCCTTCGCTTAAATTAGTGTAATTGATGATAATTCCAGGAATGTTGTGACTAAGTTATATCTTTGACGTTGTTTAACTCATTTTCAATCACATTATTGCTATTTTTTTAGTTAAAAAATAATCGTTTTTGTTTAAAAAAAATATATATAAAATAATCTTTAGGCTAGTAATAACTCGAAAATAATTGGTAAACTGTGCTAGAAGGTACTATACGTAATCTTGAACATCTTTATTTATGTAAATCGTACAATATTTATAGCCTTACTAGAAGTTTGGGTGGAACCAAGTTTTAAATCCATGCCCTCTTTTGTTGTGTAATTGTGATGTCAAAAAGACAGATTGTTGGTAACATATTGTAGGCCTAAAGATCTACATGGCCTAAAGTAGAGGTCATAAAAATACTGAGATAGCCTAAATTGATAAGAATCGGAACTATTTTCAATAATACATATTAAGAATTTTAGTTTTTTTTTTTTCATTCGCAAATAATTTTATAGAAATTTTAGTCTTGAAAATAATTAATGTAATCACGCAGCTTAAGATTTATAAACCGAAATTACTGGATTTCATTACTACTTTTCGAAAGTAAGAGATAAGTTAAGCATGCTTGCACGTCATCGTAACTCCCTCGTAACTAACGTGACGAAATTTAAAAGTTTAAGGCCAAGGACTATTATTTAATCACAGACCAAAATAAATTCTTTCATAAAAGTATTTTTTTTTTTTTTTGTGCAAGTCTTAATCATCTTTTAAAACTAATGTTAAATGATTAAAAATATTTCCACGGAAAAATCTTTAACCTACAACCTCATTAATTTAGAATATAAATTTTTCTTGTTTTTAATTTATGTCTCTACAAATTTTCAGTAAATAAATATATACTGAAAAAGAGTATTAAAGAGGTTTTTTTTCCTATATTATATTATATAAAAATCAATTGTTAAAACTTAGTTTATTAAAAGTAATATTAATACATTTAACAATCCTGTTCAAAAATTAAATGTAAGAGAATATAACACTTGTTCATTCAGAAAATAAGTTTCAAATAGACATATAAGTTGATTCAATAGGGGGGAAAAAACTAATTAATTTTACTCCCAATTACAAGAGTCTTTGAAAAGTCTCAAACTCCAAGCGATTCATTAGATGCTTAATTAGTGCCACTCTGAAATGATCAATTATTTAGTAGTTGTAAGATAAATTGGATATCATATCTAATCCTTCTAATTAATCCGATTCAGCCGCACTTGTTAGCTAACTAATTTTCCTTAAAAATTTAACCTTTGTCCTCCTAAAAGAAACATCATCCTTCATGTTGACAATTTTTATGTTATTACTAGTTATATAATTATATGATATCTAATTTAAGCGTTCTGATAATGATATTTTATATTCTAACAATCATAAACTGTTATAATTTAATTACTATATTTATTAAAAGAGAATTTGTGTCATTGACTGATACTAGGATTTTATTATTCGATATGTTTATGGAAAAAGATGTTACGAAAAACAACTGTTCTTCGTATAAAAGTAATGAATAATAGTTTTGCGCTTTTAGAGAACGGAACAAATTTGTCATCGGCCACCTCCTCATCCGTGACGTCATCTGTTATCATCTCTTCCTTACAGGATACAATAAGTCAGTCAAGGACATACGAATATTTATTATTTAGTTCTATTATTACTTTTGTATGTTTTTGGCTTCTTCCTTATTATTACAGTTTTTGAAAGAGGATTCGAGATTTTTCATCATTTTCATTGTAATATTGCTAAAGAGTAAAAACTTTAATATGTTAATTTTTCCTCTCTTAATTCCTCTTATTGTAATTACATTCTAGATTTCATTTTCCAGAAAAATGAATATTAAAGGAAAATGAACGTCATAGCTATAAGAAGAGATAAAGAACAGATATGTAACGAAATTATTTAATTTTATATTTATACTAAACTATATTTTCATTTAAAATCGTTACATTTCTTAAATTTTAATAGAAACTATATAAAATAATTTATGATTTTATATACTATATATTATGTAAGGCTGTTTAGAGGGAATCCCAGGGCCCTAGGAAAACTTAGGGGCTCGTAGCGGTTTCCATCCCTATAAATTAATGTGATTTTTACTAACAAAAATGAGATCTTTACGGTTGCTATTTATTAATAAAGAAACATTCTATGTATTTCATTTCTTCAAAACAAATAAATAAAATAGTAATAATAATAAGGCAAACGGGGCACTCTGTATACCCGGACCCATACCAAGCTTACGACGGCCATGATATATAAAACAGTTTCACATCAAATACATTGTAATAAATTATATAAAAATATGTTTCTTTGAACTTTTTAAATTTGGAATTTATTATTAAAGAAATTATTATTAATAAGAAGTAAATTTTAAAAAATTATTTAGTATAAAATTTGAATTATACAATAAGCTATAATAAAAACACTACCCAAAAATATACAGAATAAGTCAACAATATTACATTGTCAGAAGAACTTTGATGAAATTTCATTGAGTTGTAGAATTAAGAATTCCTTTTAAAACTCTTATCTGAGCACATGATAATATTTATTTAATAAATTTCTTTAAAATACTTACTTGAAATCATGTACAAATTTATAAAGAATCTACAAATTCCTACACATTTATATTTGGAAATTATATTTCTGAAATGATTGCACTAATAAGTCTAGAGTTACAGTCGCTAAAAGAAGAAAAATTAAATAATTAGAATGAGAGTTGCCCTTAACGCACACAATAGTATATGAAATACATCATTGCTTAAAAATAGGCAACCTTGTATGCGGATTTATTGTTGATATTCATATAAATGCTTTACTCGGTTACAGCCAATATAGCTTTTTTCTGGTCTTTACTTACGATATGTTATTAAAAATCAAGTCCTTAAACTTTCTAAAATAAGAAAAAATTTCTGACGAATCATTTTTCTTTGGTAAACGAAATGTCATCTAATAATTTTCAATTTGCGAAAGTTTAAAGAGTTTATTATTTAGTATAATATCTAGTAAAATGCATAAAAGAAATGAAATCTTTTGGCATGGATTTTGCCTAGACCTATCAGTATTAGAATACTGTGTATGCTATTTGCATATTTCTTCTAGGCCTATCAGTTTAGTTTGTTTATCGTCCACAAGGCGGAGTTCTGGGCGTGTTTACGATCTATGGTCGAATTTTTTTCCGGAAATCAAGCCCGGCTGTCAATCGGGCAGAATCTGGTCGGACACTAGAAAGAAGTTCGGTTAGTTTAGAAATCTCTACTTTTGTTACCGACAAGGACGTTGCCTCACGGAAGTAATCATAATGACGTCATTACCAATACCCCGCCTCAAATGCGTGACTTCACAATCATGTGACTATCCGGCATTCACTCCGACAGATGTTGTGGCGAATAGCGTGGAAGTGTGAGGGTGGTACATAGTTTGACCTTCCGTAGCGGGAATTAACGCAACGTGATGGTTCGTGACGTGAGACACGCGTGTACGTGACGAAGCAGTAGACTTTTATAAGTAGCTGAGACGATTTTGATTATAAAATCAACAGACCGACCGAAGACGCAAGAGGCCAATATGTTTTCGTTAATGGCATTGATTATTTTTATGGACATGATGGTACACCTGCTGCTACCCTTTACTATTCCCGCCGTACAGGGTCGCAGGGTACCACCGTGGCATTTAAGGATGGCAAGAAGTCAAGGGTAAGTAGATCTTCTCTAATCTCAAAAGTAGAATCTGGAGGTGAGTGATACCTCGTTTTGGAAGATAACTCGATGCCCGAGGCATCTAAAAATTTAATTAACTTTTTTATAATCAGATCATTTTACTTTTTTTTTCCTATGCAATTAAAATTCAAAATGTTCTCTTTTGAGTTATTTAACAGTCATTTCGGTAAACACGAACAACCCACATACTTAAAATGTTTAATGAAAGATGTTTATTAGTCTTGCTAACTTTAAAGGCTAAATATAATAATGATTTTATTAATTTAAACTGTAGTTTTGTCCATTTTAAACCACAAAACTGAATTTTAAAACGTCGGTTTAGCAAATATATTTTATGTAAAATTATGCAAAAATTAATGCTATCGAGAAAATATTTTATGTAAAGGTTTTGTAGTACAAAAACTTAACCTGAAAGAAACACGTTTAAATTAGATCAATACACCTCTTCCTGACTTATTTACAAGAAAAGGAACTTCTTATTTAAAACTGTTGCTTTTTTTTTCTATATTGAACATTGAACAAGAGTTTGAAAAAAATAAATCGAATTTATTCTAAAATGGCAACCTCTTATGAAAGGTGCAATAAAATTTATTGCTTTTACTCTTATTGTTGTAATTTCACAACGAGAATATATGTGACAAGAAGAATGACTTAGTAATATATTCGTCCTTGGAGCTATTCTATTTCTATCGTAAATTCGATTACATAAAGCATCGTATAATTTTTGAATGGAATGCTTATTTTTCATCGATCATTAATCATTAGAACATTACTCTTTAAGTTTTCCATCTTTTTGTTCTAGATTTAAATATAAGGAACGAGCAAAATAAATAAATAAAAAACAAAAGAAAAAATAAATTGCTTATACAAATAGTCGTTTAATTATACGATAGTTTTAATATAAAAAAAAAGAAAGAAAAGAAAGGTGAAGCAGTGTACGTTAACCAATGCGGACATCATGATTATTTCGGTCGTAAAGATAACATCTGATCATTATAAATTTTCTTAGTCGATTCTTTCAGTTGGAAAAACGAAAAAAAAAGAAAGAAAAACTTTTTGCTATTCAAGATCTATTGCAGAATTTTTATTGAAAGACATTTAAAGAATCTTCGAATAATTTATTCGACGCTCTTTAAATTATTTCATTTGAAATTTTGATAGCTGCACTAAATATATTATTTCTCATTAAAATTTTCTTTATAATTCAATCAGATCTTTTAATGCGTGTTATAATTAATGTACTCTTTGAACTTCAAAGAATTTTTTTTCCCTACAAATGGTTATTTTTTTTAAAATATATATTTAGCAGTTTTCTCATACAGATAATATCAAAGCTTTTGTATCCACGATATAAAAATAATATATATAAGAGTGTAATGCACTTTTAGAAATAATTGGTTATTATGTTTTATTACTAATTTTAAAATAATTGTGAAAGTTATAGTGCTATTATTCAATTATCTAAATTACGGAGGTTCTTACACTTTAAACGAAACTACTTAATCTATAAAGTTTTATTGACGTATTGTAAAATATTAATAATTCGCCCACTTTAAAAATTTCTGTGAAGTTTGTTGAAATTTCCAATTGTAAGTAAACTTATGTATACAAAATTATAAAAATTAAATTTGTAACTGCATCTTTTTAGACATTTCTTTCAAATTTGCATGTATCATTTTGAATTTTTTTTTTTTTTTTTCCTTGGCAGAAAACTTTTATGGCCTTGATTTTTATCGATCAAATATGTATGCCTTTTATAGTATAACAGGATGTTAATCGTGGTTACTACTTTTCCATTAAATTCACGTCATTCTTATCTTGGTAATAACATAACAGTATCTTAAGTGAGTAACATACGTATCTGCTGTTAAAATCTGCGAATAACTAAGGACACATACATTAAAAACGCAAAACATATGTTATTAATGACAAAAAAAAGATCATATTCATTAGTGAACTTATCGTAAGTTTAATATGCATATTTTTACAAGTTATTTTATTAGTTTTTTTATTTTTAAATTTAGCGAAAGTTTCTTACTAAGATTTAAAATGAGAATATTTTTCACTATTCTCGATAGAAAGTTGTAAATTATACCGATTTAAAATGAAAGTTAAATTTTTATTTGTAAAAATAAACACGCTTGGAAATTTTATAAGTGAAATATTTTATGTACGAAGTCTAACACGATCTTTATAACTTTACAAAGACTAATTTGTTCTTGCAATTTAAAGTGCACACTTTTGCTCATGTTTCATTCACTATGATTATTAAAAAAAAGGCACAGTATGCAGTTCATGTCACGAAATTGTGCTAAATCATATGGTATCTTTATGCGTTCTTATTTATGATGTAAAATCTTGATTGATTTTCTTGTTTTATATAGTTTTAAAGAAAAGAAAATGAGATAAGAATAATTACAAGTTTGTATGTTTTTAAATATAAAAATCGTATCAACATTACGCTTAAATAAAGAGCAGAATAACTTTTGCGCGATTATCATTTTTACATAAATTAACATTTATAAACTACATCTAATTAAAATTCAGTGTTGAAATTTTTCATTACAGATTTACTTTTTAATGAATAAATAATTGCTTTTAGCAAATTCTAGTTATAATGTGTTTATAACGTTAAAAATCTATTCGGAATAAAGTGTTAGAATGAATTGAATTCTAATAAGCAAAAGGGAACGATGTTAAAACGAACACTTTGCAAGTCATTAAACAGTATCCTTAATGTCAAAAAGTGATTTGATGCGACGACAACTATCGAAGATTACAGCCTCTCCTAATTGCATTTTGACGTGTTAACGATAGTCGCAGGATCAAGAGAAGAGCTGTTGGTACGACTTGGATCCTACTACTATGTACTGTATATAAATCATTCGCTGACACATCCACGTGAATCAGTAAAAGTTACTTGGTAGGCTACATTCTTCAACGGGTTTTATTAAAATACGGATCACGATCGTTCGATATCTGGCTCAAAACGAGTTGCACTATCCAAGTTATTCGAGTTTTAAGTGTTTTCTTTTAAGTGATTTCTTGTTTTGCATTCATTTAACCTCTTTTTGTTTTAACATAGGCCTACAGCTGAACTTAATTTCTGAACTGACTGTATTTTAATCCTATACACATTGTTTTACGAAGCATTATTATAGTAAGATTATACATAATTAGTTTTTTTATCTTCTATTTTGTACGAACATGCCAATTTTATAGGTGCATTGTTTCTCTATTGTCACTTAAATATAATTCCGTACGTGAACATTTTATTATACATAATTATATAGGTCTGTATATATACCTCTCAAGCGATAATGCACATATTAAAAGCTAAGATTTGTCGTATACCTGCCAGGCAATCATAAGTTAATATTTATGCATAAGCTTAGGTTTTTTTATAAAAGAACTATTATGACTTTATCAGTATTATTAAAATGGACTTCATCTATGGATCTGTATAATTGTACATTGCAAGTAACACGATACGCATAATTTAATATGAAGCCTAGAAATTTTAAATATTAAAAAAATGTATTTGATTTGCTGGAAATTTAACTATTATACTTCAATATATGAACATTTGAACGTTAAAATTCATCCATCGCATGTCGTTCGACTGAATTTCCAATTTATACATTTATAAATATCGGTGATTGATTTGACAACTTGATTACCGTTCTTACATTTAATGTAAATACAACATTGTCAATGACTGTAGTTTTACACGTTATATACTACTTTGTGGGTTTATAACAAATGAAAAACAAGGAGAACACATTTTATATGTATTATTATTATTATATTATTTAGCCATATACTATAATAATTTGCAATTCACGGGCGGAAAAAAGCGATTTATTATAAACCTGATAGGATTCGTTTTAGAGCTACTTCGCGATGTTATTCGACAATAATTAAAGCTACTTTTCTTACTTTGTTTGAATACTTTCAACGTTTTATGAAAAACGAAAAAAAATTTTATGCTTGCGAATAATAAAAACGGATTTTAATTATCTGGCAAAACATCTTATCTTGCATAAAATTAAATATTAATTTAGTTATTTATTTGCTATTAAAACGCGTAGGAATGTATTATGTGTGAAATAATGGAATATATTATGTAAATTAGCTTCACGAAGGACAAATTTAGTATTCTCATGGGTTGTAAAAGATAAATAAGCGTCATTCTTTGCACATTCTTTCTCACAAAATTTATTTTAGTAAAAGCTACATGATTTATTGAGTTGAGAAAATACTTTATGGTAGAAGCTAAGAGTTTTGTCTTATCATCGATAATCTGCATTATAAATTCTTAAATATTATTATAAATATGGGCCAAGTTAATATATAATTATGTTATAAAGTATAATTAAATATTATGCGCAATTTGAATATTGTTATAATAAAGTATTTTTATGATATTAATATGTTTTATTCATTTATGAAAATTATCAAATAATTTAAAATTATAATATTAAAATTTAGTTGAGACATTAGAAAGAATCTCGGTAGCTAACTATTCGTAACAAATTAAAGCGAATGTATTTAAATATAATACTTTTTACGACATTTTTGTGTTAGTAGTTCGATGCTCTTTTTACATTAATCTGATTCCAAGGTTGAAGCTATTTCAAATGAATGAGAATTGATGTCCTTGAGTTAAGAATCTGGTCCACCTGTCTGACAACAGACGAGTTCACCCACATCGAGCCAATGAGTATAGTAGAGAGCGAAACTTTTATTGGCATTCAGTACTTATCACTACACTATAATCTTCATCTTAGGTTCATCTTTAAATAAAATACAGTGGTTATCTCCAACTGTCTTAATCAATTACGTTTAAGTCTTAATCTATCTTTGCTCAGTTTAGGAAGATGCCTTAGTTTTTACATTCACTTGTTAAATATTAAAACTGTAAATATGATAAAACTACAAATAAATCTACCGATTGTATCAAGTTGCTTGAATAAAAACAAGAAAAGTTTAACGCTCGCTTTAAAAATGAAAATATTCTTAAGTTAACAGAAGTTGAGAGAACAAAGCTGAAAATCCTTAAATGATTATTATCTTACGTAATTAATTATGTGATGAAAATCTTGTGGAAAAAGGAAAATTAATTATATACTGTAAATTAAAGCAACAGTAACGGCAATTTCTCCATCACATTAATGAGGAAACAATTAGTTTTTCCATATTTACTACGAAAAGACTAATTATATAGAAAATACTACTATCGTTTGACTCCAAACAAAAATATAAAAAAATTTAAATTAAAAAAAAAAAAATATATATATATATATATAACATTTTGACATCTACAGACACTGTTATAAATCTCAATCTACTTATATTTTTAAAAAAAGATTTAAAAAATATATACATATTATACCCGGGCAAAAATGATGTCATTTTTTATGATTCGACTTGACCTATATACCGCTTGTATTTTTTTAAAGTTATGATGCAATAGTTATATAGGAGCAAAAATTAGGTTTATCCAACATCTGGATTTAATGAAAATATTTGAAATTTCTTTGTGGTTGATTTAAAGCTTTTTATTCATTAAAAACTTTTAATCTTACGGATTAAAGACCTGTTCGGATTTTTAATCTTAACAAAATGAAAGCTATTATTTTTAATGATTTATAATCTTTACGGAGATTTAGAGTACATAAATTTTCAGATTAGTTATCGTTAGGTGAAATAAAATTCTATTTTTTATTTGCTTGACGTATAAGAATTTTCTTTTTTATTTGCTAAAAATAATACAGGTAATAGTAAAATAGTTTAAGATTTTATATTAAATATGATTTATGATGTATAGAAACTGAATATACTAACATTTTATCTTGTTATTTTAATGTCAGATTATGATAATGATCATTTTATTTTAGGCCAAACACATGTGTTGTTGAAGAAATTCCTGGAACAAATAAGAAGTTTTGGACAGAATGTAAATATTGGATGCATCGAGAAGTTTGTGGAACAAAAACGTAATATAAATATAAATTTTCAAAATAAAAATTTATCATCTATTTATTAAATAAATTATTACATAATGAGATTGAATCGTTGGCTTTTTTATCTATTTCTTATAATATTTAAATAAAGTCTATTGAATAAAAACAAAGTTGCAGAATCAAACCATCGGATTTATTATCAATCATAAACTTCTAGACGGATAAAAATGCTTTTAGAAAGTATTAAATCATTGGAAAGTTGTAATAATAAAATCTTTTTGAAATCATTTCACATTCTTGAAGGGAAACAATGCATTACGCTAGGTCATCGCCCATAGTAAATGTGACTTGAATAAGAATGATTGACTTCAATATTCAAGTAGAGGAAAAATCTTATTGATAATTCTTCTCGCTAACCTGTTCGTATTTCTAGTGATTTCTCCAGGAAAAGAAACTTACTAGTTGCAGAAGTTGTAACAATCACTCATCTCGACACATTCGAGCGAACGGTTTTCTTAATTTATTTTTCTTCACGACTAATTTCTACTTCAAGTTTTATTTAACAAATAAATTTCTTAGAATTATTTATTTTGTTAAGTTATCGTTTCGCCATCTTATTTTCTAAATCAAGATAAAAATTCATTTTTGAAGTCGTTATTCTTCTTTATGAAATCTTACATGCCTTACATACATTCTTAAAGTTAAAACGGTAGCAAATTTCCATTAACTGATTACGTGATATTTTAGATTAAATATTCATTAAATACTTTTGAATAGTTCTTACACGAATTCGATTAAAATTTGATTTAAAAAGTTGATAATTTTTATTTAAAAAACCGTTCTTGATCTTAAGCTTTCGCATTAGTATCATTAGCAAATTAATGTACTTTAAGAGAAAGGTGTCCGATAATATTATCTCGGTAACAACACCCCTCTAAGATGCATTTGCACTATGTCAAGGTCGTTGACATCAGTCTTTATTTCAGCAAGATTGATGTGTTTTGTTTATCACATGCTCATCAGCATACGTCAGATTTAACTTCGCGTTTTTGTTTCCTTTTTGTTTAATTGAGATTATATACACTGAATATTTGAATTTTTTTCTACGGAGTATAATTTTGAAAATGAGATGCTAAAAGCATTTTACTTGTAAGATGTAAAGGAGTTGGTTTTTTATAAATTGAAATTTTAGAACTTGGGAATAAAAAAGTGATCTATATCTTCAAGAATTTTAACTGTCTGCCTCCTGCAGTGATTTTACCTTGTGGAAAGACAAATATCCTATTTAAGATAAGATTTGACATATTAGAAATTCCTAAGCCATTAGTTTAGCAAGACCACAAGAGAATTGTTTTAAATACAAATTGCTTTTTCTCGGTTGGATTCCAATGTTTAAACTGGCAATCTTCAATGTTTATACTCCTTTTCCTCTGCTTGACGTCGTTACTATCAGTCTTAAATCTCGCAGCAGTCCATCATTGTCTTGATGTCTCATACTGGGTTACTAGGTCTGCAGCATCCTTTTCCATTTAAGGTCAGATGTTGGTAGGCGGAGGAAATCTGAGTGGTTTTATCAATTCACGTGTTACGCATATTGCATTTATTCGTATAACCTCTTTCGAAAATGCATTAAATTCTCAGTAAGATGGAAAACATGTAGGTGTTGGTCCATGCTGTTGTAACTGGGTGGAGCGTTATATTACGATAAAATAGCAACGAATTTCCATCAGTAAACACCTTACTAAAAATGCTGACAGGCTTTTTAATAAGAAATATTATTTTTTAATTTATAATTTATTTTAAATTTTAAATGGAGGATTAAGAAAATTTTTTCTAACTGCATTTAGCTTTATTTAAGTTTATATTTTTAATAAATAATATAGTTTACATTTATGTAAACAGAACATCTATATAATATAGATGTTTATATAAAGGTGTAATATACACATTACGCCTCATAATAAAAATAAGAAATAATTTAAATAATATAATCAACACCGCGGAAAATAAAAATAAAATTTTATTAACATAATCGTGATGTAAACTCTCGTAATTTTCGGTCACATTGTAACTTTACACAATGTTACTTTCAAATAAAAGAAAACTGTAGTCATGATTTCTACTCTGCTGTTCATCTTGAACTATTACGGTTAGTTATTATCGTAGAAAAAAAAAAATTTATCAAATATCTTCATATTTGCTTCATGGGAAAGACACCTACATGACCTACCCACACTCAATACTTTTACCTGGTGACATTCAACGGTGGGCGAAAGAAATGACAGATTGTTAGTTGTTATCCTGCAAGGTCAGAATCTAGGCATTCAGCTAAATCTTTTTAATCTCCTTAAAGTTCAGTTCTCTCGCTTTACCTGCTTTAATACCATTGAAATCTGTTTCCGTTGAAATGCTTGACAAATAAAAACTAGCTTGAATATTTCTCACCGTCACGTTTATGTCTTGAACATTACAACATACTTTAACATCAACGTCCAGGAAATTCATGAATTTATTAAATAAAACTTTAAAGTAAAAATTCAATCGCGAATTAAAAGTAATTGTATTAAAATTAATATTTTTATTTTAAATTTTAATAATATATATACAGATTTATTTGATTTAGAGTGATACGTTACGAATGTTGCGAAGGTTTTCAACAAGTCAGAGGAAAGCCTGGATGCAGCGGAGGTAAATTTCGTTTAAATAAATCTAAATAATATAAAGCTAGAGTATTGTATCGTCGAAAATTAACAGTATACGTATGTATTATTATTTCTTCTTTTTATAGTGAAACCTATGCTCAACCTTCTGGAAACAATGGTGGAATTAGGAGCCACTAAATTTGTGGATTATGCTATCCAAGCAGGTTTAGCAGACCGTCTAAGATTGCCCGGAGAGGCAATGACTGTTTTTGTTCCAACGAACCAAGCCTTTAAGGTGGGTGGAGAATAATAAAAATATGTCGGAGATAATACTACTATACTGATAAACATCTCTGTAACGCTACCGTTGATAATCTAGACAGGTGGGACCGTCTCTAGGTTGGGCCAAGAGACTGGAATCATTTGGTAAATAGCATTTTAGTGCAAACATTTCTTTTCGTTATTTATGTCCGTTTCATTGCATAATCTATCAGTTTTATTACTAAATTTAAAAAGTTGTTTATGGATATTAGGACTAGTTATAACCATTAGAGCTACGAAAACACATTACAGATTTCTTTAGGGGTTTAAATATAACACGTGAATTACGTTTGTGACGAATAAAGTCTATTATGCTAAAACTAGCCGCCCACGGTCATCTTTTGAAGTGATGAGGTCACCTTATGTTAGTGTCAGCAGCTGTTAGCATTCTTTGAAAGTGTGTTTATTGTTAAAGAATATATGACGTCAATGAATTGGGAAAATGTTTTCCGAAGCAGGATCTAGGCCATTCCAATTGTTTCAAGATTGTTTTGACCCATGAGATTTTTAACAAAATCTTTAAAAGATTTGTCTCTAATTTACTGTTTATCGAACCTAGAATACATTTTTGTAAATATTTTGGCTCACTTTATGAAAAGTTTATTATATAAGTCGCTAGATAAAGGTAAGTAAATAATCAATTTTTATGCAATATGAAAACTCAATAAATTTTAAGAGAATTTTCTAACTTATGGAGACAAAATATATTAAATAACTTCTCTAAATATTGACCTAAATGTAAAAGTGTAATAAGAAATTGTGGAAATTAAATTAATTAGTTTATGTCCTTATTACACAACGGATTTGAACATCAAGCTATGAATTAACTTTTTAGAGGTATTATTAAAAGAGTAGATCATTATTTAATTCTAAAATTGATTTTATTTCAGAGTTTAAATTCCATCCAGAGAGCTGCGTTAGAACGTAGTTTGAGAAATCCTAATTCTTCGTATTTACTTTATCATATGGTGGGAAAGAAATTGCTTTCTCGAGATTTTGAAGCGGATCAAGAAATTCAAAGTTTAAACAGAGGAGATATTTTAAGAGTAAATAGGTATTCCAATGGCGTAAGTTATTGATTTCTTTTTAAATCAAATTTTCCGTAAAATTCAAAATATCTTAAAAGTTTTGTAATCGTTTCGAAAAAACACAATTAATAAATTTAAAGTTCAAGGTTTTAGAATTATTTAGAAATGTTTATTATAGTCTAAAATTGTAAAAACTATTCTATGCAAATGAAAATTTTATTTTTATTATAGATGATGACGGTGAATTGTAAGCCGGTCATCCGAAAAGATCATCATGCTACAAATGGTATCGTACATGTCATAGATGAAGTATTAATACCACCAGGAAAATACGAAAGATTATCTATACCAGAGTTAATAATAGAAGATGGTAGGTTTAGAGAACTTTCTAGTGCTATGGTTCAATCGGAGCATGTCAATGAATTACGACGAGGAGGGCCATACACTATTTTTGCACCATCCGATGAATCTTTTCAGAAGATTTTACCAAATGAAATGGCTCGAATAAGGAGAGATCCAAAAGCTCTTGCTGGTAAGTTATGCAATTAAATTTAATAATTATTTGTACTTTATGGTAATTGTATAAAATATTTTTATACTCCTTCGGATACGGTATAATTTTTCGAAATTTCAAGTTATATTAGGCTAATTTATGAAATTTGACATATCTCATTTTGATAATTAAAAAAAAAATACAATTTTTATAATAGATTTATATGAAATTAAACCAATGCGTTTGATTTTATAAATACAGATGTACAAAATAAAATAAAAATCTTACCGATTAATAAATTCTTTAAAATCTTTTATCTAAATGACTTCATCTGTCATAATTTGAAATTAAATGATGTATTTATCATTAACGTAATTATGTACTTAAAATCTGATCCTTTATCATTAAATGGTCATCAAATTAAGAACTGATTTAAAAGAAAAACTAAATAATTAAGTTTAATAAATTATATTATGATAAACCTTATAAATCATACGAGAGATACGAAATATTTTTATGAAGGGAGAATTTTCCTATTAACAGATACATCGCTTGACTGTATACATTATACAGTAAAGTGATATATCGCTTTATTGTATGATGTATTTTGATATATTTAAAAATATATATATTATATTATAAATAGTTAACATGTTACGCTTATAAATGAATGACTTATTAAACATAAGGAAAACTAAATCCTTTTATACTGGAAATATTTAATAACTCATCTTATAGATTTGGTTCTGAATTAAACTAAAAGGAAATTTATGACATTTATATTAATAAAGAATAGTTTAAAATAGATACTGTAATTAAAAATAAGTAGTCTAATAAAGATTTTTGTATTAAATTACAACAAAATAATAATAATAATAATTTGATACTTGTTAAATATTTTAAATTTTGTTATTATTAATATTGTATATAAAAGTTGCTAAAATTGTTTAAAAAATAAATTAATATTAAAATTATGCGACGTGAGATGAATTGTTATCGTTCGGAGTGTTTCAAATGTTTTGCAAGTTAAAACACTTAATTTTTAAATTTTTATTTATTAATAATTGTAATTTTTAATAAAGATATTTATATAATTCGGCTAAAATAATGTAAATTATGTCTTCACCGAGCAGTTAATTTAGAAAAGTTTAAGAAATTTCGAATTTTCATAAATTAAGCTTTGAATTTTACTCTTTGTTATGCATGTAATTCTAAAAATTTAAGAAATTTATTTATTATTTGCATTATCGGAAAGATTACTTATTTATAAAATTGTATTCCTTTTATATTTCGATCAACTTTTAAAATAACGAAGTACAGTACAATAAATTTATTATAGGCCTATCTCTATACATTTTTATACAATCTGTTTTATATAAATATGTATGAAATATTTTATAGTGTCTAATTATTTTTGTTTTTCTTTCTAATCGTGATTGAAACACGATTAAAACAAGTATCATGTTCTCATAAAATATTCATCACTTAAAATATATTGGAATTACTTCTCGCAGGTAAAAAGAATGTTTGATTATTTAAATAAAAATTTATAAAAAAAACAATTTGATTTTAAATTACGATGTGAAAAGATAAAGCTAATTCTCACTCAATGAAGCTTTGGAAAAAATTTATAGATAAATAGTCGACTGTTAACCTAAGTTAAACATTTCGTGACCACGAAGATATAAAAATTATCCATATTAACTACACCATTAGTGCAAAAATCTTGATTTAATCCTCAATCTTCAAACATTTCTTTTCGTGTCTTCAGTGCTTAATTTTTGCGAATTACATAATATTAAACGATAATTCAATCTTAATCTTAAAATAGCATACGTTTATGTAAGAAATGTAGTCCTATATCAACAGTGTATGCATTGTTGATACAGGTCTACATGAATTATATGAACGTATAATATTTCAATTAAAATTGACATTTTTGCCTAATAATATTCAAAGAAGCAATAAAATATTTATATTCATGTTTTGTTTAACCTAAGATCATCTAGAGAAACTTTAATATCTGAAAAATTTTGGAGTTTTTATAATTTTATTGTGACAATAAACGATCAGATCATATACATCTATACATCTATTTCATTAAATATAGGCTATACTGTTTTATATTTTTATCATCTTGATAAGTTTTGTAGTATTTTTGAATGCAAACACAATATGTATACAGTATATGAGTGCAAAACGAGAAAGCCCACCAGTGGCCGAGTTGATAAAACCATTCAACACTGGTAGTTGGTGAGGCGAATTCGCGCTTCACCCACGGTTAGTGGAGTTTTCCTGGTTTCCTACACGTGTCTAAACTAAACAGGAACCACTTTTCTACAGAAAGTCCTCCCTAGAGGCATCTCTTTGACAGATCGCCCATGTATTGCATTGCCTTATTCCGCCAGTCCTCTCCAAAAATGAGAATATTAATCTACATTTTTTGTCAATAAGATTGATAGGATGTGAACCCTGATTGTAGAAATCTTGACACGCTGATATATAGAAAATTACTTCAATATTGCTTTAATCTTATCAAACTATTTTATTATTAAAATTGTTAAAGTATGGTGATATCTTTTGTGAAAATTGTTATTTTTAAGAAACGTTTAGGTCTAAAATTCAAACTAATAAATAAATAAATAAAATTAATTAGAGAATCGACGTTTTTTTATAATTTATATTTATAGTTTTCAGTAATAATTATTACTCCAAATAAAAACATCACAATTACTATTATTTTAGTATTAAAGAATGTTTTACGTTTGATTTTGAAATTTCATTGGTCTTGAAAGATATCAATGTTAAAAATCTTTACTCTTTATTATAAGAAAATATTTATAACATTAAAAATTATTGTCATATTAATTTAACTTTTAATGCGATATGTTAATATTTTTGAAATAGCTCACGTATATAATGTACTGTTCTTGCTGTACAGTACTGTACTGTACATACGATATTGTCGTTATGTTAGAAGCATTCGATTATTCGGAAATTGCTACAAAATTTTATGAAAAATGTAGAAAAACTTTTAAAATTTACCTGTATTATTTGTATTTTTTAACCGTGTAAATAATATATTTGTTAAAGTAATTATGAAATATAAATTTTTATCAAATTGCCTATAAAATTATAAAGATTGTATTAATGTAACTGAATATATAATTACATTCATATCCAAAAAAATAAGCATAATCGTCTACTCAATAGACGGAGCAAAAAGTAAACAAAGCTCTAATAAGCTCTACGTTTTAGAAAGGGGTGCCATTAGTACCAAAAGATAGAGATGAGATTTTCCTTGGTGCTGTCGGTGTATATTTCATTTTCACGGACGATAATATCCGCGCACATAAGGCTTGTATTTTTCTTGATAATGAAGACATTTGTCATATAGAACGGCCAGCAAGATTTATAAACCTAAATCCCACAGAACATGTATGAGATGCTCTAGTTTAGCAGTTCCCAACCTTTTTTGACTTGCGTATCCCTTGGCAGCCCATTTTCCTAAGTATAATTTCGTGTGGTCTTCAAACAGTGACGCCTTGATCAATTACACAGCACTGTACAATTACATGTAAAAAGTGTTTTTTAAATTGAAAAGGGTTGGAGGAAAGACACGTGTAAATATAATAAAAATATAAAAATCGATTGCTGCGATGTCGCCAATGGCCTTACGCAGAATCCGATTATTCTTATAGTACTGTACTGTACTGTACATCCGCCATTACTTATTTTTTTTTCGCGTACCCCCGGTTAAGAATCGCTGCTCTAGATACACGAATTGCATCCCGTCAGCTTCCACCAAGAATATTACGGTAGCTTCAAGATGCTCTTGTTCGAGAATGGACTTTACTCCCGACAGAGCTGATAAATAACGTTATAACCAGCATGAGCAATCGTCGTGCAGTTGTGTGTATGCAGGAGGCAACCATACTCTACATTAATCATTTCCAGTGCAAAAGGATTTACGACAATGCTTGTAATTTTTCTTGCTATCTTTGGGTTCGACGTATTTTAGATTAAAACTTTGCTTTTCAATATTTTGTTGCATAAAGAAGAGTGTTTTGCTTGTACTGTACGTTTCGTTTTACGCTGTTTGATCAATAATTTCTGAAATATAGACCAAATTAATTGTTACGTTTATTTTTTGGACAAAAGCATACTTTTTAATGTATTAAATTCATATAAAATTATTTTATACCTTTATACGAATTAAATTTAAAAGACAATAAACTGAGGACATTTCGATAATTATTAGTATTATAAATAATTTTAATGTCAATCGTAATCTAATTGTATAAAAAGTTATTTCTAATTTTAAGTATTCTAAATATGAATTGCTATACAATGGTAAAACTGATTTAATAATTCATCTTCTAGACAGTTATTAAAATAGTTTTAATCGAATATGGAAATATAAATTAAAGAATTTAATTAGAGATATCTGAAATTCCAAAATAATGATCTCTAATCATAATGCCCAAGAATTAGAAGTCCTAATCATTTTATAATTAAAATAATACAAAATTTCGTAATACAATATACGATAATAATTATTGTCTGAACCAAAATTTTAGAAAAACATATTTCTTTTTAAAAAAGAGAAAATAAATAAAATACTAATTAATAGTTTTGGTCATTGAATTTACTTATTTATTTTTTATATTTCTTAATAATATCTTAATATATTTTTTTATACTTTTTATTTAATATTTATCTCAAAATTACGGTTTTGTTGTAACGAATGTCTGTTTTACACAATAGAAAGTAATCAAAAAGGGATTTTAGATTGAATTTTCTTACAACGTACTTTGAAGGAGCATTTAGTAGTTATGGGATAATGTTAAAGGATTATTTTTGATCTTAGGTATAAAATATGTAACAAATAAGTTACATTACACACATTGTTAACTTAAAATCTAAATTATTTATTCAAAAATATTAACTTTAGATTATTAAAATTACATTTATGAAAATTAGAATAATTTAATTTATATTTTGGCCTTTTATAATATTATACAAAATTGGTTTATTAATGTTTAGTATATTTTCATTCTTTGAGAAAATAATCATGTAGTATTTTTTTTATACACTGTTTAAATTGTTAAAATTTATGATTTAATGGAAGTACTGAAAAGTATTTTGTTCCACGCAGGAATGTATAACGATAAACTTGAAATTTTTTTCTCCTTTAAAATATTTCAAGAACGATATTAATACATTCCAAGGATCCGCCCTTTCATCTCCTTAAACTGAAATATAGGTTAAATAGTTGGTGCTAAGAACTTCATATCATTATAGGCACAAGGTCAAGGTTATGCATATGAAAAGAAGAGAAACTTGTCAAAGTAGGCGATAAAGCTATGTTGTACATTAAAGTTGTTAACATAATGTAACATTTTAATACTAAATGTTGTATGTGTGCTATAACAAGGCAAATTTTTTGAATTTTTTTTTATAAACAGCAAAATAAAAAAAAAACTCTTTGTAAATTCTGCTTATAATGTAATCAATTAAATTCGGCTCCGAGCAAAGCAGGAATCAATTTATTTCGTAAAAATGCCTAAGGCTATAATAAAGTGAGAATATGTCCTTACCTTTATAGAAAACTTCGAGTTTATGACGGGTTAAAATAACTTGATTATATGATGATTTTTGTGCATTTTAAGATAGTCTTTAATTCATCATTTAAAATATGATGTCTATAATGATGAATTCTTAGAATAAGAAAGTCTAGATTATTTTTATATTAGATCTTTATATTCATGTCGATAAATTTTAGACATAATTATTAATTTAACGATAAAAATATAGTCTTAAAATCTTGTCTTTGTTACGAAACACGTTAGAAATTTACCAGTTTATTGCATATAATTACAGATTATGCAATGAACTGGTAAAGATTTAATATATATTTAACTAGTTATGAAAGAATCTTAAGTTTCATCAATTGTTTTTTTAGATTAAGAGTTTCGAAATTAATAATTTTAAACTTTATAAATCACATAGTATAAAATAATTTGTTAGTAGTATCTAAGATTATACGTAGGTAGCCTTTTGAAGATAGCTTTTAGAAGCCTTTTGAAAACGGAAGAAAACAATTTTTACAAATATAATAAGATGAAGTTTTATAATAAAGCAATTATAGTAAAATTTTATGCTGATATCGAGAAAATATAACTAAAAGTTTCTTATTGTTATCATCAGAATAATTGATTTAATAAAAGATTTTTCTAGTGAAAGATAAGTATAAATCGTATATTCGTTGAAAAGAAGAAATAATAATAGGGCAGCCTAATAGATATTGATATACGTAGTAGATACGCACACTTATATAAACGATGCATATGTCGCGATTTATACCGACACGTTTGTAACGCAATGGAATTTATTATTTATTTATTTATTTAAATAGAGTAACAGTTTTCATGCAATTCTGAACACACAAACAATGCAAATGTAGAAAACTGAGCGTATCAGAAGATAATATCGAATAATGCGATATGTAATGAATAATGAAAATAATACAGCAGCACGTATATGTCGCGAATAGTTTGAATTACATCATATCAATAAATTAGAGAATTTATTGATAGAAAATGGCTTTAACGCAACTGGTTGCTTAATCACCGTGTCTTTTGTTATTTATGTTTTTCATTCCCATAATATTTTGAAAAAGATTTGTCGTGAAAAATTCCCTCAATTCCCTCAAAATTCCCTCAAATTTTAAAGGGGTTGTTTTATATATCGTGAGTATGTGTTCTTTAAATTTTTAAATCTGTGCACTAACTCATATGAACGCACATAAACTCCGTTCTATTCTTAGAAAGTATAACATAAGTAACGTCCACACTATTACATTTTGCTTCATTATTTTTCTACACCGACTATTTGGATCTCTTGGAGAACGATCTATCATGCTTGCTAATTGCTACCAAATTTTATCAATTTGTTAGAAGTTACGACATCTACATGATCACACATCTTTTAACTTGGCAGATTAATTTGCGGTTAGGCTTGCTTGGACTACACATAAGAAACTCACTGGATAAATCATGGTTGATCATTTGATTAACTTTTCTTAGATTTCTTTTTGTAGACATATGTCAAACTGAAGATGTATGCATTCGAATGTTTGAATGAAATGACTTTGCTACGATGCTTTTGAAGCATATGTGCATGCGTCAAAAGCATCCGTTCAACATCTGTTAGAACATCTGTGCTCTGTCGAGCAGATTTCCATATCCGGCAATATGGCTTCTTATTTTTGAACATCTTTTATGATTTCTGACAACACGTATAGTTAAAATCCATTAACGGTTGTACTAGCTCAAGCAAACTTTTGTCACTCTTCATTTTTATTTGTTTCCCACTTATTAAAAATATTATTTTGTCTAGAATATGATTTATTCGTTCTCACAAATGATTTTGATATTTTGCTGCATCCATCATTATCAATCTTTTATCTATTGGCTAATGATCTGTCAATCATATATTCCGGAAATACAGTCAGGAAATTTAAGAAGTGTTTTTCTAATAAGCAGCGCAATATATTATTGTTATTTTTTTAAAATAAACTTTCATCTTATTTCTACTCGAGGAATCGTCTTTTTTATGTTTTGTGTATCCATTATAAAATGCTTTATGTATCGTCATTATTCGTGTCTTTGATAAATTGATAATTTATTACTAGCAACTTTAAATAAAAACTCATTAAGAACAAGTAACTTCTCATTCATAATACTTTTTACAGAACTATTTAATCTGATGAATATAACTTGTAACTAGAATAAAAATTGGAAAAGTGTTATAAAATCATATTGACTTGTTTCTGCTAAGATTAGAATTAATTTAAAAAACGTAATAATTTAAGTGATAAAAATTATATAAAATATGAAACAATAATTTAAAGGCATTTTCAATGTCAAATAGTATAGATGACACAAAATATTTTGAAGGATCTTTAGTAAAATGGCGATAGAAAAATTTTTCTTGAAGGAAAAGCAGTAAAAAATATTTATTTCATCAATAAGAAATCTATGAGTGAAAGTGTTATTTATTTATTCACAGAAATTCAAAATTGAATCTTTAAGGCATTATTAATTAACAGAAATGATACAATAAATAAAATTTTTGAAACAAAAGTTTTCAAATTTTTAGGCAAATTTTTAGGCAAAAGTTTTAGGCAAATTTTCATTTTCACTTTGAAATTTTTTGTTTTCAAAACATATTAAAGGCATTTTCTTCGAATAAATTTATAAATAAGGTAGGATCAAATAATTTCAATTTCCTTCTTTCATTTGCATATTTATTAGAGTTAGAGATGGTTGAATATTTCTTTTCTAAATAAGTTATATAAGGTTATTTATTATCTAACTTATTCAGTTGATAGTTCGATTTAATATTTATTGTTTAATTTGTTTTATTTATTTCTATATATTTATAAATTAGTAAACATTAATAATTAATTAATAAAGTCGCTACGCAGCAAGGAAACACAGTTTGATGGGATAACGCCGTCGTAGTCAACAGGGTTAGAAATACAGCACTAATTAAATACTCAGAAATTATCAAAATATGTAATACAAGCATCAAAGAAAATTGTAAAACTCATAGAAAACTTATCTGAGGCGTGGCGGCTTCTATGTAAACAATTAGCCAACCTACTAAAGCCTCAGTTTAATGGCTTTGAGAAACATCATTACGAACCATGATGTATTGGAAGGCTAACTACAATATTTAATTTCGAATCGATCGTTCTTGAACTACAACGCTAACGGATTTTAGAAATTGAAGATAGCGATTTAAAATAATCGAAAATATTTGTTTTTTGACAAATTAAATGCTGGATTAGTATAAAGGATGCTGTTTCTTTGTTCATTAATTAAGTAGAACAAAAGGTGAAAAGAAAAACAGTTTACTAATGAAACTTCAAAGTTTTTATTTTGACTTTGACTTTTACAGTGCCTACGTTTTAAGTACTACTGTATTACCTTAACTACGATAGATAAATCAGTAATTGTACTCATTTCCAAGTACTGCAGACTTTCATTTACGAAAAGAAGCATTCGAACACTTTTACGATGTAGTCCTTTTCTTGTCGCAAATTAAACCAGAGGTACTGTCTGTATAGTATTGTGCTGTACAGTACATAAGGCGTGATATTGGAGATATTCGTAGTATTTATTTTTTCAACTTTATATTCTACTATTCGCGGGTAGTATCTGCCATCTGTACTTTGTAATATTCGAGTATTCGCGAGTAATTTTCCTGAAACCGCTTCATTGTCATGCACTTTTTAATTTTTTTTTATTGGTTAATCAATAATAATAATATTATTATTTTATTTTAAAAATTTTAAACATGAATAGAAGTTATATAAGTTTTAGTTTTTACAACTTCTAGAAATTAATATATTATGCTGTAAGGATAGGTTTCTCGAAATATAAATAAAAAATCAAATTTCATATTAATGAAACAACTGAAAAAGTAGTAATCACTAAAACAAATTAGCAATTGATTCACGATAGATCCTTGTAAGATAACAACAAATATCTTCGGTTAATTCGCTGACAGCGAAACTAATGTTCGCAATATGTTTGACTCTAATGATAGTTGCTGCTATTGATCTTTTTACAATAATGAATAGTTTGCTTAGAAATCGAACTGCGAACTGCTTATATAAAACTACTAGGGACTCCGCCCTTGATTGCCTTCGGCGGTCCAACTCTGGAGTTTCGTGATGTTCTCTGCGTTTTTGGAACTTAATACTATTACTTTTATACATTATTTACTTAATTAATGTATATATTAAAATGTAAATAAAAACGAATTGATTTTAAAAACAATAAATACTGATTTTTGAAATAATGCGAAACAAAACAATAATAAACTTCCTCGAAAATAACTAAGAGATGACTTAAAATAAACTGTTTTAAGAAATTTTCTTGTATAGATATTAAATATTAATCTTTATAGACTTGTAGCGTATATTAATTTATTTTTTGAAATTTGGAGTATTTCTGATGACATAATTGATGTCCTTTCGATTGAACTATTCCAATATTCTGTATGAAGTCTGCTTCCTCTCAAATATTTCATGTCAAACAGGCAATAAAGTTAATGTAGCTTTAATGTATTAGACATAATTCTAATACTCGTTTATGCTATTTAATTTAAAAGATCGCTTCCAACAGAAAAAATAAATAAATAATACGAAAAAGTATTGTGATTAGATGTATAAAATTTTAATTTATGATTATGAACGTTGTTGGATTTCAGGAATGAAGATATACTGTAAACTAAAAGAACACTGTAAAGACAATTTGGAAAATTTCGAATTGTCTTATAGCTGTATTCTCTGTATATAGTACAGTACATACATAGATTTCTGATGATTCTCTTTTTCTAGCAGAAGCATTTAGATGTCGGGACTAGATTTATGCGTTGTTTAAGAATTGTAAGTGAATATCTAAACTTTACATTAATGTCATTCACAAACGAGATAGAGCCAAAACTGAACTGATCTTTTGGCATAGATTTTATGAAACTCTTACACTACATCTCCTTCAAACAGTTTCTGTAACTACTTTGTCAAAGCAGTGATAGAGACACAGGCAAAAATAGTCTTACATATTAGAAGCTTTTTTTTTGTAATAACTTTAAAGGTTTTCATCTCTACTGCTTTCATATCTGCTGCTAATAAGTCTGACATCTGCATGAATCTGTACGAAGAAAGCGCCCCGATTTACGAAAGGTACAGAACTGGCTCGTCACAATGACAATGTTACTGAGAATCGGTCTTTCGTAGTCAACAAATAACTGACTACGTGACTGCTTCAGATCTTACTTCCCTTATCTTACTCTTACAACCTTTTTATCCGTTGCCTGAAATGAAAAGGAAGTTGAAGGGTCGTAGCAGCAGAAATAATGTTAGCATATATTTCTTTTGTATTCATATTTATAAACATATATTCACATTAGAAAAAAAGACAAAAAGTATAGTAATATGATTTATAATACTCTATATCTTATTTTGTTGACTAGGTGGGTACACGGAAGGTGTTAGTCTGTTGCCATACAGGATCCCGATAGATTAAAATAAATAAATGTTATATAATATTATTCCACTATTCACAATGCCGTGCTGTAATTTTTAATCATATTTTTTAATGTATTTAATTTAAAATATATGCTCTCCACCTTCAAATTAGTAGTGACTTGCCCCTATACATCGTACTCTTTCTTTAGCAATCGAATCGTGCCGGTCATCTATCTAACTCCTTTCAGGAGAAATTTTTAAATTAAAATAACGTGATTTCCAATTTGTATCGGAAGTTCGCATATAGTTAATCGGGGCCTCCTGCCGTTAAGCTTTTTATGTCTGGTCTCTTGTTTCATCTATCTAAATCCGTTCACGAGATTATGGAAGGATAGACGGACAGACAGCCGGACGACAGGTATTCGGATGCAAAAATAAAATAAATTATAGTTTAGCGTGTGTCTTTTCAAAGATTAATGTAATTAATATAACTTAAGTTTGGAAAATAACAAGATATTTAAATATTGATTATTTTCCATCTTTATGCGAATTATTTAAGAAATGATTATTCAGTTATTTATTATTCTTATAAATATTATTTTCTTAATGCATATGGTAATCAAAAGAGTGATTTTTATAATACATAATGTAATAAAGTTACTTTAAATATTACTTTTAAAAATTCTTTTTGAAATGTTGGGTCATTGAAATAGAAAGATATGGAATGTTTTTACTCAAACATTATTTATGTAGAGCCACATGACCAATAAACAACCATTATAGACAAAAGAAAGGATTTCCGATCGAATTATTACTAATAATTATGAAAGTTTGGATTCGGTTCGAATCTGAATTTTTCAATGTTAGAAAAATTTCTTACTTAGGCCTAGGGCCGTGATAAAGAATAAGGAAATGAAATACTAGATTCAGATATTTTTAACAAGTGAATTTGATATTCGTTACAAAAAATTTACATAAATGATTCAAATATAAGAAGAGAAACTTCTTTTCTTAAACTATTTCCACATTCTGCAACTTTAGTTTTCATTGAATCTTCTACTTTATTTTTAAATTAGTAGAATGATTTTTTATAACGATTTAAACACAATATGAAATACCTACAATTTTACTGTTTAAATTTGTTACATTGATATATCCGTCGACATCGATCTATGTATACAAGGTGTAACGAAACTCCGTGCCAATATTTTAGAGTGGATTCTATGGGTCAAAATAAATATAAAATCACCTATAAAGGTTTTTCAAAATTTTCTTCGTTTTCGAGATTTGGCCTGCCAAAAATTGACACTTTTTAAATTTCCCGTCAAAGTACTAACAGATACAGTTGTCAACTTTTTAAAATAATTTTGTATTTTTTTTATACTTCTGTCATCAAATTGAGGTAAGCAAATGTCGTTCAAATAGGCCCTACTGTAATAAATATAAAATAATGCCTTTATCCCATACATTTTTCAGTATTTATCTACTTTACAATTAAAAAAAAAATAGTTGAAAAGCAAGAATTTCTCAATGTAAATTTAATTTGAATAACGTTTATTTAGAAAATTGAACAGAATAATTTACTGAAACTATTCAAAATGCTCTCCGCGGACACCGATGCATAACTGAATTCTCGTCAGGTTAGACCTGGAAACGAAGCGAATTTAAGAAGAAAACGTTTATAGAGTGTTTTAGATTATTTTTGACCCTCGAATCTATTTCTACAATATTGGCACGGAGTTTTGTTGCATCATGTATATTGGGGAAGGATCTGGCCAAAGACAATGAATAAAGAAAAATTTCTCCTTGTCGGACTTTAAATTGATAAGCTTGTAAAAAATAAGATTGTGTACATTGTACTCGTTTCTACTCCTAATTTTTGCAGTATGGGTAAAAATTATGTTATAAAATAAAAGTAGGGAGGGAAGACAATTTACCAGTACAAAAAATATTGAGGGGTATGTCCTCTCTCTCTCCCTTATGGATCTACATCCTCGGTTTTATTGAAGAAATCGAATTAAACATTTTATAGGTTTAAATTAAAGTACAGCCAATTATATATTTTAAAGCATATTAAATTAATGAAGAGTTAATTTTAAAATATTTTTAAAGTATGCAAACACTGAAAATATTTGAAGAATCTAAACATTTCCGATAGAGATATTGGATACATAACTATTACGAAATAAATGGGCTCTTTGTTAAGTCTATAACAAGAATAAGAGTAATGAAATTAAATAGCAGCTCTGCAATATACAAATTATATTTTATTAAAATATATAATAAACATTCTAGATACTGTAAAAATAATAAGTTGTATATAGTTAAATATTATAAATAATTATAAAGAAATATTTACTAACCAGGTCATTTCTAGAATATTAAGCCTACGTTTACTTACATAATATACTTGTAGTTTAGTAGGTTGGAATCAATAATTTAAATTAATGATTGTTACTACTATTATATGCTGTTTTACTAAATAATATTAAATTAACTTTAGGGAAAGTTTTCCTGTATACATTTTCTATATTTATAATTATTTAATATAGTCTTTTAATTCTATTTTTTAATCATAAATTCTGTTTTTAAGCTCTCTTACAAAATCACGTGGTTCCTACTATCATCTGTTTGCCAGCTCTTACCGATAAACATAAAATGAAAACCTTGGGTGGTCAAGACATAACTTTCGAATGCAATAAAACAGGAACATATGTCAACGGTGCAAAACTTACTTCAGAAACTATGTTAAGTTCTAATGGTGTCATCAATATAATTTCTGACGTTTTAATCCCTGATAGAGGTAGGATAATTTTTGTTCGTTTATAATTGGATCAATAATTAATTTACTTCATTTAATATTATTTTCTATTTGTTAGTTCGGAGTGTTTTAGAACTAATAGAAAAGAAGAAATATAATTTAACGGCATTTTCTTCACTAGTTCGTTCTGCAAATTTGCATAATTTGCTAGATCATCCAAATGTTACATTAACTGTTTTTGCACCGACTGACGAAGCATTTGAACAGTTATCTCAGCACGAATTGGAAGAATATACTTCGACTACAGAGAAGTCTAGACATCTTCTCAATCATCATATCATACACGGGAGATATACGACAGATATCATGTCAGACAATCAAATAGTTGAGACATATGAAAGCCGATCTGAATTGAGGCTTAAAGTTTACAGAAAAGTAAGTAGATTATATAGAATACATTAGTTTATCACGTCTCAGAAATTCTTTAAGAGTGATAGACTTAAATTCAAGTCAGTTTTATATTCTTTATGTATGTACACTGTACAATACGATACGTATAAACTGATCATATTATATTTAATAATAAATGTAGGAATGTTTATCAAAGAATTTTAAATAAAAATAATGTTATGCATTTTGAACATCCCTTAAACACTTTACAATAATTTTACTTATTTTTAATAAAGCAAAAACATTATTGGCTTTTTACACATAAAAGTTGCCATCACTTTATTTGTGAAAGCAGTTTGAAGTTATAAATTGCGATGAATAATTAATTTGTTTTTGTATAGAAGAAAAACCTATATTAAATAATTCCATTCAGTCTAGTCGAGTATTCGAATTTACTTTTTAATAATTACCTTTGATTTTTTTTCGCTGTACGGGTACTTAAAGGGTCTTTTCTATTCCCATTGTAGATTCTGCAAGCCTACAATGGAGACAACCGAGTGATGAGTCTGATATATTAGGGTCACGAAAATTTCTGAGCCAACCGGAAGCTCATATCTTACCTACTTTCGACAATACCGAAGGTTATATGTTATATCCAATACCAACGGAAGGCTTACGTTGCATATTTGAAGTCATACCACGCGTAAATTTATTGGACGTTGATGTGATGTCTTACGCGCTTACATGAGGTTTGATATTAGTTTATGCAACGTTACCTTCTGGATACCGAATTTTCGGTATTATCGAAGGTAGTTAAGACTCGGGCCCAGGACTTCAATCCGGGTCCTCCGGAACAGCAGGCTGGTACCATTGCCGCCCGCCTCTTCTATCCTCTCGCAAATGATTTAAGATTTAAATAATAGAGAAATGGAATTGGAAAAGACGTAATATTTTGTTTTGTTTTGTTTTTGCAAAAACTTCCGTTTCAATTAAAAAAATTTTTCTTTACATTTTTCCTTATTACACATCTGAATATTCTGAATATTTATGAAAATAAAATAATTATGGTTCTTTAAATTATTTTTTTTAATTTGCTTCTTGTCTATTATGTAATATTATACATATAACGGCATTAAAACATCTTTATATATTAGACTTATTACATCAGTACAAGGTACGAATCAAATGGAGAGAACTTATTTCCTTTTGATCTATACGCCTCTTTGTATAATATTCTTTAAATTAAATTTATATCTCAGTTAAGATAACTAATGACAAAGATTAATCTTATAATGGCATTTTTAACTTCAATTTTTTTCTTTTTTTTCTTTTTAAAGAGGCAATTAGTTATAATAAAACCGTATTATACTATATTGTAATTACGTTGAACAGAAATATTTACATATTAATAACTTTTCCCTGTATTTCAGGCTGTAGGAGTGGAAACAGCTATTGTAAAAAAATCAAATATTGAAGGACAGAACGGCGTATTGCATATCATTGATAGAGTGCTTACACCTCCAAAGTTAAATATCATTGAGATGTTAGATAATAATAAAGAATTCAGGTAACTATTTTCTAATTGTAGAAATTTAAATATTTTCTTTCTATTTTGAGAAATATAACGTCTGTTATTTGAAATTAGTATGTTTTCTGAGGCTGTTCGAAGAGTCAGAGAAACCGAACCTTACTTTCTGGAGAGGAATGGAAATCCTTACTCGACATTCACAATATTTGCTCCAACTGATGAGGCTTTTAAAGAGTTGGGCAGCCGGAAATTGGAATCAATAATGGGAAGCAATAAAAAATTAAAAAAGGTAAAAACGCAATAAAAAATTTTTTCTTATTTTTTACTTTGTTTAGCATAATGAAAAAATGTAGTATGATACTTTACGAAACAAACAAGAATTTTATTATAATCATAAATCCCACAATAAATATTTTTATAGGTGATTATGAATCATGTTGTGGATAATATGATGTCGTCAGGTTCTTTCAGCACGTCTAAAGTTTATTACAATGTTCGCACAGAATATCAGACTGTGAATGTTCATAAAAAGAAAGGGCATTTGATGGTAAACGGTGCACACGTTATTAAATCCGATATGTTGACAAAGGATGGCATTGTTCATTGTATAGATCAAGTGCTTATGCCGGAAGACAGGAGAAGATCGTGAGCAATTACTGCATCCCTTCCGATAAGGAGCAAAATCCCATATTTATACTTTATATATTTGTTACTTCTAAAGTTCGACGTTATATTTTGTTGTTTTATTTTTTATTTTTTTCAAAGTGGTGATTATTGTGCATTATCATTGTCATTATTATTTTTCATTTAATGTTACTAAATTTGCCAAATCGTAAAATGGGTGCTATTATTTAAATGCTATATAAGTATATAATGCTTATTACAGATATATTGATGCATTATTTAATGTATTAGCACAAAAATTTTAAATGTGCATGCGCAATTATAAATTTTAACTTAAAAGAATTGTGAAAAATGTATAAATATAAACTATTTTTTTATATTTATATAAGATTAAAATGTGGATCAATTATATAAAGATTTATAAAATTATTTATATGCTATGAATAAAATAATAATTTGTTTTTTATTCTATACGAACACATCATGTATAATATTTATGTTGATTCACGAATTTTTCTGTTTTTTTTTCATAAATTAATGACAAAATACATTTCCAAATCGTGTAATGTTCCTTTACAATTTTCTTATTCGTATTGATTGTATAGTCTATCATCAAATTTTAATGTTTAATATGTGAATTGTTTATTATAAGATTAGCTATTTTTCTAGGGTTTAAATTATCCAATAAAGTTGGAAAATTTATATTTATTCTTTGATAATTTTAACAAAATAAAATATTATTTTTTAAAAACTATCGTTAAGTTTATTTTTTGCTGTAATTTAGTAAAAAGCACAATAATAAATGTCACATAGGATCGACTCAAATTGATCACTTAATATGATGCATACATAATCGTTTACAGTAAAGTTATTTGTTGTAGCTAATTAATTAAAAAGGAACGAAGCCATTAAAGGAAGGGCACACCCAGAGAGAGTTAATTAGCATTCTATCTATTTATCTACACAAATAACCAAGATTTTCCTCTAACAATTGAGTTTAGAATCAGCTGACTTGTTTATTTTTTTTCTAGCATAAATGAGTAAGGAGAAGAAAAAGGGATAGTGAAATAATTAGTAATCCAATTACGCTGCTGACAAGTCATATTAGTGAGTCGTTTGGACAAGCTGGACCCTCCTAACAGCGATATCGGTCTGTGTTGGATTGATTGATATTAGTTGATGACTATCGGGATAGAGGGTTGGGTGATTATATACAGTAGCTACCAATTATACATTCTCATATTTGACTATATGAATTTGTACATAAGTTTCTTTTTCCATAAATAACTTTTAGTTATAATTAACTCAGACATCTCGTACGCAGATTTAATTGAGCTTTTTACATGATTAAAATCCAACTTATTATATAAAATAAATAATTTAATAGTTTAATAGCGTGCTTTAAAATCGTGTGAATTTTAATAAATATTCAACGCATGTGAATGGTCTTGCCTGTAGGTCTACTTATTAAATCAGATGGGACTATTACGTAACTTAATAAATAATAATGGCAATTAATTCCTATATTGAATTATAAAGGAAATATAACTTAACGTCACGATCCAAACAAGTTTTATTATTATATTTCATCAAAATATAACAGAAAAGATTTTTATGATAATTGCTTTTTCGGTACTTTATTTAATTTGCTATAATCAGATGTAATTTGTACTGTAGCGTATAATTTACCTATGGAAATATTGTTGTCAAAATTTATTAATTATGATATTTAATGTATTAAATTATACGCTTGACATCATTTATGGTCTCTCGATAATAATTTAGGACCATTATCTCACGGATAATGATAATTTTATATCCGTGGTTACTTAAAAAAGAGAAAATAGGACTCCTAAGTATTTACGTTTTAAAAGGTATGATAAATTTCTTTTGGTTAATACATATATAATACATCTACCTAAATATGTAATGAATAGCTAAATACATATGTATATACTATGATTAGTGAATCACAAACGTTATTAAAACTTTAATAAATTTTTAATATTTTAGATTTAAATTATTTTACATATCAAATTTAATATTGTGTACGATACAAGGTTTAAACTTTTTGTATGTATAAATGATAAGTTGAGTAGTATGTAGACATATTAACAGATGCTATGCTATTGGCCTAACAGAGGAGCCAAACCTGTAATTAGGTAGTGAGCTGGGAGTAGTTACAAGGCTATAATTAAACAAACCGCTTGAGATAATTACTCAAGCTGAATTTATCTACTTATCTCCCCATTGGTCGGCGTGACTTAAACGGCATTGCCTTCTATGTAGAATCTACGTAAGTTGAAATAATTACGTCAAAAACAACGTGTCTTAATGATAAACGTCATCGATATTCGCAGGTTACTTGTTCTCACTCAAACGTTTAGAACGGTCTAAATTTTAATTGCTGGTTGTTTTAGTCTGATGAACTTATTAACATTCGAGGTGTGGATCATTAATAAAGTTTGGTGTTGTTTGTATACACTTTTTAGAAGAAATTAGCGACACAAAAAATCTGCATACATAAAGCCCATATTTTTATAATGAGTCTATTGATTATATGAACTAATTAGAAACAGAATTTATTAGATAATTTCCGAAAGTCAACTAGTTAATAATTATGTCGCTATACATTAATTTGGATATTATATAAATTATAATTTAATAAATAATAGAGCTTTGTCATTAGTTTTAACAGTTCAATGCATGTTTTACATGTTAGAATTAAGTATTTTTCCATCGAAACATATCTGAAAACTTGGTAATTAGCACTCAAGTGTATATTATACTTCTCTCATTCTATATTTTAAAAATTTCGGCAGTAACCTATATGTATAAGGCCTCTCTTTAGAGGATCTTAAAAAGAGGTCAGCAAATATAAATCTAGCATTTTCCTTTTCCTAAATTTTTATCTCCGCAAATTTATCTAGACCGCATGAAAAAAGTATATTTTATAAGTCGATATCTCTCTACTTTAAAAGAAAAAAATCAAAAAGAAGAAAACAAAATGGGTCAAAAATATATAAAAATTCCTTATACTGATATTTTAATTCAATAATAAAAAAATTTTAATTTAGCATTATTTTTATTGAATTATAACAATACAAATTTAATAACAACAATTAAAAAAATAAATATAATAATACATATTTATTTTCTATTTTACTGTGTAAAGAATGCATTAAAACGTTACATTTACATACTGTATTACTTTTTTTATAATAGAAATTAAAAAAATAATAATGAAGTAATAAATAATAAAGTGACAGAAAGAGATTTTCAAAATTCGAATATATTTGACAAATCTGAGAATTGCTCATAGAATGAATTTAACACATAGTTATCTCTTTGTTGATTACAAAATTTACTTTAATATTACAATGTCTTTCAAGAGCTAATATAGAATATAAATTCAAACTTTTTAATATTCTTTCGGCTTAATATTTTAAGAAGTTCATTGGAATATGCTTGCATACTAATTATATTCATGAAAATTAAAATGCTACTGGATCAATTTTCATACATCATATAGAGAAAATTAGTCCTCATTGTTGAACTGCATTATTAGCCATTCCATTTACACCATATTATTCGATATGCTTATAACCATGCATATCAAACGAAAATTATGTATGGCAAATATGTATTTATATTATAAAAGAAATTTAGCAATGACCTTTCTAGTTCATTGTCCCAACTGTTGTTTTATTTAATACTACAATCACGTAAGCTCAATTTGACAGCCACAGAAAGTATCAGACTTCTCTGTCTTTTGTTAACAATTAGACAACAGGATGGGAGGAGTGTATAATTTGTAGGAGTTAAAAGTTTTGACGAATTGTATTCAATATTCTTTAAAATACTGTTAATGTTATTTCTGCACACTGTACATTATTTATTAGGTTGTCTTAATAATTACGTACTAATTAAGTAAACTGGATAGGCTTGTTTCAAGTGATAGAGGTTATCCTACCAGATAAGGTGAATAACTTGACAGAAATTTCGAGTTGTGAATGCGACATCTTCCTTTCTTTTTTTCTTTTTCTTCCCTTTGTATATCCTTAGAATTGTTATTGGTGTTAAAGAATAAGAAAGAGTAATCAAATATAACTGTATAATGGCACAAATATAGTTTTATTGATGAAATTATCTCATTTATCATAATATATATTAAACATTATATCTGAGTATATATTTAAATTTAGATTATTTTCATATATCAAAACGTTTTTAAGCATATTCTCGTAATAAAGAAACAGCAGCAGTTACTATTTTCCCCTATCTTTCGAGTATTAAATTATGTTAAATTCTTCAAGTTTCTACCATAGATATTCTGAATTGATGATGATCAGAAAGCTATAAAACTCGAAGAGATAGCTAACACAACCTGTTTTAGATATTTTTAAGAGCATCACGAATAGGACTCATTCTCAGATAAGGGTCTTTGGGTTCGGAAGGTGGGTGGAAAAGATTGATTTTGCTGTCTACGACTCAGTAAAATACTATAATTATATCAAAGAATTAAAAAAAAAATAATAGAAGAAAATAAATCTCATTTGCAACTGTTAAATATTGTTTCTTAATAACATACTATTAATGCTAGATTAGTAAATTATAAATATTCTCATTTCTCTACTAGTGAGTCTACTCTTTGGTATATATATTAATTTTAATATGACTCTATTTATTGATTACATCCAATCGAATTTCTGTTTTTTTTTCTTTTTTAAACTGTATCAAATGAATGAATGAACCATTTAATTTAATTACCTATAACATTTTTATATCAGCCAATTAGTTGATTAAATAGGTGCGATAAAAAAAATACTTAATAAAATATTTAAATTTTTGCTTTTCGGCTTTAGCATAAATTATGGAAAACATGTTTGCCTATTTAATTTTTTTTATAATATATTTTAAATATTAAAAAAAAGTTTAAATTAGTTTTTATTGTTATCAAAAAAAGGAGTTTTTCTAAGACTTAGGTAATTAAAGTGTTTCTCATTCGATAAAAATCGATTGCTTTCAGCGATTTCACCATCAATTGCACCAACCACACCCGAAAGGTTGTCAAAATGTTATCAGCCTTACGAAAGCTCTTTTGTATTGAGTGCAATCTCCCTCACAAATGTGTCACGTGTCACAATGCAATTAACCTTTAGAGACTCTTTTCGGGATAGGGTTTTTGTGAATTGTTAATGGAAAATGCATCGGACGATTATAACTAAGAAATAAATGGTTTGGTGTTTTTAAGCTCAGGTTGAGAAGATCGTTTGTTTATTCGAATAATCTCTTTTAAGATCTACTTGACATTAATAGAAAAAGTTTATGTTATCTACAATCATCAATTAAATTAATAGAATTTATGTCTCGTAATTGTTTTCTTTTAAATAGGATCTAGATGATGTTTTAAAAAGTATTTAACTTGAATATATAAAAAAATTTATATCGGTTACTACGTTTCATGTTCATATAATTGGATTTGAGCATGAGAACTTTGCGAAAATTATATTATTACATCACATGTAAAGGTTTTTCAGATAGAAAATATGTCCTCTAGTTTTTAATTTTAGTGAAATTTTTATTAAAAAAAACTTTTATTTACATTAACATTAATTCTCAAAGAACACAAAGTTTATTTAAAAGAGAATTTTATTATTTAATAGTTCTGAAGTTCTTAAACTTTGAGAATTCGTTAATGGGATTTTTACTGAACTTCAGACTAAAACTTGTATAATATTTATAAGGATTGCTTATATTAAAAAGAAAGAATGAAAAGGAAACATTGCTGGTAACCGCCTAAGGCCACTATTGTTGCAATCATGTTCAATGGTTAGATGTGATTTTACGTGAAAGGAATACATAAGATACGATTTAGATGCGCTTTGCTATTTGTCTAATTTATCTTCTGATTGGTTGTTGAAAATCATCTAACTCTCCTTCCTGTGTGAACAAATGATATTTGCAAAACCAATCCGTAAATGTATGAAGTTAGATCAGAGATTAAAGAAGCCCATTAATTTTTACAGCCTATCCAATGAAAGAGTTGCTAGGTAGTAGAAGATTTATTCTCTTACGGTTTTAACTATTTAAGATAAAGAGAGTTTGCGAAAAGAATAACTATATATAGAAGTAGCATGTTACAGGAATAACCTACTCACTTATACAGATTTATTTACTAAATGGAGATGTGCTAGAGGCATACTTTTCCAAAGAGTAGCTATGTAATGGTAAATTGAGTTGATTATTTCAATGCTTTTATTTAATTACTATGTAAATATTTTTGAGCTAATTACGAAAATAGTTTCATTTTCCCCCAATTAAAGTTGGATATTATATTTTATAAATTTAATATGATTTAAAGTGAAATGAAAAAAAAAAAACATGAATAGAATGTGTAACAAAATTAACAATTAGGCTACACTCTACGATTTTATGTAGAAACAGTTTAAGAATTAAAAAAAGCACTTCGATTATTTTTTGGTTCTCTAATAAAGATACAGTTTAAAAAATTACTATTAATAATAAAATATTTGAATTTCTAAGTCTCATTAATCCGAGAGATATTCCTTGTACTGTACTGTACATTCTTTAAGATTTTAGAAGAAATTTATGCGAGGTGTGTTATACTATTAAAATTTCTGTAAAATAATAAATAAATAATAATTTTCTATTAAATAATCAAAATTTAATCTAGACAATGTTTTCCAATAATTTTTAAAATTCTCAGAGGCTCAAAACAAATTTCAAAGAGGAAATTTTGATTTTTTTTCAAATGCAAATTTATTGATTCTTGTTATTAAAATTTGCTTTAGTAAATGGGCATAGACGAGATATGTATTTTTAAAATACAACTGGTTTAAATCATATAAAGACATGTTGAATTGAATAAGCTAGAAGAGGAAAAAGTCTTATTTGAAAGTTCCTGTAAAAAGAATACAAAATTAGACAATTATTGTATTTTTTTCATCCAAAATACGACAACAACTTCATGCAAAAACGGTATTTTAAAATATAACAAAGATCGATACTAAAGTTATAAATATGATGATAACTAAAATAGCTAATCCCTTTTAAGTATTGATTTGATAAACAGAAATAACCGTCCTGAATTTAGTTTTAGGTACGGAGGCAGTTCTATTTCTGTTCGGAATTGCAGTAATGGCGATGGAACTGTATGTGTTACGTAGTCTCGATTTAAACTTCTTTCTTAAGTTATTTCCTCTCCCTATGAAGACACTTCTCTCATAGTTTTGGCAACGATTGAATAGAAGTCTTTAGTCTGCAGATCAACAGAATTGGGAAATTCTGGAACACCTGGCCTACAGTCTGGATCTGTCAACGTGCGATAATCACCTGTTTGGCCATTTGAAGAAAGCCTAGGAGACAAAAGATTCTTCCAGAATGCTAAAGTCAGAGAATTCGTCATGCGATTATTTTTCTGACACCAACCAAAAGACTTCTATTCTTCCTGCAGAGCACCGTTGCGAAAACAATGGGAGAAGTGTCAGCTAGTGTGGAGGGGAAATACCGGACAGACAGACAGACAGACAGACAAAATAAACTTTATTTCTCCCGACACCGCTAGGCACAGTCGGGGTAGAAATACATGGAATACATTGGTGTTACATTTTGAGCATTGGGACTATGTAATACGTACTGTACAGTACAGTTCCATCGCCATTGTTGAAATTCCGAACGGTAATTGAACCGCCCTCTTAAAATAGAAATAAATAAATTTATTTTGTATAAATTTTAGCTGAAAGCCAAATTTATGATTCCGTGTAAAATGTTTATTCTAATTTTCGGTAAATTTGAAATTTAAGTTTAAAATTACATAGACAAATCTTAGTTAATTAAAAATCTGATAACTTTCTTCAAAAATAAGATATAATTAGATTTTCGTATGATAATTATGGTTATTCGATTTGGCATGTTGGCATTTATTATTAAATATTTTTCTGATAATAGAGAATTCAAATTAATTACAAATTATAAATTAATCGACTCAATACAATTCCTTTTTAAGAAAATTAAACTTGTTCTTGTCCTTGGATAGCGCTTATTTGATTCTGTCCTTGAAAGTCCTTGAATTGGAAATACAAGTCCCTTTCTCCTAATGTAGACTCAATAATTATTACCAAAATTGAATAAGCATAATATTTTAATTTTGTAATATCTGATAAGTAAATGCCACGAATTATGTATTTTATTTCCTATTTAATTATTCATCGGAAACTCTAGAAACTTCAGCTGGTTTGAAATTATTATTATTTCAAATTATTATAATATCTGAAGACTTATATGAGAACATATTTTGTTATATTTGTTACAAATTATTATATCATAATTAATATAATAATTATAACCAAAAATAGGCCTATATAATTACTATATTATATTGGCCTGTTAGTACTTGTGAACAAACTTTGTATAATATAAAAGATACATTTGATAAAATTCATTTTTATTTGCGAAACAAATTTAAATTCTATCCATGAAAATGTTATAAATAATGCAAAAACAAAATTCTATAAAAGTTATAAAAGTTCCAACTTTCAAAGGCTCGATAAATATAAAACATTTACAATCATTAATTTGTCTCAAAGGAAAAGATAAATATTAATAGAAAATGAGTACAAATTATTATACAAAAGCTTCACTTTACTTGTATTATCTTAACAAATCTGTAAAGATGTAAAATTTAAAAAAATGGATCTGTTAAAAACATGAATCGATATATTGTAATTTATATAATTTTGCTCTTTATTGACCGTTTAACTTGCAATAATGTAGGCCTATCAGCAATAAGATCTATTAGTAATCCGTTCAGACATTATGTATGAGTGATAAGAAAAGAAATTTTGATCTATACTACCCAAAAAATCATGAAATCCGGATAGAAATTGAACCGGATCAAACTGACAAAGTTATAACTTTATTATGACTTCAATTTAAAGGTTTTATGTAATAAACCGTATTTAATTATTAATTAACTAATTTTACGATTTTAGAAATAATTAAATAGAATAAAAATGAAATTGATTAATTACTTTGTATGAAAATTATTAAAGAAAATCATTTAATTTTATATTTAAAACGAACAATTAAAACTGTAATTATCTTGTAAGTAAAGTTAGTTTATTAATGTCATTAAACTAGTTTAAGTAGTTAAATTAACTCAAAAATTTTAACATTTTTGCTTATGTTGTATACGTGAAAATTTGATTTTTAAAGGATTACAAATCAATTAATGTCACGTGTGGAGTTATGTCATTATTTAATTAATTCAATAAAGTTACAGCTTAAAATAAAATTGATATTTTAATACATTTTTTTATTTAATTAACTAATATTCTACGATCTTAAATCTTCGTTATTTATTTACGTTTTTGCTTCAAATTTCGCTATTGATGAAGGTTTTATAACGTTTTTACTTGTAATAGGCTAATATATTTACTGATAAACCGAACTGTTTAAAGGTGCATTAAAAATAATTCAAATATTTTTCATAAATATTTACATAAGTTGTTTCTTTTTCTTTTTTTTTAAAAAAAAGATAATCTAGGATCAGATTTATAATAGGATTTCTTTGCAAATACCGGATCCATCATTCTGTTAATGTCGAAGATCGATAAATGTATATTTTATAAAATATTTTTGATTTCTGAATAATCGATATTTTCTAGCAGTAATTTTTTATGTAGCGATTTTTTTTAGTGTTTTAACTCCAATTTAAAAAGATGCGAGAACTCATTTTCTCTGTATCTGTTTATTTTCTCTCTCTCTAAAATCTTTAATTCATCATAAAAAAAAGCGAATTTCTCGAGTTTATATTTTACCAAAATATTATTCTTATTCGTGTAATATTACGTATTTATATCATAGCGTTGATTTTTGTAGTAAAGTTTAATAGAAATTTAATAATTAAATCTAGCATTCAACTGCAAATAGCATATAAAGCACAGCTTTTCTTTCGCCCTTAAACTTAGGCCTATATTCCTATGTTTTTATACTCTAATTTGAACTCAAATTATAGAAGTAAACCCAAATTAATATGAATATTAAATAAATATATCTCATTTTATTTATAAATTAAGCCGATTATGACTTAATTAAATTATACCATAAGTGTATGGTTCGCTTTAAATATTCTTTCTGATGTTTTAGTTTCGTCGAATTTACGTCATATGTCTGGATATAATAATAATAATAATAATAATAATAATATATTATATATTGTGAAATATCAAGTATATCGTAATAAAATGAAAATAAAAAGGAAATTATTTAAAGATACTTTGCATTGAGCATTAATGTTATAGGATACAAATAAAAAGTCATGGTTGAAGCACTTATTTTTTGCAATATTTACTTTTTTAAAGTAATGTTTCTGTTTTTGTATTAGAGAAATAGTCCCTGCCATTCCAATTTAAAACAAAAACCGTTAGTTATTTTGAAAGAATAACATCATTAGAGTGAATTGATCCAACCAACTTTTAGTGCAGTAAAGTCCATTACAGAGTCGATAAATGAGTCAGGCCTAAAATAGCATGGACAGTCGAGAATAACTGTAAATTTCTAAAAGCTGTTTAATGGAACCATTACCAGTGTCTTTGTGTAAAAAAATCATTATTTGATATTTTATGAAAGACCAAAAAAAAGTGATGTTTTCTTTAATTCTTATCGATCAACCGCGCTTAAATAGATTATCTAAAAGCTAAGACATTAAGCAAGATTATAAAAGTGGGCAATGATTAAAAATGAGTTTTAAAAACAGTAGTTAAGCAATATATATTATGTGTGTTTGTATGTGTGTAGAGCGTAAACATTATTTATTTAACTCAAAAGAGAAAGTTCTATATTATACTAAATATATTATATGAATTGTAAATTAGCAAAACTTGGAAATAAAATTAAAATCTGATGTAAGAAATCTCACAGAAAGTTTTACTCTTTGGAAAAAAAGAAAGTAACAGTTGTCTGAATTCATAATAGGTATTTATGTTTTCCATTTTCTTCACAACGTAAGTGCTCTTGACAATATAACAGCGACCACAATTTTTTGTTTTCGAAGAAAGAAGTTTATAAGAAATACAAAACTGGAAATTCTAGTCCAGAAGGAAAAGAACTGAAAGAAAAAATACATCTGTTAATTTCACAAAATATTAAAATAATAATAAAAATATGAAAAAACAAAATTCAATATTGGAATATTTTATTTCGTAACATCTATATGAATGAAAAATCACAAAAGTGCTAATTCAAAATATTTTGTATTCATTCATCGTTACTTTTAAAATATATTAATTAATACAGTAAAACTCTAATTATTCAGATGCTAGTTATCCGGATTGCTCTCTGACTTTGTTAAAAATAAATAGGCATGTATATGTATGTACTGTACACCACATAACGGGGTTTTTAGATAGAAAAAAGGACTATTTTAAGCAAAAATCTATAATCCAGATATTCTGCATATCCAATGGACCGTGATCCCAATTAATTTGGATAATTGTAGTTTTACTGTATTTAAAAGTTCAATTTGTTTAAAAATATAATTTGACTGCAAAATTAATAGTCGTATTTAAAGAATTTATGTATAGACTTTATTTTATTTTAAAATTTTATACATTTTTGAAGATAAAAAATGAAGAGTTTAAGGATCTGCATTTTGTCTATCTGCTTGCAAGATTTCTTAGAAACTTAACAACTAGAATTAAAATTTTGAAGTAATTTCATTTGTCCATCTGGTTGTCCATCCTTATGTTGTTTGTCCACAAAATTTCTCAGAAATTAAATGTTAAACAGGTGGAACTGGTGGTAGCGGTATGACAAGCAGTCACTTAAATATCATAAAATTTCATTTCTCATTAAATAAACCCCCCTCATTCACTATCATAAAATACAACTTTTCTAGAAAACAAGAGAATAAAATATTTTCATAAAAGGTTTAACGAATTAATATAAAAATGAAGATAATTACTAATTATTCAAGTTAATTTGTGTTAAAAAAATTATTATTTTGAAATTTAGTATATTATCAACCAGTTTATGCTCATATATTTTTTATTTAGACTAAATAACCGGTATATATTATTTAATTCAGAAATATATTTAATAAAATTATTAGTAAACTGGAAAATTTTAAAATTTCTGGATTCTTAGATGGAGTAAAAATAAGCGCATCACTTTAAACAGATGAAATCGCATTGAAATTATAAACTGTTCCTTCTAACAACAGCTTATTGATTTACTACCTTTCATCGTGAATCAAATTATCGTTTTATTATGGAGATGATATCGTGAAACGAAAACTTTGAAAAATATCATCAATCATACCGGGTCGAGATGCATAATGCTATTTTATAAGATTAAAGATGGTTTATCAAACAGAAAATTATCTTTAAATCTGAACTGAACTGGTTCATGTCGTGATTATTTCTACATGAATTGGTGAAAATACGTGAGGAATGTTTGTGCACTTTGATGGATTCTTCTATAGAAATGATTATCGAAGAATTCATATAATGTTGTTTCCGTGCATTTAAATAATTGGCATTTCTGAAAGTAGGCTTCATCTTAAAATACGTATACATATAATAACTGCATTTAAAAGACATTTTAAACACAGAGAGGTCACATATATATCACAAAAAGAATTATATTTCCTTTTGTCAGAGGTTAATTGAAATTATGCTAATAGTTTCATATTGTTTACGTATATGCAATTCCAAATTATTTTTTTTTATCATCCACTCGTAAGAAAGCAAAATTCTGATTAAATTTTAAAAGATTTTAATGTTAGATAAACTTTAAAAATAACTTTTTAATGTTTATTAAATATTTAATACTTATTATTATTATTATTATTTATCGTAAAAACAAGATTTTATATAAGTTAATTTATAAAATATCATCACTCAATTATACTTGCACAAGAAAATAAATTGTCTTTACATTATCACTCATATTAAATAAAGAAGACAAATCAGAATGATACGATATTCCTAATTTAAGTTGTTTAGATATATTTTAACACTGATACTGTTTACAATATTTACACTATACACTGAATGTTTCTGTTTGTTTTCAATGAATGCACTTATAAAATGTTAGTGGCACCATCTGGAGGTTGAGATAAAAAATAATCATTCAACATCTTTAGCAATTAAATTAAACAAATTCATATGCTAAAATAAATAAATTCCGTTAGAATTTCTCTTATAAATAATTTTAAAATTAAAAAAATTTAAAGAATTTAAACATTTGAATAATAATATCATGGTGTTTAAATAGTTTCAATGGGCAAATCGAAGAAACACTTGCTACTAAGAATAAAGCGTAGAATCTGATTATCGCATGTGTAATAACAATAAGACAATAAGGTATAATAAGTCGATATTAAGAAAGCTAATAATATTTTCAAGAAAAGTTGTTGCATGTTATATATAAAATTTGAAATATATACTATTAAATAGTTGAAGCATCGAAGCATCACTATTTGAAGGATTCTTGACAGGTATAGGATTCAAGATCAGTGAATGATTGGCTGTATAAACATATAATGTTAGAATTTTATAAACAAAAATATGAAAATAATTAAATTTTTAATGAATATGTCTTTGAATAAGAATTAAACAATATTCAAGATACTGTATGAACTCACATTTTAAATATGCGTGGATTATTATACCACTATGACGCAAATGAACCCTGTGATGCCACTTCTATTTTAAGGGCAGTTTGTATACAAAATATATATTCATGTTTATAATTGGATATGATGTCTAAAGTAATCATTTTTGATATTTTAACTTTGAAAAAGTGATAGCTTATCATTCTTGTATAGATATAAACGTAATAAACGTCTACTCTCTGCTGGTTTCCTTTCAAAAATTGCCTTTTAAATTTATTTAATTTACTGTAGAAATTATAGTGAAACATTTCATTTAAGACTTATACTATAAATTTACTCTCGGGGACTAAGAAAACTGTTAAATTTTAAGATTTATTACATAACTTTTAAATATGTATAACACGACTAGAAAAATAATAAGTGAAAATATTGCTACCTGTAAATAATATTCAAATAACTTTTCCCCATTTTCAACTCTCGCCCTGTGGGCACTAAGTGGATCGTTTCCCCCCATACCCATTCTGAGTTCGGCCAGATCCTCAGGTGGTGAGGGAAGAGGACCGGACATATCCGGAACAGACTGTCCATGAAAACTTTCTGGGGAGGTGCGCTCCCGAGAACCTTCAGAGAGAGAGATTGACGCCTTAATCGCCTGGACCATCCGTCAGTCAAATTAAAATAATTGGTCAAAGTTTGATTAAATTTAAATTAAGAGTTATTGACAAAAAGTGACTGGTGATTTTTTATGATGTATATAATATGATTGTGAGGTCTAACCGGGAACACGGAGTTTTGAAAGTACTCGTGTGCCACTTAATCGGCTATCCTGTTGGAGAAACAGGACCTCTGTCGTCCAAGGATGGCTTCCTTAGATTTTGTAAGAAACAAGGGTCAGCAAAGGGCCCCTGCAAGTTCGACAACAGGATAGCCGATTAAATGGCACACGAGTACTTTCAAAACTTCGTGTCCCCGGTTAGACCTCACATGATAAACTACATTGACCACACTAACTAAAATCACTGAACATTGGTAATTGGTCACGGATTCGCGTCTGACCAACGGGCTGGCCAAGTAAAGTTTCACGGGTTTTCTAACACTTAAGTAGGGCCAATTTCCTATAGAAAGTCCACTATACACTCCCATGAAATATTTGAATAGAAGCAGATTTTCTACTAAGAAAGCAAACGGTTCGTTAGAGAGAACTCGCAGGATGTTACAAAATGATCTAAAATCTCAAAAAAAGTCAAATACAGAAGTACTGTACTTTGTTTTACTTAGTATCAGAGTTTAAATATAGACGCCTATAGGGTGCATGAACGAAATATTCTAAACGTCATCTGCCTATTTTTGAAAAACTAAGTATTAATATTCTCAAATAATTTTAGTAATTATAAATTATTTTCTTTCATCTTACTATCGATTATTTTTTAAAATTGATAAGTAGACGAAATAACTGTGAGTAATATATAAAGCTAATATTATTTACAAAGAATTGTTATAAATTAAACAAAAAATGCGAAGACCGAGGCGATACGCCAGAGGCAATCAGAGGCGAGTCCTTAGCAGTTTTGTTTTCAAGTCATGCAATTTCAGATCATTTTCTGGAAAAAAACTTTCAGAAAATTAACAGACATTACACAAGTCACAGAATTAATGATTATTTTAAATCCAGGATAAGAGACTTTGCGTTTCACTATTTTAAGATTAGACGTAATTAGTGCGCTAATCTCGACAAAAATGAGGAAAATCTGTTCTGTTTTTAAGAACAAGATGTACTAATCCTATAATTAAAATCTCAGGATGTAGACTAAGTTTTGGTATTGTGGTATGGTTGTAGATTTTGGTCTTGACTGGAAGAAGATAGGTGATAATAGCCCGTGAAAAGCTTTATGTTTGGCCCATCATAACACATTTTTGACATAAGGTAATTGGTATAAATACTATGACCACAAATTATTTGGTAGCCAGAACTGATAATTTGGTGACAGGTTAATGTGTCGATAAGAGTTAGCAATGTGGTGACAAGTGAAATAAATCGCTACTTTTCTTCAAAAACATTTATACTTATGCTTTATTTGTACATTTGGTTACTCATTGTCGGACACTCGTGTCACATAACTTACGAATAAGTCTTCATTATGTGGTGATAGAACACAAGAAGTTTTTTAGATAATGTGGTAATATTACATATATACAAAGGACTTATATTCATGATCACATGCGAATATAATCAGCATTTCTGTTATATTTCACAACTTGATAAGAAGGAAAATTCATTTGTAGACCTATGATCCCAGAAACTCTTATTTCAAAGCATATATCGATAAAAATATTGACCAGGGGTTAAGGAAATTGCAGCAATATTTCTATCGCCTCAACTTAACAATTATAATAAAATTATTTAATCTACCATTACCATTCCATGTTTTCTAAAATTATAATTTTACAGATCATCGGATTTTAATTTCTTTATAGCATTTTGAATATATCTCAAACCTTCAAGTTATCAAATAAGTTATCAGAATATTATTCATCAATTATTAATTAAGTTACCAGAACATTTTGAGTCATCTGATGAATAATAATGATTGATATGAAATGACTGCTTACAACAAAAAAAAATCATAAGTATAAGAAAATTATATATTTTTTAATGTAGCCCCTTGGATATTAATATTCATATGTAATCATTTATTAATTTCTTAATCAATTCCGATTATTTTTCATAACCTGAAAATCCCTTTCTTTGACGTTTATTGAATCTTAAACTTCTCGTGCAAACTTAAAACTGCTTGCAATATTAAATTCTCATTTTTTTTTTTTTTAAATAAAATGCGAACACGGCAATTATAATTTTAAATATTAGCTTTTATTTCTTATTAAAGAAATACTCAAATTTCATAGAAACTTAGAAAGCGCGAATCTCAAAAAAGACTAAGAAACTCAAATTTGATTAGTTGATATTTTTAGGAAAATTTGCATTTCCTGTTTCTAAGGAGGAAAGTGTAATTTGTATCTGAATATCTCAATATTCAAAACAATTACCGAGTTTAAATCCGATTCGAATCATCATGATGTTATACGGTATGTCTGATCGGTAAGTCTTTCCTATCTCAATTTGAGGGGGGGCGTGATCTGACTGCGGAGGTGTTGGTGACTTTTTTGCTGAGCTGCTATGGCGATGTTAGATATGAAAGTTTTACAGTATAATATGAAGTGTAGAATAGAAATGAGAAGTTTAAATGCGTTATTAACTCGAATACTAATTATTATTTTGTTGGTGATTGCTGGTGTAGAGTTAAATCCCGGTCCTTTCCCTCGGTCTCCTCCGTTACCGAGACAAGAAATTATGCAAAAAAGGGGACGAGGAATACCACGTAAAGAGGTTACAACGGATATCGAGAAAAATATTCAGACGACCGAAATATCAGGAAGAGAATACTTGATTGAGGAACATTTTAAGAATACAGCTGACACTTCGAGGTATGCTACGATCAAAGACTTTTTTGAACCGGCTGAAGATCCTCCAGTACCATGTACCACTGAACCTGAATATTCACTAAAATCAGTCTATGAATTGATCCAGGACAAATTTGAGCGTCTGAACTCCGAGATCCGTTCTATGAGAGCCGAAATCAACAATATGAACGAAGAAAATTTAAAGCTTAAGGAAGAGATGAAAGAGATGTGTAAAAAAATACGTACATTAGAAGAAAGAACTGACTCGCATAGCAAGCTAAAAGGTATGGTGGATTTTGAAATTGATAAAATGTTAAACGAGACGACTAAGAAGAACCTAATAATATTTAATTTTCCATTCAAAACCTCGGAATATGTAGAAGAGTTGAAAAAATTCATAAAAGAAAACTTAGAACTTAACTGTATAGAAATTGAGGGTCTCATCCAACTAGGAAATAGAAAACATAACTAAGTAATTAAGGTTATGACCGAATCGGTTAAAGATAGAAACCTAATTCTTAGTAAATTCTGGACAACAAGATTTAAAATGACGGACGAAAAGAAAAAAATAATAATCTCAACTGACTTATGTTTGAGATCAAGGATTAGGAAAAAATTATTACTCAAACAGATTAAACTAGAGAAATCGGGTGACAACAGGATAAAAATAAGAGATGACTACTTCTTAAAAGAAAATACAATGTATACATACGATTTGAATACTAAAGAAATAATTCAGGTGAATCATTTTTTAGAGACAAATATAATATAAGATTAGTAAAAACAAAAGATAACTTAAATATAACACAGAAAAAATGGAGAATGGAGAATAATATAGAAAATAATAATAGTAAAGTGAATGGAGATGAGTTGATAGCCAAAGATAGTGAACTGGGTGAGAAAAAAGCAGGAATTTTAACAAGAGAAAAAAATAATGTGATGATGAATTTTTGGAATAATCAAGGGCTAAGAAAGAAAATATTTAAAACCACGATAAGAGAATTCCTAGACGCAAATGAAATAATTGGATTTCTAGAAACTTGGATTTTTAAATCTAGTGATATGGAAATAAAATATCCAGAGCAAGATAATAGCGTAATAATTAGCAATGCTCACCACAAAAAGAGGTTTGATCGCCCGTTGGGCGTTAAAATAGTCAAGGAAAATAAATTCTTAGGATTAATGTATACACCTAACCTCTCGTTTGAGAAACATTATAAAAATACACTAAACAACGCAAAAATTGTAATAGGTAAGTCAATAGGTTTATTCTGCAAGGGTAAACTAAAGAACTTAGGTACACTTGTTCAACTTTTTAATTCGATTGTGATGAATTCAATGGAGTATGCAGTTCCAATTTGGAGCATGGATAAATTTAATGAATTTGAAAAAATACAGAATGTACTGTACCTACTCGCAAGATATTTCAGTTAGAATACAATATTCCGGGCAGCACCTTAAGATTAGAAACAAATAGATTCAGATTAAATACTATACTAATAAAAAGATATTTGATGTTTCTACAAACAATTATTAAGGCAGAAGATATAACAACAAAACTACTGTTTTCACTATACCACATATCAAGGGAAACGGATTTAAGACGAAGTTGGATAATGCAGCTATCAAAGATAGTAAATAAAAATGATTTTTCTATTAAACTGTTTTTGGATGATACAAATGATATGGAGTAGTATAGTAAAGAAATAACATATAGAGTTAAAAGATGTGTGATAAATGATTAATATGTTATATAATTAAGTTAAACAATCTGCTAAATTATAATTGTGACAAATACTAATGAAATTCTATAGATTAGTAAATAGCAAATATCAATGTTATTGAGATGCTATTATATGTGTATAAATATGCGTTTAAACAGAACGCCCCTGTAACAGGCGAAAGCCTTCTACGCTAAATAAAGATATCTATCTATCTCATTTGAGACTCAAGTTGCCAAATCGCTTAATATCAGACCTGCTGCTTGCAAAAATGAAATTCTTGCTGCCTTGTCTCAGAAAATCCTATTCAAACTATTGAATTCATTATCATTCGCAATTAATTTGGCTGATATTAAATAAAAAGGATTCATAAATATTTAAATAAACAACTAACGATACAAATATTACTCTATAATAAATAAAGCCATATATTACATCCAGAATTTAGGTTAACTTAAAGAAAATAATGTTTTAATGTAGATGAATTAGTGCAAAATCTCAGTAACCTATTTTACATCAAATTATGGTACTTTATTTTTGACTGAATGATTGTAAATAAAATGCTAAGTAGCCTTTAGACTTAAGTGATAATAGTTAAGCTATCATTACTTTATTTAATTATAAAATCTTAGCTATTTCCAAAAAGTTGACTCGAATCCATTAAGGTATAGGCCTATTGATTTAATTTATACTAAAACCAGTTAAATATACTTGGTAATTTATTGCATATAATCCAGGTATTGAACTTAAAATTACTCGTTAGTAGACTAACATTTAAGGATATATTATAAAATTGATATTAAACAGTAATTACTAATAGAATAGAAATGGCTTCTGCAACTAATTAAATATTTTATTATCTTCTATGAGATTACATAAATATGATCTATGAAAGAGTGATTAGATAATTTTATTATTGAAACGAGATTTAAGCAAAGAGTCTGGCGATCTAGAAATATCTTAACAATTTCTGCACTACATTGGAAAATAGCAAATGAATAGTTGGAAAAATATTTACAGTTTACATAAAAATTGTTTATATATATCGCCTCATTCTCTTTAAACGCTGGCCGACGAGGATTTTCTCTATGAAATTTTCTCTATTTTTTAAATTAATTTCAAAATAAAATGATGATCGTTCCATCCATCACTAAAGAACAATGAAAAATGGTTAGACAAAGCAAGAAGTAACAACACAATACAGTCACATTACAGTATTATAAAAAAATCTACAAATCTAAATTCTTTGTATTGAATTTTGTATAAAGTTAATTTATAATTATTTATATTAATTTATTATATAATGATGTTAATAATGTATATTTTTACCAAGACATATTTAGTACCGACCAAACAGTTTAACTGAACACAATGTTACACAGAACACCGGTTAAAAAACACAACAGATTTATTGTTTTCATATTTAATTTTGATAAATATTTAAAAATTACAAAATAAATTGAATTAAAAATTATAATTTTATCAATTATATTAAAAAACTATTTTTTATTTATACATTTGTATTATTTTAAAGTTGCTATATCCCAATTTGATTTTAAAACGTGAAACGTTTCGATGTTCAAACGATAAGCTATGTAATAAATGATATAATAAATTACATAATTTTTTAAAAATATTTTTTTCTTATCAAATTCAATCACTATTCTCCACATTAGTTATTTCTTCTAGTAAATTAATTCCAGAAACGAGAGTGATTCCACTAAAAAATAAGCTTATATCATATCTCTATTATTAATCAGTGTTTCATGTTTTTATATACAAAGAACTATAATTTCCATCCTTCAAATGACAATCATTATCATTTGTCATGATAGAGAATTTTTCAACAAATGGCCTATTTACATTTAATAATGATATTTACAAAGTTAAACAGATTTTATGATAGCCTTTGGGACAAGAAATTGCTAATTATATACCTACTAATTACATATTTGCATATGCAATATGATTTCTGTCTGAGGATATAGAAATATTTTATTAATCATTTTTTAAGCTTCGGGCATTTAAATAATTATGTGAAGGTTATTCTTGATGTATTTTTTATATATTATAAATTACTGTAAAGAGCATATCAATAAAATCATTTAAATGATTATTTATTTGTGTTTATCCTTTCTAATTTTCATAATAAGGCCTGTATTTACTTCATCATATTTTAAATTTACTGTGGATGAAAAACTCTGGATAACGATTAACCTACATAATCTATGGATGATTAATGCTCTAATAAATTATAGTAAACGTAAGGAATTTGAAATGTTCTCTGTTAATACTGTTTTAATTTTGCATATTCTATAATTTCATAACCTTTAAATAGTGATGCTTCTACAAATAATTCATTAAAATAGACTGTCATTTAGAAATATCATACCTATAATTAGACAGTAAATAAATACAGCTACAAATCTCTTATGCATTCATTGAAAGGATTAAATAACTGATATAAATTATCTAATCATAATTTTAATTGAGTTGATTGACCTGAATGGTATCAAATTAAAAACATTCCATTACTAATAAATGATTTTGCATGTGTATATTACATCTTTCAGTAGCATCTAGATAATATATGCACATAAAATAATTGTTTGACGTAATTGCTATGTATGTTTTGAAAATTATTCCTTTCAAAAGTATTGTCTTTAATTTGCTTTACTAAAATAATATATTGAATTTTATAATGAAAATAATTGAGACGAACAAATTTTACATTTCTTCAGCATTGCTATTAGTTTTTCCTCAAACAAACTACTTTAATTTGTAATGCTATAAAATTTCATTATTGTTCATTTAAATGTGCTGTGTGTATTAAACATTATTCATTAAAAGTGATATAGCAAATCTTAACTCCATTGTATAGATCCATTTTAACATACCGGGTGATTCTAAAGTACCACTATTCAACCCTATCTACAAGGATGTATAACAGTCAAAACTCAACTGAATTTTGTATGCCAACGTATTCGGAAATGCGGAAAAGATTCCGAGAGGAAAAATTTATTTTTAAAATTCACTACTACGGGACTTGTGGCACCGTTAGCAGCAAAAAATACGTAGCATATTGCACACATTCTATGATCAATTTATGAATATAAAACTAACTAAGGCATGGGAAATATCAAACTGCAGGTGAGCAGCGATGGTTATGATTGAACCTGAATGCCCCTTTCGTTGAAGCTATTTAATGAAAACAATGCTGAAGCGGCGAGTGCGCCTCGAGTATTTGAGGATGCTTAAGAGATTGCGTAAAAACCTCTACAGAACACTTTTCTGTGGAAATCTCTTCCACATCCGAAAACGTCCCCATACAAAATTTGGTTGAGTTTGAACTGCTACATATTCCTTCAGACAGCGTAGAATAGGATACTTTAGTTATCCTTAACCCGTATTTATAAATAGTAACTTCGATTTTTTCATCTATGTTTGAAACTTATATCTAGTTCCACTTATTACAACAGCGGCAGGATAAGGGAACAAATCGGTAAAAGAATATAACAAATTAAAACTATAAATTCAATTATTAAAACCAATGGGATCGGTGGTAATATTAACACACTAAAAATATAAAATTTTTAGTTAAAAAACAAGTAAAAATTATACTCTTTCCATTTCCGACTTCGAGGATTCTGAGCCAGAACAAGACAAATTTATAAATTGATAATTTGATAAATTGATAAATTAATAAAGTAATGATTGTTCCTTGCCACTTAGTTTGTCTTGTTTTGGCTCAGAATCCTCGAAGTCGGAAATGGAAAGAGTATAATTTTTACTTGTTTTTTAACTAAAAATTTTATATTTTTAGTGTGTTCAAATTAAAACTGTTTATAACACAAACGAAACATTTGACGTAGAGCAGAAATGTACCGTAGAAAGGCGAAGTACTATTAAGTTATATAAGATGATATGCATCTTGGTTAAAATGAGACTGACGATGGTAAACGAAGATGCCAATAGAAAAATGGAGATAGCAGAAACAATAGAAATATCCTTACATAGAAGACGGCCGCCAAAAGACCCAGAAAGTGCTAGGAAGGCATGATTATCTAATCATACATAGAAACTGAGGGTTGTAATGTGACAAAGTATTGCACGAGAAAGAAAAATATAGAAGAAAGGATAGAAGAAAGGATAGAATATCATGACTGTTATGACGATTAAACCGAAAATTAAATGACTAAACGACTAGACGACGATGCATATCATTCCAAGGTTTTTTATCATACAAGGTACTGTATGTTTAATAGAAAATCGGAAAAGTGGCATTACGAGCAACAGCTTAGTAATTTTGACAGACAAAACTTCAGAGGAAACAGAAACTGAGATTGGTAACACTGCTGATGTGCGAGAATATAAGACAACGGACCGATAAAATGGCGGCACCTGTCCATCAGTGCACAAAGTAAAAGCGATGTAGTGTTGTCCGATTTTTGACAAAAAATCGGACAAAACTATACCACTCTTAATTCGTTCAGGCGCCGCCATTTTATCTGTCTGTTGTCTTATGTTCTTGCCAATCAACAATGTTGCCAGTAGCAGAAACTCTCTGACTTGGAAGTTTTGTGTGTCAAAATACTACGTAATTGAGATAAGTAACCTTACATTCTCAACCATGGAAACTTTGTCTGTCTTTTTGTATTGATGCAATACTGTATTCTATAATCTATTAGTGAAAAAAACAACAAAAAATTAAATAATTAAATAAACATTTATGACATAATTATAGACAAGACTATCTCTTGTTTATAAAATCGTACTGCCGGCTTGTGTTACCAGCTTTGAGGTATGAAGGAGTACATGTCAGGAGTTGCAATTTGGCACAGAGTATTAGGTGCCCAAGTCATTTGCGCATAAAAAAAATCCAGACTTGTAGGTAGTCAGGGGACCGAGAACCGAGTCAAAATAAAATATAAAATGGCGATCCTCTTCTACAAACAGGCAAAACAGACACCTCACCCCACCGAAGTCAGGTGGGGAGAGTACCACCCACAGTCATTCTAAGAAGTGAACTCTGATCTTAGGACTGAACACGTAGTATTTTCTTTGTTAAATAAAATTTGTAATCTAATTTTGTAAATTTGGAAGTGCTTCAAACATGACGTTAAAACAGGGTTTTATGTTGTTACAAGTGGGTTTTTTAACATTATCTAGTATAGTAAAATCGTGGAACCGATAAAAATTTGACGTGTAGGGCAGTGTGTCACCGCGTCACCTTCGCCCTCTGACCTCACTTTGCTCCCGAACTCCAACGAGCAGAGACAGCTTTTCACTTCACGTTAGTTAAATTTTCGAGTCGACAGCCGATGTAACACAAATCCAAGATCGGCACGATCTTGGATTTGTATTATATCTCGACCCTATTGTAAATATCGCGTAGCCGATCCAAATAAAGTAAATTATTTGTCTGGGTCATTTCTCAGTTAATTTTTACCGGCAGAACAAAAGACGTGGACATCACATACAAGGTAGGAGGTGCCACGTACTGATTTTAGCCACGCCGCTAAAGACGTTATACAGTAGACCATCGATTATCCGATCCCCGATTAACCGTCACATCGGTTAACCGACCACGTTCTAGTCGGCAAATTCAAATGTCCGCTAGTGATGTAGCACTACAATATTTGGCTATATCTTGGCTACAATTTTTAACGATACAATAACGGCGATTATTATTTTTAAAAACTTTAGTTAGGCTTAACATCGATGACAATTCAACGCGAAGTAGCTTAATAGCGATATACTAATATACTAATTACATGGGATATACTAATAATGTATTTTTTCATACTTTTCGCTTATCCGTTTTTCAGTTATCCGACCAACCCAGTCCCCAAGTGAGTCGGATAATCGATGCTCTACTGTATTAGGGTTGTCGTTACATCCGATGACGTTATAATCGGGTTAAACTATTGTTTGTGCAAAATAAAAAATAATAATTTCGGACGATACAATAACCACGATTATATTTTTCAAAAACGGAAATTTTCGTTAGGCAGCGACAAAGCCAGCGATACCGAAGAAGATTGGAGAATGAGAATCATACCGTCTTGAGCGTCAAAGTGATTCCCGCTTAGTAGTGAGTCTCCGAGACATAGTCTTGTCCCAAATACGGCTTTGCTGTTTTACTTGTTTTTCTCCTTGGAGGCCGGATGGCCGAGCGGTCAAGGTGGCAGCCTACCGCTCTGGGGGACCCGGGATTGAATCCGAACGGGTTGAAAATCCCCAGGAATTTTTCAAGGGGTGGTCCGTTCGGATATGTCGGGCCCCGTCCCTCATCACCCGGTCGCCCCATTGTGGGCCTGGCCGAACCCATAATGGGCCTTCTAAAAGAAGCCCTCTTAGTGCCCACAGGGCGGAAAGAGTTTAAAAAAAAAAACTTGTTTTTCTCCAATCTTTCCCTCCTGGAAAATTTTCTGCGGACTCCCATGCATTAATCTATTTGTTTCAATAACTAGTAACATCTTTTCTCCTCCCGTTTCAAAATCTAAAAAACTGAAATTTGCTTTAATTCAATTTAAAAAAAGAACGATAAATAACAAAAAATTTCAGACTATTGAAGATGAAAATTGTAAACATATAAATATTGGTGTAATTTTCAACAATTCATTTATCTATAAAGTGATAATATTTTTGTTCCTGACGTCAATACTTTATTCTAAAATTTATTTCATTTAATAATAAATCAAAGAAAATAATGTGTAAAATTATATAGAAAAATATACAATTTCTTACACTTTTCAACAGATGGCACTGATTTTTCTTTAATAATTATTGGTAAATACCTATGCTTCAATAATCTATTGGTAAGGTTTAGAAATTTTTGTTATAGACTACATCATGAATATCGAATACATTCATTATTTAATCGAGAGAGATTCTATTTAGCATAAATTGATTCGTGTGAGTTGACTTTCCATTCTAAATTCGAATTATGGAAGAGGAAGAAGTTCAAGAAGAAGCGGAAAAAGATCATAAAAATTTTTTTAAAACTTCGTATGGAATGTTGAGAATAGCTGAATTAGTGAGTAAATTTCTTTTATTTATTAATATTTTTGTTTCTATTTTGATAACTTAAAAGGTACGAATGCGTTATATTTTATTCGAAATTCAAAATTCGTAGAATTTGAAATTCATAACGTTCGAAAATTTAAATATGTTTATTTTAATATGTTACAATTGCTTTAATAATTCATTTAGTAAATGTACTATTAAATGTGTTTTAATATTTTTAAAGTAAAATTTTCACAAATTTTATGAATAAAAATTAATATTGGGATATATTGTATATTACAATCAGTAGTGATGGTTGCTTTATTTGCTTTTGTTTAAAACTGATATGTTTTAAAATGAAAATTTTACATAAAAATACTTGGGGGTGGTTGCTTGCTTGGATACGATTCCGGATTATCCAGATCGGTAAACTGATGTCTGAACCTACTCGGTAATCCGGCATCTATCATATTAATACATAGTTACATATTATATTTCTAAAATTACAGCGGAACTTCGCTTAACGAGCATAATTCGTTCCAGAGTCTTACTCGTTAACGTTATGTGAAACACTCGTTATGCGAACCAATTCTTCTCATAGAAATTAATGTAAAATACGATAATGCGTTCCACGCCGAAAAAATGATCAAATATTTTATGTATAACGTTTATTGAAAACAAAAACTGTACAATATACACTGTTAAGGAACGTGAATCATCATCATCTTTTCTTCTAGAGCGGAATGAACCATTCTGGAATGAGAATTCGATTTGCAGAAACAAAATATGTTTGATAAACACTCCAAACGATATGCCAAATTCTTGGGTTATGTAAAGGCTATAATTAAATATTAGAAATTAATTAATTTGACTAGAGGTAGGCAGTTATGTTGCCATCTCGTATTAAATTTAATAATTATAAATAGTTAATTTTCAATTCAGACATTTCTAAAATTTAATTTTGAATCGGTCATTACATTTAATGACCTAAGAATTTGGCATATCGTTTGGCGTGTTTATTATATAACGGGCTATGGCTGTTGATGTTTATAAGTAATTTGTGTGAACACAAATTTGGATAAATATGTGATCACAAGCGACACTAAGATGCTAGAGGAACGAGTGCTAAACACAGACCGATGGAGCATGCCGCATGCGCACAATTCGGGACTTTCCCTCATCACTTGTTATGCGAAATACTCGTTGTAAGAAGTGCTCGTTAAGCGAGCTTTTACTGTAGATTGTTGAATCAACTATATTACAGTACTATTTACAATCATATTAAGTTATGCCAAATTAATTAAACTACTAAATATTATATTTTAATATTTCAGATTACAAACTCATAAATTTCGTAATACATTTTACAGGTATTTTCAATTGGTGGACTTATTGCAATTGAAGAATCTGTAACATGCGGCAAGTTTTTTAGAACACAATTCTTTATGTCTGCATGTGTATCCGCTATAGTGTTCACAGTAATCTTTTTGACATGTTTTTTCTTTAAAATAATAGATTATCTGTCAGAATTTTTGAATTTGGGAATTGTGGTAAGTATCGCTGTTATATTATTAATTAATTATCAATTTTAAAGCAATATTTATCTAAAATTACTTTTATATTTTTAATTGCTTGAAAGAAATATAACATGTTTATTTTCAATATTTCAGTTATTTGTCATTGATCTGATATTTACTATTATGTTTGCAATTTCAAGTTTTTATATCATTTTCACCATTAAAGATTGCCAAGAATTCAGGTTTGCAAGAATTTCTGCATCGGTAAGATTTTGCAAAGTTTCTTTGGTTAATGTTACTTATGGTTCCAAAATGGCTGCTCGTCTCTGATTCAAGGAAACAGAAGAACCTAACCTAACCCATTCTAATAATTTGGTTGGTTGAGCATTGAACACAAGACCGTGTTATTTAAGCTTGTGTTCAATGCTCAATATACAGTAAAAACACGGTTTCAAGAACATTTAGGTTAGAACATGCATCTCCATTCTGTTTACTTGAATCAGAGACGAGCAGCCATTTTGGAACCATAGGTAACATTAACCATTTCTTTATATATATATATTTTTTTCAAAATTATAAATATTTTAATTAAATTTTACATTTTAGTTTTTCGGCGTATTCAATTTAGCATGTTTCTTTTCTACTACTTCGACTGATTTTCGCTGGTTTTACTTAGCTGACGAACCTTACTAACGAATATCATTTATTATCTATATTAAAGATAAGTTCATTTCTATACAGAATATGTATTGCTTCTATGAAAGTATTTAACATGCATACAATGTTAACTTGAAATATTTTAAACTTAATAAAATAACTAATGTTAAATTAGTAATGTTTAATTTGTAATGCAAATGATTTGTTAATAAAATATGGTTTAAAGATATAAAATACTTTTGTTTACGGATTTATTAAATTGACATTTTAAATAAAATTACATAAATAATTCAATCTGCTTCTATAAGCGCATACTCAAATATTGAAGTATTAATATATATCAAACACTAAAATATGTTAAGCTGTAGGCTATACATCAAAACAGGAATATGTTAATTAGTTTTAACTGAGCTCATTTAATTTATATCTTCCATTTAACTGTTCAGTGAATACGATCAACACTATACATTCTATTCATTTATATAAATCAATTACTATCCGTAATTTCTATCTTCTGATAGCCATTATTCTCGACTATAATCCATCTGTCTCTTTCAGGAATTGGCCATATCCGAATTTTTATAACTTTCGAAGGTAAATTATCTTTAAGTTTTAATAACTAACAATGAAAATTTTAATATGCAACAAGTTTATTCTGCTTATTTCATGTATTTTCTAAATATATTTTTTGGGAATTATCAATATGAAAGAACTATTATATCACATTTTTTCATTTTTGAAGAAACTTCTAATTGGTTTCTGTTAATTAAACTACGCTGCAATAAATTTTATTGCAATGTATTTTAACTAAAGTCTTTATTACACGTAGGCTATAGGCTATGCTAATACAATTTAACTAATCATAAAAGCCTTAATTGTCTTATTCCACTCCTAATGGAAACTGCCAAAACGATAGTCATTAGCAGAACGCTCGTTCTGGATATTCTGTCTTGCATCAAGATCATCTCGACCCAAGAATGATCAAACAATGATCAAGAGTTTAATATTACATATTCTTCTCACATTTCCTTTCGCTTATCATCTGATATCGTTTCACCTCATCAACCGTTATACTCATAACTTTCAAATCTTCGATCAAGCTATGATCTTTGACGTAAATCTTTTTTACAGGTTATGATCTTTTGATTATGCTTACAAGTGCATTTCACAGATCATTGCTGGGTTAATTGATCGTGGCTCAAATATATTTATTCTAAAGTAAAGAAATCTGGGACTGTTATCTTTTGTTTATTTTTGGATGCGAAAATCACTTTAAGCACGCTCAATTCGCTCGGAGTTTTCGGAGCGAAATCAAATATTTTAGTTTGCTGTTGATAACAATATAGCTTCTATATACTATATATTGTAAAATATTCCATTTGCTAATTGAATTTTTTCATAATTTTCATGATATATTTTCAAAATATTTCTGTTTTGAAATCAATGTTTGCTTCTCAAGGATCAGGAGATAAATTCTGCACGAAATGAAGCTTAATATTGACAACTTCCTTATTATAAGTATATTTGAAAAAATGTAATACAGACAATCAAGATAAGTTTTGTTACTGATGACTTAGTAGCCGATAAACTTTTAAAGTCAATGAAAACGGCTTAAAAATCTTGCAACGTAATGAAAATAATTATGACAAATTTAATCGTAAACTGTTATAATAAATTATCAGCTGTTAGCGTAATGTTTCGAGATTCAATGGCGATATTTTCGAAATACTGAAGTGGTTCTAAACTCGTTTACCTTTTACACTGTACTTGCAAGTGTCTCTATTACGTAAGTAAACTATCGGATCTAGAGATTAAAAGTAAACATAACCTAAATAGAAAAGGATTGCTTAACTTGGTAAGATTGTTTAAGAAGACAAATAAGTATTGCTTCTTCTCATTAAGTTATAAATAACAGGAATTTATGTTTATTTTCAAAAGGACGAGGTTTTTATCAAAAAATTTCCTTATAATTTTGTCATTTCTATAAAATAATAATGATTATTTCAAATTACCAATGGCGAAGTGAAGTTTTGAAGTATTACGTAATTCAGTAATGACGATTTATTAAATAGTTGTCCACATAACTAGATTTAAATAATGTTATGGGAATATAAATCTTGAAACACATAAAATTGTTAATTATCAATGTACTATCTTATACAGTATTTGTATGCAAAAGATTATGAAAATAAAGTTAATGTACTTTAAACATCCTTTCATATTATTCCAATCTATTAATCTGATCATTTAACTTTTATTTATAGTTTTAATGACAGAAATGATATAATTCAAACGTATTTGTTTTTAAAATATTAACTAAATTAAATCAAAATTACTATATAGTTTTCACTCCCGTTTTTATTTGATAATTTTGAAAATTATATTTATAAGATAACTTACTCGTACAAATACAAATTATCATGTCTTTTAGTCAATCTGTATTAACATTTTATTTGCAAGAATTATTTAAAATGCATAAAATTATATCTTTATTCAACATGCAAACGAATTAAAAACTTAACAAAATATATAAATGAGTAAACAAACATAAGTAAAATTTCATATATCTTGAGTTAAACGTGTGTTGGTTTCAAGCAGAGTAAATGTAAAGGATTGATAAAAGTCAAAGCAAACAATCCAATAAGAAATAAATTATTCTGTAAAATATAAGATTTAATTTTAAAAAATATATTAAAAAATAATAAAACAGATCAATGAAAAATTAACTTACAGTCATAAAATCTTTCTGCATCCAAAGGAACAAAGGATACTGTAAAACTGAAGAAATGCATGTTACCGTACCAAAAATACCAATTAATTTATTGAAATGTTCCTGAGGAAATCTAAATAAAATATTTTTTAATGTAAACATAAAAGTAATATTTTAAATTAATAATAAATACAATTTAGTACCTTATTCTAACATATCCGGGAGAGACTGAATTAAGTATAGGGCGAGAAAGTACATAAAAAACGAGTGAAAAATAGACAGCTGTAACATTTGAAATGGTTCTGCATGCAATCATTGATGTAGCAACGGTAGAACATATTATTAAGGAATAAAATCCTGCCCTTTGTGACTTCTTTTTTCTGAGTATAGGATCTTCTTCTATTGTAAAAAAGACGGTCATATGATGAAAATTCGTAATGCATTCGTAATAAAAATATTCAAATATAATGGTACTAACCCTCTTGGGCTTTCTTTACAGCCGAATCCAATAATATTCCTATAAATGGAGACACGATAATCATAGGAAGTTGAGAATAACCGAAAATTTCTGACAACCTACTAACTAATAAAATAATTTATAAATATTAAATCTATAAAAATTTAATTTTTCCTTAATTAAATAAGTTATAAAATTAACTTAAATACCTTCTTCTTGATTACTAGTAAGTTTTGTTATCCACCAATTAAATGATCCTAAATATATTATTATACTTAAAGCTAATAGGCAATTACTCAATACATGAAGTATGTATGATATAGAAAATATGAAACGAAATATATTATTTGTAGAGGCTTTGTAACTTTCACCTATGAAAACGTTAATTTAATTGGTTAATAAATGATAGTGTTTGTTATACTAATGTCAAATATTAATGACAAACTTATACCACTTTTACGAGATAGTAAAGGTTGTCTCTCATCATCATCATTTATAGATCTAACTATTTCTTCTTTGTCTTCAATAGCAATAATATTCATTTTGGTAGCAAAAAGAAGCTCGTGAGCAATAGAGAAGATGATATTCCGGTCCAGACATAAAAGAAAGTAGAATATGAAATTCCTTGATCGTAGCAATACTGAAATAATAAGAACATATTATATGTATTGTAAAATATAGAAAGATTTCTAGTCAATAAAACATTTTATAAAATTTAATGTCTTAAAATTAACTGTTTAATTTTGTATATTTATATAAAACGAATTACTTTTTCAGTGGTGTAAAATAATTTATTAAAACTTTTAATATTGTTCAGTAGATGGCGACACGTCACTGACCAAATATTTCGCCTTACACTGTGTTTTCAAATGCTTTGTCTTCACCTATAACAATGGATCTGATCCATCATATTTGTACATTGATTTTATACTTTTATCCCTTTCTATAAGTTATTTTTAATATTTAATTAAATTATTAATATGAATTTACTCATTTATTCTCAATGATTTTTTTGTATTTTTTATTGTTGGCATAATTATATCAACATCAAATAATAAAGCGATTTATAACTGTTTTTTATTGATAATTTATACAAAGTTGAAATATTAGAAGTAAAATTTATATATTTATAAATAGAAATTTTTAAATATTTTCTCCGTAGATTTTAAAATATTTATTATTTATTCTTCGTCTAACTTCACTCAGACTCTATTAAATCATAAGACAAAAAACACCTTGATGCTGAGAACGTTTAAATTTAATCAAAAACAAACGTTTTCGGCCCACTCCATGAGCCATCGTCAGGCTAACTACATTTGAATACAATTTCGAACAAGCAATTTCAAATTGAAATAAACTACAAAAAAAGGAACTCACGCGCTACGCTGGATAACCCCTAAACTAAAACTAATATAAACAACATAGAAAATAATAAAATAAAATATGTCAATGTTACATGTGTACATTGTAAAAATCTATAGTCTATAGTTCTCTAGGCAATCCTTTTGCCGTATCTAATGTATTCCTGTGACTTTTTTAATTAAAAACTTCCAAGCTGATGGTAAAATCGCCGCATCCTTGTAATTTAAGCATTTTTTGGTTAAGCCGGACTTATAAATTTCACATTTTTCGGTTGTAGCCGCAAGTGTCGGCGAATGTATCGGTGTTAAGATCCTGGCTTCATCCCATTTCACCACGGACCCCTCAGTCTGCGCCATTTTTGCTAACGTTGTTGTGCATTTACCCTTCGCCACGTCATATCTGTGTTCTTTAATCCTTTTACTTAGGCTTCTCGTCGTGACCCCGATGTATTCTTTATCAATCTTTAACTGGTCGTTGCTGTACGGTATCGAGTACACACCTGGTTGTTCACTCGGTCTAATTGCATCTTTGTCGTTCCTTAGTAGCCTATATATCGAGGGAGCTCTTTTGTATACAATAGTGCTGTTCATGCGGCCCGCAATACCTTCCATGACCGATGATAGACGTTTATTATACGTGAATTTCGTGATACCGTTTATCAGATCCCGTTTTTTCTTGTTTACTTTAGGATTCCTGTAAGCGGCAATCAAACGTTCAACAGTTCTTGGACCAAATCCCAACACCTCAGCCACTTGCCTGATTCTATCCAGCTCTCGCATCATATCGAGTATGTTAGAGCAATACTGAAACGCTCTCCTAATTAAAGCTCTAAACGCTGAGAGCTTATAAGTAATAGGATCATTCGATGTTGACGGTATATACAGCGGGTCGTGTGTAGGTTTGATATACACCTTCGTATCTATTGACCCGTTCCTAAATGCAATACTAATGTCCAAAAAATGTAATTCGTCGCTACTAACTTGCTCCAAGCTCAGCTTTAGGCCATGATCGTTGGAATTCATGGCACTTAAGAATTGTTGTATTCTTACGTTGTTCCTCCATATAACCAGCACATCGTCCACGTACCTTTTATACATGATTGTCCTCCTTGAAGTTGTTAAGTGTGATGCGCTCCATTTTTCTTACAACTAACTCGCACAGCAAACCAGACATTGGGCTGCCCATCGGGACACCTTTCAGCTGTTTATAGACTTTACCCTCGAAAACGAAAAACGATTGAACACATACCAGATTTGCCATCATCTCAAGGTCCTTACGGTATTCTACAGCTGTTGGATGTAAGCTATATAACACTTCCATTAGCGCATCAAAACATGAGGATGGTTTGATCGATGGATACATGCTCTCAAAGTCCATTACTGGACCAACTGATTATCCATTAAGGACTTTGAGAGCATGTATCCATCGATCAAACCATCCTCATGTTTTGATGCGCTAATGGAAGTGTTATATAGCTTACATCCAACGGCTGTAGAATACCGTAAGGACCTTGAGATGATGGCAAATCTGGTATGTGTTCAATCGTTTTTCGTTTTCGAGGGTAAAGTCTATAAACAGCTGAAAGGTGTCCCGATGGGCAGCCCAATGTCTGGTTTGCTGTGCGAGTTAGTTGTAAGAAAAATGGAGCGCATCACACTTAACAACTTCAAGGAGGACAATCATGTATAAAAGGTACGTGGACGATGTGCTGGTTATATGGAGGAACAACGTAAGAATACAACAATTCTTAAGTGCCATGAATTCCAACGATCATGGCCTAAAGCTGAGCTTGGAGCAAGTTAGTAGCGACGAATTACATTTTTTGGACATTAGTATTGCATTTAGGAACGGGTCAATAGATACGAAGGTGTATATCAAACCTACACACGACCCGCTGTATATACCGTCAACATCGAATGATCCTATTACTTATAAGCTCTCAGCGTTTAGAGCTTTAATTAGGAGAGCGTTTCAGTATTGCTCTAACATACTCGATATGATGCGAGAGCTGGATAGAATCAGGCAAGTGGCTGAGGTGTTGGGATTTGGTCCAAGAACTGTTGAACGTTTGATTGCCGCTTACAGGAATCCTAAAGTAAACAAGAAAAAACGGGATCTGATAAACGGTATCACGAAATTCACGTATAATAAACGTCTATCATCGGTCATGGAAGGTATTGCGGGCCGCATGAACAGCACTATTGTATACAAAAGAGCTCCCTCGATATATAGGCTACTAAGGAACGACAAAGATGCAATTAGACCGAGTGAACAACCAGGTGTGTACTCGATACCGTACAGCAACGACCAGTTAAAGATTGATAAAGAATACATCGGGGTCACGACGAGAAGCCTAAGTAAAAGGATTAAAGAACACAGATATGACGTGGCGAAGGGTAAATGCACAACAACGTTAGCAAAAATGGCGCAGACTGAGGGGTCCGTGGTGAAATGGGATGAAGCCAGGATCTTAACACCGATACATTCGCCGACACTTGCGGCTACAACCGAAAAATGTGAAATTTATAAGTCCGGCTTAACCAAAAAATGCTTAAATTACAAGGATGCGGCGATTTTACCATCAGCTTGGAAGTTTTTAATTAAAAAAGTCACAGGAATACATTAGATACGGCAAAAGGATTGCCTAGAGAACTATAGACTATAGATTTTTACAATGTACACATGTAACATTGACATATTTTATTTTATTATTTTCTATGTTGTTTATATTAGTTTTAGTTTAGGGGTTATCCAGCGTAGCGCGTGAGTTCCTTTTTTTGTAGTTTATTTCAATTTGAAATTGCTTGTTCGAAATTGTATTCAAATGTAGTTAGCCTGACGATGGCTCATGGAGTGGGCCGAAAACGTTTGTTTTTGATTAAATTTAAACGTTCTCAGCATCAAGGTGTTTTTTGTCTTATTATTTATTCTTAGACTTCGTTTGAAATTCGTTGATATTTGCCCTTTAGAATATCAAGTTTTACCCCAGAAGGAGATAAAAATTTGATTGCACTTTTTACTTAATTTTTATTTATTTATTTATTTTTACTTCTTTCTTGATTTTTACACTTAATAAACGAAATGTTCCCTTTGTAATTGTTAACGAAAGGCCTCGATTAAAAGCCCGCTTAATGCCCACAGGGCGGAAATATGGTGTCAATGAGACTCCTTTTCTTTTCTCAAAAAGGTATTTCTACAGTAAAAAAGTTTACAGTGCAAGTCTTTCGGATTGAAAAGTTACGAAAGTAGAACTTTTTTCAGATTTTTCCAAGTTTTGTGTAAGAAAATGAGTCGCAAAGCATCTTTGAGAGGCCATGCGACTCTTCTAACAAAATCACATCTCTAGGGTAAAAACTTTTACTACACTGTCGTTCGACGAACAGCGTATTATCTAAGTGAAGATGGTATCTGTGTCAGGTTTGCAGAATTATTGCCTCTTTTTGAAGTTGCAAAGTTTCGGAGGCTCCAAGCGCTCACTTCTTGCACCAGTACGATGGTCTGCCACTGGACAACAGTGATCTATCTGGATATGCTACACAATACTTCTTATTCCAGTTGGAAGATCATCAGCTAAATGTGATATTTCAGTAAGATAGCTCACCGCTATTCTGCGCTCTTATGTCCATGAATTTCTTTCCTAAGCGCTGGATTGGGCGTGGTGGGTCAATTCCGTGGTCTCTGTACAGTATTGAACAATGTAAGGAATCATCTTTTAGTGCAAATTCATCTTTTAGATAATCATCTTTTAGTGCGAATTCATCTTTTCACGAATGCGAATAGCAGAATTCATCAACTTACCACCAAAAACACCCTGATTAATAGAATTTATACTTTCGGAATTAGTAATGAACATAACACATTGGAGTTAATGCTTCCTGCTGTCAAAAAAATTTCAGAATTTAACAACCCCATCAAAAACGGTCATACAGGATCATGTTAGAAGCGCCGTACAATGTCAAAAATCGTAAAAGCAGAATGTTTGAAAATTTGGAGTTAATACCTTCTGACTTTTTACGGCAGTAAATTGTAAAGCTGATCATCGGTTGATGATCGTACGTGCCACGTAAAGTGGTGATGTTAAAGCTATTTGTTTAGCATTCTGCAGTGTTGATTCTATACCTAATAAAACTGTTTGAGCTAGCTTTCGTATTCTTTAAGCAATTTTATTTTGTAGTTTCCGCTTGTAAAAGTGTAGGACAAGAAAATACTGCAACAATTTATAAATCAGCCTGAATGTTTAAGAAAAATAACGAAAGAAGAATATTAATTTACACGATACAGAGTCACGGCAGTGACTCCGTGTCATATGTGCTGTACAGGAATCAGAATTGCCGATTCTCGGGGTCGTTTTCTTCTCCCCCAAAGGCCTGTAGTAATTCTGAATATCTCGTTCGAAAGATAATTGTTTTGTTAGGTAGCGTGCAAAATTTCGGGTTTTTCTATAAAAGAGTTGCCGAAATATAAGCAATCGAAAAGTACAAAAATCACCCAAAAGATTGTAATTTCTGCAGCGCCGGACGAAGAAAAATGTAGCACTGCAGACGCCCCTAGAAAAAAACTACTATGTCTAGAATGCTCATATTTTAAACTTAAGCTTCTCTTGTTATCAGTGAGGTGCTGGCAAAACTTCCAGCTTGATAGGTCAAAGTTCACGGAGATTTTCCATAAAGCTATTTCATTCTACAGTATTTCATTATAGTCTATATTTTATGATTTTATTCAATGATCATATCATTTAAGATCAAAAATTCAAGAAAAAGTTGATATTGTGCAATGGCATGTATAAAAATTAACTAAAAAGTACATTTTAAAGAATATTACGTATATTTTTTATATTGTATTGATAAATCTGCGTGTTTCATATATTAAAAAAACTTCAAATTAATCTATTAAATCTTATTTGCTTTGACATAAAGAAGCGATGATATACATGTTATAATACATGATGCTTCAGAAAAGATGGGTAAAACTTTAAAAAGGGGAAGAATACACCAAAAAATTTCTCGTCAAGAATGTGTGTTCGAATCGGATAGGAAAGGCGGCAAAGGGAGCTTTCCGGAGAGCATATAAATGGTTATTCTCAACCTGGATGTCTGAAGAGATAGATCGTTATTCCAATGCCTAAGAAGGCCCGTATGTGTTTCATGTACGTACGTTTATTAAAAGTTTTTTTTTTATAAATTCTGTGCCATGAGTCATTACTGTGTTTGCGCCTCAATACTTCACATTCGACCACGCATTCTATGACGAGAAATGTTTGTTTTGGTTTGTCCACCCCTTAAAGTTTTGCCCGTTTAATAAACACCCGTATATATTGACTATTTTAAATGAGATTACATCACAAATATTAATTTTCTTTACCACTTTAAACTAATAAAACAATTAAATAAACGTACTTTTAGAAGCAACAACACAGCAGGTGATCCACAAAAAGCTCCATTATAAAAGGACATTATAGTTATTTTGTATTTTGGAAACAAATTAGCAGTCTGAAATTCAATTTATAATTAGTCAATAACAAAAAATAATTCGATATTAAATAAATAATTTTAAGTAAATAATATAAACGAATTAATGACTTAAAAATATCTTGAATAAAATACGGTAATATTAATAATATCAAATAATTAATGGCATTCATAAAAATTAAAATTCAGTTTGCATTTTACAAAAATTAATAAAAGAGTGATATTTATTTTAATTACAGTATAAATATATATAATAATTACAGTAAAAAACTCACTTGAAAATTCCCATATCGAATTTCGGAACCTCCTAAACCCACAAGAAGTGAGCCAGGAAATAAGTAATATGGATTATCTAAATAAATAAATTTAACATGAGAAATCTTTACTCGTAACGGAATTTTTTTTTCTTATCAAATTCAAAGTATAATTAAATAATCTTATCTAAATCCGCTCCTATTTAAATTGCGTGTTTCACAATAACTTAAATATTAAAATTTAATTTCGTGTCATACATATACACTTTACTTTATTATTTGTTTTTGTAAAATGCATTTATTTAATTAAAAACAAAATTAATTTTAATTACTTTTATCACAAAGTGCAAGAAATGTTCCACCAATTAAAATAAAACATCTGTAAAATACCAATAAATAGATTTTTTTAGATATTTAAGTAATTCAAAATTCAATACTTTTATACTTTAAACTCATTACTTACGAAGAAATTATTCTAGTTATCCTTAATCCGGCCCAATCTAATAGAAAGCCACTTAAAAATGCAGCTAAAGCTTTATTGAAAGAAGCGATAGTGAAAGCTAAATCGAAGAGTCTATCTTGACTTGTACATGATTTACTCTAAAAATAATTTAAATATATTATTTGTTAAATATGAATACTTAAATATTTTGAAATTTATGATGCTAGTATTCGTATTTAACACGAGGTATATTCATATATACTATGTGTGGTTAATAAATGATTCATAAAGAAACGAAAGGAAATATTTATTGACTTACTTTGTTTTCAACCATTTCGTCTCCAGATATTGTTGCACTATTGTTACAATTATTAGAAAATACTCCTTGTAATTTTAGAACATATACTAAGTCGGCCCATCCATAAATGATACCACTAAATAATAAATACTCCAGGTAAACAATGATAATAACGCATACTTTATGTTTCCTACTGAATTCTAAAGATGTCGCCATTATGATCAATTGCCGTGAACTTAATAACGTATTCGTAGTTGTCAAAAATTTTGATAATGTCTGATAAGCTTGTTATTTCAGGATAAATACGTTATTACGAAGATAACAAAGTTGCTATTTGAATCACTTTTAAACTGAATTGTAGCAACATCTACAGGAAAAAATGTAAAGTAATAATAGTAGTAGAATAATACCGGTTCTAGCAAAAATTATTAAAAAAGTAAAAAATTAAAAATTGATTTTCTTTATTTAAAAAAGCATGCTATTTTTAAGTAAAAAGTGCAATTTTTATATAGAAATAAACAAAAAAGTCACCCCAATTTTAGGTAGACTTTTTTGTACTTTGTATTTTGATTTAAAAAAGTATATAGTTTGGAAGATGATGAGAATTATTTATATTTATCTCTAAAACACAATTTTTATAAAACACACATTCAAACTTTGAACACCCAGTACTCGTAGATTTAAATCTATTGATGGTATTTCAAGTTTATCTAAAATCTCTTTTTTCGTGACTTCTTCTTTACATGCAAATGTACTACCATATAACTTAATTATCAATATAATTTAGAACTTTGTCGTTACTTATCTACAGATATTTCTGATCTTCAGAGCTTTTAAATTTTAAACCATAAACTTGTCTTCTACATTTATAAACCATACTTTTTCTCTTTACGATCAATACATAATTTGGTTCAAAAATCTGAAATGTTTCACCAATCGGAAAATTTAAATGACACCATCTTATTTCTCTAAATAAACGATTTGTTAGGAAAAATGAATCTTTCGAATTTGAGGATCAACGTAAAGTCCTCCATTTATATAAATACATAGACCCATATAAGTGCTAATATTTAAGAACTACTTTCCAGTCTGATACATTTAATCTAAGACTTCAATTAATTATTCCGATATGGTTTGATATCTTATAACTGAATTTAAATTTAATTTTAAAGCATTTCTCTTAATAAAGTCTACATCTAAATCCTGATATAGCATCCCAATCAATTTTATTTGCATATTCTAGAATAAATTCCGAAGATAATCTTTGATGTGTAGAAATGAGTTGCCAGTTAACTTTGTCGGCATGTTCTCTTATAAAATTTTCATAGTGTCCTGATATTTTTTTCCAGTTCACTATCTTTAAATTCATTAATAAAAAATTCAGATAATATTTTAGGCTATATCTAATGTCTGTGAAGATAACTGAAAGGCTCAATGCAAAAAGCAGAATGGTCCATTGAAATCCTCCTCTATTCAGAGAGATGCGCGTAAATCCCGAAATTCGGCAAAAAAATCCAAACTTTTGACATTAAATTGTGCAGCCACACAACAATAAAATTTTGACAATTTATCCTCTTCTTGTTCCGAGAGGGTTTGCTTTTATTTCTTGCCATTGAAATTTACTTGTTTTAAGTATTTTTTTTTTTTTTTTTGAGTTTTGCTTTATTTGCAACGATTGTACTGGTAAGTTTACACTACAATTTTTCTAGATTTAAGTATTTTTGTGGTTGACTACACCTATAACACTATATTTATGGGAATCAAAATCATGTATAAACACTGTTTATACATGATTTTGATTTCCATAAGTATAGTGTTATAGGTATAGTCTAACCACAAAATACCGTATGACAATTCGTTTATAATTAGCGATTATGGCATTCATGAAAGTCGGCACACGAGCGGAGCGAACGGGCCAAACTTCCATTCATGCCATAATCGCCTATATTATAAACTAATTGCATAATATACTATTAACATTGTTAAGCGAAATATTACGATTAGCGGTAATGATTTTCCGACGAAAGACTATTTCGATAACAATTAATCGGTCGTTGCGCGGTTTCTTCAGAGACACGAGGATCGAGTCATTTTTCACTTTATTTTGGGGGGGGGGAACGGATTCACTCTTTTCATTGTCAATTTTTGATAAGCCTAAATCGAATAGAATTCTTAACGATTTGTAATAATTAAAGTAAAATCAAGTCTGTTATTTCCTCTATAGTCATATATTGCATACGTATACACATTATACCTATATGAAATTGGCACAGCTTTATATAATTAGTGCAAACTTTAATTAATTAGAATGACGAGGTGGGAAATGAACTCTAATTTTTTGCAAATGTTTTGTGTTATCGAATATTTTCGTTACTTGTAATGGCAATTAACAGAATAGCATCATTTTTATCAACTAATTTCTCAAAATTGAAAACCAAAGATCATTGAAAACAATAAAATTGTTATATATAATTATTAAAAATTTTATAATAATATTTATAGTTAAAATGATCATTTTTCATAATTTTCTATCATATTAAACAAATTCAGATTTATTATTATTGTTAATTGTCTACTTGGACTTTACTTATTAATAGGACTTTATACTGGTGTTTAAAGATTGGCACAGTAATGAGAGTTAGTTCAGGAAAGAACAAAATTTCTTTATTATATCACCTGTAGTAATAATTTCTGTACACATATTATACGTGTTTCGGGCTAGCATGCCCCTCATCAGCAGTATTACTACCAAACACTAAAAAGTAACAATAACAAAACAAATAAGTTACTGTATAACTTAAAATTTCTTAGCAATAAAATACAATTTTAAAGCTTACTGTAAAAAAATATTCAAGTTATACAGTAACTTGTTTGTTTTGTTATTGTTACTTTTTAGTATTTGGTAGTAATACTGCTGATGAGGGGCATGCTAGCCCGAAACACGTATAATATGTGTACAGAAATTATTATTACAGGTGATTATAATAAAGAAATTTTGTTCTTTTCTGAACTAACTCTCATTACTGTGCCAATCTTTAAACACCAGTATAAAGTCCTATTAATAAGTAAAGTCCGAATAGACAATTAACAATAATATTAGAATTTAAGGACAGTAAGGCTTTTACAATTACAAAGTTGAGATTTACATTAAGAATGATAATAAAATATTTTGGATGATATTCTCGTCTGCTTAGTCCTTGCCAGTCAGAGGAAATGTGGCTGTTCACTTTGGGTTTTGAAAAATACGTTTTTTAGTTCACTAAATTTACGATGTGTTCTGGATTGATTAATCTCTTTTTGTTTTATGGAGTTAATCGATTTGGCAAGTGATCGTCTCATATAATTATTTTGAATCGTATGAATATCGTAAGGCAAACTTGTTTAAATTCGATACTAGTTAAATTTTAGAGTGCAGTCAGATTTAAAGTTTCCTTTGTGTGAAAATTTAATTTATTTCCACACTTCACTGTTATAAAATTATTTGTCTCCGCTCCACATTTCGGAGAAATTTGTGGATCCGACATTTTAAATGTCGGATCGACAAAGTATGTGAATTTTGAAACTAAACTTTACAGTTTCCTCGTTTGTAATGTGTAATGTATCAATGGAAACAATGTTCGATAAGTTTTCTGGCAATGTATGAAGTATTATTTCCTTTACAATGGTATTTGTTTTATAATTCATTAATATATGCGTAATGATGCAACAAAGCTTACATTTAATCTATAAGATAAAATTAGGGGTTTTTTTCCTGTATGTATAGATGCTAGTATGTGTGTGTAGGCTATGCGTATTTGTGTGTTTGTGCGGCACGTGTTTCTTCATCTTGTTCGAAGCTTAATTACTTTCTGTGCTTTTTGTCTAAAATGTCTAAAATTTTGCAGAGAAGAATTTTTGGCATTGATGCTACCTGTATTAAATTTTGCTGGTTAAAGATGGACTGGTTGGCAGTGGCGTGCCGTCACTGGAAGCGATGGAAGCGCCGATTCCACCTTCCAATGACCTTCCCTTGTATTTTATAAAATATAAATTTTCATATTTTAACGTACTTTGAATTAATTAAAATGAATATTTTATTATAACTGCATTATGTATCTTTTACAAATTTCTATACTACATGTGAAAAAAAAACGATAAGATTGCAATTGTATATTCGAATAATTCGGTGGCGGAAGGAATGTCGAAACCGGGTCAGTTTCTAATCAGCCAGATTATATAGGCATTAGCACATGCGGTTTACAGAGCACCAACCTCACCCGGTTTAGCTGGTAGAAGCGACACACGCGTAAAGAGTACGCGACTTTATATCCCGGAGCGGTTGTGGGCTGTTAGCCGACTGCTAGATATTCGGCCACCCTCGCCCGATTATGTGAATCATGAGCAGACTAGATCAACGGCGGGCAACCCGCGGGCCAGCTACGGCTGGCGAAAAGTTTCTATCCGGCCCGCGAGATCTTTAATAGATTATTAAATTGGAAAAATAACTATTAATTAGTTATTTTTCCAATTCTTTGTAATTTTCGAAAACGATAAAAAAATAAATGTAGTAATTAACTTTTTATTTATTTATTTCATATTTGCAGACTAAAAAAATTACGAGTCACAAGAAGGCGTCAATTAACTACTACGGCGCGGAAAAAAACGTAAAATTTATTCTGGCCCATGTTATAAAAAGGGTTGCCCACCCTAGACTAGGTTTATAACAACCCAACCGATAGGTGTTTACTGGCACGTTTTTATGATAGTTCTGTATAGTTGACAGGAGTTTAAAAAAACTCCATTAAAATATTTGATATATTTATTCTGCGTTTATTCCGCTCTCTCCATCTTATATTACTTACGGATTTAATGTTAAACCGGTGATATTACGATTTAGTATGTCCCATCTGTAAGGGGATGCAGAAAAAAACGTGTACAATTCTAGTACAGTGTTAAAAATTAACTGTTACTTTGGCAGCATCATTTACAACCAAATTTAATGAATGAGACGTACAGTACATACAATGGTACAAAAAAAAGCTCTAGAATTTATTTTCCTTAAATTTACGATTTATATATCCGTTGTCATAAAAATTTGTCTTTCCACTGTTTTCCCAAGACTACAGATATTCAGGTACAAAGTAACTGGTTTCGACTTATTTCTACTTAAGAAGTGACTAAATAATTAAGAGATTAGGGAATGGGGACATAAATAAAATCCTGTTGAAAGAGCCAGAATTTTACTTCAACAAAAGCTTAACAGAACCAATCACTCGCTCAGTACAGTGGAAAACTGATTTCCGTGTACATCTGGTATTAAAACGAATTAGTTAGAAAACGAATGACTATTAAGTTTAACATAGTTAGATTTTTACAGCTACGGTGAGAAACGTTTAAAATTTACAACAGCCCTGTGGCGTCCTTTGAGATATACTAGTGATGCGACAAAAGAGGCATTTGACATTGACCGGTATCGGCACCCTCGGGATTTGGCACACACACACCTACCTGGACCGTCACTAGTTCCATCCATTAGCTACTCGTATCAAGATATTTGACTAAGTGGATTGTTTTAAGATTTAAAAAGTAAAGAATATTTATGTTATTTTTATGTACGTTTCTTTACAAAGCTATATTTTAATTATAATTTTCTTTAAAAGTATATTAATACAATCGAACAATACATTGTACCAGGTATGTATATCCACCGCACATTTTATTTCACCGAGTAAGTTTTTATAATTTATTTTTAATTTTAGCCCTTATATCGTGGCTAGCGATTCAGAATGTAATTGTGATATTAAAAATACATTTAGAGAAGACTACAGTTTTTACTGGCTTATCGAACAAATGAATACGAATGGACCCTAGACCAGTGATTCTTAACAGGGAGCCGCGGCCCCTGGGAGTCCATAAGAAGTTTGCCGGGGCCGCCAAATTATGCAAAATTTCCTTCGGAATATAATAAAAAGAAAATTGATGTATAATCCGAATATCCTATTGAAAAGTGAAATAAGAAAGATAAAGTTTTCCTATTTAGTTTTTATTTATTTATTTTGTATTTCTTCCTACATACAACTTTGTTAGTACAGAAGAAATAAATGTAAATATGCTACTTACACCGCAGTATTTACTTCTTTTATTCCAAAGCAATTTTAAGAAACTATTAATGCTTGGAATTTTAAAAATAATTAGGAAAAATAGTAGGCTTTGAAAATTTAAATATTTTTGCAAAAGTTATGCAAAATCCTTACCACAAGTGGGCGTTTTAATTTTAGTTTAGTTTTAGCATCGACATTGGATCGATTTATCGACATGTTTCTTATTTTATTTTCTGTTAAAAATTAATGAGTTTTCATGTTTAATTGTGAAGTTTGAATATTATTTAAATAGATAATGAAATAATAAAATTATGATTTACATTTATTATATAAAAAATAAAGCAATAATAAAAAATCAATTTATTATAGATAAATTATCAAATTATCAAATATAAATTATTATTAAAAATGGGGGTCACAAAAAAATTATGAAATATTTGGTGGGCGACGAGTATAAAAAGGTTAAGAACCACTGCCCTAGACCATCACTGACGCGCAATTAACTGATTGCCCCTGGAAGTCGGCTTCTTACAGAAACACAGCTTCCCTGTCATCAAATGTCATGGCACGCCACTGCTGGTTGGAGATTAAAGGAAATCGTGTGTCATATCTCGAGTAGGTTCGGACTTAATGACAATTTTACTCGTTATCAGCATTTGCAATGTGTTTGTTATAACACATTACTCACAAAATTAAGCTTTTTGCCATTTTATAATAATTAAAACTATAAAAAGTTTTTAAAATAAAATATTGTAACAGTTGGCACCATATGCAGTTATAAATGTTTCCGGGAATGTTAAGCAACTCGTTGCTGCAATTTTAAAACTGCTATCGAAAATAATTTACATGTAGTGTTATAATAACCAATAAGATTTCCTGTATTATCACTGTACAAATATATCTTTATGCATTTTATCCTAAACCTCATTATAACAAACTTTTATGCAATTACATCATCATCATGACAGTTCTCCAGTTTTATTATATAATGAATTTAAAACTTTATTACCATTCATGTTTAAGCTATATTATAATCCACTAAATATCCGTTATGATTGCTCTATGTTTAGATCGCTATTTTTAAATAATTGATATAAATTTATACCAAGTTCTTTTTCGTCTGTGTTGCCCTTTACCTAATCCCAAGGCGGTCCTAAATTACTTTAACGACAAACAACAGAAAATTCATGACTTCTACAAATTTTCTGGAAATATAAGGAAAAATAATGAACGTTCGTTTTGTTAATTACGGCAACGAAACACTTGGACGATCTGCCCAGGGAAATATCTTTTTAAGGATAGCGGTCCCTATTTAGGCGTTAAAAACGTGGAGAAAACTCGATGTGACCAGCCCGTTCTGGTAGGCGAATCCACAATCAAACTACCAGTGTTCAAGGAAATGGAACCACTTGGCCATTGGTGTGCCACTAATGAACGATATTTATCCATTGAACGTGCATCTTTGTTGTATGTTGACGAAAACTTGCTCTTAAAAATAAGAAATGTTCCTTGTTTTCAAGACCATGTTAACCCCAAAGTAACCAGTACCGCCTTATGGGATAGAGGTGATCTGACGTTGAGTCACGGTTTGAAGCTTCTTGCATAATTTATGATACTCTTTTTATAGCTTGTGTTCCACTTTCTTATAGTCTATTGATGCCACTGACTGCATGGATAGTGAGAATAGGGCAATGCTGTCAGTCCGTCAAGTTATCTCCAGATTTCAAGCCAGTTGGCAATAGATTTTTTAAATTTGATGATTTTTCATGCCTACGATAAACTTCTTAAAAAACACTTGTAAATTCTAAGGATACATAACATTACAGTAATAAATACAATCGAAGACACACACAAATATAAATGTTTTTAAAATCCTTTCAATGCAAAAATTTTAAAAATTTTACCAGAGATATTTTTATTCCATTTCAGTTGTATTTTTTACTATAAAAAACCACTGGTATTATATGTCATTTAAGATCTACGTACTATACAGTAGAGTACAGTACAGGAGGGTCTAATGATGTGTTCACTTGTTTATAATCGATCAGCGCCGCCGTAACTTATCCGTTACAATTCCCAGACACGCACCTGTTATCAAAGAGTTGACCGTTACGATTTGACCGTTACGAGATTGACGGTTGCGATTTGCGCTGATCGATTATAAACAAGTGAACACATCATTAGACCCTCCTGTACATACCAGTATTCTGTAAATCAAAGTATTTCTTATTCTTATTTTAAAGCGAATTCGACACTTTTCAGATGAAAAAGTACGATTTTTAAAGCTAAATTTAGCTAAATTTATGAAAAAATTAGCAACATTTATTTTCGTTCATTTCATTTTTACACAGTAGAGAAATAATAAATCTAGGTGATTTTAAAAAAAAACAAAATTCCTTTCTCATCTACCCCACTTGCATTGAAAGATTGCAGATTATTCAGCTAATGTAAAATCCTAAATTTTTTCTTTGATTTATTTAAATTGGAATGACTAAAGCAGAAATTTTAAGTTTTGTTCTTGCTTCATTCATATGTTTTTGGATAAGAACAGCTTTATCCGCTTTTGACTTGGATAAAGTTCAAAATTAATTGATTGTTAATTACTTTAACCAAAAGACTTGGGAAAAGTTTGCATTAGCGTGTTAATTCTAGCTTTATCCGATTCGCGGGCTTTAACCTAACATAATACAGTATATACACACGAAGTAAGTATAATAAACAACACAGATCATTTGAAAAGAAATTTAAAGAATATAAATGAATCTTAACAACAATATTAATGATTTTTACATGATAATCGGAAAAGTTTAATATTTTTTTTCCTCTCATTTTAATATTTAATAATTTTTCATAGTAAACACTTTAATTCCACAAAACTTAATGTTATGCATCGCTGCCAAGAAACGATTGATGACATTTCTCAAAAATATCGTTAGACAATATAATTTCCATAATAAAACAATAATTTGAATTATGATGAAACGTAGTAAATCAATATTTTATGGTTAAATAAATATTTTTAATAGTGTTGGCTTATTTTAAGAATAACTTGAATTTTTTTATGAATGAATAACTTAGATTTATGTTTTCTTATTATTAAAAATACCAAAAAACTATTACAAAGGATTGAATAAAATGAAACTTATAAAAAATATTTTATCAAAATGCTCTTATAAAGAACATATTTCGCTAATTATGTGAATGTTATTAAAATTAGTTAAAGATTATATCAACGTACAGTATTAATTTGAATTTATTAATTTTTCTTAAAGAGAAGGAAAATTTTTCATAAAGAATTTTATTATTATTATTTGTCTCTTTTCTCCCACTGGGTACTAAGAGGGTTTTTCTTCAGGTGTATTATAGGTTCAACCAGGTCCACCAAGTGATGAGGGAGAGACCCAACATACAAGACCCTTGTATCCTAAACAGACCACCCCCCGAAAAATTCCTGGAGTTTTTGACCCGTCTGGATTCATTCCCAGGTCTCCCAGACGGAAAGCTGACACATTAACCACTCGACCATCTGGCCTATAACTTACTAGTTCATCGAAAGTTAGAAAAGTTTTTGATTTAAGATTCATTAATTTTACTTTTCAAGTTTCTTCTAGTGATCTTTTAATTTAAATTTTATTTTCTATGTTAAAATATAATCACTATTGCTTAGTAGAATCAGAAGGTAGTTATAAGAACACATGTGGATAGCATATTTCTGATTAGTTTGTCCGGAATATAATTGAAATTCCTAGATTTTGTTACTGAAAAATTACTTTAGCAAACGATTTTCCACTTTGTACAGTAATGAAATATTTAATTTCTTACTTTCACAATTACTATTGACGATTTTTGTGTGTTACTAGAGAATTTATCTGTTTTTACCATTCAAATAAACATTAATTTTTCAGACTATATTTTTAAATATTTATTTAAAAAATTATAAATAATTTTTTAGAGTATATTTTTATTCCATATTTTATTAGAGTTTACATCAGGTTTGGTATTATTGAAATTAAATCTGAATAGATTGCAGGAAAACTTCGGTTATACATTTTACATTTAGACATTTTATTTGGCATGTCCCGGCTGAGTCTGATATAGTCTTATAGAGATTTTCTATATATAGGCTAATATATAAGCTTTCCAGCTTCCGAGAAATTGATTCTGGAAGTTTTCATTTCAAGAATAAAAAATATCGGAAGATTTAGCGTTTTTTACTCCTAGTAATATCATAACGCTGTCGCACATTCTTTAGTTTGTTTAATACATAACCCAAAAGTTCATTGTCTTGTCAAGTAAATACAGGATATTAGGATAAAACAATGAGGAATAATTTTTTAAAAACTCTTTTCTGCTCTGTGGGCATTAGGAGGGCCTTTTTAAAAAATCCATTATGGATTTTTTAAACAAGGCCATTTGGTAATGGATAGAACTTGTCAAATCCGGATTTGTCAGGTCCTTCGGGACTGCACTCTTAAAAATTCTTGGGTTTTAGACCCCTTCCGAATTCGGCTGCCACCTGCCACCTTAAACGTTCGGCCATTCGACCGTCACAGTGACGGAAAAAATAAAGTTAAACTACTAAAATTGATTAAAACTATCGAAATAACTACACAAATTGATGTCGCGATTTGTAATATATAGTGAAATTTGGAACAGTTTAGGTTTAATAATGTATATAATTGTTTTATGATAATTGTATTCACTAAACCGGTGATCCCAAAGAAGCGGATTAAATTTGATTGATTAGAATAAAAATGCAATTTTCACAAAATTACTAAACATTTTGCAAAGGTCAAAAGTTTATAAATCATTATATTTGCTTTTCGTAGTCAAAGCCAAAAATCAATATCCTCTTTATAACGTATATTGAATTAGATTCGAATGTTGAGGTGTTGCATACGTTGTGTAAAGTTTCGTCTCCTATCATGTATTCAGTATTCATAATTTCTGGCGCTTTCCGAACAGGTATAGCCATATGAGAATAAAGAATACGACATAAGCAAATATATAAGTTATCAGACGATTTTCTATTTAATAATAATAAAACAAAAGTTAGTTCGGGCAATAAATAAGTACAAAAAAATCGAGCAACGTGTTATGTAACTTTCTCGGATGCTAAGAAATTTTATTTAAAAAATAACTTTTACATTATTAATCGTAATAAATAAAATTGTGTGAGAGCTATCTGTTATGATATTTAGTTAATTAATAATATAAAAATTATTTCATATCATAAAATGACAAAAGGCTTAATGGAGACAAGTTTTATAAAAAAAAAAAAAAAAAAAAATTGTAAATGCTAACAACAGATAAACAATGGTTACGTGTCATAATGAAGAGTTTATCTCTCCACCCCTTGACCTTTAACCACCAAAATTTAATGGCATCAATGCCCCTTATACACAAGCTAAATGCCAAATCTCGTTTCTTAATTATTACCCCATCTTGAGCTATCAATATTAAACGAAATATACTCCAACACACATATATTTACGTAATTATTTTATTTTTTAAACATTTTTGGGTTTAGGAGATCTCGAAACAGGAAGATTTGCATAAATTCGAAGGATCAAATTTGACACAATACAAATACTACCTTTTTTATGTATGCTTAACAGCCGGGAAAGTAAAACAACTAGAATATAAAATAAAATTTTAATTACAAATAGAAGGGTTTGCCGTTAAGGCATCAACCTACCACTGATGGAAAACCCGAAATTGAATCCGGGAGGAAGAAAATCCCATGGGCTTTCTGTTCAATATATGTTTGGTTTCGTCCCTGTCCACTCGGCCGTTCCCTTACAAACACAATGGTTATGGAAAAAGGCCCTCGTAGTATCCTCATGGCGAAAAGAGATAAAGTGAAGGAAAAAGCAAAGAAAATAGAATTTAGGAATGATCTAATTGAAGTGCACGAAGATTTCAGTCTCCTCGCAATTATATTTAGAATATTTTCTCGTAAACGGTCAACGCTCGCTGTATTGAATATTTCATCTCGTAAATGGGAAAGAAAGTTAAAATAAAAGAGCACGTTTTACCGAATTTTTATATGTGGAGTATATATAAATTTGCGTAACCCTGTATATTACATACATATACTGTAATAATTTTAAACTAAACGACGAATTGTGAGAAGAGCGCAAACCCTCATTTTTGATGATGTTAAATTTCTTAAATTCAATACAGATCATTATATTTCTCAGCATTAGTGAGTAATTAAAGTTAAGATGACGACAAGAGATTAATGAGAAATTGTCGAAATATGAATTTTCCTGAATCCTGTAATGAAACTTATTTCATTGACAATACCTTAATGACAATTACAGCTATCAAATATAGTTAGATAATACGAGTAAATATAAAAGTATCATTAAAGCATTAATTAACATCGAATTATTATACAGGATGTTCCCAGTGGAACAGATTTTACAATCGACCCCATTCACTGGAACGATACAATGAATTTAGTAAGGACACTCGTTAGAAACTTTATTTTAATATTGTTTAAATATATTGAAACTTACAGATGCTGAAAGTGGTATTACTTGTTCATCTATGCACTTTTACGTAGGCGTAATAATGTTTAGATTGACATTACGTAAAATACTAATGTCAATGCTTCTGCGAATACTTTCCTTCAGTTTGCTTGTAATACTGGGATTGATCTCATATACTTTTCCTTTTAAATATCACATTACGGCCATCAATAACGTGTAAATATTCCCTACAAAATTTACATCAGTAATGCAGGGTCGATTTTAAGTAGGACACCCTGTACAATCATAATATTAAATAGCTATTTCATCAGAAAAAAGCTTTGAATTCGATAGAAATATCCATAAAAAATTGATTTAAACAAACTGCGTAAATACAATCACTGCAATGTTTTTTAAAAGCATGAAAACCAGAAATAATATGGATACATTACAAATGGCTAAGATGCAATTAATAGACGAATATAATAGGAAAACAAAATTCAATTCGAAAGAAAAAACAAGAAAATAACCCAGAAAATATTCGTAAATAACATAGAAGATATAGTAGTAAGGCACTATCCAACGTTTCAGAAAAGTGAAAGCTGAATAAAAAAGTTAAACTTAGATTTATATAAATAAATGGAGAAGACGAACAAAGCATTTCAACTAAATTCGGGTGAAGTGCATTGGAGTGATGGGATAAGGCAACGCAACACATGGGCGATCTGCCAATGGGAGTGTCTCCCAGGAGGACTTTCAATATGAAACCTATCCCTATTTAAGTGTTAAAAGTTAAGAAAGTTCGAAAAACTCCACGTGACCAGCTCTTTGGTAAAACAAACCCGCAACCAAGTACTAGTATTCGCCGGTTTATCCACTCGGTCATTTGTGGGCGCACTTCCAAGAGCTATGGCTAACTAAAAGCAATCATTTCAGCATAATATTCTTTCAGTTCAATACAATTAAATAAGATTAATTGTATAAAAGTGTACTACAGAAAGTCAAATTAATATTAATCAGAACACAAAAAACTAAAAATATATTTTTTTAAACTATAAATCTCCGAAAAAATAACATTAATTTGCCCTTGTTTAAATTCTAAACTGCAATTATTATTTGTTTTACAAATTCGATACAATACAAGATATCAGAAAATAAATAGAGAACTGACAGACTGGCAGCCAAACGAACTTTTACTATTGTTCAAAAAATACTATGTAAGGAATTCTAATAATTATGAACCCGAAAGTTTATTGAATTTACGATATATAAATACACGATACAAATTAATTTTCAAGAACAATGTAGACTAAAAACAAAACGAGACAAAATGGAATAATGTAAATATTAATTAACTAGCAGGTAAGCCCGGCGTTGCTCGGGCAAAAGTAACGATTGCGAAGATTAAGATTATTACGTTATAGTCACAAAAGAAAAAGAGTAATTTCATCAACGAACTAAGTATTTCTAAAGTAAGGTCGAATTTGAAAATCGAATGTTCTAATATTGTTCGATTTTCACGACGTGTTCTGATTTTATCGTTCGATTTTCATCGAATGTTCTAAAGAAGAAAAGTCGAGAAAAACCGAACTAATGTGTTTAAATTTGAAAATCGAATGTGTTCTAACATATTACTCTTTTTTTTTTTTTTTCCAGAGCCCGTAAATCTTGCACGTCGCTTTCTCTTGTTTTCCATTGTTACATAACACTATCATTGTTACTTAACACTTTGGTACTTAAATTTGGTACCGTAACTGTGTACCAAATTTCAACTTTCAACTCCTAACCGTTTTAGCGAAAATTAAGATTATTACGTTACAGTCAACCTTACCCGTTTTCACAAGAATGCAAGAATTGGATCCCCCCGTTTCCTGACTAATTAGAGAATTTTTAGATTGGTCTAAAAATATGTTCGATTTCCCGCAAAAACGAAAAAAACTGCATCTGCGTCTTGCACGTCGCACTCTTGACAATTCCATTGTTATGTAACACTTCCATTGTTGACATTTCCATTGTTACTTAACACTTCCATTGTTGATGGAAGTGTTAAGCCTTAATCCTGTCCCTCTCCCCCGTGGAGAGGAATTTCGAAAAATCCCTTCTCAGTGTGCGTTCTCGTGACGTACCCTAACTGTGTACCAAATTTCAACTTTCAACTCCTAACCGTTTGGGCTCATGCACTGATTATTATTATTATTATTATTATTAACTCGTCTCGATTATATATATAGATTAATATATATAAACAAAATCAGAGGAGATTGTAAATAATAATAATAAAATCTACTTAGAAAAAAATAGCAGATATAGATAGATAAAATATAATGTCATCTACGAAAATTAAAGATATACTTTTAAACGATTATTACAGAATTTAAATATAAAATATTTATGTTAAGCAACATAAAACGTTAATAAGTTATATAATAGTTCTTTACGGATATGCAAAGTATATATTAATTACTTATGCTGACAATAAGTTGATAATCAATGCAATTTCTAGCAATTTTCACTCTTCAAAAAGTAAAATTTTTATTCTCTGGATATTATATCAGATTTTACATATGTTTCAAAATCATCCACAAACTTTTATTAGCTGGTCTCTCTATTCAATCGAATATTTTCGTTTCAAGCTATTTTCTATCACATAATTGCTACAGTCATTCGCATTATCATCCGTGAAACTAATGTAAAGATTAATTACATCCAAAAAATGTCCATTTTAACTCTATAATTCATAAACATATCGCCGAGTGCCAAGAATTCAGTTTCTAAGACAGGCAGATTAATGCTTTAAACGTAATCTCTTCCAAACCATTAAATCACATTTAATCACTACGTTTATGAAAATCTGTTTTTCCAGAAACTATTGCATAAAATAACGTTAACAAAACACGTAAAGCATCAATACAATTTAACGTAAGGCATCATACATAGAGGTTTTCGTGTCAAACTTTCTTACTTGATCTAAAACAACCGCAAATTAAATTCAAAAATTAAAATTGGAAACAACTTATCAAGGAAGAAAGCGTAACCATTCTTGTATTCTGTTTCTTATTTAATAATGATTAATATTGCATTGTTTTATTTTCTATATTTTGTGATTAACTTCAAAAAGACTCGAGTCACTTCTCGCATTTATATAAAGTTTGGCCTCAAATTTTATTTCCTAGCGAAACAAATAAGATTTTGATATATCTGAATTTCTTATTTGTTTTACGGATGATAAGAAGTTTGGAATTTTAAAAATTATATACAGTATTTATTAAATACTTATAAAAATAGATTCATTATCGTTAACAATACCGTATTGTTTAATTATTTCCCCTCCAAGTAAACATTTTCGAACTACATCCAATAGTAAGAGATTTAAAAGTTTTCATATTTAAAATTATATATTTTTAAATAAATGGCATTAAAAATATTTTATATTATTAGGACCGGGTGTAAAAATTTTCATTGTCATTAATTACGCCCGGATATCCTGAATCCAAAGCAATGAAACTACGGTTCTAGTTTAAAAAATACAGCAACGAGTTGCTTAACTTTCCCGACAACATTTAAAACTGCGTGTGTGGCGCCATCTATTATGATATTATATTTTAAAAACTATTTATATTTTTAACTATTATAAAACGACAAATTTTGAAGCTAGGGATGAGTTTCATAAAAAAAATTGCAAATGCTAATAACGAGTAAAATCCTCATTAAGTCCGACTCTACTGGAGATAAGCACGATACCCTTTATCTCCCCACCTCCTCGACCTTTAATCACCAAAATTTAATAGCATCTATCGCCCTATTAAACAAACCTCCCTGCTAAATTTTAGAAATTTTTGACACAGGACAGAGGAGTTATTAAGCTTCAAAGAGGGTGAACAAAATCGTGCTCCACACACACACACACACACTAACATCCATACATACAGAAAAGACACCCGAATTTTTTTGCATTTCCAGACGTTTTAAGGTCCTTGAGTCCAAAAGAGGTCAGTTTTTTTTTTACTCTCTGTTATACATAGCAAGCGGGAAAGTAAAAATAGATATTGAAATTATTAATTATAACATAGTCTTACACAGTTTATTCTATATTATTTAAAATGTTAATATTAAAAGTTTGAAACTGTAAACTTAAGTTAAAAAAATAAAGAAAATTCTTTTATGTCTTAACTTTATACGATAAGATAGCGACGTAATAATGGTATGAATGTAATTAATTAAATTTTATTCACTTAACATACATCACATTTCTTTTTCCTTAACACGATAATTAGAAGGTGATTAATGTAAATGTATAAAAATAAAAAATTTAAATAAAGTATCTTACATAGGTCGGTATCTTTTACTCAAAACAATAGCCTGCTTCTCCATTACTTAAAATAGTAAATTGTAATTAGAGAATATGAATACAAGTAATTCAACTTTGAAACTTTATTTTAAATCAATTATAAATGATAAAAGTGATACGAAGGTTTACATTTTCAATCAATTTACTTTTTATATCATTCACATGGAAGGTTTCAAGCATAACAAGATGTAATTTATGAAATAAAAAAAAAAAAACATTGAAAATTATATATTTACATTTTTAAATTTTACATATATTACATACATTACATACCAAGAAAATACATTATTAATATGAATTATTCTTCAATTTACATATATGTTATAGAAAAATGAACAATTAGTTTTAAAATATATTATAAATAAATTAAAATACTTTTTAATGTAAACTAGATAAAATTATTTTTGTAATATGTATTTTAGTTCCAAAAATACACACAAGATGGTAGCACATGTACAAACGGTTCCGATATTCTCTACTATAAAAGTAATAGTTCGTTCATTAAATATATTAAATTAAAAATAATTAAGTTAATTAATATTTTTTTTAAATAATTATATTATTTTCTTTTAGGCATATAAATTAGTTTATAAAAGAGAAAAAAAAGGCAATCAAATATGCCATGTAGAACTATGAAATCTATATTTAGAATATCATTAATGCGAATATAATATAATTAACAATTATATTTACACATTAATTACATTTCAGCATTAGAAATTACCTAAAATTTTTTTACTATATATTTCATATATATAAAGAAATATTTATAATTAAATATAATTCATATTGAAGAGTATAAAAATTTAAAATGTTACGCTCATTAAAGAAACTTTATAATGTAATCAAGCTGTAATCATTCTATACACTTTATATATCAATTGAACTTATTTACCATCATTCATAGGTAGAGTTGATACAAGGCTAAGTATTTTCTTTACCATCAGAATCTGAGAAAGGCGTTAGTTCAACATTGTAGGAAAGTTAAGAGATAAGCAAACGTTTCAATAGATAAGCCAGCTCTTTACACTATATTCACTTCAAATAAAGTAAAGGTAGATGTTGGCATTAGTGTTTAACAGCTAGACGAAGCAATTTTATAAAGTAAGAAAATAATTTTGCCGTTTCTCTAAACGTTACTAAGTGAAATTTGCCGAAACGTGACGTATTTGTTGAACTGATCTAAAGAATTCCATGATTAATTGATACTGTACAATGATTAAAATTAAAATTAATGTGAAAAAGAATTAGTTGACTTAAATGAAGCGTGTAATGTGCATTATTATTTGATAAAATTCATATTCATTATCTCTCGTGAGAGTCATCAAATTAATGTTACGAGGTTTAAAAATATTTCTGTACGTTTTTCAGTATTTAATTATTATTTCCTTACGATTATTCTTTTTTTTCTCATTTTATTATTATTGTTATTATTATTATTAGGCAAATAGAAATTTGACTAATAAACATATATCCAGATTGTAAATGATACAATTATTAGATAAATAAAATTGCTTACTAGCAAATTTTAGATTTACCATATTTTCTCAGGAATTACTTGTATTTTTGAGAGTTTTAAAGTACAGTGATAAAAAGAGACCGAGTGTAACATTTATTTTTAAAACTTTATTAACAAAATATATTTTTAAAAGTTATTATTCTTGATTTGGTTAGAGACAAAATGAATTTCGTCAACAACTCCATTGTGTTTTATGCAATGCATTATTATTTGATAGTTACACGAATATAGTTATTAGAAACAGTTGAGTAGTACTTGAAAATACGTTTTTCCTCTAGCCGCTGTTTGCTTGTTCAGCACTTCCAAAATTCTATCGTCCGAATGACTAATGATAAATGAAAGTGCCTATTTGTTTTTGGAATATTTACTCAAGAAGACACTCGATAGTCTGAACGATAAGATACTTATTAAGCGTTATTTCTTATAGGTTTATAACTTCATTTTCATGCACTGTTAACTAATCTGTCTCGGTTTGTGTTTTACATAGAAGGTAAAGAATTTAAACTTATAAACCTTTCAAAAGTATTATTTTGTTTTAAATCTAATTCTTGTTATTAATTGTAAATATATATAAAATATTTAATAATTTAAAAAAACTAAACTAGAAAACACTGATTAAATAATTCTTCGTTGTGTTATATGAATGTATTGAAATTCAAATAAGTAACAGGTGTAGATTACTCGGGATACATCTAACAATTATTATAACATTGTTATGCAAATAAGACTTCTTTATGCTTTAGATCCTCTCATAATTCTATATTGTATATTACGGAAAATTTTATTTTTCAATGGATTAATTATAAACAAAAACACGTGAATTTCCTTTAGATATTACATTACTATAGGAAATGCATCGGAAATTATAAATTGCCGTATACATCAACAAATTCAGATAAAAAATTAAGAAATTCTATTGAGATGAAACTTTAGGATAGTTTTATATATCCAAACCCAAGTTAACCAAGTATAGACTAGAATTAAACTGAGTTTTAAGAATAATTATTAATACAATCATCTAAGTACTGTACATTGGGTTAAGCATACGAGGATAAAAATTAAATTCTAACATGGCAAATATTTTTTATATTTAACTGAAAATATTTTTATTTTATTTTAGTAGAAAATAGAAAAATATTTAACAATGTTCATAAAGTAGAACCTACACACACAACTACACAAGCACCTACACATTTATATACTTGTATGATATATATAGGCCTATGTGTGTGTTTGTAGGTGGATGAGTGAGTATGGGTAAGTGTTTATATTAAATTATACTAGTAACATGAATAATTAACATTGATTCTACGTATAATTATGGATTATATCTGTTGACTTTTGCTATCAATTCGTAATTATTTTATAATAAATAAATATTAAATTTGAAGGTTTATTTATGAATAAACCTTAAAATTTATGTTAATTTATAAAAAATCAATAAAACTGATACAATGAAATAAATTATAAATAAATCAAAGGCTGATTTAAAAATAAATCGAATTTTCAATTTTAACTGCTTTCAGCGATTAGGTAAATATATAGTGAAGTTTATCTAATATATAATGAAGTATATTGAAGAATCATTCTGTTGATTTTTAATTTCCTTTCTTCACAAATTTATTACAACTATATTGAATTTTGCGTAATGTTTATGTAAAATATAAATTTTTCATTGTTTAAATTTGCCAGCAATAGGTCATTAAAAATAAGTAAAAAGTTAGGTAAACCAAAATTGTAAACGAGATGTCTAACATATCACTTTCTTCCAAATCTCCTAAGAAGTGCTAATCTCTCACGTTCTTCAACCGAATAAAGAGATTAACATTTACTGAAAGCTAACGATTTATGCTATCCACACGCTAAAAGATTTATGAAAAGCAACGAGCAAAAACACTTTCTCCTGAAAAAAAAAATCTATCGAAAATATCAAGAGGATCAAATAGAAAACAAGCAAAACTTTTTAATACTTTGTAAATTGAAAGTAAAGTATAGTAATAAATTTTACCTTTAACCTATCCTTTATGTTTCATCATCCATTATAAATTTATTTTCAAATTTAAAGTCTAGAAAGCAACTTTTTAAATCGTAGTTCCTTAAAATCTTTATATCTAACTTTTTAATAATTACAGATTAATTAAGGAGAGAAAATATTAATTTAAAAGAATTTAAACCTGTTTATGTATAAATTTCATTTCATTATTAAATATATACAGTCGAACCTTCAATAACAGCCACTTTTTATGTTTCCGTCAGTGTCCGTTGTTCGGAGGTTTGACTGTATATATTTCAAGTCATGCGAGATGTAAAATAAGCTTTATTCTTTCATATTTCTTACGTTATAAAAGCCATTTCTAATTAAAATATTATAAACTTTATTGTTTACAACAATAAAACTTTATGTTTTTAGAGGTAAAATATGTAAATAAACCGGTACAAAGTCAGAATTTTTGTAAAATTTTAAAATTGGAAATTGTTATCTGATATCATTCACACTTTAAGATGGAATACAAGGCAATTCGTGTAATAACTGGATTTGGAGAAAAACATTTAATTGATACAACTTCAATTGATTTTTTATTAAGCGAAGACAGAATTTAGGAAGGAAAAATTCGATTCTTTTCTTCCAAGAAATTCCAATCGCGTTTTAATTATCGACAACTTTTTTTTATCCTTGCCGGATTTTCTGGGCTATTTCAACTATGCTTTCAGTCATTAAGTCCTTCAAGTTCATTATCTAAACTTCTATTCTATTTGTAGAGCCATCTAAACTTTCAAGTGACATCATAAAATTCGGTAGAAATTCGACATCTCTTCCAGCAACTGGCCAAAAAGAATAGAGGTATAATCACTAATTCTATTCCTGATGGGGATTATTTCTGAGCTCAAATTAACAAGCGTACTTTACGAGGTGCTAAATAATTAAAACGAACTTTAAGGATCCCAACCCTTGTTTAGTTCGTAGAGAAGAGAGTATTTCGAATTTACTGCTCCAACCTCGTCGGAAATCCGGTCTCCAGAAAGCGCTAATTAGATTCACTGGAGCTTGATATTCCTTAAATCATCGGTTTAATCATCCCTTTCTTAAACTTCTTTGATTTTTCTTCGTAACCGTTACACAAACCTTAATTAAGTATCATAAGAATTAATGTGCTTTAACATTATTCTACACTATTGATTTCCTAAATTTTACTATACAGAGACAGGTATAAATACAATAAAAGAAACTATATTATAAGTGGAAAAATCGAATGATATTTTTCATTTCACACTGCAACTCCTATGTAAAAATATGCTTTCGAGAGTTTACGATAAAGTAAGGAATGTAATGTTCTTGAACTCTTATCACTCTCAACCATTACATTGCGCGCCTATACAAATTTTACTATATAAAATATTGGGAATAAGTATAATTTGATAAATTCGATTATAAGTCAAATATGTCGGGTAATATTTCTTACTCTATATCATATACATGAATATATTTTCCATATTTATTCTAGTAGTTGACAATAACGTATGAGCCTAAGTTACAAAAGACGGTTGTAGAATTATATTGAAAGTCTATTCTTTAGAAATAAAATAGAGAATTATTACTTCAAATACTAAAGTCGACATCATCTACGAAGAGGAAATATTGCTGATTCAAAAAGTTTCTCCAAAGATATACCAGGAATCTCAGATGTGTTTAGACTCGTATCTCTCGGAGATTTTCCGAATCACATACAGAAAATATTTTGTATGTGATTTATAATTTTAATAAAACATTTATATATATATATATATTTAAACATATTACAGATTTACTTTCTAATATTAATCTTATTGCTTCAAATTTAAGTAGCTTGGTGACTTAAGATGAAATTTATCCTCACCATTTCTTTAATGCATTTAAATCAATAATGTAAACAGAGTTATCTTAATAAAAATTAATTAAAAACGATCTTTTCTGGATACATTAACTAGCATTTACTCATAAGCAGTTACAGAAACGTATAATAATTTGGGTTAAACAACAGATTTATACTACAGTTAATTAATATAAAGATTAAAATCGATCGTTTAATCAGACATATTTTAGTATTAGTGGCTAACTTGCAATCGAATTACGCCATAAGTTTGTCGTAAGTATTTAAAGATAATGCATTCACAAAATGACTACTTTAAACGTTTAATATTTAATTAAGATTATAAGTCCGTTCAAATTCCCTACTAATCAAGTATGAGACGTAATGCAAATATGAGATATTATCTGAAGCATAGTCAAGATCGTGAAACAGCATTTTCAATTCTGCAAATTTCCCTAAAACTCTTGATATAACGTTAAGTTGTCGTAATATGAGACATTCTGGCCATCAAACCATTCAGATATAATGGCGTTAGGGATATTTAACCTCTCGCTATTTGTAATGCAATCAGTGTTTGTAGCACATTGCACAAGGTTAATGGAGTCGATTCTGTATCATATCTGATATTACTAGTGTTATAACGTCGGAAACTTACGCTATTTACCGTCTTATCAATTATTGCAGTTAATATAAATTAAGAAATAAAAATGTCTGCAGAACGTTTAAATGTACTAAATTATAATATATTCAAATGAAAGTAACTGAGGCACTGTACTGTACTGTACATCAGAATAATAATCTTGCTTTTTTATTGTTTTCCAGGGAAATCATTAAGGTTAAAGACAGAAAATAATTTAAAGTTTAACACTAATTACAAAATAACAAAGGTATAATATATAATTATATCCGAGCGATAATTAAAATTTAATTAAATTAATTTAGATCTTTATCTGATGTTAATATAACTGCTAGAAAAATCCCACGAAGGAATGCACGACAGAGACAACCAATAAAATAAGATCGATTAGATACAGGAAGAAAGTTGTGCAGCAATTCAGCTCCTAACTACAACTACTTTTCTTGTCTAGCTTCAGTCAGTAGAAATTACAACAAAGTATAAACCTTTAACAAGCTGTGAGGAAAACGTATATTCGACATTAGAAATGTCAAATTCTTATAAATTTTCCAGAGAAAGGACAATCAGAAACATTTTAATTGCAGTGACCCTAAAAGTTAGAATATCTTGGTATCTCTAGAGAAGTATAGAGACTTTCTTCGAAAGGACGGAAGAAGGAATTAATTAATTAATTACACTCATTGTTCGAAACTAATTAACTGTCGCCTTAGGGAGGTGACGAAGATATATCGTGGCGAGACAATCAGAATTGCCACTTGCTGAAGTATCGTGAGAAAATATCCCTAAAGGCAGCTGTTGAAGAAAGTGCATTGCTAGTGGAATGGCTTGGTCCGCCGCATCTTCTGTATGTGTAACAATTAAATTTTCACGGTTTCCTAAGTTTGTTTACTGTTCACTTTCACGCCCTTTGTTAAAATTGTTAGGAGAAAAACTCATTTATCTATTATATTTATATATTTACTATACACATAGTTCCAGACATAAACATCAGTTTACTGTATGCAAATATATAACTTTTTATACATACAGTTTCCTTTATTGATTTCATACATCTAATTGAATTATATGTTATTCAACAATAATTAATATAAATAAGATATATTCAATACGTGCTTTCGACTAAACATTAAGAAATTAATTACAACACCACTATTAGTGGTCATGTTTACTTTATGATAAAAAATATAGTAGTATATTCAATTTCTTTATTCTATGAGATTTTTTCATGAACTTTACCGAGAAACGTATATATATATAGGGTATAAGTATGATAAAATATAATATAATAAAAATTCATAGCGAAAATATTGCATAAATATAAAGAAAAATGTCAAGAGAAAATATTGTCATATTGCATGGAACTGTAAACTTTTCAAATAAAACAAAAGTTATATATCCGGGATGTTTCCCAAAATCAATTTTAAAGTAAAATATGAACTCGAATTATAATAATGTATATATATAAACGTACGGTTATATTTATATTGATATAAAAAATTGAAGTACTTAGTATCCGAGTTCGAAATAAAGCAGTATTTTCAGTCAATAAAATTGCAATTTTTCTCCTCGCAAACCGCCAATACTTTTGAAAAACCGAAGGAAAAACAATCATAATTCTAATAACAATTCGTGAGTTGTAAGCGAAGAAGATAACAAATGGGGTTGTTATTTATCATAGAAAACAATCAAACTGCAGGAATTTTATTCTTTTCCCAAGAATGAGATCGTAACTTGTCTGAAGATTCAACTTTCCAGAGCTCTGAAATCAGTAGAATTGACGATTGTCTGTAAACTTGGGTGAATTATGAAATCCTCAAAGCAGTGTGTAATGTAATTTTATGCTTGACGCTTTCGATGTATAGAGCAATATATCTTCGGCTTAGACCACACATTCCCATTCAACACACCTTTAACGCAGGCAACCGACATCACAAAAGGAGTTCTAATCACAATTCGAAAGATGAGGTGGAAATCAATTATTCGCACAATTATTCATTCTTTAGAAGGCGTTTTGAACTTCTCTATATTCTCTTGTATATCTAGCTTTGTCATTTGTGAAAACAGCGACCGATATTGTAAAGAGTAGAAGAGCAAAAATTTTCTGCATTCTGAACTTGAATGGATGCGTTTGCGGCAAGAATTTCTCAACACGTGTTTGATGAATAAACTGTTCTAGCAAACGAGTACATGCCATGGAATGTTTACCTATTAAAAATTTAATTTAAAGATCTTCATGTGTAAAATACAAATGACTATTTTTAATTTAATAGTACTTTTCAATTGTTATTTTTACGTATTAAGTGTAATTTGATAAACTTGCCAGTAGCATTTTTTTAATGCTTTGGAGAAATTATTTTTTCCTAGAAACGTTTGATTAGTGGCGAAAATTCTAAAATCAAAAGATCAATTTTTAATAAAAACTTGGTTAATTATTTTTAAAAATTATTATTTAATTAAAATTTGCCATACAAATCGGCTTCGCTTTGTATATAATTGTAATAAACTTTAATAAAATTTCAAATAAATATGAAAAGTTTAATAAACTACGAATCTTATTCTCGACATGTAAAATTATTAATATTTTTCTAATTAATTTATTCTTAAGAAAAACTATTTTTATATAATTGCGTGACATTTAATTAATGAATAACGCGAATTTAAATAATGTATAAAATAAGTTTCATAAATAAAAAAGAATAATAATAATAAAATGTTAAATATACAGTATTCTATACACGATGTTCTTAATCTAGATTTATTCTCATTCGGTTCGAAGAAGGATGAAACCAGTGACAAGAGCTTTACTCAGCGTAGTTAAGAAGCGGTTTTATAATCCAATTTCTAGTGTCTGCCTGATTACTGTGAGCTTTGGGATTTGCCTTAAAGTTTCTTAATAATAATGAAAGGAAAAAAATTCCAAAAGATGAAAGGATGGGAGATGATGCATCTATTGATTCATCCGCGGAATTTAGAAAGCTGGAAAAAAGCGTTAAGAATAAAGAAACCGACTATTATTTTTTTATCCTTGAGCATCTCTGTTTTCTTTTCTATTAGGAATGGATCGCAATATTTGAAGAACTCCGTCGAGAAAACCGAATAAACGTTTGAAAAGGATCTGCATTGAAATGTTAATGAAGGTTGCTCCAGAGTGGTAAAAGAGCATTAAATTATTCATATTGATCATTTTTATTTTCTTAGAAAGTTGAAAGGAGCTTTGATTGCCATTATTTCGATGGTGGTACTTAATCTTATTTTTGGTTCGCCTGTTGCTTATTGTTAAATTCTTATATTTAAATAAAGCATTACCTTTACTCAATTTCTTTCAATTTAGAAATAAAATGTCAACAAAAAATATATATAGGCTATACATATTAATTATTGTTTAATTATAATATTTACTTTATTTATTTTGTAAAACTTCTACGTAAGAAAAGTCAATGTTTTACTGCACTTTAATTAATGATTTATTTTTCAAAATTTTTATTTATTAAACAAGATTACGGATATTTAATGCTATGAATTATATTATAGTCTCAAAAATATACTAATATAAATGAAAATTATTCAGTGTAAAAGCATTATTACCTGATAATAGTTGAATTATATTTTAATGAGCGGATCTTTATGTGATAATAATAAATGTTATGTTACTTAATTAGTATGCGTATAGTTGAAAGGAACTTATTAACTCAAACTCTACGAATCGGATCCATTAAAGTTGTGTTTTTCATCACTCGTAACTTATACAGATCTATAGAATTCAAAACTTGATATTTTAATTAAGTTTTCTTATTTTTGTGTTTATTCTTCTTTGTAATAATGATTAAAATGTAATTCAAAAACAAATGAAACTTTTGATTTGATTTCTTTTTTTATCCAAGTTGTCAGGTGTCTAGTTTGAAGCAAACAATCTGGCATTTGAAATTTAATAATCCCTTTCTCTTGGTATTAGCATGTTTCCTATATTTTAGTGAAATTATCCGGAATTCTATATCTTCCCATAAACTTAGATTAAGAATAAAGAAAGATTTAAGATACTAAAACACTATCATAAAATTGTGAATTAATTTATAATTAATTTAATAATTTACAATGAGCTTTATCTGGAAGCAAATTATATTGTCTAACTTTTGATCAATTATTTTTAAATGACGGAAATTTTAAATATTCTAAATAAATAATCGCATAAACATCTAAATTAAATTAAGACCTTAATATTTATAAATTAATCATTTATATTCATAAATTAATTACAAGTACAATTTAAATTATATTGTATATTTTTATTTGGCACTATATAGCTATATAATGTAGTCTATATGTTAGTGTATTAAATTATAAACGTAAAAAGTATAAAATGCATTTGTAATTGGCAAATAAACAAAGGAACTAATGTCTACTCTAAACGCTAATGAAATATTCATTTATCTACAGTTTTATAAATAAATAAAGCGCATTGAAAGTAAAATATTGATTAAGACCTAACTAGGTATTATACAGAGATGAGCTTTTTTATCGAATAGAAAAAGATAACAGTTTGATTGGGAACTCTGCTTCTATTAGAAATACTCAGATTCGATCCCTCTTGTTTAGACAGAATCCATTTCATTTTTTCATATCATCAGAATGAAAAGAAATAATCTCAAAACAGCATTCCATTAATTCATATATAAATTATATATGTGTATATACTATTATATATCAAAAAAACATTTGAAAACAAACGTTTCATACTCCTACTCTATTTATCTTTGACAAACACCGATAAGTTCAAATGTATAAATATTATTTAATTAAAAATTTATTTCAAAAATATATTTTTTAAAAATAATCTTATTATTAGATAATTATTTACAAATACAATATAACTAGACTTTCAAAGTTTGTCAAATATGTTTTCATTCGTGTATGCTTAAACCAGTTAAAACGTATTTACTATTGCACGAAAATATATAAACAATAATAATAATAATGATAAGTATTTTTGTGATTTTAATTATATTGACATTTTTCTCTATTGTTTCTGTATTTCAAATCGAAGTTTCTAATACAGTATTATATTGAGAAACAATTATATACAGTATAACGAAGATGTGCAGGATTTAATGTTAAGTTATATATATAAAACACATTCAATTTTATTAAGCTGTACTTAGACTTATATAGAGTGGCTCGTGTTTAGAGCCACTCTGCTTTGTTTAATACCAAAAATCAAGTCATACAATAAAAGAATAACATTAGTTTGTAACAAAACTGAAATTAATGTTTACATTTTTTTAATTTGCGAATTAAAAAATGAACTAATTTTTTAAACTTGTTTGTATATTTCAATAGTGTGTGGGGGTACCTACATATAAATTGGCTTAGGACACCAGAACTCCTTGAGCAGGCACTGATTCTATGTTCCAATCTAAGATTTATTTCTCTTTATAAGTGTCGGAGATCTTTTTTAGATATACAGAACATAACAAATATACAGAATGAAGCTTCTAAAATAATGTTACATTTTTATTTCAATTCTCAAAATTTATAATAAGAGATGTTGTAATTGTTTCTTTTATATTTAATTTGTAAATACAATACATTACATTGTTTATTTTATTATTCAAAATTTTAAAAATTATTATTAAGTATATTTTTTATACATTTGATTATAAACTATAATTAAATCGGAAGTATACATTTATGTAAATTTTTATTGTTTATTGAACCCCATCTAGATGTTAAATAGATATTCGTTTAATATTTAAACAAGTAGCGAAATGTTGAATAAATCCGAGTCTTATCGCTTGTCACGATAAACGAGCATTTATCCAAAATTACGCCGTATCCGATATATATATAGTATAACATGTATGCATGTGAATAATTACAAATGTTTAGGGAAACATTTTGCATGATTGATATTTGTTTATGTAATATAAATGCAACATTTATTAATAATAAACATCCAAAGCCGCAAAGGTGTCTATTCTCACCAACTCCATTATTATAATAAAAGTGGGTAATCACTGATGTACTTTGATGTAAGCTTATAGTTTATGTGATCAAATTGGTAGAAAGTTTGTGATCACCCAAATGGCGCTTTTTCCCACGAGTATATTAAAAAAAGGAACAAGACTTAAGCAACCTTTTGTGGGTCTCCAGAGGAAACGAGAAAATGAGAAAAAGAAACTCTGAGTTAAAATCCCTTTCCTTTTTTCTATGCTCGGCTGAAGCCCGAAGCTGAGGGATTTGGTTGTGATCGCTTTGTAGCAACAAAATCGACCGTTCTGTGTGCGGTTTGCAAGAGTTATTCCTTCCTCTCTCGGACTTAAAGACGTTTATCCGTCGCACTGTTTAAGTTTCGTTGATTTGCATGCATTAAAGTTTCATACTTGCAGAGAAACACTTTGGAGTAGTTGTCTTGTACGCTTCGATAAACGAAACACGAGCAAAAAAATGTAAAAAAAACCCCTCCTACATACAATTTCTCGCTTACAGAAAACTAAACCTAGTTCAGATGTATGTCATTATATCATTTCAGAAATTTAGCATTAAAACTTTACTTCTTTGATTGTATCAGATCAGTAAATAACCTCCCATTTTATAAACATATATATATATATATATATATATATAAGCTTTACTATGCTGTTTATATTTAATTAAACTGAAAAAATATATATAAGATTAGAATTATATTAATTGTTATAACGCCAGTATGAGTAGAATTCTGTGAAAATGATCAATAATACAACAATATTACTTCTTATCTCACAATTTTATATAAATAAATAAATCTAGAAAAACTGACTAATATATATATTTTTAGATGCAATCATAAACATCATATTACTAAATTATTGATAAAAAAGAAGAGTAGACAAGGTATACATTTGATGCAATATAACAGAACCTTCAGGCGAAATGGAAGATTCAATAAACATAAATAGCATCAATACTTCACACCTTTATTGCTTCACTATCGTAGTAACTCAGATTTATCAATACAGAAAAATTTAATATTAAATAATAAAATAATAACAAAAAATTGATATTAAACATTGATATATACAACGTCTTTTTATTTAAAAAATAATTTTTAAATTATAAAATTATTTACGTATTCGGTTTATAATTTAATAAATAAAAAATAACAACACTTGTAAATTAAATAATGAATTTTTTAACACAGATTTAAACGTAAAATAATTTTTACATCAAAAATTATTAATTTAAAAAGACTATATCAATTTGAAAGTTATTCATGAAGTGTATTTTCCTAAATAAATCATATTCGAGCTGCGTAATTGCTTAATGTGATAGATGATATGTGTCTTTAATATTCTGCCATATTAAATTTGGTTTAATGAGTAACTCTATACAGTAAAACTCCTTTATAGAGGTTCATTACATGTGATAATATATACTGAAATTACTGAAGCACTTAACAGAAATTTCTGTTTAAGTGACATTGACTTGGAAAAGTTTGTCAAATGTTTATAAAATGATGATAAATATATTTTCTGAAAATGTTCTCAACTTATTTCTTGTATCTAAATAAATAAATAAATAAAAGTCGGCGATATATTTATTTTTAATTAAAAGATTAAAACTTTTTATATTAACTTTAAGCGTTTTTATACATATTTAAAAGCGTATATAAACTTGGAACCATTTTTATTTCGTATATTAGTTCGTATAATTGTTCATGGATGGCGCTTAAGTATGGATGGGCCTTTAAAAAATAAAATTGTCATTCCTTTTATTAAAAAACGTTGTAACTTCTTTATCGTATTATGTTAGAACGAGACAAACAATTTATAATTCAAATCGTTTACAAGAACGAAAAATTATTAATTATAAATATAAAATATAAATAAAATTGAAGCAATTTTTTCCATAAAACAATTTTTCGCATGACTAAATTTTAAAAGTATATTCATTATTTATTAAATCTACCGTGAGTGATAATGTTCTTTAAAATCATCATACTATTTTTAATGTTATTTTTTCAACATTAATTATTTATTAGAAATTATACAATATAATAAAAATTTTTATTTTATTTTTATAGATCTTGATATTAAATACTGTAGTATAAAATTAAATATGAATAAAGATTATAAACTATGCCTATATTTTTATTATTCACTAAATTAATTATTTAAGATTCTTTAAAATATAGGCCTATATTTAATATATAATTTATGTAATTATTTTTTTAAAATAAATTTTATATTTATTTATAATTCTGGAATATCTTTAATAACAATTTTTGCTTATTTTTTATTCTCCAACGAAATGCAATAAACGTCAAAACATGTCATTGCTATCATTCTAACAGCCGTAGCTTCATAACTTCACAGCAGCTATAAGCTGGAAGAATATATATATATATATTCGTGTGCGATTTATATTATAAGGCTTTGATATATTGTTGAGCCATATGCCAATCTAGCCTCACCTGGCTCAAAATGCACCTGTCCGATAATATATCACCAATATGGCGGATTATTCATCACGACATCGTGCCATCTGGTGGCAGCCGAAAGAAATATTGGTGAGTGTGGTATTACTTTTGGCAGTTTCGAATCAGTAACCATGCACCATTTCTCAGATGTGTGCAGCGACGTGAGTCTCTTATGCTCTCAACTTGATATTAGTGACCAGTTCACGTGATTTACGTCTCTTTCAAATAAAGTGCAAGAACAGGTAACAATGTTGTATATCTTTCAGAAATACAATATTCTACGAGGAAAAGAAAAGATTATCTCTATAAAGTGGATTTTTATGTGCCTTCAACGTACTCGAATTGTATTAAAATTTTATCATATATGCCGTGGTAAACAACTTCGTTTTTCTGTATGCTATTAATTATTACTCTGATCTAGCTTAAAGAAAACAATAAAACAATAAATTTTCACAGATTTCAAGTAGTGTTAAGTTGAAAAATATAAAAGTAATTAATATAAAAATAAACTTTAGTTAAAATTGGTATTAAAATTGATTTAAATGATGATAATCTTTTTCCTCGAATAAAATCAAGACTTAAAACCTGAGATGTACTCTACAGTTCTTAAAAACATGAATTAGCCTTACTTTATCAAATGTTTGCTGTATTCGATACCTTATACGTTAGTTTTTATATATTTTCATCATAAATCCTGTCAGAAAACTTCAGAACGGAGTTATTTAACTTTCTCTATACCTTCCTTTTTAGCTGAAAAGAGACATCAGAGTGATGTCTATTTTCAGTTTCGACACATGTTTCAACATACCACTAAGAGAGTCAAGTCCGTATGTCTATTTGCCCTCTGACCTCATGGGAAATGGACTTTCCATTAAGTCTGAAACCTCAGAAGGATGACTAATGGAACAAACGTCTCATCTTTGGTTGCTTTCTGTTCGAAAGTTCAATTTAACAGTCTGATTCAACAACCATATTTACAAAATCCAACATTTCAATATTCCATTCATTTATTCTTCATAAAAAGACAATTCAATATATTTTGAAGAAAATGATAGTATAAATGAAAATTTCGAATTAAAATAAATTTTAATTAAAAAGTTATTTGAACACATTAATTTTCAGACTTAGCAGTTTCATTATATTCCGAAATTTTTGTGATTTTTGACTTAATGACGGAAAAATAAACATTTGAAAACATTCCCTTTATTAAAATTAACATTTGAAATACCAGAATTAAAAATTAATGTCACGACTAAATATGTTATTTATTCATGGGTATTAATTTAACGATATCGCAATTCGGTTCAGGAAAATTTTTAGTAATATTTGTTTCAATTTTATTTCTTTCCAATAGAATGTATCGTTGATGACAACAAATATCTTACTGAACTTTCATTAAATCACTTCCATGCCAGTATTTCAATTTTATTCTTATTTGTAAAACTCTTGAATGAATATCGACATTTTTATGTAGAAGAATCATTCGACTTTAATAGAATCCTTGCACAGTTTTCCAATATTACATACAAATCACTTTTTCTCCAAGTCATTTAATCTAAACAGTTACTGTATTAATTTTCCTCTTGCCTTCGTGAAAGCAATCCATGTTGCAGTTAACGTTTTCTGTTATATTATATAGGAAATGCAAAAAAAAATTTTTTTACTAAATGCATACTTTCTATCCTTTTAACGATTATTACCTGTTATTAATTAATAGCCTGTTTATATATTGAATATTTAACTTACATTCTTAAAAGAAGGCAGAGTTCAAGCATTAAACATCTCTGTTTACATTGATTGATTCTCAGATCTCATTGTAGCTAGCTATGAATCCTTAGGGAAGCAAACTAGTAAGGGAATAATATCTCGAACATTGGCCTCTACTCATTTGCATAGTAGTTAAGGTGTAAACTTGTGTATGAATATAAGTAAGTTTTCTTAATAATAGACGCTAATGCACGTTTCTTCTTTATAATTGATGTATTTTCTTGGTAAAAATAAATTATTTTATTATTATTTTTTTATTAGATTTAAATGGTATTTTGTAATTTAAATATATTCGTAAAATTTTATTAATAGTGACACAAAGGACAGTAACAAAACTGACACTGTTCCGATAATACTGTCGCTAAATAATTTCTGTGTTGAGTGAAAGAAATAACATAAGATCCAGAGGAAAACATTTAATGAACGAATCAATGAGAACATTCTTTGAGGCGTGATTGTGCCTGTGAGAGAACGCCTTCCTCTACAAAACTAGTGTCAACGGTCATGTTTGGGAGGAATGTTCAGAACGACATTGTCACCCGACGTTATTTCTTTCTTCCCATTGATTTTGTCTTCAATGGTCATTTCGATTAAATTTTAAACTTGGTATTAAAAAGTAATTAAAATTATACAAAGAATATGCTTTAAAATTTAATTAGAATATAATAATGCAATATTATATATGCACATATTTAATTCGTATACACTTAATATCAATTCATTGAACATTGTATGTGGATTTGTTTAAGAATATCTAAGCTTATGTTTCTTTTTAGTATATTTCATATATTAATGTTTATTTTGTATTATTTTATATCTACTAATTAATAGAAACATACCTTTATTAGTTAAAAAAAATAAATTATAAAAATACTTAAAGAAGTAAGTACAGGAAAAACCCATAACACATTGTACTGTATTACACAGTACATGCTGAAATATCTTTTAGATTTCTAAATAAATAAATGTATAACATTACAATAGTATTATACATCTATACAATATATATAAAATATAAGCAGCATTTCTACATAATATAAATATTTATGTGATTTTGTACGTTATACGACACGATAAATGTATACTGTACTATATCTTGCTTATTAATATTAATTAATGCACAACCAAAATCAAAATTCTATTAAATTTCAAGTAGCTTCTGTACTTTCGATTTGAAACTAAAGATGAAAAAATACTTAGAAAATACTGAATTTATACAATGAAATGAAGATAATTTCTAATTGGTGTTTTATATTTCTAAAATACCAACAATTCAATTAAGTAAACTTTTATTTATGTTGTAATTTCTTCAAATTATATTTATTTTACTGAAAATAATGAAATAAATGTAATGATTTTGAAAATAATTAACCATTCAGGGTTTAAGAATTAGATCGGTTTATACTAATTAGAAATGTTTAGCCCTTCTTACAATATATAAATTATATATTAATATTTTTTTATATGTTTGAAGAGATGAAAATGAGTTTTCTTTAAATTTTCATTAATTATTTACTGAAAATAACATCATAGTTTGTCTTATCAAATTTTCTAAATTTAGTAAAAATCGATTAAAGTCACCAATCAATCTACCGTATTATTAGAAGTTTTCATTGATTATTTTAATCGATAATGATGTTTCTCAAAACTTTTAAGACCGACCTACAATATTAATTTATACTTTCACATGACTTTAATAATAATTTTGAATTATTAATTCGTTTTTATGCGTTTATTATATTCGAAAAAGTAAAGAAATTAAAACAAAATATGATAGCATATACGTATTTAATTTATTTTTAAGTTTTTTTAAAATTATTCTTTCCACATTAATGAAATTTGTTCAAATTAATTTAATGATAAAATATAAATAATTACAATATTCAATCATATAAATATATGAATGAGAAAAATCAATATTACGTTTTTTTTATTAAAAAAATTGCATATTTTTATTTATAAAAGTTTAATGTAATAAAAAAAAATATTATACTAAAAACACCGAAGTAAACTATTCTTTTTATTAAAGTATTTTATAAAAGCTGAGGCTTTGAAACAGTTGATAAAATATTTATTTTATATAAGCTGATATGTGACACTTTATATAAAACATTTATTACATCGTGTTTCTATCTATCAATATAGACCACTTATATATACGTACTGAACATATGTTACAGTAAAAAACCCGTTTTTAGTGAAAACGCGTTTTAACTAGTTGAAACTAGTTTTTACTGGATGTCATTGTTAAAACTAGAATTTACTGCTAGTCAAAAATAAATTTGAGTTAAAACTAGTTTTAACTAGACAAAACGGGTTTTAACGATATGGCTTAGTAAAAACTGTTTCAACCAAGGTCATTCAGCTAACACGTTCTTATAGTGTATGATGAATTTTGTATCGCTTTAACCCTTTTCCCCCGACGTCTTGTTTACGTTTATTTTGCGATCCCTCCTAAGGCAATATAGGTCAGGCAGGCAATATTATTTTAAAAGTTCACCAAAAATCAAATTATCATTATATCTATATGAAAAAATCACTTACATTTATTAATATCTTTAGTTTTAAATACCATATTTTTCGGTACATTTTATTAGAAAAATTTATAAGAAAAAAAATAATATACATCAGAACTGACACATAAACTTGATAATTTGTAACATTTTGTGAAAATTAACATTGTCTAGTTACATAGTTGTTTGCTGGCACTGAGCCAGAAAGACTTAGAATATTGTTTTGTACAATTCGATATAACACTTATGCATGTAAGTTTATTCGTTGTGAAATTATCGCACATTATATCAAACACTTGTTTGAAATCAAAATTTTATACTGCTATCAACTAATATAATGAATTATTATACTTTATTCACTTCATATCGAACGAGATTATATCTGTTGTTAATATATTTTACAAAAATCGATATTTACCAAAGTAACGATGAATCGGTACCCTCGAAGTTTTGCTTAAAGAGCCAGGGTACCGATCGATCGGTGCCTTCAGGGAAAAGGGTTAATGTTAATAACACAGATGTGTGACCAATATTTTTAATAAATATCGTATTAAATAATACAAATGTTTTAATCCCAATCATCACTTTATTTATTTCTCCCAGACATATTTATGTAGCTAAAATTAGTTTTAACTAATGTTAAAAGTTAAAAAGTTAATGTTTGATTTTAGTTTTATCTAAAATCAAAACATGTACAGCAGTAAATTCTAGTTTTAACTAGACAAAACGGGTTATAACAATGACATCCAGTAAAAACTAGTTTCAACCAGTTAAAACGCGTTTTCACTAAAAACCGGTTTTTACTGTAACATATATATATATATAAGTAATGTCTTCTGCATATATACCTTATATTCTTTACATATATTCTTATATATCTTATATCCTTTATATATATATAAGCAGATTTATCTTAGTGATCCTCATACTTACGTGTTATTAGCTCAGATTTGTCTAAATCATGTGTAAAGTATTAATCAATGTGTTGTATAGATTTTTTATTGAACAAGAATTAAGAAAGAAGTATTTATATCCTTGTGATTCACAATGATTAAACGAAATTCGTATTGTTTACTTTTGGTTTTTGTACAATTTCCTTTCTCCTTTAGACTGTTTGAACTTTTCTAGAAAATCTTTTTCTTCTGTTTTTTTTTTTAACTAAAAGAAACTATTTTTAACAACACAGAAATATCGTTTCATCAATTAACTGAAAGGATACTTTTAAGTAATTATTTTCTTCTATTTTTTTATTTTTTATCTATTAATATTATAATTATAACTAAATATAAATTAATTCTAATTTTAACATATTTTCCCTCAAAAATATATTTTTTATACTCATTTATTTGATTAAATATATTCTTAATTTTAAAAAATTTGTCGTTTAGTTGAAAATTTTTATATTCTTTCATCCGTAGAAAATTTAGTGTAAATTTGCAAGGAAACATGCTGTAAAGAATATTGTTTATCTCAGAAACTGCAACAAACTACCTGCATTATCCGGGAGAAAAGTAGAACTGGGAACAGACAAGAATTACCTTAATATCCCCATGCGTAAGACGGGGTCTTCGTAAGGATATCCTAGTTGAGCCTCGAGATCAATGGTTTTCAGATCAAATGCAGGAAGCTAGAAGAACAATTTCCGGATAGAAAAAGTATTATATAAAAAAAACTATAAACTTTTTTCATTAAAAAAATATACTTATTAATTAATAAGAGCTAAGATAATTTAGTCTCTATGCTAATTATTTTCTTGATTATGATTTATATACAAAATTATCGAATAAATAATTAACATATGAAAAAAAATAAATAAAGACTATTTAAATTTTTCAAAGCCTCTTAAATTTTTTTTTTATTCAAATTTAAGAATTTTTTCGATAAACATCGATTTACAAAATTCTTTCTCTTGAAAGATATTTTTTAAAATATGAACTAGAAAGTAATATTGTTTTATATTGATTAATTGGAAATCCATTTTATATAAAATAAATCTTCGTTATTTATTATGAATATAAAAGTTTATTTAAATATTTTAAAATCCCATATTCGTCTTCCTTTACTAATTGGATTTTTAAAATGGATTTTAAGTTCCAATATCATATTCAATAGCAATCTCTTATTTCTTTAGTGCTCAGGATCATCGATTAAACATAAAAAAATATAATAAAAATATATAAATTTTACTTATTATTGACACAGAGTAAGTTCTATTTTAAATAAGATTTTCAATTATTACTACTTAAATCCTAATTAGGCATATAATTATAGAATTTGTATAAGTTACTCCAATATAATAGAAATCAAGTAGTGTGTATCGAACTGAAAATTACATAATGATCAATAGTTATCCTTTAAAGAATTTTATTTTGTTTAAAATTTGAATATGTAGCAGAATCGATATAACGTAATTACTACTTTGGAATTTGAGATCAATTATTAAAATTAGAATGGAAATAATGTAAAACAATTGTGAAGTATTAATTGGAAAAGTTGTAAATCAATTTACATTAATATAAATTGATTAATGAATTTGACGTTATTTTAAGACACGTTATGTCGACTATGTAAATTTATAGCTACATAAAGCATATTGTAGTCTTCATTTTAAAAGAATTAGAGTAAATTTAAGCTCTAAAATAGAGTACAATATGTGCAAATATAATATCTAAACATAAGCCATAAGAAAACGTAAAACTTAGCTTAAGATACATAATAAAATATACAGTAGACCATGGAAAGATAGACTTAACGCTTATAAGAGCCCAATAAAATCGAATTTTTCATGTAAAAACATTATTTAAATATCGAAATATTTCAATTATGCCATGAATTCGTTCATCATAAAATGTTGCATTATCATATTCACTTTTCTATTAGGAATAGAAATTGCAAAATCGTTGCGCATTCAAACGAATTGGTGATGGAATATTGCGGACAAAGTTAATCTGCAGAGAGATAACGATCAACAAAACACATTCAATCAGAAGAATAAAAGATTTCGACGAAAACGGTATTGATTGGATGACCGTCTTCGTGCTGTGCACAGGAGGAGAAATGGATGGAAATCTCCATTCTGTCTCTACAGAAAAATGATTTTAGCATGTAAAATCAAAACTCAGAATTATCGATGAGGATATTTTATGATTCTCTAATATTTAAATATTTAAACTTATATAACTTTTGTATCTTATAAATGGATCGATAGAAAAGATTTTCTAGTCTTTCCTTATTTTTGAGTCATACATTTCAATGATTTAAAATTCAAATAGTGTCATTAAAACATTACATATTACATTATACATAACTTAAATTAGTATTCTTTTTATATATATTTACCCAGTGTAAATAAAGAAAAAAGTAAGCAAAAATTACTTTGAAATTTAATCATTTAAAACTATTCGCTATATTTACCAGAAAAACAACAATGTCTACAAAAGAATCAGCTGAAACTAATCATTTGAAATTATTTGTGAGCTAGTATTAACAAGTTCTAGAAAGATATAAAAAAGATAAATGTTCTACGTTATCCACTACCAAGAAATATTAAACATAAAATATTGACGAGTCTACGAGATTTGAAGCATAGATTGAATGCCACAGAACTTATCAATTATTATATAAAAGCATCAATTATATATTAATTTTATACAAGTTTAAAGATAAATTAGAAGTCGTGTTTAATTATAAATATTGCGAAGCGTTAAAGTTAGATTATCACTATAGCATACTTTACGTGAAACAGTTTGGCTACGAAATTAAGTGATTTATTTTAATTTTATTCATCTATACATTATGTAATTTTATATCTAATATAAATAAATTTTTATAAAATTGATTACTGTGTATAAACGACGGTGCTCTGAGTATTATTAAACTCTTATTACTTACCTTTGAAGTATTCGTAATAAAAAGTTATGATTCATCTCCAACAAACTTAGATGGTTAGATTCATTCTGTTAGCATTCATTGATCGTCAATGAATAATAAAAAGATATATATTATTTTTTAATATTATTCTTGAAATACTTCTCTTTTATTAAATTTTAATATCTAAGTTTATAGTTTAACTAAAAATAAGATGTTACGCATTTTGAAAGGCAATTTTAATAAAGAGTTTTAAAATTATTTCCGAATAAATTCGATTTTATTAATCATCTTATTAAATATAAATATTTTTTAAAGAATTTTTGAAATAATATGTATTTATTGTAACTTTTCTCCTCCTAATCTTTGCTATATTCGTGTATTTAATATATTTCTGAACATTTATAGTGAATAATATCACTTTAATATAGGATTATGCTCACATAGATACACTAAAATGTTAAAAAAACCATCATGTACTTACTCTACACGATTGATACTGATTGTTAAAACCTTGAATTAAATTAATTATAATATTCTTTATTTCCAAGGGAATTTCCCCTATTTTGGGGGGTATACATATAGTAATATAATATTACATTTTATTTTATGTAATTATATAGTAAGAAACATAATATAGAAAAATAAATCAGTAAGTCTACATGACTCACCAACATAACATTAGTTGATGTTTTAAACAACTCAAAAAAATGCAAATTGTCTTAATAATTCGTTTTCTAGAATTCAAAGTTGTGTTGGTAAACCAATGGTTAAATAGTACAGAGAATTTTCTCAGTAAATTTTACAAAAAAATTAAAAATTTTATAGACATCTTTTTTATTAATGTTGTTTAATTTATTTTTGAAGTCAATAGGTGATTTTAGACAGTATATATTTTTGATATTGCATTTTTCTCGAATATTATTCAAGGGTTGACAGTTTTGTAGGAGGTGAAGCACCGAGAAGTCCTCTTGTTGACATAGCAGGCAGTATTTATTTGAAAGATTTATATAAGTGTTATTAATAAAAAGCGAGTATTTATTTAGACGTAGTTGAATTATTAATCGTTTTACATTCAGGTCTACTGGTAGCCATATATAAGGTTGGAACGAAGGAATATTTAAGATATTGGTGTACCAGGGATGATAATTGCTTTGGGTTAAGGAAAGTTGATCTTTATTGATTGATTGAGCGATAGCAGAATTCATCAGAAGAGAGTAACCATATTTCCAGTCCTGAACTGAGTCTGTAAACAATAGTTCCGATATTCCAAAAGAATTTAATATTCTTCGAATTTTATATTGCCATAACTGTTTATTGTTGTTGTTTTTACTTTGTTTTACCATTTCTTGGTATAATAGTTTAATATTGTCATCACTTTTATATTTAAGTCTGTAGTAAAATTTTATTATTCTTTTTAACAATTGAGGAAAGATCCAGGAGCGTGATGTTTCGTGTCGAATGGCATATCCAGGTATAGTATTTTCTAGTTGTAACAATTTACGTAGGAAATAAATATGCAGAGATTCAAGACTGTAAATATAATCCAAGCCCCAAATTGGACTGGCATAATAAATGATAGGGCTTATTGCAGTATTATAAAGTTTAAGATGAATGTTTAAATTTGACGTTTTCATTGTTGAACATAAAAATAAGAGGTTGTCAATTGCCTTTTTGACCCTGACATTTAATTTTGACACTTGATGTTTAAAGGTTAAGTTCCAATCAAATTCCACTCCCAAATATTTGACTTCATTAGTTATTTGTAATAGAGTGTTTTCGTGATAAATTTTCAAGTCCTTATTAGCTAATTTTTTGTTTTTACGAAAAATGACAATGTTGGTTTTTGTAGGATTTATTTCGAGGTAAATTGAGAATTAAATTAATTATATCATACGTGTCATTTATATAATCAAATTTATATTGTGAAAACAGGTAAATAAAAAAAAAACTGGAAAATTAATTTTTATCCAAATGCAATACTGGAACTTATAACAATAAAAATCAGACAATTCTACTTGCAAAATGTATGATTAATTATTATTACATCCATCAGGTAATTCTCCTAACACACTAAGTTATGGAATAATATATATGAATAATATACCGTAAGCACATTCATAATTTCTTCAAAAGAGGGGCGGAAATGGCAAATGTTTATTCCTTATTTTCTCAGTACTTAGAGCATGACAAATATACAGCCGCAAATAGCAAATAGGATCTATAGCAAAAGCATTTGTAACATTTGCTATTGCTATTCTATAAATTAGCAATAGTAAATATGTCAAGAATTCTGAAGCATTATTAATATGACGTACTTAACCATGTAAGATATATATTACATTATTTATGATATAAATTATAAACATAAAATAGATAAAATCTTAATGATATTCCTAACTTTTTGACTTATAATTCTTGATTCCTTTTATAGAAATTTTAAAATAATTATTTATCTATACAAAATTTACAGCTATAAAACGGCATTCCCAGAATTATAAGGTAAAAAATGTTTTTTGATGCTTTGATTCTTTAGTATTAAACAATCGTTTGCATAGGATCTTCAAGTTATATATTTATTTTTTAAACTTGAAAGCAATCTTGATTCTCTTGCTAATTCAAAAATATATATACATTATTTTTGAATTTAAATCTTTCATTTAAATGCAAGTTTTATTATTTGGTAAAGTACACAAAAAGTAAAGTTTGTTATAACTTTAACATCGATTTAAATTGATCAGAGTTTTTATACGGTATATATAAGAGAAGTTGGAAGTTAAACAACTGTCATAACATAGAAAAGTCTATATTGTTGCACGAAAGCATCAGTCAAGTAAGGTCTCACGCAAGTTGTTATTTCTCCTAAACATAAGGCCAATTTATCTCCTCGTGTATCCAAACAAAAATTTATACGGGAAAAATCTATAGCCTCTTTTAAAATAATAAATTATATCATTTCTAAGTTATTTTAACCGTTGATGTTCGTAATTTACCGTAAGTATCAAAATTTACAATAGTAATTTGTAAAATATATGACTTGGACATCATAAATATCTTGTTTAATAGTAATATATAAAATATGATGATGAAATGTGCATTTATATTACTGAATAAAGCATCGTAGACACCATTAGGTGAAATTCGATGCTGTACATTAGTCTCAAATTCGAATTTCTTTACGACAATTCGAAACAATAGGTATTCTAGAGTAATATATTTTATTTAAATTGGCCATTGTTTAATTTGATGCATAGCTTTAGGTTAAAATTTAATGGGATTTTCGATAGAATTTCAACTTTCAATTGGTCTCAGATATCAAACGGTTTCAAATGATAATAGGTAATTTAAGATTTTCTGTTCTTCCAAATGGAAAGATTATAAGTCAGTATGATTTTTATTTGAAATATTATCATTTAAATAATTGGAAAACGTCAAATTTGTCGTGTAAAACTATATCATTTTCATGTTATCAAATTTATTGTTGTTGAAAGCGTTAATTTAAAATATTCCAATTATAAGAATTAATTTTAATAGAACGTGAATTAAGAAGTAGAAAGTAACATATTAAATTTTATGTTAAAATAATAATATTAACAAAATTAATTCAAATAATAGAATAAAACTCTATTTTATAAATTCAATTTTTATTAAAAATTAACACAGATATTCATACGCTTCGAGAAAAAAATTTCAGGTTAATGAATATAAATTAAGGTAAAAGTTAAATTTTTTCTTATGAAATTTAATTTATTAACTTCGTTTATACAATTTCAATATTGTTTTTAATATTTAAATATTTGTTTTCTAGTAATAACTATTACTTAAGTAAATTTTAAATGAAAATTATCTTTACGTAAAACATAACTGTATAAGTTAGGAAATGCCTAAGAATTAAACCATTACGTGAATTTAAATGGATGTTAAATATATATATATATATATAAAACTAATAATAGTTTATTTATATCACTGTAATAAAAGTTTTAATGTTAATAAAAACGAGATAATGCAATAAAATTGTATCTAATAACAACTATAATATTATTTAACATAAAGTGTGTAATACAAAATTATTTAAAAAAGAAACATTAAATTTTCTCCTATCAATAATTAAACCACCAAATCTCCAAGTATGTAATTTTTTAAAAAATATTTTAATGAATTAATTTCTTAAAATATATTTTACTGAAAATTTTTTTTATATTTTTATTTAAAATATGAAAACTTGTTTATAATTCAAGTTTAAAACTTTTTCAAATAATAGTGTGCAAAATATCTACAAGAACGTAAAATGCTTAAAGGTATATAGATTAATCGAAGTTAGGAACGTGACTATTGTGCCGACACACGCATGACTAACCTTACTACGTATACCCCGAAATTCTTAAAATTGGTCAGCAGAGTCATAAAGAAGAGGAATGCTTTCATATTAGCTAGCAGTCGTGTAGAGATTTAGTAGTGATCGAACGGCAAAGAATCGTTTCAGCCACTACAGCATGCATCCTATTGAGTCTAGGAACATTTAAAACATATCGTTCGAAGTTGTTAAGAAAGATAAAGCGATTTTATAATCTTATTTTCTATTGGAATCTAAGCAAACACTATGAATCAATTTTTAATGCGGTATATAAGTCAACAGCATCTGACTAGCTGTAAAAAATGAGGAAACGTGGCATTAAAACTTAAAATATTATTATTATTATACATTTTTTTTTTATTATTATTATTAAACAAGACATAATTTAGGTATTCATTATTAAAACTTTTCTAGAATCTTCTGCTTATCTTTAATTATCTTGTAAAAGAAATAAAAGTTTAAAGATAAGACCTATGTAACAAGTGAGAAATATAACTATAAAAGATTACATCAGTATAATAACTCCTATTAATAAATTATAGTCATAGTAAACTAGTATTAATAAATAATAAATTATTAACATTTAAATTATAAAATTATTATATTCGTCAATTAATTTTATTTGGAAAATTTTTTATACTTTAAAGCCGGGAGGGAATATCTAGAAAATTCAACAGTTCATCTCACTTTTAAATATTTTATATTTAAATTACCTAATTAAGTAAACTATAAAATATTCGTAATAATTTAATTGTTAGATATTTTAAATAATTTTTAACTACTGTTTTATATAGATTATATTATTAAAACATTTAATAAACAATTTCTTATAAATATTCGTAAACTATGTTATTACATTTTCAATGAAAAATAACTATAAAATAGAAAAATTCTGGAATATTTGGTTTTATTAGCGTACAAAGTCAAAGGATTTAAAATTTTGAAACTGAAACGAGCTACGTTTAGCTATAAGCTAGGATCACTGAATACTTATGAACGATTTGCATGAAGACTGTTTACAAGTTACTATCGCGGTGTGATTTATAACGTCTATATTCGGTAGAATATCACTGAAAATACACTACATAATTGAACGAAACGATCTAAGTTATTTCACTACTGAGTTTATTTTACAACAAATTTTATATTTATCTACAGTATATAACAGATTATAATACTGAAGGTTATTAACTTTAAACAGCTTTCTTTACTATCACTTATAAGTAAATAGAGTAGCTTAGAAGCAATTTATACGTATCTCTAAACTAATTCGTAAGTCTACAAGCTGATAATATATTTTTCAAAAAATGTCTAAATAGGATGAAAATAAATGATTTTTAATTCTACTGTACTATTTTATTAATTATTATTAAAATTTAATTATTTAAATATTTTATTGTTATTTCTTCAAATTCATTATACTATAATAATGTATTTTATTGTAGACCGATAAATTCCCACTGTCGTCCGTTTGTCTGTCTGTCATTTCTTAATCTCGAGAACGCTGTTAGGTATATAAAAGTCGAGACGGAATATAGAAAATTTAGAGCAGGAGGTCCCGACTAACTGTATAAGAACATCCGGTCTAGAACGGAAGTCACGTGTTTTCAATTCAAAAATTCTCCTATAATAGAGTTACATTGATGACCGGCATTTTGAAAAAAAGTATGATGTACAGGGGCAAGACATTATTAAAATCGAGAGCCTATATTTTAAATTAAACAAATTAAAAATATAATTAAAAATTGCAGCCCGGCATTGTGACGATATCACAATAATTTTTACTCGTATTTATTTATCATTTTTTTAAATATCTAAAAAGTGGTCATTGAAAACAGAATTGACGAAATTAAAATAATCTGATAGAATTATTAATTAATAAAATTTACGAGAAATAAGTGTAAGGCATTTTCGGTTTATTTATTTTTTCTTTATATTACTGAATGCAATTTATTGAACGGTCAATACAAGACTTGTCAGTGACAATGAAGATCAATATGTCAACAGAAAAGAGTACTTCTATCCACAATAATGCAGTGACTGTATTAAATATCAGTCACAGATCATCGCAGTTATTGAGTGTAGACGTGTTTGTATAGAAAATGAAATTTCAAAAACTTTTATGAAAAATGTTTCACAAATTTATTATATAAATAATCAATCATTTTATAATGAAGCGTGAAAATTTAATCTTTACGTTAAAGGAAAATTGATGATATATAGCTTAGAGATAAAAGCCTACTTATTATTCAAAACTGTTTTAAATTATACTCACATATATATAATGGATATACTTCATTAATTTTATAAATAGAATTTCTTTACACTTTTAAGGATTGTTAAATCGTTTGATTTGATTAATTAGAAATTTTACTATAATCAACTAGGCTTGAATATTGAATTCTTAAGTACCTTTATCTCTTAGTGTTTACGGAAAGAATTGTCTATTGATTAGATTTAAGATGAAATGAAAATCAGTCTAATAAACCAATCGGTATTGTTCCATTAAAATGAACAATGATATTGTAGCAGAGCACGGATCTGTGGATTAAACTAACTGGTTAGTTGCGAGAGACGGATATACTAGATTGAATTGATGGTCCTCGGTTGAAAGTGAAGCAATAAACTTCCAAAAAAAAACAAAAATGAATAGCCTCAATTGTTTCTTCTTTGCTCTCATTTAGTTTTTAAAAATTGCAACGAAATGATACTATCTTTTGCTTTCAAGTACGTTTAAATTATGACTATAATATCATTTTGTTGCTATAATTAATATATCTTATATACTATTCAACCAGTTTAATAGAATAATAGCTTTTTTTATCATCTTTTATTTTAAAATGTGCATAAAAATTATTAATATCTATATTAAGAAATGTTTTTTCAACCGTAAAAAATTCTGAAATCCTTCATTTAAATGTTATTTATAATAATTTATTGTTAAAATTATAAGAACGGGCTCTTATTTACCGAATAAGAATAGTATTTAATTATTTTTAAATTCATATTATTACTAGAAAACTAATAAAATTTTGAGAAGAATGCATACACTTCTTAATATTGAGAAACATGAAATAATCAATACTCCAATATTTTTTCGTGATACTATAAAATTACGTGCAAGAAAAATTTTGTTAATGCCCATTGCAGAAAGATTCAAACTTTACAAATTATTGAGTCATTAAAAAAGTAATTTTTTTTTACGGTAAATGATATGCTTATTTAGTCTAAATTGGAGTATCAAACTGAAATAAGTGAAATTAAGATTTTTGCACTAATAAGGTTCAAGAACTTTTAGAATAATTACTTTGTTTATATTAAAATGCATAAAAAAATTTTAAGTTTGAAGCAAAAAGAGATGCTGAAAAGCATTATTCTTGAACAAATAGGAGTCCAAACTTCCATTAAAAAGAATATATTCGATTACTATAATTCAGTTAAGAATCTTCTTGAGTATTTAAAAAAATTACTGATAATTATCATTAAATCTGGAATTTTTAATTAAGTTCGTTTATATATTGTAAAAATTTAAGCTATTTAGATTACACAAAAACTAACATAAATATAACTTTGAAAATTTAATTCATTAAATTAATTGTATTTAATTAGTAATTTTAATTATGATAAATATAAATAAAAGAAAATTAAAGGCTATTTAAAAACTACATAGTTAATTTTAATGATAATTTTTATGATGAATCTATTTGTTCGTAAAATAAACTGTAAAATATAATGAAAAATAAATTCAATAATCAGCTTAAATCTGTATCATATTTTGCTCTAGTTTAAATAATTCTTTAGTTCTGTATACTGTATAAGTTCTATATATTCTTCATATTGGGTAAGTGCAGTAGCGTATACTGCACTTAACCGAAGGGATTCCAGGGAGCCCTGGTCCTCTTCAAGAAATATCAGTCAAGCACAAAAATATTTGAATTTGATAAAACCACTTATACACACGTGCCTACGTACAGTACAGTACAATATCTAAGTGTTTACTCTTCATACACAGAGGTAATGACTATATCCACAGTGAGACAGGGGTAAATGTACAATTTCTTTGTGACGCAAACAAGTCACTTGCACACATGCATTAAATATCTTCGTATGGATAATCATTACTATTTCTTATTGATTCAAATAAGAGATCCATATTTTTCTATATTAATCATTAAATTCTAAAAGTTTAATATAAAATACATTCTACGAATCATCATTATTTAATGGAAATTTTTATTGTATATTTAAAATTTTACATAAAATCAATTTATTTCTATTTTTAATTAGAACGATTCACTTGTATTGCAAATATTTCAGATATAAAAATTCGAAAATAATTTAAAACTTCTATTTAACATTAATTAAATAAAATAAATTTTTAAGCAGCTAATGAATTTAATGCATCTTAATCTAAATTTATGTGCTTACAGACAACAACAACAAGGCATATCGTAATTCTATTAGCATTATATTATTATTTCCATATATTTGTATTAAATATATTTATTTAATTGTATAATTAATAAAAGATTAATAAGACGTACGTTATCTTCTCAATAACATTAGTTTTGTTATATTTCATGATCAGATTATATGGGTCATCAACCTTCCAGCTATTTGTATTCGAGCAGAATGATTGCTTGGCTCTTCTCTGTAGTAGAATTAACGTTGTTCCGTATATGACAAATTATAAAGCTAACCATTGATGACAGCTATTGTCAGAAGGTGTCAGTACCAATCAAACTATGAATAGTTGGAGTTAGAGACATTGTAGTTGTCCTCAGGGATTACAGTTATTTGCTTTATTAGATATGAATTAACATAAGCTTTTAAATGACTCCTAAAACACGTTGTACTTGGGATTATTCGTTAACTCGAAAATGAAATTTACCATATCGTTGTAAAATTTTTGATAAATTATAATTTACAGCTATTTGATATAACGCGATTTACATTCATTTTTCTCGAAAATAAAATTATTTCCACCAGTAAAATTCTTTTTTTTTCTTTCCACTTAAAAAAATACAAATTATATTTTACTAATCCTAAATCTAAACGAAAAACATTTCCTTATGCATTTCAAGAAAATCGGCTTTAAATAAAAAAATTTGACAGTTTTGATATCATCAGGAAATCAATTGTCTTATTAAAAAGATTGATGATATTCCTAAAAGTTTTATAACAATTATTATACAAATTAATTCTTTCTAAAGAAATAGATTTATCAATATTTTGAGATATATATTTATTTAAATAAAATCGTCTTATTTATTTTAATTCTTCAAGGGAAATCTTTATAAAAAATTTCAGAAAAAATGATAAAATAATTGTATACAGTTTTAACATCTTGAATTGAAATTTGTACATATATTTAACCATATAAAATTTATTAATATATTTTTATTAGTACGTGTAAATTTTTTTGAAATAAGAAATCAACAAAAAATAAAATAAATTTGAAAAAGGAAAATTTTAAAAATTAAAATTTATTTTAAATAAATATAAATAGTTTAATTCTAATTTCTGCACTGAGTTAAAAAAATTTATTGTTTATCAAATTATGTTTTAAATGTAAAATCGATTTTTTTAAATACAAATAGTTATTAAATTATTAATGTTAAACAAATATTTCTTTCAAAAATAAAAAAAAATATTCGAAACTTAATACGTTTTGAAATTATAAATTAATTAGAATTTTTTATATATATTTTTGAAAATAAAGTTATAAAAAAGAGAAAAAAAGCAAACTTTGATAAAAGTTAGGAAGTAAGAAAGTTTTTTTTTTTTGATTTATTTAACAGGAACAGCAGTGAGATTTTTGAGAATCCCGAAAGATTTTTTTTCGGTTTCCAATATTATAATATGATATCTGTAAGGATACTTCAGAAATAAAACAAGTACTGGTCTCAATTTGCATTGTTTGGATGATATAGACTTTTTTTTTTATCGGAAAAAATTTCAGGCGCGTGCATCCAACAGATGAAGTCACCTAGTACGAATCGATAGGAACATTCCTAGCAGTCGAGAAGCCGTGAAGAAAAACGGTAAGCTTGAGGCTGCTAAGGTGGCAGCACTAGTGTCAAGACATACCACCCGCAAACATCCGCAATTGGCGAAGCAGAGAGATAGGCCGAAGCCATAGCGAGAAGAGGCTGGCAGTGTACGTTACCTCTGCCATTTCTCGGCCGATTTAGGGCTTACTGCCGATATAAAAGCGTTACCTTTTGCAGTAGGTCCTTTAGTACTCTTTCATGCGTCATTTGCGCATTTCCGGCCAAGGTAAGTCCTTTACTTGAGTTTACAATTAATTCTAATAGGATAAACGAAAGTGGAGATTTACGATTTAGAAAAGGTTCGAGTCTTGTCTTGTAACGATAGTGGCGTGGTCAGAGAATATAGCCAAGTGGGCGGTAAATGGAAGTACCTGTAACGTTGTCGTATTAAGTGGTAGAGATACTACAGCGCCGCCTTTATGGCCTCTGTTTTCTCTGCGCAATGTACAGGTTCAATAAGGTACAACCTTATAACAGATCTCAAACAGAATATCCTATACAAGAGAAATCATTCTGAATTTTATTCCAGACGCTGTAATGTGCTGTCGAAAAAATAATAAAAAAATATATATGGAGATAATTCTACTATAAAAATGTTATCAGTTATCTCGTTGAATTAACGAAAGAGCTTGATAGATTACACGGGGTCAAAGATGGATTGTAATATTAAAATTCGAAAATAAATTGTGATTAATTAAAATTTTGACAACATACAAACAAATAAAACTATCGTTATTCCAATCTTAGAATATATCTAGATATTCTTTCTTCATTAATTCATCATTAAATTAATGCAAATATATAATTCTTATTAGCTTTTCAAACTGGTTATAGGGCGAAAATGAGAAAATGAACAAAATCCATCAATGGATTATAACTTTTTCAATTTTAAGTAATAATCTAAATGAAAGACTATTCATCACAAATGTTATCTAAGCTTATAAATTCTATTTTTATTATAATAGAGATTACTTATGCAATCACATAAGTCTTTGCTAGGAATTTTTTTTTCTTCAATGAATTTCCTTCTATATTCATAACTGCATGCATATAATTATCCTAGTCATAATTTAGTAATGTCTTCTTTCTTTTGTTTATCGTATAATTTAATTAAACAAGCACCTTTCTTTAAACATTGAGATGTGAATTGTTTTCAATGTTTTAGAATATATTATAGTTAAAATAGGTAAAATTTCAGAAAATTTATTTATATATCCAATAACTCATAAAACTCATAAATGCTCATTATAAATAAATGTTATTTAAAAAAATAATAATAATATAAGCCTTTATACTTTCTTTAAAATCAAGTTTATATTAAAATATAGGCCATATTTATTAATAAAAAATTAATAATTACAACACAGTCATAATTACGTTTATAAATCATTAAAATTTGCTACAGTGTATTCTATTGACTTAATTTAATTAAAATATTAAATTTTAATTAATTTAAGTTAGAATTCTGATAGCAGATTTTCCATTTTTCTTTCAGAAATAATATAAAAATATTGCTTAAACAATATCATGATTATTAGAGATCATATATAATAAGTTATGTTGGTAATGTTGCTTTTTGTAACATAGCAATGACCTGCATTATATATAGAAAAATAAGCAATAGCTTTCCGAAGAATATAGCTTTAGAGAAACATTCTGGAAACAGATGATCACTTATACAGATTCTATCTTACTTTATATTTTTATTTAAAGTAAATATGTTGTATTCAAAGACAACTCGAATTTATATTGTATTGTAGAATACTTTTTTAAAATTTTTATACATAGATTTATTTTTTAAAAATAAATTTTAAATTAGAAAAAAATAAATTAAATAAAATTAATTTAAAAATCTAGCAGAACAGAAAAGAGAAAAGTAATTAAGAGAAAAATAAATTTTTTTTAACCACTTTGTAGGTTCACTGTGTTTATTTTACTTAAGTTTCATGATGTGTCATTGGATAGAATATCAACAGTGAAGAGTTTAACTATCTTTTAGATCGGTTGAAATTTTTCTTTTAAAGATATTGGATGTTCTCGTTTACTTCTATGTTTATCTTTCGAAGAAAGTACAAATCGTCTTTGAAAGGATTGTGAAAAGCAGTGAACTCATTCATAAGATTGCTAAATTTTGCATAATTTAATAGAATTCAATCAACATACCTTTAAGATATCTCTCTCTCTCTCTATATATATATATATATATATATAATATTTGCACAAAATAATATAATTTATAAGTATATATTTGATTTACTTATTAAAATAGAATATAATATTTAACAAAAAATAAATGCATAAAGATGGAGGAAAATGGCAAACATAATGGTAATTATCAGAAAATTAATTCTGCCTAATTGTTATATATTATAAATTAATTGTCTGTCATTTAATATTATCGACAATATGTTTAAAACAAAATAAATCGAATAATTGAATGATAAATTTAATAACAATAACTATAGAAACGAATTTAATGTTATGAGAATAAAACATTTTATCGACAACAGCAGAATTAGACAATTTACTTTATATTTTCTTTACTTTTTTCCCCGAAAAGAAATCATTGGAGTTATTCGGAAGTCGCTTAAAATCGATTTGTCATTGGAACATTTGAACTGCCAGAAGCATGCTTACCTTTCAGAGCTCAGATCAAAGGTTAAACGAGCCGACCGTATAGGGCACAGTCCTTACGTAAACACCGACGGTTCCTGACATGTTTGTCCGGCAACTGTTCTAATTAACTGAGAAGAGAATTTAACGAAACACTAACAGAAATCTCTTTCAATGAAATCTCTTTAATTTATTTTCTTGAATTTCCTAATCCAGTCCAATGAAAACTTTCTTTTTCACACCGATACCAATGAATGAGATGGGTGTTGCATAATAAAAGCAAACAAACACAGTTGCCTTTAGAAGTGTTTCCTTCTTGATATTACTCTGAAAGTGTGACTTTAAAGATATTCACCGCTGTTCGGTAACGATTAAATGTTGATATTACAAATCGATTACTGAAAAATTATATATTTTGACAAATTTCGGCACTTGTATTTTTATATAATTACCTAACTAGATGAAATGTTCAAAATTAATTAACGTTTAAAGAGATTATGTATTTTTTTAGAATATTATTCTTTTTTATTTATGTATAGTGTAACAATTTTTATCAAGGGGATATTTTTATTATTATGATTTCGGGACAGTGATCTCTAGTCCACAAGGATCTTACTGATTTTATTCGAAAATAAGTAAATAAATGTATATATGTTTTATATTTATTATGTTTAGTGTTTTGTAAACCATTTGAAATTTCATAACACGAAATTGAAATGAAATGATCCTTCACATATTTGATTTTCACACAGGTTTTACTAGTGTTTATAACAATCAACTGAATCACGAGTAAGGTTTATTTTATTATACTTAATATATATCAAATATACTGTATATAATATATTTGACTTTTGGTTTACGTGGATATTGCAGTAATACTTTAATGTAAGCAATACAATCGAAAAAAATACAAAAAGATTCTTATTGTAACTTCTATAATTCAAGTTATACCTTAAAAAAATCTACTTTTATAAAAATTTCGAAAATATTCATTTTTAATAAACAATGTTTATGCACTGTTATAAATTTACATAAATTGAAAACAGATATTTACCATCATTTTATACATTAAAGTAAATTTAAATACTTTTTACCTATCTTATCGAAAGGATTAAGTTTTATAGAAACCATTTTTTATTCCGGAATAGCAATTTAGAATTTTGACGGAACACCAATTTGGTAAAATTTTCTTGTGTCCAAAAAGTTTCGTCGAGACTTGCTAAGCCAAGCGTAGAAAAAAGGCTCACAAAATTTTTACGTCGTCGCTTGATGATCGGATTTATGAACGGTAAAGACAATAGTAAGTGGTCGTCAGATGGCCCTAAGGATCAGTAAATCATTTCTTCCGCTTTGTTTGATATAGGTTCAGATTGAAAGATTACCCATTACCTTCGATGCATTATGAAAACAGATTTAAAGCTAAAAATTGCTGAAATGAAAATATAGAAAAATCCAATTATAAAGCAATGGTTAAATTTTCAGAACTTTTCTAATTAACCAAACTGCTTAATGATTAATGAAATTTTTTAAAAAATAATTAATTTGATATTAAAAGATCTATTTATTAGCTGCTGATTATTGAACGATATGCTTTTAGAGATTCTTTTCTTATTTTCAGCATCAATCATCCAATCACAATTAATCATTCTAATTTTCTGGTCATTAAAGTGTAAAACTTTTTTCTCTAAAGTTTAATTAAGCGATGAAACCTTTACCGTTTTTCACGCGAAAAATGGCTCATAAATAATAAATTCACATTATATTTATTATATAAAATTATTAAATTTAAATCAGTTCTTATCTTAAATTATTCTTTTTTTGATATAATAATGGTTATTTATCAGCAATTAGGAATAAACGAATTAAATGCGATTTTCTTCAGAATTAGTTTATGGTTTACAGATAATTCATTTATCCTTTAAATCGAATCATAAAAATAGAATTAATATTGTTAATTTGTTAATTGATTAATAAACGAATTGATTAAACGACTACTGACTTGTCTGCTGGGATCATGAATTATTTTATCGAAAATTTACAGAAAAATAAAACATTTTAAAATAATTTTTCTGTCAAGATTTCCTGTGTTTTAAGAAAAATAAATTTTATCCGATTCTTAATTTTATGTAGAAAATTCGGCTTTTTATAATGAATTTTCTTAAGGGCAATAATTTTTTACCTAAATTATCTAAATTTTTAAATGTTTTAATACTTATATACATTTTAAAAATCTAAATCTTAAAAAATAATACGCTAATAGGGTTATTTCTACAATAATTTTTTACCAGAAACCTTTCCTGTAATATTTTTATTAAGCAATTAATGCAAGCAGCACTTCACAGATAATTGAAGTCAAAATAATGAATTAAATTCATCATATAAAACAGAATATTTAGTAATGTTAGCAATAAACAATTCATCTTAATTCGTTAAAAATAAAAGTATTTTACAGTATTAGTGTTAAAGAACGAATTGTGACCGATAAATTATATAAGGAAAGATCGATTACGAATATTTAAAATGGTTTATAAATGCTTCTCCAGATGGCATTGCAGTAAATATTCTTATTTAAAATAAATTAAGTCTTGTTTTTATAATATAGTATATTAATTTATATTCATGAGTAGATTAATTATAAAAAGAACTTTTGTTATAAAGAGTAAACAATCAAATGTACCATGTAAGTAGCACGTTATAAAACCCAAGTTTTTTCCAATTATTATTAATTCTAGATTTATGCCTTTAATTAAATATAATGAAAATATTGGAGAATGAATATTAGAATAATTAAATATACGAAGTCTAGTTTCCTAATATTAAAAATAGATTTTTTAAGAACTGATTGTTGCAAAAGATATCGGCAATAGGAAACGTTACATTGATTTCTGAGTAGCGAAACGACGTGAATCAACATTACGTTATTTGGCAATAAAAGTCAGCATTTGTACCAAATAAGAATTAGGACGAAATAAAAGCCCATAAGAAATCGACAAGGAACAGTTTCCTTTTAAGAATTCTATGAAAAAACTTTTACTTTTAGAGATATTCTTTATATAATTACCAACGTACGCGATAAAAAACAAAATCTTTTCAACTAGGAAATTATAAAAATATTATTTCTAGTAACAATTTTATTAAATTTTATTTTTTAAACCACGAATATCATTTATGAATTTCTTGAAATATGTTTATTTTTCAATAATACTTAAAGTATCATTCACCTTTAACGTAATAAATTGTATAGCTTTTTACAATATCATTCTAAGTTTCATCCGGAAAATAAAGCTGTTTTAAAAGTTTTAATTTGGTTTAAAATATCCCCCAGTAATTAGTTTACTGTTGATTGCTATTTTAACCGCGCATTTAATTGTCAAATTCGTAGTATAAATATTTTGATTAATGACATGTTTACATATAATTATAGTCGGTTGATAGTATATATCAAGTAAATTAAACAATATTAATTTATGTTACTATTTATAATTATCCTTTATACTCTCCACAACAAGGATCATATTCTTATATCGGTATTATTGTGTAAGTTAAAATGAAACATAATATTTTTATATTTCTAATCCGTTTTTATACACCGCTGTATTCACATGCTTTATATTAATTTTACAAAATTTTAATTAGAATAAAAATATGAAGTATATTAATTTTAAAGTTTTACTTTATATTATATTCGACTTTATGATGATATATACGAACAAATCAATGCATAAATTTCATAAATTATATTGGCAAAATTAATCATTTATATTTTAGACGTTACCTTATTATGGGAGAATATTTTTAAGTTTTTATATTAATATTAATTTTGGTTAAAAAAATAAATTTAATTATTGATTATTGATAAAAATCTATAGCTTTTATCTTGTCTTTAGTAAAAAATCATAAAAAAATACTTGGTTCTAACATGAAGCATATTTCAATAATTCAATAATCTTATGTAAGAAACTATTGTTTTGGCATTAACTTTAAGAGTAATTTTCAAATCTTAAATAGGATCAGAAACGATAAAAATGATTTAAACCAATTATTTGATAAATGCGAATAAGGTTATATCTGATATTAATAATTTTAAATTAGATCTTTCTCGGTTTCTTTTCAATTCTTGCTTGAATATCGTCAATATTCACATAAATTTAGTGTGTTCATAAAACAAGAGAATTTAACTAAAATGGTTTTTAATGTCATTATCGAATATTTCTAGTAGAGAAAACTTAAGAAGATTGATAGAGAAAATGATTGATTGTAATATGCACCGATTACTGGTTAGAGATATAAATGAGGGATAGTAACGATCATATACATATATTATAATCGAAAAATTAAAATTGATTTTATTGAAGGATGTAAAATAAATTTATTGTAATATACAAAATTTGAATTATGACTAAAATCGCCATTTGTAACCAATATTACTTATGATTTATAACATTGATAAAATACTTGTGCAGAACATAAATTATAGTTCTTTCAAATTTATTAGAATTATTTTTTATTTAAACATTTATATTGCATTTAATTGTTTAACCATATCCTCTCTGTTTTATACAGTTTGTTTTTTAATACGTGTTGATGCGCATAATCTAGACGACAAAGTCGTCACTACAATGATATTGTTACGATAACATATAAGAAACAAAAATATATAAATATTAATATTTACTGAAATAAAATCTCCTCTCGAAAATCCATAGCAAGAAAAATCGATATTGATATATATGAACAAAGATAGCAAGACCTTTCAAAGAAGTCTGCCAAAAATTACTGAAATAATTCTTGACAAACAGCTGCAAGTCAGTGAAATATGTAATCTTTTAAATATGTTTGCAACTTGGCAGTTTTACACATAAATATAGTTGTTTTTAAGTTTAAAAATCAAATTAAAATAATAAACTGATTCTGTCAGATTCGTGTCGTGTATATTCATCTTGATTGCCACAACTTTGAAGCCGTTTAAGAAGATAGTATCATTTACATCTTATTTATTAAATACAGTATATTCATACTAAGATATATTTCTAAGTTATATCACTAGAATTAATTCATAATATCTTCCCTGTTTGATATAAATAAGGATAAATGTATAAAAATTAAGTAATTTAATTCGTAACTTAATAATTCAAGCAATTATGTATTATAAACAATACATACTTTAATCGTATTATTTCTGCAAAGTTAAATATTGCTAGTTATAATTGTTAATTTTCTGAAGAAAGAATGCCATTTATTTTCCACTTAAAGTTCTAATTTATTAAAATCTCTAATTTTCAATCACTCAAATACAAAATAATATAGCAAATAATAATTAAATTAAATTTTAAGTTACTGTACATAGATGTAGATTAATTATAGTAATTTTAAAGGGTTAGGTTTAAGAATAAATGTAGAATAATTTATTTTAACAGATAAAATTTGAATTGAACAGACTAAATACATAATTTGCCTGAAATTTTTAGCATTGTAAATAAAAACCTCATAATAAACAGTTAAATTGTAGTAATTTGAATTATTCACAAAAATAACAAATCTAGTTAAAGTTTTTTATTACTTCCATTTGACTGTTCGAATTTCAAGTCTAACAAGTTAGAAATTTTCATTTTTAGAATACAAGCAAACCTCGATTTTGCGCCAGAATTTGACACTAAATCGAGTGTGGCATTAAATTGAAAAATCTCAAACGATAAGAATAATATGCAATATAATGACATCTATACGCAGGATAGAGTGTTAAAGCTTAAAATTCACGTGATAACAGTAAAGTTTGTATGCAAAATCCTATATTTAACTATTCTCTGTTTAAGATTTTTTCATAAGTATTCATTAACACAGTACGAGAGTGGTGCGACTTAAGAGAGAGCTAAGACTAAATGCAGCTTACTTAAGAATATAAATAGTTAAACTAATAATAGCCAATGATAATAATTGTAGACCTATAAATTCCCACTGTTTTCAATCCGGCTGTCAGTCTGTCTCTCTTTCGTTAATTTCTATGCTAGATGAAATTCGAAACCAATTGTATGTATGTTTTTAATGCAAGGACATTAAATAAATTAAGAAAGAATATTTAATATTTAAGAATATTTAATAGTGATAATTTACTATTAAGAAGAATATAACAAACATTAAAATACTCGTCATGTTTTAAATATAAATACATTTATCTAAAGTTCGATGGGGAAATTGAATAAAAATTGATCATTTTTCATTTTGTTTATGAAAAATCATTTTTTTTAAATTTAACTTTATTTTTGAACTTATTTGGTTCAAATTTCTGTTATTTCTTATGTCACGAAGATTTTCTACAATCTAACGTAATAAAATTTTTCCATAGAGCAAGGGTAAAAGTAAAATTTATTTATACAAAATATAAGTTTATGAAGAACTATTCATGACTAACTCGTAAACAAATTTAAAAGATTCCTAGAATAGCTTCAGATAGCTTTTGTATTTTTAGGTTGATTAATTTCTGCTTTCTTCTTATTCTAAGAAACAGATAAATGCCTTATTTATTTTATTAGGTAAATTACTGTAAGGAGAAAATGTATACGAAATACTTATACAATAAAAAATTATTTACACAATTTTTGGATTACAATTTGAAAAAATTCCACCGTCTTCAGTTCGTCCGTCTGGCTAATCTCGGTGTTATATAGATGAAATTCGAGACGAGATATGGAAATTTCAGGGGCAGGAGGCCCCGATACATTAACTTCCGATCTGCATCGGAAGTCATGTTATTTCAATTCAAAAATTTTTCCCTGTAAGGTGTTAGTTAGATGACCGGCACGACTCTATTGTTAAAGAAATAGTATGATGTACAGGGGCAAGCCATTACTAATCTGAGGTGAAAAGCAAAAAACATATTTTTTAATTAAATAAATTATATCTTATGCTCTCGATTTCAAATTGGTAGTGTCTTGCCCCTGTACATCATACTTTTCCTGACAACAACAGAGTGATGCCGGTTTTCTATGTAACTCCATTCTGAGGAAAATTTTTAAATTGAAATCATGTAACTTCCGGTCTAGACCGGAAATTTGAATATAGCTAATCGGGCCATCCTACCCCTAAGCTTTTCATATCTGATCTCGACTTTCATCTATCTAACACCGTTCTCGAGATTAATGAAGGAAAGACGACAGTAGGAATTTATAGGTCTACAATTTTTTTCAAATTGCAGCCCAACTAAGAACATTATTATTATTAGCTATTATATTTTAACTATTTATATTGTTAAGTAAGCTCCATAAAGTCAGAATTTAATCTTAATTCAGAATTTCTACTTAAAAATGATTAAACATTGTTATTTCCAAGTGAAAAGAAACATTGGGACAAACTTCTAGAAAATATTTACAAAAATAATTTATTTTCACAAAACGTATATTCGTTTATTAATAGTAGCAATGAAGATTTTGTTTTAAGTTAATATAAGATTTAAAAATTCAGTTTTAAATCAATTATTCGTATATTATTGAATCGGATCAGAATATATTTAGAACAGGAACTTGAACTTTAACTTTTAAATAGGAACTTGACATGTTTTTGATATTTAATTTCCTTAAAAATTGTCATTCAAGTTTTCTGTATTAAATTCAAATAAGACTATTGAACATTTCTTCTTTTGAAATTTAAAAATTAATTTTTATTATTTTGAAAAAAAAAACTTCTTTTTAAATAACGAATGATTGAAATAAAAAATAGAGCGTAAAGCTAAGTAAATTTGATATATTAATGGCATATTTTTGTTTAAGATGTTTTATTTATTTTTATTTGATTTTATATTTAAATAAAATTGAAATTTATGTAGAAATTTTTAAAATAATTATAAATAAGGAAACCTTAAAAAAATGTAAATTTTTCAAAATATATTTTTTTTGAATACTTCGTCATTTTTACTGATTTAAATATTAAATCTTTTTAGTATTTTATGATAAATCGTTTTCAGAAGCAAAATGATTATGATTGTTTACCTTCATTGTTATATATATATATTTTTTTTACTGTTAAGAGTTATTTTAAATGAAGTGAATTTGGAGTAAAATCATCAGATCATCGACGTACGAAAGGAATTGGATGCTAACAGATTTATTTTGAATTCTATCGCATCGATCATCAGATAAATGTAAAGCTAAGTCATTTATATAAAGATTGAATAAAGTCGAATTGAGAAAAGCTCTGTACCACTTACTCTTTTAGTTATGTCAATAAGCATCAAATGGTAATGTTTTAACAGTGAATTTTTTAGTTATATTATAAAGAAATCTAATTAAATATTTTCACTTTTTAATTATTTTACAAATTTGAAACGAAATCAAACACGAATTTAATCGTGTCGTTATTATTCTTAACTAAAATAAATGATTATTGTCGTAGATAATATTCAAAATACCAATAATAAATAGAGTATATCGTCATCCCTATTTGATTAAATAGGAATTTTTATCTGTCAAACTGAAAAATTCCTACAAAAGGCGATCTTATCCAATGGGATATAGAAATAGTAATATTTTATCCTTGAAAATTTGGATTTTCTCTATATATATGATACGGTCAAGACCGTCGCGTGAGACAGAATCGTTCAAAATGGGATATATTGGTCTTGAATATCCATTTATATCAAAAAAAGAAATGGAATACATACAACTAAAATTTGAATTTTCTGCTCATTTAAGACTATTATTCGTACTTCTATACTATTTATTTAATATTATTATACATATTTCCAATTAAAATGTTAGGTATATTTTACATATGGTGTTTACTTTTAAACTTTTACAACTATTTTACAATTTAAATAGAAGTCTAGAAATATATTTGAACCTTGTTTTGGAGATTCTCGAGAGATCGACCCTTCTTTATCTTGATCTATAGAGAATCTTGTCTATCCTTTCATTGCTGTGGACATACTAAAATGAGTACAATGTATTTTCTAGTGAATGTAAAGTGAATTGATTCACAGTTGTACAATAAATATCACTTATTCAAATACTTTTAGTAGACAGTAGAAATTGATAACAAGTATTCTTCCAGTGACAAATTCAAAATATCTTATCATGAGATACTCTTTTATAAGTTTTGAGCTACTTTCAAAATTGAAAACCAAACAACAAATTTAATATTCTATAGTATGATTTTTGTTCACAAGACAAAAAGTATTTATTTGTAATGTATTTTAATACTGTATGTTAAAAATAAAACTAGGTCATCTGTTGAAATATTTTAAACTGAATTTGTAACTAATTCAATCATCTAGCTATACGAAAAAATATACCAAGTATTCAAGTATTATTTATAAATTTATATATATATGTGCAATACTGTTAAAACATGAAAATAATACAAAGTTTTATTACAATTATCAGATATTTGAATGCTTATTTCTGTATTACGATCCGGAAAAAATAATTATTGTTATGAGATAATCACGTATCAAATTAATTAAATTCGATATTAAAAATTATACACAACTTTTAATTAATTATAAATTATAATCATTGATTATTTTAATATTTATGAGAAAACTACAGTAAAAACTTTCTCATTGCAGGAAAGCAAATAATCATTTATAGTTAATATTTGTCTGTTTATCATAATTGGAAGAATTGCATAGATAAATAATGCAACTGCTTTAAACAACGATAATTATAAGTTATTTGTTTTTTTAGTCTTTTAAATATTTATACGAACATTAATGGATAAATAAGTTATCTTATGTCAATGCATGGAAATTTTATATGTAATTTATGCTTTTGTCCAAAGTTACATTTTCTTAAGTAATTAAACATTTTAATATCAATTTATAAAATTAACGAAAACTAATAATAATTCTATTTACTAAATTTTTAAATATCTTAAATTAAATTCTAAATTTTATTTTCTATTATTCTCTATAATTTTTTTAAAAATATTATTTACTGTAAACTAATAAATGAAACAATCGTTTTTTAAAAGTATATTTTATTAAATTATTTGTTTCAAATTTGATGAAATTATTACGAATGAAATGCATAAGAGAATAATCACGTTTATAGAAAAGAAAAAACCAAATAAATCTGATATATTTTGTAATAAATCATAACTGTAACGTTCTCATAAAAATATATATATTTAATAAAATAAGTTATGTAGAAATGTTATTCATAAAATATTTTTGTTTTTCGTTGCATTATTTAATGAAAACATATTACAAGAAAAGAAAAAAAAAAGATATATTTCTTCGGGTATAGAAATTAATTTCGAGAACAGTAAGAAAGATTTCCAGCAAGCAAGCGAATATTGCACCAATAGATACATTATTGCAATAAGGCAGAAGCACGATTCATAAAGTCGTGAAAAGTGTTACGGGAATGATATTGCAACAAGATAAAGATAAACATGAAAAATGATGTAAACAGGAATAGAAATTTTATGGAATGCACTTTTCTAAAATTGCGGACTAATCTAAACTAACGTTACGCGCGAATGCGGTGCCAAAACGAATGAATTAACGTATTAAAAATTCAATACATATTATATTAGATTAAAATTTTCTTAAAAAAATAAATTTTTAAAATTTGAAAAAGTTATTCGATGCTATTATTTGTATTGATACCTATTTCTCTTACATTATATACGGTTATAATCTTTGTTTCAAATTATCTGAAAAGAATAAGTCGTCAAGGGTTTGAAAGTTTTATTGTAGATTCATCTAGAACTGGTTAATAGCTATTAAGAAATTTACCTTTTAAATACAACTAATTATTAGATAATTAAATATAATTGACAGTTGCATGACAAAGACGAATTTCGCGAAATTATATATTATTTTTCGTGTTTTATGTTTTTCCCCTCCTCTTTTATAATATTTTATTTATTCTTTCGTGCAATATTCTCACTTTGAAAATATTTTTTTACTTCTGAAATGAATCTTTATTCGTTAGAAATTCAAATTCTGTTCTTTAGTATGAACAGTACAAAGATTCCTTAGATCAATTTATCAATCCATGGCCCGCAGGCACCATGGATTGATAAATTGGTCTAAGGAATCTAAGTAATATCTACACAGGTTTTTTTAAATAATTAGACCTAAATAACTTAGTGGTCTATAGAATTTTTCAGACATTTTACTGGACCTTGGCCTTAAAAAGGGTTGAGAAGCGTTTCCTTAGACTATTAATAATCAGATTTGGTAATTGTTTATGTGAATATTTGTAAACCTTGCACAATTAAAAATATTATACACGTAATTTAAATTCAGTTTTCTTTTAAAAATAAAATGGAAGAGTTTACATTTTTTTTTTAAGAATGGTTCATGTGAATTACATAGCATTACTTTTATTATAGCGTACATAAAAATATGCAACACCCAATTCATAATAACATTTTATTCCTGAGAATGATAAATATTCCTCTTTTTAGTAAAACTAAAATACAACTCTTTATATTAAAAAAGTGTTTAAACTAATAGCTTTCATTATGAATTAATCAAAACATAAATTAACATGGAATTGTCACTAAAACATTTATAGTAAAAATATTAATAATATAAACATATAGTGCTATACGTAAATGCTAATAAATGCTATTAAAATGCTATAGGTAAATATTAAGTTGTTAAAACTAATTAAAAATTCTAATGCCATAAACTATTAAATGGCCGTTTATGTAATAATAGATTATATTTAGTCGGATATATTTCTGAATTATCGTTTAAATTTATCATTTTCTAAATTTTTGTGTTCTCAATGGAGAATTAGATGTTAATTCTATAAAATTTTTATGTAAATAAAATATACTTAGATTACAATATTATTATTAACTCCTAAAGATCTAACTCAATTAAAGAATATTATTAATTATTGCTAATTCGAATAATGTATATTTATTTAGGCATATTATTTTATAAATATATTACACAATATTTAAAAATATACAACCTATTGTGATGTAAGAACACTGAAAATTTTCTGCAATGAAATAAAAATGCCATTTTTTACCTTTAAATTTCTATAAAGTTTTACACGATAATAAAATCTTAATATAAAAAATATTTTTAAAAATTTTTAATATCTACAAATTACTATATTCTATAGTAGCTGTATGATAAAAATTAAAAATTAATAGTAAAAACTTTTGTAATAATAGAAAATAATATTAGATAGAATTTATTATTTGAAAAAAGCTTTTTTAAATTGATAAGAGAAGCTTTTAAAGTTTTATTTGTTTTTAATCAATTATAATTTGTTTTTATAATAGAGACTAATAATAAAATAAGTTATATATTGGTTTCAATGAACAATTTTAATCAAAAATTACCGCATTAACTACATAAAATTGTTTAATCACTTTTTAAATATCTTTTTTACTAAGAATAGGGAAGTAATTGTATGGAGACTTTGAAAAGGAAACATTCTCCTGGGATCTTATGCCTATTTTAATGAGCTCATCAATCCTTTAATTAATTGTTACAATTAAATAGTTATTCAATTAAAATACCCGATGTTCACATTCGGTCACTACGTGTTTATTTTAGACGTGAGTTAAATTACGAATGCTAAGAAGACGAAATTCTAATTCTAATTTTCTGTCGTATCAATAAAAAAAAACAACTTAATCACTCGATATTTAACTTTCTTATAAGGAAAAATAAATAAATAAATAACAATGCCAAAGAATAAAAATTTTAAGTATTATACGATGAATAGATTTTATATACTCTTATCTAGTTATATATATTTTATTTTTTTGCTTTTTTTTATCGATTTATACTTATTTTTTTCAGAATTCAAAAATATTGCTAGCTAAAGTAACTTCATTTTTGCGTCTTGTAAGTGATCTATCTAGCTTCGAAATTCAATCCAACTCTCGTATCTTTCATAAATAATTCGTATTTGGGTTTCATTCTGCATTTTTTATCTATACTTGCTTGGCATAAGTAAAAAATCAGGCCTAACACTACTAGGCGACATTAGAGATTGATCATACAATTCAGCATTCGGGAAGAAAACTTATCCAAAAACAATTTTAAAATTACTTCAGAGAGAGGACAGAGTAAGAAAATTTGAACTAGTTTTGATCCTACTTAGACGAAAAGTTCAGTAATACTTTATAATCAAGTTTACTTTACAATAAATATTGTGTTTTTCGGTGTAAATAAAGACTTAAATGTAACACTTTTAAAACCACTTAAAGCCTACTTTCTTCACTAAATAATCAATAGATACTTTTGAGATAATAAAAGTTTTCACTATCGGAGAAAGAAATCATTTATCTGATTCAACGAAATAGAAAACTACTGGAAAGCTTGAAACTAGGCAAAGACTTTGGATAAAGTTTCGGTAAATGTAGACATTAAAGAAAAATGGGATAAGGAATAAATTGTTTTGCTGCTCTCATAATGAACGAAATCTAATCTTGTTGGTTCGAAAAACACGAGACCAATTAAGTCTTTATTTTGACATGGCCACGAGGTAGTTGATAAAGGGAGCGAAGCAAAGTTGACCATTCAAATAAAGTAGGTAATTAAAGAAATTATAAGCCTTTAAGGTAAAAACAGAAAGTAATTATTGCTTAATATTTTGATGAAATATTATAATGAAAAGAAAGAATAATTAATGTTTATATTAAATTATTCCCGTGTGCTTTGTTGTACGTGGAGAGAGTGGACTACATTACATTTACTCGGGGAAAAAATGTGCTTAGAATATAAAAGAGCAAAACATTTACCAGTAATATCTTAACTAGGCGAGAATAATTTGTGAGCTATTATATGTAAGGATAATATTTATAAAAATATTCAATATTTAAAATTATTTCTGTATTTTTGGAATTTAATTTAATTTTTGTAGTCATAGATGATTTTTCGTAATGAGTCAAATGTATTGTATAGTACATTCATTATTCGATAGTTTTTATTAGAATAAATCCTATTTTGATATTTTTTTTGTATAAAATGCAATAGAAGCTATTGAAAAAATTATATTATATTAAAATATTTTATGTTCTTGTTATTATTAGCTAAACATCAGAAAACTTTTCGTATAAATTATAAATTCAACAGTTATTTGTTGTACAAAACTAATATTTACTTTTGTAAGCCTTAAATATAAAAGTTTTCAACGTATACTTTAGCTGAATAAGCTTAAAATTTATAAATTGTGATAAATACACATGCTTAAACTATTTACAAATAGTTTATGATAAAATAGTTTAAACACACTTTCAGCACGCAAAGTATACTCGATGTTTCGAAATATTATACTGTCGCCTTTACATCGCTTTTTAGTGCTATAATTTTCAAGTAAACTTTTGTTGGTTTTATTTTGATATGATTTTAAAAAATCTAATTAAATATTTCATAAAAAATTATTATATTAATACAATTTTTTAAATAAGTCTATTACACAGAAATCGCCTGGAAACTACTTTGAACTCAATTGAAACTGGTCTCTATAATATATTTAATTCTAAAAACAAGAATAAAAATATTAAAAAACAATTATATATTTTTATTTTATTTAATTCACAAAATTTGAAAAAATATGTTTACTACTTTTGTGCATTTTAACATTTACTTATGATTTTTTTATTTAATAAACTTAATTTTTTATATTAATATTTTATTTACAGTAGGTATAAATGCAGTAAATACTGTTTTTTTTCTAAAATTTTTTACTAAGTCTAAAAAATTTGAGTTATATCCAATTGTGTACAGCACAAGTCAAAAGTTGCAAATATTATAACACTACATTAATAAAATACTTTAAATGCTTATTTGTGGTGTTAGTATTATCAAATTTAAATGTGAATAATAAATTAATATTCATATTTACATCTCATCCAAGCAATATTTTTATTCAAACAAACGAACAGGTAAAAACTTAACCTTTTTTGCAAAGACAGTAACAATCACTTATTTAGTGTAAATGAAAATCTTTAAAAGAACTTTGACCTTTGCTCAAACGGAGATAAACATTGCATTTTTTCATATTTTATGTCAGTTCTTTTACTGCATCCTTTCATGGCCCATCTAGATGCAGTCTTTCGGTCAGTGATTTATGCTATTTAACCGTACAGAACATTAGATACTCTAGATTTTATAGTATTTAAATAAAGTCATCAGGATGTATAATTAATTTCCTGAACAAAAAATCAGAAAAATTAGTAATAATTGTATTTAAAAGTTTTTGCTCAATTGTATATGCAGAAAAAAAAAGTTAAAGTATGAATTTTAGCTATATAAACATTATATATATACAGTATTTCAGCTATGCAATTCAATTAAAAGTTTGATCTTATTTAATATAAGTTATAAATATATATTTACATCAAAATAATTTTATCTCTTAATTTCTCTTAAGAAACTGACTAGATTACAATTAAATAGCATACGTTTAACCGTAAACAGACATCATTTTTTAACTTATATAAAGTCTTAACGAAAAAATTGAACAGTATTTTTAATTATATCATGCAAAACAATCTTTCAAATACTCAAAGAAAAATAAAACTATTAATTTTTCGTCATAGCAATCCAATAAAAATCATATAAAACTAGAAATATCATAACAATGATCAATTTTTATGTCAAAATTTTCTGTTGTTTTTAAAAAATGTAAAAAAACTATGAAACTAAATTTCTGAAATATTTTATTATTAAAAAAATAAACGAAACACTAATAAATAAAAAGAGAAACTCCAACTAGTTTCGTGAAATATCTTGCATTTGGTTTGTACTTGAGGAAATGTTTAGAGGTGGAACATTGATCTCAGTCGTTTCTTCTATCGTGAAGTCCAATACAAGAATCGAAAATTTTGAAAAGATAGAAAAACTTCTGTTCATTAGAAGCATACCCAAATCTTGGTGGTCAATTTAGGAAAATCTTCATGTGAATCACATTTCATTCATTTCTCAACTGAAATATCAAAGAAATTTATTCTGCATTTTCATATTTTTTTAAATTAAAGGCGACAGTTAATTATATTTTATGTAAAAATTACCGTCCGCTTCTACAACTTAATTGAATTTAAATGACTCAAAATCGCCAAGAAATATTTAAAAGCACTTTAAAATAGATTGTAATAAATTGCTATAAATTTATATAATTATTTTTACAACATTTAAAAATCTTTCACGTATAATTTATTTAAATTTTCAAAGTTTACTGCTATGACATTCAGTTTTATTATATTATGTATATCGATTGATTCTTCTGTAAACTATTTTCATTTTGTTACTCCATTTTATTGTCTTTCGTTTCTTTTGTGTTTTCCATTCCTTTGTAACTGCTACCATAAGATAAATATACTATCAGATAAATTAAGTACCAGTTGATTGATATTTTGATTGAAAATGAAAACTCAAATTTTTAATTATCGAAAATCATACAATTATATCTTCCATTATAATTTTGTAGAAGAAATTGATGTCTAGTTGGATAATATAAAAGCAAAACTATAGTTCCAGTTTTACTTTGATTAATATTAAATTATATATATATAATTTAATCAAAGTAAAACTGAAACTATACTTCTGGGTTTATCTTCAAGCAATATATTAGTATATAAACTAATTATGGCAAATCATATGCTGTATATTTATTCATTAAGATAGAAAAATCATTATAAATATTTATTAAAAGCTAGTTCTTTAATTTTGTTTATTTATCGATTCTTTATGCATATATTATGTACAAATTTACAATAACATTAAAATGAAAACTTTCCTCTTTTTGAATTCGGTATATGATAAGTATATTTTTATTATTGATTTGTTATTTTTATATTTAAAACCATAAAAATTTTATAATTTTAATCTACATAATATTTTCAGAAAAATAAATAAATTTTGTGTTATATAAATAAATTATTTTATCCTGGAATAATATAAAAATAATCGAATAATCTTAATGAAAAAGTTAATACTTTAATAATTATATTAAATATTTATTATCGTTAGTTGTAATTCTATTATTAATTTGCTTTGTAATGATACTTTAAAAGTGACTAAATTCTTTTCTGATGAAACGCCATTCAATAAAATGTAAATCGTGTATGAAAACCGAAATTAAATATGTTAATTTATAATTTACATTCTTTAAAATATTTTCATAGTAATTGAATTTAGTAATTTTAACTATAATCAGTGATATTTTTTAATTATCGCATCATTAATTTTATTTAATGACAAACTTATCTTATATTCCTTTATACGAATAATATTAATCGCTTGAGAATTATTTTCGGATCTTGTAATTAACAATTACAAGACATTACTACCACGTACTGTATTTTGTAATTGATCGTCTACTGGGCTTATATTTAAAAAATTTAACTTTAATTTTAATCGGCTTAAATAATAAAGTTTTATTTGTTTTTGCTTAACTTTTAATTTCAATTTTGTTATAAATCTCACTCTACGAGAATGTACTATTTTATTTAAATTTTATGAATTTTTCAAAAAAAAAATAATATATAAATATGAGGTAAAATGGATGAAAAGTTCATTTGTATCTTTTTCAAATAAATATAAATTTTAACAACAAACAACTGAACCATTTTAAAACTTTAGTTAAGGATATACATTTTTGTTACTAGTAACAGTACAGTATATTTTATATTCATTTCTATCATTGTATCTTCATTATATGGTTTGCTTGTCTGAAAGTTTAATAAACAATAATAATTATTATATTCACTTAGGCTAAAACTATATAATAACATACATATATATACTATATGGTAGTATCAGTTCTAGGCACCAACAAAGCAAGCATCTTCTTGGGAAGTACTGTACTGTACAATACGTTTTCAGACACAGCTTCTTGTAAAAATAATTCTGTAAAAACTAAAGTAATTGTATTTTGTATTTAACATAAATAAATAAATTTTAAATATATTGGTTGGTAAAAAAATCTTGTGCCGGTTCTTATGTATTTGCTATGACAAATCTGAAAATGTTCATTTTGTGGAATAGGAACATCAACTGCCAATTTTCACGAAAGCAGCAAATTTTGAATTGTCTATTTCGTGAAATCTGCATTTTATATTCTCCAGTAAGATATTGATATTTCTTTCATGTATTGGAAAAACGTAAGACAGATTTCTCTTAGTATAGTCTTTTTACTTGATTATTACTTAATAAGTAAAAAGACTATACCAAAATGAATCTATTTTACACTTTGTAATGATGCTTATTACGTACTATACACATTACATTAAATGCTACGTCATGGCTTAAATATACACAATAAAAAGTAATTAATCACAGTGAAAACTTTCAAATTAGAAACTCCTTAACAACGCTAAGCCAAAACGAAACAAAATGAGCTTTTCGAGTACGTAAGTTCATAATTTTACCACAATGTTGTCATTGAAAGGATTGCCAATTTTGTGAAATCTGCACATTAACTACAATTTCACAATTTACGCAAAATTTTGCCTGTTTAATGAAATGGGCAACATTCCTGATTCGGATCTACATGTACAATATAAGGAGTTCGTCTAAACATTATTGAAAATGCCTGTATCATGCCTGAATGTTTCGATTACGTACGACAGATATGAGATGAGAATTAATGAATCCGTCTAATTTGTTGCTTTTGAATTTCACTAGAATAATCTAGAAGAATGACTTACGAAAAGCTTGTTGATCTTGTTTGCCATCCATTCAACAAATTATTTCAAATTCGATTTAGAACTTAATGCCATTCATTGTCATTTAGCATTTCTTCTTCACTTATTCAATGAACAATACTTAAATATTCTTTCATAATTAAAAACTTTTAATCCCTTTAAGAATAATAATTGTTACAGAAATAAGTAAACGATATCAATTCTCATTTTTAACATTTTAAAATAAAATTTTATACTTCTAGTTCAAATTAAATATAATGGTTTTCAGACGCCATATTAAAAAATCATGCAATAAAAATTTAGTAATTATATACCATAAAATTAATTATTGATAGAGACAAAATTAATCAAATATCTATTACCGTTAAGATTAAAAGCTTTTATTTGAAGAAATAAAAAAGAATGTTGAAACGATTTGACGAAATTGTATAGAATTATCGAGAAGTATTATTGACATGCCAATGAAAAAAGATTATGGAGATACTTGTCTGCCATTTCTATTATATTGGGCTGAAAGTTGATCATGACAAAAGAAATTCATAGAGGAGCAAATGCATTTGATATGTGGTGGTGTAGGCGTATTCTAAAAGTAGGATGTACTGATAGGATTAGGAGTGATGAAATTTGGCAAAGAGGAGGTGAAGGCTATTCATTGGCAGAGAGGTAATCAAAAGTTTTCTGACCATGTATCCGTATTCTGAGGAGGACTAGCGTATAAAAAGAAGACCAATAGAATGGCTGACAGTGCTGAAAGAATAATGGAAGATAAGGCTATGTGAAAGGTTAAAGAGGACAAGAGAAAACAGACGGGGCATTTCGTGGCGGAGACTTTCAATAAGGGAATGCTAAAAAATATTTAATACATACAATTAGAAGTAAAACGATTATTTCAATTTTTATATTTAAAACAAATTTATATCGCCGAATAATTCAATACACGTTAATTGTAGTAATTATTTTGATTTACATTAATTATATCTTTGATTTCTCAATTTAAAAATTTTTAGGTCGCAATTTGAAAAAAATTGTAGACCTGTAAATTTCCACTGTCATTTTTCTGTCTGTCTGTCCTTCCTACATCTCGAAAATGGTGGTAGTCGAAGGGTGAAACCATATATGGAAAGCTTAGGGAGAGGAGACCCCGATTAACAATATAGATACGTCGTCAGTTTAAACCAGAAATTACGTGATTTTAATTTATTTCCCCAGGACGGAGTTAGATGACCGAAAGTATATATATTTTTAAATAACTTAAAAATTGTATTGGCATTGGCACGATTTCACATTGGACGATGTCACAGTAAATAATTGCTCGTTATATATTTATTATTGAAGTGAAAATTAATTTAAAAAATAATGTAACGAAAAAATTGTTTGCGCAGTATAATTATTTTTTTTATAAGAGTAAATAAAATAAGTAATGAAGTATTTGATAAGATTTTATGTATTTATTTCATTTTAACTTTATATTCGCTCAATTATTTAAAAATAAATATTTGGAATTGTAAGTAGATATTAATTCTTCTGAGAAAACTGAATTTGACGAATGGCATTACTTTAGGAACGTTTTTAAATATACGGTTTTCTTTAGAGATTCTGAAGAAAAGAAGACAACAATATTATTAATACAAGTAACCGTGTATCAATAATTATAAATGTATAACTAATATTATAAGATCGAATTTTAATATTATAAGATTGATATTTCATTATTGCTGTTTGTAACGCTTATCAAAGATAGGTTTTACAGTAGTTCTGTTTCTGTAAACATAAATAAAACTTATAATATTGTAATAATTTTAACAAGTACTGCATAAACAACTTAAGAGTAAATCATTAAGAAAATAATTCTAATTTATTAAAAGTATAAAATTATCATAAATAGTTTATATTATATTATTTATTGTGTTATTAAATAATATATTTAATGTTAATGGAAAAATTTCAAAAATTGCTGGGCATAACTACTTATAAGGTGTTCTCTATGTATGAAATTCCGAATTTGAACTTGGTCAGACTCTATAACTTATTATAGGAAGGGTTTAGACATAGTTCTTTCGTCCTTCGGAGGATCAGGCTCGCTTGTAATAGGAATAAATGTAACAGGTCGTATAATATGCTGGGTGTACCGAGTTAATAAATCAATTAATTAATCAATCAATATTGTTGACTTTATCAGACAAACATCAATTTGAACTTTTTAACGATAATAACAGTAATTTTATTAATTACTATTAATGCAATATGAATAACTAACTGTAAGTTAAGTAACGTTTTCATAATATCGGTAAAGAAAGAATTTTACAAATCAATTTAAATCACTTAGTCAAAATCCGTTAAATTGATAAATACCAATATAACAATATATCAATATATTTAACTATCATATTTTTAATGTTATATATATATACAAATATAGTACATTACAAAAGTAAGAATTGTTCAAGAATAATTTCTTTCTTTATTATTATAGTATTTTATAATATCTCGATGCAACAATTTCGATTATCAAGAGAAAAAACTATAAAATTACATATAGAGAATTTCTAGAAATCTTCTATAAATATTTGACTTTCTTGTAAACTGTATTTTGTATATTTTAAAGAATATATCATCAAAATTTGACATTTCGTATTTTTAAATTATGTAAGATAAACAACTAAGTGCTCAGGTTTTTTAACTTGAGGCATTTGAAATGAAATGCCTTAGAAAAATTAACAAAACAGTAACAGAATAGAAACAACAAGGAAAGAATTAAATTATCAAGGTACAATTACAGATTATATATAATATAATCTGTAATTGTACAGTGCCTGCAATGGTTTAGATACGTAGAAAGAATGTATCCATCAAGACCTTCCAGACAGGCTACGTGCATCCAGATGGGAATAAAAAGCCAAGGGGTCACACAAGGATAAGCTGGATTGAAAGCATTAAGAAATATTTCTAAATGCGGTCATATAGAAATCTCACTAACCTGGTTAAAGAGAGGGAAAGCTGGAAAAAATTTATCAATAGGAGGATGCGACCCGTCACAGATTAATGACAGGAAGAAAAAAAAATAACATAAATAATTTGACTATTTACTAAACAATCGCATATTATTCCATACTATTTCAGATTATTGATATTTTATATTATTTCTGTGGTAAAAACGTAACGTTTGGTAGTATGATTCTTAGAATTTTACGACAGAAAGTTTTCTAAAATTCAATGCTAAGATTAAATTAATTATGGACGAAACTCATACATTAGTAAAAATAAATTACAATTAATATTGATTTTTAATAATTGTGCTTTTATTTGTTTAGTAATGTAAATCCACATCACTTAGCCAAAACCTTTACTTTTCATTCATGTCCATTATATCCCATCTGCGAATTTTCACAATTATGTTTTAACTATTGAATTTTTCCTTAACATGTCTCGAAAGTATATTTTTTAAATTTTACTGAATTATCAAATAAATTGTTTTTATTTTTAATTTCAACGATGAAATGTATAAAAAATTGACTAAGTTAACAAATCAGATCTGAAATCGATATCTCCAATTCTATGAATAAGAAAGGTGTGTAAAAGTTACTATTTAATTGCTTGGGGACTAGATTTATCAATGATTATTAAAATAATTTTTAAATAATTAAGCCTTTGGTTGGAAATGTTTTTATTTCTGTTTTAATATAATTACATCTATATAATTTATCTTAATTATGATTACTTTGATAAAGCAGCTTAGCAATGGTAATCTTTTACAAGTGTTATCTCAATTTTAATAGTAATAAATAATTGTAAATAAGTATAGCCCGGAGGAAGAAACGTTTAGCATATCACAGATAAACTTTTGTTTTCCTCTATTTTTCTCTCGGCAGTATTTATTAATGTCACTGACAATCTTCCATTCTTAAAATGATTCTATCATTATTTGAGAATGGAAGATTGTCAGTGGTATATAATCTTTGACGTGATAGTACCATTCCTTTTATTATTATATTATTAATATTAATGAGCGGAGCAACAAATTCTTTTTACCTGGGAGCTACCGTAGATAACAAGTAGTACGTTCAATCGCAAGTAACTAGGCAGATGAATTTTCTTAAGAAAAACTGTTAACATTAACAATATTGATATTCAAGAACATTTGAATTTTCAAAAATATCTTCATATCGAACACCAGACTATTCAACGTTTTGATCATGAAGAACTCAAGTAGCGATTGTCAACAAAAAGAGCCAAAATAGTTTAGATTGAATTGTTATATGATGAAACTTGGAACGTTCATATATCTCAATTTAAACTTCTTGACAATAGTGTAAATAAATTCAATAAATAGTGTAAGGAAATTCTATGGATCGGCATCAAAAGATAAGTATTTTGTTGATAAAAAAGCATTATTTACTATGATATAATAAACTGTAGTTATTACTATAAAATCCTGTAAGATAGCTGCAAAAACATTGAGAAACAAGCACATCAATTACTTTATTTCCAGGTGATTATTTAACATTTAAATTTCACTACATTAAAACTCAATAACTTCGAAAAAAAATTCGTTTCATATCTAGTTTTTAGTAATTGCCATTGCCTGAAGAAGTTTCCTACCTTTTCATAATAAATGAAGAAATGTAATTTGAAATATTATTGGCGAATACATCAACCCTTGTGAATGGTGGTTAAGTAAATTTGCATAGCTTCTGTAGAATATCATATCTATATTTTAATTTTTTTAAGTGAAATTTATTAGAATTTACTTAGAAAAAATTGAGAAGTAAATTTTTCGAAATAAACTAATTAATTGCAATTTTCGTGTGCATGCAAGACAGAAAAACAGAAAATAAAATATACTCATGAAACTCTAAGATATTATCTTTGTCTTTAAGGATGTAAGGACTGTTCATAAAATAAATCATAAATCTATCTGAAAATATAAAAAATCTAAGGCAAGTGAACAACAGGAACTTGTCTTAGCTAGTAAATACATAATACTTCAGTATATAACTTTGATTTGAACTGGACTTTAGTGTAATCAACAGAGATCTCCTATCTGGAACAGGTATACTCTCAGAGGGCGCATTTCTCTTGTGTTTGAGATTGTTGCTACTAACATCACGCCATCCGAGACGAAGCGTGTCACATTCTGAACACGATTGCTTGCGTTTATTAAATCTTCCGACACTTTCCAAAATACTTGTGATCAGTTTCAATATCTTTCCACCTCGTTTTCTTTCTCTATTTACAATGTAAAAGAGCAAACGTTTTATTAAGATTTTTATTTAAATTAAGTTCTTATTCATCTTTATAGACAAACATCACGCCAAAATTTCGAGATGCTGATTGTCTTTCCACAATAGTTACCATTTTTTATAATGACAAATGAAACCTTTTCCACTCTTGTATCGCATCCTAGCAATAATACTCATCCTGCTGTGTCGTTTATATAATATTTCAATCTTTTATACAGATAAACGGTTTAATATTATTCTGGGTATAGACCAAAGAAGAGAATAAACAGTTTGTCACGCTTTATCATATTGATAACTTCACATCACGCAATTCAAATGTAAGTACAAATTTACAGCGATATACATAAATATAATGAATACAGTTTTATTTCTTCTACATACAATCGAATCAATTCAAGAAAAATATATAACATTTTGCTGCACTAATTTAATAAAATATTCGATAGTTTCATCTTAATTATATAATCATAAGTAAAATTGTAAACATTATATTTATTCCTAACGTTAAAAATAATAATTAAACTTGTGAGATCTCTATATAATGAAAGTTATACGACCCTTGACTGCTTGATTATTTCCATTTCGAGTAACATTGTCGTGAAACTATTCACATGGGAAAGATTATTGCTAAATTAAAGCCAAATCTCTCTTAGTAATTTTCAAAGCAGGAACGGAAACGGTACTACTTGACCCATTTTATTCATTAAACGTGCTAGAAATATAGGACTCACTATCTAACATATTAATAGCGTAATTATATCAGTGTTAATAGCATAAAACTTTTCAAACGGTTAAAAAAAAATAGTTAAAAACGAACACGAACATCCTCCTCCATAACGTGTAACGATGCTTAAACACTAGCAGATTATAATAAATGCGTTAATGAAGCTTAATTGTGATTAATAAAGCATAATTTTCCATTATTAATCGTAATTAAGATGCGCTTTATTTTATTAATTTAAGTATGTTTAAATATTTAATGTTATATATTTTCAAACATAAATTTCGTATTTAAAACCCTGAACTGATTTAAACATAAGGTGTATCTTATAATTATATTAATAATTTTAGAAATTAATTAATATAATTAACTTCTCTTAAAGTCGTCTCTTAAATTAATATACAACGTAATATAAGCATTTATCAAATTGATAAATTATACTAATTTCCATTGCATCTCATTAGCAGAAAACTTGTTTGATAGACGTAAATTTAGAGAGTGTTACTACAACTTCAATTTTATCATTTCAAGAAACGACAATAGATTAAAGGAATTGTTTCAATTAAATAATTATAATTTTCAAGTATTGCCAATAACAAGTTTAACTAATTTACTTAATTAGTCATCATCTCTTAATGATAAATTTTCTAATAACAATTATATTCGTTAGATAATCAGCCTGACTAAAGGATAACTAGAGTAAATATGATTACATAAAACAATTATTTGTAAAAAAAAAATATTTTTAGATTATTTTTCAATTTTAATTTTTATATACGAGTCTATTTTTTATTTTCTTGGTTAAAAAATATATATTTAAAACTTTGAAAATAATTTTTTAAGCTTTAATTAACGCGAAAATAATAATAATAATAATAAAAATATTTTTCTGAAGTAATTAATTTCTGAAATCGAATTTTTATAAATTAAATATAAACTTTAAAAAATATTCTTTTAATATTTACGTTTATTTAGGATTTTTACTATGAAAATAACAGAATATTAAATTAAATAATTATTGTTTCCATTATTCATCTCCAAGCAATTTTATAAACCATTTATCTCTTTAACAGATGTTTCAAAGTGTCACAGCAATGATTCTATATTTACAAAATTAGTAAATTTATTTCAGTTTTGAATAATCAGATACACAATAGATTAAAATTTCTAATTTTACTAATTTTCTACAATTAAAATCGAAATATATTCAATTAAATATACATATGACTGATGAAAATATATATTCAATTACAGTATTTTTAACAGCGTAACATATATTATTAATCAAAATTACAACTCTATAACATAAAATAATGAAGATACTTTTTAAAAATGTTTTAACAATGTTTTTATCATGACATTTAACGAAATTTGTTCATATCTTTTTATTTATTTTTTTCTCTCGTTATACATTATTAATAGAGGCGGTAAGTATAATATTTATCAATGAAAAAACAACATTAAATTTTATTCTCAACATATTCTTATACGAAAGTAAATTAGATTTACAAATTAGAAATACAATAAAACTGAAATAATACACCAGTTTTAGCAAGCGAGCAAGAAATTGTCTTCTACAGTTCAAATAATTACAAGATAATTTATATACTTTATTCATTACTAACATCCTCATCAAATATTGTATCTACAGGAGTAAAACCATTATATCTAATTCGAAGAAAGCTCGAGGGTCTCCAGAGGTTTAAATGGATCCCAAATTGAACATGAAAGAGAAAGGATCGGTTTAGTGGGATTTCAACAAGCTAAATGGATCGAACAGAAATGCTCTTGCCAATATATAAAACACTCACCAAACAGAAAATTAAAAACGAGGCAGTAAAGTAGATTTAATGGAGAAAGAATCATTACAACAAGATTGTTCTCTAAAAGCGATTAAAAAATCACTGTGGAAAGTATAAAAATTATAAAAGAAGACATTAAGAGATGGAAAATGATCGCATGAAATATTTTACAGATCACATTAATGATATTTTCGTGATTTTTAAAGCAATTCGATTAAGACACGTTCTCCAGAGATTTTTTTATTCTGTAAAAAAACTGAAAATTTTAATGGTCACTTAATTAAAACTAATTGCGATGAATTTTATACTAATTTAATTTCTTGGCCCATATATTAAAAACTATTGTTACTAGTTAGGTCTTGAAAATAATCAAGATAAAAAATAAATTAGAAAATTTTCTATAGTAAAAAGTAATTAGATGTATTTTTTGTTATTACATTTTTATGACGAATTTATTAAATTTTGTGTACATTTATGTATTTATGAAATGTTACGAGAGATAATAAAGATCGTAATCTATAATATATATTAATATATTAATAAAATAAAATAGGCCTATATTCTCCATTAAATTTTGTAAAATTTTCTTATAATTACAATTTTTTATTAATGTTAGAATTAATTTACAATAATAATAATAACAATAATATATTTAAATAAACATATGTGAAAAAATGATGAATATCTATAGAATTTCTTTAATATAAGAGCTGTTTAATTTAAATATATTAATATTAACTTGCGTGTTTTATTTTGTAAATTCTATATTTAATGATATATAAATATTAACAATTTAAATCAGAATAAATCGGATAAGCATTGAACATAATCTTAGAATAATTGTAGGATTACCTAAAGATGCAAGGCACAATTTAATGTGATAAATTAACGAAATCATACTTAAATCGGTTTATTTTCAATTAATTTTTGATATATCTTGTTAATTTCCTTGCAAAAGATGTTTGTTTTGTAGGAATAACCGTGAAGGTAGATTGCATAATTTACAATATATCAAAATTAATACAGAGGCATAAATTTTGATAGAGTGTCGCGTCATAAATTTCAAAAATAATCTACCTCAAAAATGATTTAAATTTTTATTGTATTCAACTTTTATTATATTTCTTTCAAAACTAAATTTTCCTATAAAATTTTAAAAATCGTCAAGAGACACCACTGAAAATAAAATTTGATCAGAATCGATTTATAACAATTTTCTGCATTTTTAAACAGAAATAAAAAGAATGTTAACATTTCTTAAGGTAAAGATTTTTTTTTTTTATACAGAAAAATGATTTAATAAATTTCTTAAAATATCATTAGCTTTTTATATTACTGTAAAGGTTATTAAAACCTTTTTATGGAAACTAAATCTTATTGATTTTTCTTTTTTCCAATCAGAATTTCTTTTATATTTTCTTAAGTTTAAAGTGTTTCATTTTCTTTTCATTTGAATTTTAAAATCCATTATTCATAAGTGAGATCGTATTTAAAATATTCTGAATATGACTATTATATTTTAGATACATGATAAATAGCTATGGTAACAGAAACTCCAAGTTCAGCAGCCAGCACTCTTCCACAAACATGCAATGGTACAGTAGGTCAATCTTTAGGAGTTCCTACACAACTGGAAGTGTCTATGATTGGAAGCGATGCCCTTAAACTAACACCAAATTATTACGCTGGAGGAATTTATGGCTGGAGAAAGCGATGTCTATATCTTTTAGTCATTATGCTGTTAATTGTTGTTGTTATTAACATGGCTTTGACAGTATGGATCATCAAAGTACTGGATCTGACAACGGTAAAGGATTTCTACGATAAAAACATTCCAATGATTGCATTAATTATTAAATATATAACTTAAATTTTAGATAAAACCATGTAATTTATTCATTAATAAATATATTGATTAATTATTTTTTCAAGGCCGGTATGGGGAGTTTAACATTTACAAAATATGGCGCACAAATTCAAGGAGAAACAGAATTTCTAAATTCTTTACAGGCAGCTAACATTCAATCGCTTAACGTAATATCATTATTTGGAATTTAATGTTGTATATTAATAACATCGTTTAGATTTATAATCTATAAACGAGTTTATTCCACGTTTAGAATCATCCTCTGAAGTTAGAATCATCAGGAAACATCTCTTTAATGGCTGTTGATTATTTCGGAAATCCAACTAATAAACTAACACTTGGTAAGTATTAAAATGCTTATAATCAGTTGATTATAACTAATTGTTTAAACTAATACTTAGTATTATGCATTTTCACTTATCAATAATTATAATTTATAAATACTTAATGGATTTTATAAAGATATATTTAAGGCATGTAGAACTAGGATTAAGGTTTTATGGTTCAATAATTTTAAATATAATTTTATTAATTTTTCAGATATAAATAGATAAAAATAAAGCATTAAAGTTAGGAATAAAATTTTAATATTTTATTAATATGTTTACTTAATAACCGCAATTATCAGACGGTTGTTTTTGATATTTTTTGCGCTGAAAGTAGAAAACTTTTAAGAATTTACTTTATTTTTTAAAATAAAAAGATTTAATATTCAATATTTATTGTTAAAAGACAAATCGAGCTTTTCCATGCGGTAAACTTTTATATCGGAATTTCAAAGATGACACATAGAAAAAAATTATTCAGTAGTTTGTGGTTAATAATAATGAGATGTGCAAAAAATCTGAAGCTTACAGAAACCAAGTTGGAAAAAGCAAGAAGAGATTTGCTTTTAGCAATATATTCAAGGTAATAGTGCATAAAAGAGACCGAATGAAAATTAGAATGACATCGATTTTTCTTAAAAGAACAGACAATTGACCGTTACGAATCTAAGTATCCATTGTACTGTTTAATTTCGTTGTTCGCTCCGCATCATTACGATCTTCTTCGTCAAGTTAGTTCATAACACTCGAAAATATCGTTCTCCACTCCACTACTAACACTCTTGGTTCGGTCTTGATAACTATCCACTTCTGTTCAGCGTCATTGCACCAACTTCATGTTTGCAATAAGAGAATCATTTCCAGTTGCATTTCCGCTACTAGAACAGGAAATATCCGGATGTTTCCGGTTCGGAAGAAAGTAATATGGAAAGTATAGACGAGAAAAACTAGTATCTTTAAATAAAGACGGACCCATTGTAAAGACAAGATTTTCCGATAAGAAGAAAAGTGACTTCAATTGCGTGACTGTTGGAGAATATCGTGACTGTTAGCTGGATGGATAACATCCCTTTTTTCGTTTATTACGTGGTCCAGACCGATTATCAATTAAACGTCTCTTTTCTGTTGGAATTTGGTTCCTTTAATCACCTCTTGTGATGCTGATCGTGCTTGTGGGTGGAACTGGCATTGTGTGAATCTTGGATTTGCGTGCTTATAAAGTCGCCACGCAATTGATCGTTATAATTCTTTACTTTGAAATCGTTCTCAGGATGACTTAAGTGCCGAGTTTCAAAGTTTTCAAATTGACTTGAATTATTGTCTCTGCTTCTTTAAAGATATTGCTAGCAAATTATTTTTAGAAATGCACTACATTGAAAATCCGCACTCTAAAACTCTTTTCATTTTCTGTTTACGGTAATTATATATTTCCCCCGTGTAACTGTAATTATTTTTTGAATTATGAATTCCAAATGAAGTGTTTAAATATAATATCAAAGTTAAACTTTCAGCTATTACTGCAGCAGTGAATATTCTTAATTTGCAAAGCCTTAGTTACTGAAAGAGATTTTACGTTAATTCTATTTAATGCAATCTTAAAGATCAAAGCATTTTATAGCACAGTCGAAGGATGTTTAACTTCATTATAAAAGTTACGTAAAATCAATTTACAGATGATAAATTATATATAATTACACGTTTTTCTAATGAAGAAAGTTATGTTAAATTATTTAAAATTGTACACGAATTAGTATTCATACTATTACGTAACGCACTAAGAATATTTGCATTTTAAACAGTACGATATTCATTTAAACTAAATATAAATTTAGTTTTTCTTATTTTAATTGGTTTATATATATGTATTTGATTTTGAAGACAATAGTAGCGAATGCAGTTGTTTAATCATCTCGGAAGAAAGAAGTAAGAAAAATAAGAGAGATTTATGGCTGCTTTAATCGCTATTGTTCGGATTGGCGATTAATGCAAGGTAAAGAAGTTATTGTAGAACTGGTAGACGATCAATACCCATCCTACTTGCTAAATCATTTCTCGTTTATCTAGGTCTCACTCGTAGATTATATTATTTTTTTGATGATGTAGCAGAGCCTGCTTCACTAACGACTTTATCGACAATAAGGAGTTGCCATTCTTGCATTAGCTGCTCGACCTTTAAAAAGCTAATTGGCTCATTTGTTTAACTAACATAACATATATTCTTAATTTATAACCGATTAATTTAAATACTGCGAAGGAAAACTCCTTAAAGTCTAAAAATATGAATTTTGGTGATAGGTTTATTAAAACTTTTAAATAATACATTTAATACTTGTAATAATCTTAAAGTTTTCTTGGGATTTTGCTCTTACAATCATTTGCATAACTATTTGCATATTTTAAGAAAACTCTGAGCATTCGAATATCAAATTTAATCTAAAATCGTAACTGTGCTCTGTGAGAATTTGCACATCAAACGAATGCATATCCAAAGGGGAATAATTACGTTATCTGGTTCGCACATTTGTTCGCTTATCTTACAAAACTGTGTCGTTGATAACTAAACTTGGAGTTTATACTTATTAAAGTTATAGTTGAATCAATATATATGCGGATAGACTGCTTCAATCTGATTGAATTAAAACTTCCGCTTTATAGGAAATCTCTCTCTTCTTCAGAGAACTTGTTGAAGAATCTCAGTTTTTAATATAGACTATCCCTGTATGAATTTCTGTAGAGCAGATAGATGGCTTTTGCAAAAAATATTTAAAATTGCCTATATACTTATAACTAAATTTATGCATCTGACATTGATATTTATCTCATACTGTATCAATATTATCTTGATTCTTTTCCATTAATGTCACCGAAAGTTTTAAATATTTTTTTTCATTAAAATAAGATAGAAATGTTTGCTCGAGCAGAATATTCAATACAGGTAAAAACATTTAAATTTGCTTACTAATTCATAAGAATGTATCTTTGAATATAAATAAATCGAATTGGTATAGACTTGTTTGTTATTAAACTTCTAAACACAATTTTAAAAATTATAATAATTCTGAACTCGAAATAAGATTGCTCAGCATGGATGATCTACCTAATGGAAAATACACTACTTGAACTGTAACTATCTACGAACAAGCAGGAAGATGGAGTAACATTTAAACTCAGATTTCTCTAATTGTTCTTCATACAATAAACTTAATATTTGGCTAAAACTTAACAACAAATCTAAGATATTATAATAAAAAAATTAAGTAAAAATATTTATATAAATAATGATAGAAGATTTATTTTTTTATTTTCTAACCAATTTTTATTCTATCATCATACAGAATTTCTTAAATTAAGCAATAAATATTCATATTTGTAATAATAAATTATATTCACAAAGATAAAGGCGTATATAATATTTCTTATTTAGTTTTAAAATTTGATATAGCCTATATTATACATCTTTCAATTGTTAACTAAATAAACATATTTTTTAACATCACAAATTATAAAAAAACTTTTTATTTTATATCAAATAACGAAATGATTTAATAATGTGTGTATTTTTCTACAAAGTTTAAAAAGCATTTTTTTTATGTATTTAAATTTTTGAATAGCTCAAAAATTTTTATTTATTTGTATGAGTTACCCTATAAGGTTACACTATACCTTTTCCTTTTCTATTTTATTACATAATGCGGCATTTTGTTTGTGAAGGAAATATTTTATTTATTTTAGATCTTATGCAAATAAAATAAAATATAAATGAAAGTATAAAATTTTATTTATAGAAAGAGCATATTTATTTCTAATATAATCTTTTAAAGATTAAAAAACTGTTTTATTAAAAAATAATTATTTACATTAATTTATTTTTAGAATATTTATCAGAAATTTTATTAAATGTTCATTCTTGATTTAAATTATTAAAACTTCAAAAACGATTTCTATTTTATTAACGTAGAATTTTGTATAAATATTATTTGTAATGCTGTTTATTGAAATGTTCCAAAAATCGTCTATTGTGCAATTTGTTTCATTCTTTATTTACATTCCTAAGACTCCTCTCAATAGATTGTAACCATCAATTAATGATATTGTTGTATCAACTCCGATCGCTATTCTGTGTTAGCTTTGGCAATACATTTATTGACCACCTAAGGGAAGGGAAATCGAATGCACTAAAATATTGACAAAGTAAATCGTGATTAGTTTTCCTCTGCTAATGTACACAAATTCATCAATTCCTTCAATCAAACAAGATTATGTTATAAAATTATCACACAGTTTGTTTTTTAATTAAGGATATTTACTTAAAAATCTATTCTTCCTTTAGGATTGAAAAGAATCTTATCTTTGTTCAACATAAGCTATATTTAGGATTCAAATCTTCTTTTAGATCGTAATATATGGTTTAGAATAGACTTGAAATCCCATAATCTTAAGAAAAAGATGAAGCGCCGTATCCAGCTATATCTCAGAAGATGGGAAATATTTTATGGGGTCTCTTTTTTGTTAACCTGTCTACGAAGAATAACACTTCTTCCAATCATAAATTTAGTTTTATTCTGAATTAAATTTTAATGGGTCAGAATGATAAAAAACATAGCCGATAACGAGAATAAAATGTCTTCAGCATAGTATCAAGTAGTATGCTATTTACATTCTAATTTTTAGAGAAGCAATGTAAAGTTATTGAAAAGCTTTACTATGGCAGAAAAGTAGCAGATAAAGCAAAGCGGACTATTCACGTCTTTGTTCTTTACAGAATAATGAGGTTGCCCATACGACAATAAAATAGTTGATGTGAATATAAACTTTTTCAATCATATGCCTACAAAGCAGTTTAATTTATGATGTGCAAACGTGGTGGAATATAAGCGGAATTTTATATTAAAAAAAAGTCGCTGCTGAAATGAAAGAAAGTAAATAAATAACAACAACAACTCTTCCGGTCTTTGTCAATTACATTTCAGAGAAGTTCCTCTAATAACACATTCGTTTCCATTCGCTAAATCATTATTGTTTCTTCCCGTCAATTGCAGATGGTAACATTCTTCTTCCTTTGTTCAATGCGAGGAAACAAAACTTCCTGAACTTATTGATTGTTTTATTAGCTTTGAATATTATCCAATAATATTTTATCATTAAAGCAATTTTTTTAATAATAGCTCTTATAAATTGTAACAAAATGAAAGATTTTCATTACAACTTCTAAGTGTAAATTGTAATATTTTCTTGTTTAAGTTAAGTAGTACTTTTAGTAATCACAGTATACATTTTATTCTCTTTAACATGTGATAATTGGCACTTAATACAATAAAAGAATGAATTTAAAAATACAGTTTAACGGTAATTAAATGAATATTTATACCTTTTATTAGCAGCTACTACCAAAGCAGCAGTAACTAGATAATTGTTATAATCAAAATAAATTATTGTTATCAGATAAAGTTAAACTTTATCATTGAGAAAAATCGTTGGAGTGGAAACATTGAAGATTAAACGCATTACATCATTGTAAAGTTCTTATTGTTTCAGTAATTAAATATAAATTATATGTTAGTCTGAGTTTATCTTATAACAGTAAGCAAACTAAGGCAACACGTTTGTATAATTTTGACAATTTTCTATACAATTATTCAACAATTTTTTGGAAATCAAAATCAAATCAACATCTTGATTTAGCTCACAAATGATATAACTAATCAATATAACAACACATCCGGTATTTATTACGTCCCCTACGGACATCATCTCTGCAGATACCAAATCGATGTCGTGGCTTTATTAAGTCTATTGATGGAAACGCGCTTCCTTCAGTCCTTTAACAAACGTGTGGTGGATAATTTGGTTGTTTGTGGCTAACAATCTCCTCCAGCCATGCAAAATCCATAATCTGGACCTCGTTAATGTGTCGCCCATTCTCTTCCCGTGGGCACAAAAACATTAAAATGAATGATCAAACTTTATATTCTTCCTTTTCAAATAATCATTCCAAATAGTTTATTTCGGATTAATTCATTTATTAAAATATACAAATTATAAAATAAAATACGGTTTTTATTAGTTTTTTAATAAGATTTCTCGCCGAACTTTAAGCATAAGCTGTTTTAAAATTGGCTTATTCTCTAGAATATTATGAATAAGTAATTAATCCGATAAATTCAATGTAACAAACTAGATTTTTATTTCAATAATTGCGCGGATTAGCAATATAAAAGAATAATAATTGAGAAACATTTTTAACGTTTGTAAATTCTGTTTTGTGCTTGATATTTATCTAAATCGGATTAACTAAAATGCGTTTAACTGCAGAATTCTAATTGGATTGTTTCGCCAAGAAAAGAAAATTAAATATAACAATTTTTACATTTTTATTTTTACCTTTCTAAAACAAACAATCATATGCAACTGTCTATATCATAAACTTTTTGGTAAAGTATTTAATTTTAAATTTAGTATAAATGTTTAGAATTCATTTAAAATTTTTTTAACAGTTTAAGTCTTATTTAGAAATAATAAAGAAGAAATAAATTCGTATCTTTCTAATCTTTATTTTTTTTAAATTCATCTTTACTACCAACCATTAGAGTAAATTATATATTTTTAAAGATTCTTTACAGTTTTTTTTTTCACGCTGAGAACCTAGTTAATCCCCTTTAACCAGAAGAGTTATTGTTTCTGCATTACTGCCATCTTCTAACGATTTCTTTTATAAGGCTTCTATCAAAACAGTCTGTCTTCTTATATTAAAAAAATGACAACAGCATGCCACAAAATATCATTACAATTTATTGTATTTTTCGTTTACACAAAAACAATTTTTATTCGCGTTGAAGATTGTCTTAGTTTGATGGGAAAATCTGCTTTCTTCTCTGTACACTGGAACTGTGTAAATCCGCCATCTGTCAGCACTACACTCCATTCACTTGGACATGACAGAGATTTGGCAGATGCAAGCATTCTGTGGTCAACAGCCTTATCCAAGTGCATTCTATCGATTTGTAATAGTCATAGTTCGACTGTTATGAAATGGGAATCCATCCAAATCTCGTCACAACTTGTCATTAGAGAATCTTTGAATAGATATTTGCTTAATATTTCAATTGAAATTTCTACTTTATTTTAATAGATATTTTAAAATAAATGTGTTTCCAATGTCTAAAATTTACATTTTTGATGTAATTAATAATTATTAATGCAATAATTTATAATCAAGTATTTAATAAATTGTCTATTCAGTTTTGTAACCGTATTAACAATACACCTACTTGTTGTATTTTATATAATTTCAAATATCTGTATCTCATAACAGCAAATTAAGTAAAAAATACTTATAATAAACTAAATGTTATGTTAATAATTGATAAATATATTATATTATAGATGGTTAATAATGATAATTTCTTGCCTAAGAATTTTTTCATACGTTTTTTGAAATTAAAAACATTGAATACAAACTTTACTCAAGAAGTTAGTTTTTTGATATTTTAACCGGAAAAAATTAGAATATTTTATTTAAAAATATTAAAAAATGCAAAAATAATAAAAAGTAATGTAGAAACGAATACACTTTATTGAAATTCTGAAGTAAGTTTTCAAGTATAATACAGAAAAGTTTTCGTGATATGTTTTTACTTTTAATAAATCATGAATAAAATTCCGTATTAATCTTTATACATAAACAATGTTTACTTTTTAAGTTTTGTTCTATCAATATCCAATGTTTTTGTTTACTTTATATGTATTTTTAATTATTCACAATTTTAGGAAATTCGGTTTTAGAAGCAAAAGGAAAGCATTTTTTAGTTAGAGGAAACGTTAGAGGTGTATTATTCCATGTAGAACCTGAAGAAGTTGTTATGTCAGCCAACGGACTAAGAGTATCAGGTACAGTACGTAATCCAATTTGTGATCGAAATTCGTCAGACTGACCAGTAAATGCGACAATTAATTGATCCGAGATTACATCTTTTCTGCGGGTTTTTATGCAATTAAATGATCGTATTGAGTCCTTTTTCTTGTAAATATATATATCAAAAAAGCCAAGAAATTTTAATATGTCAATTTTTATATAATATTTACTTAAAAATACTGTTGCTTTAACTAATTAATGCTAAAACTTTTCAACAGAATCGGGAGGATTTAGATTAGAAGGATCTTTGCAAACAACTTTGTTACGTGGAAGTTCTACTAAAGACTTAAGGTAAACAACGAGGTATTTAAAATAATAAAATGTGCATTTAAATATGCTTAAACATAAATTTTATTGACTTGAAAATTCAAACTAATTTTTATTAGAAACTTACTTTAATTATCAGGCATGCATAATTAAAAGATGTATTTCTTAAATAAATTAAAAAAATTCATTTTGATAAAGTTTTTCATCGAATTTTTATTGATATTTGTGGAAAAAAAAGACTTTTTATTTGAATTAACGAAGATGTTTATTTAAATATATATACTTTTTATAAAATAAATTCAATAAAATTTTTAAAAAATATTTTTCATAAAAAATTCATTAAATCAAAATCGTTCAAATAAATTCTCTGTATAAGAAACTGCTTTAATTTGCATAACAGTGAAAGAGAAATGAATAAATTCAAATCATTGGAAAGGAAAAAACGCGTTCGATTAAATTAATATTATTTCTAGAATGTAGAGACTTTTTAATATATGAGATAGTAAATTTAAAGGCGAATGTGCAGAGAATACAAGACATCAAACAAAACAAACCGTTGTTGAGTAATTCATCGACCATCTAAAGAACATTACCAAAAAGTAATGCACCTTGTCCTTTGCACTCGGTTTCTTCATGCCATTATGCAGAAGATAAATCCCTCCATCAGTTCTCTGCATAAGCGCACATCACTGCTTGTACAAGATATAAAGTCCCATTTCTGTAATTCACCAGTCATTAGTCAAATAATCCTTCCATCCATTTTTCGTAGCACATACGCACTCGCTGGTTACATCGTTCGGTCCCAAAGGAACCTTTAGTGTTACATATCTATCATCGCTTTCGGGTCTAATGGGAACCGTGAAACTCGGGGGAAAGTTACTTCTCTCGTACGGTGTACAGAAAATTGATAAGAAAATAGGAGAACGAAAGATGTTCATGCACTAAACTAATGTTTTAGAAATAAATTTCTTACTTGTTGTTGTTCTTTCGATGCGGCAACAAATCAATTTATCTGGCATACTAATGAAGCTATTGCTTTCTAACTAATGGAACTTTCGCTTGACTTCATACATAAGAAAATTCTTTGTCGAGTTAAAGATATTTATCTTCATAAAAGCGCATTTTTTACATCTTATGTGATGTATCTTAATAAATAATTAATTTTTGAATTTAAAAAAATAACAATTTAAACTACAATTAGCAATATATGAAGTTATTTTTACTTATTATAAATGTGAAAACATGCCTAAAAATTTATGTATTATATTCTATACAATAACATTATCGTTTTTTGTTATTTTCAGGATAGAATCGCCAATGAAAACTTTAGATATTCGGGGAGATGCCAAAGTCGAGATGGAATCGAGAGTTGGAGAAATGAATGCCAATTGCCTTCGAGATATGAAACTGCAGTCCACAGAAGGAAGAGTAATAGTCGAATTACTTCTACTTTTATGATTGATGATATAAATTTTACAGAACGGAGACACGAATTCTCTTTTATATATAGGATTTTAAACAGTTTTTAAATATTTAATTATTTTGAATTTGTTATTAAAATAAGATGAATTTAACCATATCATTTAATCAATAAAATTTATGTTACGCGCTATTTTTAGAAACTATAAATTGAATTTAAGGTTATTTTCATTGATATCGATGTTTCTCTTTGTAATAATTCAGAAAAGATTCGATTTTTAGCTTCTCCATTATACGCTCTCCTTTTTCCATCTACATACATTCTTATTTATTTATCGAAATAAAGCATAATAAAACTACCAGTAGCAATGGGCATGTAAAGAAATAAATCGATTTATCATATTATTCAATATATTAATTAAATCTTCACGTTTCATGCTAGTGAATAATGTATTTGTTTAAGTTATTGCAAATTATTATTGCAATAGAGTGGAAATTCACGCTATTCCGTGAAATCTTGCAGAAATTATATGAATTTATAATAATTTTGAATGATTTTTGTGGTTAGAAATTATACGCCAAATTAAAATAATATAAAAGAATTGAATGAAGATTATTTTAATTTACGTAATTCTGATAAATTTAGTGCGATATATTCTTCTATTTATCAAAATCTAAAACATTTCTTATTCTTGTGGATTTCTAAAAGTTGAAAATTAGGAAACAGATTTCTTAAAATTTTTTTATATATAAATTACTTAAAAATAATATTTAAAAAATATATATATAATATTTAGTAATAATACTTCTTACGTGTATCTCTGTGGATGAATTATAATACTGTATTAGATAATACGTAACAGATGCCGTTTACTCTTATCAGTCTCTACCAATTCTCGTATTGTTATTGAACTATTAATCCATTGATATTACAACTGCATATTATATATCGTATTGCTTAATGAGATTGCCTACGAGAGCAAAAGGCGCATTATTATACTCTTTACCTAACAGAAATTCTCAAAGATGGATTATAGATTTAGTTAACATAACAGATAAACAACGTTAAGCTCATACGAATGAAAAGAATGAAGTAATTTAAGTTTGATAAATCTTTTTAAAATTGTCAAAACGAATTATCAATTTCAAATTTTATAATTTTTATTTAACAGATAAGTTTCTATATCTGATACCTTGTTTTATAGTCTGTAATTATGATAAATGAATCTCGACGAAGAATTATTAGGTTGACTTTACGATAGTAAATTATGCTGTAATTACTAAAAGATTATAATATTATTTTGCTTTTATATTTATTATAAATAATTAGAAATTATAAATTGAATAAGGAGAATTTAGCGACATAAATATATAATGAATATAAACTTCAATTGCTTGAGAGATTACATAAATGACAATAGTCATTAAAACGTACGAACAAGGAGATTTAACTTGTTAGAACAGATTATTCTTTCTGTTTTATTTAATTGATTATTTATTTTTATATTATATTAATCTGTATAGTTTCTATTGATATAAAATAAGATTTTAAAGTGTCTGTCTGTCGTTTTCATGTATTCTTTTTAAGCTAAAAATATTTTTTACCAACAAAAAATATCTCAATTAACAAGAAAACTTACTTATGCTTAAGAAAATTGTTTGTAATTTTTATTAAAATAATACTTTTTGTAATTCTATTAAAGTCAATTAAATTATTAGCGAATTTTATTTAATTGAATTAAGAAGAAAATTTAGGAATTCTCTTAAAATGCATTTATTCGTTAAATTTCAAAATTGTTTTTATTTAAGGATTTATAAGCAGTATTCAAAATTATTAAGCATATTAAAGTGCATTTACTTTTATTCAATTTCAAAATTATCATCATCCTATCCGTTATATACTATATTAATAATTGGACAGTGATATTTATTAAACAAAAGACTTAAATGGATATTAATAATCTTTACTTGATGGAAATCATATTTTCATTTGTCACTGCGAGATGGAGTAGATCGTCAAACAAGAATTTGAAATGAATCATTTGCTACATATATTTCACAACGTATTCCATCAAGAACTAATTTACAATGTGTTACAGCTGTTTAAATCCAAGAATTACGGAATTAAAAGCATTATCAAACCATAATTTGTATGAATATTCGAAATACCATGAAAAGTCGACATTTAATTATATAATGCTTTCAGAAAATAATATAAGTAATTATGACATTCAGTAATTTTAAAGGAATTGAATTAAATTAAATTGAAGTAAATAAATATTATATAAAGTTTATTTTAGAATCGGAGACATTAATTTATTTTTTCTTTGCAGGTAATCCTCGACACTTCTAAATTGGAAATGAAAAATTTAAAAGTGACGAGATCGTTTAATAGAGATCACGGCTTCCAACGTGTTTATCAGATGTGCATGTGTGAAAATGGCCGATTATTTTTAGCTATGCGCGAAAGCCACTGCCAAACAAAAGAAAGCATTTGTAACGAAAAGCCCGAAGCCCGTATCATCGACAATGGTAGATTTTCTATTTAAGACGTTCCTGCTCCCATTGAAATATCGATCAAGAAACCGTTAAGATTTTAAAACAAAATGAGTCAATCGGGATTAACAGTACAAGTACTTGAACATATCTTAGCAATATTTATAATTTTAGTCCGTCGTTGATTGAAACCGTCTTAACAATTGTATTATATTTGATATCGATGATGTTTTTGTTATAAATTTTAATCAATGTTGTTGTGGATCTACAAAATCCTGACAATCGTCATATTTAAAAAAAACAAATATTTATACATATATAGATCTATTGTGTGTAGATCCTGTATGAAAATATAAATAAAGAATTCTTTCCCCCTTCTTTAATTTGTCAAATATTTAAATTCTTTCTTTATCTTATTTTAATTCTTTCATTGATAACTATTGTATTAAAATAAGAAAGGAAGAAGAAGATCATTTATATTCATGGTGACGATTTAATTGAATTCACTTTCGGCTACTCTGCAATCTGTGAATAGCAATTGCATAGAAAAGTCTATCGACTGTTGATAACATTTCCGTATCGAAAAAAAAAAAAAAATCCGAAGAGAAAATAAATGTTACTGTTCTTTACTTTACTAGAGACATTCTTAAAGTAAAAAATAACTTTCATTGTTAGATACGTTTTGTTATTTGCCAAATAAGAGAAAAAAATATTTTTAATATAATCATTCATGTCTAAATACTCAATGTTTTTGACAATAAACAAACACGTTGACCCTTAAGTTATACATTAAAGAAGACTTTATAAAGCAATATTTTATATATTTAATAAAAAAATGTTTACGTATAATTATATTTATACAGATGTTTATCATCTATATAGCTTTATGACATATATATATATAAAGAGAAAAATATGATTGATTATCACACTTTAAAATTTGTTATAAAGTATATATACGCTATTATATTGTTTGATCTTTTCAAGCGAAGTTTATTCTGTATATTTTATATCAAAATTTAATTTTAGATTTTTTTTAGAATTTTGATTTAAATGTGTTATTGAGGAGCAAAAAATAAATTTCACTTAAAATTCATGAATACTATTTTTTCTTACTTTTTCTTCTTTACGTTATATAAGAAAAATTTGAATTTATTGTAAACAGTTTAAGTAAATTTATGGTAATAAATTTCGGGATTTTTTTAACTTATAAATTTTTTAACTTGTTACAATATATATTTCATATTAAAAAGTTTATCAAATTTATAATCATTCTGATGTTTAACCATTTTAATAAGGTTTTAAAACCTTAATCATATTTATAAGAAGTCTTGATATTTATTAATTATAAATAAAAAAATTTTTTAAAATTATATTTATTGTGAATAGAAGAAATCCTTTTAAATTTGTTTATAAAGAGAATATATGTTTTATATCGTGGCTATAGTTTTGATCTATAATTCTATTCCATAAAGAGATTTCAAATTCAATTCTGTATTCAAGTGTAAGGTAAAAAATATTGTAAGAAAAAAAAAGATAAAAATACGGTAACTGTAAAAAATGTAAAAAGGAAATCCCATGTTGTCAAACATTTTTCAATAAAAAAATTGCCCCTTTAAACAGACATCAATGTTTGTGCTCTTTCATATGAAACAATGTTAAACGTGGTGCTTTCATTCACAAAATATTTTCTCTCGTGGATAAAATACACTTCTATTATTTTAAATAATAATAATAATAATAACGAAGTTTATAAATTTTTAATGACGTTTATTAATAATTTAATTTAAAAATAAAATAATAAACAATACGTAAAATTTATTTTAATCAGAAACTCAAATTTTAAATTATTCTTCAAAATTTGATAATTAATTCAATTAAAATTTCGAAATTTATGATTAAATATTTTCTTATTTACAATCTTCATTAATTTTTAATATAATATTCTATAACTAAGCTTTTATTTTAATTTTTTCGTTGAAATAAAAAAAAAGAGTCATTAAATGTAAAAGTTAAATATATCGTGTTATTATTGGATTCTTACAGGAGAAAATAATAATAATAATAATTTAACAATAAAAACCAAAAAAGAAATAAATGATTTAATAAATTTCGTGTATTATTTTAAATAATATGAAATAAAATAACAACTATTTAAAAATTTACAATTGGATTTTTATTAACTTTAGAAAAACGCGTAGAAAATATCCTTGCTTCTTCAAGATAGATTCAAACATCCAATTTTATTGTCACTTCTACACAAACTCAGTCTGTTTATAATAACGAAGGCACAATGTTGAGAAGTAGAAACAGCAGTGAAATGAGTTTTCGGAACTACTTTGCCATTTCACACACACACACACATTCTACCTATTCTTAAACATAACAAAGATATATTTGCCAGAAGCAATAAAAACAAAGAATACAGCAAAACATTCGAACTATATAAATGCGAATATTTCTTTATTACTTTTTTTCCCCTTTACCTCATTTTTAATACTATAAGCTATGATTTATTTTTCTTGATTCAATAAACTAATGTACAATATTTATCGATTGCGTAATTTATAACTCATCTTTATAAAAGCAGGAAAATAAATGAGAATAGTATTATTCCGAATTAGTTACAATGTCTTTTTTTTATTTTTATTTTATTCTTTCCGATGTTGTTTATGAAACTGCGTGGTTAAATTACTTACTAATGATATAAAAGTTTGATAAATTTACGAGAACATTTAAAGTTTAATAGATAACAATACTTTCCAATTGCAAAATTGAAATTCTGATGATGTTTAGATACAATGCGACTAATAATTGAGAACTGAAGTGAACGACATTAAACGCATATCATTTGGCATGAAAGTATATAAAATTCTGCCATCTGCATTTAATTATACAGGGCATTAAAATTTGTTATAGAAAGTTTATGTTTTCTTTAAATGGAAAACAAAAAAAAAGGAAAAGAAAATATCTTCTATACATTAGAATTATCATTTCCAGATTTTAATAATTATAATTTTTTTTCTCTTATAAAAATTAACCTATATATAACTAAAATAATAAAATAAATTGACTACAACATTTTTATCAAAAATTACATTATTTATTAATACAATATGACTGAGTTTTCAATAAAAATATTTTTAAATAGGTGATTCTAACAAGAGCTATTTGTTTTCATGTAACGAACTAAAATAATATATGTATTTATACATATACATATATATTTGTATTTTTTGCATGTTACTTGATTTTTAAAATTAGTTTTCTTAACGGAAACGTAATAAAAAATTTGTATAGAACTATATAAAATGGTCATCACACCTGTACAAAGAGTGAAGACTTCCGAAATTTCATACATTTCTGTTAAGAAATCTTTATTTATTTTTGTATTATTAACGATTAATTTTCGTGATTAGTCAATTAAACTTAAAATTCATTATATTTTAAAATTTAATAAATGCTTAAAAATATTAAAACCTAATTAGCATATAAAATATTTAACAATATAATTTTTGTTATAGTTTGGCTTTCCAGATGCTTATTTGATTTTTTTTAAATAACAATTAATTTTAATATTTAAAGCTAAATTTTATGCACATTATCAGAAATTATTTTCGAACTCTAATTTTTCTATAACGTTTTTTTTTTCTTTAACAAATTGAAACAGCAGCTAATAAGGATTTATATATTGGACGGCAATAAAGCGCTGATCACATATATATCAATACTACATTATATTAGGAAGACGATAATTAAATACGTCTATAGTTTACAATAATAAAAAATTTATAAAATTAATAATATCATGAGCAAATTTTTTTTCTCATTAGTATTCTGCATTGCTTTTACGTTTAAAAATAAACGCAGATGAATAAATCAATTATATCAAAAATTAAAAATAATACAAGATGACTTTTACTATGACTTTGTTTCTTTTTTTTAAATTGAATATTTAATTATTTAGAAAACTTCTGAATATTGCAACATTGAAAGATGTTTAATCGTAGAATGTTGTGATATTTTTTTTATAAATATTCCTTTCTTCGTTTTATAATTGTCAATATAGCGTAATAATAAGAAAACTTTCATATACAGTAATCCAAAAAAGCCAAATATAATAAAAAGTTGTAATATCTGGCATTTTTAATCCGTTTTTTAAAGCATTTTTAAAAGAATTAAAGGAAGAACATTTTCTATTAAGCCAATGTATGCTTTTTTTATATTCAAAACTCTGTAAATCACTCGAAGTGTCAACTATTTGGAATAAAGTACGTTCCCTGATTTAATGTTGTGCTTTGCTAAGCCGATGAATCATTGTTGCTATACACAGTCTACTCCAACGTGATGTGTATTGAAATAACATTTTATGCTAAAAGTCGCTTTCTGCAGCCGTGTTTACTTTCTTTCCATAACATCTCGTAAAGTGCTAGGGTCCAAAAGACACTGACAGAATCGGAAATAAGATTAAATCCCTCTACATTGCTTTAATCTTAAAATGTCACTGGAATTGTCAACCGGCCCTCAAAATATTCAGAGAAACTGAAATGTCACTTTGTACTCGTCCCTAAGAAATACATTGGTACAATTTCTGCATAGTTTACAATATTTCGACTTCTAGTATCTCTAGTTGCAAACGTTTAACTTTTCTTCAAACTTTAACAATATTTACTTTCCTTCTCTACCAAACGTGGGAAGCACCTTTTCCGAACCCTTTTTAAAGCTTAGCACCAAGGCCGGGTGTGTCACAAATATATGGTTTATTTTCTTTCTTTATTTGGAATGGAATCTTCAGCCGTCCGGAACATTCCGGAGGAACTTTTTCTTTGTATAATTTGATCGACGGATGATTGCTTATTTCATTTATTTTCTATTTTTACACACGAAATCGTCTGCTTGGCAAAAACCTTGAGATGGTGAAAGAAACATGCGACCGTTTTCACAAACGCATAATTGGTAAATACCAGGATATGAACGTCCTCTTGTCGTCGGTAGTGCTGTCTTCAAGTTTTTCATTTCTATTTTATCTGAATCTAACCAAATCTGAAAACAAAAAGGAAGGTCTTTTTTATTATGAAATTCAATAAAATTTATCTGATTTTTTATTATTATTAAATATAGCAATGTTTTTAAGATACTGCCATTCAAATGTTTTATTTTCGTTTGTTTTATCCTACTGAAAAACAAAACGTCACTATAAATAATAGAAAGAGCTGTCAGATAAGATTTCTGATAGCAAAAGTTTAAAGTTTCTCATTTCTTTAACACTTTAATGCACATAAAAATTATTCATCTAGTTTAAACAAAGAAATAGCCTTAAAACACTGGATAGTTTTTAAAAATCTATTTGTTTTTCGGTGAAAACAGTTTTGAATCTGACTTTGTTCAGTACAATAGAAAATGTTCAATTTATAGTTATCACTAGCTATCGTATGTAAATTTATAAATTTATAAAAAATATATATCATATAAATTAATCAAAAGTTCTTACAGCTCCTTCTTTTGATTCTAATTTCATATCTTTTAAACAACTGGCAATGACATCGCCCGCTCTAGATTGAATTTCAACACCATGCGGAGCTTGTACTTTCAGCTTTCTAGTCGGTGATTCTAATCTTAATATCAAAAATTAAATACTTATTAACAAATCTTATTGTAAAGAAAAGTGATTAATTATGTCTAATATAGAAGATTATTTGGTTAACTGTTCGAAGAATGACTAAACTATAATAGATTAAAGTTAGACTTTAGAATAATATTTTTTATATTAATATTTCCATAAAAATAATTTTTACTTAATTATTGTTTACCTTAATTGCTCATATGGTTCTGCTCTAACTAGTGGCGTCTGAATGGACCCTTCGAATCTAACACCTCCAACTCCTAATAAAACACAAGAAAATTATTAAAAGTAAATATTGTTCAATATATATTTATGAATTAGAGATTATAATAGAAAGAAATTAGTACATTTCTTAGTTTATAAAAAGTTTAAACATTTTATTGTAAACATCAATATATAAGTAAAATAACACAATGCAGTTAAATTTCATCCGAAAGTAAGTTTATTTTTACCAAAAAATCCAATTTCATACTCATTTTTCTATTTTTATTTTAAAGTAAAAAATAGAAACAAAAGAAATTCATCTTGCAGCAATGGCATTACCGTTCAGTAGTCGTTTTACAGCTAGAATAGATCCTATTTAGCGTTTTATTTGAAGCAAATCTACTTGGGTCGAGTACGAAGACTGTAATCGTTTATAGTATCAATGTAAACATTAATGAATACAAAAGTAAAGCAACTAAGCTATACTCGAATAATATTTCAATGAAGTTGCCACTCGAATAAACTTCGGAAAAACCAATCCAATAATAAAAAGAAGGATAAAAAAAGATAAAAGTTCTAAAAAGAGTTACTTGTATCATGCATTATATTTACAAAGAGCTGAGAGTTCTTTACACTTCACTAACTCTAAATGGGATCTAATTGAGTAGGATCCGTGCGCATTGGATATCCAATGTATTTGCATATGAATTGGTGAAAGCTTTCGCCATGTAGATACTTTGATGATTGTGTGCACTACGGATATGCAGTTGTAATCCTCTACCGAAAGCATTGCTGTCGGCTCAATATCCCGTTATCTTGCGCATCGCTAAATCTATTAGTGTGATTGACATCCCGTGACTGTCATCTCTTCTTGTTTGTACTTTTATATACATTAATAAAACTTCATGATGTGTGTTTAGGCCCGTCTTTGGTAGAGCCATTCTTTAATATACTTAGTAAGCAAACAATCTTTTTAAAACGTTCTAATTCATTTCTATGTGCAACTAAAGCTATCAATTCAATATTAATTTCAGTAATCATTTACAGTATTATCTTCGAATCATAAAGGAATCAATAGATCTGGTTTACATAAATGTAATAAAGCGATTAATCGAATAATTAAATAAAGAAATTTTAAACTTAACAATAAAATTTATTTGTTTTTTATTTATTGATTGATTTAAACAATAAAAGTGATTTTCTTAACTATAACCAAATAATTATTAATAGAAAGGCAATAAAAATTATATAATAAATGGCAATAAACAATTTTCAAAAGTTATTTAACGCAATATTTTAAAGTAAATCGATATAATAATCTATATTTATTTTCTCTTTTATAAATCTTGTCTTAAATTATAACTATTTTTATTATTTAATAAAATTATTATTAATAAAGTATATTTTAAATTTAATTTTAAGCACACGTTAATCAAGGAAAATTTAATAACTTATTGTTATAAATTAAATCATTTATTTAAGTTAAAAGCTTCATTGTTAATTTAGAGTAAGACTTAATTTTCATGTTAATTATGTTAAGTCTTATTATTTTATTTATTATTCGTATTATTAAATATAGTTTATAATATATAAAATAATAATAACAACACGCAACTTTAAAAACAAGCTTAAAAACTTTTAAAAAATGTTTGTTTTCTACCCCTTTATCCGCTTTAATCAGAGACAAATAACTTACACCGAGAAAACTCAAAAAATTATTTGTTTCTATCAAGCTTGATACAAATAAATAATATTAAAAAATTAAAAAAACCGAACATTTTTATCTTTTTAAGAATTTTTACGCTTGTTTTTAACATTATATCAGCACCATTATATTATAAAGATATGCAACTTTATCTAATTTAGAGTAAATTCTTCTTAAAGATGAACGTAAACCATCATTATAAATAATAACATAATCTTAAAAACTTTATATCAAGTAAATATTAGTATACTTCTAAATAAAAAAAAATATTTTATTTTATTTATAATTCAATAATAGAAAAGCGAAAGTCTTATCAGAAAAAATGATATTTTAGGCTTTCGAAGGATATGTTTATCTGATTCGTTTACATTTCTTAACAATAAGAGCGTATAAGAGAGAAAAATACAAGATTCGATATGGTTTATTAGCCTTCGTATAGTTAACAGAAACGATTGAAGACGAGGAAAAAGAGTATGAGTGAACGTTGGCTACCGGAAACCCATAAAAAGGTCCGATCTAGCATCGTAAAGTACGTGAAAGCAGTCAGTCGGCCAAACGACATGGGAGGTAGGTTTTATGACCAACGTATTGTTCTCTTTTATCCGATTAAGTCCAACAGAACGTTACGAGCGCACTTGCAGATAGCTGTGATTTGTACTTCCGATTCCTGTAATAATGGACAGAACGAAAATAGTCGTCGTCTTTACTTTTGTATCTGCGATAATGCATCTCTCAGGGATGTTCTTATCTACAAAAATCCTATGTACCTAATAGTTACGATTTTACAATTTTTACTAAACTTAGATCTATTACGTATCTTTCTGTAAAACCAAGATACAATTTTAGATATAAAAGTCAATATATTTTCCGTTAATGTAAGAAAATAAGAGATCGAAAATATGACATTATTTTTACATTGCAGATAATCGAAAGTTTAAAAAAATATATATATATATATATATTTTTTTAAGTAGGCTTAAATTATATTACTTTAATTAAACAGAGAAAAATTAAGTCGGTTGTTGCTTTAATTTCAATTGTATTGTTAGTATTAAAGGAGGAACAGAGATGAATCTGGATGGTTGTTACCTGTAATTCTTAACCTTTGTGTTGCTATAGAAACGTCGGAATCATCCGCACTGAACAAAATCTGACCGTTCCTGTTTTTTACAATAAATTTTTCAGCAATAGCATCTACTACAGATTCTCCTGAAAGAAAGGGAAGAAAATACAAATAAAAGTGTTTTTTTTGTAATAATAAGCATCAATAATTTGAGAATAATCATTTTATTATATCCATTACAAGAAAATTTTATTTAGAATATTTTTTCCTATATTACACGAGAGAAAAAGATTACAATTTTATTCCATATTCATTAGTTTTATTTTTCAAATCTTTATGACACATTTTTTATGATATTAATAAATATTTGATTTCAATAAAAATTAATTGAATAAAACTATTAACTAATTAATCTTCATCAAAATTGATAACCAAGTTTTATAGAAATTTTAATATTGTCTATCATCAAAATGAAAAAAAAATGTGTGAATAAATAAGTTTAAAAAATCGATTTATTATAATCTTTAAACTAATATAATTATGTAATACTATATATTGTAAGATCCTTTTTTTTAAAGCTGAACAACATAGATTACGATAAATAGTAATTTTTATTGAATAAATTGGCAAAACTCATCACTTTTTCTATATCCCGTGGGCACGCGAATTTTATAATTTCCTGTTTTTGTCTATAAATCGATTGGCTTCGAAAACATTGAAGCTCAGGAAATGAATACCTGCAGACAACGACGTGTTTCAGTTGTACACAAGCGTCCAAACTTACAGCTTGTAGGTCTTCAATCATTTTTCTCGTCCCTTTTCTCTTTCTTAGATTTTTTTCCTCTTTCGCTTCTGGAACTCATTTCCGCCAAGAACAGTTCCGGAATTGGTTGCCCGAACGCAGTAAAATAAATTATCCCTTCCCTTTTCTTTTCTCTCTTAAAGAATCCGTACCACGTGATGTGGGAAATTTGACCGTTTAATTTCGTAGTTGACGGAGTAAATCCTGATCGCGACATTTGATTGATTGCACTTTCAACATACAAGTGTGATGTCCCGAAGCTAAAACATGGCTGACTTATTTTCACATGAATTTTTTTTTTTTACTTATTTTTTAGTATTATCCTTTAAGTTTTTAATACTGTAACGAAATTCCAGTATATCGGCTGAAAATTATACTGTAAAACTATTCCCTAAAAAGATTATACTTGAGAAATTCCTAGGTAAATTAATCGAACATTTTTTCCTAGTTTCAATAAGAATTGTTTACCTTTCGGCTTATAAATATACCGATTTCTATTATTGTAAGCAAGATATTTATGAGAGAGTTAAATCATTGTAAGTATACGATTCATGCTGGCTACATTTCAGCAATAGCCATTTTCAACGATTCTATGTCATTTATTTAAACTCCATTTCTCATTGCAGGTGTACTAGACACGTTACATGACTTTCACATCAAGTTTTGCACGAGTAATTTAATAATTGGTAACTCTGAAATTTGTTATAAATAAAAATAATCATAGCTAAGATTTAAAAATTTGAAATTCTGTTAAAATAACTCACCTACAAATAACCTATTCGTGATGATTCCATCTTTATTTCTTGCATTTAAAGTAATATTTCGATAAGATTCGATTTTTAACGGTTGTTCCTATTTTAAAAAAAAATAAAAAAAACGATAATAATATCTCGTTATATTGAACTCCCTATTAATTTTTTAAAATAAATTATATACAATTTTATTTTATTACCGTTTTCTTGATAAAAATTTTGCTACTAAAGAACATTTATTGTTTTCTTTTAATGAAAAAAAAATTGTTCAATCGTGTGAAAGACAAAAGAGTAACAAGGATAAGAATTTACATTTAACTTGTAATTTGAAGTAGGTTGGAAGAAAGCGTTAAACATCTACTTGACACCTTAACAACATGCTCCTCTATTGAAGCCATCAAGATGAAGATTAAAAAAATATATATATATTAATTTTCTTCCCTAACATTGTATGAACTGTTGAACGTTAATGTCCTGATTTCCCGAAGGTCATTAATTAAGTCAAGGTGATTTTTTTCATCAAGTATTCCCCCCTTTTTTCCTTTCTTTAGTTTTGAAAAAAGATAAACTTTTGATGTCACGTCGTTGATTGCAATTTCGGAAAATTATTAAGTGATAGTGACGTCAAGAGTTTTTACTTGGCACTTCTTTTTTTATATATTATTATTATTAAATATAAGTTGTTGAATTTTAAAAATTTCGGTTGGCTATTCCGACAATTCTGAACGTAATTAAAATTTTTAATATTAAGATAGAGACTTATTAGAAAATCTGTAAAAGGTTAATGAACTGCTTCAAATACATATTGGTTAAGCTGAAAGTGTAGACGGCAATGTCTGGAACGTGTCGAACATACCTAGCAGTTCACACGATTAGAAAAAACCACAAATCGAAAACGATTTATAAAAAAAAAAGTAAGACGAAAGTGATATAGGGTCTACTTGTTCGGGGTAACCGACTATAATTGAACAGATGCACAACGATAACTACCACTTTTACACGGTCGTGTTTTGTAAACACAAACTATTAACGTCATTAACGGGTGACGTAATTAGCACAGAGAAAGCTGTTACGTCGTTATATGTACACAGCCGAAAGAGTAATTGAATGTACACCGGTGGAATGTTTAACAGGATATTAAAAGTACCTCTTTTAATTAACGTAGCACCTTATTTCTATAATGATAGGTAAGAACAAAAAGATCAGGATAATGATTCTCTACTACAGATCGATAAATTGCTCAGTGAATAATAATTTATTAAAAATTTCCGCCAAAATTATCGATATTTTTTTTACAAAATTTATGTTATAAAGTAGAAGAAAGAAAGAAAGAAACAATATAATATGTAAATTGATTGTGTTGACCATGACAAGCTCGAATGACTCTATAAAAGAATTATTTCCGTTTTTATTGCATAATATTTACAAGCAAGAGACGATTTTATTATTATTTAGTTCACTCCGAATCTGATTAAGTTCGAGAATTTAACAACTTTATTTTCTTTTCTGCATAAATATACTTTTTTTTAAAAAATCGTATAACGCTTAGATAATTCAATTCTATGCTTAAAAATGAACGATTTTCTGAGAGATTGAAGATACTTATCTAGATGTTAGTAATTATAAGAAAGTTTAAATGAAGCAATTACTGTTAAAGTGTTATTTACCGCCGTTTTAATTTAAGTAATAGAGTAGAATGAAAGTACTTTATTCTAGTTTGGAACATAATACAATTAATATAAAGCGTCTAATTGTTATAATGTTTCTATTAATCTATCCAACGACGTTATAATTCCAGGAAATTAGCCTGGTGTAATTATTTCCTAAATGCGTGAAGAGTTCTATAATCTAGATGTATGAATTTTACAAGGAAATTTTACTTGCTAAACATTATTTTTATTTTTATTTATATTCACGGTAATAAACGGTGAATTCTTAATTAAGGAATATATATATATATATATATACATAAAGCTTTATGGAACCGCAAGCATTATAAAAATTTCAGTAGATCTAAGCAAATATACGCCATAAATAATATTTTCGAAATTGAAATAAGTGATGGCATCATCTTTTGTTTGGTCAAAACTTTTCGAGTAGCAAGCGCATACTCTCAGATAATTGAATTTCACTAGAGTCCATAGCGTTGCTATATCCAATCTAGTCTTACAAAAATGATCACAACTCTTTTTCTTAAACATTGCATCAGGTTTTCAAACTAGATGGATGGTCAGTTAGCAGACCTTACAGATATCCACGTCTATATCTCCCGCTTTATCCACTGTGACAGGTATGATAAATGTATGAGAAGATTGTCATCCATCTGAATCATTTCCCTGCTCACTGCAGTGATGGCACTCAATAGAATAGCTTGGATACACGGTAAATATAATGTCTGTTGTACTATCACCTGGATGAGTTATATATAACCGAACAAAAACCGCATCATATGTTCAAATATAGATTGGGAAATGTGATGGAGAACTTTTTGATCCATTTACGATAGGGACTATTTAATTTCGTTTAGTGATTCTTAAATATCTGCTCTAGAACTTTCAATAAGTATTGAAAGCTTATTCCGAAAAGATAAACTGTACTTATCTTACTATATCGATGAATTTTTAATACTTTTTATTCACAGAAATTTTTTGCCTATGTAAATTTTTATGTAAAAAATTGTAAAATTATAAATTATACATGAAATATTTCTCTGATTTTAATTTTTACTCAATAATGTACTTGAACATTTTACGTTTTAAACAGTTTGTATATGGTAGAAAGCAATAAGTACAAAAAATGTATAAAATTCTTTTTTTAAGAATTAAAAACACTAAAATAATCTAAAGAAAAAAGTTTCAAAACCACGATCCCTTCATTTTTAAATAAAAATTTAATTATAATCTTTAAAAAATGTTTATAAAAATATTTAAAATATGTCTCATATAAATTATTTTCAGCTAAAATTATTTTTTAAAAATTTTAATTAAGTCGACACTGTTTGCAAAAGATAGTTTAAAAGCCTCAATAAATAATAAGCCTTTTGTGATTTAAAAGACAAATGTTTAAAATAAAAATATTCATTAACTAAATTTTCTTTTTTCAACCTTTATCTTATTTACTACAACGTAATAATTAATTAATGGACATTTAAACTAACATTTATTTAATCTTTATGACCAAAAATTAACCTTAAATTCTAAAAATAATTTACGATACTGATTTAGTTGATCAAATTTATAATTAATAGATTTTATTTAAGATAAAAAATATTTTTTATTATGTTTAAAAATATATTTTATGTGACAAAAATATAATTACAAACTTACTTTCCTGGAACGAATTTCTGTTGCATAGAGAGATTGTAAAAATTGTGTTTCTCCATCTAATTTTATACCCTTTTGTAGAATTTTCAATCGGCCCATTCCATCCTTGTAACACATAAATTTGTATAAATATAAACACAAATTTTATTTATATCTAATTACACAATATTCAAAAATATTTAATATTATAACAATTTCGTATTTTTAGAAAAATAAAATTTAAAAAAAAATGAATTTTCAATAGAACTTATTTTCTGTAAGATTTAAATACCTATTTCTTTACTATAAAAATTTAAATAAGAATTTAATTAAATTCTACTTTATGGGCTAGAAAATTCTAGAAATTATTAATATAAATTTCTAAAATATTTCAGCCTATCAAATAAATTTAAATTTTTAGTAAGACTAATTTTATTATAGAAAAATAAAATAAAATAAAATAAAATTGATTTTTCTTTTGTAGAAGGGTATAATTTTTCCTTCTCTTTTCTACAATTGTATTTTACTCGGCTATTTACTTTCAGCATTAATCACGCAATTTAGCAACCATCAGATTTATCTCTGCAAATTTTCTATATCGAGTGATGTCTTTCTTTAGAAGATTAGATTTTTCTCAACCATTTCTAACGGAATTTTTCTTTAATTATATGAAAGCCATAGTTATTAAATTTACTAGGACATTCAAATTTTAAAAATAGCTATACGTAATAATCGCATTTGTACAAAAATTATACGATAAAAAGACCTTTTATCAGATATCTTATAGTAATAATCAGATATGTTTATTTAAATTTTTAAAAGGCTGATTTCGATAGTCAATCTCTAAGGGTTTATAAGTAGAATTTCATTTTTTTTTTAATGATGAACGTCAAGTAAAATTCATAAATTTACGAGAATTTATTAAATATATTTACAAATTTTATATCTTTATAAGAAATTTTATTATATATAACAATAAAATAAAAAAAATTCAATAAAAATATCTCGTTATATTATTTTCAAAGCTGAAATGAAACAAAGAGATCTGACAATCTAATAATACAAATTTGAAGCATCGTTGAGTATTGAAGAGATTATATATTAAATAATCAATATTTAATAAGCAATAAGTTTATAAACAAAGCAGAAAATATGTTTTTGACTTGTATTTGGGTTTACTACGATTTTGTAAATTCCAGCTTAGGCCTATAGCACACACATATATACTACTGTAGGTTTAGATATTTTTTTCTATAGAAAAAAAAAAACGAATTCGAACCAATAAACTATCTTCTAGCAACAGAGTTGAATTTTTCAAAAAATCTGGAATAGTGCCATATAAAAAATAGGAATTTATTTTCAATATTTTTTCTAGTTGAAACTTTTTTTTTGTTAAGCAGGATGGCCTATATCAAAATTGTATATTATATATTTTTTAACGTTAAAATATTAATATAAATTCATCAATTATGAATCTTGTTAAACATTTAGAAAGAATAAATAAAAATAAAAACACGTTGTCACTACTAAATTAGATGAATAGCAGCACTAAATGAATGTAAGACATGAAATTAATTCAATCTCTGTTCGGTAAGTCCTCTTAAAATATCAATGGCATCATCATTTATTTAAAAAAATTAATGATGATATCATTAAGCACTGGTATTTAGCACGAATTTTCTTAATGAATACAAGAAATATAAAAACATGTTTAAAGCATTTAAAATCAAAGACTATTGTTTATAAAATTAGTTAATTAATAAATTATAAGTATATTTTTTATAAATTAAAAAAAAATATATATATATAGTATTTTGTTTATAATTTTGTACAGAATTTAATAAAATTGCTGAATTTGTTAACTGTTCTTTGCTTTCCATTCTTTAAAATTTTTGTGATTTTTGATTTTAGAAAAGTTAAAAAGTAAATAAAGTTTTTTCATCAAAAACAAATAACACTTAAATTAAATAAAAATTTTTAAGGAAACTCTTTCTGTAAAACCATTTGATTATAGTTAACGTTCTGTTTCTCATATTCTTATTTATTCAACGGTCTTTTCTGATCAGATAAGATTCTTAAAGGATTATTATTTTCCCGTTTTATTCAAAAACAGAATATTGCCAATACCATTAGCGATTCCATTAAAGTCAATGGATAATGCTAAATTTTAGAAACAACTCTCATAGGTCTACCTTATGCATTTAGCTGAAGGAACAATTTCTGCAGTATTGTACAGTATTAGTTGATGCGCTTTTAGTGAAAACATATTTCTATATTTTCCTTTGTTTATTTATTTTTGTTGAACACAAAGTTGCAAGCAAAGGTATACTAAAAGCAAGAAGAAAATATAACAAAGGATGATATTTATTTAGAAATAAATATAAGCATTTTATAGCATTAAAATAATAATAAAATATAACTACCTCGTGTATGTTATTGGATTTTACTAAAATTAATTAAGTCTACGTCATTAAAATTACAAAAATAAATATATATATATTATAATGTACGAATTTAATTTCTATTTTAGCGTGTGGCTTAATGATATAGAAGAATGGTGTGAAGCTGAATTACAATAACTAAGTCATCTACAAAGATATATGTAGAGATGAATTATAAAGAAGGAATGAACACCAACGGGTGTTAAGCCCAAGATAATAATGATACATTAATTTTGTATATTTTCGAAATTAAATTTGATCATTTTCAGTCGTTTTCATCTTATTCTCTAAATAAATAAGAATTAATTCATTTTTGTGTACCGTGTAAACAGGATAATTCCTTGAATTATAGATAATTATATACTCTAAAATTTAAGATAATTATTCTATACTGCAGAAAATATGATTAACTTCTAATGAAGAATATACTTTGTTAAATATAATTTGTTAATGAATAGGAAATATATTTGCAAATGACATTAGGCTATCAATTTATAATAAATCACTTAAGCTACATATTTTATTTTTGTTTTAAAATAACTGTATTAATGTATATTTACTTTCATTCAATTGATTCTCCGGAATAAAGATTTATAACCTGTATCTATGATTCATTTCCTTATAATATTTTATATCTCACCAGCGATTCGATAAAATTTCATTAACTGAACAAATGTTAATGTTAATTTCTTCTCATTTATTAAAGATAACAGAATGTGAGCTGTGAATTTTAATGACAAAAATCTTTATGAAATATTTAATAAATCAATACTATCGAATAATTTATAGTGATTTCTTTTTCTATTTAACTTTATTTTCTTGTAAAAAAAAAATGTTGAATGCACTTCCAATTATCATGTTTATATTATTAAAATTTTAGAAAGAGTGAAAAAATAAAGAAAGATAAATAAAAATAGTCGATTTTATTATAATTGCAATATCCTCTTTTTAAGAAGTTTCAAGATATTCATGTAAAAATATGTAGCAAATGAAAAACACACGAAGATAATTAATTGATTGTTATTCATTCGCTGTTCTAATTAACCTGACGACACCTGCGTGGGAAATATTCGAAGGTGCATTTGGGCATGCTCGGACGAGATAAATGACTTTACAGAGAAACTGTCGATACGATGAACGTCTCCAGGACACAATGGATGTTAAAACTAGAAGACGTATCATTAATTTTCTCGGTAGGCGATCGAAGCATCCAGCAGCAGCTATGTGTGAAACCTCAGCTTCTAGCCTTTGCATGTACTAGGATGGCTTAGCAGATTATAGCGAGGTTATCAACAAAAAGTTAAAGCAAAAATGTGTTGTCTGCGTGAATAACTTTATAATGTGCTTAATAGGAAAATTTATCGAAATACACCCAAAATGAGCTTAATGGAATTTTATTGTGAAAAAATTATGTAAAAGATTTAATAATTTGTAAATACAATGTTAAATTTTATATGTCGACGTATCTTTTAAAATAAACTTGAAATTATCGATATCGTATCTGTTTGGAGTTCTTTTTTGTTATTTTGTAGTTTTGAAATGATAATATTGATTGAAAGAAAATTATTATTATACTCACAGTAGAAAAATCCATGACTCTAACAATCCAAACAGTTAAGGCTACATTGATAATAACCATGGCCATCAATAGAACAACCAACAGGTAAAGACAACGTTTCCTCCAACCGTAAATACCAATTTTATGTACACATTGACCAGAATAAAGGACATAATGTAAATTGGTACCCTCGGTGGCACCGGGAGGGGCTGTGCCAATCCAGTCTTGAGAAGCGGGTGTGGTTGCTGTCGATGCTGCTCCCGTACCCATAACTGTAAGAAAATGTCAAACATTAAATATACAGTACTATACTTAATTTAAAAAAAAAATTTTTTAAGTTTAAAGATTAAATTCTCTACAGTAAATTTAAAAACAGCTTTTAATATTAATTATTTTCAAAAAATAAATCTAATTTACAAAATAATAATATAAGAAACAAACTTCAACTTTTAAAAAAAATATTAATGTTTAATTATTCGAATACTGTATTTTGTTCTGATACATTTACCATTAAAATATTCAAATTATTTTATTTAATTTCAAATTTAAAGTATATTAAATAAAGAATTTTTTCTAAATAAAATTTTACGGAATTTTAAGTACGCAGAGAATAATTTTAAACTGAAAATTTATCTAATCAAGTTATTTCTTTGTCAATGTAAAAATAACAAATTCTTTGTACAACTAAAATATAAAAAATAATAATATATTTCTCCGATTCTACTCCGATAATCTCAATTTTTCAAACTATAAAGTAAATATACAATGGAAAAATACTGAGATTTAAAGAGATGTTAAGTAGCAAACCAATAAATCTCCATTATAGATTATGGCATATATTATTTTAATGACATTTATTATAAATGTTCTGTTATCAACGTGCTAAATGAATGAGCATTGTAGAAACTGTAGTGAAGAAAAATACTTTCTGACTAAAAAAAATTACGATTTAGAAGAGATTTGTAAAGATTTGTTACTGTTTTTAATCTAAGACAAAGAAATATAAACGTTTATAATAAAAAAAAATTACTATATAATGTTTATTTTATTCAAATTAAAAGTTTTAAATCAAAAACAAAAGTGAATAAATATATTGACATGGATACAATTCAGAAAATTCATCAAAAAATATTGAATAATTTCAATGCAAATTAATCAAATTTTAATCTAAAGTATTGTATTTCATTTAAAATTTAGTTTTCTACTTAACTAATTAAGTATAGTTAAATTAAATCGATGTTTGTATAACAGATGACTCTCTCTGTAATTTTGGCTAAGAACAATATGAAGATATATTATTATTAATAAAGTAATGACGTCTTGATCCTATACAGGGATGTTGCTGATTAATCTATTTATAGATTTCAACAGATATTGTCTTAGAGGAAAGCCGAGATATCCGGAAGTAAATTTGTTAATACGGTTCTCTAAATAGTAATTAATTAATTACATTTAAGAACACTCCTTCCTTCATCGTAAATTTAATTTTAACGTACTATAAATAGTTTCTTAAAATTTTCGAATAAAACGTTGTTAGAATTATTTATGAATTATGATATATATTATTAGCTTGTGTTATTTAAATAACCTTAAACTACACATATATATATATATATATATATATAATATATATATATTTTATTTAGGATAATATTATTTTGTAAGCAAACAAAATATAATTTATAACGCCATTGATTCTACTGTATTCATAGCTGAAAAATAACTTTGATCAAAATTCTGTTTTACGATATCTATGTTCGGATTTTGTTTTAGAATACAAAATAAATCACATGATATATGATACTGTTATCAGAGATAACGGTAATGAATGATATTTTATGTTGCGGATAAAATTTTTACAGTATATTTATTATTTTATATTGTAGAATAACAAAGAAACTTTTTAAATTGTCTTGCTCTTCTTGCTCCTCTAATATTAATTATCGATCGGAGTTTCTTGATACAATCATGATTATTTATATTCGAAATAAGAAATTTTTCAGAATATTTTTAACAATTATTTGAAAAATTATATATTAATTTCCACCGTATTGTGCGCCTTTAATTATACAATAGTTTCAATTTTATTTATTAAATTAAACTTAATTTTCTATTCCAAAAGAAATAAAATCGAATAATGTTATTATACTACCATATGAAAAATGTCCAATGTTTTATTCTACATTTTAACTGATCTAGCTTAAGTCAAACTATTTTAACTTAACACATTATTCATCCTACATTAATAGGAATACAGACATAAACGAAAGAATTTATTTTTAGACGTAATAATATACTCTACAATATTACTGTCCTTTAAAGAGATAAATAAAAATTTCTTCAGAATTCCTTATTTTCTGACATTAAAATATTTTGAGAAAAGTTTACGAGTGCATTTAAATATTGTGCACATTGTTTCATTCATTTTATAAAATTGTTGGGAGTTTCCTAAAGCCCATTTCTCGAATTGTTTTAAATATACAGTAAATTTACGTTCTTTTTAACAATAGTTTTTTCATTTCGATGCATTAGATAAATATTTTTTAAACGAAAAAAAAAATCTTTTTAACGTTGGAAAATGTGACTGTCCCTCATATTTAAAAATTGATTTCAACCTACTTACTCACAATAGTGAAATTTTTCTTACGAATTTTTTTATTCGAATCGATCAGACAAGGAGCTAGAAGATGAAAGATCAACTTTTTGAGAGAAATTCAAATAAAGTGGAAAATATCGCTAAATCCTTCCAATAGTAAATGCCAATTGATAACACTGGATAGTCGAAAATAGAACTTTTGTTGCGATATCTGCAAATATACGTAGCATAGATGGTATTTTTTTTTCTATATATTACTTTCTTCTTTTCTAGATATATTCACTGTATAGAAGATGAAAGCTTTGGATCTATTAGCGTCAATCTTTCATCCGTTTTCGTATAAGAAAAATTTTGTCAACCGAGAGAACCGAAATAAATAAACACAGATAATGAAGAAAATTATGAAAATATTCTGAAACTTGTTAGTATAAAACGAGAGAAAATATTTATTTAAAATTTGAATTAAATATTGTAAAATAGGTTAAAAAAAATCTTAAGTAACAATTAAAAATTCTTAATTTAGCGATTATAAATAAATACAAAGCATGAAATATCCTACTTTTAAACCGTATTTTTTGTATTGCATGATGTTTATTTTTCTTATATATTTCCTTCTCTATCCTAAAATTAATGATTTTTAATATATTAATTATAAACTTATTTTATTTAATAACTTATATATTTAATTAGAAGCCATTTAATATTTCAATTTTTTCCAAAGTAGCACTATTGCATTGCACAAAGATCTGCTAAAACGAAGCATAGCATTTTAGGAATTCTTTATTGAAAAAATGGAGTCTTTATAGTATAAAGTAAGTTTTTGATAATATTACATCTTATTTATCCTGAACGAATAGATAGAATGTAGCTTTAATAATATTATTTAATCAGAATGCATTTCATACAGTCCACTTCAATCTGTAGAGGTCGAAATGAATTTTCATCGAATAAAGTTATTAAAGCCTGTGTTTACCGATTCTTTAATGATAAATAGAATGCAATAGAATCAAAAATGATACTTTAAATATATTGAGATTGACATTCTCCGTAATATCAATTTATGTAGTTTTCTAAAAATTAAAGAAAAATTTGAATAACACTTATATATTCCGAATTTTATAATGATAAATCATAGCAAATGCCTTAAATTCATTTAATTTAAGCTTCTACTAATATTAAATATTTATCTCTTGAAAATTTTAAAGACCAATCGATATCTTGTTTATTATCAAAAAGGTAAATATGTAATTTTTGAACTTCAAAGTTTTAATTAAAATTTTCTTTTCATGTAATTTTAATACATAATTTTAATTAATATTGAAAGATTTTAATAATTTTTATTGTAGGAAATTTTTCGATGATCATGACTTTTCAAAAGAGAAAAATATTTATATATTAAAGAAGAAATAACACGTTATATTTACGGTTTGAGCGATTAATTTTAAGAGATTTTCACGATTAATTGGGTCTATTGGCAGATAGAACATGAATTAAGATCGTGTAAATGCAAAGAAATTCTCGTGTTATTTTATTTTATATTCTGTTCTTAAATTTCGATATGTTTTAGCATTTTTACGTGGTAATTTATATGACTTTCCATATTAATTTAATAAAATATACACAATAATTTTATAATTATTAACAACAGATTTTAAGATAGAGTACTGCATTATTCGGTTTCTCTGACTCTAACTTGAAATTTGTTGTTAATAACTAAGAAATTATTACAATAATATACAAAGAAATACTTTATCGATAAATTCTACAGTTGAGTCACCTGTATCAAAAAAAAAAAAAAAAAAAAAAAAAAAATTCGAGCAAATAATTTGTCCTATCGCGCTTAGATTCTATATGAGGTCTCCATTCAGTGATATATGTTTTTTGAGCGTGCTCATCATTCAATGATTCTTCGATCCTTTGAACAAAGATGGATTACAGTTTGGACAACTGCTGTAACTTTTATAATAATCTAATTTTGGATAAGTGTAGGAAGAAATACTTTAAAAATAAAAATATAAAATGAAGTGTGAGAAATTTTTTAAAAAGAAAATTGCACAAAAAAATGTAATTTTCTTGTTATAATATTAGAATTTACTTTTAAAATATGTCATTGCAGTTTTATTACATTCTAAACATTACTACTAGTTTCATATTAAATAATAATTAATTTTACTTTACGCTAAGAACTCCAATTAATTATAATTAATACTTTAATTTACAATAAACGAAATATACAAAGAAACATAATTTAATTTTTGAACTTCTCGCATAAATTGTTACGTTTTACAATTTTACTTCTAGTTCAATGTCGAAATCATATAAAATTATTCATGAATAAATTATATCAAAAGTTTTCAGTTAAGCTATTCATTTAGAATGGCTTTATATAAAACTTAACTTGATTTTTCACAAAAATTGCATATTTAGTGATTATGAGATTGCTATCTAGATAAATGGGTTATGTTATGTAACCAAGCTACATTTATTAAAATAAGTGTTTAACTAATGATCTGTGCCAAATTTACTTCAGATATTTTTTTAAAATTTTCATATTTTTATATTGAATTTCTTAAAGTAATCTTATTATTATTATTATTTTTGAGGCAGTTAAACTATAATTGGTAATAGATTTAAAAAATTTTTTTCTGAATAAAAATACTCAAAAACAACATCATATTACAAAGGTCATTTTTAATAATAAAAATCTAATCATGTTTCGAATGTTAAAACAAAGTTAATTTTTGGGCTGCAATTTGAAAAAATTGTAGATGTATAAATTTCCACTGTCGTCCGTCCGTCTGTCTGTGTTTTTTTAATCTTGAGAAAGCAGTATAGAACAGATGAAAGACGAGACCAAATATGGAAATATTAGATGCCGGAGGCCCCGATTAACCATATAAGAACTTCTGATGCAAAATAGAGGTAATGTTATTTCAACTGAAAAAGTTTTCCCTGAAAGATGTTAGATAGACTAACATGACTATTGTTAAAGGAAAAGTATGATGTACAGGGGCGAGCAACTACTAATTTGAGGTGGAGAGCATATATTTTTTAATTAAATAAATTAAAAATATGATTAAAAATTGCAGCCCGGCAATGTGGCGATGTCACAATAAGTAAGTGCTCGTATTATTTAGAAAACAATTTTTACTGAATGTGTAGAAAATAAATCCATAAAGTACTAGATATAATAAACAAATCTATTATTTTCATGTATTCATTTAAATGACAATTAAGCAAATTTTCAGGTAAAAATCCCCATAATGAATATTCGTTTAATGATAAAAATAGAAAAATTTTCCAATAATAGGATATTTAGTTAATAAAGTCAATGCATTTATCCCTATAGTACAGTAGAATTAAGTACTAATATTCTCACGAAATAGATCAATCACGAATAGAGATAAAGCAGGGAGATTGATTGACTTTCATTCTATATTTGTTATATCTTACTTTCATCCAAATCCATTCTCGGAACCAAAATATTGTGATTGGATTGCCTTCGTGCTGAGAAGATAAAAGGAAGAGAGAAAAACAATTTCTCAGTCGAATTTTTATAGGCTCCGATGTTATTTAGGCTACATTTAATATAGAAAATCTGGAAAACTTACTACCCCAATGGAAACAATAAATAAACAGCTTTCTGATATATGAATTCAAAGCGAATGAATAATGATAGTGGCCATAGTATTTGGATTGGGAATCTAGAAGGCAGAGATGAATGATTCTGTTGGAAGATCTCAGATATCTCAGGCAAATTGCATAACTCAATATGCGTAATCGCTCTTTCTGTATAGTATCTTTCTTGTTTTCTACATTTAGAAGAAGGCGGGTAGAAGCGAGGAGAATCTGGCGGTTTGACTAAAGATAGATGGAAAAATAGAGCGATAGGCATTATTGAAAACTTTTCAAGATATTTACCTGCTTGCCTCTACTCTATCTGCTTGATATAAAGATATATAATGTCATGCGGTGGATGATATTGATTTTTTCAACCTCTCTATTGACTATCTCGTTGTTTAGAAGGACGTTGTTAAGTATTGTAGAAATAGTTCATACTTCTAGCATGGAATGAGAAGTAACATTGAATTTGCGGCTCTCTAGAAAACTTTTTGCTTCAATATATCAAATCTATAGAACTTAAAAGATGGAGGGGGAATTATATATAGAACTATCTGGCTTTGTATAAATTTCTTTGAAAGATTTTTTTTAATTTCGCGGAAAGTACTAAACAAATGCAATTCCATTACTTGGCTGAATCGATATATTAAAGAGTAGTAGAGCAATAACAATGCAGACTTTTGAAGGATTTACAACTGCATTTAATTAATTCCATTATATATAGCTGAATAAAAGGATTCCACAACATGCTTTATGTTAATACGCTATAGCTATATTATGGTTTCATTAAAGTAAATTAATTTAATATAAAAGAATTTATGTAATTAAATATCAAAATTTATAAATTTAATTAACATTCAATTGCATTGGTAGCATTTTGGAAAGCGCTTTATCAGTAATGTAGAATAGATATTAGATATCATGTTTCTAGAAGTGATTAACAGTGCATTTTATGAAGGATGGTTGTTACAAAATTATATTTTCTTTATTAGCTTATTTTATAAAATATAATTGTTAAATTAAATTTAATATTAACTTATCAATAAGTATAATAAATAATTTAAAAGTATAAGTTAAATGTTTATAAAACAAAAATTTATAATGCGTGTTATATATTCTTGTCTTTTGTTTAAAACATCCATCTTAACATACAGAAGAAAATAAGATAAAGGTTTTTTTCCCTATTGTTGATGTCACAGTTTATCATGATATATACAGTAAACAAGTTTGATATTTTTGACATATTTTGAATAAAAATTACGACCAGATATATTTAAATAAATCCTTTTTCTAAAAACAGAAACAGTGTAACATATGGGTTTTATACAGTTTACAAAAAAGCTCGTAAAAATAATATTTAAAAAATAATTTTAATTCGAAATGGCGAATACTTGAAATGAAATATCGTTATATTAAAATAGAGGTGGACGATGAATAGTTGTAAGTAGTAAACGTGATGTTGATCTATATATGTTTTGAATGAAAAGTTGATTTATTGTTTCTTCCTATATAAGACGATAAGAATTGTGTACAGTTTCAAATTTTCGTTCCCCTGGTTAAGTACGCACTTTCTATAATGGCATTGGTAAAGTTCAGTTGTCTAGAGGTTATCATTAATCTACCAGCAATTCGATTCTAGAGTGCTTAATTCCAACAAAATCTCAAGGGAAACAAACAGGTGCTATTGAAAGCACAGAATTATACAAAGAGAAAAAAAGAAACGTCAGCCACTTTTTACAGAGTAAGTAAAGTTTAAGTTCAATATGTATAAATATATGCGATTCAATTCTAATTTATTTATGCGGAAGAAATGAAATAAATCTGCATACTTAAGATTTTCATCTAATCGCTCGCTGAGTAATTGTTAGTCAGTGACTGATGATATCTTTTCTAACCTTTCGCAACTTCTATTAAGTTTCAGATGCAACATTTTTTTCCCTTTCTTCCTCGTAAATACAATATTACAGTTGTTATAATGGTTGTAAAATAAAGAATCGAATTCAATTCCATTTATTATGTATTAAAAAATATATTGATCTGATTTATATATATCTATCTTCTTCTTTCAATTGAATGATGTTTTCATGATATATAATCATTAATTTATATTTGTATTTTAATTTAATGATGTCTGAAACAGAATATACATCTAAATCTACTAATAAAAATTTTTTTAAATTGTTAAAATTAATATTTTAAAGCTTAAGGTTATTCTGAATGTTAAAGGAAAATGAAACTTTAAATAAAAATCTTTTTAAATCGTTAATTTTTAAAGAAATGCTATCCTTATAGCGATAATTTTCAACAAGATAGTCTGTCATTTTTCTTAGAAACATTTTTGCTTAAGGCATTGCTTTTAAAATTTACAAAAACAAAAGCATTGATATTGTTTAGGTAATTAGTATGTAAATTAGCGGTATCGACAGATTGAGTTTTAAAATAAAATGATTTAACAAAAAAACTTTAATTTGTTAATTAACTTTTTTAAATTCCCAAACATTAAAAGAAAAAACTTTAGTTGTTTTACAATAAATGTTTTAAGAGACTAAATACAGAAACAAAAAAAACTTCTACTTTAATGAAAATGCAAAGTTGTATTCATGAAATTTTCGCACAGAAACTTTAAAGTTATTCAAAGTTTGATTTGCGATTAAAATTGGATTTACTTAATATACAATTATTATGCATCTTTCCCATAAATGACTTGTAAAGCACGTATATTTATAAACCAGTTTGTGGACAAATATTTTACCTTGTTAATGGATGATCAACTCGATCAGATTAATCACTGTTTTCGCTTAAGACTAATTAAATTAATTTTAAACTTTAAACAAAGTTAAAACAAAAATAAAACGTTTTCACTCATTTTCTAGCATAATAACTAAAATTATTTAATAAAATTCTAACGTAAAAAATGTCTTATATATATATATATATATTTTTATTTATAAATACAGAAATTAAATTTCTAACAAATTTGTAGCATTAATGACCCTTTTTAAAACTATAATCTACTATATTATAAATGAGTCACTCTGTCCCTTTTTTTAAATCCACAAATCGTCTGTGATTTTTTCCAGTAGCCTACAGCATTTATTGCTGATCTCATACATAAGTTATTCTGCTTAAAATTGCATTCGAATTTTATTTACTTTTTTATTTTAATTTTTGACATTGTATGCGTTTTTATTTAGAATAACAAAAATCGTGAATTTTTTAAAATCATTATTTTGATTTAAATTGTAACAATTTGTTAAAATTTGGTCTCAGTAGACCCATTAAAAATTGCCTAACCAAACTTTATATACATATGATATAAAGCAATAATATCTTTAATTGGCAAACTAATAAGTTGCATACTCTGTAAAAATTCGTTTTCACAAAATACTGTAAATATTTGTCTACTTATTTAAAAAGTAATAAATAAATAAATTGGTTTCATTAATATTTTAGAATTGTTTACAGTTTTCAGAGATTTGTTGCTATAAATAGCATGCATACTATTACATTGTGTGTAATGTATATAAATTAAACTTTAAAAAAAAATCTATAAAGTATCAAACACTAACAAGATTTTAACATATAAATAGTAAAATTATTATATTTATGAATAAGGTGTAAAAAATTATTTTTAAAAAGTATTTATATAAAGGAAATTTATAATCTGCTGATAGAAAAATCTTTTCCCTTGATATTAAGTGAGCACTTATTTCTCTAAGCACTGTTGATGAATTGCAGAGCCTAGGCATTTACTAACTGAGAAAAATAAAATGAAAAACGATGTCGAAATCAAATTCTAAACATTTTCCTTCATTAGTGCAACTCTCAAGAGGTTTCGCTACAAATTACCAGGGATTATTGTAAGCAGATCTGCGGATTGCACACGAGATGCACACATTAATGAAGCTAGTAATTCCTGTATCGTTTCAGCTGTAGAAAATTCAGAAGACGAACACGTAATTTGGATTTATTCAATGTTTCTGTTAGACCATTGGTAATTGTCGTGTTGTCTCCTGCAATAAAGCCATAATGATACGGATAACAATAACAAAGTAAGAATTTACTTTTACGGGTCCAGCGATAATCCACTACATCTGATCCAATTAACCATTTCTTTCGTTTTAACGAACACGCCATTAAAATTGATCAAATTCTACTTATTTAATACAATTAATACAAATTATATAATGATAATAATGAATTTCAGACAGATTTTTAACCTCTAATTTTTCATGTTTTTCAATACCATTAAGTAAATTAACATTTTTGTTACGCGCTTTAAAAAAAAAGTATCATTTAATAAGATTTATATATTAAAAATAAGCGGATTATGCATAAAATAAATTATTTTGGTGGCAAAATTAACGCAAAATCGATGAAAAATTTAATTGTAGAAAAGTACTTATTATTTTTAAATTTGAAACGAAATAATTGCGGACAATAGAAAAAGTTTTAAGGAGTGATTAAAAATGCATACATAAAAAATACAATCATTTGTATTGAAAAAAGTTTACGTTAAATCTAAGAAAAACTTGTAATATAGTAAGTTAATGTAATTTAAATTTTCATTATGCTATAGTTTGTAATGAAGGTAAAGGATAAAAAATAAACAAAAAATTAAAAATGAAAGGTTTTTCTAGAGGGAACAGAGCCATTCCATTACTTAAATCTGTTCTCTTGGGATTAGAAAACAACATTTGTACGTAAGACTAAAGAAACAACGATAAGCCGATTTTCTATAGAAGAACTGACCACTGAAGAAAGGAACAGCTATGGGTGTCTGGGTTCTTTTCTGATTTTTTCGTTTCCCAAGAGATTTTGCTACGTGTTGACTCGCCACTTTAAGCTTCCAATCTGTCACTGACTTTTCGATGGATTTTGCGAGTTTCATCTAATGTAAAACTAAAAAGAAAAAAAAATGCTTTTTTTCATCTATTAAATATCTCGATAGATCAATATTGAATATCAGTTTACAAATTATTGGATACTTTTTTTTTTTTCTTTGTGGTTTTAAGCCCTTTACCGCTCAGAAAATTATTGGATACTAATAAATAATTTAGGATAACGCAATTTAATAATTAAACAATATAAATTAGAGTATTTTTAATTGCTTAGGTCATTATTATAATATTTAAACTTTTTATGACTGTTGAGTTTGCTTCATTGTCATAGTACTTATTTAAGATTGTATTAAAAATTATAGTAGCAGAATGAAATATTCAAGTTAAAACTTTATAGTATTATTTATTAAAAAAAAGAAATATATTTTTGAAAAGTCACTTATATTCGAATCTAGCAATAGGAATTTATCATAGTGAAAATTTCTTTATGTCATAATCGAATTATTTAGCGCAGAACGCAAGAAACAGACTTGTTATATTTTATTGTCTTATTGAATTATAAAGTTCGTGTCTAATTTCGGAAGTAGGAGGGTCTCCTTTGTCTGACATTTCCCGATTACTTCCGATATAGGTAATCATTTAATGTCACTCATGACAGGCAACTTCAATTGAAAATGTCATATTTGCAAGCGACAATAATAGTCCTGGAGAGATGGTTTCTGACAGAATTTTTTTAATGACATTCACTTTTCTTATTAAAATACGGAATTTATTAAATTTCGGTCTATTTCCTTCGTTTTGTTTTATATATCACGCATTCCATATTCGAATTATATTAATGCGAGTTATTCATACAGTTCAATTCTTTTTTTTCCTAATTAAAAATGCGAATTTCTCGTTTTTCTTTTCCTTTCGTGATGACTTGTTAACCAGAATTGAAATATAGAAATTTCTTTCATAAAAAAAATCAGTAGATATTCCTTGGGTTTTCATTCTCAGCGAAAATTATACAAAAGACTATCATTCATATAAAATAACATAATTACTTTAGTATCTGTCTTAACGTAAAATCGTAAAATATTAATAAAAGTGGTATTGAGCCTATTCTAAGTTCTCGGAAATATAACGTATAGCATATTATTATTATCTAAAGTTTTATTTCTGGTTGTTTTTTAATTTCAATGTTATTATTTTCCAAAACAGACAAGAGATTTCCACTAATGAACAAATTATATAAAAAACAGCGAAGTTGTTGACAAATAAAATATAAACTTACATTAATAAGATTCCTTCTAATAATATCAAACTTCTAAAATAATACGTCTACAATTTTATTTTAAAATATGAAAATGATTGTTGACTTTAGTTATGAATTATGGAAACAAATTAACATCTTGTAAAGATTATTATTGTAGCAAGTTGTTGAGGAAAAAAATTTTGTTTATAATAATTAAAATAACAGTAATAACATGAAATAAACTTGTTTTTCAAACCATAACATTCTCAATAAGAAGCCACATTTACCTCAAATCTTATGCTTGGAGTATTAAACAAAGGACGGAGGGTATCATTAGATAAAGAATACAAACAACGCTAATCGCATTGTGATTGATTGAAGAGTATCCAAGAAGACCGCCTTTTCTGTTTTCTCGCTAGTTAATCTCAAATTTAATTATTTCTCAGTATCATTAAGGTGTAATTAAGAAGGTACTTAGCGTAGAAAGTGCACGATTCGCCACGAACAACGAGCCATTCTTTTATTGGTTAAAGCTTTATTTTATCGAAGCTGTGGATTTCGATTGCAAGACATTGGAATCCAAAACACCATTAAGCTTATCCTCCATCCACTTTCACTTATCCTGCAACAGGCTCCAATGCCTTGTATCAATCTGTACCCACACTAAATCTACCATGAAAGTCAAACATGTTTTTAAACTAGACAAATATTGACAAATTATAGTTTACATTTCGAAATTGAAAAGTCGTTCTACTACCAAAAAACAAGTTCATTTTATAAATATTTTAAACTATGTAAACTTACATAAGATTTGCCTTAAAGATGAAATTTTGTCACAAATAAAATAAAAGTGTAAATAGATTTTAATGGTTTATATTAAATTTTTCATATCAAAATAATTTCTTACGGGCATAATTTTACTAAAAAATTAGAAAAAAAATTATTTAACCTAATTTTAAGCTTATTCTTGTAATGTTTAGTGCTTATAATTGTTAGAATATATATTTTTCTGCAATTTTAAATAAATATCATACTAGCAAATATATAACAACGAAAATTAATTTAGGCAAGTTTTGTCTACAATTTTGTTCAATCTCTCGTTAATAAATGTCATCAATCTTAATGAAATTGAAAATATATTTTACCAAAACATTAATTTTTGATAAAATATACAATTGTTTGTTCTACGAATTGATTCTATACGTAATAGAAACGGATTATTGATTTACCCTTATAAATTTATAAATTCTTTTTGAACTACGCTATTTTAGAATAATAGATATACAGTAGAGCGTCGAAAAGTGGAACCAATTGGGGACTGAGGTCCTTCCAGTTAATGATTTGTTCCAGTTTCCGACTTTGTACGAAAAAATACATTAACCTGTCCGATGTTCAAATTTTTCTCCGTTGCGTGTCGCTTCGTGTTGAATTTTCGTCGATTTTAAGCCTAACGAAAATTTTTATAATAATCATCGAGGCTATCAAGCGAGGTTTGTACAAAATGCAGAAATAATTTTTAACGATACGTTAAAAATTATTTCTGCATTTTGTACAAACAAAATAAATATATTAAAGAATATAAAAGACATGAAAATTATACTTTAGAAGTAAATTTAGTATCAAAAACATTCGATTCAGCACGACACAGTCCGACTGAAAATCGTTCCACTTTCCGACCATTCCACTTACCGACGTTTCACTTATCGACGCTCTACTGTATTACATTCTAAATACCCTTAAATCAAGATTTAATTCTTAAATTAAATGTTCTCAATTAGGATTAATATCGAGAGAAATATGCTCATGTATGTAAATGAACCTGCACCTATTTAACCCTATTCAAAAAGTTTCAATCAGATTATATAAACAAGCAGTGAATACAAGTGTTTAAACTAAAACAAAAGAAGAAAAAACGAATTGTTAATAATCAATTTTAAGTAAAATAAATATTTTCATTATACGTTTTAATAGAAAATTAAAATTAGAAATTAATATCTTTCATTATCAAATGTTTTTTATTTTTCTATAATCTGTTTATCAACGGAAGATAAAAGAAAAAAAATTATAAATCTAAATTTTAGATAAGGAAATAAAAATATAGATAATAGGATTATAAATTCGATTTAAATTACTAAAAGAGAATAGAAACAAATTTAAACATTGTAAAACTGAAAGAAGTCAATGTTAAAAACTATATTTTTAACATTTCATAGTAATTGATTTTTATGTGAGGTTTCATGTTTTGATTTAGTATTAAAGAAGAAAAAATATATATTAAAATGTTTTAAATTAGCATTTTTCCTTGTTTTATTTTTGGCAGTTTTATGGGACCATGCTCATAGAGCTGCCATAAATTTTTCCATAACTATCATGGATTCGGTCAGGCCCACAATGGAGACGACCGGATGATGACAGACGGGGCGCGACCCATCCGGAATTTATCTACATGAAAAATTTCTGGAACGGCTCGCCCGGATTCGATCCCGAGTCCCCCAGAGAGAAAAGCTGGAGCCTTAGTCGCTTCGGCCATCCGATCTTCTCTAAATTAGAATCTAACTTAGAGCATCTCTAATAAATAAATTATGAATAAAAAAAATTCGGGTCGTAAAGTCAATATTCCGCTCTTATATCATTTTGGTTTAATTAAATTTTAAGTAAAAGAGAATTTCAAGAACTGGTCGGAGAAATAAATTAAATTCTATTCAACAATATTATTATGATTAACGGTTATAATTTTTGATTAAATTTATATTTTAAGATATATTTTTCTTTTTCATAGTGTAAAATCAAACATAACATAAATAGAAACATATTCATTTATAGTTGAAATATAGTAATGCATTAATTAGCAAATAAAATATTAAAATTTTTATGCTGTTTTTTATGCCGGAAAAACTATTTTAATTCCAAATTTCACAATTAAATTCTACAAAGAAATAGTTCTAAATTCTTTCTATATTATTTTACTTACGTAAAATCAAATATTAAACTTTATAAAAATCTAAAGTTTTATTTTCTGTTAGATAATGCTAGAATAAAAGCATTTTTCTTGTTCTAGAAATATTGTTCGAGTATAACTTTTCAAAAAACATTTCAATGCTATTTAAGTAAGTAGTCTAGTCTCATATTTTTATAATATACTTTAAAATTCCTATGTTTCTCCATTTTATTTTCAAAATAAGCTTATAAAAGTCAACTTATTGACTTAAAATCTTATTAAATTATCAAAAATTGTCTTAAAATGAGTTTTATTATAAAAGAAATTTTATTTAAATAAATAAAAATAATTATAAACTTATTTTATAAAATTTTATGTGAAAACACATATATGACTACATCTCTCTTATGACAAAAATAATATTAATCTTCCAGTAATTGTAATTATAATTATTTATTAATTAAACATAAATAATTAAAAAATCATTAATTTTATATTAACATTAGTAAATTTAAAATTAGATTTATATGTACATACTAAAATAATAATTTTTATACAGTTACTATATCATTAAAAATAAATTTCAAATCTAACGAAAGCCACTATTTAAGCAGTAAATTTGCATACAGTTAATTAAGAATTATAGTTGATTATAATTTAAATAAATCAATAAAAAAATAAAGAATAATTAAAATAATTTGTAAAATTAACCTTTTATTTTTCATTTAATATATTTATTAATTAAAAATTAATTTATCTACGAAATAAAAATAATATATGATTGTTAAATTTATAAGTGATTATTTAGCATTTTTTCAATTATTCGCAAGCATACAAATGAAATTATATTATAAAAGTATAGAAATACACGCACGCACACGCACACACACACACACACACACACACACATATATATATATATATATATATATAATTAGAAAGTATTTTAACTTGAATGATTTTAATAAAAATAAGAAAAATGATATAAAACTTGCAATAAAATATTAAAACATTTGATTTAGAAATGTGGTCTATTATCTAAAGTAAAATCAGAGTAAAATTAAATTCGTCTGTATGTCATTAAAGTACATTTATATAATTGCATGATTTAGATAGAATTAATCCGAATTTAATTCCTCGTAGATTTAAATTACGAGTCTTGCTGGAAATATATAAACGTAATTATTATTAATGAAAATTAAAGTATATTCATTTTTATTCTAATCTAATATTTATATAGCAACACCGATAGTGAAAATAAAATATTTTTTTTATTTGTAATAAATTTTTGCACGTAACATATGAAATCAATTGTCTGTCACAAATGACCGTGAGAATAAGATCTACTGTAGACAGTTTTTAAATCAAACAACAAAAACTTAATTACTCAATAATTACCTTAATCAAATCGTTCTTTGTTTTCTTGTTAAATTAATTACTGTTAAATAATTTTATTAGAATTCGTATATTTTTTTATGTTCATAAGTTTTCTTTTGCTCTATTGCATCTCTATTGTTTTTAACTATTTTTTAACTATTAATTCATCATGTTTGATTTGTTATTCAACCAATAAACTAAATTCTTTATACTTGATTTTTTTATTTATTCTTCCCACCCTGTGGGCACTAAGAAAGCGTATTAAATAAATAAATAATGAAATGAAAAACTGCTTTGATCAGTTTCTTGCCAGTATATAAAAATAACAGCCTTATATATTTCTATGTTTATTGATTCTTTGGAAATAAAGAACAACTAACATTAACATGTGCTTAATCTTCTGTGAAATTTTATTTTCTAATTTACAGAAATAAACCGAACAAAATATTTTTCTATTTTTTGTTTTTTTTTTTAACCTACACAATTCTAGCTGTGAAAAGCTTTCATTACAGATTTATAAAGCAGAGAAAACTTGAAATTTTGAAGACCTGTGCATTTGATTTTAATCAAAAACATATTGAACAGAACTACAATTTAGATATTTTTTTTTTTACAATTTTGTAGTTCATTTATAGACTTTTCTTGAAAATGAAAATTTTAAAAATTCAATTCCTAATCACTACGAAACCAAAAAAAAAAAAAAACATTTCGATTTATTTTAAACTTCTTAATTTTCTATCATTGAGTTTCCTATAAGAGGAATACACATTATGATAAATAGAGAATCTAATCTGCATGTGGAAGGCGTTAAGTAGTAATCAAAATAGCAAATTTTTGTTCCATTTAGTCTGGAGAAAAAACCAAGTATAGTTAAGTCATTGAACTTGTAATGTGTAAGAATATAACTTAGTATAATTGAGTTGTTACAGTTCTTTATTTTGTAGTAGTGACTGATTTTAAAAAATTGTTCCTCTTAAAATATTTTTTATAACAATCGTATTAGTACTCGCCTCGCATAACTAAAGAGCAATTCCATATATAACACCAATAAAATAGAAACATTGTTCAAATTCCAATAAAAGTATTTTTATTTTAATACCAAATTAGAAATTCATATTACTATTTATAACTATGTAATAAAAACAATAAAAAAAAACAAATGCCTTTTTTTTATTTTCTTGATATATTTATGAAGTTATAAAACTAAAATTTCATGTGCTAGAAAAATTATTATGTATTACATAAACTAATAAGTTGTCATTCTTGATATTTATTAAAGAGATAGATTCAATAATAATAATAATAATAATAATATCAATTCTAACTTTAAATCACTTTGACGATTTTTAGTATGATATAATATGACTTTTATTTAATTCAGTTATTAATCAAATTGTTAAAAGAATTTAGTGTTTTATATTTTTATAATTTATCATTATTTTATATTTTAAATAATTCATTTTTAATGTTAATTACTAATAGTAAATCAAGTCTTGGATAGCTTATAGTCAGCGTGTTGATATATTGTGCGAAGATGTTTTGATAAATTATTTTCTATTGATTTAAAAATATTTTAAAATATAAACTAAAGGAAAGACGTAAATATTAATATAGACAAAATTTATATTTTTAACTATAAATAAATTATGAAAATTATCTATAACAAATGTGTTTAAATTATGAAAACTAAGCAAAAATACAATAAATATTTTACTATTTTTTTAAATATGATTAAACTGTTTACATATATAATCCATTAGAAATATTTGTTTCAAGTAAATATTATTAATTCTTTAAAAAATTAGCAAGAAAATGAAACGTAAGATATAAAAATTTAGTTAGTTAGATATAAAAATTTAAAAAAAAAGCTATCATCAGACGAAATTTTATATTTAAAAAGAACATTTCTCTAATTTTATACTTTAAGAAGTTTAATACAATCGCTGCACTACTTCATTAAGGTTTTTTAAAACTTTTATCATATTCAGAATGTATAATATTTCGACTTCGTAATTCATAGTAATTTATAAATTGCACGAAAAGAAGTACAAGTAAAAAAGATTAAGTTAGTGAAAAGTGAACATTAAATAATGTCAAGTCCTAATTTTAAAAAAGGAAGATAAAGAAGAAATAAAAATTTTTCTCATAAACCGATACAATATCAAATGATACAATAAAATCGATAAAATAATCTATGGAGAAAACTATCAAATTAAATATTGAATAATTTAAATAATTCTAGTACAGTTTTATTAATTTTATATCGTAATAACAAAGAATAAAATTTTTATTTTGCTTTTCTGTTGCTATCTTCTCAATGCTTCTATGATTATGCGTAAAAATTATTATTTCTAAAATTGATTTTATTCGATAATTAATTATAAATAATTAAATACATTTTTTGAAAAATAGTTTTATCGATTATATAATATTTTATTTTAATTTAAATTAATATTTCCAATAGTTTACAAGAAAAGAATTTAAGTAATGTGACATAGTTTAGATAATATCTGTACTTAGTAATTAGTAATTAAATTTTATCAATTCAATTTAATTAATTTACAATCATATTTAAAATTAGAAAATTTAGAAAGTATTTAAAATTAACATCAGCGGTCTTGTTTTATTTCAAGCAAATCTAGAATAAATGTAGAATTATTTTAACAGTATACAAAAATTTATTTTATTTATGGTGTAATTCAGAATTTAATAAATCTAAAAGAAGTGTCAATGTAATTTTGTGTAATTTAACAATAATAATTGTGAACTGTAGAAAAATAAATTAATTAGAGTGAATTCGTAATCTGTCTCACCTTGAAATCTTTTTATTCTGACTTGTAAAAATAATTTTAAATGATTAATAACAGTTACTTAATTAAAAATTTTATTTTTAATTTAAATTGTAATTGATTCAAGTAAATTTTTTTTTTGTTTTTTAGTAAAGAGTAAATAAATAAGATCTACGTTTCTTATTTTAATCGAATATATTAGAATTATATTAAACGTTTACTGATACTTTTATATACAGGAAATGGTCCACATTTAAAGCACTGTTTAATATTTCCTCACCAGCTGTGAAGCTATCATTCTATTAAAGTATGGAGTATCTAAAGGGAATAATTGTAATAACCACAAAGCATTATTCAATAGAATAGCCGTTAAATGAATATTTAAAGTGTAAAAAAAATTAAAAATTAATTTGTAAAAAATTTCAAAATTTTTAAATAAATATAAATCCAGTTTTCGCGTATTTAAAAATATTTTTTTTAGTCATTCTAATGTTATTTTCTGTATTTATTAATATAATATTCATTATAAAGTATATAATTAAATTTTAAATATTAATTATTTATAAACATTTCTGGAAATATCACATTGACTAAATTCGAATATTAAGTTTTATTTATTCTAATATATTTACTTTTGAAAACAAACTCGCCTATTGAATTTCTGGAAGCGAAAATATTATGTATAAAAACCAACTCACGTAATTCAATGACTACAAAAAGTTTTATTTCCATTCTGAAATATTCTTCAAACATTTGCAAATTAATGCGATGCAAATATTAATCATATTCTGCAGTTCTATTGCTTAGCAATTATTAATTCAAAAATAAATTTGATAACGTTGAACAAATGGACATTCCTATTTTAATGCATGCTTCTTTGTAAATCAAGTTGAGCAATTTATTTAAAAAAAAAGAAAGGTTCTATTTCACACAATTAAAACTATTGTTTTTTTCTGAATTAATTCTATATTGGTGGTATAAAAAAATTATTTTCGAAAACTTTATTAACATTTTAATTTAAATGTTTAATAAATAAAAAGCAATCGTATCGAAATCACATAGAAACTAAAAATGTTTTGCATTAATATATATTTTTTTCTTAAATTCACTCGAAATTTGCATCAATTAAATTGTTTGACAGTTGTTTAAGATGTCTATAACATTTTATATATTTAAAATATTTTTAAAATAATAAACATCACTTTTTTCCTTAAGTTAAATCGCATATAACAATTATACAGATTTAGTTTAATTTAAATAAATTTATGTTATTTGATTATAGTTAAACTAATTTAACAATATTTTTCTTAAATATCGTATTACGATTCAAATTATTCTTCTGTTACATTTCTCGAAATTTAGAAAATTGTTGTTTTATATTGTAATTAAATACAATTTCAACTTTAAAAAACAAATAGAACGTGACGTAAGTTTTGATCTTAATTAGTACTAAAATATATAAAAAGCTTAATAATGATTAATGTTTAAAACTTCTTATTCAACTTATATAAAAAATTGTAAAACTATTTTAAATGTTCGAAATGATTTTTCATCTTTCTAAAAGTATATTTATATTAATTAATCATAATTTGTTCTTTTAAAATTGTATATATATATAAAAAAAATAATATATAAAAATTTATAACTTCCAAGAAATATTTTTTCATAAAATTATGATTTATAGAAATAAATTTCTAATATTTGACGTGGTAATTTGCTTTTGATTTATGCAGATTTTAGTTAAAAACTTTTCATCTTTTTTTTTAATAAAAATTTATCTTGTGTTTGGCAAACTCTAGTAAAATATAATAGAAAATTCAAATGTTTTTAAAATAACATAAATTACAAATAGATTTATTAAATTTTTAGAGTAATGTAAACAATCTTTTTGCAAACTGTCAAATATCGATAATCATTTTATATACAATCTATGATTTGCATAGCAATAAAATAAAATATCAAAAAATCCTGTTTTATATCCAAAAGGATTGTATATCATTCTTTTTTTTAAATAAAAAATTCGAAATAGGTATATGTATTCCTATGCGGAAAATCTGTAAATAAATAGAAATATTGTAGCCTAACAATCTGGACGAGATTTTTGAGTGTTATATATAAGATATATAGAAGAAAACTGAAGATTTGTACATCTACATAAATATGTGCATATATTTCTATACGTTGATAACACTCGATTCTAGGATAGACAGCAAACATTGTCTCATTCATGAAAGATGAAGCGAATTCCTCACACGTTCCTATTTCTAAATCTCGTTTTATTCATTCATATCTATACATTCATCTCTTATTTGAAGTTATCTTCAAAAATATGCCCTATTTATCCGTTCGAATTCTTTAATATTTACTCTTTTTCTTACGCTGTAGATTGTTTTATAAACTTTTTATATCGTCACAAAACAATTAACTGAAACGATATCAAAAATATAATTTTCATACACTATCAACACGCTAGATAATGATGATGATTATTAGAATCAACTAAATGTGAAAACCCAACATCATTAAGGCTTAAATTGTAACAATCTACAATTAAAATGAATTGAAATTAACTCAATTAATTAATGAGGAATATAAAATATATATTTTAAGCGAGTAAATAAATTTTGTCAGTTTTGAATGATGACAATCATTAATCTATTTCTAAATGTAATGTTTATTAAACGAATATAATAATGGCTTCTAAGTACTGTGTAGTTATAAGTTCGATAAGAAGCAGAAGGTTTGTTCGATTAAGTTCAATCACTCGAAGGTATCCATTACTCGCTGTGAACGATCCGGGATCTTGTCACCATCCTATCACTCGACTGACACCCGGTAGGTAGCTTACACTACTAATCTAGACCTAGGGGACTAGTACGTCACTTACGGTAGTCTCAGCCAGTAAATTTGATAAGAGTTGCAGTCGTGTCATTCCAGACGGTGGTTAGTGAGCCAGACAACCATTGTTTCGATTAATCTACTAATACAGATGTCTTTTAGGGTTGGAAGGATCACTTTGCTCATTCACGAGGGAAAATGAGAAACATATCCACAACATTCTTAATCAAATCTGAATAAAATTGCTTTTTGAAAATAATCTCATCATTTTTTTAAGTTTCTTTTTTATCCGAAACAATACGAGAATTCAATCAATAATTGTTTTTTCGTTATTTTGGAAAATTTATTTTAGTCGCATATACTGTACATATTAATTTGTATCGTAATATTTAATATTAAAAATTATTCGAAGTTAAAATGAATTTAAAATTTATATTTTTACATTTTATTTGATTAATATTTGCTGTAGTTTTTAAAGAAAAGAGTTAAATTTACTTTCAGATTCTTTTTTTAATCTAGTAATTCTAGGAGAATCCGAATTGAAAGGTTTATTTATAGGGTGAATATTTTATTTAGATTTTGGTGTCTTCTACAGCCATTCCCATAGATAGGTTTTTAAAACTCGTGTCTGGTATGAACTATGGCGTTTAACGTTACAACAAGAAATAAGGCAATTATTATAAATCCTGGCTTCTTTACTATCGTCCATACGAGCTCATAAATGGAATGTAATGGAAATAACGGTGGTATACATATCCATTTCTGCCAATCTACGTTCTGGAAACATTTTGAGAAGAAGAAATGCCACTCATCACATGTTACTTTACTGAAGACTGAGTTTCTTGCAAAGGCAGCTGTGACTTGAAACTTGCAAGCTGCGGCCGCATGTATCTTGGCAAAAGACATCTCATGCATATCACATAATGCGACTCAAAAAGAACGTCTACTCAGACTAACGTCCGTAATATCAAGAAACTTGTTTAAACTGAAACATAGCGAATTTTTAAAATTTATTTTATTATTTTTTTACATGGAATAAGCACGTTAGAATAACTAATCAGTCGTGTTAATTATATTTTAATTTAAAATATTAAATTATATTCAATCCTAAAATAACTTTTAAATATATTTTTGTTATACGTGGTATTAATAGAAGAAAACAGATTCTAATAAATTTGATTTATTTATTATATAATTATTTATTTTGAAGTTTTCGAGACACTGTAATATAATGTCTTAATTATATATACAATATTAGATTAACGTATAAAATTATTGATTTGTTTATGTTTATAATATACATTCATTAATTTTCAATGGTTTAATATAATTTTAAACAAGGTCTTAAACAACGATTACAAAAATTTTTTAAATTTTCGTTCACTTCATAGAAAAAAATCTTTATATATATCTAACTTATACGAAGGATATATATTTTAAATGAAAAACATAAAATGATGATATTTCTACAAGTTTGCCTATACCTACTTTACTTAAGAACTACGTTAATTAAGAAAATTAATTGTACATACAATACTAGCAGATATGCCCGGCACAAGCATTGAAATATAAATGTATATGAAATTTTTCAGTCTCTAAGATCCTGCGGAAAATATAGATTACAATAAAATTTGGACATCCCACTCAATTCTTTTGATGTCATCTCGTTTGTACTTTGTAATAATTTAAGTTTACTGCATTATTTTCTAAGTAAACAATGCGTAATGAAGTATACGCAAGTAAACATTGTATATTAATTTGTTATTATTGAGTAATTAAAAACAACAATTAATGATTAAGAATGAACCATTTCTATGTTTATCACAGATATGAAATTAGGGAGAGGGGTAAGCTTATGATAGCTTCCATTTTTAGCAGAATCCTTTAGAGAGCAACTATGAAAAATTAACGAGCAAATAACGATTAAAACGAAAATTTTAAACCATTGGATAAATCTTTTAATAATAAATGATAAAGATTGCGCATTAACGGGCCACATGTCGATGTTGATAGAGCAAAAGAAAACATTTTAAAATGTTTATTTACCTGAGTTTAATGATAAACATTATCAAATTACTGATTCAATACTGTAAATAAAACTTATATGATTTGTGACGTGCTAATTAAATGACTGGTAACAATAACCATTATTACAATATACGGATTCTACTAAAATTAAAAATTAAAACACAGATAAATCTACTGTGACAAATGCTCATTACGGCATTAACGAATGTAGGTTTTTTTCCTTCTTCCTTTTTTTTTTTTTTGCTTGTTATATGACAGTAAGAGCTTTAATGTGATTCGATATTAAATAGTGTCTCGTTTCACAAATCATTTTGACCAAGAGAAAACCGAAACAGAAAAGTATAGAATTACAGCAATAGAGATTTTATTTAATAAATCAAAAATAAAAGTTTTTAGAAATCTTTATAGATACAAGAAATATAAAAATGGCATTTTCTCATTGATTGTGGACAAGAAAGAGATGCATCATCAAGTTATGAGAGGTTACCGAGTTCACGTAAGTGAACAGGGACTACGAATAAGCTGTGAAAAACTAGTCTTCCCATTTAATTAAGCTAGAAGTTTCGCTCTTTTGCCAAATTGTTCCCTAATGAAAGCTGCAGCAGTTACGACCGAGAAGTTGATATGTTTTGTTTACATAGCCGAACATCCGGCAATTTCAAATTGTCAACTCTTTTACGGTGACGTTCTTGAATATCCGTGCATATGATGTGTCAGATGGATGTGTATTTTAGAAGGAAGTCATTATGCGGTTCATAAATTTCAGTTTTAAGCCGTTCTTCTGGATTACGGAGTGTAGATGAGCAGCTGGAGGATTTGTGGCTGTTTTCGTTTCGCTTTGCTAATAAGTTATTCGTCTGGCTGTGAAATAGCATAAATCTTTATAATAACGTCTTCTCTTATTATAAAAATTCACAAAATGTCTACATTTAAAAATAAACTATAGAAAAATATTGGTTAATTTATTTAGCATAAGCAATATTTAATCTAAACAGTTTCTTTATTAATATGAGATTGCTTGCGTTAAATCAGCGCGATGTTTTCACATTACACAGAAAATTAATTTTTTTAATTATTTTAAAATCAAATTAGATTTCTTAGCTTTTCCCTTTTTGTTTCCGTTTATAATTTTAATGTTTTAAATACTTTGTTCGCATTAAATATTTTAAAAAATTAAATAAAGCTTTTAAATGTATTTAAATTATAAATGCTTCATACATAATTAAATATAAATCCTTTATAATTTCTTTTATATTTTTAATATTAAAAAATACTGGATGTGTTACTACGACAATTATACAGTCGTATTCCTTTAAAATGAATTTTGATTAAGAAAAAGGTATAATAAGTTACAATTAGCTTTATGATAGAATTAAATGAACATCATTTGAATATGAAATTATGATATTAACTTAATCAGAAACAATTTCGTAAATCTGTGACTGTTTACATTATTCTCTTTTAAGTAGTGATTGGCATATCTGAGATCGCATTTATCTACTAAGCAACATTCGTTCCATTTTAATTGACACTTGACAGAACTAAAACCACTAGAGAAATACCTTAATACCTTCTGATGGTACTGGAAGACCAAAATTATAGCCTAACATAATATACAGACCTTAACTATAGCCATCTTGAGTTAATTTTATGTTCTTAGAATTTATATTCCACTTCTCGGTTGACTTTTTCCACTTCTCTGAATTTGTTACTTAATGATATTATCGTTATCAAATAATTTATTGTATGTTTATATAAATATAATTTTTTTTATTCGAAATAATGTAATTTAAATCATCTGCACGTTATTCTATAAGTAATCAAAAGTTTTATTATAGAAAATAAAATCGAATATCTTATTTCACGTATGGAATAGATAAATAACGTGTTATACTTCTTCTATAATCTTATATATATCCACCATCATCAGCTATAAATAAACTCCAAGAAATAAAAACTATAGAATTAGAGTAATGTGATACCAGTGATCAAATCTCACCAGAAAACTCTCCTAAACTTTTATAACAAATTACTTTTTTTTTGTTGAAAAGCTTATCATTTTCTTTTCGCAAACAATTTCAACAAATAGGATTTCAGGATGTTTACTTCGAAATGTTACCTTAAACAGAAAATACTTTAATTTATTCTAAATGCCAAACTCAGTTTCGATAAAATATTCAACAAAATTCGAAAATATTTAAATTAAATTTTATAAAATATATGCAATTTTAAAGTAAAGAAAAATAATATTATATACAGTATATACGTTATTCTGCTTCAAAAATAGATCGTTTTTATTGGAAACAATTCAAATTATTTAAATAACTAAATTATAAATTTTTATTAGTGATTTATATATAGAGAAAGGAAAACTATCTAAAGAAATTAGTTTCCAAAAATTAAGTAAAACTTTAAGGACAAGTAATTTCGATGTTAACTCCAAAAGAATTGATAATGAGTTTTGAGGTCTTGTAGAAAAGTTAATCCAATAAACTATAGATCTAAATTCAGAAAAAAAACACACCGAATTTCTTTAATTGTTATAATTAGTTATCAAAATCCAATATGTAATTAAACATTTAATTTTTATGTAAATAGGATATCTGGTGAGTGAGTGAGTGAATATCAGCTACTGCACACTTCAAAGTAGAAATTATTTTTACGCTTTAGTTATTTGAATCTAGAAATTTCATAAATGAAAATTGTAATATCCGGCGATCGATATATTAAATTATATATACTTTGAGACAATATTTCCAGCAATATTTATTTTCGTGGATTGATACGACTGCATTTAGAAGAAATAAAAGAAAAAAAAAGACCTCGATTCAATTTGAAAAACAACAATGAAAAATATCATTTCTTCCTTACATTTTCCAGATGACGGCTGGATTGAAATGAAGATTGACTTTTTTGACATATTTTAGGCAGTCGATATTCACAGAAGATGATTGAATATTCACTTTCCTTTTTTTAAAATGAAATCTCCTCACACTATCCACGCGAAGACAGTACAAGAGAGAAAGAAAGAAAGGAAAAAAAAAAAAAGAGTCGTCGATAGAAATTCTACTGCGCTTATGAAATCCACTCACGTCACTTCTGTTCATCTGAAAACGGTTCCAAAAAATTCAACAATATATGCTATACCACATCTAGTTGGTGTCGTAAATATACTAAGCCATTTACAGCCCCCGCTAGTTGGTAGATGCGAGTGACTGATGGCTCTTGTATATTGTAGACGTGATTACCATGAAGTAACAGGCAGATGTTTGAATACTGACGTTCCAACGAAGAAGTGAGAAGAAATTGAATATCCTTGAAACGTCTTACAAAGATGACGAATAGCTGTTAGTTTAGGTGGCTGTTTGACAAACTTCGATAGATCCGTAGATGGGAAGAATACAGCTGGAAGAATGCTATACACTACAAAGTATACATTATTTCTTCAATAATGTTTTTATAGTTAATAAAGAAAATCGTTTGTTTCAAACTTTGCTCTTTTATCATACTTAAAGAACTACATTCATAAATTTATTTACACACGAAATTTAGATTTAAATTTAAATAATTTACTAACATTTAGTAATGACAATTCATCGCATAATGACTGCATATAAATAAAGTTTGGTTTAGAAAATAATTAGAAAATACGCTTAAAATAAAGGAGTTTTCCTTATCGATGGGATAACTTCACTTAAAATGTATGAAATCTCAAAATAAAAATATAGTAACGTTTCAATGCTGCATTTTTATTCCAAAATTGATAAGATTATTGTAAAACCTCGATTTAACGAACTAATTCGGATGAGGAGTGTCCTTTAAAGCTGCAAGTTGTTTATATAATAACGTAAGTTTTCCGAATGCGAGTGTTAAAAAAATTAACAAATTAGTTAATGTTTTTACTAATGAAGATACGTTTAAGTATGTATGAGAAGTTTAATTTCACACAAATGTTTTCTATGTATTATCGTTTATGTACTCATCGTAGTTCTGAGAGTGTAATAAGTATAGGATCTAAATCAAAATAAACAAACATTTTTTGGAAAATATGCTTTAATTGTATATAATTAAGAGCAGTGACTCTTGAATTTGAAAATAATAACCTGTTAATTTAATTACATATAAAAAGCATTTATTTTAAAATTAAGTGTCTTAATTTTTATTTCACTTTAAATTTTCTTATTTTCATTTTAAGACATTTCGTGCCAATTATTTTTGTGTATTTTCTTACTTTTTAAATATCGCATCTGTTTATAAAAGATTTTTGGCATTGAATAAACACATTAAAAAAAATAGTAAATATCAGTTACTTAATTGCAAAAAATAGTAAAATAAAATCTGTTTGGCTTACTATGTTAAAAAAATTAATTAGTGTGTCACTTTCTATCAAATATTTATAGAATTATAGCTTTAAAAGCGTGTACTGCGAATAGTTTATACTTTGCACAAGTCAATAAGAATTAATGGTTAAAAAATATCATATGAAATTTTATGTCCTCTTGAACTATATATATATTTTTATACAAAAATAACTTTCTTCCAAAATTTAGTTTTCTTTAAAACAACGAATTTGTTTTAGTTTATTGTATATACGACGTGATATAATGCGTTTCATATTCCTGTAAACGATCTCATTTTTATTTTAAAATAGCAGAAAATACAGAGATTTTCCCAAGACATCATGTGATAACAAATTTGCTTAACAGTATTTTTTTATAATAAATGTTTCTTGAGATATAGAAGACAGTCAACAGACATTTTCAAAATTATATATTCTACACATATTCAATTAATGCAATTATGCTTCGAATAATTAATGCTTAGAAATTATGGTAATTTATTCCGGAATAATTTAATCTAGGTCAACCTTCGTAGTGTAAAAGTAAAATTAATCCTAATAAAATCAATTGAACAACAGTGTCATTGCAGAAATTTTAAATAAACTCGATATTAAAAAAATTAAAGCATTTCCATTATACAGGAAAAAAATATATTTATAATTAAGATAAAATATAATTGTTTAATCCAATTTAATAAAATTTCTTAAGCATGTAAATACTGGAGTGTTCAAATATTTTAATATATCTATTAATATGATAATTTCTTCAGAAGTTTTTCGAACCTGAAGCAGCAACATATTAAAAAACGATTTTTGGAATTCAAAAACGAAATCCTAATATATTTAATAACAACATTCTAAACTCAACTAGCCATCTGGATTTCCTTAAAATGTATCAGAAACATAAAAAGAAAAAGAAAAAAATCTAGTGGAATTATTTTATAAATAAATATAAAAGTTCAAAAATACACTTTTTCATATATTTATCCGAAGAAAATTCTTTTTTCTTTCACCCTACTTTTTATAAATTGAGGTAGTGTGAGTAGATTGAGTAAATCTACATTTCTATAAGCAATTTAATATAGATGTAAACAGAAGTAGTGAAGATTCTACAATACATTTAAAGTAAATTGAGAAAGTAATGTCATAAAAACTTTTATAGATTAATTTTTGAATTTTTAAATATTATAATGTAAATAATTATTTAACAAATAAGCTTATTTTAATTAATACTCAAGCTTTCTGAGTTAAAAAAAAATTAAGCTGATAATTGTTTGAAACATAAAACTGCCAAATTTCGAATATTTTGAATTTCATTTCCTTAATTAAATCTCCGTTCAATTGGGAGTACTTTACGTTTATAGTACTTTGCAAACTGAATTTCTAAGAAGATATCTGTAGAATTAACGAATATGAATAAAAAAATACATGTAATCAAAGAATAATAAATGATTAGTGAGTTAAAATTAGATGTGGATAATCTGAATTACTATATAAACTATTTAAAATATTTAAACATCAACCTTTTGAACCGTTAAAAGCCGTGCCGAACCTTTATCGATTTTGCGGTGGTACAGTCCGTTCCTGGAGCATTTCCTTTGATACACTGGACTAACAGCAGTAAAATACCTAAACATTGAATACGACAGCATAGATACTGAAGATTAGAGAATGAAAATCCCAATGCGAGTACAATTAACTGATAACAGGACACGCGTATGACGGAATATTTCACACTTCACTTCAAGAACATGAAGTGCATATTGTGTTTGTGTACAATATAAGTTTATTTATTCCGTACATCAAAGTATGGTTGGGTGAATGGGAGAAAGAGATAGGTAGAGCACTAGCTGTTATCTGCTGCCCAGGGACCTCCTGCTGTACGTTCTGATAAGAACCACTGGTAACTTAAACACTTGCCGGGAGCTTTCAGCAGTTACATCTCTCTGGCGTCGAATTTGTACTTTATACTATTCCGATTCTTTACGTCTACCGTTCACAGATCTAGAATCGTATTGAAGATGGCTCGAACCTCGAAGTACTTGATGGAATGGTCAGTTTTTATCTTTACTTCTACAGAGACGAAAAAACAGCCGATAACGTCCAGAGTAACTTAGAATCGAGATATTCGAAAGATTTTCACGTGACATTTACTAGTTTGAAGAGCATTATAAGAACATACAGCCAATTCTTCTTTAATGCAAGAAAAAAAAAACAGACTCGATATAATCGAATAGAATAATCTTTAATAAAGCAATATTAATTTAATCAATTTAACAAGTTTTTATTGCATTTTTTATTATAATAATATATTAAATTTATTGAAAATTCGTTTATGTAATATAGAATAGATTCATAAAACCATTAAGTGCGCTAAACTTTTCAGTATATTTATAGAATTTTCTGATGCTCCACTTTTCACTGTCTTGACATTTTGTCGAACTAACAATCGAAAGGACAAATGTACTTAGATCTAATTACTCCATAACAGATGCTTAATTAATTACGAGAAATAATTACATAGAAACTGGACACTGGGTAACACCGTGACATGCTTAACGAATTTCAGATATACGATATCTTAATTGGAATTTTAAAACGTGGAGATTTATGAGATAGCGTCTTACATACTCAGTAAATCAGTAAAGAAAGTAAAAGAAAAGATTTCATATAATTAATACAAAGTTGATCATGTAACAAGTATTATGTTAAAACAGTTTCGTTCTATTTATATTTTTAACAACAGCAAATAATAATTAAATACATTTTTTTAAATAAAGGAAATGGTTTTGAGAGAACGTTAAAAGATTTTTCTGATAATTAATATCTGCATTTAATCTCATAATTAATTGCGTAACGTTATTTTAATTTTAATCTAGGTAGATTCATATATCAATCACTAAGAGAACATTTTTCATTACTGGTAAACGTTACCTATATATATAGCTATATACAAAAATTGAAGATATAAATATAAAATAACCAGTTCATTTTCTAAAGTTCTCTTAATCTCTCGATCGTTATACTTTATTTTTTTTTCCTTTTGCAGTTTTTCAATGATATCTATGCTTTCGATCCCTCAATGTTTATAAATAAAATTCGATGCATAGGATAAAACCAAGTTACAACTTAACCTTTATAGAGGCGTTTAAGCATATCGATCATAACTGATATCATAAAACGGATTTAATAAGTTCAATAAAAATAGCAATAAAAATTTAATAGAAACCTTTAAATTTTATCTTTTATGTGTAACAAAAAAAAAATTTTTTTTTCTTTCAGTCGCTTTTCAATTCGAGCGAAATTTACATATTTTTGTAAATTTATTTTCTTTCTCTTGGCTTAAAATGTCTCATGAGTTGAACCATAAACATTCACTTCGCAGGCAAAACAAATCTTCACCTAAAATTCACTTTCTTTTAGCTCAAAAAAGAGAAAGAAAAGAAAAATCTGACTGGATCGAAATCTAACCAAGGACGACCCGAAACAAAATCAGAGCGTGAACTCGGTCATTGTTGTCATGGTTACCAAAAGAAGCAAGATGAAGATGGCTTCATCCACATCCCAATATCTTTTAGAATTTTCTTATTAGGCCTTAAGACAGATGAACTTCTCTAATATAGAGATCGTTCGTTTGAGGCACTCCTTTTAAATTATTGATCGCCAATAATTGATTGATGTACAGTACAGTACGTTTGACTTTAAACCAAATAATGTCATTCGGAAAGTGGATTTTTATATATTATATAAGCCCATTAAGGCACAGAAACGATTGTTTCGCTAAGAAGAATGTATTTCTGCCATACTTATTTCGATTTATTGTTAAAATGTTTTATATATCAATATTGCTCTCTGAAGAGTATAAAACATATATACAAGTATTTCTTTTCACATCAATATGGATATTCTTTATAAAGCTCATATATTATTTTTTCTATTCATGAAATGTAAGACGGAAATTTACATGGCACGATTTGAACGTTTACCATAAAATTAGAATTTTACTAATAAAGAAACAATAGAGATAAATAAATATACACTTAAAATATTTTAAAATTTATCCAGTTTTTATAGAATTTATTTGACGTTTAAATCTTAAAATAATTATACAAGTGGAAAAGGCACAGAATATTATAAGTAATTAATTGTAATTAATTGGTTATTAATTCAATTGTGTTGTTCCTTTCTTTGTCTTTCTGTCGTTACTCTCAGGCAATTTAATCAAAAACACTGCATGGTGTTATAAGTAAGTTCCCTGTAGAGATATCAATCCTGTAGGATTTCTCCATTTCTTCCACTCTTGTTCCTAAGTAGCTAATATCCGCACCAGGAAAGAAGTTATTGGAAAGGAAATTATGATCTTGCCTTAGGCTTCTACAACAATATAAGCCTACAATTTCTGGTTTATATAAGTGCATAGACTAGTACTAAGCTGATTTTCTGATTGTTTTTTACTTACAATGAAAGAATGTAACCCCTATTCATGTAAGTAATGGATAAATAAATAGGCATTAAATAGTCAACGACTGTATTATACACTAATAAATAATACGAAGAAATACTTTAAGTTATATTGCTGATTAATAACTTGTAATCTTTTTCAGAACATATTCTCTATAAATTGTCATTAATTTCGTACAGAATAACTAAATTTAAATATTTAAGATCAAATCTTCGTAACACACTTGGTTGCAGATCATAATTAAAACAAATTTTCAATCGCTTGTATGTTTTTAATTAGATTTTTTTATTTTTAAATAGTAAATCGTTTTTAATTTAACGACTTTAAATAATATATTTCAATTAATTTTTCTAAGTTCTGTGCAAACAATTTTTCTGTGAATTAATAAAAAAAATTCCAATTTAAAAAAATAATAATAATTTTAAACGTTTTTTGTTAATTATTAATTAATTTTTTAATGTTATTGGTTATTTTTATAAATGTTTTAATTATTACTTATTTTTAATTAATGGTATGCTTTATTTTGTATTTAAATTACATTAAAAAATCACTCTGTAAACTCGTATTAAATATAAATTTTCTTTTATAATTAAATATACTTAAATTGTTGAGACAATTATTGTGTAAGAGAAAAACCCTAGCAATACTCAAATATGGATTTATGTATAATAATTCTATCATAACTCAGAAAGTTTAGGTTCTTCTAAATTTTATACAGACAAAAAATGAAAAGTATCATTAAAGATTAAAGTCTGTAAGAAGTTTTTTTTCAGACTTAAATAAAAACAAAGTGCAATGAAAGGAGCTTAGCTGAGTAATAGCAAGTACATCATGATTAGATTTTAACTGAAGTAAAATAATACATTGCATAATTTAAAAATAATAGTTATCGAGCTTGGATGGTTTTTCAAAACTACAATTTCAACATTAATTGCTATTGTTTCCATTGACGATTAAATAATCTTTCGCTCTCACCAGTAGAAAATCTAATATACACATCTAATGTGTTATTCTGATTTGTTAGAAGTGAATTTACTTCTTTAAGTTTTTCTTCTAAATTTCTAAAGTTTATTGAATAATTTAAATATTTAAAATAGATGTTTAGAATAGTTTGTAATTTCATATTAAAAACAAAACAAAATAAAATACTAGGCCTATTGCAAATTAAATCTCAAATCATTCAACAAATAAATGATTAATAATAATCCCTCCAGTTTTCTTTTAAGAACCTAACAGGAAATTTCAAAATCGATGAGGGAATTTTAAATTGAATGCAAAATTATTTTTGTTAGCAGGAAATTAAGAATTTCGCAAAGCAGTATTGGTATTTCCTTCATGATTTCCTTCCAACTAGAGGCACCCTAAGGCTTCCCATTAAGTTCTTTGTTGTTCGGTATCTAGCTAAATCTGCTATTGTTCATAATTCCATCAAAATTATTAGCCTAAACTGATAAACCAAAGTTTTTAATTTTGATTTGACTAATAATATGCAGTATTAATATAATAAAATATATAAAACAATTATTTTTTTATTTAAAAAATGATATCTTTTTAAGAAAGATAATCCAATTTAACGCAAATACATTTAAAATGATTATAATCAATTTTTGTAATTACACAAATATAACACAGAATAATATCATATATTAGTATAATTAAAAATTGGAAGAAGGATTTTATAAAAATTACATAAGACTAATTTTGATGAATTTATATATTATACATTACATTCTTTTATATTAAATTTTTGTTTCAATTTATTGAGTAAACTATAAAGATCCCGGTAAATTTAGACAAAATATATTTATATATGAATAATAAATGCAGAATAAAAAAGTCACGTAGAAACTTTTCGTGATAAAAAGATATTAAAATTCGCCATTTTTTAAACATCCATAAAAAGAAATATATCGTCTGTATTTATAATGTAATCTATATTCCCACATAAATGTAAAATTGTTCCCTTTATTTTCCAAACAATAGATATATTATATATATTCTTATTAAGAGACTTAATTAAATTTGGCAGCGATTAGGTTAAATTACTTCTCTGCTAATTAGTTGCTTTATTTTCTTAATATTTTCGACTTTTTTAAGTTCAAAAAGCAAGAGAAACGTATCTAAAAATTTTATATAAAATTAAAATTTTATAAAATGCAAGATAAATTGCGATTAATATAAAATTAATAATGATTAACTCGATAATTGAGAAAATATGTCCTTAGAAACGTGTTATTTATTATATTATATTTAATTTTTTAAGATCAGTTTCTAAGGATATCCCATGTATATGTAGAGAAATATAAGTATAAGTTCGTTTTTAAAATATAAAATACACTATTATAGAAATAACAGATATTGATTGAAATTAATAGCTTAACTTTATTATACTATAATTAAAATATATTAACTTAAGAATTATAAATAACGTTCCTTATTACATATTGCATTATCTTCTATATAATTTATATAAGAAACATAGGTATAATTATTGAAATAATCAAAATTTAATTATTAAAAAAAATGTATTATATATTCTATTTAAATATTGATTTAAAAGTCGTGTTTTGAAATGCAAATTTTTTGCTTTATAAATATTTTTGTTCTATTTATTCGAAAAAACATTCAAAATTTAGTAAAATCGAAAAGAAACAAAACTATATTTCTTAACAGACTGAATAAGTACATTTTTTCCCTCCTTTTTATATATATTGTTTCTTTTTTTCTTCCTTCACAATTCAACTAAATTCTTATATTCAATTCAATTTTTCTGTGAATAAAATTGTATACTTGAATGAAATTATATTTTTATTTGTGAATTTTTATAATTCAGTAACTTTCAATTTTTATTTAACACATTATTCAGAGTAACATTTTTAGCGAGAATAAAGAATACGAAAAGGAAAATCACCTGAATTATATAGAGCTATTATCTAGCAAATGTTACAAAAAAAATAAAATAAAATAGAATTATATATCTCTAGACTACATATATTAAGCCATTCTATTATTTAATTATTATGATTTTATTTATAAAAAGCTACAAAGAAAATATATGTTAGTGAGGAAAATCATCTAATAACTATACGAAAACAGGAATATGACTTTAATAGGTTTCTGGGAAATAATCGATAAAAACCGAAAGTTTGCTAAATTTACTATTAATTCCAGTTATTTTACTCTAATAAATCAGTATTTTTATAACATTTTTAGTTTAAAACCTGTTTCTCTTTACTTATGAATTAATATAATTTTTATTGCCTTAATTGAAACCATTTTAATTATATTAAACCTTTTAATAAGATTGCAAAAATTACGATTTTAAATAATTAATCTGAAAAAATTATTTTCTATTAAAGTGTATAACGAATATAATAATTTAATATTTTCAACAAAAACGGTAGTGCAATCAAAAATAATAATATAAAAACTGCAGCAAACTCAAACTGACTTTGTTTGTAGGATGTTTAAACGTAGTCAGGACCAGCAGTTCATTAGATGAACTTTTCCCTATGGATTTTTCCCATCTATGTTAAGCAGTGTTGAGAAAATTACTCTCTCAGACAAAACACAAGTGATAACATTAACACAAGAAAGCTTTCAATTTAGGCATAGTTACATATAACTTTTACAAGCGATTGATAATTATTAATGTAAAAAAAATTGATGACAACTATTTATCAGTTCTATTATTATCATTTCTATTTAACTTTTAATAATAATCAATTTATGTTTATCTGCTCATCTAATATCTGATAGAATTGATGAATAGTTTCTCCACTTATGGATAATCTATAATAAGAAGAGATATTGATGAGTTAGTGTATGCCTATCATTTTTACTAATTATGTTTGTATAAGTGACAACTGATTATTTAAACAATTTTTGGAGACAGGAGAAAGAAATCAATGCGAATGATATTTCTTTTCAAATTTTAAATAGCTAGAAGGATGTGATTAAACATTGCTGTAACTTGTCATTTCGTTATCATAAAGAGAACATGAAAATTATATTATTTCTTTTACACTCTGTTTGTCAGTTTTATTCAATTTAATTGCTTTAGCAGTTATTTTAATAACAGCATTAAACAGTATTACCAGGCGAGTTGAGTGTCACCGATAAGCATCGTTTCAATAAATTTTTAACACACAAAGAAACCGAAACTCAACAGAACTTTTTCACTTTAGATAAATAACATGTGGTGAATTAAATGACATGGATAAATCGATGATGACAATGCTTTATCGTCTAGTTTGCAACATCAAAATAGCCTTTTTTATAGTAAATCATTCGCATAAAAAAAAGCGCACGTCTGTGCAGATATAGTGGAAACTTTACTTATAAAAGAAACTCAATATCTAACATCAAAATCGGGTATTTCAGTTATAGAATCCAACCGTAGTAGAAAAACTGTTGGTTCATTTTTAATCCTCCATCTGCTACACATCGAGAAGAAGACAGTGGAAGGCCAACAGCTTCGTGTCTAATCGAGCTGTCGACGACTCGCCACAATATATACAGGAGACGACTACTTTAGTGCTTGCTATTCGGACATACCATCGATTGCTGAACATCACCAACCCACTCCATCACCCATATGACAGGTATATTGGATGGACGGTGTCTTTTGATGTCCCTTTGCGCCGTTGTCAACAGGAAAGGAATCACGACGTGCTTCTGGCTTTGCGTGATGTTCTTAGACCACGTGATAGTTCGATTCCGATTCATGTGCCACAATTGTTGTAAAATTTTGCTGTTCTATAACAATTTATATATACAAAGAATTTATTTATTAATCTGTCGAGAAGTGAATAAAATATGAGGAAAATTGTAATTTTAATAATTTAACGTAACAATTCGTTAAAATCATTTTCTTTATTCACTAGAAACTCTACTATCCTTGATATGTATTAGTAATTATTTATATTTATTTATTAATGGTAGAAGTTTGGCTATAAACATTTATTACGTTAAATAATAAGATTACAGCCCTAATAATCGATGATTGAATGAAAGTATAGTGATGCGGTATGAAATAAATGATCAGCAAGGGAAATATGAATTATCAGTTAAATTATGCCAACTACGGTCTAACTGAATTTAATGTCAATTTATTTTATGAATCATTCGGATAAACACGTTCTAGGCTTTAATGCTCATTCATTTCGATCTGCTTATATTGTGACTGATATCAACAATATTTAAATAGCAAGTTTTAAATATTCTACTTTATGCGAAACTTATTGTAAAAATCAGCAAATATCATACCGTAGGGGATGTATTTAAAATAATTCTTTACACGTTTCAGGTAGCAAAATTATGGTTAAACATTAATCACGGGCACCGTCTTGTATTTGGAAACTTTGTAAGAATGTGCGGGTTGCTCTTTTATATTTAGATCACGTATCCTTTCGCCAAAACTAAACACTATATTTCGGAACAACGATTCAGTAACGAGCTGCTTTGCTCAAATTCACTGCTTCCATCTTCTTCGCTTCTTCGTGCATACTGATAGCACAATTGCTTAGTTCATTTATACAAGATAAGATATCCTACTTTCTAAATCACAAACACTATTCACTGAATTATGTGAGGATTAGAGATTGCTGTGAGAAAAACTTAGCTAATTTACTTTTTCAACCTTCTAAAAAATTATTTTCTACTAGAACATGAAGTAATATTATATGTTACGGTAAATTTATGTTTTAATAATAATAATTTACTTCCTCCTTGTATGTTAAGTTAATAGATAAATTGTTTAACCTAATTTTAAACAAATAAAAAGACAAATTTGCATATAAATGAGAAGACAAATTCTTGGTTTACTTCATTATATTTTTAACAATAGCCGACAAATATTTATCAATTTATAAATATTTTTTAAAAAAAGAAATGCGGAATTAAAATAAATTAAGAGAAGAAATTATTATATCTTATATTTCGAAAAGTATATAAATAACGAAAAATTTATATAATTTAGAAGAATGGAAATTCATTAAAAGAATGTTTACAGTAAGTCATTGAAAGGAGAAAATAATTTTCTAAAATAAATGAAAGAGTCAATTTATTTTAAATTAAATTTATTTTTAATTTTAAAATTGAGATTGTTGCAAAATAAAAATAATTTTAAAGTATTAGTGTTGGCTATAACTAGGTGCTGTATATGGTTTACGTTACTACTGAGGGTAAGTGGTTGAGAAAAGCTGGCTATAACTTCAAAACGGCAAATTGCGAAGCTTCATTATCTGAAGCATCTGTCGCCTTTTGATAGAGAACTAACGTGTGACCTAAGTGCAATCAAAGGATGTGCTTTAACGTTACAAAGGATACTACTAACCTGAGAAGACGAGGCAACACATATAAAAGTACCTGGCGTCAAGTTAGTTCCTTGATACACAGTGCAGATAATTCAGTGTACAAGCAAGTAAGCAAGTCGATAGTATGCTTAGGAGATATCAGAGATAGAAGAACTTATATCAAATGAATATCTTTGAAGAAGAATACAGAAGTGCTGAAAACATACACAAGAAAGAAATAGTTACATCCAAAATTAGATTATGAAAACAATACTGCAGTGCTAAACGTAATGACAACCCATGGAATTTATAAAATAACAATGTAATTTAAACAATGTAATTTATAAAATCTTGTCAAGAAATAGCATCCAAATTAATTTGGCAACTTCGGCAAGCTAAGTCAGAATCAAGCATCAAATCCTGTCTAGAAGATATAGCTAATAATCTCTTTCCTCTAGACTATTCAAACACATGCACTGCTCCGCAAAGAGAAATACACAAAAAATGCGGTGAAATTGACCTGTTGATTACGTGATTTTTCCTAAATAATTGAAGTTGAACTAAAAACAGCGGTGTATTCTGACTGCTAGCAAAGTACCAGGACAGGGTGGAATAAGTGCAATTCTGTCACAGAAAGCTTATCCCTTGTTAAAAGATTACTTTCTCCTGCTGTATAACATTTTCCTAAAATACTCCCATTTCTCTAATTGCTGAGAAGCTAAGATTTGCCTATTGAAAAACAGCAATGACCTCTCAGTTACTGAAAATATCGTCCAATAAGTCTTTTATCAGTGATAGGAAAGGTGTTGAAAGAATTAATTTAACCAAACTTTTGTGGTTAAATGATGAGATAAAGTGGATCTCAGACGGCATCCTTTACTGATTTTTCTACCAGAAAAAAATCAATAAAGAATGCTGTCTTTGCTTTGACAGACTTTATAGAGGTTGTCTTTGAGCAATGCATATTTACAATAGTTGCCTTCCGGAGCATTAAAGAGGCATATTATAATGCATGGCATTTGGGAATTCTAAATAGCCTAATTTCCTTCAACTACGCTCTTTACATTATAAAAGTTATTAAATCTTATCTGTAAAATAGATCTGTCATCCTGAGTTACAAAGGTGTAAATATTATAAGACACTACACAAATCCACGCTTCAAAGTGTTCTTTTTCCATTTCTCTGGAGCACTATTCTCATCAGCTTATCCTCTCAGGACCTAATCCAAGGTAAAATAATTGGTTATGTTGATGTTCTAGTCTTAGCAGACTTACGTAATATCATCTCTGCAGGTGAACATGGAAAGTGCTCTGATATCAATCAAGCAAACAGAGGAATAACTGATTATTCACTTCACTCACATACATTCAAAGCGATGCTATTCACCATAAGATACAAATACAATTATCTGGAGATATATGTTATGTCCCCAAATTAGAATAGTCCTGTCCTCAGAACATAAATAGACTACTGAAGAGCAATTTTGGATCTCAAATTAAACTATAACAAACACAGAAAGAATTTTAGACAAAGCAAAAATGCATAACAATAAACTCTTAAGGTAGGAGGCTAGAAATACTTGGTGTTTAGGCTCAAAAGCTTGCAAAACACTATTTATAGGAGCCTATGGTTTCTCTACGCATTAGTGAGGACATATTCTGAAAAAGAAGTGTTTCACGATAATTTTTAACTGTACAAAAATTCTTTATCCAAAAAATAGTAAAAAGCTATAAAACTGTGTCGACAAGTTCGGCCTTGTTGACAAGACTTACAACCTGGCCCTTAATTGACAAACAGGAAATTCTTTACTACTCACTAAGATCTGATTGTATCAACAGGAGCTGGTCCGAACTGCTTTGTGAGAGCTCTCTAGTGCTTCTTCCGCAGGTTGAGGAAATTGTACTACTGATTCGAAGGGAAGGCCTTTTAAAGGGAGGAAGCTCCGCGTCTTTTCGGACGTATCTCTTGATGGTTCGGGGGCCTTTTACTTTTCAAATGATTCATAAAAGTGTAATTCTATGGCCTCAGGTTTTTGTATTTTACAGACCATTAACTCAATTCCACTCCACACTAAACAGTTTAAATATTCATCACACACCGCTATTTTTAGGCTAGATGGATTCAGTTTATCAAGCATATTATTTGGGCATCGCAGCTTCAAGATAAGAATTATTCAGTCTATATATACTCAGATTCCAAGTCAGTCTTGTACCGAATATGTTTGATTTTTGTAGATTTCAGGACAGACGCACGAAGCACACAAAAATTAAGCACATTCATTATCTGCTTAACACTACGGATGTCTCTTTTGAGCTTTACCAGGAAACACTGGAATCCGAGGTAATGAACTAGGTGATCAAATAGCCAAAGTTGCAGCAATGAACACCAATCTTGCAATAAAATATAAGCCTTATTTCAAACATGTCTTGAAAGTATATAGTATATCCAAAAGTAAATCCTTCACGAATGGAACGAACTGTGAGAGAGTTTACACAAGGGTAGTGTGACGAGGAAATTCCTTCCTTGTATTGAGAGGACTACATCAATACCATACAATAATTTAAGTTTCGTAATAACACAGATACTCACTGGGCACGGCAATTTCAATAGCTACCTGATGAGATTTGGTGCCTCAGATACAGCATTTTGCAATCGTAAATCTATTGTAGATATACAACATTTAATCTATGATTGTATCGTATACTTGAAAGAAAGACTAATATTGCAACTGAAACCACAATACTTATTCTCATCATTACTTTGTGCAATGCCAAATTTAATAGATTCGGTTATATTCCTAGCTTTTTGTCTTTTGTTAAAAGTATCTTTCAGAAAATAAAAATTCTGTTGTGTAATACGTGATCTATGTCATGTATGCTGTACCTGTCATCTACCCAATATCAATCTATTCACTTAGAATATCATTTTATTTATTTATTTATTTGCAGTTTTCTTGAGTGGTACGCACATTAATAAATTTTAAAAATATATTTATTTTATTTTAAAAAGAAATTTCAAAAATTTATGGTTTATTTCAATTTGAAAAATTTTCTTGTTTATTAGGCTATTTATTCCTGTTTTTAAATTAAATGTGCCTTTGCATATTTCAATTATCTTACATTTTAATAGTAAACAGACATTAAAATTTAAGTAAAATTTAAATATATTTTATAAGAAACAGTATTTCATTATTCGCGATTACACTTTTTGAGAAGATCTTCGATAAAGAACGAAACATCAATTCAAAATGTTTGTGAAAAATAAAAACAATTCGAACTATTTAATCTTCTTCTTTGCTCTGATAGGAAGAAGATTGAACTTCAATCATTCAGTTAAATGGAACCTAGAAAATACGAAATTGAACCGAAACAGCGATATAAGGAAATTCAAACAAAATAGACAACAATCTACTAACTCTGAAAACAAAACCTGTGCAATATTCCTTTTCATGATTTCTACCTTTAAAATTTGAATTAAGAAATTTGAATTCCGCAATTAACATCTATTTTCTGTCTCCAAATCAAAATAATCAAGCAACTAATTTGTGTCTATAGATAGGTAAATATTAAGATTTGTGTCTCAATTCTTCATGTCATTTAATATCATTTCTAATCAGAATTTTCAGTCTCTCGAAAATATTACTTTAATTAAGTATACTTTCAATTATTTCTATTAAGAAAATAATTAAAATGCTAATTTTTTTTTAAAATTTCACATTATAACCTTTAGTGAACAATTTGAAAAATTATTTTGTATAGAGAAATGATAAAGCTGCAAACAATATCTATTCTGACGAAGAAAATGCTAATTTTTAAATATTTCAAACACTGATTTTTCTTTGTTCTGAAGTAGAAATTTAGATTATTGAAAAGAAAAAAATAATTAAATTCTTTCATTTAGTATTAATGACTAATAAAATACATCTGAGAAGTAGAATACAAGTATTAAACTTATTTATCAGGTCAATATAATTGCTGAATTCAGATAAAATTAAATAATGAATCATATCGATAATAAAATAAGCTGTTTACAATAACTTAAATTTTAATAATATATTCCTAATTTGTAATTTTTAATGTAACGAGAATTAATTTTTGGCCAAAAGCATCAAGATATAATTTAATATCTAATTGTTCAATTCTGAAAGTTTTAAATTATATTATAAATATACTGTTACTACAAACAGACAGTACAATACTATTCGAGTGCTACTTATATAAAGGAAGTTCAAAGTTCTTATACATAGTTATTTTCTACAGTTCATTGGTGTTAAGTCTTTAATAAATATCAATGGCTTGTTTGATGAGAATTGATTAAAATCTTATCTTATTATTTAATGTTTTTCTAAGGTTTTCGAATATTTATATCAAATAAACTCTTATATTTATAAAAATAAGAATTAAAAGATTAAACTTAAATGTGTTTTTCTGAATTTTATTTGCTTATTAACGGAACGAGCATTCTATTTTAGTGGATTTAAGGTTTTTTTAATATTAATTTCAATGAAAGAATTATCATCATTAATTGGAAATATTCTATAAATAAAATAGATTTATACAATTTCGCGATATTGCAAATTTGTTTAGCCTTAAATGAATATTCGAATATAATATTTTGGGTTGAAATATGTTTTGTGATAGCTTATAAAAAGATGAGAACAAACACTCCAATCTGTTTGAAAATGTTCAGCGAAGTAGACATGGATGATTGAAGGTTCAAGCTACAGAATTTTGACAAGACCTTAAATATAAAAGAAATCACCATCATATTTATAGTTAATTCCAAAACTATTCTGTAATATATATTTTATAGACTTTATATATATAACTATTGATAATTAGAAATATGAAATATTAAATTATAATATCAAAAAATTTGAAAAAATAAAAATATATCGATGTATTTTATTAGCAATTCTATTGCTAAATTTTTTCAAATATGTTAATATATTGTGTAATTATTGATAGAAAACATATCTACGAATAAACTGTAGCGATTAGATAAGCTATTTCGTTAATGATGCTAAAATAAATAACTGTAGATGAAGTATTAACTTCCTAAAATGATCACTTGAACATTTTTTGAAGTTATACTTCATCCACAGTTTAATATTATTAATTATAACACCAAAACATAAATGTTATTTATATATTTAACTAGTTTTTAATAGTTGATTTTGCAATAATTTTTAAAAAGATTATATTTTTTCTATCTCTAGATTTATCTATTTAATTATTTAAGATAAAACTGTTAATTATAAAGTGTTACAGTTTTAAAAAGATTTAATAGATTTTAATCAGCAATCAATTAATATTTACGATAACAAAACATTTTTCTGAATTATTTACAATTAAAAGAAAAGTCTTTAAAAATATATTCAAAAATCTAATGAAATTTTAAAAATTTCACTATTTTCTTTAACATAAAAACACGAAAATGTTGTGAAAACTTAAACAATGAATTGTGTTTTCCTGCAATTTTGTAACGTGTGAAATATTCAGAAGTTAAAAATGATATATTTGCTGTTTCATATCAACTTTGTTGAATGTAAAACAAAGAAATCTGAGGTAAAGGTTCCAGGCGTCAGAAATATGGACTCCATCTCTCTCTCCAAAAGTCATAAACACATAAATAAATAAATAAAGTAAATAAAAACGGATTTTTCACACCACTTATAATTTATATCACTTTGATAGCACGCTTTGTATATATAAAAGAATAAACTTTGATATCATCCTCTATATCCGTGGCCCGAGTAAAAGGACCCTAATGACTCTTTATCTTGGCCTGGTTATGTATAAATTGTTGAATATCAACTACTAAACAGTAGTTAAACATTACATTAAAAAGATTAGCAAGTATTAAATAAATCTAAATTAGGCTAGTTAATGCTATGAATGCATAATATTCATATCATTAACAAGCCTAATTTAGATTAAAAGTAGGACTTAAGTACGAAATAAGTAGGACTTACGATATTTAGATTATACAAATGATAATTGAGATAATTTATTGTTGGAAATAACATTACGACTTGATAAATTTACAAAGTCAACTATGATAATAAGTAATTAGATCAAATATAATGAATAGAATTTAATTAAAAAGTTTTAAATTAAAAGAAAACCTTTATAAATAAAAATGAAATGTTCCTTAAGTATTTTTTAGTGAGATAAAATGGAAATAATATATTTTTTTTGTTTTTTTTCAATTAGTATCTGTATACATCTGTTAAATGAAAGCTGAAACCTTGTAGTAGAAGTATACATAAGCAAAACATCCATCAGTATTGGTGAACAGTTTTGAAAGTATCAGATAACAAACGAAAACAAGAAAATTCGAAGTAATACAAAAATCTTTGAAGTAGCATTATACAAAGATTGAATTTAGTTATGTTTTAAAAAGATGTATGAATAGATCTTAAATTACTTAATATAAAATGAAAGCAAAGAACTGTTATATATTTATGTTTTTAAAGTTTTACATAGTCTTTTCCAAATATAAAATGATAAAATACTTGTTTACAGTTCCATAAAGTTAAATTAATCATTCCATTACAGGTGTATCTGTTGTAGACTTCGTCTTTAAAGTTTTAAAATATTTTATTTAGTATATTTTTTAATCTAAGCGAGAATCCACGTAATATTTTTTGTTGGTTTCAAAAAGAAATATTTAGTGAATTATTATTTATATCATATGTCTAACTCATGTTAATTTAACACACGACTTTACTTTTGTATTTTATGAGCTCTAAAGTTGTAAACAAAGCTATTTTATTTTCTAGAAACATAATAATTTCAACATTTTAGCAAAAGTACCGGTAGGAACAGTTATCGTAATAGTTATAGATGCTACACAGTTTTAACGCATTCATTCTATCAAATTTAGAGTCACGTAGAAACGTGCCGTATTTTTATTATTGTAAACTGTAACAAAATCCAATATAATGGCTCTAACTAATTTAAAAGAACGTTAAATGTAAATTAATATGATGGGCTTTACATAATGTTGATTAAAGAGAAAGAATAATAGTTTGAAATCGTTAGCAGTTCCGAAAGTGTAACCGGACTCACGGCCTCGGTAAAACGTCATAGAAAACAAACACATACAAAGGCTGATAAACAGTTATGTTGTCTAACAGACCCTCAGCACCTAAACAACAACTCCCTTGTTCGCCGTTCATTCCAATTTATTTATTGATTTACCCAACTAAGTCTGTGAAGATTTTACTGATTAAATTTTTTTAAATTGAAAATAATATGTATAAAGATATATATTTTTTCCTACGTAATATACGTTAATTGTTTTAAATACTCGTACATTAAGTACTACCATATTTATTTTATAGACATAAATAAATTTTCGCGAGTAAACAATTTTTTTCTAAGTAAATTAATCTACGTAAAAAAGTAATTTAAGTGATTATCTTGCACGAAAGTCATTTTATTAATGCAGTATTTAATTCATATTAAGTTCTACTTGCTATGTAAATTTTATGTATTAAAATAATTCAATTTTGAATGATTATTTTAAAAAAATGCAAGGAAAAAATGGAATTTATTTTTAATAATAAATAAATTTTATAATTATATAATATGGTAATAAATGTTTTAAGACAAAATACTTATCATAAAAAATAAAAAAATAATGATTTATTTTTGCTCACAAGTTTTATAAAATTCTCACCGATGTCAGTTCTTAAGATAGCTTAACTGTGAATGTACACTACATTGTATTTGATGTTATTCACATAAAGGAAACAATAAATATAAAAATTTACTCACTCATGCTGCCAAGATGGGAGAAGATATTAATGTTGAACAAAGAGAAAGAAACGCTTTAATGTGTTTGTAGTAGAGAAGAGCATAACCACAATGCGGAGGAGTAACAACTCCCATGCAACGTGTTTGATTTGAACACTGGGTGTCAACATGAGAACAAGCATGAGTAGAGTTACATCATCCAGAGGGCAGTGCAATTCGCTTTGATGTCACTACTCTGGCGCAACTGCCTTGCTGCCTTCACGCTTCCAACAGCGATTGAGTGTTTTTCAATATCTCAACCTGATCCTTCTTTTATTGCGAGATTCCCATTCATTTTATAAACAATAAACCACGGATTTCTATCCAATCAAATTTTCTTTACTTTAATAAAATTTATTGTAATTTATCGAAATTTCTATCTTCCTATTTTCAATAAAGATTAATCGATTAAATTTTTTAAAAAATTCTATTATTTAAGAAATTGTTTTTTTTTAAAATTATACTGTATATAAATTTGTCATCACGTTTCATTCAATATTATTAGGTTCAAGTTTAATGTTATTTTTAAGTAACTAAACAAACATCTGAATGTTAAGTAAATAAATAAAAAATTCGATTTCTTTAGCATTTTTCAAAAATAATTGCAGATTAAACGTGAAGATATTTTTATCGCAAAAATTTCGTAAACTAAACGCTTTTATCAGATACTTTCCGCCTCCTGCGCTATCTAACCTTTAACTATTCTCACGTAAGGAAAGCAGCTATAACGTGACCACTCAAATTGATATGAAAAGTCAGCAAACGATTCTATTTAAGTAGAAACCATCCAGTAAGAGTATTAGTTCGTCCACAAATCCCACTTTACTACAGCCGTTTGTAAGCGGCTGCAGTGTGGGTGATAAGGCAAATGAGTAGTTTTTAAGGTCGAACCGTTCTCGATAAACTTAACTTATAATGTTTATCGATAAGTAAGGTTTTTAAAACTGTCTTACATATAGGCGAATTAAGCGCAAGTTCTGTAAATTGCTTTGTGTTTACATAACCCTTTACGACTGCCACGTAACTTACAATAATGGAGAGAGTCAATTAGGTTAGTGCACTTCGCTCGTCCACCACAATTCACTCTTTCAAGTTTCCACTACAACTTTGGATTATGGTGATCCATCCAAGAACCGGAAGGTTACACACGTTTGAATTATGTGAATACACTGTGTATTTGCTAGTAATGTCGAGGAGTTACACGTAGTGATAATATAATCAATCCCCTTACGTCTTATCTTGTTCTGACATTAACGTTACGAATGAATTTATAGTCTTCCTATAAAATGACACAAAGTTAAAATGTTAGTTATGCTTTATAGACCTAAAAGATAGTGTTCAATAAATTGAATTTTGTGTTTTATGATGATATCGTGTCGAGATCTTGAGCTAATTTTAATTCCAAATTATCTTCTGATGTGCGCATAAAGAACTTTGTTGCAAATTTTTATATTTTGCAACAAAGTTCTAATTCTCTTTCGATGTTATTTATAGTTTAAAAGTGAATACGTTTTAATTATTTGCACTTTAAACATAAAAACACTGTAATTTATATGCTTCTTAAATCTGCAACTTAAAGTATAAAAAGCTTAATTTAAATCACGGATGTTTGGATACATTTAAGTTTTTAATAAATATTTTTTAAATTGAACTCTACAGATCTATGTGTAAATTGACGTAAGTCACCCGAAATGCTCTCAAAAATAATTATTGTGAAAGTTTGTAATCGGATGTTTTTATTTAATATATTTTTATTTTTTATAGCTAAATTTTTTCGCAGTTTAATGGAAAAAATATGCAGTAAAGTTATTAAAAAGTAGATAAAGTAAATAACATTATATTATCAACTGGAATCTAAGTTTAATGGAAGTATTACTTCCATTAAACTTAGACCCAGGTCAAGTTTTATTACTTTAGGCCTAATAAAAAAAAAGTGAAAAAATTCTTGGCATCATCATCAAGAAAAATGAAAAAATACCGAATGGAATTAAAAACGAGAGTAAAGTTTCTAGAACCACATATTTTATCCAATATAAGATTACAAAATATCAATTACCCGCAACAAAAATTAGCAATTAGATTACAATTTGCAACTTGTTTTAACTGTACGCAGAGAATGTAATCAAGCGAAACTTATGATTGATTAAGAGAAAAAAAATTAATCTATGATAAAATAGAGATAATTTAAATTACAATTTGATTATCACATTATTTTGAGCTAAGGGAAAGAACACAAGTCAATTTAATGTGCAATTTCGTCATCCTTGTAATCTGTAGAGACAAAAGAAATGGGACCGAGTTCAAACGAGAGAAGAGAGAATGCTTTTCAGTTTCCGTCGGACAAACATAGAGGAAAAGGGATTTTCAGAGACAAAAATTGACCCGACCAATTACTGTCTTTCGCTCGCTGTCTCTGCTCCATGAAATTAGACAAGGCGAAATGGAAATAAGTGAGAATTCTCATTACGCCGATCCACAAGGTCTTCCGTGTGAAGACTATTGGAAAATTAGTCCGCAAATTACACCAGGAACTATCACACGCTCCGACAGATCGCAGTTGCAAAGAAAAGAAGAAAGGTGAGAATTGGATGGAAGAGAGATTAAAAGGAACACTGCCGGTAAATTAAAGCCAAGTTGAAATAAAGTTCGAAATGGTTTCCAAATGTTCTCAAATTAAACTCAATGAATGTGTGAAGTTTTTCCTTAAAAATCAGTGAAGAACGTCAAATTTGTGAAAGAAATTATCGGAAAAAATAATTCTACATAAACTGTATACGTTAACGTAATCGAATTTTCAAAACAAGAAAAAAATTTGCACAAAAGTATTTAGATCTAATGAATCAAAGTATATTTTTACGTACTGAACATACCTTAGCGCACTTATACACTATAACAATTGAAGAACTAATAGAAAGATTTCACTAACTTTTATTATGTTTTATAGTTAATTTTTAAAAAATCTTATATTAATTTTATAATTATAAATTATTGAAGAGCAATTAACAGTTCAATAATAGTTTGTAATTTTTATAAGCTCTGATTGTCACATATATAATCATTTAATAATATTTTACTAAGAAAATTTTATTTTAACTTTCTAATTTTTTTCTTTAAAACTTGTTGATAACTTATCTTTAATTGATAATGTGCTGTTGAAACAATAATGCTAGTTAGCTCTTCTTATGACAGGGGATATAAGAGAAGTGAAAGGAAAATGTTTTTCTCTAATAACTGCCCACAGTTACTCTAGCTATAGTCCTCCAGACTATATATAGTTTACCTTTCTCCCGAGAGACACTATGAACGGAACTTAACGACTAACCAATAAGAGGCAAGAGGTCGTAATCCTTTCTTGTTGTCTGCCAATTATCGTGAACAGAGTATGGACCAAAGAGAGAGACTAGGTTGATTGGTCCTCTTTTAATTACACTAGAAGATCGTGATGTTATTAGAACTCGTTGTATCTCCCACAGGAATGTGGAATTTACTATTTATTTATTTAGTCGTTGCATTTTTAGCCATTTCCAAACCTTCAGCATAAATTTTTTGGTTCTAAAACAGATTAGATTAAACATTTTCCCGTCGGCAATGTTTTTGCTCCCGTCTGTTCATAGCGTAAGATAAAAAAACGTTTAAACTTATTTTTCTTTTATATAAAGATTGCTAGAACGGTGCGAGTTTTGACACATTATTTAAAAGTTTAAAACACTCGAGGCACCTGTGGTAAGAAAAGGAAAAAATAGCTTGACAGTGTGTTAAACGTATAAGGACTAAATTCTTAACTTTAAATGATGACATGTAAAAATAAAAATCACTCCGAAACACACTATACACTATCATTTTGTTTTTATTTTCGGAACTTATTAATGTTTTCCAACAATTTTTATCTTTAAAACACAACTTGTTTTAAAGATTAGAAATGGCAAGGGATTAATAAATTTCTTTGATGCTGTCACTAATAATTTCGACAGTAATATATCAATAGATAGGCGAGGAAATGCATTTCTAAAACTTCTCATTTAAACATAACATTTCCATTTGCATAGCTTTCAGTCATTTGACATCTATCCAATTAGCTACCGTGAAATTCTAATTGGTCGTACTCTAGCTTTCTCTTAACTATTTCAGCAGCATCTCTCATTAGCTGATATCTTATTTCACTAATAGCTGGTAAGTTATCATCCTTCCATAATGTGCCTGGTTCTATACGAAGGAAATAGAGAAGCGGGCGAGAAAGAGAGATTCGATTACTTAATCTACTGAAATTTTGATAATGATGTAAAGATACACAATCCTATACGAATTAAGCATAAGCTATCACAAACTACCTTCTCATAAGGTAAAAATTAATAATATTTTTCATCACGAGACTGTGGTATAGTTATTCGGCTATCGTGTTATTTTTGGTTACTTCCATCTTACCCGAAACTTAAGCTAAAAGCTAAAGATATTCAAAATATTCGAAAAATGTACTCTCTGCAGAATTAATTTCTTGCTTCTCGGCAATTTTGAAATCAATATTGAATTTATTTTTAAAGAGGAAACATCTATCGTGTTTTAAATCCTCGAAAATTTTAAGAAGTATTAACAATTCAATTGCAGTTCTATCTTAAACGACAATGCACTCATTGATGCGAAAAAGTCCGCATTTAGAAAAACGAATGAAAATTGACAGGTCTAATTACCACTGTATGACTGTAGGGCTGCATAAATCCCATTATCTAACCCGCAGAGTTAAACACGGCAGTGCCATCGGACATCTAGATTAAATTAAAATATTTTGGAAAGTGACAAAGACTGTTCTAACTTTATTTAAAAATGGAAGGAAAAAAAAAATATATAGAAAGTGTACAAATATTTTTCTCCAAAAATTTTCTCATGGGATATTAAGAAGTATTAGCCTTAATTTTTTTAATATTGTGTCTTATACAAAAAAGTTAAAAATTCATAAAAAAAAAATATCTATTGCTTTTAAGATAAAAAATTTTTAATTTTATTACTAAATTGTCAATTTTGTTTTATTTAAATTGATTAGTTTTAGACAGGTTTTTTGGCCTTGTGTTTTTGTTTTATTATTATTTTATTTTATGCACAAGTACATTGCTGAATAAATTTAACTATTTTAACCTGCTTTTTCGACTATAATACTTCGAAAATATAATGGTTTTGTAAAAAATTTAGGCATATACAACAACAAAAACTCTTTAGAATGTTGTAGATATGTAATTTTATATTCGCTATACGATCCTCTCTGTAAAGAAGAAATTAAATTCAAAATTATAATATAATTTTGATTTTTAAATTAATTTAGAAAATACTGAAGAGATGTTGCATAATGTAAAATATTATATAATTAAAATAACTAAAACTAAGCAATATCGTATTACCACAATTAATTAAAACATTTCGCAGTAAGCTTATATTACCTATATTTTTTCTTTTTACTATTTATTATTAATTTAATGTTTATAAATTAGATTGTCTTTCACATTTATATGACAAAAACGAACGATAATATATTTATAAAGCAAAACTGTGATCTGAAAACAATGTTATATTTTACTACTGTCTTCTAATAAATAAAAATTTCATTAATTATAATAAATAAAGGAGAAATAGTGGCTTAATTTTTTTTAATTTTATATCTGACAGTCCGAATTAATTATGCTCTCTCGTAAATTAAAATCAGACGCACTAATAGGCAACATTGTTAGTTACTTTAATGTGTCTTTTATCATCCCATCATTTATTTTCATTCCCAGCAGGTGTCGAAATGCTCTCCACTTTTTACCCTATTTTTTATAATTTGATTGCTTTCGAGCCACTAAATTAGTTTTCATTTCCGTAATTTTAACTACAAAATATTTATTTATTGATTTGCCATATAATTTACACAACTAACTAAACAACCAGGTCACATTGGTATAGTGCTATAAATATCTCATTAGGGTTATGCTCAGTGTCAACATTGTCACCAGATCACCTCCGATTAAACTAACCAATCTGAATGTCTGCAAAGTGTCGAAACAATTACTAATTCAACTTACCTACTGTATCAAACTGTTAGCTTTAGCAATTGTTATCTTCCTTTCATTAAATTAAACAGTACAGATATAGCGGCAATTGTCAATCATCTACGATTTTAACGAGGTTCGAAATCCTTAAAAATGTTCTACTTTTTTTGAGAAATTGAACGAGTAATTATGTAAATAGTAAACTGTTGATATTAAAGTTAAATAAATGTAGTAAAAGCGATCTAAAAGAAGAAGAGAAATAGAAGAAAAATATTTTTACTTCAAGTGGAGATAGCGAGATAGAAACATGAAGTGAATGGAGTAAGATAGAACGTTTACATTTGGCGTGCAACCAGAAATTAATATTAGCATTCTCGATAGATACACGCTGATTATCATCGAGTTAATCATTTTACAGTAGTATTCTAAATGGAAATACGTTATCTGTTAAATCAAGCATAAACTGATATATAATATATATATATATATATATATAGGATAAAATGATCGAATAATTTACGTAAAGAGAACAGAGGTTATAGATCATCCAAAACAACTGCAGAGATAATATATTCCTAGGAGAGATAAAATATATTCTTGAAATTTTTCATTTAGATTTATTTTCTGTTTCTTTTTCTCTAAAATTTTACTCTGGGTTTTTGTTTCACAGATATTTCTCTAGAAACATTACTAATTAAAACAAATAAAAATGATTCTAATCGAATCTTAAAAATTGTTTTGAATGTTTAGAACAATAAGCGATGTTTATATATTCATTAATGTTTTATATAACAAACAAACATTTGCTCATTTAATTAATCAATTAATAAATTTACTTAATTTAGAAATAAAAAATGATTATTAGCTAATAAGATTTTAATTTTATATAAAAAATTTATAAGATTATGCAAAATATTAAGATAAATGAAAGAGCTTAATATTTATAATAATTTGATATAAAAATATCAATTTAATCTTTTGCATAAACATTAGCGTTTCCGAGGAGAGATTATTTATGAAAAGATCAAAGTATAAATTTTAATAATTAAAGATAAATTATATTTAAAATATCCGAAACTTTAGAAAATATAATTCCATCAACATGAATAAGGAAAAGCGTTAAATTTGATAAAATTAAATTGAAAGGAATGCATTTACTTTTAAAAGTTGGTTTGAGAATGGATAGTTTGACAGAAAATTTTTATTAACATTGCAGTAAAATTTAAAGAAAGACTTTGTTCGGAGTTTTTGTGAATTCAACAAAGAATTTCGCAAGAATTCTTGTAGTGAAGATCAGAACTACTGAGAGAACAAGGTTTGTAATCTTCTTTCTTGTTTCCGTCAATCAACAGTAAGGACTCGTTGATGAAAATTTCACAAGCCATTCTTGTTGACAGTATAGTACACCCAGTGGCTGTAGTAGAATGTTTACTCAGACTTTTCCTTGTTTTCTCAGCCCTTCAGGAATCTAACGGAAACATCTAGCTGGGCACCGGACGAATGTGATGAAGGTCCTGTTGTGCGAGTGCAGCTAACGATACTATCTGTGTCAAGTCTAACAAGGTAGTGGCAAGATAAGAGAAAGAGGGTATAAAACTCAGAAACAGACGATACCTCGGGCAATAGCGACAATGGAGGTACTATATATGTGAGAGCCATTAACGTAAAGAATCTAAACCCTGGCTCGAAGCCACAATGATATGTAGGTGATGGAAAAGTTAGAAAGTCACCTTCTTTCATCGGACTATTTCTCCACTTGCACGAACAACAATGTATGTTGACGTCATTTACGGGTTCTTAAAGGAAGCTTCGTCCTATCTCGTTCAGAATGAAAGTAATGGCGGTCATTCTTGTCCTCTTTCGCACCAATGTTGCTTTACGGTATCCATTGTATGTAGGCCCGTATTGTAGCCTAAAGGTGTAGTTGTCGCGACATATCGAATAGCATAAACGACAACCTTGTTTTGGTTATCAGAACCATAGAAGAGTTAGTACTTGGGATAGCCCCAGGAACTTTAGTCGTTTCTTGTCGATTAATTCTGTTAACTCGTAATAACAGCCAACAATAAAGATACCAAGCTTGTGAAAAGAATGATACTTCGATACACCGCAGGCTAAAAAAGTCTCCACTTTTATCTGGATGAGTTTGATACGTTAAGAGTTTTCAATGAACTAAATTTGTAAGGCAGGCAGTAAAAAAAACGTAATTCATAATTTATTTGAAACAATTATTTTTTTCATATTTTCTTAAATCTAAATAATTTATCATCAAATAGTAAATATTATTTTTATCTTAAATTTTTAAAATATAAATTATAAAAAAAAATTGTGAACAGTTAAACTTTTTTCGTTAAAGCCTATTTAATTTATTAATAATTCTTTTAAATATCCACAAATGATTTCGTATTGAATTAATAATTTTAAAAATTATTTATTTCATTCCGGAACATCAAGATTATTTCTTATTAAATCAAACAAACTAAATTAAATTTCGAAATTTTGCATAATTTTAATTACATTGTTAAATTAAATTAAATACATAATTATTTCGTCATTTTAATCGAATTTTACGCGTTTTGTAGCGTAATTTTTTTTTGTATCTAGAAAAATAAACTTACTCTCTTACTGAATTTCCAATTATTAAATTCAGAATTGATCTAGAAAAAAAAAATGAATCAATGATTAAAAATTACAATTGCATGCGTAATAAATAATTAAAAGCATAGTATAAAGGGATAAATATTTTAAATTAATTATTTAGTAGTAAAATATTGTTTTATATAAAATAAATTCAGTTGATCAGTCAATTTTCAACAGTAAAGAATGGCAAAATGATATTAAATTCATTTAAGATTACAATATGAATAAATCACTCTAAAAACAATATAACTTTATATATCGTCTAGATTTTTGTATATTCTACATTTATTTATTTATCTTAAAGAAGAAAATTCAAGTTAAGTCTAATATATAGTTTACATACGAATTTCAATAGTTGCAAACAAGACCGCCGAGAGAGAAAGAGATGAGTATAAATCACCCAAGACCCAGAGGGATTCGAGGATTCATAAAAAAATAAATTACCATAACTTTTACAAATTTCATTTGTTTTTTTTTTTTATATTTTCGAGAAATTTTAAATAAAATCTCGTTGTTTTTTTTTTTGCTAAATATCAGAAAAATTATAGTGTTTAATCGGGAAAGAGCACAGCAGAATGCAAAACTATATCTGATTCAATACAGTCTACCTGCAATCTTGGTTGCAAAAGTCAAAATTTAGAACATTTAAATGTAAAACAAAAAGAAAATGATTTATAAAATACGATTCTCTGTACTTTAGATCATAATTATAGGATATTTAAATAATATTAAATCAATTTTATCATTATTTACATTCATGGAAATATTTATATATCATCTGATACAGAGATAAAAATATATTTGTTCTGCATTAATAAGTTTTAACAGAAATAGAGATTTCTTTTTTTTTAATCAGTAGAAAGAAATCATTCGGATATTTTTATCTTCGAACTTTTTCCATTTCGAATCGCCTTAACTCAATAAACTAAGAATTAGAAATGCAAAATCTTCAAATTTACATTTTTAAAGTAAATGTTTTTCAAAGAAACAATAAAATAAGTGATAAAATTTGAGAGCATGTTATCGATATTATTCGACAAAAATCTGTAATTTTTTTTTTCCTTGGAAAATATTCAAATAGATTTATTTCTGAATCAAAACATAATTTTTAACAGCCACTATTATTGATGGCATAAAGCGTACGTATAATTTTATGGAATATCTAATCTATGACAAGAATTACAAAGAAGCGGGGAGTGAAAATAGGAACCGAGGAAGAAACAAAACAAGTACTCCATTTATAAAAACAAAACCTTTCGATTTTCCCAGTAAAATAATGAATTTTAACAACGGGAGAAGAAATTACTCAAAAGAAAAGAAAACAAAGCAGAGACTCAGCAAAATTTAATAATTTTGATGATATATAAACATTAATTTTGATTCTTTCGTGTTCTTACCTCTTAAATTACACGTATGCAACATCTATACATAGCCTATATTTCAAAATAATTAATCTAAATAAATTATATTGATTATTTTGCCTATTTTAAAATACATGTCATACAATTTTAAATCAGTCATAATTGAGATAGTAAGACATTATTATTAGATTATCTACATGAATAGACGTATTAAACGAATTCCTAAAAAGTTTATTAGAATGAACTCCATTAGTGATACGGAATTAAAGAAATAGGAATAATTTTCGAGAAACTTATCTTCTTTGACAGTTCGACAAATTTCAATTAATTTTCTTCTTTGTCTTCATTTGATGTGTCTTCAACATTCATTATATCATAAATTGTGGTTGAAGAAACTTAGTGATTTGTGCCTTCTATTGATATATACAAATTCATAAAAAGTATTAATCTGATTTTTTTTCTTCAGTATTGATTTTATTATAAAAGGATTTAAGTAATTTGAAATTATATCTGGAATTTTATTAAAGATTTTAAATAAAGTACGATTTCAAATAACCTATAATTAATTATCTACGGACAATACGGTAAATTACATCATTTAATAATTATTTTTTTTTGTTAAATACAAAATTTTCTTTTCTATCAATAGAGTTATAAAAAAAATTAATTGTATAAAAGTTCTTATTTTATTACAATTTATTTTTGCTAAACTGCTTCCGAAATAATACAAAAAAAATAGCTTTTCTAGCTGTCAATTTTTTTTAATCAGAATTTTACTTCATTTTATATAGTTTATAATTTTGTTTCTAACTACATTTTTAAAAAGTGTTTTGAGGTATTTTATCAAAATACAATTCTAGGCACATTTCTAGAAAGTTTGATGAGAAAATTTTCTGCTTTTGGGTTCTTGGATAAATGCCAAGGGCTTCTTCCTTCGTTAAAAACAAACGAATCTGCCATTCGCATGATCTATGCAGATCTGCAATTTTATTTACTATTTCTATCCAATATTCAAGAAAAACTTTTACATTAATTTAAATAAAACGCTAGAATTTTTTAAAATATAATTTAAATGAATATTATTAAATAAGGTTTCGTGTAATATTAAAATATTTTCGATATAATAGTAATCGTTCACTCCCTTAAATAATTTTTTTCTGTTTATCCATTGAATGTAAAGACAGGAATTAAATGATTAGATAAGAATTGTTAGCGATAAGAAATGTAATAAGATTGATTAACAAGATATCCGAAACAGATTAATGTGTAATACAAGATAATCACTTTTGATAAAAACACTTTAAAAAGGATCGAAATCACACGAGAAGAATTATTCTAATTTTTAAAGCATGAATACACTCGATCCACCTTTACTTATACAAGAAAGAATTTCATAATATGCGCTTTCTTTGTATAAAATTAACAATTTTTCAAATTTAATTAAGTAAAATGAATAGTTTAATTTAAATTTTTGTGAATTTAAAATCGATATTGGCAGGAGCCAAGTATTTTGCCTTCAAGATATGAAAATATCAAGTTGTTTTAAAACCCATTGATAAATTGATTGGATTTTATAATCGTCAGCAAATTTAGAATTTACTTTAGATATATATTTTACATTTTCTTTAAGGTAAGAAGTTATAATAAAAGTACGAATTTCATTTGATACTAAGCTAAATAAATTATAAATACGTTAGATTTGGCAGCTATTCAAAACTTGCAGTTGGCCAGCATCTCATTGCTCTTTCATGCTGTACAGGTTTTTCTTCATTGTAATTCAGTAGTAGAATAAAATTTTTTTTTCTACTTTTTTTTTTTAAGTAGAATACTAAACTGGATTGTTTTGTAAAATGAATGTTTTGATGATTCATGCAAAATAATTTCTGTATGCACGTAAATCAAGCAACTTATTCGCCTTATCATAAATGTGTATTTTTAAATCAATAAAGAACATTATTATTATTTTTTTATTATCTTTTACTGTATAAAAGCGTTAATCATTATTATTATTATTATTTACTCGGATAAAAATACAATCTTTCAGCTTAAAAATAACAAACGAATTGATTCAAAAATTAAGTTTTAAAGAAGTATATTTCTTAAAAATTAAAACGTTTTATTTTTAGACTGGTTTTGTCGGCTCATTTAATAATTTAATATATTTAAACTGTTTTAAAAAATAAAAAAAAGTATGTTTACATAAAGGAAATAATATTTGTCATGTTAACATAGTAGTTACTCTTTCAGTTTTTGGACTCTGATTTCATCTAATAAGTATGAAAGATGTATGATTAAATACATTTGTCGTTATCTTTGTACGTATTTATTAATAATAACAAGTAAATTTTGATGAAATTTTGAGATATTAAAACAATTAAAAATTAATTATATTATATTATATATATATATATTTTTATATATAATTGAACCGAATCGAAACAATTTCTTTTAATTACAATTCAGTTTATCATCAAGATGAAAATTTAATTTAATTAATTAAATTATACCTCATTTATCAGAATATCATTAATGTATAACATTATCCATGAATATGAATCTAATTTTAAGATTAGATTATATCAAGCATTCCTTATGTATTGCCATATACCAATATTCATTAATTTGAATCTAAGTAATAAGTCTAGATATGAAAAAAGTGTTTTTATAATTTTTCACTGACTTATAAAATTTTAATGTTTATTTTTTCAAATTTATACCAATATAAGCCTACAAAATAATTAATTATGAATTATATTATACAGTAAAACCTGTCTAAAACGGAACCTGAATAAAAAGGAAATATACTTAGATGGAAACAATTCTACAAAACTGTTTTAAAAAAAACCTGTTCAAAACGGAAACCTGTCAAACATATTCAGTAACGGTTTATAAAGGTTTTATTGTAATTTAATATTATTTTGTGGTGGGTTATAATCTTCTTTTATTTCATTTTTTCATTTAAAATTGGCCTTTTAAAAATATTTTTTACGCTGTTTCGACATAACCTTTATAAAATAAAATAAAATTACGTCTTTCTCTTACTTTTTTAATGATATAAAAATTTTATTTAAAAAAACCCCATTTTAATGAATTTTAATTATCAAATCTAATACTTGAATAAAATAAGTAGCCTTTATTTATAATTCTAATTAAATAATAAATTAATTTGAAAATATTGATAAAAAATCAATTAAAATTAATTCTTGTTTAACTCGAGATTAAAATTTAATTTAAAAATAATAATACATTTTTTTATTTGAAAAAAATTCTATGTTTTTTTTTCGACAATTTACATCAAATTTATTAACTTTACTCAATACGAATATTTGTTTTAAAGGAATACTTTAAAATACTTCTGTTTCAAACTCTTTAATCAAATTAATTATAATAATATGGAATGTAATTTTAATTTTATTGTATTGTTTTCGAATCAATAAATGAATTTGTATTTTCTCATTTAATTTAACACAGCTCTTAGTTTTGATGGAATTATTTCTAATAATATTTTTAGTTAATTTTCGTATTGATTATTTAAAAAATTTATACGTTTCCTTTCATCTTCACATATCTTATAAAGAGAGAGTAAACATTACCAATACTCTAATTAATATAAATATAAATAATGCTATAAATATAGCATTAGTTTAAAGATTTTAAATTAGTCAAATAGGAAAAAGACCAACAGAAAAGTAAACGGAACATAAAGTAAAACTTGGAAATTTAATCATAAAATAAAAATTCCGAAATTTTTCTTGAAATTTATAATTATTTTTTAACTTTTATACTTTTTAATAAATAGTTGTAAATAGAAAATAATAATTTGTAAAGAAATATACATACTGTGTATATATTCCGTTTACGTACTGTATTTTGTACATAATGTACAGAAAAATCAATAGTTTAGCAGCTAAACTTTAGCTGGTTAAATTAATAAAAAATATAGAAATTTAAACAGTTTTAAGATATGACATAGCCTATTTGATCTACCTGTGAATTAATTTATGAAATTATCTTAAAATATTTGACGAAATTTTTTGATATACTTATAATAATAATAATAATTATCACTATAAATGTCTTTTCTCTTGTAACAGGATGAAAAAAAAACATTATAACTAAAGGTTTTTCAACTAAACATTACGAGATTCTCCAAAATTGTTTCGCTTAAGGCTCATAGACTCTAAATTTGCCACTGGACAAGTTCAGATGAGATGTTCAAGAAAATAACTACCCAATATATGAACCAAGTATCTATGTTCTTAGGCATTTATCCAATTATTAATGAATTATTTTTAATGAGAATTTGTAAACATTCTTATTCAAACATTCTTATTTTCTGGGAAAGAATTTTTTTTTTTTTTTCTGTATTGCTTGTTTTTAGTTCTATCTAAAAGTATATTTTACTAGAATTACCAGAGTGTAATTTCTTCCGAATTTTATTAATTAAAAGTAAGCTTCTTTAAATAGATTTTTCAAGTTAAAATTATTTCGGTTTATATCGCTTATAATTAATTAAAATATAGATGTTTTGTTTTCCGAAACTAAATATATTTTTCTATCTTTTTTACAGTAGTAAATAATCTAGATAAAAATCTATATAAGAGATGGGTATAAACTTAAAAAATACCTATAAGTTACTAATAAATCAAACTTCTAAAACTTTAATGAAAAAGTAACATTCTGAATTAAAGGCAATTTTTTTGTTCTTTATCCGTAGATCAAATTAAATCTAAGGTTTATTTCTTAACAAATTGAAAAAGACTTTTCTCTTTCGTAATACTAAGATGAAGAAAATGAAAGCAACTCATTGGAACAGTTCTCGATTATCTCTGTTTGAGAGAATCGAAACGATATTTGACGGGGTTATTATCAGAATAAGGGACAGAACAATGTAGCGTGTAATTGTCTTGCTTTTGACATGCCGGATATCTGAAATCTCTCCCTATTACTTGTCAGAATGAATCAGCTAACTACTGTTTCGCACGTCAACAAGTTGTTTTACGCATTTAAACTATGCAATATCATATCTAATAGGCAAAGCATACCTTGATCAAATTTTAATTATTATCTAAAATCCATTACAATGATACATTCTAAGGATATTTAGCAATAATAAATTGTTTATTTTACACTTAAATTTTGATTTTTGATTTTAACTTTTTTCGCAATGTTTAAGGTTTAATTAATACTGGAATAAAAATCTGTTAAGTTATTGTATTTTCATTTTAAAAGAAATATTTTATAAATTGTCAATTTTTTAGAAACTATTTATAAATTTAACTGTTGATATATTTTAATTTTTTCAAATATTCTATGCTTATAAACAAGATTATAATTATTTTATCAACGCAAGTGGCAGTAAATTCAAACGAAACAAGAGAGTAATGAAAGATAAAGTGCTGTACAAAAGAGAAAATATTTTATTTATTCCTTTCGAGCAAACCTATTGTTAATCATGATTTCAATTTCCATTCTGATGCAATTTAAAAACTAAATAGTTAATTAGAAAGAGAAAATATATTTTCATTTCCTTTATTAGCGAATTAATATCACAAATTCATTCCATTTGGATAGAAGTAATGATTTTATGTTGATGGAATTATTTCCACCAGATTCGCATATTAGATGATATGGATTCTTAAATTAGATTAAATAAATGGAGAGTTAATACAGTCGATATCTTAAATAAAATTCTGGGATTAATTATTCAATTATAGAATATATAACATAAATGAACAAAATATTTTTAAATTTAAAATATTATTTTTTGTAATTTCACTTTATAAAAATATGTAAACAGATATATTTAATTTAAATTATAATGTTTTTAAATTGAAATTGTGTGTATAATATATTCTATTTAGAATTAAAAGACATCAATAATAGTTTTTTTAATTATTAAATTATTCAAATATTATTATTAATATTAAAAAATGTATTGTTAAAATAAGACACACAAATTTATAAGAATGTTTATTTTTTAATTTTACCAAAGAAAAACTCGAAAATTTTATTATGTATTTTGGTTTCTTTCCTTATTTTATTTTCATCTCATCTGTAAACGTCATTAATAATAATAATAATACCTTACTTGATTATAATTATTATATTTTCAAAGCAATAATATTCAATTTTTCGAACGATCTTTATGGAATTTAACTTTACTATTATATTTTTGAAAACATATTGAATCAATTTATATTCGGTTATAGAGAAGCGCAATAATATCCCAGCTTTTGATTCACCTTTCCTCTTCTTTTTCTTCCTCTACAAAATTTTCTTGCAAATATGTAGCCAGCGTACTCGAAATTGAATGGCTATTGCTCCTATATATGCCAAGAATTTCTTCTAGAAATATTATTTCTGGGAGAGACTGCAATGTGAACTTGAGTTTATTCTTTTTTTTTATTTTATTATTATTTTTATTTTACCCGATTATATTAAGTCTTATATTTGAATTATATTAGTAATTTATTTCTTTTTATTTTTAATAAATTTTAAAATGAAATAAATTCTTTTTAATAAGCGTAAGAACTCAAACACTCTAATAAAAATTAATAAAATCGATAGACGAATGTTTCCTTGATTATCATAAATTCTTTCTTTTTTAATTAATTTAAAAACTAAATTAAGATCAATACTTTTGCTTTGTTTGACGTGTATATTATTCATTTCTAATAAATTAAATGCAATAAAATTTCATATATAAAGCTGCAAATATGAAGTTCGGTAGAAAGTTACTTACACTATATTTGTATATCAGAGCGTAGTGTATATAACATTACTTCATAAAAATATCATTCTACAGCTTGGAAATTCATGTGGAAAGATATCCACCTTCTAAAGAAAACTTCAGCTACTTTCACAAGTCTAGGAAAAGCCTTTAGGATACGTCAACTATCTCTTGCTGCGATTCCTTACTTTTTCCTTTCGTTTAGATCGTTAAGTCTGATATGCTTTAAAAACTATATATATGTGTGCAATTTGTAGAAAATAACTACATAGTTTTTATATAAATATGTTAAATATAATTCAATTGCATGGAAATGATAAATTTAATAACGAATCTTTTATTATATTTTAAAAATATTACAAAGAAATATTTTTAAATTAACAAGAAAAACAAATTTTAAACATTGTTAATCCTAAAATATAATTGCTAGAATTTTAGAAAGTTCCTTCACGAAACCATATTAGAGTTTTGTAAAATTATTAGAGTTTGTAAATTGTCTAAAGTTAGATGTTCTTTAGAGAGAACAAAGAATAGCAATTAAACGATGTAATGTTTCAAAGAGGAAAAAATATATAACGGTTTCTTTCATTAACAGAATGAAATAAATAATTTTTTTCTTAGTTATGATCCATATACATGCAGATTCGTTACTGTTCTTCATATAACAGGTGCTGAATTAAGGTAAACATCGAACTATTTCTGGCATGTTTATCATAGGGCAGTGTCAGAGAAAAGACATTAACACACAAAAGCTTACTGTACTCTGAATAGGTCATGCACTCACATCTGATAAATGCGTGGATGGTGTCAGCATCAATCTCTCGACTGCTTTTCTAAACTTGTAATGGCTGCTCTATCTCGATAATTAAACACGCTCTAGACTAAAAAATATGCCATCGGCGAAGAAATAGCTTACGGCCATTAGGTAGGTCCAACGTTTTCGGTTTCCTCTTTTCTAAGTTGAAGGAGGATATAAGAAATTAACGTGGCTTATCTTCAGCATTAGTTTTGCTGTCCAGGGAATCTAAGTAAATGAAGTAGACCGTTAACTGCCCGTAACTGTCAGCTACAAAGACAGTAGAAAAGAGAGTAGCAATTTAATAGTTTAGTATCCAAATTTATTAGTAAATTTAGTTTTGTTTCCAAATTTAAATTTTTTAACGTTAATTATCGATCGAGAATTCTTAATATATCGAATACCGAATACAATTTTATTACAATTCATAAATACAATAAAGTGATATTCTTATCGGGTATTTCAATCTGAAACGTCTTTTATGTAGTCGATAAAAGTTGGCTATACACGAATATTAAGCTTATCATATTCTTGCTATGCATCACTCAACATTTTCAAAACTTACAAAATACTATCTAACGTTCTGAAGTTGATCCTGTTATCACATAATAAATTTTTAGAAATGTGCCTACAGTCACGAGAGCTTTCACGCTCATCGTGATAGAATTACGCTCTTTTGGAAATTCTTCGTGACAACTGGAAAGATGTATGAAGCCATGTTTGCCGCTTGCGAATCCTTGAATGCTTTTCCTCCAAATCTCAAATCACCACGTACTCTTCTGTATCAAAGACTTTTCTGATGACAGAATCTGAGTTTCTAGGTTATTTAAAGCAGAATTGTCTCCAACTGTTTAGAAGCATGCATTTTGCCTTGATTCAAATGTAAATCCACTATTGAGTACATCACACTCTACTGATCTTGTGACACTTTTACTGTCCGATTTATGCAAACTAATGTGCTCGGCTACAAGATATAAATATTCTTCCTTCGCATAAAAGACAGGAGGTAAACAGGAAATGATGTGGAGGAAAATATAAAGAAGATAAAATGTATGCATAATTACAATATCTTCTATTCTTTGCATAATAGGGTAATTAATTATATTTATAAATATAATATTAACACGTTCTGTCTTTTAAATAATAATATATTATGAGTTTATTTGTACGAAGATTGAAAAAATAAACCTGAATCGAATATTTCAAAAGAGCAAATTTTTCAGTTAAAATATAAAAAATAAAATAAAAATAACTCAATAATATTCACCGTCTGGCAAGAATTCGATTTTTTTCTTTAAATTTGTAATTAGGCGAACTGAATCTTCTTAGAAATCTTTATAAAGGCTGATGCCAAGGTCAGTCGAACATGGAAACCACATTAGCAATTCCTTACTGAAAATAGTATCAACTGTTAATTTCGTTTAAGTCAGTGATCATTATTCTATATCTATATAATGGGAATTCCATCAGATATCTTTTATTAGATACCGAAATGCTACATCTGCTTGTAATTATATTCTTTATATTATCACCATTCTCATCTCTTTCATCCACAAATAAAAAAAGGTAAAAATAGAATTTAAAATTTCTTTCCTGCTATAGAAAACAGGCTTATTATTTTATCTTGCAATTAAAAATATAATAATTATTATTATATTCATTATTTTTGCTTTTTAAAAGATAATTAAGAAGTGTTTAAATTATTAAGTAAATCCAAATTTTTAATATGGATTAACCGACTTAAATGTAATGAAAATATCACAAGAAGGAAAGTAATTTTAGTAAACACTTTTAAAAGAGATTAAAGTTACAAACTCTTATCCTTAAATCATTATTTAAAATATCGAGTATACAGTATTGTGACGTCAATGCTAAGATAAACACGAAAGATCGAAATAAGTTCAGAAAAATTTATGATTTTAATTTTCATATCTGTTACGTTTTTCTTTTTTTTCCTACCATTTTCTTCTTAGTTTTAGGCAATTCTTAGCCATTTATTGACCTATTTTTATTTTCATTTTTTTTTTTGCGGTAGAAAATAGTAATTTTATTCATAATTTCTCTTTCTGAAGGCAATTGGATTATTGGAAAATGAATAATGAGATCTCAAAATGTTAGGGGAGAAACTGTTAAATAACAACTGCGCATTGCAATGACGCATTTTCTTATCTAACTTTATCGGCTCATCCGAAGATAACTTTTGACAGTTACTGCGAAATATGGGGCCAAAGATGAGACGTTCTTCAAAACTGAATTTTCAAAAATATCTTCCATAGAGTAGAATCGATCAACCTTTTCATTTTCATTATTATCTAGATCGCTTCAAAAACTCTAAACAATCGTTATTACTTTGTTGCTTATAACAATTTGAAACAAAGTAAATTTAATCTACACTTACGTCCTTTAATTAATAAAAATAGTATTTAATATTATTGTTATAAGCATTAATGTTGTACTGTACATATTGATCCGTTTTACTAGGTTATAAAATTAAATAACATATTATATATTATACAGTATTTTGAAAACAATGCATTAATTGCTAATTTATCGTATAAACAACTGATTAGAAATAATTAAAATAGGAAAAAATAAAGTATTTATTATTATTATTTTACTATAAGATAAACCGTTCTAGTAACTTTATTGCACTAGTTGAATATCATACATAAAAATTCTATTTAATGTTTTTCGAAGATTTTTATATAGTAAAATATTTCTTCAGGGAGGAAAAAATAAATAAAATAAAGTAAAATTTGAATTGAGTAAATCTCGAAAAATTTTTGATTTTATTTTTTCTAGATATTCAAATTTGCAGTCATAGAGTAAATAAATCAACATTTTAAAACGCGGCATTTATTTGAAGAAATGAAGAGAAGGAGTTGAACCACTGAATGATGCTTTCATATTATATTCAGAAAGCTATTAGAAGCCTGAAGGAGAGAGAAAGTGCTCGGCGAAACTGGCGATTATTTCACATTGTATAATTTCAGTTGTGGATTTAAGTCGACGTTTTGGCAGCAGCGAAAATGAAATGTGTAATTGAAGGTTGGGTAAACAAACGGGACATATGGCAGTTCCCCAGGGAATAGATGAAAAGCAGTCAGTCAACTGTGCGACTTAATTATTACTCAGTTGCTGCTGAGTTTCCTTATCGTCTGTCTAATATGTTTACATGGAAATCACTAAAGTTCTTGCTTTATAAGATATTGGTAAAAATCATAGTTCATCTAGGAATTTAATATAGTTGAGCTAAGATGCTGAAATTACAGTTTCACTTCGTTATTAATCGTCAGAGCAATTTCATTCTTTTATCAATTCATTTTCTAAAGTTGTATTATCAACGCTTAAAATACCAAAATAAATCCGAATTTCTCTTTTGATTTTTAAGATTATATAATAATATTTGGGATATAAATTAAAATATGTTTTTCTTTAAATAAAAATCTTTAAAAAATTATTAAATATTTTATTTAAAAATTAATTTTACATGTAATTATTTTCCAAAGAAATAAAAGTTGTGGTTATATTTTAACTTTAAAAAAATTAAATTTGTATGATTAACTTTTAAAAATTCATAATATATAATTACAACAAATGTGAAATCTTAATTTGATATGATATTTGTCATGCATTTCTTTTAATGCAATAGTAGTTTTATTATTTGAACAAAATAATTATAGTATATAATTATATTTAATCTTTCTGTAAATAAAATATTTTTTACATTATCAATTTTATTAATTAATTAAGCAAATAAAATAAATGTTAATTCTAATAGTATTTGTATTAGTATTATTTAATATTAATTTTTATTAACTCTTAATTTTAATATCATGCATTAATGAAAATTAATAATAAAAATAATATTTATAGTTTTTCATTACAATAGAAAAATTAATAAAATAAATAAAATTATTTTTTAAATGAATTCTTAATATTACACAATTTAATAACATAATTATGTTCATTTACTTTTATATTTTATCCTATAATTATATAAATTTTTCTAATGTATAAACAAATTTCTTACTGTGTAATAAATAATTTATTTATTTTATTTACTTAATATTTTTATAGCTTAATAATAACAACAACAATAATAATAAATTTAAACAAATTAAATACAACGAGTGGTAAAAGATTCTCAAGATATTTAATTCATTAAGAAATTGCTAATTCATTCATTCATAAAAAGAATGTAAATACGTAATTTTTAAAATATAATTGCTCAGTTATTTTATTATTGTATTATAATTTTTTTGCAATAAATATAAGACTGTCTGCTTCTGTAAGTTTCTGTAAGAAAATCTATATAATATTTATTTACTATATATTATAAATATCCTTCATGCATTACAAAAACAAGTTGGAAATCCTTATGTTGCTCTAGTTTTTGTAAACAAAGAAGGTCAAAAGTGCATAAAATCTTTCAATTCTTGGATATTGGAGAAACGATTGAAGACGACAGGTATAAATTTATCTATCGTAGGTGACGATGGATGGCACCATAGAGACAACAATTCAGGATCTAAATGTGAATAATGTGGTGTGGAGTTTCAATCATTCATGTCTGAAAGGAATGAAATCGGTTGTTTACAAGATTTAGCCTTGATCAATTTTTTGAATAACTCGTTTTTTTGCAGAAATTTATATGCCAATATAATCAAAAATATTATTTTTACGTGCTACACGTTAATACAAATAGTACTATCTATATGTAATGATGTTTAACATAATTTTGTCAATTAATAATAATAATAATAATAATAATAATAGTAATAGTAATACAGTAATCGGCTAAATTTTAAATAATATAAATTGTAATAACTATTTAAAAAATTTAAAACTCAGTTTGCTTTGAAGGTATTATTGTTATAAGCATCGCAGATTGTTTTGATTTTATCATTTTGATGAATATGCATCTTCTCTAATGATGTTATTAATTAAAAATAAAAGTTTATTTGTATATAATTCTTCATCCCATTGAAAATAGAAACGAATTATTTACATTTAAAAATTTTTATTACTACTTTTTATTATTAGAAGATCTTTCTGATAAACAAAATAATATAAAATATTGTTATTTATGCCCGAAGCGTTATTGAATTTTTTATGATAAAAATTGATTCATTTATTTATATTGGAAAATTAACCAATTGAAAGTTGACAAGGACCTAGTTTGCAATTTTAAGAGCTCGATTCATATTAATGAATGTATAATTTAAATAAGAAGAGTCTTTACAACAACTTTACACAAGCGGTATATGGTAATTTATCTCGATACTTCCGATACTATGTATGTTAAATACAGTCTCTAAAGTTGTGGAAGTCTGTTGATATGGATAACATACTTAAGTGCTAAGAGTGGAATGAGACACAAGATCTAACCACCATCAATCACATTGACTTGCCGAGAAATTTGTCACATTGCTCGGACACACACAACATGGTGATAGATTGCCAGAAGACAGTGATCCGACTAATGTGATATTCTACTGAGGTTATACGAATATCTCTTTCTAGATGCTCAAGAGAGTAAGTAAAATTGAGAAATTTAAAGATAACAAAACCCGTTTTAAGCACTGATATGGATACTCATAACAATTACAATAAATAGAATTTTATTTAACCTTTTATCGAAGCCGTTTAATAACAGCAATAAACTTGGGGTTCATATTTTTTAAGGTTTATTCCAAAAAGTCGAATAATTTATAACGTAGACTAAGAAAAATGTAAATAAATAACAATTTATTTTTATAAATTTATTCAAATAAGTATTCAAAACAGTGTATTTTATTATCGAAATAAAGGAACAGTAAAATTAAGTTATTAATTAACTTTAAAAACTGGAAATTCTAATGTAATTTTAATAGTTTTGTACCAATATATAAAAAACAAATTAGCAAATTAATTTAAATAAAATTAACAATATCTTTTAATGGATTTTGTATTTAACTTATAACTTATATATAATATTTTTTGGTATAATTTTGAGAAATATTTAAAATTTTACAAAATAAAACATTAAATTATTTAATTTTAAAAGAAAATTCCATTAAAGATTAGGCTACATAATTTAATTAGACCGAATATTTATATAAGTTACAGCATATAATTTTTTAAAGTATTTTTATTTTGAATGTTAATACGTTATAGAGAATAAATAAAACAGAAGCTAAGACCAAGAAAATTTTTGCAAACGTTCAAATAATTGAGTTTTTTCTTGTTATTAATCTTTTGAAATAACAATTTCTCACATTAAGATAATGAATGTGTTTGTAGACTAATACAGGAAGGAATAAAGGGGGAAAAAGGAAGTATTAAGGGCAATAAAATAAATATTTGTCTATCACGACTTTTTTCGCATTATATGTTTAGATTCTCCTAATTGGCAAAGAGTTACCCTAAACTCGTTACGTTACTTTTTGCCTCTTTTCAGTTCGATCTGCCGGTAATTAGCTCTTTACGTCATACTTGTCGACCATTGTCGACGTCACAATAGAAACGAGTCTATTGTGTGGAATCAGAACAGTCAGTGCGGAAAGTTGACATCGATTAGACAAGATCTTAACATTTTTACCGGTTTGTCCATTGGTTTCTGTAGTGTATGCTTATATCAATTAAGATGTTGTTGCGACCGATACTGCATCTTAAATGTTATTGATCCGAATTTAAATTTTTGCTGTAAATAATGTATAAATAGCAATTTTTTTAGATATAAAAAAATTGTATTTAAGAAGTCGAATGACGAAAGATGACATCGATTACATAGTTGGTGTTTTTTTCTTTCATGTTTTTACCGGTTTGCCGGTGGCTTCTTTGCTATTTACTTATTGCAAACAGAATATCACGATAACTAAAATTAAATAACTCAATTAAATGTTAAAAATATTATTTTGTAAATATCTACTTTGAATTGTAACTTCAGAAAACTTTGCGTTTTGTTACTTTGAATAAAATTTTTATTTAAAAAAAATATATATATATTTTAAAAAAATTTTTCAATGTTCTCTGAGTCTAAAAGGATCTTTTCAATCATTCCCATCATTGATTTGGTTAGACCTACAATGAGGGAGGCTGGGTGATGAGATACAGGACCCGACATACAGTGGCGCGTTATAGCTTCGTGGGGTTCAAGCAAATTTAAATTAGAAGGTCCCATGTATAATGTTGACATTTTTCTTCGGGGGAATGTTTCGAGGAGAAATATATTCTTATAAAAGATTAGTTTGATGCCCCAGGGAATTTCCCTCTTTTGCCCATAGGATAACGTGCCACTGCTGACGTATCTGGGACAGACCAATCTCAATAGAATTTCTGTGGGTTTTCGACTATATATAATTAAATCAATAATATTAAGCCAATAAAAATCTTTGTTTCGTTTTATAAAAATAACAATTTTTAATAACGCAAAATTTTAATATAAGCAATCGTTATATAACATTAACATCACATTTCGCTCGTTACTTCGCTTATTGGCTTTTTATGTTTATTTTCGCGTGTAATATATTTAATTAAGAAATAATAAACAACAAACATTTAAATAATTAGTTTTATAAAACAAAATAAATTAATTTGGTAAATGTTTAATTTTTTTTATTTTTTTTATAAAGAATTGTTATAACAATTAAGATTTTAAATATAATTATCATTAATTTTTATAAAATATATTATTTAAGCAATAGCTTAGAAGAGCTAATACGACTAAATTATATTCCTTGCTGAAATTATAGATAAAGTTTGTATTAAATATTATAAATTGTTACTGTATTTTAACTCGTATTTTGATCGAGAAAATAATGTTACCGAATATTTTAAATGATTTCAGTAGAGAAAGAATTTAATTAGAATTGATAGGATTGAGGATTTAAATCAAGGATTATCTGTATATCGTTAGGTACTGAATGAGGAGTTAAACATATTAAGGGGACATTAGTTTTGACGTATGTGAAGTAAAGCGGAACATTATGCTTTAAAACGATTGAGATGTAAAGGGGTGAAGAGATGAAGCCATTTCACACGCACTTCACATAAAGCATTGTCTCTTGATACTTTTTTGGTTCTGTTTGTAAACAATGACTCTCTTAAAACGCATGCGTGGTTGAATTTTGAATCGTCAACCCAATCGGCTTAAACTGTCAAGCACTAACGTTTCACTTAGGCATTCTACAATCCCAAAATATATTCCGAACGTCAACATCTTGACCTTCGACAAATACTTTTGTTGAAAATATTTAAAAATAATGCGGGAATGCATCGTGTACAGGTGTCAGTTTGATGGCTTATTCTAATACTTTTTGAAAAGATTTATTTAGTGCATTAGCAAAAAAATAAGAAATAAAATAAAATAACGTTATATTTGTCATCGACTAGTACTAAATGCACACCATTTTCCTTAAAATGTTACCGTAAATTTAATTATAAATTAATTATAATTAAAGTTTCGTTATAATTAAGATATATAAAAACAATTTTGTTTACTTACAGGTTAATATCCATACTTAATGCGAGTATAATTTGTGTGTAATCAATTAGTATGAAAATGATCTTATCTAGACAATCTCACAGTATCAAACTGTGCTTTAGATGAAACATTAAAAAAATTAACTGAGAGGTCATTTCTATTACTTATTACACACTTATTTTATAATGTATAATATAAATAAAATACTCCAATTAATATTACTAATTTAAAGCAGCTTTTAAAGTTAATTGTTAATTAACCGAATACTTTATTTTAAGGCGAATAAAGCATCCTTTCTTATGAGCAAATTTTATGATATAAAGAGGCAAGAGGCAGGAAGGTAAGTTATATTTTGTAAAAAAAAATTTCTCAGTACTCCTTGTGGAAAAATAATAACATGCAAATTAAAACTTTGTAAAAATTGCTCTTCTCCTTCCAAACTCTCAAAGAGGACTTGGTATTGAAACGAAATGAGGACATAAGAGTTTACTATATTTATTTATTCATTCACGTATATGTATTATACAAAGTTATAACCTAACTTTAATTAAAATTTATAAGCTCTTAAGGATATTAATTAAAATTTCTCTTATTTAATTAAAATTAAATAATATTTTCCTCGATGCAGAAACTTTAATATACTACAATCTCACATATTCTATATAATGCAATATTAATGTTTAAAATTTACTAAGTAAGGGAAAAAATAGAAACAATAATTTCGTTAGCATGAAATACTACTTTGCGTTCATTTTTATATATTATTAAAATTTTAATTAATTGATATAAACTTTATACGTAATCTTAACACGTAAATAATAACTAGAAAACATAAATTTATTGATTTTTCTCATAATTATCTAACTAACAATTTTCATGTTATATAAAGTAAAATATAAATAACAAATTAGAAAATATTTATATTTACTTTTCTATCTAAATCATTAAAATTTATAGAATAAACTGAAAATAGGCTTTTACGAAAAAGTATTTACCTCTTAATAATTAAAATCATTTTAATACCTGGAAAAGGTGCAACAATTACTATAAAATTATTGTATATATTCCCTCAAAGAACTTATAAAATTAAATATAATTAAAGTTAAAATATTAAATTTTATTATAATTAATTCATGAAAATCAAACGAATTAATCTGGATTGATTAACTCATTTACACGTAATGCAAGCTAAGCTTTTTGCAAATACTAGATAATATAATCTTAATATATTCTTTAAAATAAAGTAAGATATGCAAGATATATCTTTCAAGTATAATTTGATCAAGTTACTAATTTATTTAATTTTTAATGTTAGTCAACATTTTCTAATTTTCCTGGTAAGAATCCCTTCTCAAAACTTTTTATAATATTTGCTTCTTTCTTTAATAAAATTTCTAAAAGTTTACTGTATATCATAAATCAATAAGGTATTAAATTTAAAAACGTACCTTTTACTTCTATCTAGTATGAAATAAATATAATAAAATTAGTTAAATGAATTATTGGAGACTGATGCATGAAAATATAAAAAGAAAACCTTTATAATTTGATAAATAGTTATGTTTATATACTGTTATTTAATGTTCTATAAAAATGAATTTATTAAAATAATTAATTGTATATAAGATAATCCTTATAGATAAAATTTTATTTTATTTTATTTTAATGTAAAAAAAGTGTTATTTTAGCTTCGAAACTTATCGTTGTAATTAACAGAACTATTTTATATTTATAATTCAATTCTGATATGTTTTATTATCTTTTACTAGATTCTTTAAATGTTTACATGTTGATTTTGAGAAAATATTTTTTTAATTAGTTGAAAAAACATTTAAATTAAATTAATTTCCTTTCTAAACGAATCTAAAACATCTTAATAATTTATAATATTTTTAAATATTAAAATAAACTTTAAAGAAATTATTTGCGATATTAAGTGGCTTTTTATTTAAATCTTAAACACAAAAAAGGAATTATTAATCTTATTTTTCTTATCTTCGTTGATCTTAACAAACAGATTTACTTTTCTAAATGGATAAAGCGAATGCTTTTGATCTGATTACGCAAAGTAAAATTTAAATAGAAATTTTGAAAAAAGACATTTCAGTTTAAAAACATTTTGGTATCTTAATAATTTTTCGTACGAAATTATCATAATCACGAAATTTAAAAACATGGAATATATATAAGGAATGAGTCATAATAATTCCAAGCCCTTTGGTATTAATAAAGTATAATGTATGTGTAGTTATATATTAAAACGAGAGCAGTAAATTGTTTATACTTAAATAAACAAATAATCCTAATTATTCCCTTTTTACCTGATTAAAGTTTCAAACAATTATAAATTTTCGTAAAATGTAATTAAATTCAAAATTAGGATGAATATGTTTTAGAAAGGAAAGAAAAAATAAATCCACTAAAGTAAGAATTCTAGAAATATATTCTAGAAATAAAGAAGTATGTTTGTATCTTATAAATAAAATATTATAAAACTTATTGATCATTTTTTAAATAGTCCAAAGTCATTTTTTGTTATAAAAATTATTTAATAAAGAAAATAAAATATTCTCTCGAGAAAATACTTCAAATATTCTAAAATTTTTATTCTTTTGATATTTCTTACAAAGTAACTTTATTTTTGTTTTCATAATTAATGAGTGCTCATGAATCTATGTACTGTCGATCAATATCATTCTGGTATCAGCGCTTTACGTATAAGTCGATCCCGTGGTATAGTTATTCAATGAAGCATTGTTTCACATAAAAGATATGCAATAGCTGACGTTAAACAACTGTTTTGAATTTAAAAGAAACATTTTTGCCACGAAACACTCCCACATGGGAGCTCAACTGTAGTTTTATAGTATTTGTTTATCATAAAATATATAAAAGCTGAAATGATTTCGTAAATCTTAACTTTTTTCTTCTTTTGTTTTATAATTTAATATAAAGTTTATAATAAATAAAATAAAATATTTATCAAAATTTTATATTAATACTATTTAAGAACAGGTTTGACAGTTTATATTATCCCAAAGTTAAACGGAATAACTTTTATAGAATGTCTAAACGTTTAGATGATGTATCAGTTAAATTCTTATGTAAATTTTATTAAATAAATCTATATTTATTTTTATTTATTAACATGTGTATATTCTGAATATTAGACTGCATCTTAGGCTTTAAATATTTTGTTTTATAAATGGTTATTCGATGAAATTTTTAAAGAAATCTCTCAAATAAATTATTGATTTTAATTTGAAAGTTATATCTTAATAAAATATCCCACGTTTTAATCGAAAATAAAGTACATTTTTTTATCATTTTGAAGTTAAAATATAAGACTAAGTGTTCGACATTTTTTCCAATTTAATGAATACTTTATCAGCTAAGAGAGAATCTCCCAAGTTTAATCGATTAAGGAAACGACTGCAAAGAAAAATCTGATATAAAACTTCTTCAAACGTCTGATTTAAAATAGGAGGCGATAATTCTTACAGTTATCATTTTATAAAAGATAAAACTGTCTTATTTAAACATTGTAATACATGGAAACTCGAAATATATAATCCATCAATTTTTTTTAAAAAAAAGATAATAATTCGTATGACATTATCTGACTTTAATATATGAAGTAGCCAGATTACTTATACTAAACTAAGATACAAAGCCCACTGCTACAATAATTTTTTTGAATATATTAAATCTAATACAATAATTTTTCTTATTTATTTATTGTAAGAATATAAATGACTTTTATAAAACAAAATATATTTTAAGATAAGCTATTTATATATAATTTGAAACGATCGCTTAAAGTATAATTGATTAGACTGTAAAAATTCGCACTTTTAGCTCAAAATAATAAATAATTACATTCATAAAATAGGATTTAATGTGGAATAGAATTGTCATTTTTTTCCTGATTTATGTTTTCGTGTATAAAATATATTTATTAAACTGTCATTTTATGTTCTAAGATTTTTGTTTTCTTTTAATTGCATTCTTCTCGAGAAAATAATACATTATCTTTCCATTTTATTTATTATTTTCACTGCAGAATTTTTGATTTTAATTATATTCAAAAAATCATGTTTTTTTTTTTTTAAAAAAAAATTACAAAATTCAAGATCAGTTTATCCATGAATAATTCCCGTATAATTATAAAGTTAATTTTATTTAAATAAGCGACGTGAATTATTTTAAAATTTTATTTAAAAATTTTTCCAAATTTTGTGTGACGTAGAATATATTTAATATTGTTATCAAAACGATAACGACCTCGTTTAATCTAACAAGGTAGACTAATAAAACGTAAAAGTATGACATTATATTACGTTTTTATGGCAACTAACAGGTGATAATATCAACCTAGTATAAAATATTAGTACTAAAATATCGAAAAGAGATATTTTGATATCCTTATAAAGTATAGATATGACAATAAATGGCAAAAGAAAATTTTAAAACTCTTTGTTTTGAAAATTGTTTTGAATCGAGCAAGGACAAAGAATAGTTTACTTTTGAAAGAGGAAGCGTAGTAAGTATTAATAATGATAAAGAATCTAATGCATATATTAATTACAATTCGCTTCGTATAATATTTATTAACGAAAACTAGATTATCTGATAACGAAATATATAGAAACCACCGAAAAGAAAATTAACATTACGTCTTATAAACAACATAAATCAATTAATTTTTACTTGGTCTTATTCATTATCTTCTGTGTAAATATCCCACTACTACTTGTATTTTTTACAACAATAAAATATACTAATTTAGGTTCTTTCATGTGTGTTATATAAAAAAAAAACATTGGCATGTTTGCTATAATTAACGAAAGGATTATTAAACACATGAAGAATGGTAAGTCATGTTAATTAACTAGTTTTATTCTAGAACATTTATCGCATCCACAAAAATATGTTTGTCTCATTAACATACAACACGATTTAAATTTCTCATTTTTGAGTTATATAATGGCACAGAATGACACTAAGCAAATATGTAGCTAAAAACAAATATAAAAATATATTTATACCAATGTTAAAAGTAGTTTTTATTTCCTTTTAGCTTTTTATGTAGGTGGAAAGAAATTGTATTGTACAACCTCATCTTTTTCTGTTTTGTTTTTTCCTTCCATTACGAAGTAATAGTCTGGTGTAAGTTTTTATAAATATCCATTTAATTACACGATTAAAAAAAAAATGTATATTACAAATTTGATTTTGAAGAGTAGATGAATTACCAAAAACTATATTTTTTATAATGGCATTTTAATTAAAATGTTTTACGGAATGTATAGATATGAAAAAAAGTATTAAATTTCTTACTCTTTCATTGTTAATCTTCAATTAAACGGTTTTGAAAGACTGGTCAGCATGAAAAATCACGAAAAGCATGCAATCTTGCATGATAGTCCACCAACTTATCGATTATTTTAAACGAGCGAGGTAAAGCTATGTGTAAAGAGGTTATATCTCTTCGAACGACACAGCAACAAGTGATTAGATGATTTATTGAATCTCCTTTTGAAAGGAATTTGCAGATTATACAACAAGATGCCAGAAAAGAGAGACAGTAAGCTAAAATCACATTTTCTAAGTTATTCTTTCGCAGAAAAAAGGATAATACGGTAAATGGGTATTGATAATAAGCATTTTATCAATTCGGCTGATTCTAATGTAAGTTGAGAATGACATAAAAATATAAAAATCAATTTTTTATTTAGAAAATTTCTACTAGAAGTACAGTACAAGTCGTTCTATTTTGGAAGAGAATAGGAAAGTAAGATGAATAGAAATGCAAACTATTCAAATTACAAAAATAAAATATAATTTCTAGGATTCTTCGATATAATGGAGAGATCCATCTTGGAAACACGATCTACTTTATAGTAATAAAGTAACTTGGAAACGAACATAATGGCTCTTTGCGAAAATTTGACTGATTGACAACGGTATTCCATTAGCCAGCCAAACTCCGCAGTCGATATTTTCTACGGATGGTGTTAAGGGAAAAGAAGTAACAGCTTTGCCATCAATAGTCGACGAGTCGATCAAAATAGGAAATAGAAGTACGTCTTGTTAACCTCTCCTCTTTCTGAAATGCCGTCTTGTTCATCGTCATCTTCAAAGAAGAATGTTTTGTGGTGAAATGAAGAGATTCCATTGCTCTCGGTAAGTATCAAATTTCCTTTTTTCACTTTCCTTCCGAGCGTCAACCTATTTCCTATGCTTTAACAGCGAAACAGTAAGCTTTCCTAACTGTTTTGCTAGTTAGTAATTGTTTGTTTTAATAGGTCTATCCTAAACATTGCACCATTCTTGAATTTAACATTTAATAGAAATGCGATTTGAATAAGCTAATAATCTCTGACAAAAACCTTAATTAATAATTACTGTAATCATTAATTATTGAAGCGAAACGAAGCAGTAAATATATTTATAAAATCCGGAAAACTTTCACGGATATATGAAAAATTATTCTCCGTTACTTATTTATTAAATAATAAATATAAGTTTTAATCAGAAGGCAAGCCAAGGTGGCTTTTTATCTAGCTACAGATGCAGCCGTTAAGGAAGTATATCAGATTATAGTTTGTGCCACCTGTGTTTTACCGATTAATGAAATGCAACTTCAGCTATTGACCACAGACCGCATATGTAGAGTGCTATTAGGAGAACTTGATCGTTATGGAAGAAACAGAAGTAACTATCACCCCTCGATCATTAAATTTCCACTCATCTGATTTTCATCAATGACAAATTACACTTGGATTGAAATCCTCCGAGCGACAAGTTAGATTACTATAGGGTGCTTAAACCTAAAGTAGATTATTAAAATAATTATAATTAAATGTTTTAATTACGGTATGTATTAATGAATGATTTTTGATTTGGTGCCGCCTTAAGACGAGAGGTAAGCGGTAACCTATTTATTAATGGAAAAATTTAAAGTACCTTTATACAAATAGACGTGTTTACAGATCATACTTCCTTTCCCTCAATCTGTCCCGAGGGTAAAATTTCACTTCTTGGTCGTCGAACGTCTCTGAAAGAAGAGCTGGAGGAATACGCCGCTGTATGCACGTAATTATCCTTTACGTTCAAATGAATTAAATTAGGACCGGGGTGTCCTTTCTCATTTCCTGTCTTTTCATTCCCACTAATTAGGTGCCATCAAGGTAGAATGTGTCAAGCTATGCCAGAGCGAGAGACAAAAATCGATGTTGGAATAATTTCACCGAAGTCATTGCCTAAGGGAGGACTGTAAGATGGTCAAGTGGCCTATCTTAATTAACAAGAGTCCAGTCTAGAAATTCGCCTGGGAACACCCTAAGGTGGCTTTCGATAATGGAATAGCAAAGTTAACCGATGTTAGGTGATAATAGTAATCTCGTGATCGTTGTTTCTCGATTATATGCAATACTATAAATAAGATGGGTGCCATTGAGTTTCCCTATTTAAATGCTAATTTATTAAGAAAATCTGTGAATTGAATCAACTTGACTTAATTATCACCTAGTTTCAGGAAATTCGGAATTATAAGCAGAATTTTTTACATTTTTTTTAAATAATACATTGATTTTTTTATAGTGGTATAATCAGCTGAAGTTCAATACGCTGTAATTGCTAATTTTCTACATTTTATATCTTTATAGAACTATGAACCCAAAGTTGAGTTTTAATTAAACACTTGGCTTTATTTTCATCTTTATTTAGTTTGATTTCAACTAAATAAAGATGGAAATAAAGCCAAGTGTTTAATTAAAACTCAACTTTGGGTTCATAGTCCAACAATCAACAAAACACGGTTTCAAAGAAGTAATATAAAAATAATCTTTATAGAACTTATAACAGCAGTAAAAGTTAGAATTATAAAATTATTAATCAACTTTTTTATCTGAAACTTTATGCAAATAATTTAATTCTTTTAAAAGTATATAGATATAATATTCTACGATAAATCAATTTCTTAGGAAATAAGGATTAATTTCAAAGAATAGATTCAATTATTCGTTCAATATATATATATATATATATGTATGTATGTATATATAAGCAATAAAATTTAATAATCAACTGTTTTTCTCACAGTTTCTGCAACTGCTTCTTATATTTCAGATTAACTGCAAAAGCATCATTACATCTGATATATAAATTATTAATAGTATTTAAAACATTTTTGCATAAACTATATAATAACAACTCAGTTAAGCATAATGCTAGTAAATTAAAAGATATGCTGGTTAATAAATAAGCTAATTCATTAAATCGTCAATTTAATTTAGTATTAATATCTTACACAAACATTGTGAAGTAATTATCAGATGGCAGGAAATAGAATAAAATTGTTAGAATATCTCCTTGGCTTTTAAAAATTCTACGTCTAAAAATTCGTTGCTTTTCTATCATTAAACAGAATAAATCGTGGCTTGTAAGATAAAACGGAAACAATTTTCAATTCCGTTGAATTTAGATGAATAGTACTTCTTGTCGAAGACATAACATCAACGATAGGCAGTAAAATAAAATGACAATGTTGCCAGACTTAAACGTGTCTTGTCTTCAAGTAGTAAAGTGAAAGGCACTTTGTTTTTGACTAAGTAATAGCTTAGGACCCAATAGTTTGTATTCGGTATTTCACTTTATAATCTCTATGGGAATTAATAGGGCTATAACATGAGACTGTTTCTCTTGTTGGTAAATGGCGAGAAAGATTTTTTATTGTCTAAATGAATTTAACCTACACACTCTATTATCATTCAAATTTAAAAGATATTTTTGTCTTATAAACGCATCATTGTTTGTCATAAAATCGTTATCACTTTCTAAAACAACGTTGATCTTGTTGGAAAATTTTCAATAAAAATAGCACGGTGTTTCTTGTGTCATTTTGTTTTCTTTACAATTAAGTAAAAATATATAATAAAAATTAAGATTTTCTGAAGTATTCTCAACTACAGTGAGATGACATTGTTTATTGTAAATTAATTAATTTTAATTTAAATAAAAAAATTTAATTAATCAACTACTTAATTTATTATTTATTATTATGCAAATATATTTGATCTATTTTCTAATTTAATTTTCAATAATAAAAATTAAATTTTAAATTAAAAAATGGTGCATTTATGTTAATAGCATTTTATGTATGAATAAATTGATTTATAGAGGTTTAAATTTAATTATATATATAATTTTTATTGAAAATTATTGTATTCTACAACGCAAAATTCAAAATTCAAGTTTAATCAATGATTTAAGTTTCAAAAATGTAGGTTAACTTACACAGTAAATATAATTATGAACATAATTGAAGGTATTTGAGAATTTCACTAATAATTAGTTGTAGTTGTATAATTAACTTGATTCAGATTATGATTATATTGCATGAATTTCACAAGAAAATCTGATATGTTTTTAAAAATATATAAAGACGTTTTACGATATCTTTTCAAGTAAAAATAATGATTAAGTGTATCTCGATTGACTATAAATGCAAATTAAAATAAAATAATAAAAAATCATAAAAATTAAATATTTTAAAAATTTAATTAACATAGATCTAATTCTGTTAAACATTCTTTTATAATATTAATCTGTCAAATAATGATGAATACACTTTGTATAATATTGATTCATACAGTTACTCGTGTACACAAGGTATCGGAAAATGATGCACTTAAACCATCTGGCGATCACTCGAAATTCTGACAAGAAAGAGTCTAAAGGATTTTTCAAAGTTTCCCACAACTGGTTTCAAATTGTCAAAATCTACAAAACAGAAATTGTCTAAAAAAATATATATATATATAAATATATTCAGATATATTCCATTCATACTTTTGTCCTTAGTATCAATATAACAGATAAATCTCTACATCACATACTTAAGATGTAACCCAAAATGCTTACTTATGAAACCTAATAATGTCTAATCGTAATCCCCACCAATATAGTTCAGTGTATTATTATCTATCGACTTTTGAATGGAGGTTAAAGATGTAAAATCGTTATTTTTATCCACGATTTTAGCGTATTAACGCGATGAAGAAAGAGAATTTAATGCAAAACTTAATGTAACTTACCTAAACGGGTTCTGCAGTTGATGCTACTACTTCCAGGAGCGGGACTGACGACTTGTATTACGCACAGGCAATTTGGACCAGTCGGATAGAATGTCACTTATAGTGGTTTTCACCATGGGCAGGTAGGGATGGTAATCACGTGATTCCCCACCACCCAGTTAAGAAACACAGAGTTTGCCAGTGGCTATGAACCGCACGTGTATCACAGAGCTGCAGACGAGACCGTCTGCCGCTGTATGGAGTCGCCACTACCAGAGGGCGGATGCGTCTAACCCTGCTATCCACTCTCAAACGCTTATAAATAAGCCAAGGGCGGAACTGCTTGGCGGATATCTATTGAGGAGTACATCTTTCTCACATGAAACCTCTCCACCAAACAGAAATTTTCGACTGGGAATTGTACAAAGGTTGCTCGGTGAAATTCTATAATTAAATAACATCAGTTCTGTTATGTTAATTAAATTACTAATGAAGATAGACTACGTAGTACTTATCCATTCTGTCTAATGTTTACTACCGGATAATAGTAAGAGATAGTGTTGGCTGATATATCATTTAAATATATGCTGTAAAATGCATAAGTCGTTCTGTTCGTGCCAAGTTTTAATATTCAGCTTATAATCAATTTTATAATTATTAACATCTAAAAAATTAAGGATAAAAATGTCTTTTATTGGCTTATAAGCTTAAATAAAGCTTATGTCATAGAGATTACAGAACTTTCTATTGAAACTTTTTCTTGCTAATATTTTCTACTTAATCCGTAGAGTTGATAAGTTCATGTAAATTTTCTTGTTGAAAGATATTTTAATAAAATGATAGGATATTTTTAAATACTTTCGTTATTTTATTATTTCAAAAATAAATAAATGGTTTGGATGAAAAACTTTCAACCTTCTTATATTTGTTAGTTTTTTTAATTTTTAACGTAAAATTTGATTGTAAAGATCTTGAGCCAATTTTCGAAACTTAAAACTCTCGCTTAAATTTATTTTCTTTCTAATCATATTAATAATAACTTTAAAATATAATATGTTTATAGCAATTTACTTAAAGTATAACACGATATGCTTTTATAGATCAGTAAAATGACACGTTTTGAAATTGTTTACATGCCTGAAAAGAATAATATTAAGTGTCATTCCTTGATTAGAACACGTAAAACACGTATGTTATTGTATTGAAAAAAGAAAAAAACGAAAACTCTTATTCACATGTTGCACAAATGCATCATCGGATTAAAATTCGGCAGACGTGCAGGTAAATCCATATGGATTATTTGTTGCAGGGATTGTCTCACTACAATAGATCTGCGCCAGGAATATGTGTAACGTCATCCATTAGAATAAGTCCTAAATTTTATCGTTTATATGGATAAAATATATCTCAAAATATAACATTTACATCTGAAAACAGTTCAAGAATTACTGTCAAACATTGCTAAAAGAATTCAGAAAAAAAATTCAGATATATCATTTTTAAAAGTTTTTTTTTTATTAAAAATAATATTTTTATAATGTCTTTTCGGTACCATTAAATCCAAATTTTGAACCATTTGTTAAAGACTTTTACTTACGCTGATATACATCAAAGTAATATATACTATACTCTGCCGTAACTTTTCGATAGAAGCTAAGTGCTACACAAACCATTGGATACCTGGTGTATAGAATATAGTTATGAAGCTTATGGTATATGATCGTATTTGATAAGTAGCTTCCCTTACTAGCAATAAGGTCGGACACACAGTTATGTTGATATGGTAGAATATTACAGCTAGTAATCGCTGGAAAGTGTAGTGACCTATATCTTTTAGCTACAATAATCGTAATTTCGAATAGTATTTAGTTAGCCAATATTTAAATCATTTCTGCTAATATATTTCTGCATTCAGAGTCTCATATAACACAATTTAAAGAGAAGAGTAAACATTCTTAAAAGTTTTAATATTGATGATTGACATCATTCAATTAAATTATATGTTATAAAGTTAGAATTAAAATAGTTTTTAATAACTATTTTCTATAATTTAAAAAATTATATCCAATTACAGCAATGTTAAAACGCGAAAATTATTCATATAAATTATAATTTGTTTAAAGATAAATATATTAATGCATATATAAGGAGATTAGACTAGAAATACTCAAGATGGTTATTAAAACTAAGATGTAATGCAGTGAACTATCAATTATATAATAAGCCAGATGTCTAAATAATTTAATGATACATATTCTCTACATATTCCCAAGTACGTCATAAACATTCATCCCTTTAGTATAGCCAAACTCCTTCCTTGGATAAAATATTAAACTAAACATAGATTAAATAATTCTAACTATTAATGATTAACGAAAATCTGCACGATACAAAATTTAATCATTTTTATGATTGATTAAATTAATTGATTATCTTTATAAACAGTAAATTAGTTAATTAGGAAAACTGAGGATATTATAAATAACATAAAATGATACTTTACTTTCATATTCAGTTATAAATAAGAGGATAAAATTAAATATTGGAGGAAAAAATCTTTAGCAGTTCTAGCCAAACATGCGATATACTGTAATTGTTTGATGTTTAATTATTTGGAAAATTAAATTTATTGAACAAACTCAAATGAAATCTAAACGTTAAATAGATTTTTCTTCCAACTTTAACATAAAAATTTAATAAAATTTACTTCTTAAAAAAAGCTCTTACAAGAAAGACAACTGAAATCTATCAACTTAATACACACAGAAACAACGAAGTGTTCAGTATCAAGCCATTTCTTTCATTTCTTAATGAATTTCTACGGTTCCCTATAAATAATAAAAATATTTAAAAAATAAATTAAAGAATACCGCTTTAAGCGCAATTAAAATTTTTCTCGAATATATTTACATAGGACCATTATAATTATTACAATAATAATTGCTTTAATCTAGCACAAAAGTTCATTCTTATCAAATTAACACTCATTAATCAAAATCTCAGACTGAATTATTGACAAAATTAATACTCATCAAAACCATTATTTAAACTCGATTTAAAAAAATAATAATAATAATAAAATTCTGAAAAGCCAATCAATAAATCAATTGCATTTTCTTAAAAATCTTCGCAAAAACGTAAGAAATCTTAATGAAAATTATTATATAAATTATATTACCTACAACTGAAGAAATTAGAAAAAAAGAGTTTTTTTATTATTAATTAATGTTCCAGTTTAAAATAATATATAATGTGAAAAATAGCTTTATTATTAATCAAGAATATCTCCGGATAATTAACTGCAGCCATAATTAACCCATCAACTGATTAAGGAATTGCAATTAAGTAGTTATGCAGCGTAATATGGTTAGAATAGAGATCTGCTGTGGGGAAAATCCGTTAGGTCACGACTTTTCTTATTTTCATATATCCAACTATGAGATGCGGTGTGAGAGAAAGAAAAGAGAACGAATATCTAATTACATGCGAACTAGGATTTCAGTTAGTAGTTTGGAAGATTGAATTTTTGATTGGAATGATTTTCGCCAAGAGTTCAAGCAACTGTATATATCGGAATATTGTCTGGAACACAAAAGAGAACGGTAATTATTACTCTGTCGGCAGCGAGGACAAGCAATAAACTCAGAATGAGTGCGCCTTAGACAGAAAGAGAATAGCTACAAGAGACAATCTACCATCCATCGATACTTCATTTTTTTCTCCTTATCTTTTCAAACCATAGACAGTAACCAACCTAAAAGTTTTCCGTCTTCCCTACAGCAACCCGGAAATTGGAAACAGTCCAAGCTTTTTCCACATCTAGCAGTTTCTCTAGTGTACTAGAAGAGGTAAAACTCTTTCATATTTATAAGGAATCACGCTAACATTCGCTATGCAGGGTCGAGGAGGAAAACCTTACGGCTGTATGATATGCTGGCTGATAAGCAACATTATACCATTTTCATTTTCTGATGGGAAATGACAAAATTAAACTGCTCGCCATATAACTAATGCGACTTTACTTAACTTCCAATATAAAAGAAGAAAATAAATACATAACAGCATACAACACTCGTTTAACGAATTATCGATTTGTAAAAATTTAAACACTAGTCTAAATAAAATCTAATAAGATTATTTTTAATAAAAATAATATAATACACAAAAAATAATAATAATAACAATAATAAATAACTTAACAGACGGTGTCTTATCCAAAGGAAACAATCAAATTTGACATTTTATAGTATCTAATCAATTCAGAAAAAATTCGCATCTCATAACTAAACTGAAGATTTTGTTTTTCCGATTATTATAAAACATTTTTAAAATATTGAAACAATTTATAAAATTCCTCTCAACTTCTTTCTCGCTGAGAATAATAATATCGAAATGCAAATATTGTTTTTTATTTTTTATTTTTATTTTAAAACCATTGACGCATTGATTTAATATACATAATAATTGATTGCGCGAATATATAGAAAAAAAGTTTATCATTATAATAGTATGAAAAAAATCTAAAATTTTTATATTTACAAATTAAACTTGTAAACGTAATCAGATGCAATATCTGAAGATTTTTAATCAGTTTTGTTGATGATCATTAATCATGCAGTTCCATTTTGTGTATGGGATGTGAAGCAAAACTTTATTATTATTATTTTTTCTTTAAATTTAACTTTTGTATAATTTTTAATTCTCTTAACGGGGAAAATCATCAAGCTAAAGCACTTTTCTGTCTGTAATATTCTTCGGATATATCGCTCATTCAAATTTAAAATTATAACAAGTAGAAATATAAAATTCATTGAATAGTTGAAGGTTAAAGAAAGATCATATTTTTTATTAACTTTGATTAATATATTCTCTTCCATCCTTCATCATTATTTATCTACGATAGTAAAGAAGATATATAAGGTTTAGTCTAATAATAATAATAATAATAATAATAATACTTCTGTATATTTTAAATATAAAATAAATTTAAAATGAAAAAATTTTTTTAATAAAATATATATTTTTTTGTTTTATTTAATTATGGTAAAATAAAAATATATTTAAACGATAAAAAATGATTAAAACAATGTTCTATATTTATAGCAATTTTTTAAACAAAATTTAAAATTAAATGTATTTATTATAAAAATATTACGTAGTTAGAGTGTAATTTAAAGAACGTTTATTAATAAAAAGTTATAATATAATTTTCATTTCAAAAAATCTTCAATAAAAAGCGAAAATTAAATTTTAATTTACAGATGAAACCACGTAAGCAAAATAAATAATTTTTTTAAATATATAAATGTATTTTTCGTATAAAATTCTATTCTGATTTTAAAAGAAGTATTGGTTATTAAGTATTTTGACATGATGTATAAGTTGTTTGAAAAGGGTTGACAGCCTTTGAATGAGCTTAATCTTGTTGGAAATACTTTCGATTGTTTGACAGTTTTTTCTCAGATCAAACTACTAGAAGTGTTGTCACCGAATCTGTCTTGGAAAAATCTACAATACAGATTGTATTATCTTGTTTAAAAAAAAGGGGAAAAAGAAGAATCGTAAATTTATCTCTAGATTGAAAAATCATGCGAAGAAACTTCTTTAATAAAGATCAACTCGAGTTCAAGATCAATATTTATAAGAAGATGATTTAAAAAGATTAATCTAAATTTTTATATGGATGTAATTTATCATGTTAAAATACATTAATTCAATTTATTTTTAAAATAGAAAAGAATTATGCTTAAATTATAAATTATATTTAACTAATGTAACTTTTATTTGTGAATATAATGTAAAATGTTTTTACCGACTGTATAATTATTTACGAGTGAAAACGTTTAAAATTAACTATATCGGATGATATATTTATTCTACTGAAACTTTATAAACTTTACATGGAACAATAAATAAAAAGTAGTTGAAAGAAAAGTTTAGCTTAGCCAATCAGCTTCAAGTTAAAGGTCTGTATAGTTTCAAATGCTGAGTCTACAGTGGTTAACAATAAACCAAGTAGAATACATGGCCAAAAGCTTTCGAAAAATCTCAGCCCGTAAAATGACGACAAAATTCTGCTTCAATGAGTTCGCCGACATAACATGAAGCAATTCATGCCACGTGTGTCAACCATTGCCTTAAAAGGTGAAGGGGTTCAACTTCAAAAATCGATACAACTAGAAAAGGATGCTTTAAATATTGAAAAATTAACACACGTAAAAAGTATTCTTGACCGCAGTAAAGTTTCGTCTTTCTTTAATTCTCACTCGATATGTAAACTTTCGACTTGGCTGTATAGTAGCTGAAAACTGAAGAATTTTATATAGCAAATTTGATCGACAAAGATAATGTCTTAATGCAATTTGTTTCATAACTAAGCAATCCGATTATCAGAAAAGAGAATATACTCTTCATAAACATATTGTTCGGTATGTTTTTCCCTCATTAAAACTCCATTATCAATCTTATATATTACGTGAAATAATCAGTTTAAAAATTTTAATTAGTACTTATTGAATATTCATGTAGAGAGAGAAATTTCATTTTGTAAATATGTTCTGCTCTAAATTTGCATGCATTTGTAAAACAAGCAACGAAACGACTTTTTGAAGATCGTTTAAACTTATAAAAGGTCTTCGTATAATTTATGATATTTAGCTAATTGCCTAAATAGTCGAGATGGATGATTAGGCAGTAACATTCATAACTAACTAACCCATCATGTAATGTTTCTTGACATGCTGATGGATAACCGAATTTACCTCATCTTGCGACAAATTGAGGCCGGTTAAAGTAATGATGATTAATCTGGAGACAATGATAGACATCATGACTACTCCTAACATTGCTCATTCCTACCTTTCTTGTCATCTAATTGTTTCGTCGATGTAGCGTATAAGAGACTTCATGGCAATAATTACAGAGAGCTTACCAATCACGATGTGTGTTTCAGCGGCAGACTGTCAGACAACACCCGGACTGTCAGCCAAGCAAAAGAAAACTTTCCTTCTAGGATTTCCTCTTTCTGATAATTTTTATCTTCTTCTTAGTTATTATTATCCTGTCGTAGAGTAATGTGATTTAGAACCTTTATTAGTCTGAATGGTCAGAATTGCATTTTTAATTCTCCTATTATTACGGCCAGTATTTGTTTTCATTTCCAAGTTTTCATGCTTAAATTAACTTTCCACTAGCAAGTTTTCTTATGTAATTTGTATTTAATTATTATTTTTTCCTCTTCGACAAACGATTTTTCCTCTTTAAAAAATAAATAAAACTCTCATAAATATTAAATTTATTTTAATTTTAAGTTAACTATTGAGAAATTTTCTATTCTTCTAAACTGTTTCATTATTAATTGTTCATCACGAATTTCTTCATACACGTTAAGTGCTTATCGACAAAAACATTTCATTAATCATATGAAAAATGATGAATTATCAATTAAATAGATATATATTTATTTAATTATTGTTAACGGTAGATAAAATGCAACATTTTAATACAAATTTTTATAACAAAATGCTATTATTTTCAGAATTATCACGGGATGCGTGTTAAATAAATAGAAGCTGATAACGTATAAATTTTAACGAAATCTTAATTAGGAATTTATCATTAATAAAAAACAAAATTAAAATATATAAAATTAAAATTCTTTCCTAAGAAAGAAAGAATTTAATTTATAAATAACGTTAATAATGTAACAATTGAAGCAAAAATATAAAACAATAGTGTAAATTTATTTTGCAGTATTTTGGAAAAAAGCTTGAGGCTGCTAACGTCATTTTATCTAAACTGGAAAGTTAAAATAGAAGAAAAAGGGTTTGCAATATCCGATTTTCTTTATATTCTGCTGGTTGAAATTGTACCTCTTGCAATATTTTTGCTCCAATCGAAAAAAACAGCGAACATAAAACAAGACATCCATTTGAGTCTTTGCGATTTTCGTAGATAGAAGGATATGACCCGGAAATGATGGTTAGAAACAGGCTAAGGAAATTTCCGGCACCATTTTAATTTCCGCGACAGGGGAAGGGAAAAATGCCACAGAACAGAAGATTCTGGACAACTCCCGAGTAATAACGGGAGACTGGTTCTCCACTTGTCTATGGCGAGTTTAGCTTCGGTATGTCAGAAATATGAGATCTCTTTCGTATAGTTATTAGGAAAAAAGAAGAAACTTTCTCGTTTTCCGGATTGCTTTCTTCATCTTGTTTTGGAAGAAAGGAATTTTTCGCCTAGTCGTTGATGGCTAAATACTAGATCGAAATAAAGGCTTTAAGTTATTGATGCACTTCTGGAGTTATTGATTTTTCAAAGAATTTTCTTTAACCTAAATTTATATAAAAATTTCATATTATAAAGAAAAAAAATTCTTTAAATTTAAGCTTTAAACGTTTAATAGTTTTCTTAAATATTTAATTAAAATATTTGCTGCAGTTAAGAACTTCGCATTAATAATTAAATTAAAAGGTTATTATTAGATATTAAGCACATTATCATTTAAAAAATTTAAATTTTAATAAAAGTTAATGTTTTTATTTAAGCTATTGTCAATTTTTAAAATTTTTATAAGAAATTAATTTTTCGTGTTATTACTATTATCATAATAATTAATAATTAAGATTTTTTAAACGCGATATCGATATATTATAATTATAAGTTAATTAATATATGTAATAAGTTAAAGCTGAGATATTTATGACTCCCATTTAGACATTCTGACCATACATAAAACACAAAAGAGAAATCACAATGAAAATGACTAGTCGATTCGCATCTACACATAGAACACGCTATAAAACCTAACAAGCCGCATTACAATCCCTTCGCTAACAAGATGAAGCCGAGAGGAACGAATGAATATATGTCACTTTCGGAGTCTTTTCAGAGGTGCGACGCCTTAGCGACGACAAAAGTGAAGCAAGGAGTATTAACTGGCCCGAGGCAAAACGCGAGGGGGTCGAAGAGAATGCAATCCCGACATCTCCAAGTCTGCAGTAATCACTAGGCAAGTCATGTCATCATGGATGGTTGCACCTCCCCCTAAGATTATCGACTATTCGGCTCTATGGGGGATGCACGTCTCTTTTGTGATTTCATTTTTGCAGCTAGCTTCCGCAAATGCCACCGCGATGGGAATGTTAGAAACTAAGTTAATCTTCAACCATGACTTTTTTCTCACTTCAGTTTGCAGATCTGAAATGAATATTTTAAGTTTTATAATGATACCAGATTATAAAAGCCAGTTCTTTTAATGTTAAATTTCATTAAAACTTATTTAAAAAAATTAAATTTCAATAACGAATCTGTCATTCTATGAGATTAATTCAGTAAATCTCAAAAATTGAAATTATAATATAATTTAATCCATAATGTTATTATATATTATTAGAATTTTAATATTTCTGTAAGCCATAGTTACAAATGTATTAAATATTATACAATATTAAATGTTATTGATAATATTCAAAATACAGTATTATTAACATTTTCTAAAACCTGATACTCGATTAAGTAATAAAGAATACGTTTGAAAAATAATATAATCTAGAATTTAATAATACAAAAGTTTTTATAAATTATATTAATAATTTTTAAATTAATATTTACTATTTTATCGCGTAAAGAAAGAATAACGCCTGTAAATCAGTCTTTCTTGCAATGATCACCATTTAAACAGTAAAGCTGCTTTTTAATTTAGCTACAACTATTTAATATATCATTTTAACTTATACTTTAAAAAGCTCTGTAATAATTTTTATTATTTTAACTTATTAAGATAAAATCATTTTATCACATCACACTAATGTTTATTACATAACTGTCAGAAAATAACAATGTTTTGAAGAAAATAAAATGTAATTTTTCATAAAATTTATATTATAAATTTTAAAATAACAAAGATCTTATAAATTATACTAATTATTAACAGAATTACGTTAATTATATTTTAAAATATATATAATTATATTATAAATAAAACATTTCTAATTTATTTGTCTTTAATTATTATTTTAATTAAAATTAAAAAAAAATTTGTTTAAGCAAATAAGTTTTAATTGCTTTATTCATTTATAAATTTAAAGAGATGCAAATTTGTTAATCGTTTTGACGTTTCGTTTCTTTAATTTAAATTCTAAATTATTTAATATTATTTATATTTTCGTTATTACAAAGCAAATTATAATTTTTAATTATTGAAATTGCTTCAATTTTATTTTAAACATTTACGTTTGAATATTAATTTAATAAATTTTATGCTTTGTTAAAATTAATTTTAATAATAGTGTTAAATCGTTAAAATAACAACATTTACTGTTCACGGTTTTAACAAAAGTGTTACTTTATTCAATTTTTTTTGTATTTTAAATCAAATTAAAAATTTAATATTAAATTATTCTTTTAGAATATATCTTTACAAACCATCATTTATGGCAAAGAAATAGTTAATTGCTTTCATTTATAACTTTACATCAGACAGCGATCATAAAGTTGAGTTCCCCCCTTGGAAGTAATGTAGCAACATTGGAAACTCGATCTCAAACCAAACAACTGACAAAATTTCGATGTAGTAGCCGTCCTCTTATGTTACATGCCACTATCCGCTGCGCCGGTTGTATCAAAGATTATCGGCGCGCCGACTCACATATTAAACAGTACAAGGTATTAGCCGCGCCGAGTAACTACTTGTTGCAGTCGGCGTATCGGCTATAACAATGTAAGTAAATTATTGATCATGATTGTCAACAGCCTGTTGGAACAAGACTCCGGCATCATAAAATTTTCTCTTTTTCTCAGACTATAATACAGCGAGATGACACCCTTACTATGACTCTTTACTTCTTGGTGTCGTATGTCATCGAACAATTTGACATATTCACGTAATTTCAAAGAGTTATTATCACTAGACTCTTGTCCATTCTCTTTTCGAGATATTTATATCTCGAGTATAAAGTTAACATCTATTGTCTTATTTAGTTTCATTACCTTAGATTAATATCTATTTATTTATGTTTCATATATCACTCTTTATAATAAAATCACAAGAGTGTAGACTAACACATTAGGTATATTTAAACTAATTAAAACAGTTCGGAAACTTTATAATTAAGAGATTTTTATAAGAAATATCGTTTCAATAGACTTTTATTCGCATTCTTTTATTTTTCTTTCCTCTCTAAAACGTTTTATATGAGGTATATAAATATTATTTTTATATTCATAACTTTAGTTTAAAATAATTCGTGCTTTGCCGTAAGAAGAGAAAAAAACTTTAAAGAGATTGAACGTTCTTTCAGATTCAAAAAAACATTTTTCATGAAACTGAATTTAAAAACACATTGAATTTCTTATAACCATTGAAGATAAGCGTTTATCTCAGAAATTTCTTTTTTATATTCAGTATGTACAGTATAAGAAATCAGAGTTCTTGTTATCTAACTCTTAAATAATTCCATGTACGAAAAAAGGGCATAAAAGTCAACGTATCGGTAATGTTAATTACTGTTACTTTACACTTTTGATATTTCAAAAATATGAAGGAATATTGTCTCAAGTGATCGTTAATGATTCTCCAGAGAAAGATTATGATTTTGTAGACAGCTTTCCTTTCCTTCATTAGCCACGTTATTTACATTAATTCCCAATTATAGTAACCCCTAGTGTAGAAATTTTCCATCACCACTCTTAAAATCCACCCAAAGTTACAGTCATTTAAGTTAAATATCATCGAAAAAATTATATATATATATATGCCCGGCATCTACGCTTAATTGTTTAATGATTTTTTTTTCTTTCTTAAGTGACATATTTTGCTAATTTTCAGCTTTTTTCTAAAAGAAAAAAAATTGTGAATTATATAAAAACATAAAATGCTTAATAAGAGTTTAATCATTAGCGATTTTATTTAGCTAATTTAATTTTTACAATATAAAAATTATAATTATTAAAAGAAATCGCAAGACGAATGCACTCGATTTATTTCAATGTAACTTCTACGTTTAATTTTTTTGCTGCCATTTTTAAACTGCTATTATGAAAGTAATTTTATAAAATACATAATTTTTTATTCTCGATTTTAATATTAGTAATTTTTTTTCCCTGTATTTTATGAGGAATCATTAAAAATCGAGACATTTTGTGGTTTTGCGTTTTTTAAACGAATTGCCTCATATCTAATGTTAATTTTAATACGTCTAATAATAATTATGTATAACATTATCAGCATGTTTTAATTTTTTTTATATCAATTAACTAAAAGATATTACTTAAACGGAAAGTTTTCAATTAAAAAATCTAATTCTTTAATCTTCAATCTGTTTTTTTTACGTTTTAATTAAAGCGTCAACCGATTCTCTTTCAAATCATTTAGACAAATAAACAAAAAAAATATATATTTTAGATGGACCGTAATGCGTTTTAACAGAGGGGAAAAAAAATTACTTCTTTCTCTACCGAACAGGTCGAAAAAATGGAGTAAAAGTAACTACTGAAAATTTACTGTCACTTGTATATTTTTATCCATTTTGTTTTTGTTTAAAGTCTTTATAATTCTCAACGTATCTTTCTATTCTTTACGGAGTTTGATAGTGAAGAGTTCTTGATTTAATCATTATGTACATTTAATATTTGCATAATAATTACGGATGATTTAATATTGTTTGTGAAGGATAATAATCGTAAAATAATTAGTTTATAGAGTTAAATTCAAAATTATGATTACAAAATACAAAATTAATTGAAAAAAAATTTTTACATAAAATATATAATAAAATTTAATTATTTTTATTCAAACGGAAGAATTAATCATCTTTATTTTGTTTATATCAAATGAAATTCAAACAATTCTATTAAAAAAATTGATCCAAAAATGATTAGTAATGAATAATGTATTTAAGTTACATTTTTAAATTTTTATTAAAAATTATTATTATTATTATTATTATTTTATTTTACGAAACATTTTCTAAAACATTTTTTGTGATAAAATTTTTTATTCAAAAAATATATTTTCAAGTTAAAGTTTTAAGTTGTTTTTTGCAGTCTATATACGTTTGTATATAGTATATGTATGTTTTCTACAAACAAAAACAATAGTAAAACAGATTTTTTCTATGTAAATATTTTCCATATTTGTTGAAGTATGATAAATGGAAACACGGCAGCCTTATGAGGTTCGAGATGTTAAAAGAACGTGTAGTTACATACTTTAAAAAATTTCTCCCCCCTCTCCGCGAGCTTTGTTAGATGTTTGTATTGGCAGAGAGAGAGAGAGAGAGAGATTCGCTTGAGCAACTCTACCGACAAAAAATAAACCATACAATAGGCAACAAGAAGGAATCACTTACCTAATACAAGCAGACTATCCAAACTTCTCATTCAAAAAAGTTGGAGTTTCATATCTCGTACAGTTAAAACTTTTCGGTCAAATAAGTAGACATGCCAGCTGCGTCTTCTATCCTCACTCAGACTGGAGTAGAAAAACTCTAAAGCGGAAAGTCAATTTTAGAATGGTTCCGTCTTCCAACTTGCGCGTTATTGTCCAGTAGGCTGCAGGTGGCAAGCGGTGGTCCTTATTTGAAATTGCTGGCAGACCGCCAAAGGTCGAGCAGACGTCACCTGGTGTGAAAGAAGAGGGAAAGAGGTATGAGGATCCAACCGTTGTCCAATAACTCTCCGGGTAATATCGCGAGGTAGCGAAGCGTAAGAATAACTCCATCTAGTTCGTCAGTGTGACTCCATCATTCAGTTGTGCCGTATGTTATTTCTTGTTAGTGAGACCTTCTATATCGATGAGGTCATACTCACTATTTCCTTTCGTTCCACTAAATTTACGATGAAGTAATTGTATCTTTAGATGATTTAAATGCAGTCGGGTGTTAAGGAAAGAGAGATACACTTATATATAGATATTTAATACTATTAGCAAGAAAATTAGTCGAGAATCGTAATAGTTTGATTTGAATTTCTTATGCTCTAAAAGTTGCAAAATTTAAACTTACTTTCGAAAAAATACATACTTTAAAAGTCTGATCAATTAAATATATTAATTTACTTTACGCTTCATTTAATCTTTGTCTACGCTTAAATCAATATCTCAAGTGTTTATAGGCATTTAAAATGATAAACTTAAAGATATATTTTTAATGGTATCGTGTAAATATTAATTTAAACTTAATTTTATTGATTATAAAAAAGAATTTATTTCAAAATACACTGCTGTATTTTCATCTCTATAACGTTTCTACTAAAGAAAAAAAATAGACACGGACACCTTTTTAAACATAAAGGCTAAAAATAGTATCATACCTTTGATATCTACAATATTTATATTTTAATTACTTCGTTACTTATATTTCATGAAGCACTGGGAGTATATTCTAAATTCGGCTTTATTACCTTTAATTTGTAATGCTTAGTTCTGAAAAAACACATAACATAAGAAACATTTTTTAAATTAAAAGAAAAAAATGTTTGGTCCTTGCGCGCAGTTTATATTAATCCTTTCAATAAGTTTTCTTGTGTTTTAAGAAAGATTAAAGCCGTTAGATTGGATTTTTTGTTATCAAACTTTTGTCGTAAATATAAAGACAAACAAAATTTATTTCGCAAAATAAGCATTGAAAGATAAACTTGTTTTTAATACACTTACATTAATTACTTTTATTGTTTTATCTCATTTAAATATTAATTTGAGTTTTAATCCTCCTTTTAAGTTAATGTATTGTTGTAATCATCGTATGACTTTTAAAAATATTTAAACGATTCTTATTTTTCTATATTTCTATATAAAATCAATCTGATTAATGCTTTAATTCTCGTATTTTGTAAGAAATAACGTTATCTATTCTTTTAATTCTAATTAAATAGTTACTGAACTAATGCAAAATACATTTTTAAATGATAAACATCATTTAATTAATATATAATCACCAAAAATGCATTAACCGAAAGAAAATGACTCATTAAAATATTCGTAATTATTAAATTTAGTTTACGTATCAATATTATTTACGTATCAATATTTATTATTGTCATTCACATTATTTTCTCTTTCGAAATGATCAATGATTTTTCGTTGGAATTGGAATAGGAAAAAAAAGGAAAAAATAACGGATCAGAAAATGGAATTAACTAATCTGGTATGTTGGCTCGACGTTCCCTAGGGAAGAAAGAAAGAGTGTTTCCGTAGCTCCCATCTACGAGTAATCTATCACGCACGTCGCAAACAGTTCTAACACCAACATTGTTTGTGCAGTCAGCGGGGACTTCTCGTTTTGGGTGCAACCGTCCCTTTGGACGATTGGCGGATTCTTTCGAATCATTGGTTTGAAGAGGAACGTGGGACTAACTTTTTACCAAACTAGGCCTACGAGAATAGCAAAAACCACTTTCTTTGTCCATAAATCCGTATCGTTCGGAGCGTAGCATTAGGTGATTAAGTCTCAACAGTTCGATTTCTCGATTTGATAGAAGCTAGCGTAATGTCTTTCTAATAAAGTAGACATTCTACTGTAGCTATTGAAGGCTGAACCGATATCCAACAAAGGCAGTATCCATTGTGTTCCGGCTCAATAATGTAATAGTCACATCGTCAGCAGCTTCCAATCAAACACATCGAGTATTGTATACCATCGTCCTGACGTTTTTTAGTCCATAACTAGACCGATCTGATATAGATTCTTCGATAAAACTATCGAGATGTGTGACCTCATTTTAGTCAGGGTTCAAAATCTAAAACATTCCGATCACGTCTTTCTGGTGACATGTGCAACGACACTTGCGGCTAGGGGAGCACATGTCGAGAGTTGGATCCGGATATGACTACCATCGAGTTGAATGCTAAGCTTGCTCCTGTGTTGATGTCTCTATTTACTCAAAGACCACAAGAGTGGTGACGTGTTCGTACAACTTGGCCAATATTTGACTTGAGACTAGTAAAATTTATTGAATATAATACATGTTTGAAAGACATCTGTTCCTCAAAAAGAAAGAGAAACTTGTATTTAAATCGTTAAATATAAAAATTCTACCGACTGTAGTTCAGCAGCTGTAATATATGCTATTGCAGGATCTGTTATCTATTCATTCAAAACTTTATATCCGTTGTATTTTCATAAATTTCGAAAGGATGCAATTGAAAATTCTGAAGAGAATTCTCAATTTCGTCTCTTTCTCACTCTGTAATATCAGTGTCTAATCCTATCACCGTTCCTCTTGAATCAAAGTATTTATTTTTAATCCCTTTAAATTTTAATAATTTCAGTGTATTAGTTTATTAATAATTCAACTTTCAATTTTAACACAGCATATTGTTATTGTATTTAATTTGATATTTATATTCAACATTATTCTTAATAAACTTTATCCTTCACAAGTAAACTTGATGAATATTTACAGTTACTTTAACATTTGTTTAAAGAAATTTCATACTAAACTTAAAAATTTCAATTTAGTTTATGATAAAATTTCACAATTTCAAATCGAAGTATTATATTTATTTTCTTGTATTTTACCTTGCGAAGATAGATTCATTTAGGATTACAATTTATTAATTAAATTTGTTTTAAGCTGTTCAAGTTGTATCAAATACGTTTAATTATTTAATATATTTCTATTTGTTTTATAGGGATTAGAATGAATAATTTAGTAATAAGTGAGTAGGTATAAACAGATTTATTAATTAAATTTAAAATAGGTAAACGTTAATAATTCTATATTTAGTATTTTAGATTAGATATAAAAAATAATATATATTATATTGATTTACTTAAAAATTCTTTAATTTTTTTCAGCAACAACATAAAATAATAATAATCAAAACAACGATCGCACTTCTTATTTACAACTTGTGTAGCCGTATTCCTTTTATGCAAAACAATTTTTTTCTTATAATTACCTGCAATCTACTGAAAATTTTCCTTAGCTTTTCTAAAAAATTCATTTAGGGAAGTTTAATAAGAATTTTTTTCTTTTTTTCCCTTAAAAAAAGAAAAGATATTTTTAATTTTCAAGTACAAATAAACTGGCTTCCACTGTTTAAAAAGCTTATGGTAACAGATGACTTCACAAAAATGCATTGTAATTTAGATGGAACATTATCCTAAATTATCGTCATAATTAATTTTACCGGTGACGCGAATAGACAATGAGAAAAGTAGAAGTTTAGAATTGCGACTATTATCACGAAATTCATTCAGTTTTAATTCTCGACATATTAACCTCGCGTGTGGAAAAATCTTTTGACTTCGAAAATTGAAGAGAGAGAAGTCCTAAAGGAAAGCTACAATTAAATAAACAGATTATATACAGCCAGGTTGCAAGAATGTACGGTCTAAAGGACACGCTGATAATTCCCAGGCTTTCCTACTGATGCTGATTCTTATTTCTGATTTAGAACTACGACAATAGCTTCACTATCTCTATCTTCGAGGCGTATTTCACGCTATAATAATGAAACGAGTTTATTTAAATATTCACCATCATATTCTTAATTAAAAATTTAATCATTCTACCTGTTAAAATTTCGAAAAGTTTCTAGAAAAATGTAAATTTTTCAGAAGTTTATTCTATACAACTTATATTTAAAGTAGTATATACTTCGCGATTTTTAAAACTGATGACCGAAGGTTTTCGGCTGTTCTTTGATATGCAAAACCCTCGGATAGAAGAATGGAATTGTACGAGACAAGTAGACTAACATTAAAGCCAGTGTAGAGTTACCACTAATGTAAAATTACTAAATATAATATAGTACATTCGTCGGATGGCTTTATACTCTGACAATACTTGGCTTTTCGTTTCTATCTCTCTCGGGAAAGTCTTCCTATTTGCTTGAAAGTCTAGTTGTCCTTTGATATGACCGATGGAATCATGTGATTTCGTCTCAGAATATTTTAACCGACAAGTTTCGAATTTTCTAAAGATAAAGAACATTGTCTTCGATAAGATCAAAAAATTACAGCTATCATTATTCTTTTTAAATGTTATTTTATTTTTATTATTAATGATCTTTTTAAAACTATCTTCCACTCAACTGGAAATTCTAATTTAGTCTAACTCATTCAATAAATTTATATAATAATCTAATAAAATTAACAAAGTAGTACTTATCTCTATTCTCTAACTTCCTCGTTTATTTACCATAAAAATTTATTATTTAAATATAAATAAATTTTTATGTGATTTTTTTTATTTTTTATTATTAAGAAAATAAATAAATATTTTTATTAAAAATTTTTTTGTGTATGTTAAATAACTTTTTTTATTATTATTATTATTTTAAGCAAATTTTAGTTCCAATTGACATAAATGAAAAATAAAATAAACTTTTTTGATGCCATTGAGAATTTGTAAGAAAATTCTAAACGATTTAATAAACAAAGTTAAGTTTATATTAATATTGTTATACTAATATTATTAATATCTAGATTAATTTTTATCCGAAATATGACAGACAAAAATTTCTTTTCTCTAGTCTTGAAAGAAGGGAGGAAAAAAAAAACGAAAAAATCTTCTGTTGAGTAAACAATAACTTACTATCCTATAAAAAGAAAATTGTATTTCGGATATTCTTTTTGGAAAGTCTATAGAATGTTTATTTTTTTGTCCCTTAAAGTAAAAAAACTTATATATTTTTTCCCGTTGCTAAAACTAATTACCGTGGTTGAATTCTACGTAAAAATTAATTTAAATGAAAGGAATTTTAGAATATTTTAGGCATTTTTTAAAAACAATTTATTTAAAGGAAATATTTTTTTTTAAATCGATTAAAAAGTAAAAAAAAACATATTAAAAATTATTATTGCATTTAAAATTTTACATTCTTTATAAAATATAAAAATTATTGCTTTAATTGAATTAATAATAAAATAATTTTGAAATTTTGAAATTTTCGGCTAGTTACTTAACCATTTCCATTTTGTAAATTTGCCACGGAATTAAAAAAATAAAATAAATAAAATAGATTTAATATTACAGAAAGGTAGACTTATACGTATTTGCTCGTTGGGAAGATTTATTATATTTCTCTACAAGAATTTTGAAATGTGTTATTGCATAAATAACAAACAACGAGCATTATATATTAAGCTCAGAACGTCATTTCTCCTTTTACAAGCAATGCTATCGGCTAGGAGCCAAAATCGATGATTCTCCCTTACTTAATCAACAGTCCAAAACGGTCGGATTTGATATTGGTGCATGGACCACCGAGGATCGATAGGAGATAACCCACTGACGACGAACTTTGGATTTCTTTTGTCCCGTTATCTGATAAGTTTTGTCCGTGATTCGTTCGATCATTTCACCAATGTATACGTCAAACATATATCAGAGATTGCTGCACAGTCGGGCGCCATCATGCATTCTACTAAAGCAACGAGATCTTATAAAACATTCCTATCTTTTTTTTTTCCTTTTTTGCTTGCACTGATGTAACTTTGCTTAAAATGACCGTCCCTCTCACTCTACTCTTTCAACAATATCTGCAGGACTATAGCGGTTGATAATGTAACGTGGCTACAGGACAATATTTGCCAGTTTAACTAAACTATTATCATAAGAAAATATAATTTAAATGTAATTATTTTCAATGAATTTAATCATCTGTGTAAAGATCTGCAGTGTTTATGATTCATTTAATAAATTACTTTGCAGAAGAAAGATAAGATAAATTAGTTTAGTGAAAATTTATCAAATCAACGTTTTTTCCACTTAAACTTTCTTTTTTTTCTGGAAGCTTATTCCAAAGCTTTTTGATTATTTTTTTTAATTTTATGACTGAAAAATTCACAATTAAGATCGACTATCTAATATTGCAAGAATTTCATTAAAGTATCAGTAAAGATATTTTTAAAAATTGGTTTAAAGCAGTCTCGTATAACTTATCTCAAAAAATGTATTTTTTTTGTTTATTATTTATTCAAAATTTTATTAGGTAATTAAAAGTCTATTTTTCATACTTTTAAAGTTATAAAATTATAAGAGGATGACAAAATAAAGTGACATTGTACAAATAAAAGGTGTAAAAATATAATTTTAAATAATCCCAGTAATCAAAGTAGATTAAGCGAGGCTTTATTTTAAACTTGTTTAAAGTGTTTTATTTATATTACGGACTTCAAAATGATTAAATGCGATTAACAAGAAATATTTCTCGAAATTTAATCCGAAAACCATAAACTTTGTGAAGAGCTTCTTTAAGGATTTATTTTTTTCCTCTCTCTCTATCTTATAACCGTTATAACTCGAATAAAATACCTGATGGCAAGAATCAATTTATTTTAGGCCATAAAATATTTTCACTGTCACAATCTTAGATAAAAAGAGAAAAAAAAAGAAGTCAAATTTGTCTGTAAATTTATTAAAGATTTTTTGTTATCCACAGAATTTAAAATTAATAATAATAATAATAATTACATACGAAATATATTCTGTAATTTTGAATATGTAAAAAATATGTACTAGATGACATATTCGATATTCAGATATTCTTTAAGAAAATTTTTTTATTGAAAGAAAAAAATTGATATCTGGCACCGGATATGACATTTTTTTTCCCTACTCTTTCGGGATGAAGAACAATTAAAGACTATAGTTGGACTGTACATTCGTCAGCAGTCAGCAGTAACACTATACTAAGTAGAAATGGTGTTTGTTCAGTTCGTTGCCAGTCAGCACTTTGCCTCCGGTGCCCCGATGGACTAGATTTGTTACGCTATGAATGCTTGTGCAAGGGCGTGGTGGGAGGGAAGACAAATGTAGGATTATCTCCCCCATCTTCCACAACCTGCCTTCTGTTTGTTTTGCAAACTCTATCTACTGAGTATTTGGTATGAGATGCTTTTCTGTGTCTTTTCTATTCTTTGCTTTTTCGTTTCGTTTTCTGACAATCGTCGACAAATGTGAGCCATAAATTTTGGTTTTATTCCGATTTTTGGAAAAATTTTCGATGACTTGGCAATTTACGATTTCAAAATTTATCATACGTTAATAAATAAAACATTTATTAAAAAGTTCTTTTATTTTTGAGATCATTTTATAAATTTTATTAACAAATAAAAACAAAACGTATAAACATTGAAGTTGTTTAATTTAAAAAATAAGCTTTAATTGTTTAGATATATAATGCGGTTCATTATAATAATTAGAATATCTTATAATGTTATAAAATAATACGGTAAAATGTAGCCTATACAATTTGATACAGTGAAAATAGTTTAAATAGTCATTTATTATAATAAGGTAAATATGTGTAGTTAAATTGAAAATTTCAAAAGTTATAACAGCAACTTATAATACTAATAAATTCGATAATCACTTAACTGATAAGAAATTGTTCTTTTCTTTTGCTTATGCTGTGTCGAATCGTACTTATTTGTCAAGTGTCATCTATAATATTTAAATGTGCGATATTGAACTGATTAGATTACCTTCCTAATTACAGAAAAAACAGAATAAAGCAAAAAAATAGGACCAGAGTTGATTAGTGAAAATAGAACAAATACAAAAGATTTTATTCTCTTAATTTAGTTTCGAGACTCATCAAAGAGTTTTTCGTTCTCTTAATCCATAGCTTTCTTACTTTGAAGCGGAGAACCCTTCTAGGAAAAATATATATAACAATTTTGTCCATCATACAACTAAATCTGATATTGTTTTCTCCTTCTAGCCAAAGAAACTTTTTTAGCATTACTAGTTTAGAAGGATAGTGAATCTTCAGTAATTTAATCAATGCTAGTTTTAGCTACCTCGTCCTTTCTATTTTTCTTCTGTAGTTAGTGGAAGCAAAAAAGGATAAGGATCTCTGAGAATTTTTGTAAACTTCTCTTTTGTTTATGTAATTTATAATTCAAATTTAAGACTCAATCGATTATTTATATAAATGTTTTTTAAGGTTTGATTTAAAATTTGAATCTTAAAGCACGATTGATGAAAAAGATCTTAACAGCAATTTAAAACAATTTATTCTTGTAACACATAATCTATCTTAATTTTAACTTAAAATATGTTATACAAACAGTAATATCTTTGAAAGATTTTATTTTATTTTGTTCACAACCCTACGTTTTGTCTAAACTGCAATTGAATTTTCTATATACTTTTTTTTTACTATACTCAGTACTTTACTTTCTTCTTCTAGTTAATTTTTAAATCCAATACAGTTAAAAGTTTCGTAGGAAAATGAATAAAAGACATAAAATCCTTAAAGTAAATCAATAAGCTAGATAAATATGTTTTCTCTTAGTCTATAAGAAACTTTCAATATTTAAAAACTCGTAGCATTCATTTAAAAGTCTTTATTAATTAATGAAAATCTATTATTTTAGTGAAAACTGTAAGACAGGCTTTACAATAAATCTCACCTTTCAGTATGATTAGATTGAACAAAACAAAAGGGCGTTAAGTATCTTGCGTTTTCCGAAAGCGGATAAATTCAATTGTTATTCTGCAAATCAGATTTCCTTGAATTAATTATAGTGAAATAAATCTTAATAGCATTAATTGAAACTTTAAACACAACTTTTAATAAATAAACGATTAATAAATAGCTATTAAGAATGGCAACTTAGAAACTGGGAAATTTAAAGTATGAAACAGTGTACTTAATTCTCTTTCAATTATAATTGAAATTAACAGCAAAAATAGATTTTTATACAAGTTCACAGAATAATTATTTAATTCCAGAAAGAAGAATATTTATTTTCGGATTATGAAATTGTCACCTTTAGTACTATGAGTAATATTTCTCAATCGGGAGATGCAACGACGGATTTGTCATCGTATCTGTAGCAATACTGATAATAGAAGAATTTCTCTTATCTTTAACTGCACAGTGTGTATGTGTGCATCAAAATAAATAACTATGATTTCCTATAATGTCCTCCATCGAACGGAAATCTATGAACGATATGAAGCAGGAGAATACCATACCGTATCATCATCTAGATGAATAGAATTTTTATCAAACATTACATACAGCAAATAAAATCGATGTATAACTAAGGAAGAACTTTGAAGTATTTAAAATTCCTGGAAGATTTTATAATAATACGAAAAATTATTATATAAATTTAAATTGCAAAACATCTAACAATAAAATTTTGTAGTTATTCAATACGTAGAATCAATGAGAATAAATTTCTTAAAAATAAAAAGTAAAAAGAAAAAAAATATATATATATATAAGCTTATTGCCCATTATTTATATTTATTTCAATATATAAATAGCAAGTCTACGTATTAAATATGTTGAATAAAATATGATCAATATATTGAGGTTAAGATAACAGTCAATATTACATTTATTATTATTGAATAGGCGTAAAATATTATTCTTAAGCTTATAAAAATATGAAGTCATAAATAATAATGAATTGAGAACGTAAGTATTTATTTCATATGAAACGATATAATAAAATTTTTAGCATGACGAATCATCAAATATGTATTCACGATAGGAAATTTTAGTATTCCTATCATTTGTCTAAACTTTTCTAGTTATAAAGCAGATGCAACTATTTTTTCTTATTTTTTTCTTAACTCAATATGTATCCAGAACGATTGGTAGTCTATTTATTTTTTCCCGACAGAAAGCAATTTTTTGGGATAGACGAACTTATCAAGCGTCTTCATTTCCAGATGTACAGTTCTGAGCAACAAGTCCATCAGCTTGTCCCTCAGGATATTAAGACGTGCAACACAACTAGCCAGACAAGGAATAATCCAGGAAAGGAAATTAACTCGACATCACAATATGTCCCTTCGGTCTCGTTATCCCACTGATTCTAGCCAGCATGACGTCATTACATTCGTAAAATGTTAATGGTTTGTCATTTTGTAGATTTCTTCTTACAATGAAATTATTTTTGTTAAGATTTAAGACTTTTTTTTCTTTTATCTGTAAAATGAAAATCTTATATGCTTTATTAATAAAATATTTATTAGTTATTTTCATTTATGCCTTTGTTTTTACTGTATTTTTTAAAGAATATATTCAAATTTTTATCAACAATAGATCGATATGAATAAAAAAAACTAGAAAATTACATTGTAGAATTTGAATTTATTTTTAACTTAAAGATTATTCAAAATTTTCAATTAATTATTAAAACATCAAGGAAAAATTTAAAAATTAAGGTTTTCTTATAATTTTATTTAAAAAAATAATTTAATGACATTTAAAACCGTTTTTATACATTTAATGTAAAATAGTTTTTTTCGAAGACAACAAAGATTAAATACCTGAAAACAAAATAACGTCAGATTTATATTGATAAAATATATATTTTTTCCTTTGCAAATACTTTCGTTTATTAAGGATTATTTTACTATTTTTTCCTACGATTATTTTTGTAAAAAATAATCAATTATTAATTCTTTACAAACATTTTTTTTTAATTTCTCATCGAAACATTTCTAGTAATGACATTTGGCAAAGTCTGATGTTACCACCGAAGAGTGTTTAATTATCACACCAAGAAGATAAATGAACAAATTGGGTTTGTGCCCGCCTCGTACTGGTGAGAAGACACGAGTTCTCCGCCCAATTTCGATCTCTAAAGTCCCTGTGCCTGTCATACCATTTGTCAGGCTTCTCATTAACAATGTCCACACTCTCTACAAATTCCTGTTGTCGAATATCTTGCATAATTGTATCCATTATTTATCATAGGTTACATCATTAAACACTTTACACAGCAATATTTAAAACTGTTAAATCTTTAAAAAAACGCCATTAAAATGTAAAATGTAGAAAAACATCAAGGTCAAGATTGTTGCTAATTAGTAAATTTGCCGCGGTTATTACAAAGTTGGTCGTTTGACTTTTTAAAGAGATTTGATAAATATTTTAATTAATAAAATATATTTTCTTTTTCTTTGAAAAATATCGAAATGCTTTTAATGATAGTGAACTAAATATAAAAAACGATTTTCTCAGAGGACAGAACTGAGTGAGCGGTAAGACAATAAATGATTCACTGCTTCCAGAGGAAAGTGAGTAATGGATGATAGCGATAGGCAGCTTCGCTTTCCCCTTTTCCTCCCCATCCATTTGGTGCAACTGGGTGGTGGTGGAAAAGACGCGTGACACCAGAGGCACCTGTCGTTTGCAACGAAATTAAGAGAAGGACAGAAACATTGAAGTACAATGTAAGGATGGGTTGACCATCGTTTGTCTTCTATCAACAATGCTGCCTTTGTCCAATTGATAAACTTCACAAGTAGCTAACTCTATCATACATAGATTAAGTGCTTACGTGGTAACAAAATAATATTAAATATTTATAGAATATCCACAAAATTGTTTCCGATAGATATGAAACTATACAGTGTTTAATTATGCAAACTCCTTGAATATTATTATCAATATTTATAATATTAACCTCGTCGTCTCTAATGATTTTTTCTATTATATAAAATATTAATAATGGTAGTTTCTGTTTTTATTTATTAAATAAATAAATTTTTTTAAAAAACTGATTTAAAAAAAAATTAATATAATTAGTAAAAAGTGCTGATGAAATATTATTTAATAACTGTGTAATATATATAAAAATAAAATTTCATGATTTTTTTATTACTTATTAAATTTTAACCTCTTTTTACTGTTTAAAAAATCAAATTTTCAAGTATTCCAGTTAAAATAGCTTTTATTTTATTTATTTTTTACTAAGCTACAAGTTTATCTGAAATTAAATAAAGATTAGAGAAGGCTATAAAAAGGAGCTCTCGAAGGATAAAAGAGAGGAATGGGATAATAAATAACATTGAGGAATTACTATTAAAAAAGGATTCCTAAATTTATAATATAATAAAAGCCATTCAATAATGTTTTTTTAAAAAAGTTTTCTTCAAAGATCTTAACGTTTTAAGGTCGTTTTCAAAAGGCAAATAATTTTCTATTTTAAGTATATACACTTTTTTATTAGGAAAAAAAAATTAATAAATTAATTAGATATACATATATAATAGTTTAGAATTAATAATTAATTCTTCCACAGATTCAAATTTTAATTATTGTTGAAATAAAGATTAAAATAATAATTTCTTTAAACAAACGAATCAGAAGATTATTATTATTATTGTCTGCAATAATTCGATTTACCATTTTTATTTTTATAAAAGTCATTGTAGCATGGTGTACTAATGTAATTGCTTCTCCATTTTTCTATTAAAGCTTACCTTACTTCGATAGGCAATAAACTAACGAAGGAAAAAAATAATAATAAAATTCGAAATGATATTTTTATATAATCGACCGAATTTAACATTTAATTCATTAATAATACGTTTCGAATTAAGTAATAATATGATTTGCATTTTTTTCTATTTTAATTATTTATTTTTATTATCTATATTGTCTCGAATTAATTTAATTTTGTGCTTGAAAAGATATATACATGTACATTAAAAACACTAATAAATATTGATAAAAGTCATTTCATTTGGAATTAAGTCATACATGTATATACACATGAAAATCTTTAAACAGAATAAAATAAATAAATAAATTTTTTTACACTAATTTTTTAACGGTTAAAAAAATTAATTTTAAGATTTTTAATGATTTCCATTTAAAATGATCTCATCTGCATTTTTAATTTAATTTTATTTTTTTTATTAATATATACTGTATATATATTAATAATATATTAAATGAGATTAAAGCAAATATTTATTCAGTAATATTATTAAAAAAATATTACACTTAAAGCCATATCAGTATTTAATATTTTTATTCAATTAAATCGTATTTTTACTTTGGGAATTAAAAAATATAACGAAAAAACATTCTTCGTAGAGAAATGAACAACTTTATATCTCAACAACATTGATTTGCGATGTTTTTCTTTCGTTTTTAAATAAAAAAAAAAATCATCAGTCATACGTTTCTCCTTTTCGAGGTGGCATACAGAATCCCAAGTGTTTGTAGATAAATATTAAACATTTACATTTATAACTAAAAGTCGGTTTTTATGTCCAATGCACAGATTATATTTTAATAAAATACAGAAATTTTAGAAAAAAAGATATAAAAAAAGCAAAAAATAACATTATAAATTTAAGAATGGAAACTCAGAATTGTCAACAACAGAAATGAAATTTATTGACAAAACACTTTGTCTAGAAATTCCAAAGAATGATTTTAATACATTTTGAAATTTCAAGTTGAAATTTCATTTTACAAGAATTAAATTATATTTCTACTCAAATTAATACAAAAAAGAATGTTCGTACTTATATAAACGCTTTTTTTTTATAATAAGATGTGGTGGTGAACTTTTGAGTAGAGCCTGGTGTTGTGTGTTGGTGAGTTGGAAGGCTGTAAATAATTGGAATATGTTTAATTCACGGAAGTGAATATTTGTGAATAGACTATCCTTATACTTAATTATATTGTTATTATTAATTTCCGGGATAGAATCGAATTCTTGTACCTTATCCCGTTTTCCTCAACAAATGAGTCAAGTTACCATGCAAAGAAGGGAGCGTGGTAGACCACGTAAAGACAATTCCCAAGAAAAGGAAAACGGAAAACAATTAAAAGACCTTCATAGCGAAGATTATTATCAAATAGAAGAAGATATTCGTCAAAACAGCCCCGAGACTACAAGAGTTACAAAAATAAACGATTATTTCGCAATAGTTAGTGATAAAGAACCATAGGCGCAAGAAGAATCCAATACACATTGAAATGGATTTATCAACTAATACAGGGCAAATTTTCACAACTCCATATTGAACTACAAAAAATTAAAACAGAGGTTGATTTACTGAGAGAAGAAAATAACTATTTTCATGGAAAGTTGACAAAGCTATCTCAACAAGTAGAAGAAATGGAAATAATATGCAAGAACAATCGCCAAATTAAAGGTATGATAGAATTTGAAATAGATAAATTGATTAATGAGAGAAATAATTATATAAATATATGATTATTATAATTATGAAAATAGAAATATTAAGAATAGACTTAAATTATGCTCATATTTTATGTTAACTTCTGTTGTATGTATCTTTCGACAGGAAATTTCCAATAAGCATAATTACATTATAGAGTAATCTTGTGCGAAATAATATAATAACAATATGGTCTTATATTAATGATGTTATGTTTGTGTCATTGTTATTATATAGATCTATGGCATAAGACTATATAAAGAGAAGACAATATCTCATAATATTATTTTAAAATTTTCCAATCTACTATCATAGACGAATTTATGAGTTGTAAGATTAATACAACCTCTGTACTATGGTCAAGAGCAATGACAATGATTTTAGGTAATTTTTTCCATATGGTTATAAATTGTAATTATTAATAATTTCTATAATCTGTGTAAAGGATTGTTATAGCCAAGTACTATGATATGTGAAGTTATATATTTGTCTTTTTGTGACCCCCTTCTTGTAACCCCCTTTGTAACAGGTTTAAACCTAGTACAATAAACCTTACTTACTTCTTACTGTTATAAACTTAAATAAACGCTTTGATACAGTAAAGTATATTAAATTATCCAATTCTAATTAGATTATTTAATACATTATAAAGTAATTTAAAAATTTTTCGACACTTTATTACTCGTTTAATCTGAAGTAGATTGGTAGTATCTATAACATCTCTCATACAAGATTCTTCTTTTAAAATATTCCATATTGTAGAGGCATTGAAAGCATTCAGAAAATAAGGGGTTGGGAAGAAATATTTCTCAGGCTAGAGTTACCTTTTCAAACCACGAATGACATCCAGTCCCTGGAGATAGAAACACTGATACGTTGAAAGAAATCACATCAACTCTAAAAACTACTACCCGGAGGGAAGAAACCATTCCACGCTTTACAAACTCATCTCCGGTAACAAAATGGCGGATGATTCTAGCACTCCCCCTTGTACCATAGTGTTGAGCTAATATCAGTAAAAAAAAACTCAAACAAAATATCGGAAATAGATTCAGTCTAAGACTACACATTCACTTTTTCAACGATGTAGGCGAATTTTTTTTATTTTTAAGTTATACAGTGGCCAGTATATGATGAACGAAATAAGAAATCCTAATCTTTCTTTCTGATGGAGGTTTCTACAAGCATTAACGGTTTCTACTCGTGTTCTTTAAAGGATACAAACCAATTTTATAGATTTTAGTCCGAAAATATATTTAAAAGTACCGTACATCTTACCATCAGAAAGAGAGAGAGAGAGAGAGATCTATATTCGCATACCATATTAAATATTCTATATATAAAACTTCTGCATATATGATATAAAAAATAAAATTTTGAGGGAGAAAATAAACCTATATTTTATTTAAATAAGAATTTTATTCTTAGATTTTTATTTATTAGATTAATGAAGTATTATGTTGACTCTTTAATCGTTAAAAGTTTCTATAGTTTAAAAAGTAATGTTTATAAAGGATTTTTGTTTTACAGAAATTTTATATTCAAATATTGCTCTTACAAAAAGTAAAGTATTCATAAAACTCGTCCAAAATACTATAATATTCATAGAAGCTTTCTACGTTTTGAACTATTCATAGGTACAGAAAGTTTTTATATTTAAAAAATTGTATAGTAGTTATCTTGTAACATTTGATGTTCATATCTCGTCGCTTTCTTATATATATATTTTTAATTTTCTCTTCTAGTAATATGAACTCTAAAATTAAAGAAAAAGCAATAAAAATGCATACGTAAAACTTAAAAGTATTTGAAAAATCCTATTTAATACTAAATATAATTTAAAATTTATAATAATAATTTCAAACAAAATTAATTAATTTGCTTATAGAGTTTTGTATTACACAATATGATATAAATGTGAGTTACAGATCTATATAAGCGTTTTCATAATTTCATAGTTATAGATCATTCTATATTATGAGATCCATCATTTATCAATAGACGTTTTAATATACGTTAAATCTATAAATTAAATTAATAATCTAATCAGTATTTTGCTAGAAAATCAAAATTAAATATTATCTGGATTTATTTTGTTTAATTTAAAATAAAATTTAAATTTTTACGACATTTAAAATATGTTTTATAAAAAATATATTGTCAGTTGTTTTTATTACAATGATATTTCCAAAATAATCGCATTATTAAATGAAGAGTAATGTGTTTGATAGAAGGGACTCTTGAGCTATGTGCAAAACTATTGAATATTTCAAAATAGCACTTTAACGAAAGAATTACGTTTCTAGAATGCATTTATATATAATAAAGCAAGAAATATAAGAGAATTTTATGTTAAAGGATGATAATAATCATGCAATACTTCTTATTCAATCAATATCGTCTAGAACCGCTGCAGTAATCGTTGTTCATATGATCTAGATCTTTCAAAGGAATTGGAGAAGGAATGATTGTTCATATTTTTCAAGAATGTATGAATAATATGAATAATATTCTTTTTAATTAATCACCCCAAAAGTTTTAAGATATTTTAGACTGTTAAATGGGAAGAACTTTTAAATAGTTTGTAGCAAGTTTTAAGTGGAAGCATCACTGTTTAAGCGAAGAGTTGTCATCTACTTTCAAATAAATTACAATATATTTAGAGAAGATTTAGAATTATCCATTAAATTAATGATAATTTGGTTATAAATTAAATATCGCATTATATTACTTATACTTTGATCTTATATATTCGATTTTATTTTCATCTAATTTAATTTTACAACATTATTTTTAAATTATGTACTGTTTTAAAGGCTCTCTTGTACAGTACGTATCCTTAAAACGTCATTTAAAGTTATTAACTTTTATTATTTAAAAAAAAAAATATAAATGCGTAAGAATAAATGTTGAACATTTTTTTACTTGCTAAAAGAATATAAATCAATAAAATAAAATAAAAAGTTGACAAAAAAATTACATTCAAGACCTGTAATCTATGGTAAGAAGACTGAAATTCTAAAAAAATAAGTTTAAAAAGAGAAAGTAGAATAAAGTGCTCTTCAGAAGACAAAGTTATATTAAATTGCAGAATAAGAATGAAAAGTGTAAAAGATAACATAGATTTTATTATAATAATTTATATTATGTCAACGCGTAGAACGCTACTCCCGGATGAATTTTCATGCTTTAATAATATTTCTGTCACATACGTTTCTCTTTATAAATTATGATAAATTATATCTACTTTTTAAGTTTATTTATTAGGAAAAAACCCCGTTATGACGAAAACTGATACGCTAAGGAATAAAACTGTTACAATATAAGAGCAATTACATAACATTCCGCATTGAAAAATTATAAGTTTTTACTAAATGTCAACGTTTTAAAGAAGAAAAAAAAATTCTTAAAAACGGAAGTGGTTAAATATATTTTTAAAATATATATAAAACTGCTTTAAGAAAAAAAAATTTCAGTTTTGCTAAATAAGAATTCAACTCTTCCCGTTTATATAGTTATACGGAGAGATTGTTTGCAAATTACTGCTACATCGCAGTTACAATTGACAGCCTGAAGCAAAAGAATTTTCAGAGAACAATCTAAGATTAATCATGATAAATATTAGGGAATGGAATTTTATCACAGAAAAATTATCTCTGGTTAAATTTCTTATTTCTTTTTTTAATTATTCGCCTAATTTAATTTACAATTTCAGATAGAGTTTGTTAATTTAAACAATTTTAAATGTACTGGTATTTATTGTTTTTTATTTTTCAAATAATTTATTTTATAATTTTCGATTTTTTTTCCCTATGAATTAATAAATATTGCTACAAATATTTAAATTATTTAAATAAGTGATACATTCCAACATTGGATTATTTTAGTATAATATATATATATTTTTCTTTTATCTATTTGTTTATTTTTAAATTTGATCGTCATTATAATTACAGTAAATTATTATAAGGTTACAAAAGTAACCTCCTAATAATTTGATAATTAAAATTGATTCCCGTGGAATAATTTTTAACTATAGATGAAATAATAACTGCTCCTGTTTATAATGAATTATTATAAATCACGTCTTTCGGTGTGAATTGTTATTATTAATGAGTGTTTGCTTTTAACTAATTTAAATTATCATGGTCTTCGACAATTTAATATTTCTGTCAGTATGAGATGCATCTGTCAGCTGTTCACAGCAGAATACATTAAACGTTGTTTGAGCATATTTAGAGAATGATACTTAAAAATTATTAAAGAATAAATAAACGGTCATAAAATTATACAGCATCTCTTGATATTTCTTTCTTTTAAGCAAATTATTCTCTTCACGTTTTATTATTTACTTGTTAGAAAGCTTGTAAATAGCCTATGCTAATATATGAATATTTTGGGATTTTAGAATGAGAAAAATAAATTTTTCTAGTGAAAATATATTTTCTTATTCATTGAAAATTCGATGTATTCACTTTGAAAACTTGTAAAATTGCTAGAATGCTCCTATTTTATATAGAACTCAATTTTTTTATTTTTTATTTTGAGAATTCACCGACGATCCGCTTTCATAAAAAAAATCATTTTATATTCTATCATTTCAATGGTAAATTAACAGCATTTTTTCGTATGTCAATAGAACTTTTAGAGCACTTTAAATGCATAAGGATTATGTATTTCATTTTCAAAAAATTATCGCAAGTTCTCTTATTTTTCATACTTGCTATTTATTTTTCTAATCAATTCTTATCGCAAATAAAAATGTGTGGACAAATATCGCATCCAATACATGCCTTTTATGCTAAATATCGTATGAAATTCAATTGTAATAAGGAGATATTTAGTTAAACTCACAGTATACTGCTTTCTTAAATTCTAAAAGTCTATCAAAGATTAATAATAACTATATATTTTAGAAATTTTCATATATTTTAATACTACAACCCGTACGAAAGGAGGATTCAATCTTAATAAATAATGTAATAATTGGCACGAGATAGATCAGTATCGTTTTCCTGTGTATATTGGTTAATAATAAAGTTTAATTTGAAAAAATTAATAATAAAAATCAAACTTTTATGGTAAGGATATATAAATTTTACTAAAAGTGTTCCTGTATTTAGAATATCTGAAATCGATTCTGTTTGTTTCTATTTTGATTTCATATGCGATGTGACAATTGTTACGACGTGTGTCATTGATTTGTACCTTATTCGAACTGAAAACTATAAGAAATATTTTGTCTTAATTAAAAAATATAATAAGTTAGGTTAAACTCTTCTTTCTTAACTCTTCTTCTAAACTCTTCTTAATTTTATTATAATAATTAAATTATAAATGCCACTATAAACAAAAAGATTTGAAATGAATACCTTTAAACATATAAGAAGAGGTCTGGGGGGATTTAAACACTTAAGAAGTTTTTTTAGGAATACATTTTCTGGAATTAAAGTAGGAAAATAAAAGGAAAGAGAAAAATAGTAGGTATTTATGAGAAATTTCTCAAGTCAGAAACCTACTAAGAACAACGATATGTTTCGAGACGCAACAAGAAACATAAAAGAGCACAAGAATTCTCTAACGACCGCAAATATATCTCAATATTAGAAGCTTACATTCCAACATGGCCATCCAAAGTATTATTTAATCCAAGGAAGACGTTGACTGTCTAAAGATAAAACTTATAGCCGATTAAGTAGACTACGAAATGACAAAAAGTAACACGGCCTCTCGGCCTTCCACCGTACAGTCAAACCTTTGGTACGACATTTGTGAAGACCACAGTGGTACTGTTTTCTTTTTGTAATTCAGCAGACGTTCCAGATAAATAGAATTCCGTAGCTGTTTAGACGAGAGACAACAAAATTCTACTGTGTGTTGGGAATCGAAAAGGGTAGAGACAAGACTATGCTCATATCATGCCAAAACATCAAAGTCAGATAGAATAAAAAAAAAAAAGGATTCAGCGCGTCAAAAAATCTAAATAGACATTAAAATTTATGATGTTTAAGAAAAAGTTAATTCTTTAACTTAAATCATTTATGTTGATATTATTTAAATTTGTGTACCAATTGAAATAATTTATTAATTCAATATAAAAGGCATTTAATTATAAAAAAATAAATACTGTTTAATACATTTACAGAGAATACAAAATAATCAAGAAATTTTATTTATACATTATTAATTTTTTAATGTATATTAATATTTATTAAACGATTTACTTAAATTATCTATTTTTCTTTAATTATTAAATAAAAGCAATTTTTACAGATTAAAATAATAAATTATACTGGTTTAAACTTTATTTTTATCATTAATTAAAGTACCTTAAAAATAATTATAAGTATATAAACAAAATAATACTGATAAGTATACCTTTATTATTTTCTTTAATCTCATTTATAAAATAAAATAAATTCAATTATTTATATTTCATTTTATTAATAATTTATTTTGTTGTGCAAATATTACACAACAAAATATAATTTAGAAATTAAATTTAATTAATTTAATTTAAGATATTGCGAAGCTACAGTAAATACGGTATATTTAGTCAGTTTTATAACGTTTTAAAATAAAACTTTTTAATAATTAATAACTAGAAACTACAAAATTATTTAAATATTAAATTATTTCTAACCAAGAAAGATAAGGCTCCAGCCTATTATTCTGGGGGATCCGGGATCAAATCCGAGTGAGCAACTCTTCAAAAATATTCGGAAGGGATAGACTTTTCCGGATTTATCGGGCCTCGTTCCTTTTCACTTGGCTGCCTCCATTGTGGGCCTTGTCGAACCCACGATGGTCCCTCTTAGTGACCACAGGGGAGAAGAGTTAAAAATCAAAAAGTTATGAATATAACATTCAATTATAAGATCGATAGAGGAGACTTAATGGAGAAAATAATGTAAAATATTTTTAAACATTTTATGAAACTTATTTTTATCCAATTTCATATTATATTACATAAAGAAAGCAAACAATTTTGATTTAAATGAAGAAAACAAATTAATTATTTTTCCAATTTATCCAGGAAAATAAATAAATAAATTGAGATAAAACATAATTAAAAATAAATAAATGTGATAAATCAATTTTTAACATTTAGAAGCAAACATAAATGTAAACATGTATAATGTTAATTTATATAAAATAAAACTATACGAATTCTCTAATATAGTTTATTTGTTTTACTCAAATTTAACCTACTTAGCCTACTATACATTAACAATCTTAATTTATAAATTTGTTCAATAGTTGAACATCTCTATAACATTAAATTCGTATAATTTATTTTACAGCTTGCAAATTTACAATATAATTTATGAAACAGAGTTATAGTTTGAATGTATAAAAAGGAAAAAAATGTTTGTAACAGAAGATAAGTAAGTCATCAGCCTACTCCAATTCGGAAAATCAATACTCTTGTTGGTCATCGGAAATAAAGTCGATTGGGACATATGTCACACCACCTGTTACCTATCCTGCCCAACACCAGCCTCATCTGTAAATGGAGAACTCTCTCTCTCTCTCTTCTACTTTCCAAACGGTACAATTTACCGTTTCTAATCGATAGTAATGGATGAGTTATATAGAACCACCAAATACAATTTTCGAATCTAATAATGATTACCAATATATCGATTTACTAAATCTCTATCCAGCAAAAATTATAATTCTATTATCTCCAATGTTTTCGTTTTAGATAACTCTTCGTTAACAATATTAATATTAACTCTTTTGAAAGTAATGTAATCAGCATATTTCATTTTTAATGATTTCTCTCTTAAAAGTTTGATAAAATTATTATCGAACTATTTATTTTTGAAGATAAATCACATTGATTGATAGATAAAAATTCATTTATGAAAAAGAGAATAATACTAATTATTTACTGTCTTAATAACGGGATGATTCGTGAATTATCCTGTTAATTTTGATTTATTTTTCTTTAGAAGATATTTAGCATGAGATTTCTAATTGAGTAATTAAATTTACAATATCTGTTATATATTATAATAAATAATTTATTATAATTCTTGTTTTAGATCATATTTTAGTTATCAAAATTTATCCTTGTAATATATATATTTCTTATTACATGTTATCTTTCTTTTTGTTTATATATCATTTTTTTCGTTTCAATTTTATTTTTTTCAATTATTTTGGCATGTAATATAATATTTTCCTTATCAGAAAATAAAAAAATAAGCACTTACAACTATGCGAAAAATAAAAATAATAGTAATAAAATCTTTATTATTACTATACGATAAATTTTTATTTTTAAATCGAAATCACTATATATACATTATATCATAATATAAACGTCATATTTATAAATAAATGCGACTTTTTTTTTGTCTTGCTTTACAGAAACTATATTTTCTAACTTTAAGTTTATAAATTTTTTTTATCTACTTAAAAACTAATTTACAGAAGAATGTATGAGATCTTTACTTTTATTAATATCGTCTCTTGCATTCAATTTAGTTATTTGAACAGGGGAAAGGTCTAAATATTTTAATCTAAAGATTCCATCCTACTTGAAGATTATCGATCTCTTGTTGATATCTTTTTAGCAACTCCATTCAACACACTTTCAAGTCTTTCAAAACTCGGCCAAAAAATTCTTTTTCCTTTGTAGTTTATTTCAGTATCGTGTTTTTGTACATTCTATCACTAAAATACAAAAGCACCTCTCCAAGGAGAAGAAACCTAACAAACTGTAACTGTCGTTCATTTTTTCTGGTACGAGGTTTCTTTGCGTGATATACAACAAAGAAATAATAAATTATATCATCAACAGAGGATATCAATACCATTGTGAAGTTAGGATAGACTAAAGAAATTAAGCATTATTTTACTCCAAGAATTCCAAGAGATTATTAATGTTCGTTTCCTTATCATCTTTCATAAGGTTGAAAAGAAGTTGGAAAAGTGCAAACTTCATTATTTCAAAAACTTGGTAGAAAGACGAGACAGCGGTCTAATTTACGATTATTAAAATAGATATCAACTTGATCTCTATATTATTTTTCCACATCTCTTAAAGTTTATTTTTTGAATTTATTAAAAGAATTTTTTTATATTTATTTGTATACAGATGTATATCAATTTTCAAGTCTGTAATTTATGGATATTCGTAAAGGAAGTTGCGAAAGTTATAATGACAATAATTAAAGAACAACTTTTACATGGATAGAAGGAAAAATTATAATTATAACTGGAAAATAATTAACAGGAGAATTAAAATAATTATCTTAAAATTTTTCCTTCGCTTTTTAATTCTGAAATTTAATATATTTTTCTCATTTAAATTGAATATTGTCACGATGTTAAAGCAAAAATATAAAAGAAAAATGCTTAATTCTAGTTCATTTTCGTCACTGATTCGATATTGTTTAAAATAATTGTTTATTCTCTGTGTTATAATACGCATATGAACCGCAATTGTCTCTGTTTGCAGTTTAGACGTAAAGATTTTGTATAAATAATTAGATTTAAATGTAGTGTGGAAATTACTGGATATTAAATCATGTAAAAGTTATAAAGCGTTGTTTAAGGAGATTTGATGATTAAATCAGATTAAATATTCGTAGCAGTTCATAAAGCGTTGAAAATGTTGCTATAAAGTGCTTCATTATTAACACGAATATATTAGCCAAGTCGAGTTTGTAACACGTAAATTTTGCTTTTATTATCGAAACTTTATAAATAGGAAAATCAAAAATTATATTTTAAAAATTATCCAAAATAATTGAATAATTAGAAGAGGAAAATTCAGTAAAAGTTTCGTTAAAGATATGATTTTAATAGGTCTAAATTTATTATTTTTATTTGCAGATTTCGAAAGTTTAGCTGATTAATAACATCATTAGTTGTAATATTTCACTAATTAAAAAATTAAGAATATTTACTCTTGTCATTATACATTATATATTATATTATATTATGAGGACCATCTATATACTTAAGTAATCTGTAATTGGTCTTGCTCTTTTGCCTTCCATTCATAACCTATAAAGTTTAGCGTTACATTAATTATGCATGTCCTTTATTAGTTATTTATTATCCTTTAAGAAAATTATTATTTCATAAGAAACATTTTGAATAATACTAAATCTGATACGTTGTATAAAGAATTCAAGCAGACAAAACTATAACATTTAATATTTATTGTTTCATTGACTCATTAACGACATTTAAGAGAAACTTTTAATGTTTCTAAATTATTTACAACATTAAATTAAATTTTGATGATTTACTATTAATTCCAGTAGGAGATATTCAGTAATTGTCTGAATTCTTTCTCATTTCTCTTTTATTAAATGAGCGATTGTCGAGTTTCGATTTAAAAAAAGAGAAGGTAAAAAATGAAAAAAGTTGGACAACCTTGTCTCTTTTCTCTCACAATTTTTCTTTCTGTCTTTTCGAAGTTAGACGAACGATTAGGCTTAATTGACGTTACTCCCAATGGAGTTGGGAGCGGACATTGTTGGTAGTTGCTTTTGGTGAACGGAATAGTTCTCTGCAGTCACTTCTTGTAGGAAAGCAGACCAACGTCTAGGGAATTGATAAATGCCAAGCGCTCCTCCTGTCAGAAAATTGTATCGAAAGGTAAAGATAGTGAAAAATATCTAAATTCGCCTTTCTAAAAACAGATAGAAAAAGTTTAAAAGCGTAAATAACAGAGGACAATAAAACACTAAGGTCGGAATTAATTCCGAAGACGTCCGCTAGAATAAACTGAGTGAAAGTTGCGACAAAAGGCGACTCTAGCAAATTGAGTCGGAAGATCGTAAAACTGAAGACGGAATCTAAGAAGTGAGAGAAAAACCAACGGTATGCTCCGTTATATTCCCCAGAGATCGAGATGAGATGGTCTACCAAAAGGAATGGAAATCGGTCGGAGTTAAGGTTTAGTTCCAGTGTTTCCCTGGAGACCGGCCTCTGAACGACCTAACAGACATTTCCTGTGACAAATGGGACCTGTTATAAAAACACCGTTTCAAATCCGTCCTTTGCAGCTTTAATAAAACTGCAATGAATAGAACTTTCACTTTCATAAATTGATTTTTTACTTATTATTTAATAAAAGGAATTTAACCACCTTCCAAATGGTCCACCTCTTGCAAAGTAAACCTCTAAAGAAAATAATTTAGGTCATAAGTTACAATTTATGTTTTCGGTTTATGTGAACTACCAAATAAAGAACCGGCAAGAATAAACTAAACTCTTCCAATGTGGAGTTTCGGAAATGAATTCAGAAAAGAGAAAACTTACAATGAAAATAACACCTGACGTTATATTTGATTTATATTATAAAATACTTTCAAATTTTTCTTTGTTAATATGTTTAACACAATTTTTTATCCATACGCTTTACTATCTTAATAATATTTTTAATAAGTTTAACCTAGAAAAGAGTAAATAAACTTTTTCTAACATTGTATCATCATGAAACGTAATTAAATTTTTGTTCAAAGGTCTAAGTAACTATTTTTTAATATAAGATTCATTAGTGTTTACTCAAGATAGAATTATTTCCTCGGATATTGCTTTTAAAACTCCTTTAACTTTATGCTATTAAGATCTTTTCAGAGCGGCTTGATGACTTTTCATCAATCCATTCAACTAATGGCTTGATTTTTGAATTAAAGGATCTTTGCTTCTATGATTATTCAACACGAGTTTAATTGTAAAGTTTTAATAATTCAGTTAAAAAATTATATTCTGTAAATGAATATATAAAATATATTTGTATTAAATTCTGTCTTACACGATAAAATTTACTATCAACTTCATTTCTAAATGCATTATAAAACAAATTTAAGATTTTTATTTACAGAGCTGCTTGATGAAAACTATAATTTTGTCTGTAAAATTTAAGATGTTTAACATTAAAAAAGGAAAGTTTATAGATTTTTAAACGAAATTTACTGTTAGAATATTTTATAATAAAGTTGAAATTATAAGAAATAGTATACTAAAAATTTAGAATTTTTATAAATTCTAGACAGACTTTTGATGTGTAGATAATGATATTATCAATTTGTAAATGGAAAATGCTGTGATATTAACAAGTCAATAAAGTTTTTATTTACTGTCTTGGATTATAAATTATAATTTATAGATTGATATACTTCCAGTACAGATTTTATGATTTTTCTTGATATTAAAATATTCATCTCGAAAATTTTTAATTTAAATTTTATTTAAAAATAATAAGTTTCAGTTACGACTCTGTAATTTCTATATAAAGAATTACAAGAGATTTACTAAATCTTATTTTAAATATAAATTTTTAAAATTAATTTAAAATATTTTAAAATGAATTGCGTAATTTTTGTCATTTAAAAAAATAAACTCTCTTTTTTTAATATAAACTCTTCTTGCGAATTAATTAAGGAAATTTTATTAGCGTAAGAATCCCTATCTAAATATATTACTCTAATGCAAATAAACGAAATCTATACACGGGGTAATTACCATATTAGAATATTCATAAATTTTGAGTGGAAGCTAATATTTATATCTTTGATTGTAGTAAATTTTGTATAGTTTTTATTATCCTTTCGACCAAAACGATGCAAACATAAATGATGGTCTCACGTCCAATTAAATTTGACTGGAAGAAGGAGTTATAACAGATTAGCAAGCGTATTGTTTCATTTTTGTTTATTTTATATATATTTTTTCGAATATCCATTGCAGCTTCCATCGGTGAGATAATAGCTTCTTACTAATTGAAGAGCTTCGGCTATCTCGACCAACTTTTAACAACCCGTGACTAATGTTGGCCATTTCTTCACTCGGCATTAATAACTCCTTCTATAGGTACGCTTTGGAAATAATTGATGACGTACACTATTTGACAGACCAAATTCAACCGAATTGTTCTATTTGTCTCGCATCATTGACTTTATACCGATTTTTTCCATCTACATCTCACTTGCGAATTTTCCATTTCTTACAACGAATTGAGTTTAGAAATGGAAGCGGTTTCTCCAACCTAAATCATAATTACACATTTTTTTTTATGCGGTGATATTTATTGATATAAAGAAAGGTAATTTTAGCACAAAGTAAAGCTAATTTCAAAATTATATTTCGCATTTCGTCTATTGATAAATGTGCTGATAATTTAAAACTTTATCGTTTTTATTAACCAAGAAAAAAATTTATAAACACTCGTTCTCAAGCACAATTTACAGATAAAATTGCCTTCATTAACATTTTTTTTAAAAGTCGAGTCTTCTAATGTAAAAAGGTCATTAAATCAGTTAAATATTAGGAAAAAGAATATCCTGTATGGGGTTTTTGTTTAGAGCAGAAGCATCGCATCGTTAAAGTAATAGCTAACAGCAGAAAAAGCTTATTAAAACGTAGCTATTTTATAGCCTATGATCAAAAATGTAGATAATTTCTTTTATCTTTTCTTTATATTTATATTTGTTAGGTGATCGATACCGGCCAACAATTTTTTAATTATTTAGCCGCGTAAAGTTAAGTTGTAAGTCGAACATCTTTTAAAACTTTACGATACACGCTATCGCATTTCTTAGATACAAAAGGCGATCAAATATATAAAAAAATCTCATTGGCCTCAGGAAATGAAGTAGTTCATAGTAAAATCTGACGTACCGTAACCGTCAGATCGTCACTTGACGAGTTCTGTAACCGAAAAGGCGGAATAAAACGGAAATTTGAAACGTAAACTATTTCATCCTCGACTTTGATCGACCATAGGAAATGGAAAAATAGGGTTCCTGAAGAAGGAAGATATCAAATCGAAGCAGCCATCTCACGATCTTTCCTCTTTCGATAGTGCAAACTTTCTTGCGGTCTACAAAAACTTATCCCAATCTGGAGAATGTTCGAAAAAAAAGAAGTTAATGGAACTGACTTTTTCCAGATAAATTTTGTTTTAGTGTAGATATTCGAGCCATTCCCCCCTCTTAATATTCGTGATTTACGCTTTGTCTTACAGCTAAAACCCGGAAAAAAATATTGTTATAAAAATTTACAGGGCATGAAAAATAGTTGAAACTAATTTATAAGTCCGAATAACGTTTATAAAATAAAAACGACATAACATTGTTTAAAAATATAATAAATTTATTTTATATTTTAAAGTAAACATTGCTGGTAAGCCTATTTTCAAAAGTTTATGTTTTATTTTAAAAGAGAACAGAGGGAAAGACCGTTATAAAAAAGGAACATCAAAAATTCTATAAACTAATTTATAAAAGCCATTAATAAAACAAAATGGAGTTAACGTTTGAAAAAAACGAAATTTTATGTTAAAGTTCTCTTAACTATAACAACAAAATTTAATACGATAATAAATAAAAGAAAAAGTTTATTTTCGTCCACTAATAAATATTTATCTGATGTTATTATCGCGCGGATAATTAACAATTTTAAGAAGTCGGAAATTTTACGATGTAAAATACGATGCGTTTTTATTCGACATTATCACGACAATATACATATATCAAGCGTTGTAATTAGCAGTTTTAAACCATTGGACTAATCAGTCGATAACATCTCGTAACCCAATAGCGAATAACTATTCGACATCAGTTATTGAGAGAGAGAGAGAATGATACAAGCCGACTACAACAGCCTAGTTTAGCTTTTATCAAAGTGTGCTACAGACACGATAATTAAATAGTTCAGCTTAGATTAACACCGACACCCGTTAAGAGAAACTATTTGTGCAGATAATTTACAAGAGCAAATTTAATTTAGTTGCTCGCATCCAATACTGCAATAGGCACTTGAAACCTCTATATAAGGCCACCCCAATAACGAAAATATTTCTTCAAATATTTGAAGTGGACAATTTTAGTAATTTGTTACGGAATTCTTTTTATTTATTTATTTTTTTAAAGAATTTTGTTCGTTATATATATATAATATTTAATATAATATTTTATATATATATATAACGAACAAATTTCATTAAAAAATAAATAAATAAAAAGAATTCCGTAACAAAGTACTAAAATTGTTTACTTCAAATATTTGAAGAAATATTTTCGTTATTGGGGTGGCCTTATATAGAGGTTTCAAGTGCCTATTGCAGTATTGGATGCGAGCAACTAAATTAAATTTGTATATATATATATATAGATTTCGAAATCTATATATATATATATACAAATTTATATATACTATTATTAAATATAATATTTAAAATGTAACAGCATCTTTATGAATCGTATTATTATCTTAACTATTACTAAATTTTAAATGAAGTATTCATTTGTTTCGCTATTTATTTATTAATTATTATTAATATAATTTAAATATTTAAGGGAAAATAAATGTTACTTAAATATTTTTATACTAATTATATATTTCGTAAATTAATATTTAAAATAAATTGGCCAGATAGTGAAATTATATCCTTTATCCTTTATTTTAATGTTATATATTATTAACTGTGTACTTAGATTCTAATTTAGTTGAACTTAGCAATTAAGAACGAGCCAACTCTTGATAAATATCAATCAATCGTGATTTTATCCGGTGCCAAATTAAAATCCAACAATTGTAACTACCTGAGGATAGGATTTCATCCAATATATTCCTCAAATACTATAATCTTTCATCACAATCGACACACAACTTGAATCTATTAAATTCTTGTTTAATAAGATTCTTTATCATTAATTTCGCATCATTCAATCAATAATATTTAAAAATATATTTAATAGAATAATCAATCAGAAATTTAAATTGATTCCTCTTTTCGTTATAACCACAACATCAAATATCATATTTAATGTTCAAAATATAATCGAAATAAACCATTCTAATTACTTTAATTATTAATATAATATTTTGAAATATTATATATTTTCCAACGTTAAAATATAGTAAAATAATATTTTGTAATTTAAAATTGTAAAATTAAATTTAAATGATATATTTAGACCGTTTAAATTTAATTCCAAAGCTATTTTTATATTTTTAGAATAGAAATATGCGATTACTATTAGTTACTTGTACTGTATGAACCTTTAATTATATTATTTATACGAAATTAAATTAAGTTCTTCTCTTGTAAAAGATTCAAGATATGTAATTTATTAAATTTTTTAATTCAATTTATTATTGATATACAGATAAAGATTTTAGAATCATTCGCATTTACCATTTCTACATTTTTACGTAATATTTTGAATTACAAGGCAAATAAAATATTATTTAACGCGGATAGAAGAAATATTCTTTTAATTTTTTGTAGTTCTTGTATAAATTTATTTCTTATTTCCTGTAAATCAGTTTAAAGAATCACCGGTATAGAATTAAAAAATAAGTTTTTTAGACAATATACTTAATATTAGAGAATGGGATAAAGTTCGAACTTCTTCCTAATATCACGTTACAAAATCAAAGAAAACATATTTAATTATTAGTTATGTTTGATAATATTTTAAAGAATGAATTTTCTAAAAGATATAATATTCATTTTTATTAACAGAAAAGTATACTAGACTAAATTATATAATGTTTTTGTTATTTTACTTTATTAAAATGGATGCATTAAGAAAAATATGAAACTATTGTAAAAGTTTTTATAGTTTAAAAGTAATTTTATCCGTTTATTTACATTTAGTGTGTCAGAACAAAGGAATTATTTCTAGAAAAATCATTAACAATGGATATTTATTTTGTTTTATTTAATTTTATATCAAAAACACAAACAACATTATAATTTCGTATTTAGAAAATTCATTTTTTTTCTTTATGAGACCGATTCTATAAACATAGCAATTACATTTTTAATATTTTGTGAATCCGATTAATTATATTAAAAATGAGTACATTTTTTATAAGAATATAAAATAAATTTTTCAAAAATAAAATATTATTAAAATTTATTAGATATTTTATTTATAAGTTTTGTATAAGTTTTAAGTTAACATTTTACCTGAAAAATAATAGTTATATTAACTAATTTAAGCATTAAGTTGCAATATACTGAGTTAATGTAGCTATTTGTACTGTATATATAAAAATATTATTTTGATTTTTTCGACTTTATATTAGAGTATAATACTTTTTTTTATCGTTATATTCAGATTTTCCACCAAACAGGAAAGAAAAGACGATAATTAAGTTAATCTAAATACTAAATTTAGAAGAAAGAATAATATAAATGTCTAACTGTCACCTCAGGAGTAGATGATTTCAATGCTAAAGCCTTCCACCGCAATTTTCACAAATTACATTGGACAAAAGCTTTCTGGACAATGCAATTTGTGATAGAATTGGGTAAAACCTAATGAACAAACTAATAAAAAGGATCATTTCGAGAACTAAATAACAAATGTAAGCCTGAGTTATTTCTTGTACTGTATAAGTAATTCATTTGTCTTTAATGGAGCTCGACAAAATTATTTGCAGCAAATAACCTTTATAGGAAATTACAAACCACGTAAGCATAATTAAAGAAATAATGTAAAAAAAATAATAATCTTTTCTCTGCATAAAATTAGGGAAATATCTCGATTGCTACTTAAGACAATTATACGTCATTAAATATTCACAAGTGTGAGTGGTTTTATCGAGAAACTAGATTATATAAATAGCATAAAACAATATTCAGCTTTTTTGTGATGCAATTTGAAAAAAATTGTAGACTTATTAACTCCACTGTCCGTCCGTCTGTCCGTCTACCTGTCGTTTCTTAATTTAAAGAAAGGAGTTAAATAGATGAAAGACGAGATCAGGTATGAAAATCTTAAGATAAAGAGGTCCTGATTAACTATATACAAATGTCCGACATAGAGAGGAAGTCACGTGATCTCAATTCCAATATTTTCCCTTAAAAGGAAGATCGGCATGACTCTGTTGCTAACAGGAAAAGCATAATTTACAGGGACAAGACACTATTAATTTGAGGTGGAGAGCATATATTTTAACTTAAATAAATTTTAAAAATACGATTAAAAATTGTAGCCCAGCATTGTGACAATAAATAATTACTTGTTTTTTTAATCATTTTAATTGTAATACAAATTAATAATAATTTCATATAAACTTGAGATTCTATTATTATATTATTATTGTTATTTCTAAAATTGTTTTATTAAGTTTCTTTTTTTTCAAAACTTAAATATATTGTTAGATTTAATTATTTAATAAAATACGGTATACATATATGCAGAAACAATTGTATAAGTTTTGTAGATGTTTGTGTGACTGTTACGCTGAATCCGTGAATGTATTACGTATTTCTGTTACGGGAATGTATTTACGTACAAATTTATTGTGACATCGTCAGAATGGCGAATTGAAATTTTTAATTATACTTTAATTTAAATTAAGCTTTCTATGTCTAGTCTCGATTTTAGTAGTGTTTTGCCCCTGCACACCATACTTCTTCTGATAACAATTGAGTCATGCCGGTCATCTAACTTCATTCTCGAGAAAATTTTCAATTGAAATCACGTAACTTCCGGTCTCGCCTGAATGAACGTATATAGTTTATCATAGCCTAAGGCCCCTAAGCTTCCCATATTTGCTCTCGATTTTCATCTAGCTTCTTGAGATAACGAAGGACAGACAGACAGACGACAATGAAAATATATAGGTCTGCAATTTGAAAATTGTAGTCCGTATAAGCAACGTAATACGTAAATACATTTTCGTACATATAAATACGTAAGGAAAAGATTTATTTTAGTATTATATTCTCAATTGAAAATTACTTAATGATATTTTATATAGTACTTTCTAATGATATTTGTTTATATAAAATAGATTCGTACATTCTAGGGTTTAAAAAAATTAATTGATTGGTAATAATGTCACGTTTAGTTTCGGTTTCACTAGTAAGATGCCAGAAAGAATTATAATATAAACAGTTTTTAATTAATGATTATTTTATTCTTTTATAATTTTACTTTTATATTAAATAATGTAAAAATATAATAAGTTTATAACATAAAACGGGCAATTATTTATTATAACATCGTCACAATGCCGGGTTACAATTTCTAATCATATTTTTTATTTTATTTAATTTAAAAAATACTCTTTCACCTCAAATTAGTAGTTTATTGCCCCTGTACATCATACTTTTCCTGTTAGCAATAGAGTCGTGACGGTCATCTAATGCCTTTCAAGGGAAAATGTCTTAATTGAAATAACGTGACTTCCGGCCCAAATCGGAAGTTTGTATATAGTTAATCGAGGCCTTTTGTCCTTGAACTTTCAATATCTTGTCTCGATATTCATCTGTCTAACTCCGTTCTCCAGATTAAGGAAGGAGAGTGAGACAGACAAACGGACGACAGTGAGAATTTATAGGTCTACAAGTTTTTCAAATTGCAGCCCAATAATGATTATTGCATCTGATGTCTTAACCGCCAACGAGTCTAACCACTCTTCAAAAATGACTTCGTAAAGCTCATCTTTCATTGAACAAAATATAGTACCGTACCTCGAATAAAAGACATTCGAAACGTTCAACCCAATGCTGCAAAGAGATATTGCTGCATTGGATTGAACGTTTCTTAGAATTAAACGTTGATTTTACATTAGTTAGCCATGATGTAGATGATTAAATGCTGGATTAGTGCTTAAGCATATACTGTATAATAAAAGCAATAACTACTTACAACAAAAACAATGCAGGACTACATTTTTAATCATATTTTTTAATTTATTTAACATAAAACATATGCTTTCCATCTCAAATTAGTAGTTTCTGCGCTAATGTCACTTGACGAGATTGCGAATTTTGTGGATTTGGCAGGAACTTTTTGAAATTCCTGAAGTCAAAAAATCAAATGCCAATTTCATGAATTAGACAAACTTTTATCTATTGTACGAAGCGAGATAAAAGTACCCCTTTTGCACAGAAAGGAAGAAAAAAGTAAGTTATGTAGTGTATATCATATTTAACGACAGATAATTCATTAGAAAAGTTAGTTAAAATCTTTACATTCAGATACTTAAATATTTTAGACTAGAATTGGAGAGCATTACAGAAAAATCCTAAATTAACTAATATTCATAAATCCGGAAATTAGTGAAGAATTATGTAAACAACTAACTAGAAATGTAATGGAGAATTTATTGATACTTGATGTCGAGGATATCCGGACACGAAATCTGCCGAATTCATATAATATAATACTGGACTACCCTAATATTTATAATTATATGTTGCTTAATCTTCCCTTTGGTGTTAAGAGGTTCTTCATCCAGCTTCGCCTTAATAATGACGTAAATAACGATTGAAAACAAGATTTATATCTATTCTAAAATTGTATGTCCCAGGTTTCCAGAAGACTTCTCTAAATTTCATCTGGTTTGTGGATGCGAAAAAGCAACATTCCTAAGACAAAGTTTCGATTTAAATATTTTAAATGAGTGCTCCTCGGAAAAAGAAATGTATATTTTTTTCCATGTAGCTAAGTTAAAATTTATTTATAACTTGTATAATTTTGTTAAAAAATTTGTAACTACATAACTGTTTAATTAATGAATGTTGAACAAAACTCCTCATGTAACAGGCCAAGGCCTAATACAAATAAAGATGAATTGATTGATTGATTGGAATATTCATAAACAATTTATAAAATCAGCTTGCAAATAAGTTAAAAATTCAAACTATCTTCTCGAATTCTGTTTTATATTATAAACCAGTTTTTCGATTAAAAAATTAATGAATTTTTAGTTCAGCTTTTTAAAAAATCGTTAATCGAGTATTGATTAATTGATTTATTGATATTTGTTTAAACTCCTAGTTTTATTTCTAAGACATTTTCATTTTCTGTCTCTTAATTTTTAAAAACATTTCATTTCAACCTTCATTGTCCTTTCCAAGTCGGAAACTGGAACAAATCATTAACTGGAAGGACCCCAGTCTCCAATTGGTTCCACTTTTCGACGCTCTACTGTATTCCTGAATTAATTATGCCAAGATTGCATTTATTGTTCAACTCATATAGATAATCTTATTCGTAATAAATATGAAAGTTTTAGAAAGGCTTCAATCTACATATTATATAAGTCTACTATTAATAAAAAGTAGACTTTTATTGACTTAATTATGTTATGTATAAAGATACATGCATGGCTGAGTGACGAAGGAAATTCATAAATAGAATATAAAAGATATCTATAATTTTTTTACAAGGATGCATACATGTTAACACGCAACTACGAAATTTGCTTTCTCCATAATAAATGAATAACGTACTGTACATATGGATACATGAATTTCTGAATGTAATATTTACAGTTATGGTGATGTGTGGATGCATTAAATATATAAACAAATACTGTGAATTTGGCAGAATTATGTTTAAAAATGTCCTGAATAAGAGAATTTTGTTTCTTTTATGTAAAATCGTATAATAAGATTATGGTATTTACGATAACTGCTTTTAGCTATAGCAAACACTTAAAATTTTTGATTTCGTATTTTTTTATTTGTATTTATTGGTATTAATTGATTTTTTAGAAGAATTTATTACTATTATATTTCATTCATATTCTAAATATATTGCATTGCATTTTTGGGCTGCAGTTTGAAAAAATTAAGACCTGTGTCTGTCCTTTCTTAATCTTGAGAACGGTGTTAGATACATAAAATGGAAACCTAGGAGCAGAAGGCCTCGATTAACTTTATACAAACGTCCGGTTTGGACCGGAAGTTACGTGATTTCAATTGAAAATTTTCTCGAGAATGGAGTTAGATAGATGACCGGCATGATCCTGTTGTTATCAGAAAAAGTATGATGCACAGAGGCAAGACAATACTAATTTGAGATCGAGAGCATACGTTTTAAATTAAATAAATCAAGAATTTGATTAAAAATTGCAGCCCAGAATTGTGACAATGTTCCAATAAAGATTGAACTGCATGACATCGCATATAGAACCATTATGGAAAAATTATATAATAAAAAATGCATATTATAATTCTTAAGTAACTTTTTTGATATTTTCAATTGGAACAAAATATGTTTCTTTTCTGCAAGTTAACATTTTCCCGAATTTTTGAAGTTTTATTTTAAAGGAGTATATTTATTTTACGGATCATAATTTATTGCTATAAATGTATATTTATATTATAGATATCAAATAAATGTTTGCCAATATTTATTTGATACAATATTATAATCTATCATTTCAATAGCTATATGAAAGTGAGCTTCCCATGAACTAAGGCCATGGTTCAGATATCACTTCGATGATTTCACTGTAGAATTTTCCTGGTGAGCTTTTTACATTTTTACAGAGTTCTAAAAGAGGAGCAGTCGAATAATAAGAGAATTATATTTAGAAACATAAATAGGATTGTTCGTGTTTGTATTAAAATAGAACAAATCGGACTGAATTTACCATATGAGATTTTAGTTTGTAAACTAAATGGTTATTCTCAATTTTGTGCTTAGAGGACAACTTTCGTTTCGGTTTTGGACTAGCGTGGATACTCGTTTCAGTTGTTGAAGAAAATCAGCTCAAGCTGAACTATCAATGAAATCTTGATTATTCGAATTGAATTCGTAGCTACATTCCTCGCAGCTGTAAGAATTTGCTTCCATTTGTAAGAAATCCGGATTCTTTACAGATGTAAAAGATTACTCGTGTTTAACCGACCGATACATTCGGATGGACTTCGTGTTTCTACTTCTTAGATGCACTGCGAAAGTAAAGAGGAGAAGAAAAAGAAAAATTTCATTTAAATATCATTATGTTTCTTAATTTTGTGAATCAAATTCTACAGAAACAAATGCCAGAATTGCAAACTTTATACTAAAGATTTAAGTGTTGACTTAAACAGAATATCATCTACTCAAATTTTTAGCGAATAATTTAATGTCTGTAATCTTTCCAATATTTCAAGTCCATAGAAACTTGGCCAGGGAAAATTTCAATACGATCCGGGAATTCATTGATTATTTGTTGGCATAGTTGGTCGCATGGTGAGAAGTTATTCTATCTCCATGGGGATTCGGATTTAAACCCAGTCTAAATCTCTTTACTTCATCATAGTTAGCATGGGTTACGATCTTTGTTCCTCATTTCCCTGTTGGTCCCTTTGTGAATCAAACCGACGTAATCGTGGATAATCATATAGTCTACATTAATCAATTATCAATAATTTGTAACAAATATTTCATAGATTAACAAATATAATTTTATTGCTTTTATAATTAAAATCTTATTGATAATATCAACATTTATATTTTTATGTTAAAAATTTATTGTTTATGTTTTCACATTATAGAAATTTGTTAAAATTAACGAATAACGAGATGTGTTTTTAATTAAGAAAATTGCAATTAAATCTAAAATGTTGTGAAAGAAAATTAAAGGATGTTAACTAGTTGTTTTGACCGCTTTATAATGTTAATTTATGTAATTAAATTCTGTATAAGTTTTTCTAAATGCAATAACAGCTAAATAAATAAAATATTTATGTACAACGATTATTCCGATATACAGTACATAAATACTTCAGTTGTAAATTTAACTAACGAAGTTCAGATGAGTTTGACAGTTTTAATTAATATTAAACATTAGAGTGAATGTGTTTATTCGAAAATGGAAATATGAAAATACGTATTTGGACAAGAATTATATCGTAAACTATTCGTTTTTATTTTGCTAAAACAATATAGAAAATACAACTATAGCAGAAATCCCGTCACGAACAAAGTCAACGACCGTTAACACCCCGGAAATAACGTCGGAGACCGTAAAGTGAGCAAGAGACGTCGAAAGGACATAAAGCGGACGTAACTGCAAACACCACTTGAAGCAGTAAACGGTGAGTGTTGATGTGGAAGAATTAGCTGTTTAAGTTTGTTGTCGACCACCATGCTTAATACAGGTATAGTGTGTATGTTAGTGATGACTCTGGCTGCTGACGTAAGCAGCACGTGGTAGGTGGTAGTCTATACGGCCATTTAGATCCGCATGACGGATCGTGTGGTGGCCGTACGCTCAGATCGACACCAACTTTCATTGCTTGTCTAAAACCCACGATATAGAAATGGACTGTAAATCTCGAGTAAGCTAAATGTGTTAGATTTAGGATAGAAGTGATGGACATTAATTGGAGCGAAAGTCTTTAAACGGAGCTACTACAACGGCCAGAAAGTGTCAACAGCTCGCTAAGTCATCCAATCAATTCAGATAATGTCAGAGTTTCTCGTTAGCAGAAAATTGTTGGAAGAAGTTCGAAGATGCGTGCTGATAATATGCAGTTTTACGCTTGGTTGTATTGATATGGTAAAAGTTAACTGCTGTTATTCAGAACGGCAAAGTTGTGTATAGTTCATTATTCTAACAATTACTAGTTTAGTATAAAAATGTTTATTCTGCTTTAATGTTTTCTTTGTCCATTAAATGATAACGTTTAATTTAGTAATTGTATTCGTTTCTGATAACGTTTTAGAACTTAAACACAATATTTGCTATTCATTTGTGCATAAAAATTATTTATCAAATAATTTATTTTTGTAAACGCTCACGTTAAATTGAAAATGCTAATAAATTATTTAATATTTGAGCGAGTTTTGTTTAATGAAAAATGAAATAAGATATAACACGGAGAAAAATGAAGTATTGCTTCTTCTCATTGATTCTATGTTCTGAAAATATTCTTAGATAATAACAATAGATAAAAATATTTGTTCGAGTTAGGCTACTTCACGTTTCTTACAGAAATTTAACAAGGACACCACGCGACTTTGTTGTATTGCGTTTTGGTAGTTAAAATTTTTTAAATTATCATTAGCACATATAAATTATCTTTCGTTCCATCTAATCCATACATGTATATGTAAGAGCGTACGTGTATGGGTGTGTGTGTGACAGTGAGAGAAAAAGATATTGTGTGTATGTGATCAGAAGAAAACGGTTGCTGGCCACACAAGAAAGCAATCTCCTTACACTTGTCGTCCACACAGAGGCGATCCTTACATTCTCCCTGTGTCGATTGCTTGTTCTTGTGTTTTGTTCGTTTTTGCCACCTATTTTCCGTTAGGCGCGCGAAATGCAGGTACTTTTTGTCCCCTAAATTCTGTTAAGCGCGGTCAATTACGTCAGGAAGCACGGACGTTGTCACTTCGACCCCATTGCATCCCGAAAATGAAATCATAGACCTCTATATTTATTACATTTAAGGAATCCTCATCGCAAATAATGGAAAGTGGCAAAGTTTAATCAAAATCGATCGATCGAATCTTGAGAACGAACATGATTTTGTAAACCATATAGAAGAAGTTTGACAAACCCTCCGCCTCAAAAATAAATAAAATAAAATAAATTATTCGGAGACTTTTATTTTATTCATTTATTCTAAACAGAGGGGATGATAACATAATTAACATCTGTATAACAATAATTCTTTAATTCTACTTTTTTTATTTTGAGCATCGATTAAAGTAGTAATGGATGTTGCTATAGTTCATGTCTATTTAAAAGATATAGTGGCAAAGAATACTTTTTGAATAAGTAATGAAAGGAAACAGAGTAATGGAAATAAATAAACGACAAATACTTAATTAAGCATTGTTTTCGAGATTGTTCAATAGAAGAATATATATGTTACAGTCAAAACCCGTTTTTAGTTAGAACGCGTTTTAACTAGTTGAAACTAGTTGATACTGGACGTCTTTGTTAAAACCCGTTTTGTCTAGTTAGAACTAGTTTTAACTCAAATTCATTTTTGACTAGCAGTAAATTCTAGTTTTAACTAGACAAAACGGGTTTTAACAAAGACATCCAGTATCAACTAGTTTCAGCTAGTTAAAACGCATCTTAACTAAAAACTGGTTTTGACTAACATATAGAGTGATTCAGAGGAAGATGCCTATTTTTTGATATTTTCAAACGGTGACGTCAGATATTGTCATGTGTTTGTATAATGAATCGTTGGGCCAATATTGAGTGCGGAAAGCTGTAGTTGGCTAGCTACCGTTACCTCATTTTCTACATCTGAGAAGAATAAAAGCAAGATAAGAACGAAGTTTTTGTTGTGAAATGTTTCTAGAATCATTTTAAAACTAAAAGTTAAAATAAAATTTTTAAAAAAATGCTAAAAACAATTAATGTGTGAGTTAAAGTTCTAAAGTTTCCATTGTGAGCTACCGCCGATCTCGATCGGACATGCTAGAACACGTGACTCCCTAGGCACCTTACCCTGACAAATGGGAAAGATGCCACATTTTTCTTGGGATAACATGCCTAATTTTGTTAATTGAATACCAATATGCCTATTTTTAATAAATTTTTGTTTCTCGTTTTATTGCAGGATATGCATAGAAATTACATAGGGACTTCTCAAAAAGGTTTTTGGACTGAAAAAAGCTTTCAGCTAGCTATAGAGCACGTTAGAACGGGCGGAAACTTAACAATACTTATACTGCGCTGTTATACTTATTATGAAGTACTTTGTACTACATATGCAATAAATTAAATTTGGTTAAGATATTCGAAAATTAATTTTATGCAATTATATTTGTTATCTTACCCTAATGGCATTTGGCATCTCACCCGGATACTTAGGGTGAGATGCCTAAAATGCCAGACAGTAAAAAAGTCATTGCAAACACAATATACAATTATTTTTCATATACTCCAAAGTTTTATTTGAAAAACATGCTCAAGAATATGATATTTTCGTTAGAGGCCTCCAAATTATCGCTACAATTTCCTTCATAAGCAAAATGTTAGGCATCTTTCCCCGAATCACTATACATAACTATTTATTTCTCCCGAACATATTTATGTAGCTAAAATTAGTTTTAACTACTGGTAAAAGTTAAAACTAGTTTTATCTAAAATCAAAACATGTACAGCAGTAAATTAACTAGACAAAACCCGTTTTGCCTAGTTAGAACTAGAATTTACTGCTAATCAAAAATGAATTTGAGTTAAAACTAGTTTTAACTAGACAAAACGGGTTTTAACAAAGACATCCAGTATAAACTAGTTTCAACTAGTTAAAACGCGTTCTAACTAAAAACGGGTTTTCACTGTAACATATATAAATACAGTAGAGCATCGATTATCCGACTTAATTGGGGACTGGGGTTGGTCGGATAACTGAAAAGTCGGATAACCGAAAAGTATGAAAAAATACATTATTAGTATAGTGTATTAGGCCTGGTTTAAATACTATCCTCCCTTTCATGGTCGAGCCAGTGCTGCCAGCTAAAACATGCAAAAATTTAACAAAAATAATATTAAAGTAGCCAAGACATAACCAAATATTGTAGCGCCACATCACTAGCGGACATTTGAATTTGCCGACTAGAACGCGGTCGGTTAACCAATAAGTCGGTTAATCGGGGGTCGGATAATCGATGCTCTACTGTATATTTATATCTAGAACTATAAAATTATTTTCCATATAAGATATAGAGATAATTATAAAAATAAAACAAAGTTAAATATAAATTACATAGGATAATCGTGTTTAGTATAGATATTACGGCTAAAGCTCATGAATAGAATAAAGCTAGAATTAACCAGCTAACGCTAACTTATCTCAGTGTTTTTTTTGGGGGGGGTTAAAGTAAATGATAATCTGTTCATTTTCAACTTTATCCGTTTAAAGCGCGCTTTATCCAAGTCACAAGCGAATAAAACTGACATTATTTAAAAACGGACGGATAAAACAAGGATAACACTTAAAATTTGGACTGAATATAGGTGTTATCCTTTTACAAGTGTAAGTATTTCATTTTTTAGCTACTACGTGAATAATGAGAACAGCAATGTTACCGGGTCTGACTTATTGTCAGATTTTAAGCCAATTGGCGATATGACGACGATATTTTCTGATGAGTTTTTCATATCTATGATAAACTTATAAATTCTACTTGTAAATATCAGCACTGCATTATATTGATAGATACAAAATTATGTGTCGTAAAAGTCCTTTCGAACACACACAAGATCATGTAAAAACATACTGCGTTACTCGCTTTATTTAAGGTAAGTGCCACAAAAATATGAAAAAACGTTAAAATCTTCATCTGAGGATTTTCTATACCACTTTAGTTTACTAACTATTTTTTAGCTTATTTTCAACCGTATTTATTACTATGATTAACCCTTCTGGTATATGATATTTAAGATGTACTGTACTGTACAGTGTATATCAGTATTCTGTAAATGAACGCACAGGTACTTGTTTAAAGTTAAATCTACAATTTTCAGCTTTAAAACTAGAATATTTTTAGGTAAATTTGGTGATATTTTAATGAAAAAACTGGCAACATATTTGATCATTTCATTTTCTATGCAACAGAGACGTAATAAATTCTAGTTGATTTGAAAACAAAATTCCTTTTCTACCCATTCAACCCTTTTGTAACGATCTCAAATTATCTGGCTACAATAAGACTCTAATTTTTTTCCTTACTTCATCCATAACGGATTGGATAAAGCCCGTATTTTAAGTTTTCTTTCTTCATCCATCAGCTTTTAGATAATATTAGCTTAATCCGCTTATGAGTTAGATAAAGCCCGCTTTACATGAATAAAATTGAAAATTAATGGATACTTGCTTTAACCAAATAAAAGACTTAGATGAAGTTAGCATTATCCGTTTAATCCTAGCATTATCCGATTCACGAGCTTTAACCGTAATATATACCCACTAAGCAAATAATTGTATACTACTTACAGTATATTTAAATAAACTGAGAACTGTTACTCCTATTTAAAAACAATGTTGGATTAGATGTGATTTTAAAGTCAATATTTAAATTTGTATTTCTGATCATCTTGAAAAGAAATGATGTTTGTTTGAAGTCTTTTTTTCCTACAAATTTACTCGTTGGAAAGAATTATGCATCATTATTCTTGAAAACACAAAATGTAACGTTATAATTAATAATTCCATTATATATTTTTTATTTGTGTTTAATTTGGAAACAACAATTTAACATTTAAACAGACTATGTGTAAAATTTCTATTTTCTCTTGAGAATTGCTAATGCTTTTTCGATAATTCCTTATTCAAATTTCAGAAAAACTTATTTATTTAACGAAGGAAATTTTTGAAAGGTAAAACAGAATAATAAAATATTTACAAGAATGACATATGTAAATTTAGTTATCTGGTTTGACACTGATATGCAATGTTACAAGATTCCAAGACTATTTTGTTTATAACAAATGAGAACAATTTAATTGTCAGTTAACGAATAAAATATTTTCAAAAACTTTACAATGAACATGTATAAGATAAGAAAGACAAATTAATTTGTTTTAAACATAATACCTTCTCTAAAGTTTTAAATTATTTTGATGATGTCTTATTTGAAAATTAGAAAGACTCGAAACTTTAGAAAAATTCCTAAGGCAATTTAGAATCACAAAATGTAAATAATCAATTTGATTCTCATAACTTCCATTGTTGAATGCCTGGTTTTAAATTGAGTGCCATGTCAACAAGATAACAAAACACGTTCACCACACTTGTACCTCGTTATAAGAAATATGTCCACTACAGATGCGAAGTGTCTGAAACACTTTTGCCCGAAGGTAGATGGAAAACAGCTTTTCCAATTCTTGTTTTCCTACTAAATTTATATATTGAATACAATTTAATAATATTTAGTATCTGTGACAATAAAACTTCTGAAAAGTTTTTACTTCTCGCATTATTAATAATTCGAAGTATTATTTTTATTTTCAAACAATTTTTTTTTGAGTTTTCCGGATGCAGTTTTTGGCTGTAAAACACGAAAATAAACAAAATGTTTTCACAATTGTAACAAAAAGTTATTGCCCTATACATCCACATTTGGAGTATTTTGTGTTGTTTGTGGGTATGGTCAGGTAACTACCTGTCAACAAATGTCAATCAGAAGGTAAGACATTCTTGTAATTGCATCACAGTCCACTCAGTGCTTCACCCAAGGGGCATTTTTCCTCTGAACTACAACTAAGTAGTGTTGTTCAAAGTTAAACTCCAGGGAGTAACTGTTTCTTTTTCTTCTATTTTTTCCAATCGAATTATCCCCTTTTGATCCATTAAGTTTTTGAATACTATAGGTAAAAAACAAACTTATTTATAATTTATTCAGCAAAAATTACATATTTAAAAGAGATTATTTTTGTAAATAATATAATTGTATATCTAAATATACTTATATAAAACTAGAAATTTAGTTAAACAGTTTTTGTATAACCTATAATTACAGTAAAATTATTCTAGCTAATTTAATGTTTTATAATTACTAAAATTACATAATAAATTGTAAATATCAAAAAATATATAATTAAATCTACGAAAAGTTATATAATAATTACATTTTTTAATCCAAACCATTTAACATAATTCAATCTATAATTTTTCTAATAAGAATTATGTCAATAATTTATTTATAAAAATAGTTTATGCAATATTTATTTATAGAAAAAATAATATTCTAATACTATGCCTAACATATTACAGTATATTACCTGTTTTTCAAAATAAAAAGGTGAGGAGGGGATTTCTGTGGGTAGTTTAAGTTAATTATAGCAGAATATTTGCTAAAAATCACGAAAAGCAAATAAAGAAAGTCAACAAAAGCTAATTTTTGTTTTTTTCTCGATGTATTATTGAATCTAAAATTGAATTTTCAGCATTTGTATCTTGCACAGTACATTAACTTTCATAAGAGAGAATATAAAGTTGATACGTTCGCTGATATCAGAATTTTTTACTAAAATATGGTGTCTTATATATTACTGTTAGGCCTATGTACTAGTTGTTAATTTATTAAACAGTATCGAAATGAAATATTAAAAACATTACTTAACAAAGACAGCACATATTGGTAAAGAATAAAGAAGTGAGCATTTATAAAACGTCTATGAAGAAACTCATTTAGTCACCTGGTTTGTCTACGATACAAAAGGAAGAAAGAAGCAATCAAGAAATGTGCTTTCAACAAAAACAACAATCTCCCGAAACTGAAGAGGAGCTAGTTACACAGAAAGCCCATTAACTTCATGAGATATAGGAGTAAACACTGGCAGATACACGTCCAAACAAGGTCTAAAATACATCGTCTCGTACCAAGCTACATCGTGTTCTTCCATAAGATGTAATGTTCAATTTTAATATCATGAATATCATAATATCAAGAATTATTGCGGAACTTAATTGTCATCGATGTTAAATTCATTTCTCAATATGGCAGGAACATTCATATCCGCTCAAAGATGCCCTTTTAGGCTATACTTAAGGACAAAATGAATAGAAATGCTTCCAACTCGGAATATAAAGTAGAGAAATATGCCTGATTTTTATTGATTCTTTCAAATAATATAAAATTAAACCAAATTACAAATGTTGAATACTGTTTTATATGCAAAAACCGCTGTATAGCTTCATTCAGATGATCTTTTTTTGCAGAGATTAATTATTTTTTCGATATTGTTAAAATATCAAAATTGTTTTTAAAATTAAATATAATAAACTTAATTCAAATAATAAAAATTAATTTAATTATTAGGTTTTTTTTTATCGTAGATATTCTCAAATAAACACTATCAATAAAAGAGATAAGAGTGAACGCCTTGCATATAAAATGCTATAAATAAAATTGTTCTAAGTAAATTTAAGATTTATTATTTATAATTTCAAACAGTTTAGAATTACTTCTTCAACATAAAATTTTACTTTCGAGTTAAAATAAAACAAGAATCGACTAAACTAATTGTAATTCTTAAGGCTCTTACTCGATTGAATTTTCTCAATTTCGTTTCACGCTTAAGTTTTCTACTGATAAAAATTAAATAGTTCCTAATTTTTTCTATATTTTATAGCGATAAAGTTTACTAAATAAATATTTTTCTCTAAAATTTATTTACTAACATTTATCATTCTTTACAAAAACAAAATTTAAATAATATTTATAAATACTTCGTTCGTTTTACTAAATATTAAAACATGTATAGATATTTTAATTATTTCCGCAAGAAAAAAATAAAAATAAAAACCAAACAATGATGTAAAAATGCAATAAGAAGTTTGCCGCTCAAGCAATATTGTTATTTCACTTAAACCCGATCTGTCAAAACATCGACTGTCTTGTCCAGAATAATACATCTTGAGAGAGACGGGTATGATAAGTCATAACGTTTGACCCACTAGGGGAAGTAAAGGGGAAAACGCTTCAGAATCTATTTCTGGATGAAGCTCCACGTTGTCATGACAACGTTGCATCACCTCCACCTGTCTCCCTTGTCAAAACAAGGCGGGGACCAGTCTGCACGTAAACAGCATTTTCGGTTTTCTTTTTATTTCCTTTTTTTTCTATTTTACTTTTATTTTTTCCCTCCTTGGGTCAACGTTTTTGTTACAAATTTGCTAAGAGATCTGCATAACTTTTAAGTAAAAAAATAATAATAGAAATAAAAATAAAATTAAAAAAGTATTTTTTTTTCTTCTTTTCCTTCTCTTCAATATTATAGGATCAAATTCATTTTAAAAATATTTAAATTATATTTTATATTTAAATCTTCCATGCATTACAATTACTGAAACATTTCATTTTTTTCCAGCTAATAATAAAAAGATGTAAGAAGTAGACTCAACTATGAATGCAAGTGAAATTTTCTAACAATGAATTTTAAGAAAACAAAAATGAGACTCTGTATAAAAAAATAATAATAATATGAAAAAAAATTTCAGTAGGATATTTTTCGTTTTTAAAAGATACCATTTATCATTTTCTATTCATTTTGAGACTTTTGAAAATAAATTTTATAATCTAGAAAACTAGAGAATTTTTTCTGGGTAAGATATATACATATACAAATGGTTCAGAAAATGAAATAACTTATGAAAATAGCAACAGTACAATAAAGAAAGCGAGAAATGAATTGGATAATAAGTAGTTTTCGTGAAAAACATAAAAATAAGTTGAATAATGGAAAAAAAATTCGACTGGAAATGTTTATCAAAGTGATTATTTTCTTGTGTATATTATTAAAAGTTCTTCGAAGATAGATATTAGTGAGAAAGTTAGCAAAAACCATAAGAAAATAATGTATTATTAATTGTGGGAGTCATTTCTTATTCAAGCCATTAACATTCTTATCTGAAAGAACAGCGGCAGTCAACGATTCAGTCCACCTCAACACCTACACATAGCATACATATACATACATATTGCTAAAGAAAATCCTGACAAGAGGAGGAAACGTCTTCAGCCATCTGTTTACGCTTATGGAAGAGAGGAAGCAGAAAGACATTAGCATGACGTCCGTGGTACAAGGAGAAGAATCGATAGACGAGCATAATCACGTCCCAAATATCCTGAATTATACATCTCCGTCAAAGCGACAGGGTTTGGGCGTCTGACTAAATCCTCGCAACAAGGGACAACTGGTTCTAAAGTTTGTACCCTAAAAATATAGTTTCATCCAAGACGCCTTTACTTCGACTACTTACAATGAAGACACGTTGAAGTGGGTGTTATCTTTAATTCGGTAACAAGCAGAGAAAAGTTTTTTCCTTGTTTTCTATAGCTGTTCTGTTGTTTTCTTTGTCTGTCAAGTACTGAGATACTTATTTGTCAGATTGTAACCTTCCAATTATTGTCAACTTCTTACAATTTTGAAGTTTCTTTAACAATTGTAAAATTTCATTATGAAAAATCATTTTGTTTTAAATCTTTTGTCTTATATCTGTTCATTGTATGCTTTACAGAATAAAATTAATTTCTTTTCTTTTAGCTAAACAAAGCACAACGCCTCAATTAACACACAAAAAAAATGTTTCTTTTCAAATTTTTTATAAGTAGTATGTTATAAGCAGGTAAATAGAATGGATTTACGAATTTATTAAAAAAGAATAAAAAAATTTATAAAGGTAATTAAGAAACTTTAAAGAACTTATAAAAATATTCTTGCCATAAATCACAATATAATAGCTGAATAATTAAAAAATAAGTATAACTCATCGTCTTTATATAACATAGAAAAATAGATTCTCAGTGGCATGTTATCCTAAGGGCAAAATGGTGCCTCATCAATATGGGCCCCACGAAGCTACAACACGCTACTGAAGAGACTAAATATAAAAATTTACTCAAATTCTATTCGAAAATAGAGAAAATTAAGCATTAATTTCATGTAATAAAATTAAAACTAAAATAAATGTAAACTTTTATAATAAATCGCAGCTTTAAGCAAAGGAAAAATAATTAAAATAAGAATAATGAAAATACAGTATAGTTAAAAAAAACTAGTGAATGTAGGATCGATAAAAAAACGATAAAAAAGGGTAAAAGATGCTCAGAAAAGGCATGGAAATATTGCACTTAATTCAATTGTCGCAACAGGCCATAGTAAAAAGCTAGTAGTTGATGACTTTTTATTGATTAGTATTAGTTTAAAAAAGCTCTCAAGCATCCGGATTCGTTAAAAAAACATGATTTTACACTTTTATTATAAGTTATAAGAGATAGAAAATATGCCAATATTGTATAATTCGTAATATGACGAAAGTATAATCGTCTATTAATGAATCAGTTATCTTCTTTCGTGAGTTAATAGTTTGAAACATCTAATAACAAGTTTATTGACATATAACACATAAAACTGCTGTTTGTGCAGATTATCTCTCAAGGTTACTGCCGATTTCTGACAATATAGCACTAAAAAAAAAAACAGCATGGATTGCAATCATCTTCAAAGTAAATATTTCATATACGAAAGGCAAGTTTGCATTTTACTGCTTCTTTCTCTAATCCTGAGTTATTGACGAACATCTCATCCGCTAAGTTTTTCACGCCAATTAATATGAAATAATAAAAAAAAATTGTTTATTGTTTCTTTCGATTGTTGCCATTTTTAAGTTCAAATTTCTTTCAAAATTTTAGAAAAAAAAAAAATAGAAAAAGAATTTTTTGAATAAGGAAAGGAATTCTAGTTAATACAAAAACATAAAAATGATATAAATGTTTATCTCTCAGAAAATTAGCTTAAAGGAAAGAGTGATGTAAGATGCAAGTATGATGAAATGAAAAATTTAAAGGTTGAAGAACATTTGAAAAAAGTAGTAAATACATTCTCAAATTTAATATTTATTAAAATTTAATATATTCAAAATGCTGGTTATAATAAAGAAAAGATAACAAATTCTGAGAAAAGAAGAAAGTACACAAAATAATACAGATTTTTTTGTTTGTTTTTTCCTTTTTAAATAAAATTTCTAACTTGAAAAATTGTGAATGATTGATAATGTCTGAGAAGTAATAAAGGATAACTCATCATGAATCATTGCATATTTGTTAATAAAAGATTATTAAAACTCTCCATACTTTTGTATGATTTCGTAAAAAAAAAATTTCATATAACGGCAAAAAAATCTTTTAAAAACAAAATAACTTTATTAATGTAGAAGAAGGTTTTTAAAAATCAAAACATAGTTTATAAAAATAATTAAATAGTATTTTTTTTTAAAGTATAAGTTGTTGAAACATTTATTATTGTTTTTTATGTAGCAAACTTATATTATTTATGTAAAAATTCGCGTATTAAATTATATTTTTGCAAGTTTGAATAATGAAAAGATGAAATATAAATTGCAAATTTTATCGGAATCGTTTAATAATTAATCAAATTTTTCAATGATTTTCTCTTGAAATATTATAAAATTATTTATAAATAAATAAGTCGTGTCGTTCTTATTTATTCCTTTATAAGAAAAAAATGTAATATCACTGTTTATGACATTGCTTTGTCCTTTATTCATTTACTTTTCTGTTTTCTTTATGAACAGATCAAGTTATAGCTACTCAATACCTAGATGTAATGTGAGAAAGGAAGCTATAAATCATCTGATCTATTTATATATGATGAAATGCCATCGATGAGATGTTTACTCTCCGACATTAACATTAATATAATGCATTTCAATAAATTACACCAATCATTGTAACAATTTTATACACGCGTAGGCCTAAAATGTAAATATTTCATATATAAAAAATATAAATTTGTAAATTTAAAAATCTAATGAATTTAAAATATTTTTTGAAACTTCCGGTGTTAAATCATCTTCCTATAATGTTAAATATGTTAAACTAAACATTATGCAAATGTTAGATGTATTCCATTTATGGGTTAGATTTTATGTTCGCACATTCATTCTTGATTGTTCTCTTAGCTATAACCCAGAAAAGATTTGTTAGACGAGCAGACGGAGTCGAAGATCACCTCTAATGGGGCATGAAGTGCCAAGATCACGTGATCGGAATGAGAAATTCGGAATTCCTCTCTTCAATATGGTCATCACGTAACTCGAATAGAAAATATTATAGGCGAGAAAGAGGGATAAAATTAAAGAATTACATTATATAAATATAACATTAAGAATTTATTAAAGTAGGAAAAAAGGTTCTTTAAATATTTTTTGTTTCGTAAACGGTCTTTATTCTTAATTTAGAAAAAAAATTGTTTACGTCAGTTAATATATTAGTTTAGTTTAAAATAAATATTTAATTAACTTGTTGAAATTTAAATTATGCTCTTGAAAAATTTGTGATATTAATTCTTTATTAATTTATAGTAAACTATTAATTTTGAATTCATTTTAGAAAGTATTTAATTAGAATAACAATAAATTTTATTTTATATAATTAACTAAAATATAATATTTATAAAATGCTAAAGTTTATATTAAAGTAATTTTATATAAATTATTGAAAAATATACATATAAAAACATGAATGAACAGATCGTATTATAGTTTCTGAAAGCGTATATTGACTTGTTTATACGTATTAAAACTATTACTTAAACGAAGAAGATCTACTTAATTTAAAGATTTTACACGTATTAAACACAAATAAGCCTATATAACGAATACGTGTACAGAATATTGCAGATAAGTATATAAATTCATATTAGTTATAAAAAGATGGTCCTTCATATATTCGTAACAATTATCTGTCAATTATATATATATAGAAATCGTACCTTACTTTGGAAATAGATGGTAGGAAACAAGAAAAACTTACAAAAACATTTTTAAAATTTAAACTATCCTTTGTATATATTTTAATTTTATATCAAATATCCATGTTACTTCTACACTTACATTGTACAAACACATTTGTATTAGTATAATAATAAAAGGAAAGCAAATATAAATGCTATTATAGTTAATTTTAAAGCTAACAATAGAATGACAATCATTTTTATATTATAACCATACGTCTCTTTTCATAGAAACCATATTAAAAAGATACTGTAACACGTAATTTAAATCACATTGTTTATTCTTTATAAATATTAATAAGTTTATTATAATTTTAACATAGATATAATTGTCTATTGAAAGTTATAGATGAAATAAATTTTAACAATTATTAATTAAATTTATATACATATATAGAAAATAAATTTATTTCCCAAATATTTCATTAACAATTAACTTCGAATAGTATTTACATTTTACAGATTTAAATATTTGAAAATATTTTTTCCTTAAAATTATATCAAACACTTAAATGACTTCATTAAAATTTTCTTTTCTAGTCTTGCCTTTAAAAAAAGTCTTATCAACAGTTAAGAGTTTTAGAAATTTAATTTAATATATCAATTTCAAGGAATAAAAGAATACATTATAACGTTTAACAATTCAGCAAAAGAAAAAACAAAATAAAAACACGAAAAAGTTTGCAAGTCGAATAACAGCAAACATAGTTTAAGAAAAGGGGTATTGGAATTCTGCCAACGTTTAAAACAATTATTTCTCTCTGCCTATAATGGAGAAGTATAGTTTACTTTTTGTATTCTACTAGTCCACCTCTGGGAAATAAATTCCGTTAGAAAAGCAAACATTCGAAAAATATCTTGAAATATTTTTACAAAGTTTCATTTCTCAATAATTTCAAAAATAAAAAAATTAAAAAATTTGCTTAGTCGATTTATATTATACTTTTATTTATTATATTATTCACGTTAACTGTTCCGTCGTCGTGGATAATGTATAATAATAAAATTTAATTTTACTAGTGAAAAACTCATTAAATTGCTTTTCTAGTGCCGACTTAAAAATAGAAATATTGATTGAATGACCTCATATCGGTAATCAAGGAGAAGCTGGCAATTAAAATATATGTATATATATAAAAAAGACAAAACGTCATGTAAACAAGAAGAGACAATCAGTCAAAGCCCTAAGATAGATCATCTAAAAACAAGGAATTCCCTTCACAACAAACTGCGATTAAAGTAGAACAAACTGAAGTACATTAGTGAGATTAGGCTGGTAGGTGAACTGTGACCAACTTTAGACCCTTCCTAATTAACAGAACACTTTAGGGAAAGCAACATTGGAAGGAGAAAGGATAGCTACCATTATTTAAAAAAACCAAATAAGTTTCTCCTAATAGATATAAAGACTCGAAGCGTTAAAAACATCGGTAGTCATTTCAAAATTTTGATCCGTAGTTTAAAAAAGTAGCGATTAAACTCCCAAATAAACTTTTAAATAACATTAAAAATATGTCATCTCCTACAAATTAATTTAACAAATTACCCAAAGAGTTATTTTTAATCTAACAGAATTAATATAATTAAGATCTAATTTTATTAATAAGTCTAATCGCTGGACTATTATGTAACAAGCTGAAGTATTGGTAAAAGTCGTTATATGGGAGAGGCAATCTAAAGCTGAAAATTTTTTTTTCTAATAACCGATCCATTAGTGTTGAATAGCGCTGTGACGAATTCATTAAAGGATAATAATGATCTTAACGGCTTATATTTCACAAGAAATCACAGATTTGAAACAACACGAGTGTTGATTCAATGACGCGAGAAATTTCGGCATCATCTGGTCCATCTGAAGACCTCTTGATGATAACTTCGGTCCATTTCCTTTCAACGATCGAACCAATTCGGAATGACAGAACATTTGTTCTACCATTTGGAAATGTTCTAACGACTTTCACACTTCCAGATTAGCAACGTGGGAAAAATAAACTGGTGACAAGGAACTGGTAAGCTTGTTCTTAGTTAACATCTTTTCTGTAATTCCTCCGACGATGATTATCTTGCACGAAACTTTTACCAATCACAACATCCCCGAGGAGCTATCAAAATTTATGTTGTCATTTGAAAAATTTTATCGATAATTTGCCTAGTTTTTATAGCTTTTCAATAAGGTGTAATATAGAAGGAGTCAATAATATCCCCAAATGAATATATTTATTCATAATAAACTAAAACGGAAGTTTGTTTTCCATACTCAATATGTGGCACCATACACAGATGTCTGCAAGAGACAGATGCTCGGTTGCTATGAAATATATATATATTTTTTTATTTGCTACACAGCAGGAAACTCTAAGTCACTTAAAAAAAAGAAACAAAATAAATAACGTTTATTTACTGATATATTTTATTTTTATTTTGAAAAGATAATTCTGAAGAACGTTTTAATAATTATTACAAATTTTTTGATGCAGTGTTCGTATCTAACTATTCCGTTTTATTTATACGAGATCTCAATGTGATAGCCATTTTTTCTCGTTCGAAATAAAATAACTGCATATAAATCAACTATATTAATATATACTGTATATATTTATTTATTTTTATGCATATATTTCGTCTTCTATATAGACTTACATTACATACATACATATATAATATACGTATTTTAGATAGATACGAATAAAAAAAAATACACATATATATATATATGTATATATATTATAAATTAATAATTATTTTATTTTATTCCATTGTCGTGAAAATGAAGGAAATGTAAAAAAAAAATAGTTATGTATTTTTCCTCTTTATTACACTAAACATTATATTCATTGTTCTACATATTTGTGTGTACTCTAAATTTAGTTATATGTAACTAGTTTTAAATATTTACTTTAAGAGAAAGCTTTCTTTTGTCTCAAAGTTTACCGTTATTATGTTGATAAAACGATACCCATCACATCAAACTGAAACAATTTTGTGCAATGAAGTGTACATAAATGCTCCGTTGTCCTCGAGAGGTTGTGGACGATCTTATCAAGGCTATCTTTGCACAGCATAATGGCTAAAAGCCACTCCGATCACGTGACAACGCTGATGGATAGGGTATTGTGATAACCAACTCTCCTATCGCCCGTTGGGAAGAGGCTGAGCTGTGACGTCACGTCAGAAGACGATTAAAGTGAGTGCACCGCCATGTCAGATGGGAGACTAAATAGAGAAGGGCAGAAGAATATTTCTCATACATTATGAACGCTTTCAAATGACGAAGAGAAACAGTTTAATACACTTTATATTAATGTCATCGAATTTATTTAATAGCATTTTAGAAAAAAAAAGTTATTAATGTTTAACATTAACGACGAAAATTAAAAGTTTGTGATATCGGAATATAATGTCTACATTACAAAAAAAAAAAAAAAAAATTAAATGTATGCAAGAAAATTTATAAGTTTTATATAAATTACGTAGTAAATTAATTTAAATTTAAAAAAATTGCAAATTTAATGCAGTTAACAGGACGAAAATTGATTAATTTCGATAGAAGAGACGAAACGAAAACACAATTAAAGATATTAAAGTACAAACAATCTTCATTTCGGGCTCAATTTGCAGAAGAAGAAAGTAGACAATACAAAATAAATCAAAGTTAATTTGGTCCAAATCGACAGAGCGTATATTAGAAAAGATTCTACAAAAGTAGATCCAATAGCAAAACGGTGAATGGAGTTCAGGCAGTTCTTGAAAACGAAACTGTAGCAGCTGAAGCAGAACTCAATCAAAATCTCATCAAAGGTGTCTTTAACTCGACCTCGGAACCAGCGAGGAAAGACGACAAAACAGAAGAGGGAATTGTCTTTCCAACTGGAGACGAATTGGCAAAAAACGACAACTGAGATTTATGTGCAATAAAAGCACACCCAGTATCTAAAATCGGTTGTTACAAAGGACATGTAATACCCGCATTTATTTGGAACCAGTATTTTGGTTCTTGTCAGTTCGAAATGATGATTCCGTTTGCTTGTCAAAGCTTACGTTGACAGAAACAAGAAATATTTATCTTCTTGTTTTCATCCAACCATCCGTAATTTTTATCCATGGCGTCGAAATCTACGAAAAGACAAGTTATTTTGTATTTCCTTCTTTACTAAGATGCGAACCGAACTTTACGTTTAGAAACTTTGCTCCAACAAAGCGGAAAACTCTCGGCTAGAAGTAAATAAACTTCGAATAAAATAAAAAGTAAGAAACTAAATTCCATCGATTTAACAACGGAGAGGAGAGGCAAAAAAAGATATAAATTCGCATGTGAGAAGAATTGCAAGAGTTTTGTTTCGGCTCTAAAATTTCGATAATAAAACGCATGGATAACGACACATGCAATCACGAAATTCTCCTTCATTTTACTTCTATTAGTTCGCTCCAAATTATTATATTTTAACACAAATTTTAAATAAATCCATTAATGCATATCTTTACTCTCGTTTTCTATAGAGCTTCAACTGATCTATTAATAAATGAGAATAATAATAATAATTATTATTATTATTATTATTACTGAGTCGTGTAGAATTAAAGCCAGAATTTTTATTATTTAAACTTTAAAATAAGTTTTTAGGTCTTCGTTAATAATTATCACACTTAATACTACTTTCATATATGTGAAAAGTCCTAAAATTTTAAAATTCTAAACTTCTAACGGAAAAAACAAGATTAAATGAATATTAGTGCAAAAACTCTTCATTTTTCATAATATTCTATATCATTTTTTACAAGGAATATCGAAGATAGTTACTTAACCTGTCAACAGTATGCAGTTGATTACCAAAGACTTCCTCTTTACCTGTACTTTCTATTTATACATTCTTTGCTTTATATCAAGAGATTAAAGTTAAATTTCCTGTCGGAATCCCAACTTTTAAAAATGGATCAAAATCAGTTTTTATACTTTCTCGCTATTAATTCAGATAAAAAAAATATATTAAATAATTTTAAAGTTACAAAAATATTCAGCTTTTTTTATCGTTGAAAACTAAATGATTGTATTAATTTCTATAAAGTGTTCTTCTTCAAATAAATCTTATGTTTTCACATTTACTTTTCTTAAAAATTATACAAAATTTCATTGTAGATTAAATAAATACAGAATGGCGACTTGTTACAAATTTATTGATAAATTTGTAGTTTGTAACAAGGTGTAACGAGCTATAGGCATATTATACATATATATGTGTGCGTGTGTGTGTATGTCAGCTTACATAAAAGTTTGCTAATACCTTATCGTGATTCTAAATCGATGAAAAGTTGTTAAAAGAAATAAAAGTAGATAGAAAAAGAGAAAAAAATATCCACTTGTGTGTGCAAACCTAGTTTTAGTTTAAACAGAAACGGAGAGTTCCATTAAGCTAATGTATAACGTTTGTCAGTCATATTACAGTTCATCAGTTTTGTTTAAATACGTGTAAGATTGCTTCCTATCGTCTTTTCTAGCACGCTGCTGTTTTTCTATCAATATATTTGTCTATTAAATAAAATTTTCAAATACTCTTTTACTTCTACGTAAAATCCTTTGTTAGATGTAATTGCATATTGATTTCTCGACAGATAAATTTACAAATTTCTAAGACAAAATTTGCTCTTTTACTGTAATAACCATATTCATGCGTAGTATAATTCCATCTTCTTTCTTATCGATGTTCTCGAGTTTTCACCGATTTTTAACAACGTTAGATTGTAAGGGCGATGCGATAACATTTTGCATAACAAATTTGACTAGCTCCAAACATGCTGTCGACAATGATAACTTAATTATGGTATGCGACAAAAAGAATAGCACGGCTACAAGAACAAAATACGGCCGTGTGCATTAGACTGAATTGAAGTAGTTGGTGTCTCAGCAATGATTTAGAAGCTATTTCACACTCTCTTCTTCGACTAACACGAAGTAACATTCTAGTCTTGACAACTGGATATCCGACAGACCCCCACTGCCACCATGTATTATACATCCTAGAATCTCTTCTTTCTAGCATCCTCTCTTCTCTTCGTCTTTCCAAGCGTCAACTTACCTCATCCATCAACGTTGCTAGGGTTACGACACCTTAGTCGTAACAACAGACGATATAGGATGGTGGATTATTGAAGATGCTCTATGGTAGTTTTCAAACTCATCTATGTTTCTGTGTCACATACGATAACTTCCAGTTTGTTGACAACTACAAATTTATTATTTTAGTGGATTAAATAATGAAAACCATACTTTAAACTGTAGTAAAGTTTATTATAAAAGTTTTTAGTATATGTATTCATTTTAATTTGAAATTTCAACTAAAGTTTTTAATGTATTAATGTATGTAAATCGGATATTTTCAGCATAGGTGTCCACTAAAATAAAAACGAAAATTTAGAACAAGAGATGTTAATATTTGGAGTTCGAAACACAGTAATTTTAATTAATTAATTCGATTGATTAGCATCAATAAGAAAAACAGACGTCAGCATCTTTGATCATATCTTAATATTCAAGTTCAGGATCACGAAGATAAAGTTATTTTATACATAAAAACTTAAATAAATAATATAAAAATTTATTATTTATAAATCGATTAACCGTAGAAAAATCCAAATATTTGATAAAGTAGAATTTAAAAATGAAAAAAATTTTAAAGAATTTTTAGTTGAATGGAAACTTATATTAGAAGATTGAAAATTTTTCAACACATTTTATCTTTTAACACTTAAATAAGATTTGTTTGCAGAGATTTGTGTTTAGAATCGAAAAAGATTTTATAGAGACAAAGCCAGGTATAGAAGTAACAATATTTCATTTCTTTTCCTTCATACTCAAGGGCCATTTATTCCCACTTCACGCAGAAACAGGAATGAAGAGAGAGCAGTTTTGTCGCGCTGTCGTCACTACAATATTAGGGCCAGATTCCTTTCATGTTTATTCTATATTACTCTGGGAAATTAAATTCGTGCCTACATACATCGTCGGGGAAAATTTCGAATAAATCCAACAAGCTTTGGAATATTTTATTGTTTATATCAATATTCTATAGAAAAATAGTAGTTTCTTCTCCCGGAAATATTCATTCAAACATATTTGTAAGCAGTTATTGATGCTAAGTTATTACTTAGAAATGTATTCATTAAAATTCTTTATTATTTTAATTAGTTTTTCACTAATATGAATTCACGTAATAAAAATTCAGGAAGTAAGAATCAAAACATTTACGTTTTTAAAATCCAGAAAGGGAGATTTAAACATCAAAACGTTAAATTTGTGTTAATATGAATTATATTTTGTAAACTAAATCACTTAAAATTGTTGATTTGGCAAATTATGAACTTTATTAATTCTAATTTAATCTTTTTTAAACAGTTTAAAGTACAAAATTCCGTTATTCGAAAGCAATTAATAAAATTAGAAGACAATTTACCATAAAAATATTTAATACGTTACTGCTAAAGCAATGTTTGCTAATAGAAAAACAATATTTAAAAGTGATTTTTTTTAACATTAACTTATAACTAATTTCTGGAAATTTTCTAAATATAGTTTCATACGATTAAATGCACTAAAAAATAACATGTTTTACATAATTTATAACCTTAATTATTAATGACAGACGTATAATTTATTTTCAATGTAAGTGAACTAAGTAAAACAATAGCTCATATATTATAATTGAACCAATTTTTCCTGCTAGAAAGATGATAAAGCTGCAAGTATTTTTTTAAAAAATACTTTTATTATGTTAAATTTAAAAAAAAAATTAGCGTAAACTTACTCAAATATAAATTTTATCATCAGTTATATAAATATATACCGTATAAATTATTATTAAACGTAAGAAATGAAAGATGATGTGATGAAGATTTTCCTAATCACTAGCGTTACTGTATTTATTTAAAGGAATGCGATAAAAATTTTATCTAAACATGTTTGTTCATTATAAATCATCTTTGTATTACATTAAAGCAATTAGAGTATAATCATTTTGTCAGTTTTGATGGATAACCGCAAATCTTTTCTAATATTAATCTATTTGAATTTATAGCTAATATATTAATCTATATAACACTACCATTTAAGAATTATTCGTGTTTGTTCTGAATGCGAAAAAAAAGAAAAATGCGAGAAGAAGAAAAATTGTTACAGTATTTCGTTTCCGAGGTAACACAGATTAATGGCGAAAGGATGTCCTAACAGTGACTATCCTGTGATGGCGAAAGACAGTTTCGCTGGTCTGAATGAAATATTACTTCCAACGCCTTCCTTTACTTTCCTATTTTTATTTTTCTCCACATTCTTTAGTTTTTATATAAATAAATATGTCTAATATTTATCTCCCGAACAATTAATTTCTGAATTAAATGTATACGAAGCATTTCTTCCAGTTTTTTCCTCCAATAAAATTATCATTAATTTGTCTAAAATAAAGAATTTTATAATATGTTTAAAATGTTATTTTCGTGTTTAAGAAGTCATTTAATAAGTTTTAAAGTTAATTTAAGGTTTAAATGCTTAAAAAACGAAACAATTTTTAAGTAATTATAATTAAAAATTGCTTTCTTTTATCTACTTCTATTCAATATATAAATATATATATAAAAAAGAATTCTATAAAGAAAGAGGTAAAAAATTCTAGTTAAATTTGATGGACAGTTTATTCGATAAAATTGAATTGATGTGAATTCAAGGATGTTTAGAAAATTAATTAAGAACTGAACTGATAAAATGGACTGGATGAAACAGGACGTATTCTCCCCCTTTTTTTAATGAATAGTTTTATCCAGTGATAAATATTTAATGTAGTATAATGAGTAGTAGCTTACTATTTATCATCTGAAATGATGCTTAATGTACTTCGTATGCAGATGAAATTATGATAAAATCCATAGGTCTACAAGAGATAATGTGTCTAAAGTATAAGGTACATTTATATAAGTGAATAGGATCGAAAATTGAACTCTGTGTTGATATTTAGAAAAGTTTCGATAAGAAAATAACAGAAAACATAAAAATATACACGTCTAATGTACAGTACCTGTACGTACATGTTATTTACAGAAATCGGCTTGTAATGTAAAAGTAATATTACATGTAAAAGTGATTAAAATATTAAATTAATTTAAATTATCCAATTAATTGCTAAAGATAAATTTATTATTAAAATATAATTAATGTGCAGAAATTTTAAAATAATCTTTAATACTTTAAAGATTTTTTTTTTTAAAGCGTATCGTCGACAATTTTGTTTACATTAAAGTTTAAAGAATAATTATTTGAAAAATTTGAAAATAAACTTCTACAATTTTCCAAAATATTAATTAATTGAAGTGAAAATTTAATACTAGAAATTTTTATTAATCAAATTTGTTTTATTTTTAACCAATGCTAAACTGCTTAAAGTACATTCATTAATGAAACCATTTCTAATTCCTTCTAAATCCGAATATTTAGAAAATAAAAACATTTGGAAGGAACTTCTTCCGGAATAATTCAGCTTTGGCAAAGATGCAGATGTGATGGAGTGAACTTAACAAATCTTCATTATAGACTGTGATTTGCATTGGTTTGCTCCCGTTTATCCCTTAACATCCGTTTCTCTGCCAACTCGATACGTTTCACCGATAAGAAATACGTTTCTTTTAAATCTTACGAAACGAATTTCAAAATTAAAAAAATAATTATCACATTTTTAATGCTAATTTTTAATCAAATTTTCATCAATTTTTTTAAAGTTATTCTTTGTAATTATAAATCACTTCTTTAAAATCAAATTTTCAGATCAAATATCTTAAAATGTTTTATTAAAAAATATTTTTTATTCCCTCAAATATAATTATAAATTTAAAAATGTGAAAAATGGTAATTTAAGACGAAACATCTCTATAGACTAGAAAACTATTAAAATAAATTAAAATTCGCTTTAATTAACGATTATGATCATTAATATCGTGCATAAAATTTATTAAATATTTAACAAAAATCGTATAACTTTTTTTTAAATAAATAATATATAAATATAAGAAGAAAGAGTTTTAGATGACGACAGCAAGAAATATTGACAGGTTAGTGAAAGAAATAACCGGTAAAAATTACAATCGAAGAATTGATAGGATATATATATATATATAAACACAAGTCTATATTAATTTAAAAATAAGCTTCGATAGAGTAATACATAAAAACTTTTTAAATGGAAAAATATTCGCATCAGTCGACTGAAAACATTTTGGTTCAAATTTCTCTTTCAGATTGATGATCGGTTAGAGTATTTCATTTCTGGAAAAAATGGTCAAATAGGGGTGGAGGGGGAACATCCAATAGCAATTTTGTAATCGAAACCATCTGTTGTGTAGTCGTTACAACTATTTCCTATTTTATCGACAATAGCTTTCCTAAATTATCGAATGCCCAAGCCAGTGGGGCAATTTTTCGGTACATTGGGATACAATCTTATACTGACTCTGGCTTAGTGTGTAACTGATAGTTCTCGTGTCCCTTTGCGTCATAGACGACAGCTGTCAAATATTTGAAGTTTATTGCCGAAACTACGAATACAAATATTCTGCGGATTTGGATGATAACTTATAAATTGATTGCGCGGTTCTGTTACAACGGGCGCATTAGGTGATTATTTTTTCCCCTCTCTACTATTTAAAAAATTGAATCACTCTGACGTAGTTACTTTATATACTTATTTGAAAAAATTTTATAACTTAAAAAAAAAATTAAAAGCGTGTTGCTATAAAAAAAAATGTAATTTTAAAATCTCAGCTTGCATTAAGTCACTTTTAAAATCTTTTCTGTTAGCAAAATAAGATCTATTCGAAACTTTATAATTATAAAATAATTTTCAAGTAAAACTTTCTAATATTAAATTTCTTATTATAAATAACCAATTATACTCTTTTAATTATCAGTTACAGTTACACTTTCGTGTGTCGTAAACAGAATCTTTATAATTAATGTTTCTAAAATGTAAATTAAATTTTAAATAGATTAAATTTCAGCATATGATGATAATGATGATGATGATGATAATAATAATAAAAATAATAGTATAAACTAAATTAAATCTAAATAAAAATGTATTCTGTAATTTAATCTTAGTTATTTTACAATCCCACAAAATGTAATCCTAATTTTCATCATTTAAATTCCATCCTTTCATCGGTTAATCTTCTATAATATAACTTTAAAAAATAATGTTGTAATATAATAGTAATTTTGATAAAAACGGTATTATCCGGATAATTATTTTGTTATCTGAGTCTGCATTTCTAAATATAAGAGAGTAAGCAAAAAGCGTGTCGAAGATGAGACTTGTTGAGAGATTCCATCGAGATACTCAACATCGTTTGACATCCTAAAGATGCTATTGAAGTAAGGATAAGATATCCAACTACTTTACATGCATCATTAAGTATGATGGATCGTGTTGAAAATAACCGTACCGATTGTGTGAAAGAAGTAACAAGATCTCACGCGGTCTCGGACCAGCTGTCACCCTTCCCAAGGCAACTCTTCTACTATTATGGCCATCCAAAAGTGAGGTAAACAGATGTTGTTTATGTCCATTCTTAATCTCTTTGACTATCCCAGCGAAAGATTTTTAAACTTATTTCGACATGAAATGTTAGACCATGAGCTGAATTTATCACATGAAAAAAAAAATACGAAGCTACCAAAGATAGCACGCGACTCCTACTTTGCAATTCTTGCTGTTTTTCGTGTTAAATCACTTTTCTAAATGAACAATTTTATGGAAAATAATGATAATTTAAAGCTTATTATAAATGTAAAAAATACAATATCTTTTTTATTCTTTATATTAAGTATGAAAAACAAAATAATTAACTTTAAAATGGTGTTAAACATTAAAAAACTGAAGTCTTCCCGGTATTAAGTGGAGTGACTTGTTACGAACTTCTTATTCATCGTATATAACTTTACTTTTAAATTAAAAAAAAATTAGGAATGATTATTTTATCCTCATTAAAATTTTTTTGCTAAATTGTTGCGAATAAATATATAAGAACAAAGTTTAAGACTTTAACAATTCGAGCGTAAATAACTATTAACAATTATTGTTGTAATTTAGAACTAGTGTTCTATAAAGATTAAGTTTTTATTAACTCTCATGGCATTTCACTTCCCCTTTCATCCATTAATTGTTTGCTACAGCAAGGAAGAAAAAAAAATGTAAGAAAATAAATATAACGAAAATAAGAAGAAAAACAAAGACAACTTTAACAAAATAAAAAATAATAATAAATACCTTTATTTATATCGTAACAAGAACGTGAAAATATTTGCCAAAATTGTAACATAATTTAGTTTTAAAATGGCATTTTCTATTATAACCCGCATCATGTAAGCTATTAAAAATCATTGTAAATGCAGGAAAATAATTATATAGACCGTGTGTATTATCAATATAGAAATAAAATGTCGAGAAAATTATAAACTTAACAAAAATCTAAAGAGGAAATTCGACGAAACGGTTTTTAATCTCGAATTGGTACAGTAGTGATGTTTTTCGCTGGTAACGATTGATGAAGTTAGTTTCTCGAAACATTTATCAAAGAAAAATATCTTAGAAATATATAATTTTTCTACAGAAAAATGGATTTTTAAGCAGATGTTTTTCATTAAAATTTAATATTTTAAATTAAACAATGTCGAAAGTCATTGCCAGATGTAACAAAATAAAACACAACAGAGAAATAACGAAGTAAAACTGAAAGAAAAATTAAAGTTTGAAACAGATACATCTACATTTATCGAATGTCACTTGATTCGTATCTAGAAAAGAAATCGAAATGAGTAAAAAAAAAAAACAAAATGACAGCATAAAATTCGTGAATTTCACTGTAGATAAATATAAACTAGCAATTATAATTAATTGCTAGTTTATATCACACGAAAATGTAGACTTTAATCCTTCCAAAATGTTATATATTTGAAAAACAGGCCTGTTATAACTTGGCTTATCTTTACATAAGAGGGGAAAAAAGAAGCCAAGAAACAGCGAGAAATTAAAAATTATTAGATAAAAACATTTAAAGAATAAAAGAAATAAAAAGAAAGTCAATTAAAACAAAAATAAACTCGTAAACTTAAATCTCTTTATAATAAAAGATCTCACGAATAATATTTCTCAAGAGCCTCTAAGATGGTAAGAGACATACTGTTACATTAAAAGAATGAAATTTTTTAATTAATCAGGAAATCATGCAAATTTTAGAGATTATAATTAAATAATTTCTTAAATTTTCATCTCAAACTTTCATGCTTCAGCATTAATATAGAAAGAAGTATTCAAGGACAGGAAATAAACTTTATTTAAAAAAAAAGAAGAAGAAGAAGCTGTTCAAAGGTAACATTTCATTCGATAAGTTATAAAGAAGAATCGAAAGAATTTCTTAAAAGAAAATTTTTATTAAAACGTTTAGAGAGAATAAAAGAGATAACTGGATATAAATTAAAAATGTTCTATATTTAAACTAAGGCTGAGCTGACAAAACTTTCTTTAATTTTCGACTTGAGAAATTTTCTCACTTCAATTAATTGCGATCAGAATTCCCTCTGCCATCGTTGAAATGACGTCACGTCAGTGCAAATTAAATAGCACTTCCGATAGATAGAGAGGTAACCGTCGGAGGGAAGAAGAAAAAGGGGGGACCGAAAGAAATTAACTTAATGACTCTCTCCAATTTCCGGTTGCTATCGCGTCTTCTTCGATTGACAGCGTGTGACGTCATCCTGATAGATGACTTCCTCTTTTCCAGTGACGTCAGCCTTCCACTTCCGACCGTCACAACTTAAATTTCATCTTCCATAATTTTTTTTTTTTTTTTTAATTTTTAATTTTCAGAATTACTATAATTTTATTCGTTTAAGTAAGAAGAAAATTTAATGTGTCATTATTAAAGTTTTAAAACAATTTTCCTCTTTAATTATTTACTGTTTATGGCATTGAGTTATTATGGTAAAATCACAGAAGTAAATCTTGTTAGAAATCTGATTAAGATTTTTAACAAGAATTTTTTTTTACGTATTAAAAGTTTTAATTTAGTTTATTTTTTTAGAAATTATCGTAGCGATTTAAATGATTTTTAAACCGTAGTTTTATTTAATTTACTCTTTAAAAATTAGAAAATAATACGCGTAAAAACCTCAGTAACTAAAATTGAGAGGATTAACTTTAGGGATTTTAAGTCATTAAATTTAGATATTTAAAAGACGTTAAATTAAGATAGAAAATTTTAAAAATAATTTAAAGTTTTTTTTTTAAAGACATTATTTATCATCGTTTATTAGTGAAAAGATAAGTTTTAGACGAGATTATATTACAATTTTCTTTAAATATATTTGTAATTCTAACATTAAATAGTTTAATTCTCAACAAGAATGTCATGCTCTGATAGAAAAGTACCTTTCCAATCAAAAGTTATTCTTCCGGATGGTCAATTCTATTTCTCGGTAGCCAAAGTCTCTTAAACGTTACAATCTTTCTATTTTTTGTCACTGAAGGTCCCAAAGGAGGTATTCTATGCTTTTGTAGAGTCATGAAACAACTCCCAAGAAAAAGACTGGCGACTGAAAGATTCTTTAACTACGTTCAACTCTTCAGTATTGTCCACTTTTTGCTTCTCATACGACAAAATGTACAGTTTTTGTTTTATTTAATCGGATATTTTTCCTTTTTTCGTAGACTTATCTCTGTTTCTCATCATCAAATTATCATTTAAAGGATTAGAGTTGAAAGAGGTAACAAGTATAAGAAGCTAATAAGTATTTTAGAGGTCAATTCTTATAATCACAGACATTATAAAAACACGTATTGCTAATATGCAACAGATTTAGGCTACTTCGTGAAACTTTAATGTTGAAAATTTCATCATTAAAATGACATTAAACAGCGGAAAAATATCTTTAGAGATTCTTCATTATCGATTCTTTTTTTTTTAAATTTACGAGATAAATTAGAGAAAATAATATATGAGTTTGCAAAATTTTAAAATCTATAATGCTATTTTTGTTGCGTTTAGTTTTAGAACAAGACTTTAATATATTAGAAGCTAAAAATCCAACATAAAAGATAAATTGCCACGAATTTATGCAATAAATACATCATTTTATCAATATATTAAATTGATAAATTATGTAGCTATTTACAACTAAAATAATAATTCAATGCATTAGCATTATTGATAATTTTTCTTCTGACGAATAATTAGTAATTAATTTCTACCAAAAGTGCCGTGTAGTAAATTAAATAATAAACTATTATTTTTATTTTATTAATTATCGAAAAATGTTTTCATTCCTTAATAGAAGTTTATCTTAGAATGTAAATTTTTAAAGTCTAAATTTTCGACCAAGTATAAAACTCGCACTTCAGAGTTTTACATAACAGGCAAATTCAAATATTCTTTCTTACCTCGGACGTTATTTCTAATTTGCTAACTTGAAACATTAACAGTTTTATTGGTACCATAAAAATAAGTCTAATCAAAGCTTCCATAAAAATCCATAAAACCCAGCAAAGTTTTAGTATGATATTAATTTAGTTGGATAAATAAGAATGGCCGGAACATTGTTAAAAGCTAAAGGATTTGCTTAGTTATTTCCTCTCCCCCGTTTTTTTCCCTTTTTCTTCGTCCTTGATTTTCCTTGTTGTTAAACAATTTTATCTTAGAAACTCTTCATTGGTGACTTTATGACGAGAAGAGAAAGCGTAGAGTCTGGATAAGGAAATCATTCGTCTAATGAGAATATCTCATCAAGAGATAAACATGAAAAAGATTGAACGTTAAAGTATATAAACGCTGCGGATTTGAGGTCTTAAAATCATAAATGACTTCCATCAAACCGCAGACTGGTGGTTTATTGCATATTTACGACCGTTCAACAACTAAAAAACACAATGTTAAGTTTGAAAGATTAGAAAAGAGGAAAGACTATAGCTTTCCAAAAGATTAAGGAAAATGCCAGAAATGATGGAAACCAGGAAAAAAGAGCCGTACAATTATGTTTTTGATTAGCTTTTGAAGGAAGTATCTAATTATATTCCATTTGGGAATTAAGAGTAATATTTTTACATAAAACTAATAAATCTTCATTTTAAATAGGTTTACTTTTTCCCTTATCTGATATTTGGAACATGAAACTTTGTAAAAGTAGATTGCTGGTTTCGTGTAGAAATTTATTTATTGTTGTCATTCTTAAGAAAATAAACCACTCGAAATTAATGATTAATGAAGAAAAGAAGATGCTTTTTTATTTATTCTTTTATACATCAAAATATCCAATTTACAACGTATAAATGAAAAGAGTTAACTCTTTTCATTTTATAAACACTCGATGAAATGAAACAAAGTTTGTTTTAGATTAATTAAATACGAAATTGTTTTATACACTCGGTTAAAGTAATTATTTAAAGCTTTTTATTTCTACACTAATTAATTACAAACAATATTTTCATCGCTTAACAGAGAATTCTCGAATGATTAAATGAAGACAATAAAAATTCATGACGTTTAATCATAGTGTTAAAATAGTGCTTTTATAATGTATATCGTAGGAGTAATATTATTCTATTATGATACTTCTTCTTTCTATTTTAATGGGACATCATAAAGAATAAAGAGATCCTAAGAAGAAACAATAAGAGACATTGTTATTGACAGCAAATTGTTCCCACGAGTGTCATAGTTCTCGCAACCAACTTTTATCACGCTTGCCATTCGGTATAAAGGACCATACTTTGGACTGTATTTAATGTTCAATTTATCTTTATAAATAATCTTCTGACTTCTTATCGTCTTCCACAGTTCGAGAATAAAAGTTTTCATTGAACGTTTCCTCTTCTTTGTATGTATCTTGCACATCACAGAATCAAGCTCCAGTTTCTTCATCTCTAAATCTGAGACAAAAATGATATCAGATCTTAAACCAATAAAAGTCTTTTTGAAAATCCCCCCTTAAACTAGTTTCCTCTTTTTTTTATTCTTTACAGTAAACCAGTTTTTCAAAGCTAGAGTCTTCGTCATTTTACGTGTAAATAATTAATAATATTTGAGTATTAATTAATTACTTATTCTCTTAATTAAAAATTGAAGAATATAATACGTTTATAACTTATAAATTTTACCAATGATATAATGTTACACTACAAATATTTATACTTATATTCTTACAGTTTTACGTTTATAATATATAAGTATACAATATCAATACTGATTTAACAGTATGAATTTTTTATTGTTTTCATTTAGTGATTTGAAAATATTTTATTAAAAGATAAAGGAAGATAAATGTATATACACATTGACAACATTAATTAATCATCTACAATCTAATTAAAATACATCCGGATAATAAGTATATCAATTCATTTCATTTTAAAAACGCCGAATAAGAGCAATTAAATGAAAATAAACTGAATAATTAAATATAAAACAATTTATTTTACAGCTTAATTTAAATAAAATAATAATTAAATTTTTAGTTTATTTTATATTTAATTCTTTTTACTTAGTATTTTTAAAATGAAAAATAATTAATATATTTATTATTTGGATTTAATTTAACTAAAACAACTTGATTATTTATAAATAAAATTAAAATAATTTAACCATTTTACAGTTTAGTAATTAAACAGCTACTGCTTAAGATATTTTGTATTCTATATTATTTATATTCATTATGATTGAACTATTATAAATATATTTATTAATGCCGTAGACTAATCAGTAGAAAACATAATCAAACATATTATCTTGGGAAGAATTAAGTAGTATATGAACTATTTATGTATTTATATATACTAAAACTATAAAAATACCTTTTTAGTTTAATTGTATACGTTCCAATATATAATATGTCATTTGAAGTTTGAAATATAATTAAAAAAAATGATTCTCATTATGAGAAAGTGCGTGAAAATTTCTTTTTTATATTCTGTCGCCAATATAAACGTGCCAATAAAACAAGCTTGTTACTTGTTACGATATATTTCATTGAAAGAAGTAATCTCTCAAAGCCGTTGACGTTAATTCGGGATGATGTGTCTCATACCTTGGCGGAGAAAACTTCATCTGGAGAAGAACGCCTAACAAATATATAGGGAAGTGCAAACTGCCAGTGTTGTATGGATAGAGAGAAAAAGAAAACGCGCTGTAATTGTGGAAAAGTCGGTTGACAGAAAGGCTAACAAGGTCCATAGTAACAAGACAGGACAGTTGGACCGCCGGGGAGTTTCTTGATGGATTGGACGGTTACATTGAACCGACAAACCTCCTAGAGTTGGGATTACTGGTCCTTTCGACGGTCGCTGAACAAACAGACGGAGACAGGCACAGACAATTATCGCTTTGGGATTTACCTCAGCATCGTCCGCTATTCGATTTCTTTGAGATAATCTCACCCTCCTTCCATCCCGAGCTTATTTACTCTTCTCATAATCATCGACTACTATCTTTAACCCGAAATGAATTTTGGATGAGAACTGATCTCTCACAACTTCTCTGTCTTTCCTGAAAAAAAAATACATTGATAGATAACTGTAAAACTTATTTTTACTCTAAGAATAAAAAGTTAATTTTAATTCTTTACTCTTATGATATGAATAATTTAATTTGCTTTTTTTAATTACTGTTATCTTACAGAAACAAACATTTCAGTCATTTTAAACAAAAATAAAGTCTATTAAGAAAAAGGTTTTATTTAAATTACGTTCTTTAATTCTTTACGACCACAGAGAAATTACATTAAAAAATATATATTAATTTATTAATCTAAAATGAAGTAAATAACATAACATTAGTAATAATATTATTAAAATTAAATAAAATATGTAACTGGCGTGGTGAAAAATTAATAAAATTTTTCCCTGACATATTTATAGCACTGTCGAGAATTAATACATTCTAGGCAAGTACTAGCAAAGCTTATATCGTCTTTCAGTATTGTAGTATGATCATTCTTTACAATAACATTGTTCTTAATGTAGAAAAATAAATGTATTCTGCCTCCAAATGTGTAATAAACATCAATTGTGGCAACTTGGCAAGATATATTTTCCCAAGACGTACATAACAAGAAACCATTGGTCATTCTAAAAAGACATTTGTCCTTTTAATTTTATAGTAGCCAATTTTAACAGCTTGAGAAGTTCATCAGAAAAAAAAATCCCAAGTTTTAACTCATAATACATATAAAATGTCTTAAAGTATCCACGAAAGTAACTCGGTCACAGAAAGTTAGCATAAAGAAAACAGAAGTTAGATAAGTTCTATATTATTTTTAATATTAAAAAATATATTCTTAACATTCTTTCGGCGTATTTATATGAGAAAAAAATGGAATTATATAATTAAATAAATTAAAAATTATATTAAAATAACTTCGGAGAATTTTTACAATTTAAAATGAATTTAATAATGTTATTAGTTACGCTTGGGTTAAAATTATTTAAAAACTTTTTAGTTCTTACAGAATTTTGGTAAATGTGAAGTATACTTGATTATTATGAATGTCTGAAGTTCTTAATTAGCGTAATTTAGAATTTGTTGAGAGATGTTGCTCTTTGGACTTTCTTCAAGTATTTTTTATTAAATTAAATTCCCATTCAATTAAAGAATTAATTAATGATTTTAGTTTTAAAAATGTATAATTATATATATATATGTATATATAGATACTTTGAAGTTTGTTATAAAAGACTATTCCTGGATGAATGGTTTAAAATCAATATTCGAGAACGTAAATTAAAAATAGACTTATTCTATTTTTTGTGATGTAAAGAGACATATATATTTTTTTCTTTTTCGCAGTGTAAAAGTTTTGAAATGATTTTAAAATGTATTTTAATTTTAAATGTGCTTAATGTGAAGCATTATCATTATCTAACTCTTCAGGAAAACTTTAAAAATAAACTTATAAATCAGCATTTATGGTCGACTAATTTGATAAATATTAATTCAGTTTTTGACTTTATTATATGTAAAAACCGATACGATTAAAAGTATTTTACTTCAGTTAGCAGTTACAGGATAGAATCTATGACTTATATACTGACTTTGAACGAAACCATTAGTCTCTGTGTAAATAGCTGCAATTACCATTCAGTCTTACCACGATCTTACTCGTAACAAACTTTCAGATGGTAATTATGTAAATACCCGCAATAATATTAGCATAAATTTGTTTTCAGAAAACTCATTTTACGTTGATATGTTATTAGTTTGCTAGTTTAGGCGAAAAAAAAGAGAAAATATCAACACGTCATCTCTCTAACTTTCACATTGATGAACTTCATCTATTTCTTTTTATAAGATGAATATTTAAAAAGTAAATATCTGGCGTAAGTAAAAAAAATAATGATAAAAATGTGATTCTTTTCCACTTATCTCCTTTAACTTTTATTTTTTCGTATATTTAAAATTGTCTGTGAAAAATCTCCGAGTTGGAGAAGTTACGATAATTAAATCTTTATTTAGCTTTGAATGATAGATAATTAAACGCGTGCACACTCGAGTTGATCCAGTTTCTGTACAGAATGATTGAAGTAGGAAGAGATGTAGCTTCAATTTCCTTTTGCACTCAGCAAATCCATGACATTACGTTGTAGTGTAGTGAACCAAGGACTACAACTTCCTGTTCTGGTAAAACTACCACAATAGCATCGTTGATACTGGAATGGTTTGGGTAAAATGACCGTCAGATGTTAGAGTCAGGTAAGGAAGATTGTTGAACACGAACATTGTATTGATCATCTTCGGATTTTGATAAAGTCTCCTTTCGATAAGCACCCTTAGAGACGTATCTGCCCTCTGGTGCCATAAAGTAATATTACAATGATACGGACTCCCGAGCTTTTATGTCTTCTATTTTATTTTAATTAATGTTTATGTTTACGTCTGTTTTCCTTGTAATATATTCTTAAGAAAAAAAATTAATTAAATTCAGACATGTTAGGAAAGTTAAACGTCTCGAGTAGTAGCGAAAAAGTACAATAAACTGCGAAGGAAATTATTTTCAAGTATTATTCTTTCAACATTCCTTACAGAGGAAAGGAAGATATTTTAATATTGGTTTAAAAATTATCTCGTCGTTCTCGGGCAATTTAAAGCTGATAAAAAGTTAAGTAGGATATCCATATAAACTACTTCACAAATGTGTCATCAGAAATCAGTCGGGTCTCTTTCCTTGTTACTTTTATAACAAAATAAAGATCACAAGAATTTCTGATAAGAGATTTCCACTCCATTCATAAGATTCTAAAAAAAAATACCAAAAAAATGGTAGAAATATTGATAATCGATTACCATTCTTTTATATCTAACCAGGAATATAATAGATCCATCTCTTATTTCTTTTCTACATTTCCAAGTTTCTCGTGCATTCTATGAACTTTTATTATTTTTCTTCAACAATTATCATTAACCGAATTATTTGAATTTAATGTTATTACTAGCATTTGGTGAAATAGCAATTTTGTGGTCGAATAAACCTTAACGTTAATTTATAAATAGTAGTCAATGTATTGTTGGAAATTAAAAATCTTACGTGCACGACATTTTTATAAATATAGAAAGCTTAGTTAATTCTTTTGTTTTATGGAGATATAAATAAAATTTTTTTCAAAATTTGCTACTAAGGAAAACTGAACGATCATCCTCTTCAAACAAATTCATTAATCTTTGAATCTAGAAATAAATGATCTGTTAACTTTAATCTGCATACTGAACCGACCGTAGCTTAATGTATATTAGTTAATTTGGTTTAAATGTCAGTCGTTTTCCCTAGAGAAGGTCAACTTTTACTCGTTCATAGAGTTTTATCAACTTGCATAATTCACGAAACATTGGGAAAATAATGAAATTTCTAGTAGTAGTAGTCAATTTTTTTTTTGTAATAGTAAACTTTTGTTTTCAAAATATAGTATCAATAGTAGCTATAATTTTTCTTAATAAAGATATACTTAAAGAAACAAAGTATATAAATAGTTTAATATTAAAACAACTGTTAAATTTATTGGGCTGCAATTTGAAAAAAAAACTGTAGACCTATAAATTCCCACTGCCGTCTGCCTGTCTGCCTTCTTTAATCTCGAGAACAGTGTTAGATAGATGGAAATCGAGACCAGATATGGAAAGCTTAGGGGCAGGAGGCCCGATTAACTAAATACGAACTTCCTGTCCAGACCGGAAGCCACGTGATTTCAATTCAAAAATTTTCCCCAGAATGGAGTTACATAGATGATCGGTATGACTCTGTCATGAGAGAAAAAATAATTATTTTATATTTCTTTAACGTATAACGTATAAAAACAGCAAATAATCTTTATCGAAAATTGGATAAGTACAAGAATATACAGTAATTTCGTTTCTGTTACTAAAAATAGAGACCTATAATCATTATGTAGTAGGCTATTCTAATTTTATTAGAAAATAACCAAGAGCAAAGAAGAGCAAAATAAAAAATAAATGAGAAATTTGATGAACAATAACGTGTGTAAACAAGCTATTTAGAAATATATATATACTAAAGTAAACGTTTGTTATTACTCACAAATATATAAACAGATATGTAAATATAAGTTATATATATATATATAACTTAATCCACTTAATAAGACAATTGAAGACACATGTAATAATACTAATATATTGTAATATGATAGAAATAATAATATATATGATAAATATTGTAACACGATTCACCGGTTGTGTTTGAAGATTATTGTAAGTGATGGAAGAAACCACCAAAGGGAAATAAACTTAAACAATATTCTATATTAAAAATATATCGGCATGACGTTAGTGTCACGAAACTGTTAAAGAAATTGAACTTGTGACGAACATCAAAATTTTATATGTAAGTAACATGGTGTGTTACATTATTCATAGAAAATTGATTGAAATTTTACCACCTCATAGAAACCTAATGTCTTTTCAATAAAAATAATTACAAGATCGATTAATATTGAAAACAGAAAACAAATTAGTAAGATTAATCAGAAAAAAAAATTAAAAACACGAAGAAAAAGAAATAATAATCGAAGACAATTAATTTTAAATATAATGAAAAACACAATTTTCAATAACTTAAGTAAATAACGTTGTATAAATGGAAGTAAAATTAAGAAAAACAAGCACTCGTCGCAATTTTCATAATTATAAGATATTGTCCGAAATGCATTTTAATGAAGATTGTAAGGACATGCATTTATTAAGAATAAATTCGTTAGTATATCAAACCATATTTAAGTTATCACCGTTAATAAAACTATACTTACAATATACCTCATTAAAATATTCTTCTTCAGAGACTATATAAGAAGATACGACGAATTTAGAAATATTCTATTATTTTCCAAGACCACATATTAGATCTATCATTTACTCTTCATTCTACATTTAGAATAGGTTGAATAAAATTTTTAAAAAAGTATTAGAAATTTATATAGAAAATGTTAAAAAATTAATTTAAAATTATGCAACTACAATGTGATTTATGACGTTAACTTTGCGTTAAAATATTATTATTTTTCGCTGTCACATTTAGTTATTTATATATCATGTAATATACATCATTATGAATTTATTATATTTTTATTGCTTATATAATATTCGAATTTTTTAACGTAAAGGCAGCTTTAAAATATCGATTGAATCACTAAAAAAAATGAAAAAAAAAATAGATTTGTAAATGACAAGTGTTCAAGTATAAACACTTCATAAATATATCTAAACGTTATATAAAATATTAAATAAATAAATATATATATAAATACTTAAAAGGAAAACATAGAATAATGACAATATATAAAAGTTTTCAAAATAAAAAACGCATTTAAAAATATGTAATAATTCAAGAAAAGTTTCATTTTCTTTGTCGTAATTGCACAATTGCAAAATGATATATTTGGAAATTTAACCGAGATCGAAACTTTACCTTATATTTGTACGAATTGTACTGTACATCATCCGACTTAATAGGACAATCCGGACACAGTTACAGAATCGGAAAAGGTACCATAAATAAAAATTTGAATTGCAACAAAATAGAGAGAGAGAGAGATAAGTAAGACTACATAAAATATTTAAATAAAATACATGTTAACAAAGACAGAAATAAGATTTACATACAGTTGACATCATACATTATTCAAAATGATTTCTTAAAATTTTATTTTAATTTAAATATACTTCTCTATACTTTGAATTAACATTTAAAAATCTATCCTTATGTTAACATTACATAAAGAAATTACATTTTGCAATAAAAAGTTTTACTTTTATTTGTTTTTAATGTTATTGTTCTCTTATTTAATTGTTTATAATTGTTCTTATATATATATATTGTAAATTAGTAAACGTTGTATATGATATAAAATATATAATATTTATAATTTTTGTAAAAATGCAAATTAAAAATATGAGAAGTGTTAAAAATTATATATAAATTGTAACTAGAAGAGTGAGGTTTAAAAATTAAAGCATGTATCAACTAAATTGGAAAATGATATGAAAACATGGCAAAAATATAAATAAAAATTATAAAATAAATTCATAAATAAGTGATAAAATATATATACAAGTATAAACACAATAAATGATGTTAGATTAGAAGAAAGTAAGAAAAAATATGAGCCACTTCGAAAACATAAATAAAAAGATTCATTTGAACTGAATATTTTCGTGACAAAAAGACATAAAATTCTCGACACCAACTAGAGAAAATATTCCTTACCAATCGTTCTATAATGGATTCTGATTTAAAAAATTTAATAATTTTAAAATTTCTAAAGTTATCATTTTAGTATTTAATTTCTGACAATTGTCGATAATGAAAACTAGATTAATATGATATGTAATTCAATATTACACACCGTCATTCATTTCAAAATAAAATTAAATCTCTCTTGTCAAATAGACAACAAATATAATTATGTACTATTTACAACTCTTAAAAATGTTAACGTTCATAAAGGTGTATCTTATAAAATTTAAAATATCAAAAATAACAAATAAATTAATCAATTAGAAATAAAAACAGAATGAAGTTCAGAATATATGTTTACGTTATATAAAATGAAATGTTTGTCTGTTTTCTATACACTTCTAAACCCTTTGACTGATATGCACCAAATTTTCATACTTACTCTCTAGGATTCTGTGAAAAATATATGTTACCATAGAATCTCAACACTCCTTCCAAGTTTCTTCCACCTTCTTAACTCCTAAATTTATTCCAGATTTGATTGTCAGAATTCTTCTCAAGAAAATATAGGCTAACATGCAATCTAGGTATCCTACTCCTCTCTTGACATTTCGTGATAAACATAACAATGGTAGACTAAGATAACCAAATGTTTCTTATTATTATTTTTCACCCTAACAGCGTTGGGCATATATATTTATATATATATATTTTTTTTCTTATTTTCTTAACAATCTGTCTTGATAATTTTCTTAAAATATAAGTTCAGAAACTATAGTAATATAATAAAATGTTATTAAATCATACCAAACTTTTCTAAGTAACCTCGTGATTAAATTACCTTTAATGGAGTTGTTTTTTCTCTTCTATCTTAAGAGTATGTCTTATTATAGAAGTAGATAATATATTATTAACACGTTTTGAAAATCAAATAGACTCGTAACGTTTTTCTGTATCGCATAACTTAAAAAATCGATGCAATTTTGTGGGCAATAAATATTTCAATAAGATTTTTTACTGTGTTTACTTTTGGTTCCAAATTTTTAGAAAGAAAATTTATTTACCTTTCTTATTTTTATTTCTAACAGCAACTGATAAAGTAAATTACTTCTTTGACACTATTGTTGGACAGTATTTCTATAATATATTAAAAATATACTTAATAAAATCTTATACATAAAAAAAATCCTCTCATTTACTCATATTGAAAAGAATTATTTCTTTATGATAAGCTTTGATATGTAACCTTTTAACTAAAAGTCAGTATAATCTTATATTCCATCAGAAACAAGATATGTCCATTAACTTATTAACTTCTTTATATTTTTTTGCTAAGACGGTGTACATTTTGTTTATTTTTCTGATGTTTATTCAGAATATCATTTGTATATGCTTATTACAGAATTATAAGTAAACAACTTACTGATAAAGAACTACGAGTAAGTCTACATTGAGAGAAAAATAATTAAAGAATAATAGTATTTTTTAAATCAATTTTAGAATTGTTTAATTATATTATAACGAGAATTATATGAAAAATAAAAACTGATTAATCAGATGAAGGTATTTAAATATTTAATTAAAATGACGAGAATTAATTTGTCGTTTTAACATTATATAACAAACTTCAAGAGATTTTTTTGAATTAATAGAATAAATTGTAAATTATTGTCTAAGAAATATCAATAATAAATTGTTCTTTAATCTAAACACTTGATATATATTACTCATGACTAAATAATTTACGACAATTTCTAGAAATTATTTAGCAGTTGCACTTCAAATGATATTATCTAATTTGAGAATTTTAGATTCTGAAAAGTTTCTTTAATAATTGTATTAGGAAATTTTAGAGGTATGCTCTTAAAATACACGTGAAGATTTGGTGAAAGGAGAATTGTCAAAGAAAGAAAGTACTCACGATGATAGACTTCTTGGCAAATAGTGTGTCCCTAAGAGGAAAAGAACTTCAACTGCGATGTGTCTAGAATAAAATGAATTGCTTACTAAAGTTATTGCTGCAATAACACAAGTTCTATTACTGCTTAAATTCGAAATAACCTATGGAATTAAAGGAAAATAATTTACAATTAACAAAGACATTTTACAAAAATAAACATGACATTCAAATATATTTAAAGACGAATAAATGCTATGTTGATTAGCCGAAGAATTATATCAGCGAATAAAAAATATTTTAACAAGTAGACCTTCAGTCAATTTTTATTATAATCGTTTTTGAATAATCTAAACAATTTGTCAGGAAATAAATAAAATCTTTAATAAAATTATTAAATAATTATTTTAATTACAATAATTAATAAATATTGCATTAATATTACTTTATAAATAATATAAAATATTTATAAATTAATTAGAAAAAAAACATTACATATCTATGAAGAGGTTTATTTATTTATTACTCTTATATCAAATGTTTTCATCAGTCAATTAAGTCACTTGTTAAGCTTTGGCTTGTTGGAAGGTCCATCATTCTATATTAAATTTTCCATATTAAAATCGGGAAGTCTTATTAGAAAATTTATTTTCAGCACATCAATGCAGATCGAAAATTAACTATTTAATAAAGGACATGTTCGCTATTTCATAGTTTACTTTCCAAAGTTTTATTAAATTAATTTGATGAAAAAATTTACTAACTTTTATGGAAATTATTCGTAAAAAAATTTTATATCTTCAATAACATCAGCATCGATGAAGAGATTAATATTTTTATTATCTTCTAAGATAATAAAAATGTGTTCTCTTATAGACAGTTCTTTGTGAAGAGTAAGACAGATAAACTAGTTCTGGTATACAAACAAATCTTTAGCAAATTAATATTCTCTGAATTGATAAGACTGAAGGATTATTGCTTTCAAATATTATTTATCTTCATTGTTATAATTAACAAATATTGCTGCGCTGAAGGATACGAACCCCGCGAGACATAATCAGCAAAAGTCCAATATCTTAAAGGGGAACACCTAAGGACAAATTAGCATCTGTATGTACTAAAGATTTTGACAGAAATATCCAATAAGGGGCAACATTTCAAACAACATGACGCATTGGTAAGGGAAAGTTATTAGTTTATTGCGGTTAACATTATGACAGTATCTCAATTCCGATATGAACATTCCCAAATGACTATTGCACTTCTACCTCGCATTTCGTAATCAACTCAGCTTTATGGCACTAACTAGGAAAGCAATGTCCTTCTGGCATTAATGTTGGCTTCCTATTGTGAAACGAGGTAAACACAATCGTCCAGTTTCCACTGAAATTCCAATTCCAAAGATGTGTCGTATGGCTTCGTAATTCAGAAGAATCCGAGTCATTTGGATTTTATAAATTACTTATTGTCCAATTAAAACGATTTTATATACGTCGTATAATTATTAATGATAATAAGTAGTTCGAGATAAATAGTTTTCTATCGCAAAATTAACGAAACTTGGCCAATCAAAGTTAAGATTACTGAATGATGTAGTTATTTCTTAAAAATTGACAATCTTGAAATCATCCACAGAATGTTTCTTAAACTTTTAAGGAAATCATTTCTCTATTGATCACTTCATACAATTTAGAAATATTCTAAATATTAAATTATGTCCCTCTAGAGATCTCAATTTATTAATTAATCTGATAAATAGTATTAAGTTTCTAAGCTATTCCATTTCAGAAATATTGTCAAATATCTACATGATTACGCGATAAGGTATTCTCCTACAGCCATTAGGGATTGGGTTCGAATTCTCTGTGTACTCTTGGGACTTTCATGGCTACCTTCCATTTCTCGTTCTAGTATTCAATCCCCATTGTAACTCAAATTAACCTGCAATGAGCTAGATTTAGATGAATTGTATAACCCATTGCGGACTGATGGCTCATAAAAACATTCAAACTATTCTTATGATTTTCCATTCTGTTAAAAAAATTAGCAATTAAAAAAAACTAGTTATAATAACGTAGAAAAACAAGAAAATATAGCTGAAATTTTGCTTTACCGAATGTATTTACAGCATTACTTCGATAAATCGGATAGATTAATTTAGAAGAATAAGGGATTGCAAGCTAATTTTTCTAGAATATTGCTCAATTAGAAAAAGTTATTATGTTATTTGAAACGATTTTCAAACTGTAGAAACATAAATCGTCTCACAATTATTATAATTATTATTATAAATCTGTAATTTTTATTACATCCCTTTATCAATAATGAATTACTCCATCTGATAATGGTGATTTGCAAGTTTTTTTTTCTATCGAGTAAAGGACACAATTGAGTAGAGATTTATAAAATGTACATGTAAAGAATATTCTGCTACTTGTTTGCAGAATCAACAGTCTTTTTAGTCTATCCATCCAGTACGTCAAACATTTCTCATACTGGGGAATTACGTAAAATCAATATTGGCAAAAAGAAACAATTGACGTTCTGCCGTCATATCATCTCTTCAAAACTATAAATTATATCATTTACTATAATAATGGCAGTCGGAGACTTTTCTAAACATCATGCACAACAATGTCGGTCATTTATCAAGTCCGCCACACCAAACACTTAACTGATTAGAAGTGCTGATTGTGGCTAGCCTTTAATGACTAATCGATGAGCTCTAACACCATTTTTCAACCTTCTTTTGAGGCGTTAATTGTGAGATGGGTAATTAATTTACTATAATCACCATCTTTCTACTTGTGATATGCGTCGAAAGTTTGTATTCTTGTCAAATTATTGGATTTGTTTTCTAAAGATTCCAAGGAATGAAAATTATTTTAAAAAGTTCTGATATCATTTATTATGCAAAATATAGTGTTATATTGCTGTATTGTTTTCTATTTTTATGCGAGTTTCGTCAGTAAATAGTGGTCTGAAAAGCTAACCTAAGCTAGTAAAGATGCATCAGTAGCTGTAAGACCATGCTGGAACTTGCTTATAAATCACTTGAGAAGTTAGTTGTTTTTTATTAAGTTAATTACGTTAATCTAATGTGAAGAAATTTGTGTCTTCGTAAATGTTTTACGTCCTTTTAATCTTATAGAAGTCGCGTTTAAATACAGAAAATTTTTGTCAAAAGACGTTCTTCCGCTGGTGCAAAAGAAGAATTTCAGAAAATTTTTCTTTATTCTTATTACGTTAATCTTCTGAAATAACAAGTTGGAAATTAAGAACATTTCTAACAAGATTAAACATAATCCTAACACCTGAAAGCACTCGCTTAATAACATTGGATGCTGTTTATACATCCTAATAGAAGTCCCTGTTCGGAGTTTAAACACCAGTTCCAACATTAACTGGATTACCACTGCGACCGATGCGACCCTGCCAGCATCTGATGACGTGACGTCACACGGACCATTAATGCGCAATTCACTACGTAATTGGATTTCTAACCAATCGCGGACCTTCTGACAAGTCACTTAATTGGTATTCCGGCTAATAAATCAAAACCGCACCGAGTTGTCATAGCAACCTTAGTCTGGGGGTAAGCGGGACTATACCCCTTCATCGGAGAGTTAATAAATCTTGTCTGATGGTGTTTAATTACTAGATCTGCACAAGGAACGAAAATTTGATGCGTGGACATCTCGCTGATGAAACCGTCAGCCGATTCAATGCCAAACAGTTGATGCATTCAGAAACTAAAACGATGCATGAATACGGAGCTCGCTTTCCTGGTCAAAATCAATTTTTATTTTTGTAAAAAAACGCTTTAAATGACTAAAACTAATCACAAGAGTATAACCTAAAATGACTTTTGCATAGTGCCGTAATTTAAAATTACAACACAGAGCTATTTATTTATGATTAGAGATATTATCTCTCCTAATTTTAGTGACTTTAGAATTTATTAATATCCATCTTATTAAATTAAGCTTAGCTTACAGTTATTTCCTGCCCGACAGTTTGACTGATTAATAAAATATTATTTACAACACGAAGAGTTAAATGTTTCTAAATATAATTAAACCGGTGTTTGATCTAATGGCACAACTCATCTATGTAAAAGCATCATAGATTTGAATTTATTCTATGGACAACAATCTGTTGTTAATAAATATATTAATATAAAAAGTTTATATTTATATGAGCATATTTTATCAGCACTAATATACAATTCACTTCAAACGATAATTTAGTATGATTATTTTATTACCTTACAAAGCACAGATTGCCAAGACTCTTCGTCCAACTTCCTCATCTTTCAGAAAGTTTTATTTTATGTATTTCCTGTTAATATAAAAGATTGGCAGAGAAAAATAAATAAATAAATTTAGTCGTTATCTCTTTAACATTTATACTCGAGTAGATGTTCTATTATGTCTTTATAACCCTTTCTGTCTAGCATTCGATGTTTTACCATCTTGTTGTAAATGCAAAAGAGAAAGTTTCTTAATTCCTCTGGGGATCTATTTATTATCCAGCTAGAGATTTAATTATTACGTAAAGCATGAGAAGAGGTTTGCCTAGAGCTCTGTTTCCTTTCTCGTAAATCAAAGTGACTAGAGCCGATAAGGTACTAAATCAGGCTTTACCAGGGCCTAGGTGATAGGAAAAGGTCGAGAATTAACTGTTATCTATCGCTGAAGACTGTTCAGAAATGATGCGACCTTTATCGTTTCCTATGAGTATCTCTTCTGTTTTAAAGTTGTTATATACCCAGAAGACTCTACAGTATTTATGCTAAAAATTCTGTAACTAAATAAATCAATACTTTTACTATTACATTCGCCTGGCTGATGAACAGTACAGCAAAATATAACACTATTCTCTAGTTTAATTTATACGAGCCGTGCTAATTTATCTACATAATATTTTTATGATATTATTGAAATAATTATTTATTAAAATTAAAATTGCTGATTAAATGTGATACAAATTACCTAAGGAATCTGTAAGGTGCATGTTAATCCATTTTTCTCTTTAATAAATTGATCTCGTAAAATTTAATTTGTAGCTGTCATTAAGATAAGAAGATCTACTTCTGATAGAAATTTCACTGTTACCAATGAGTTTATTCCCTTGGGAATAGAGAAGGGAAATTATTTTCACTCCGGTAAATAATTCTCGTAATAAATTACTACGTAATTTTCAAATATACTCTTGCGTATCGTTTACTTCATAATTTTTCAAACGAAATTTTCAAGGTTAAAAATAAATATTGTCAAAGCAAATAATGAATTTTTATAATTATGTTAGGCTGCCTAAAATATTCGTTACTATTATAAAACTTAAAAATCAGACAACGACGTTAATTAATGTATAATTAAACGTTATTTCAAGCGAGAATTCTAATCATTGATTTAAAGCATTGTTCATATTACTGTGTACAGAATGTATAATTTATTTAATGTATTTATAATCCTCATTTAAACTGTAAGTAAACATAAAGTAACTTTGCATATCAGTTTTAATGTGAACACAGAACAATATCAGCAATTCTCAATACTGCAAGATGAATGTTCGTTCGGGGTAATATTATAAATTTCTACAAACAATTCTAATTACAAATGTATTATATTTATAAAATTTAATATTCTTTTTTAAACATAAAAATCTATTAAATAAAATAAAGCTGAACCTCCAAACAGCGGCCACCGAAGGGAACATAAAAATGGCCGTTGTATGGAGGTTATATTGTATGCATTTCTGTTTAAAAAAGTTTGTGAAAAAAATGGCCGTTATTAGAAGGTGACCTTGTTGTAAGTTCGATTATATACATTGGTTATCTAAAAAGCAACTTTTCCTGCTTACAAATTTGTTTAAGAATTAAGAATTAAGGGCAGTTTTCTTTTGTTTTTTTACTACTTTACACGCATAAAAACCTAAAAAATTCGTTATTTTAACCGGTTAGAAGAAAACTAAAGTAACTTTAAATCCGAGAGAATTCAAGTTCTAAGTTAAAAAGAAAGTTTATTTTCGAAATGAATAAGCTTTGTAGTGAAAAAGTCGAAATAAACGAAGGAATTAAAATTTCATGAATAATTAAGATTTCTTTTGTGACAAACTTATCAGATAGTTTACCACTGTTTCTTTAGAGTTCTTCTTTCTCTAGAGTTAAGTGAAATAATTGATTCTTCTCGTTAAATCTCGAAGAGAAATACTTTAAATGCCGCGAACATAATAGAGATTCCGTAGCTACATCAAGTTTTCTCGATTTGCCAATGAATACAAACAGAACAACAAGATTTATTCTAGTGAGATCAAGAACTGATAAAACTGATTTTATCTAAGGATTTTAAAGGATAAGCATCATTACCATTAAAAGCTAAGAACCAACAACGACTACTGAAGTTTGCACTAATTTAATTTGCATCAGATTTATTGTAATTAATGCTATTTCTATACTCTGAACTTTTTTACCATTTGATAACGTTAAATACATTTTAATAAATGTATATACTTATAGTCTAATTATGCTTTACAGAAGGAAAAGTACATTATTAATATACTATTGTTCTGTATGTAGTTAAAGCTTTTTCAAGCTTAACTACATATAGAAACTATACGCTCTAAAGTTCTAAAGTACATACAGAAGATACAAACTCTATACGTAGTAAAGTATGTAAAGAAAGTTTTTAAAGATAAAGCATGTATCAATTACAAAAGCTATGTTAAGGTATTTATATCTTCTTTTTCGTTATAAATTTTCATAAATATAATAATATAGTAGTGTATATTATGCTATTATGTTAAAGCACTATAAATGCTTTTAAGAGATATTTAAAGCTTTCACATACTGGAGTCATAAAATATATTAAGGCCTTCAGTGCATTGCATTGATTATTCATTATATGTTTATAATATTTGACACTTTATATAGTACTTATGGACATAATAGCATCGTTTAAACAATAAATGAACTATTTACAATGTAATTAGAGGTAAAGACTTCATAAATATAGAATAGAAACGTGATAAGATAATTAAGTTTTCTTTTCTTTTTTTTGATGAAAGCGAATTAGTGTCCTTATATTATAATTTTAAATTTATAACTCTACATAAATTTATTACAAATACCATAAATTTGTCAGAAAAACAATTGCATTTTATATTACAGGTGAAAAATAATAAAATCACAATAATAAGCTATTAATCTTACATTTTTGATGTTCTTAATTGAATAAATTACTTCATAACACAACCAATTAGATGAGAATTTTTCAATTTACAGCATTGACGAATCAATATATAATTTTCATCAATAGAAATTTTCACTGAAAACATCATAATAAATATGCTGATGTAGTATTATAGTTATTATCTAATATCTCATCATAGCCTTTACAGAGCTATAAAGTTATAACTAACCTCTCCGGAACATTAAACCCTAATATGTAATAAGCAATCATAACTATACGTAGTTATAGAAATCTGTTTTCTAATGGAATTCCTCGTATACAAAGATAAATGTAGATTTTAATGACAAATTCCGTACATTTTATATTTAATCGACTTTTTCATGATCTTTTATTTTAGGAAAAGAATTAAATTATTTTTATAATGAAAGTAATAAGCTGTTTTATATTATTATAATTTCTTATTTAATTTTAAAACAAAATATTATCAGCTTATCTCTTCTTTTTTGTGCTGTGGAAATAGAAATGAAAATGACTATAAAATTATATTTATAGCATTACATTTTTTACATCTCTTAAAATATAATGCAACTCTTATTGCGTGCATATACTGTACAACGTTATACAATTAACGTTTTAATTTTAAAAAATTTTAATGACAATACAAATTATTGAACGAGAAATTGCTTGTTGTGACATCGTTACAATGCCAGGCTGTAATTTTTTGTATTGATTTTAGTAGTGTCTTGCCCCTGTACATCGTACTTTTCCTATTAACAATAGAGTCATGCGGTTATCTATGTAACTCCGTCCTGGAGAGAACTTTGAATTGAAATAACATGACTTCCGTTCCAAACAGGAAGTTCGTATATAGTCAATCGAGACGTCCTGGCCCTAAGCTTTCCTTTATTTTGTTCTATTTTTGAGATTAAGGAATAACAGACAGACAAACGGACGCCAGCAGGAATTTATAAGTCTGCAATTTGAAAATTGCAGCACAAAAGTTCGTAATATACTTACAGCAAATGTTATATATAGACGTAGAACAGACTTCTAATATTCTATTGACTGCTTGATAAAGTATTCTTAATCTTTTCTAAATTTAAACTGTGTATTAAATTTGAATTTTCATAAATGAACTGAAAGGGGCCATTTATTAATTATGAATTGAATTGAAGCACTTTTTCCTTCCTTCTTTCCTGCTGTGTACAACAATGTACTTTTGGTCAATGTACTCTTTCCTTTAATTACGCTTACAGTACTGTAGCATACGGACCCCCGACATCAAAGAAATGCCTTTTAAAAGTTCTGCAAATATTTTTCAACTGATACTTTGTTTACATGACTAGTAAGTAGGCTTATAAGAACAAATTTCTCTGCCATTAATACCACTAAAAAGTTTGTGTAGATAATTCTTCGATTCCTCTTCCCATCATGTACTGTACAGAACAATGATGTGTACTATTTTCAAATTCTCCTCTATCTTAAACGGTACATATAATTAATGGACAATCCAAAACATTTTTAAGAATATGCAAAATATAACGAGTTCTTTGGTGTATTATTAAGTTTAACCTGACTAATCCGTAAGCAATAAACGAAACATAAAATCATTACCCTTTAATATAAACATTGGAAAATCTTATTTTGATTTTTAGATCGATGTATAAGCATACGCTTTAATCTATAACTGAAAGAGTGATTAAATTTTATTTGCCGTTAGGAAATAAACATTAAAAATTAAATCGATTTACACCCGAAAAAAGGGGAGAAAATTAGGTTAGTAAGACATTTAAAAATCGTTTTGAAAGCGCAAAACACAGCTGACACTTTAATATTCGTAGAGTATACTTAACAAATGTAGACGTTGATATTAAGCAGCTGAATGGAACACGATCTCCGACCTCGTATTCATTAAACTCTTAAAATGAAGACAAGTTTCGTGTTAATGCTTTGCTTTATGAACAGTTTGGTAGCGTCAGGAATTACAACAAACATCACGAAATGAAAATATGTCGTTAATTTATCTCAAAGTTGAATTTAGCATTCTATTATTTAAGCAGATTCAGTTATATTTATTCAACGATCAGATGACCTGAAATTAATGGAAGAGATAAGATAGTTAATGAACGTCTGGAATCTATTATGTTTAATCTGCCTGCAGATGTCTAGTTCAACATTGGAAGACATCAGCCGAGCGGAAAATCATGTTTGCCACGGAAGGAAATATTTGAAATGTAATTTGTATTTAGCCGTAGCGTGTTAAGTAATGCGAAAGATCGTTTTGTTTGTTCCAGAACGAAACAATAAAATATCGAACTGATAGGAATGTTTGGTGAATGCTCTTCTCTTTGTCGAGTATTATCGATTGAACCCAATGTAAACTTTGAAAAATGTCAATAAGATTTAGTAGATAAATATAAAAGCCAAGCAAATTTTAATGCTAATTAAATGAAAATGCATTTTCTAATTACATTAAACTGTAATTATGTTAGAGTTTCTTTGTAAAAAAATATATTTACCGAATAATTGAATCCTCATTCTATTCAGAAATACGATCTTGTATCATTTTATTTCCATTCATTTCTTCTAAGAATCGAATTATATTCAAAAGACCTAGTTTCAAATTTCTCAAATTATGTAATCAATTTTCGATAATTAAAATAAATATTAATATTATTATTAATAAAAAACAAAATATCGTTATAAGTATCAATATGAATTTTATCATCGTGCAAAAAACAAAAAAAAATAAAATAAAATAAATAAATGTTGGTTGTTTAGAAAAATCCTGGATTTAGACTTCATCCGTAAACAAGTTAACACAAAAGTCGTAACACAGGATATCAAAAGAAAGTATTGAATCTCATGCAATCTAGACAAATAGCGATTTGTGATCGGATGGTCCATTTGAGGACTTTGATGAACGTTTTCTTCTAGCATCATCAGAAACCATGTGTAACATCTTTGGGATTGTCGAAATTTTTATCTTCTAAAATGCTTTCTATCTTTTTCAACTATAAGATAAAGGTCTAGAAATAAAATACAATCTGTTTCCTAAAACACTCTGCCCTCTAATAAAATATATAACGGGACAAATTAACAAGTTTAAACCATTAACTTTACAGTGTAAAATTTAATAAATGATTAATTTAAGCAAGAAAATAAATAGACCAAAATAAGACTTTTTATTGACGTTATCAGGCAGTTATAATTTTAAATTAAATCAATATTAATTGAATAAAATTCTATTAAATTACTAGTAAAATTTTTCTTATTAAAAAAAAATTACTTTTTGTTGTAAGTTTGGTGATATTTTTAAGTTTTAAGAAAAATGTTTTTGTTTCAAGTTTGAAAAAATTCAAACAAATGATCCCCCGAAAACTGATAGACTATTCAAACTATTGCAATTCTGAAAGAGTGTTTTTATTTGTTAAAGTGCAAACACCTCTCGAAGTTTACAGACCTGTCAGGTGACGTGTCAACTACAGTTTGGAAATGTCAAATCGTAAAAGACGTGACAGCTGCAACTTGTCAAGCTGTCATTTTTGTTCTATCAACAGTATGTGAAGCAATAAACAAAACAGCATTTTATGTTTCATTCTAAAATACTTTTAAAGCAATAAATGAATGACTGATAATCAACTAACATTCAGTTTTCCTATTCAGTATATTCCAAAGCCGAAAGAAAGAGAGAAGGGGAGGAAAAACGTGCCAAGGATATGAATAATTGGGCATAAATCTATGTTAAAACTTTATAATTTTTATAATTCTTTCGAGACTTTATTTATAAAGAAATATTATTTAATTCTGATATTTGCGAGTGAAGTTGATTCAGTTATAATTTTAACATGACATTAAAATTTATAGGCCAATTATCGGAATTGAGGACATCAGTTCAAGACGTACGAAATGATATAAATTTCGTTTAAGAGAAAGGGAAAAAAATAATAATGAACTGAATTGCCATCTAAATTGCAAATTTATTATTCTAAAAGGGACGAAGCACTTCAAAATTATAATTGTATCTCGACTTATTATTATTATTATTTTTTTCTTTTTTACTTTTTGAAGTTGATGAGTAAAATTAGAGTTGGAAAATTTCGATATTGATTTGAATTAACTTTTGAATTATTATAATACTAAATCGATTTAAGTAGAAAAATAATTTTACACTTTCCAAGTTTCCATTGAAAATATATACGATCGAACCTTTGAACAACGGGCGCCGACGGGAATATAAAAAATGGCCGTTGTTTGGAGGTTATTTTGTATGCATTTTTGTTCAAAGAAAAACTTCCCGAAAAATATAGTGGCTGTTGAGAGGTGGACGTTATTACAGGTTCGACTGTATTTAATTGAGAATAAGTTGAAATAATATTCAAAAAATATGATTATAAAATCTACAAAAGTAAGTTATGTAACCTGTCGAAGAATTTGAATTACTTTTAAGTTTAGAAAATAAGAAAATATTAATACTTAGCTTTTCATCATGTATATAATAATTTATTTAAAATGTCAATTGATGAGTTTAATCCATAATTGTAATGGCAGCTATGTAAAACTTACCATAATTGGGGTGACTATACGTCCCGGTTTTATACTGTTTTCAGCCCTAAAAAATAAATAAAATTTTAAATGGAACCATTTTATAGGTCTTCTGATGCAATTTATAGGGCAAGATATAAATAATTTTAAAAAAAATAAATCAAGTTTAGTCATTTTAAACCCATTTTTCACTCACCCCTAAAAACGATTCCTGTCTGGGCAATAAACAATATGTTGACTCTAATAACAATCCTACACCATATATAAAATGTATAAATATAAATAAAATTCTTTATATAATTAGAGATAAAAATAATATCATAAAATACACATACAATTCATAGTTTTTTCTTGTTTCTTTCCTATTAAAATTAGAAAATAAACTTTCGTATGCAATTAATTATTAATTTTTTTCTTCTTCTTCTTGAAGTAATCAGATCCAAGTAATTAATTAATAAATGTAGTTATAGTAAAGATATTAAGCATGGTTAGATAATATTGATTGTCGGAGACAGTCAGCTAAATCCGATCATCCTTAATAGAGTAGACCATCTGAAACCGAATCGATGTTCCTTAAATTAATCTGTGGTACGTACACCATTGGTGGTTTCCGATTACCTCACATCCACTCTTCTTATGGTAATTAACTTATAGCAGTGAGGAACCACAAAAAGCTGAAAAATTCTAAGATACTTTTTACAATGCGTTTGATTACTCTGCACTTATCGATTTACATAGTTGTGACCATAAGTTAACTGAATGTAGTGTTAAACAGTGGCCTGATTTACAAGTTATAAATTTAAAGCGAAAGTAGGCCTTATAATACAACTTACTACATTTTTATTCATAAAAATTATAAAAAAAATTTCGTGTTAAAATTCCTGCAACACGCGTTAAAATATTTTTCTATGTAATCGAATTTTGAAGTAACACATTAAATTTATTATTATTATATTTTACAATTTAAAGGAAACGGAAGCGAATCATCAAATTTTTACGGCGACACCCACATCTATAATGTAATTTGAAATTTATCTCCGAAAATAGAAATATTCAAAGTTGGCAATCTTCTGTAAGAAATATCAGTGATTTCTAGGAAGCGATATCAAAACATACGGGCGGCCAGTCGTAGACAACATTACTTATGCAGATAAAGCTAACTTTAAACTTTCGATTTTCCTGCTTTTTACATCCGAAGGCTGTAAACAGTGAAGGACGAATATTAGTTCCACTCCAATTCAATTCTGTGGGGTTCCGTTTTATGTTTTCTGATATCGACAAGCCGTTACTTTCAAATCCAAGTTGATACTTTTGCAGCGATCGTTAACAGTGCTCTCTCGAGATAGCCATGTACGTAAAACCGTATAACGAAATCCCATATATGTTCTACTCTTTCTTTCTTTTTTTTTATTTTTTCTGTATGTGGTGCGGTTGAAAAACCGACAACACTCGGAAAATGCGACAGAATATCGCCAGGTGTGCTTGATGACAAAATAAGGCCTTTCTGCGCCTCACTTTTCTTTCTGAATGCTTTAACTTCGTTATATCGACGTCTTAACGGAAAAAATCAGACATATGTTGTTTCCTTTCAAAGTGTTTTTAGTTAAACCTGACGCCTAGTGTTTTTATAACTCATTAATAGAACATTTTTCTCGACTTTTTCTGTTTCTTTTTTCCCTTCTTCTCTTTCCTTTTCTATCTCATTGAAAGTATCGTATGGATGGTTTCAAAAATCTATTTTTATAAAATTATAATCGCTAAAAAGTAATAACTTTAGATTTTGTAACTTTCAAATTATATTTTTAGACAGTTTTAAAAATAGATTCTCCTTTAAAAAACGGATAAAATATTTTTAATGTGTTATTTTTCTTCCAGGAATATTCAAATTACTTCATAACTTTAATTAAACGAAAATTTTTCTATATGAACTATTTTACTAGAAAATTCGGTTTTCTTTTATTTTTAATGTATAAATCCTATAAATTATCTTATTTTTCTATTAATTCTATACTTTATTTACTCTATAATCTTCTATAATTTCGAAGTTTATTATATTCGCTTATTAATAACAAGATTAATTCAATTTTTATCCAAATTCTATAGGAAAATATATTAGAATAAATTAATTAATGTAACAAAATTGTTTAATTTAATGCAAAATTTAAGTCCATAAAATTTAATTTTAACAAATAATTATAATATAGAAACATTGAAAAAAAACGCTATAAGTAATGCAGCCAGGTGCGATAATTTACACACAAATTACTTGTCTTGTGTGTAAATTATTGTATCTGACTGCATTAAATACTTTACTTTCGAATTTATAATCGAAATATATCGAGCTCCCGAAAGAAAATAATTAAAAATTACATTTATAAATTACATATAAACATTAAAAAATTCTATTTACATAGCATCTTCCATTACTAAAGCTTATACGAAATCGAAAAGAAAAAAAATATTTTTTAACTCGATAACGACTGTTCCTAAGGAAAGAAAAAAATGAAACAAAGATAAAAGTATGTTTGTCGACATTTTTTTCTTTCCTTTTTTTCGTGAATGGGGAGACATTTTTCACTAGCGCCTGTACATCGGACACTGTTATCTCTTACTGACCAGACTACCCCCAGTCGGTAATAAATAAGGATTGTCCCTCAGTTAACTGCTTCCCACCTTCACTTCTCTATGTTCGATGGCAGAAAATTGAATCGAGATAAGAAACTGACGAGACTTATGCATGGCCCTGACACTTACCTTTCTTGCACAGCCCGTATATTATTTTTCAATATGACAACCCTGAGAGATACCAAAACGTACTGTTCGATGAAAATCCTACTATTATGGAAAAATTTACTTTTTTCCTCCCCCTCTCGCTTCTGTATTTATATTGTTTTTATTTATTTAATATATTTTGTTATTTTCGTATATTTTTATGTTAAAATTTCTTTAAAAATATCAATAAAACTGAGTATTTTTTATATAAATTTCATCCACCCGTACGCCAGTTTAGTATTTGATGTGTAACATTCTCTCTTTCTCTCCCTCTATATATATATTTTTAAAGCATTTTGATTTTAAAACTAGGCAAAATCGTAGGAGGGAGGGGAGAAAAATATAAAAAAAATTTATCAAAATAAATTTTAGGGTGTTTTTTTTCTTCTTAAGGTCATCATACTTTGAAAATGTTAAAGTTGATATTCGATCATAAATATCGTTCGGGCTTGGAGGTACCCTTATATATATTATGAGAACCAATGTGAATAGCTTAGGAGAAAGTAAATCCAAGCAGAAATTCGACCGTTTCCATGTTTTTTGAACATTTCACGAAAATCTCGCGAGACATTACTTCCAGTTGCCAAATGTTGAACCGAAGGAAATAACTTATAAGAAAGATTTTTTAAAAGTGAAGTCAGGTAGCTTTTCGAGTTGACAGAAACCCCAAATGGTTAAACTTTCTTTGAAAAAAGTTTTAAAGGGAAAAAAAGGATAGAAGAGCAAAGAAAAAAAAAGAACTATCAAAAGATTTAGATACTGACAAATTGAAAAAAGCACTATTTACAGGTATGTAGAAATTTGATTTTTTTTTAGTTTTCTTTCAGTTGGTAGAAATTTTCTTGTTTATACATTGTAATAACTTATTAATGGAAAGTATGGCAAATATAGAAAACGAAAATGTTTAGCTCTGTTGTGGAAATTTAGTCAAATGGAAGTTTAACGATATGTTAATCCGTAAAGTGCGACAATCTGGATGCTGCGGGCTATAGAATGCACATGAATAAGAAGAAAGAGGTCAAACTATCATGGCAAAGTCTATGGAAATGAGGGGAGTCGACCCCTTCGTTTCTCTCGCTATTACTCATCTTCTTTTATCGCCCAAATGACATTTGTTTGGACTGGACTTTCAAATGTATGCTAATCTTCGACATCGTTATTTAAAACAGATTGTCTTGCAAAGAATTGAAGAAAAATAAAAATAAAAAAAGGGGGAAAACTTTTTCTTCGTCCGTTTGTTTCGCTAGCTTTGTTTCTATATTTTTATTTTCTTTTTCCACCGATGGAAAGGCGTTACTCTAATGTTACTTTGTGTTTAAAACGATTTTTCTACAGCTGATAAAGACGAAAGGTTGTAATGTTTGTCAAAAATGTTTGTCCTTTTTTTATCGCTATTTTTATTATTTACCAGCAAAATCTATAGTTTTACATTTGTTTTAATAGTTAAACGTTACTGTCGCATTTTTCGATAAAGGAGAAAAAAGAATTTCCATTCCTTAGGCGATACATTTAATCTGATTTTAAATGAAGATATCGAAAAATGATAACAGGAGCGTGTAAACTTATAAGTTTATATATTCTACTGTTTAAGCGTTTTTTACGCATATCTGCTTCTCACATCGAAAACGACAAAATCGTGTTCACTCATCCAGTTTATCTCTGAACTACTCGGAAACGTCATAAACAGAATTTCTTCTCCCTTCCGAATCTGCCTGGTTAAAATTTGTTATATCTTTTCCTATTACTTTAGCTCGTATTGCCTTGTAAATAACAATAGCTAAAATGTCACTACCTTTATTCTGTTTAGGTCTCCAGTGGATAAAAGCGTGACATAATCTAACTTCATATTTAATAAATTTTTTCGTGTGATATTTTTGAATATTGTATTCTTCTAGACCACCTTTAAAGATCGATAAAAACACTAGAAGACAATATTTTTATGCATATCTTAATCGAAAAATTACTACAATTATATATACTTTTCTAAGAATTAATTATTTTTATTTATAGTATTACTTTTATAAACATATATTTTATTTTAAAGATAAACAATGAAGAGATTTAAATATTTTATAATATCAACTCAGTAATTTTTAAGTTTATTAGTATTTAAAATTAATTTTATGATTATTTTACTCGTGTTCAAGTGTAAATACATTATAAAATATATATTTATGAATATTTATACATTTTGAGGATTTTTATCTTACGTATAATATATAATTTATCAGTTTGTTTCGAATAGAAAATGAAATTTTCAGTGAGTTTGCTTCGTGGAATGGCTTCAAAAATGTCTACTCATAATACAATTTACCATTGATCTGACATTCTTTTACATAAAAATAAATTTAAAATAGATGAAATCAATTAAATTTCTTAAGTAAAACTCTCTTTCGATGCTTATTAATTCATAAATATCCTTCAACACTTGTTAAAATAATAAAGTTAATTGTAATATTTAAATTTATCGGTTGTATATTAATATCGCTATTATATAACGATTATAATTTAATAACTGATAAATTATATGATATAAAATGGCCTAATATTTCATTTATAAATGGCATATAGCTGTATATGAGAACTTATGACCATTGCATGACTGTAGGAAAGAAGAACAGCGATCATCACTTATATTAAATTTTCCGGCCCGTCAAACAATGCTCTTTGACAGGTAGAGGAGATAAATAATAGCTATGTTCTGTTGAAGAGTTGATCATATTAGTGACTCTTAATAGTCACTATTTTCAAACTATTTTGACATTTATTTTACTATAGTCTAAAGGATTACACGTTTCATTGACGTAAGTTATGTTAAGTAATACGTCATCTGTAATAAGAGAAAGTAAGAGATCTTAAGTCATGTAATGCATTTGTGTATGAATGTATGATTATGAATAACTTTCTCGTATATGAATGCTATCTTGATAGAAAAAAATAACTTTTAACAGTTTCTAGGAACATTTTTTTGGTCTGTCGTTGTGAAGGATGTGTCGACAATCAAGTTGACAGAAAACCCAGCACCAATATGTGACAAGTACGTAACAAATTATCGTAATCTGAGTCACGCGGTGAACTAGTGACAAATTGATGATTTTCGTTCTCTTCTATACGCTGTTTTTCGTCTTCCTTCCGTAAATTATCAATGTGACTATCAAAGAAAAGCGGTCAGATAAAAAGGACAGAAACATTTGTTACTTCGCATCCCATTTTCTGATCTTATATCACAGAAAGTACAGTTTTAAGGGAGGGAAAAAGGAAGATTTTTATTTTTTAAGTTATTTGCTATGTCTGCAAACCGAAAATTCAAGAAAAAGAAAACTATTCTGTACATTCCAAAGAAAGGATATTTATTTCATATAGGCTATACAGGGATTTTCGTGATTTGAAGATTGCTACATTTATGCTCATAAAAGGGACATAATACCGATTTATTCTTATATTTTTTCTACTACATGGAAGGAAAAATACATTAATAAGACATATAATTTTGTTTATTATCCACTAAAAACACTCGCTTCTTTGACTGTATGTTTCAATCTTTGTCAAAATCAAGAATTCTGTGTTAAATCAAGAAAGTTGATATTTTATAATTAAAAACGTCACGAAGCATTAATATTCTATAAATATTTATGATGCTTTTAATTCTATGTTAAATTATTTAATACAGATTTAATAAAATGTTTTTAAAATTATGTAAATATTATTTATATAAACTAAAATAATTTTAGATTATAAAATGAGCTACTTAACCAAATTAATTTCCAATTATTTTAATAAAGAAAGGCCTTTTTTGAGATTCGAAGGATTGTAAATCTCATAGAATTTATATAAATAATTCTATGAACTTTCAGAATTTTATTTTATTCGATAATTTATAATTCGCATTAAAGACAAGTCCGATTTTAAATCATTTTATAATTAAATTAAGTAACTTTTAAAGTAAAAAAACGAAATGCTTGTTAAAAGATGCGCCTATAAATTTTTAACGTATCCTCTTTAAAAAAATAATAATAATAGTAAAAAAAATAAGAGAAAATATCAAGGATTTATATTGTAAGCTATTGAAAGATTATATAGAAGTGTTCAGAAAATCCTTTATACTCAATGGTCTATCTAAAAACTTTTTATGTGATATCGAATTACACAGAAAATAATTCATCAGATACCCCGCATTTTATAAATAAATATAATAATAATAATAATAATATAAAAAATGGTTGCAAATTGAAACTTCAATTTATAGTAATATCTTTCGTTCAAAACAGCATTTTTCTTCTTTTTTTTTATACAATTGAATGGTAACTTTAAAAATATAAAATTAAATTATTATTTTTATATTGATCATTGAAAATCATTTGAAAAAAAAAATAAAAATGTAAGATTTAATATCAAATATTAATAAATACGGCAATAAAAATTATATATATATTATAACATTTTAAAAATGAAATGAATACAATTCAGATAAAAGATTAAATATATTTTTTTCTTTTCTGTTTATGAAATTTGTAATATTAATAAATTATAATTTTTTTGTAAATAAATAGAAAAGATTATTTTTATACAAATCTGGACAATTCTTTATTTATATATATTTTATAAAATTTAATATTACAAAATAATTGAACACGCCTGATTTAGAAGCTAATTTTTGACAGTTTATAAAAGAAAAAATAAAAATAAAATAAATTAAATCAAATTTGGAAAAAGAAAAAATAAAATTAGATTCATAATATTTAAGAAAATTAAACAGTTTACAGTTCGTAAACGATTTAAAATTCTTATCGATCGAAAATAAATGAAATTAGAAAAATATTTGATAAATATTTGTCGAAAAGAAAATAGGATTGCATTAATTTTAACCATAATTTAATTTAAAAATAAAACAAATAGTAGCACATGTAAAATGTTATCATTACAAATGATAAATTTTATTTTAAAAAATTTTTTTTATTTATAATTTAACATAAAATATGATGTTTCTTTTCTATCAAATAATTATTCAAACCATAATTTAAAGCTTAATTTGTGATACGATAATAATAAGCTTAAATTATAATTTTAAATCTAATATAGAAGAATTTCTGTATTAAAAATTGGTAAATTTGTCTTTAAATAATCAATATTTTAAAAGAAATTATGTAGTTAGGAGTTATTTATGTACTTTTATCTTAAAAAAACAAAGTAGATTTGCTGGAAATATATAATGCAAACGATCTGCAAATAAATTCTTTTTATTTTATCTTTGTCTACATGTTTTATCAAACTTAAATTTCTATTCTTTCGCAAATAATTTACAATTACAAGATGTTTTTTTTAATGTATAATTTTCATATTTACGAATAAAAGTGAGACATATTTGATGAAAAAATTGTTTATATCGAAACTAGATTTGAAGAAATGAAAGAAAAATAGAATTTATTTTCTTTTTATTTGTTCTCAGGGGATAATTATTAAAGAAAATTGAATAATATTAATTATAATTTTATGTTATTTTAAGAATATATATCTGATTTAATTAATATTTAATCATTAATTTAAGCTGTTTTTAAACTAACATTGATTAATTGAGTGCGTTAAAGATTGATTTACACTTTGTTTAAATAGAAAATTAATCTATGGCTTAAAATAGAATATAGAATGAGTTGAATAACATGTCAAACTTCATTTGTTGGCGTATGTGAGTGTGAGTGAAGATATAAGTGGAGACCATTTATATAAAAGGAAGGATTGCTTTCCTTGTTGTAACACTTCTTTCACGCAAGGAATACTAGTCATGAGATGGATAATTAGACCTTCGATACGCCTCCTTACATCTCTTACACGTGACTGTCACTAAAGCTGTCACTAGACCCTATTCCTCCCTTTTAAGATTAATGCTGGCCTACCACCTCTAAGACGTTAGTCAAATGACAACAGGTAAATTTAGCCGAGTTTCAACACAATTCTCGGTTTTTATTGTTGTAAGAACAGTTACAATTATCTGTAACCGAGAGACATCTGAGCGTATATAATCGTATACCGACAATAATGTCTGTCATCGTAAGAATTTCAAATTCAATTTACTGCAACATTTTTATGTTTTCAAAACTTTCTTAAAAGCAGTTTCGGATAAATTGTGATTCGACATTAAAGATCCTGTTCTCTTCAAGATTCTTGTCGAGTTAGGAAAGATTGACAGAGATGAATTGATTGCTTTTAAGGGACTTTAAACATGACTCTACGAGGGATAAATAATAAAGATGAAAGAGAATGTAATCCCAGAACGGTTTACGCACGAATTGATGAAGACGAAAGGCAAGATACCTGTCTGTTTGTCTGACATTCGGCCGTATAAAATACAGTTTATCTATTCCAGATCTTGTTGTTTTTCTCGTATTTTCCACCTTTTAAATCTATATTTTTCATTTTTAAAAGCAATATTTTACATTTAAACAATTTTTAAAAATTCAAATTACTTAGAATAAAATCATTTTTCATCATGGAATCATTTCTTGACTTCGGGGACGGAGTGAGTAACAAGGAGCCTCACCGATACACATGGCGCCATCTCCACAGCAAATTATAAATTAATTCTCGTAAATGCCACTGCATTATTTTCCCATTTGAATTCGTTAAGTTACGATGAACGATTTAATCTCTTTCAAAATTAAATTAACCTAAAGGCAATCTGCTAATTTATCTCACTTAATTCTGTTTGGCACGCGATGACGAATGATAATTCGCAAATTAAAGCGGGCGAATATAAACGTTACAAGTTCAAGAATCAGTATTATTGACGATAATCATTGCAACTTGTGCCATTGACAGGTTTGTATATTTCCTTGATTCCAATCATCGAAACAAGTATATATTGCGTGTAAGGTGCTGTCGGATATTCTGTCAGATTTGTCTATTAAGAAGTCAGCTGCAGTTTCATTTCTCTGTCACTATCTGTTTACTTGGTCAACACAACATCCGACCATTCAATATCGATAGTGACAAGGCGGCGAACGTAGAGAAAACGTTGCTTGTCAGATCGTTTTAACTGACACCGCTTTCAATCTGATAAGATTATATTCAACCTGTCTTTAAAATTTATTCTAGAAATTACTTCGATTTTGAAATAAACTTCATTATCAAAATTATCGTCTCTTCAACTTTCGCACAAACAAAGCCATTCATCTCGCTTACTTTTTTTACTTTCACGTTTCCTTGATAATTATACAACTACTCTCTATAGAACGAAGATTGAATCAACCCGGTGATACTTCTACTCCAACGAATTGAGATTATGGTAATTAAACCAGTTAAACTTTTATTTTGATATTTTAATTATCGGTTATATTCGTTTTATCTTCATAAAAATGGCGTTATTAGTCGAGATATTTCGTTCTCCAAGTTATAATAAGTTTATATTGATTGCCAATTCGTTTTTTTTCTTTTACCTCAGAATGAAAGGTGATACATACAAATCTCTAGTAAAAAAAAAAAAAAACACTGAATATATCAGATATTCTGTTATATTTTAGAATTAATTCTGGAAAATTTGATTCTCTTTATAATTACAGTTAGTGAGATGAAATTTTTTTTTATCCTTATAAAAATGGTGTTGTATGTAAGAAACTTCTGTTTATTATAAGCAGAAATCTGTGTTAAATCAGAAGAGAGAATCGATCAAACGAGCAAAACATTCAATATTTACAGAACAAAGAGACAATGTCCTCCATGCTTCTTATATAGAATGATTGACGTCAAGGTAAAAGTTATAAAGTTATTTTCAGTTACAAGAGATCGTGCCAATCAAACACGCAATTATCAACAGAAATTCTTCGAAAATCTCGATGAGATTTTAAAAATTTTATACAAAATATAATGCAAAATATACTTTAAAGGAAAGTTAAATATATTCTGTACTTAGATTTCCTTAATAAAATCGGATTTTATTAATTATTATAAACAAAATTAGCAATATTTCTCTAATTTATATTTAATCTATTTATTATTTCTATTAGTAAAATTTATATATATATATATATATATATATATATATTTTAATTAGGTATAATTGTAAATAAAAATCAAATAAATATTAGATATTGACCTATTGGTGTGGATCGAATTCGATCCGGATTCTTATGATTTTTGATGGTTAATTCCGGATCGAAATGTCATTACCATTCTTGACCCATGCCGACCGACCCCATTACTATTCGAGTCCCTCTTTAATGGACAAAGTTATGATCGACAATATATTTTTACTGTTCGGTGTTTAACATCCAATTCAAAATTAAGTAATCAAAGTTTCATAGCCGTATATTTAATTTATTAAAATGTGATGAATTAGAGATGCTTAAAATTTTGAAAACATTACTAAATTAACGTATTAGAGCAATATAAATTTATTAATGAATAAATAACGTGTAGATTGTATAGATTATATCATAGTAGATTAATTTACCACGAGCCAAAACAATTATAAATCAATGTCTAAAATTAAAAAGCCGGCATTTAGTCTCAGGTGTGATATAAATTTTTGATAAAATATAATATTAATATTAATAATAAATTCTAATTTGAGACCGATAGGCTATGCAAATTTATGTGGAATTTAATAATTTTAATTATCGTTATAACAAGTGGGGAGGAAGATTGAAAAAGGAGGAGAGGGGAGGAAAAAAAAACTCTTCCTAGAAATTCGAGTATTTCTCAATAAATAAATTATACAGCACATTAAAAACTCGAAATGTAAAACGGAACATGTTTCAGATAGCTTGTTTGATATCCATTAGACTGATATGTAAATTTTATGAAGACATGAATCTCTGTCCAAGGATTAAGTGCGTATTTTCTCAAGTGTGTTTTAATTTCCATCCTGCTTCAAGATTATAACTTTGAAAGTTTTATAATAATTCAAGAGAGGATCGTTCAAATCAGAATAATGTAGATAGAAGAGGGGAAGGGGAAAAAAAGAGTGCAGGAAAAAAAAAATCCTCATCTGAATAAAATTGAGTAAATGTTGTGATTGAATAAACTTAATGAATATTAAAATGCCAATGATTTATTTTTTTAATACTTGATTGAAATAATAATACAATTAATTCAATGTAAATATATATATATGAAGATTTTAAATAAACTTTTTGTTATTGATTCTCCACCTTCGTGTTCCGTACACATGATTCATTGAAGAGATAATAGAATGAATTTGAATATTACATATCATTATTATTTTTATAATTAGTTTAATACTCGTTTATAAATTATTCTAGGAAATAATTATAACAAACTGGATTATTTGTATATATAAAAATTTAAAGAGAAATTTTTACTGTATATAATGAAATAAATGATAAAAGTCTGGTTAAAAAATAATAACTTTTAAAATGAATCAATAAAATTTAGGAAAAGAAAAACGATTTTCTAAGAGGAATATGATTTTTTTTTTTCGTTTTATTGTAAAAAATTTCATCAAAACAAAAGCTCAATGAAAAATAAAATTGAAAATGGAAGTCGATACATTAACAAGAATTAACTAAGTTTATTTCTTTTTAAAAGTATTATTTTATTCAATTTTTTAATTACGGGAATAAATTTTTATATTAAAAAATTTAATGATATAAAAATAATTAAATAATTGAAAATTTTCTACTTTTTTCACTTGACTTTATTACATAAACTGTTTATTTTTCTTTCTTCGTTTTTCTATTTATTTAAATCTCATTTCCTTTAATAGAAATTGTAAAGTTAAGTAAATATATATATATATATATATATTAAAGAATACTCTATTGTAAAATCAACTTTCAGGTATAAAAAAGTCTTTTTTTCAAAGAGATTTTTGTATATATAAAATATTTTTTTAATTATAAACTATTAAATTAATGTATAGAATTATGAAACAGAATTCTAGCATTATTTGTAGTACAGGATTTTACGACACACAATAGAATTTTATATTTTTATTAAGTATATGTTTCGATAAAACATTCGACTTGAAAAAAATATGAAAAAAAATAATAATTATTATTTATGTAAATTACAAAATACAATCGCAGTTATTTGTAAAACGCTCGAAAAATTTAGAAAAAGTAATCAAAAGTTAAAGTTTACGAAATGTAAATGTTTTTTGTAAGAATGTTATGAAAGTTCAGAATAAGAAAAACTCTAATTAAAATGGCAATTAACAAATTGTAATTTGTGAAGAAAAACAATTTCCAATTAGTCAGAATCTGATGAGATTTCTTTCTTTTTTTTATATTTTTTTATTTTAACTTTCTGGTCCAAATACAAGAAAGAAATGAATATTCGACTTGGTATGGCAAATGACAATTAAATGATAAACATGTCTTCCCTCATTAACTAATTGTTTTCTGATCGCTGTACTTTCTTAGTATTGAATTTACTTGTCGGCTTTGTCCCCAAAAGACTTTCTGTTTTTTTCTTTTTTAAATGTTCTTCATACTTTATAGATTTTACAATTAATTTTATTTTATAAAACGTGTAAAAATGTTTACCAACTTACTTTTCGAATTTTTTAATAAAAAAAAAAAGTTTCTAAATTATACTCGGAAAATATTATATGAAAATAAATATTATTTTGCGCTTTTATCCTTCTACAGTAAACTGAAAGATCCTATATTTTTCAAATATAAATAAGATCGAACACTTTCAAATAAACATTGTAGAATTTCCAAGTTGACATGGAGCAACAACAACAACTGAATCATAAACAGTTGATATTAAACACTAAAAAAAATAAAATAATTTTTTTACAGCTTATAAAAGTATTTTTTTACCAAAATATCAATATGAATTTATATATATATACACAGACACATACATACAAAAAGAAATCTAAAAAAACAAAATAAATTAACATATAAGAAGAGTAAAAGGAACCTTTGAGAATCGATATAACAAAGGCCTGGTAAGAGAAATTTCGATTAATGTAACGTTAAATCGTTATAATTTGGTAAATTACAAAGTTAATTTTTGTGAATAAATATCGGAAAATAATTGATATTCGATAAGAATATTTAAAATGTATTCTGTAAAATTCCGTCTAATAATTCGCATAACTGGATAACTGAATGGCTTGAAGAAATTCCTGTTAAATTAATCGTGATTTATCATTTGAAATACGAGATAAAAGAAGAAAATGGTACGAGATACATATTATAAGTACTAATTCGAAAATGGTTCATAAATTTTTGATTTGTCACCGGAAGAAACGAAATTTATGATCAATGTGGGAAACGTGGTCGTTATTGAGAAAGCAGAGATCCATTTCGTATTGATCCAACAAATAAGAGAAAAGTTGGATAAATTATTAGATGATGTGGAAGAAATATCAATGGATTAGGTGATAAATCTAGAAAACTTTTTCATTTTATATCTTACATCTCATACTTGTAAGTGTAATTTTGTATTTTCAAACATGTTTTTAATCTCATTTAGTTTAATTATTTGAATTTTTACAATCGGATTTGTCATATTTTTAAAAAAATCATTATTATTTTATACTTTAACAATGTTGACTTCATTAAAATTATGTTGTTACAATCACAATATAATCTATTTTATTGGAGTCATTAAGAAAATTTTTATTCTTTGAAATCATTAAAATTTATACGATAAATATAATAATAATAAAATTCATCTATTTAACAATGAATTAATTCTTTAAATTTTATATAATAAATTGCGATTATACCAAATATTCTGTTGTGATTTTTAATCACAAAATTTAAAAAAAAATTATGCATTATTTAAGAATAAATAAAATAAACATATTGTGACAAAAGAATAATTCAAATGATAATAATTAAATTAAAAATTAAAGCGTTTGCTAGGATAAATAAGTTTCCTTTGTTTATTTATGTAAACAATTCAAGAATCAACAAATGGTAGAAATTATTTTAAAACTCCAAGACGAACAAAATTATTTCCTTGTTCGTTATTATCATATCAAGAAGGAATTCTGTTTATACGGAGGATATCTTCTTCACATAAATGAGAGAATAAGATTAAGGAATATACTTTAAAGCGTGATATGGTCTTATAAATAAGATAAATTTCGGTTGTATTAAGTGCATTATCATGTTTTATAAGAATAGACAAAATATATTTTTTCAATTTTGTATTGTAATCTGTTAACTTAATAAACAAGAGAAGTGATACATATAAAATTTATAACGTTTTGCTGATTATAGGCCTACATAAATATATTATTGCAAGTATTATGAATAATTCGATTTATAATAATAATAATAATAATTTTCTTTTATACATTTATTTATTTATTGTTTAATTATCATATATGGCATGTAATTATTACTATAACAAAAGATAGTTTTTCATTCAATATAGTTTTCTATATATCAGAAATTATATTAAAATATTTAAAAAATTAATCTCAAGTATTATTTTATTAAAAATTATTCTAAAAAATATTAAAATGAAATTTATAAATATATCCTTATATTAGTTCATAGGTGATGCCTTATATCGTTTATAATTGATTACATCAGGAATCTGAAAAGCTTGAATAGCCATTACTTTCATATATATTATATTATATTCTTCAGATTCTTTAAAAGATTTTTTATGATTGCATTGTAATAAATTAAATTTTGATTGAATAAAAATAGCTACAAAGGAAGTCAATAGTTAAATACACTTTCGTGGCTAAATAGTTTTATTAAATTGAAAAGATTTCATCATATCCGAATATTCTTTCAAAGTAATATCTAAAGAACGAATAGTTTAATGAATATTTCAATTTAAATCGATCGATTTATAGTTTATTAAGATCTAAAGTAGATCTATAACATTTACAGGTTTAGGAGGATGGGTGTATATTATTCATTTCAATTAACTAATAAATAAATTCTTAATTTTTTCAAAATTATGATATAATATCTATCGCATAATCAGAATTATTTCTTTAGATGTTCAGAAAATACGGATGTGAATCTGTTATTGGTAACTAGAAGATGCTGAAAATGTATAAAAGAAGACTAAGATCTTTAAATTATATATATAATACATACAGAATCTTTTATAAAAGAATCTTTTTAACCAACAGAGAGAGATATATAATTAATGTTGACAACACTATCGACTAAAAGAACAATGAAAAAGAAGAATGAATTACTAGAAGTTTAAAGAAAAATTTTAAAATTATTTTTGTAAGTGATAATGGAGATTTTTTAAAAGAAAAATTCGTATTCAAAGAAATATTTTTGGTGTTTTTATTATAAAAAAAGGTGACATTTTTATAACTCTAATAATTCAGAACAGGACTACGTAGATCATATATACTGAGAAGCTATAAAAGCATTATGAAAAATTCGAAAAATCATAAAAGTCAACATAAGAAATATAAAGTATATATTGTAATAGTAATAAAGAAAATGACATAAATAAATCAGTATTTTGATCATTTGTTAAATATTTCGAATATTTGCATATCAATCTTAAAATCTGGGAAATATGTAAAAAAATATATTATTATTTATTTAGCAACCTAATCATCATTACACAAAACGAATAAGTTTTGATACAAAAGAAATTCTATCCTAATGACATACGGAAATAAAATCCGTTACAATAATTATAAATTTTAAGCATTTATACAATATTATTTAAGACCAGAGCCGTGGCTACAGCATTTGGTACCAAGACAAATTTAAATATGGCGGCTTTTTTTTAACTGTTTCCGCCCTGCGGGCACTAAGAGGGCCTCTTTTAGTAGGCCCATTATGGGTTCGGCCAGGCCCACAATGGGGCTGCCGGGTGGTGAGGGACGGGGCCCGACATATCCGAACGGACCACCCCCCGAAAAATTCCTGGGGATTTTTCGACCCGTTCGGATTCGATCCCAAGTCCCCCAGAGCGGTAGGCTGCCATCTTAACCGCTCGGCCATCCGGCCGCTATATGGCGGCTTTTGGATAAGACTCATTAGTTTCTTTGTGGCAGTCGATTCATATTCCATTAACAACTTTATAACATATTAAAATGTTTCTTTTTATTTAATAGTTTGAGGGTATGGAATTAAATAAATAATTTTAATGAAGTGAGTCTTTCGGAAAACAATGAAATTATAGGAAACTAGGCGACTGAATATTCTTTTTAATTCGTTAATTAAAACAAATCGACCTTTTCAATTCATCTCCTTTTGAAGAGCCATTCTTAGAGAGCGCTTAAATATTTTCAAATTGCTGATTGCAATATATTTCTGTCTTCAAAAAAGTGCCAAATTTAATCGGATTATCCTAAATAAGTAACGCCCTTTTCATTAACATTTTTATTACACCAAGATGTGATCAGAATCGTTATTTCGCCTCTGTTTTTTTTTTATCTAAGTAAAGTGACAATAAGAAGTCGTATTGTATTTTAAAAATTTTGTGTTTCATTTAAATCTTTTGATCACATAACATTTGTTTTTCTAGTATCTGTAGGATTGTCAGGACTGTACTGAACAGTCTCATGGGCCATATGTTGAACCACCCTGTTTTAAAAGCTTATGATTGATCGAAACGCCATTGTGACTGTGGTATAGAATATGCTCGTAGAATGGGATGATGTGAATTATTATAGAAATTCATTTTGAAAGTACAGCCAATCTTAACGGAATTAACTTTAATTAAACACATTTCTAATACAAGAATTCTGTTTAAATGATCGCTTTTTGAACTAAATTTAAAAAGTTCAACACCGGAACAAGTGACAGTTTACTGGAAATCTAATATTTTAGACCTATTTATAGTCCATTATCAGGATACACAAACATTCAGATATCGGGAGACGTTTCAACATAATATTCAAATTATAAAATTCGTAACTGTTAATACAGTATAAATAGCATTAGATAAACGTCATAAATACATAAAATTGAATAAAACACACGATAAACAATCGTAATTAAACAGGGGCGTATCCGGAGGGTGCACCGCAGCAACCTTCGATACTAAAGCAACCAATTTTGTTATTTTAAAATAAAAATAAATATAATAACGCTTATGGCGTGACTTCAATCTATAAATTAAAAATGATTGTCAGTTTTCGCATCAATCCTCAAATTTTTGAGAATCTGGCAGGATGTGTTGGGACTATCCTCGTTGTATGCCGAATCCACGAAAATCCTTTTTAAAACATGCACAGAAAGACAAGTTTAGAAAAAGAATTCTAAACAAATATCAAAATCATTATTATACTAAATTTATTATAGCATTAATCTTATACGAATAAAGTAGGCCTAATCTTTTACTCTGGAATATAGACATTGTTTTTCAATTCACTTCCTTCTACTTGTATTATTCAATGAAACTTATGTAGTTTTTTCCCGGAAGCCACATTCAACAAGAGGTATTCTTTTGTACAGATATATGCAAGCATTTCAAACATTTTTATACTCCTCCTCGGTCGAATTTCTTCAAAAGTTTCCCATTTAACGTCACATTCAATATAGTATTTTAAAACATTCGGATTGTTTCCGTACATTACAGCAGCATTATTTGACTTTTCCTTTGTGTTTTATTTCGACATTTAACCTAAGGCAGTTATATTTATATACTGGGCAAATGAATTAAGAGTTAAACGTAAGAACTAATTTCGGAACATTTTACTATCGACAGCACCTGAAAATGTATCTAAACTAAATAGATTATATTCAAATATTTTATTCCATGTCATTCAAGCTAACTTTCTAATCCATACGGAACATACCCCCAATATTTTTGTACCAGCAAATTGTCCCTCCTCCTCCTAAAGCACTTTTTTGTGCTATACTACAAAAATTAAAAACTAGATACGAACACAACAACAATATACTGATTCATGAGTACTGTAATTATAATAGTTGTTACTAACAGTCTTAATCTGTTAGACAAACTGTATTCAGTCTTAATGGACAGAAAGCACACATGCATATATATATATAAAATAAAGTGTGTGTAAAAGATTAAGATTCGTATTTATAGAATATCAACAAAAATTATTTATAAAATTTATTTATATATATTCAAAAATCTAACACTGTACAAAACATCTTGGTATGTATTGAATTTCTTACAACAGAACTTTCATTCCATATTTATACAATTGATACATATCATTATTAATTACAACAAAATTAACGGAACAATCATCAGAGTTTTATTTAAAAATAAGAGAATATTATCACTAAATAAATCATTGTCTTATCTGATTTACCATTGTTCAATCTTTCTTATTGCCTTGTTTAAATGTGTACATTATTATTATTAAAATGTAGTATTTTAAAGTTATTTTAGCTGCATCTTTTATAATGTACAGCAATTTATTTTCAAATATTATGCTTGATAAAGTCCAACAATAAACAAAACCAAAAATAGCTTGTCAGATATGAAAAACAAAATATATTATATGAATAAAATTGACTAGAAAATAATATTTAATAAATCATGTAATAACAAAATTAGTTTTAAAAAATACTCTCTCTATAAAGTTCAAAAATTCCATACCACATGGTCAATTAGATGATATTACAATAACTTTTATTCTACACATCAAAAATGTCTCTGTAATTTCAATAGCTTCTAAATTATACAATAAATATTAATTGATATAATATAGCTGACAATACTTCTTACTCTGTCCAGCAGAGACTTTGCTATGTGTTAATAGAATAAAATTAGTACACATTATGGGATGGAAGACTGGAATTCCAACCATTTCTTAGTTGCTCACTTAATTTCTTCATAATATTTTCATAGTTGGGATTATTGGCTTCATTGTTATTTTCCTGTGAATCAGAAGTATGATTATATAATTCCTTTGCATAAACAACTGACCAATCTTGTGAAAATGTTTGTGGAGAAAATTTTATCCATTCGGTATATCGATATTCTTTAGTTCTTATAGTATATCCCATAACTTTAATATCATTTAGGTCTGGTTGATCGCTATTTTTTTGAGGATGTTGAGAAGGTCTGGGATATTGACTAAAGGCTGCTGTCTTCCAAGAAATAGCTTTAATATTGATATATTTTTGTTGCTCAATTATATTTTCTATCAATGGTTTCAGACTAATACCTTCTGTACAAAACTTGACTGATGTTGAATTTTGAGGGCAAATATGTGGTGTTTCCAATTCCATTATATCACAGACAGTTGGAAATATATCAACTAGTTCAACTAATTCATCTGATTCCATGCTTTTTTCTAGATGTGTTTCATTTTTAAATTTTCTTCCTTCAATATAATCTTGCAGAGGTATATATTCAAAAATCCTTCCATTTGTTTCTTCTAATACTTTAGGAATGTAAATCAACAAAGGAACTCTCAATGCATTTTCAAAATTGCTATATTTTGCCCATTCTTGATGTTCACCAAGAGACCAACCTATAGAAATGCAAAAATAAAAATTATCTCTTAGAATTTAAAATATTGAAAATAAAGTTTTACATTTCAAAAAACCCTTGTGATTATAAGCATTGAATTGCATTCTAACTCAATTCTTTTGAATGCTCATAATCATGACATTAAATATAATATTTATATACAAACTTAAAAATTTCCAATTTATTTCAATGAAATAATTATTTTTATTAATTATTTTTGAATAAAATGTGAAGATAAATGTGCAGTATAACTATAACAACATTTGTATACTCAAAAAAGAAAATGTTATAAAGTAGAGAAGCATGAAAGAAAACTAACATTTTTAGTGATACAATGATACAAACTGTTGAATAAATTCAAAATAACTGGATTTGTTAATGATAAACCAAGATTTAGGCATCCGTCTCAAAACATGAAGTATGAAATGCAATTGTGAGAGACTAAGCAAATCAATTTATGTCACATCGTATAACCTCAGTCTGCTTAATTTAATTGTGTGAAAAGTTTTGGCATATTGTAAACTTTATTCTTAAATATTCTATAAATGTACATATTTTATCATTCTGTAATTGAATTAATAAAGTTATCCATTATTTCTCAGAAACAGATATCTACCATATATTATAGAATATATTATTAAATATTTATAAAACTGTCATTTAAAAGAATATCAAACACAGTAAATTTCACTTTGGTAATATACACCAAATGATAACAATATTGAAAATAACATTAGTAAATAATCACTAATATTGTTATAATTCAGTTCATATCAAAATTAGGAAGTCTCAAAATTTTGATTACAAAAGTTCTCTTTTGTAATCAAAATCTGATTATTTTTTTTTCTGGTGAACAGCATGAAAACAAAAAGAAAAAAAACTGTCTATCAGTCTAAATATATAGTTTATAACACAATTGTTATCAGTCATAACAAGGGTTATAAACATTAAGAGTTAATCATTTTAACCATTATTTACTCACAATACAGCAGTTTAAATTGCTGGCATTGTATTTTAAAATTTTACAATGAATATGCACTCATTTTATTTTCATGGATTTTTTTTTATAAACAATTTCATTATTTATATTTATGTATTCAATTATGTTTTTAGAAATTTACAGTAATAATTCTGTTGTATCTCTCTTTATCTTCTGTCTATATATGTTTAGAGGTCAATTTATACAATTCTAAATAGCAATTTTCTTATAAAATTAATTAAAATTTTTGAAGTCAAATGTATTTTTCAAAATACATGAAGTTCGGTTTCAGACAATCAACTTCAAATAAAACGTTTTACAAAAACTTAACAATTGTTTATTATTATTATTATTAAAGTTTTAAATATTTAAGACAGTTTGTTAGGATTCTAGGTTTTAGAATTTAATGAAAATTTTTACATTATTTTCCAAATAGTTGTTTTTCACATATCACTAGTGAAAGGTTAATAACAATATTTAAGCAAAACTGTCATTTTTATTAAACAGTTACTTATGTATAAATATTTTAATTTTATGAAAGAAATATTACCATGATCTCCAACAAACATAATCATTGTATTTTCAGCAAAATTATTTTCTTCTAATGTAGAAAGTAATTTTCCTATCAAATCATCCATATATGATATTGAAGCATAATAACCCTTCTTAATAAATTCCTGTAAAGAAAATATTTTATCACTACATTTTAAAATTATGATAATTTTTAAAAATTTACATGATTATTTTAAAAACATTATCAAAAAACAGAAAGCCAAATCCTAATTATTTGTTGCTCTATAAAACAGAATATAATATAGCAAGTCTTCACTTAATGTCATCAATACATTCTTGAAAATTGATGTTAAGTAAAATGTAATAAAATCAATTTTACCATAGGTTAATTGATATAAACAAGATATAATTCGATTAACATTATTCTAATTGGAGTGTGTTTCAACCTCTAGCATTTATTTCCCATCTCAGACTCAATTTTACTGTTCATAAAGAAAATTCAACAAAATTAATTATAAATGATGTTATAAACATACTTGTATTGATGTTGAGCTCAAAGATTGAAATTGCTCATTGAGTGAAAAAAACGACCACAACACAAATTTCGCTTTGTGGCTGTTTGTAAAAACGACCACAAAGCGAAATTTGTGTTGTGGCTTTCATGATATTTGACCACAACAAGTTGTGGTGATTAAGAAAAGCCCTAACGCATTCTGAACGTTAGCTGATGCAACCACGATACAAAGGATAGGTTGTAACTTGTCAATGGGCCCATTGCAAACACTTGCGGAGTTTGTATTGTGTTCATTCTTGACCAGTGCTGCTGTTTCTAGGGTAATTACCCTTTTCTAGAATAATTTCAGCCTCTCAGAGTAATGTTTCGGGTAGTCTTATATTTAGGGTAAATCTAGGGTAAAACTACCCTGTGTTCTGTAGTCTTATTACTTGTCACGCCACAAGTTTTGCTGGAAAAAGTTTTAGCCTAAAACTATTCTGTTTTTTCCTATAACTGGAAGATTTTAGGATAGGACAACAGAAGCTAAAGAAATAATGCAGATTGGTGGATGCTAGGTACATGGGTGTATACTGTACAGTGATACCTCGGTTTTCGTCGATAATCTGTTCGAAAACAATCGGCGAAAATAACTCTGCAACATTCTCGATTCTCATAAAAACGACCGATTTATTAATAAAAGTACCCAACAAAGTAATTATTTTTAGTAAATTAGTGTTAGAAAACGTTGATATCTTGAGCACCGCAACAGATTTTCCTGAATGATTAAATATTGAAAAGTAACAAAGTTACATTTCTGTATGTGATGAATAATTTTGTTACCTACTCATATAAGATGATTGAAGATAAATACATCATAATGAAAAAGAAAGTTTTATTTTCTTATCATTGCCTCATTATTAGTTACACATCCAGAATGTGTGGTGGCTTTTAACAATAATAAATCCGTCGCACAGTGGTTTTTAACTTTAGCAGCTGATTTTTATTTCATCGTGTGTAGTATATTAAGCACCTACAATTAGTTAAGACCTTTAGCACTTTTTAGCAAAACAAAAGAAATAGATGTGTATTTTTCTCCATAAATTTTTCTATGATATTTTTTTTTAAGTATGAAAATTAAATTTCTAGGAAAACTTATAGAACTAATGTTGTTTGGCATTAAAAATTGTAAATAAAACTGTTTTGAGGCTACAATCCATATTTTAAAGTTACAAACCACTGTGTGTCATATCCTCTATCATTGTTGCATCAGCTAACATTCAGAACACGTTATGGCTTTTCTTAACGTTTGTTTCCGAATTAAATATATTTCGGCAACAAAAAAAGGTGTTTTGTATCTATTAATGGCTTTTCTTAATCACCACAACGCATTGTGGTCAAATATCATGAAAGCCACAACATGAATTTCGCTTTGTGGTCGTTTTTACAAACGGCCATGAAGCGAAATTCGCATTGTGGTCGTTTTTTTCGCTCAATGAGCAATTTCAGTCTTTGAGCCTAACACTGACATAAAATAATGCTAAGTGAGAACTTGCTGTTTAATATTTAAAAACTAACAAACATTTTCCAAAATGTAGAAGTAAAATAATTATATCAAATAAGAGATCTTTTATCCATATTTTATAAACATGATTTTATTCTTTTATATTATTATTATTTTTATTTATAAGGAACAAACCTATAATAATATTTACATTTGTACAAATGTATTATCAAAATTTAAATTACATATAAGTTAATAGCTTAGAATTTAAACATAAATCAGTATCACATTTCTTGTTTAACAGCCATAATGAAAAATGACCACAGATTGTCAAAGCAATCATTCAATAGAGCCTTAAATTCAAAAATCATTCAATGACAGTTATATTTATGATGACAAAATAACATGATGGAGCATGAATCAATAAGATCTGTATTAGATGGAGATTCTACATATAACAATATGTAGACTCTCCATCTAATAGTCATCAAAATTTAGTAGTATGATTACAACTCTAAAATTTGTACAAGGAAATAGGATTGAAAGAATAATTTGGAATACTTTACTGCTTTACTTTGTTATACAGTTTAACAATGTATATATATAAATAAAGCAAAATGGGTACAAGGTAAATTAGAAATACTGTATTTATAAAACAACTTAATAAACCCAAAATTTAACTTTCTTGAAGATGAAACTTGGTGTTGAAAGGACTTTTCTTGAAGATGTTTAATCAAATATAAATGTATTACAAAATGGTCAGCAAAAATAAATTATTTCAAATCCAATACATGCAATAATTTTTTTATTTTAGCTTTGTAGTATTGTATTAGTAATACTATGCAAATTTACATTGACTAATTTGTTTGAGATTTTTTTTAAACATTTTCTTATATCTTAGAAAGATATTAAGTTTTCCATATAATTTCAATTTAAAACTTTATTATATTTCCTAGTTTATTAAAAATATTAATTTATATTTCATATTCATGAAGTTCTAAAATTTTTCAAATGCACTTACTTGAAAATCATCAGGTATTGGTCCGTAAGGAAAACTGATGTTTAGTTTTTCAACATCGTGCCGAGATCTAATATCCATCCAGGGATTCCAAGCAACATCAGGCATACCTTTAGGAATTTGTCTATTTGGAGCAAGATCAATATGAGAATATAAATCTGAAATATTCAATGTATTTATTTTATTATTCAAAAATACATTATTACAGAATTTGTTTCAAATGTTATGAGCACTATAAATTTGCATATTCTTTAGGAAATTTAAATGAAATGTGAGGTTTATGTAGACCAACAGCTAGAAAAAATGGTTTATAGTTTTCAGATTTTTCTTTAGAATAATTTCCTATAAACTTTTGAGCTTGATTTATTATTTGCAAATCTGGTAAGGTTCCATCTGGTTGTTCAGTTACGTTAACGGGACAATATAAGTTGTTAAATTTTCCAGTAGATGTGTAACAGTCCTAAATAAATTCAGTTTATATTTAAATAAATTTTTTATTGTTACAAAATATATAAAGTAGTATAACAATCTAAATAACACACTCAGCACTGAGAAAGTTAATAAATTTACTTAATCATTTTATTCTTACTGAAAAGTGGAGTAACCCTACTTTCAAACTTCATTGTAGAGGTGTTTCACCAACTAGGTGTTGGACTTTTGCTCACATTTGTATTTAATTTTTTCTTTAAAATGATTAAATTTAAATCATTTTTTGGTAATTAACTAATAAAAGTGGAATTGTTTTGCCAAATTAAGATGTAATATGTTTCTTTATGTACTTAAAATATTTTCAAGGCACATTCATTACATCCATTTTTTTGATTCTCATCATAAATTTTACAACAACTTTTCAGTAAGAAATTCTAGATAAAAAATATTTGGATACCCAGTGGTATCTTTCTTATAAAAAGGGATCATAGTGTGACATTTTAAAAAAGGGGAAGGTTGGAGTCACATATTTCAAATTTGTTGGAGTCAAAATATTTGTTTACCTACTCCTCCACACTGATTCAAGTGCACATCTTATAAGTATTGCAAAATTATAGACAACTATTGACAACAAATTGGAGTTAGTTAAATGTATAGTTTAGTCTTCTTATGGTGATAAAAATTATGATGGTTAGTTGTTTGATTTCTAAAAAAATTATGATCAATTATGTGTATGGATGCTAAAATCATTACTTTACACAAAACAGAGTATCAGTTTTGGCTTCTGAAGGTCTTATTTATAGCATTGATAAATGCTAATAAAAAATATAGGAAGACATTTCTAGTCATGATATTCAAGGTTTAATTCCTTTGATGCACATTATTTACAGAATCAAACACACAAAACACTATCTTAAATTTAAAATATGTTTACTCAAAATTTGTAATAGTAATTGTAGTTTTTCTTATTTTAATGATTCACTACAAAATTTAAAATATGTTGAATGTTGAATTTTATTATAATATATAATAAAATTCATCATTCATTACAAAATTATAAACACATCCACTTTTTTGTAAGTTTTTAGATTAAAATTAAAAAGTTTGATATTTTGTAAATACAATCTATTAGCTTATGGTCTTAATAGTACATTTATTAATTTTTATAACAAATCAAACAAAAATAATAACAAGTAGTTTCATTTTTTGTTCTGTTGCAAAAATATAAACACACCTTACTTATTTCTATTTTAAACTATTATTAAAATTTGGTTTAAATTTCCACCATTAGAGTTTGTTAATGATTATCTTAAATCATAATTAACAGTTTACAACAATACCTAATGGAACCACAGTGTCAGAGACAGATTCATGAAATTTGCTTTTCTCATGGTTCTGATAAATCTTTGAGGCAAATTTCAGCTGCTATTAATTGCTCTACATGTGCTGTAAGAAATGTTTTAGCTCAAGAAGAGAATTAAGGCAAAAACACAAGACCAGGAAGGCCAAAAAGTTTAACTCCCAGAGGTAAATGTAGGATTTTTCAACTTTTAACTGTTAATAACATATCACTAAGAAAAGTCATAGCAAGTTTACAGTAATTAAATTTTGATGTAACATTTCTTGATATTTTTATGAATATTTTTCTGTCAATGAAAACTAAATTTGCTGTATCACTATCAGAAACCTGCCCATGTTATTACACATCCTCCTCCTTGTTCTTTACTCATTCTAACTTTACTTTTTATCAAATCATGCCAATACAGGTATACCTCACATTACATCGGTAATTGGTTCCAGGAGAGGTGACTTAAGTTGAATTTGTCACTAGGCTAAACCACAAATAACCATTCCCAGTTCTATACTTTATCTCTTAATGCATTTTTAATAACATAAGAATCTATTTTAAGCTTACAAACAAATTACTTTTTCTCTGTACTATATTAAAAACTAAAATTTATCTAAATTTACAAATATACGTACAGTATGTACATACTTGTAAATGTACATGTTTACAATTTGGCAATGTTTACAGTATATTGTGGATTCTATTTGTTAATGTGGTTTGCTCTAAGACATCATAAAATAAAATGATTTTGTAAGGTTAAATAACAAATACAGTTTTTAAAATTATTTTGCGATAACAGAAAATAAACTAATTTATGTTAAATTTACCTATAAAGAACAGTAAATAAGATGACAACACAGAGTCACAAATGTTTTCATATTTTGTTCTCTAGAATTTATGATGTACAGTATTAACATTTACTGTAAATGTATGTATTTTAATATGATTTTATATACTTTTATTCTTATTTATTGTATAGTAACATGATTTTATGTACTTCTAATGCTTTTCTAGTGATATTACAACTTCAGTATTTGTGGCGGACAGATGTAAAGTCAAATAAAATGATTTAAACTGGATTTTTTTTATATATATTTTTTTTGACAAACAACATATAATCGAGAACGACTTACTCGAAATGATGTAACCCAAGGTATACCTGTAGTAGGAAAATCCATCTGGTCAATCTATATTCCACTTTCTTTTGGTCAAAAAATATAATTTATTTCCATTCATTAATCTATATCATCATATTATTTTTTGTCCACTTCAATCTTGCTATTTATGATAATCAGTTAAAAATGAAAGCCAAACCTAAATTATGTATTTAGTAATTTCATTTCATATTTGATGTCTCCAAACAGTTGTATGACACATTGGAGATGATAAACTTGCTGTGGCTTTGCTAAGTGACATGTTATTAACAGTTAAAAGTTGAAAAACCCTATATAGAAACATAACTAAACAATCACCTTAAATAATTGAGATATAACACTGCTGAATTAATGAATAATACGAATTTGCTACTAGAGGTAGATGTTAGGCATAATCTCTAAACTAAACTAATAATTATAATTTTAATAATTTAATAAATAATTTAGAATCATCTGGAAAAAAGAACTGATCCGAGGTAAGGCTTGAACTTGCAACTTTCACTTGGTGTGCTTTCTCACAGCCTTCTTTTCCAGATGTGTTTAAATTTAGATATAGTCTTACACAGTTAATCAAAGAACTGGCTGGGGATGATTCCTATGCCCACAATCTACGTAAAACTCCACAACAGCAGTTTTCAGATTCAGATTTTATTTAAACGTTTATTGTACATTACCTGTACTACTAATGTTTTACACCCTGCAAGGTATATATCTAGAAGCAAAGGCTAGCTTGGAGTCTGGGTGGTGCAACTGGAATGCAGAATTTGCAGATTCAAGCTCCGTCCCAGTTCAGTTTTCTTCTTCCAGATGATTCATAATTTTAATAATTTAATAAATAATTTAAATTATTAATTTAGTTAATAGACGGCACCTAACGTCTACCTCTAGCTTTTTCCATGCGGTTAGGTACCGATCGGTCTGTATCACATGATTTCTTCGTTTATCGGTGATGTGAAACGTACCGATCGGTCCAAATTAAAAAATTAATCAAAAACTTCGATTAATTTGCATTATATTCGAGTTTTCCAGAGTTCTTAGCTTTGATTCGCTCTTCTGTATGTCGATTGACTTTGTTTAAGCCAATAAACGTTTTGTTACCACCCCTGGGCCATAAATATTTTGGTAAATACATCCCCTACTATTCTACAGTAAATCTTCGCAGTTAACTACACAGTTGGCTGAAAACAATCAAAGGGAAACTCCTTCTACAGTTTTATTGAGTCTCTTCTGTCTTTGTTGACGTTACTTTAACTAATCACTTATGACTTATGAAACGAAAAAATTGCCGCAAAAAGCCCCGCCTCCAACCTTTGAAGTAAAATGTAAACAATCACTGTAAATTCACTTTTTAAATCGATTTTTAATTCTAATTAACTAATTTAATGCACTTAGACATTAAATTAGCTAATTCGACAATATTTAGGAGAGTAAATATGTTTTTAAAACTATCTAGCGATAAATATTCCCGGGAAACTCCACCTTCCTATAGTAAGTCTATGGAAGGTGTTCGCGCTGTTAATTTGGCTTTAAAATTTTTGTCAAATGAATTCATATATATTTTGAATACATTTAATTATTTTAAAAAAGTAAGAGCAAAGCTCTACGACTGACACAGTGGTATAGCTGACTAATCGGTGTCGCTTCACGATAACAATTGACTACTCATCCCAGCTAAGTAATTAGAGACATAGTGTGAATAATGGCAATAACTTCTCCCCCGCTCTAGGTAGAAAGCTGCGGTTTGTTTTGTTTAATAGAGGACAGATATTTCTATCTAACAGTACAGTACAAAGTACTGTACTGTTAGATAGTATATGATGTACAGTACAAAGTTCAGCGATTCTCTGTAAATTAATTTTTTTTTTTTTTTGTTCGTAACATTCAGATTTGTTCGTAAACGTCATATTATTTTAAATATGTATAAAACTAAAAATTATACAACCGTAAACTGTAATATGTTTTTAATCAAACACAAAAAACAGATTGAATATAGTGCGATATTGAAGCGAAATATCGCGATTTAAAAAATTACCCAAAAAACGCAAAAATGCGCCGCATAACGAATTCCACCTATTTACTTAATGCTAAAGGTTTTCCGCATGGAAAGGGCTAGTAGGAAATTACTTAGCATCAATCATTAATTTAGCAGTGTTATAGCCCAATTATTTAAGGTGCTTGTTTGGTTATGTTTCTACATACATATCGGGCTTGCAATGCTTGATATACTTATGAAAAACCCTACATTCATCTGGGAGTTAAACTGTTTGGTCTTCCTGGTCTTATGTTTTTGCCTTAATTCTCTCCTTAAGCTAAAACATTTCTTACAGAATGTGTAGAGCAATTAATAGCAGCTGAAATTTGTCTCAATGATTTACCAGAACCATGAGAAAAGTAAATTTTATGAATCTCTGTCTCTGACAACATAAGCCTAGATTCTACTAATACGAAACAAATGATAAATGACATGCAATAATTATACATAGTATATATTTATGTGTAGCTGATGAGGGTCTTTTGTACCAAAATGCATACCAGTAATAAAGTTGCATTCTGATGATAGAAGGCCATTTTGATGTTTGCAGAGTGATAAGTCTGTTATCTCTACTATAATATTTGAGATTTGATTTTCAGCAATTTTTGAGACAAGCTCTTATATATTTTTTTTTGTGATGAATTCATTTTAATGATTTGATTAATTGAATTTTCATTAAATAAATCATTTGTTGTTATTAAATTACTTTAGTTAAATTCTCATGATTTTGCAGATATTTAATGTCAATATAATAATATAATATTGGTAAAGCCTTTTGTCCTATACTTTATTTCTTCATATGTACAACAACATGGTTATATTTGAAGGACAATCACACTACAGATTGTAGATTGACACACTGATGTTCTTTACTCTATATCTCTTTTTGTATTTCTTTGTGTATTTATACCTCTATATGTACACCATTGTTTGATATTTATTCTGTACTATAATAGTTTACTATTACTGAAAAAGGCCTTTTCAGTAATAGTAAATTAATATAGTACAGAATAAATATCAAACAATGGTGTACATATTTTAGAATAAAAAAAAAAGATATAACCATACTGTATACTAACTATGGTTATATCTAAATTAATAGTTCTTGAAGTGAAAATCGAACAAAAGTCTGGGTAGCATAATTGGCAACACATCTTCATGGTAAGTGGTAGTTGCAGGTTCAAGTCGTAATGTGGGCTGATTCTTTTCTTCCAGAACCTTCTACATTAATAATTATTATTTTTATTTATTTATTTTAGTACAAGGTACAAATACCCTTTGTACATTAATAAATATTAATTTAATTATTAAATTTAATAAGAGATGGCATCTGTTGCCTATCTCTAGGCTAAATAACTCAGAATTTAATTATTAATAGATTAATTGGGCTATATTACTATTAATGATTATTATTAACAACATAGCCCGATCCAATGAGGAAATCATTTGTCTTTAGTATGAATTGGAGTTTCCTAAAATAATTCAAGATGACTTAATATTGTTTTAAATCTATAATAAATTAAATATTTTAGTAATGTCAAAATTAGCATATTTACTTGCATATATGATGAGGTTTTTATTCATTTTTCACTGCTTCAAAAACCTAGGTTGTCCTATATGCACGAACAAAGGTTTCTTTGTGTTTTTGCAATAATTTTTGTGAAAAGTGTATAGTTCATGCTGCCATTATAGCAGGGTGCTATTGAGGTCAAGGTGAATGTTGCTTTCAAAGAGATGATCCGAAAATAGCTGGTCACTTAGTAATGATTATAAATGTAGTTATTTCATATTTCTTAAATTGGTATTTTTAATGAATATTTGCACATTCTGAATCATTAAAAATAAAGTTTTTCCAGTCATGCACATTATAATCTTTTGATTTTGCTATGTGGGTATCAGGTGTGTGGAAAAGCATTCCTCCAGAGCTGATAGCAAAGTCATTCAGGAAATACTGCATTTCAAATTCACTTGACAGATCAGATGATGCTTTGTGGAGTGAGAGTGAAAAACAGGAGTTATAATGAAGCTTCGGAAGGAGAGTGAGTAGACAAAAGGTGATAGCATCAAGAAAACATGGTTGTTAACCTTAATATGTGCATTTGATAATATTTTATTTGTAATTAAATGAAATAAAATTAGAATTGTATTAATAAATCTAATTTACTTTATTTCGATCTTTAAAGTCACACCTCATTTTATATGTGAGATCGTCTTATATGCGAGTAAATACAATATTTATTTTACAAAATTGAAAATTTTTTTAACTTTATACCAAACTAGCAAATGTGCCTAGATTTGCTCAGGCAAATAATTTGGATGATTTGGTAAATATTGTATGTTTGGAAATTAAGTTATTACTATCAAAAACAAAAAATCACATCTAAAATAGACAGTAAAAGCTATTCTTCAGGTTAAGTCTTAATCTTCTCCCTCTCCCCATGGGGGAATTTTGAAAAATCCCTTCTTAGTGTGCATTTTCATGACATACCCTAACTGTGTACCAAATTTTACCTCTTTAGGTTTAGCAGTTTGCTCTGGGCGATGATGAATCAATCACTCAGTCAGGAGATGTAATTTTACATATATATATATATATAACTGACATATGAATTAATAAGTACAGACAACTTCCAACAGATATTAAATTTAATGATGATAATTTTAAATTACTATTTAAAATTATCATCATTAAATATCAAAATTGGCACTACTGACCCAGCACTGACGTTAAACAATTGTCCAATCGTTTCAAAATCTGTTTGAAACCAAACCATTCATAACCATGTTAAAAAAGCATTAATAACATTCAAATTAAACTGATTATGATATTAAGTGATGTACAGTAATTTGACATCTATATTATTTAAAATATATTTTACTCCTAGTGTGTTCATTAGAGAATAAATGAGATTCGATTAACAGTACCATTGTTTCTTTTTTTAAAAATAATTCTAGCTCTATTAATCAATTTATGAAATGAAATACAGCGAGAAAAGTATATTTAGTTATACTTTATTATGTAAACTAAACTAGGTCAAGTTACTTACATTCTTATCAAAAATTAATTCATTAAATAATAATCCAAATATTTTAAGAAAATTATAAACCATAATCAAGAACTGAAACTTACTTTTCTGTATGCCAATGTTGAAGGATGATATGGCTTATCTGACCAACTATATGGGTAATCATCAGTGTCTCCTGAAGATGTGCCTACAATAAATTTTTCCAATTACATTCTTAATAAAATTTATTTTATATTTTCAACTATCTCCACTTCAGAAATCATTTTAAGTACACTATTTTCAGTTATTTAAGCAAATTAGCATCTTTTGAATTAGCCAAAAATTATATTCTAGATTTAGATTTACATTAAATTCATTAAACAGAAGTATTTAATAAAGGAAGAATACATAAAATTAAGAATATGATATGTAAACAATTATTTGACAATTTGGAACAAAGTTAAACGGTTTTTGAAACAAATAATAATCAGATGAAATCAGAATAGATCGAAGTCAGACCAGATAGTTTAAAACAATACAATTTATTTAAATTTAAATACTAGAAAAAACCTTTTTATAAAAACATATATGGGAAAACAAATATTGGACCGATTAATACAAATTATAATCAAAAGATCCCAGTAATTATAAGATATTTTCTTATATATTGCTCAATTACAGCCAATAATTATTTGGAGAAAGATAAGATTTGCACAAAGAAATACCATTCTGTTAATAATGACTAGATATAAGTCAAAAATAAAAATATAAACTTAATTTGAACATTAAGAGATGGTCAAATTATATTTTGGTGATATTTTATTCAGTTACAGCAAAAATTATTTTTCCTACTTTGGATTTTAGACTATGTAAAAATGATATATTGAAAGTCCACAAAAAATTGGCACCATTATGATAATAAATACTTACCAAAATATTACCAAAGTTTTTTTTATGGTAACCAGAACTTTAGTAGTTGTTTTTATTATGATATGAGGGTAATCCCAAAAGTAAGGTCTCCTATTTTTTTTAAAATACAAAGAAACGTTTATTTTCAATAAAGTTCATATCATTTTAAAGCTTGAACATTTACCTATTTTTCTACAAAATCGCCATTTTGGTTGATGCATTTTTGTAGCTGCTGTGGCAATTTTTGTATGCCCATGTCATACCAGCTTGCCTCCATGTCATCCCATCTTACACATACCTTCCAATATTGCAACTTTTCCATTAAAATCCTATGAATGGTGTTTTGGAAAATCCCAAAAACCAAAATACAGAGATTATCCAGAGCGATTCACTAATCTTCATGCATGGTTTGCTCAACCTCCACGACTGTCTCATCGGAAATTGACAGTCTCTCGCTTCTTTCTTCATTGTGAATTTCAGTATGATCAGCTGCAAACTCTCTACACCACTTGAGGACATTTTTTGACATCTATGCATGACTCACCATACACTTCCATCAATTGACGATGAATTTCAATCGGTTTAACATAACATGGCAGCGAGCTGGTATGACATGGGCATATAAAAATTGCCACAGTGCATACAAAAATGCATTGAAATAGCGATTATGTAGAGATGTAGAATATGTGTTATGTAGAGAAATAGATATAATATTATAATATATTATAATAATATATATTATAATATATAATATGTATTATGTAGAGAAATAGATAAATGTTCAAGCTTTAAAATGACATGAACATTATTGAAAATAAACGTTTCTTTGTATTTAAAAAAAAAATAGGAGACCTTACTTTTGTGATTACCCTCGTATACTGAAAATAGAGGATTAATAGTTACAAAAGAGAATATTCAAAATCCTTCTTTTGAGGAAGTTTTATTTAAAATAAAAATTATAATATTTGTTAATCAACATCTTTCAAAATAGTAAAAGCAAGCTTTCAAAATTTAGTCTGAATAAGAATGAAGGGAGGAATTGGATTGATAGGATAAGGCAATAATACATATGGAATCTGCCAAGAAAAAGTGCCTTGTGGGATGCCTTTCTATGAGAAACTGACTCTTATTTAGGTGTTAGACAAAGTCAAAGACTCTATGTGAACAGCCTGTTGATGAGATGCAAACCCATGATCAACTATCAGTGTTTAGTAGTGTCGATATCGATATCGATTTGGCTTCTGGTGGGCAAATAAAAAGAAGAAAAAATTGATATCTGAACTACAGGTCTACATAATTATGATTATTTAAAATTCATAAACTACAAGCAGAAAACTCAAATTTTACATTATGTGTAACTACTCTGGAAAAAATGATCAGCAGGTAAATTTAAAGCATAAAATGCATTAAAAATTTCATGAAAAGTTTATAATTAAAAACTAAAAATATCATCATTGTCATCATTCTGTGGTGTACATACAAGTGGTACCATACGGTCCGCGAACGAAAGTACAGAAAGACTTTACAACAAATATACAGATGTTCAAAGTCCCTTTATTTCACTTTGTACAAATAAGTTTTATCAGGAATCCCAACTGGTTACATAAAACCCTTAGATTCGGCGAGGCTTTCACAAAACTCCTGGTACCAAACAAGGCCCGAAGTGACCGTTCCCCGATCGCGCGACAATAAAATTTTGGGGAAAAACGCGTAACTAACCTAACTTAATTCTAACTTAAATCTAACTTAATACTAAAAGAAAAATGAGGGGATAGGAAAGTGGGAAGAAACGAGAATTGAAAAAAGTGTCTTCACCCGGGATTTTTCTATTTTCAGGACGATACGCACTTTGGGGATGGTCTCGGTTCTGTTATCGACTTCCGTCTTTCGGATTCTCTCCTCTATATCGTTATTTGACACTTACGTTCTCTTACTCGGTCCCTGTATGGACGGCCTCAAACTTCTTCTATCTCGACCAACTTCTTTTCGAGCTCCTCACACGTCTGATCTCCCTCGTGTCTCGTCCAAAAGTGATCTATATTCGGGTGCTATCCACCTGGCTGCACCTTCTATTGTTCCGTGTTCCGATTCTTAGAACTGCTCATTCCACCCCAAGGCGATAACGGTCTTTGAAAGTTTAGGAAAGGAGAAGACAAAGAAACAAAGGAAAGACTAAGACTAACTAAAATTAACAAATATAAGTATATTATTATGGCCGACGGCCACATACGCCCCCGCCAAGAGTCAGACACCGTAATGTAGTCTACGGTAGTTTACTCGATTACCGCGCAAATTATAACGAGGCTGCATTTCAGCCTCTCCTGCAGTCCTAGGATTATCTTCAGAGTCACGTAAATGACCATTTCTCGGAAGATGCTGGGTAGGATTTGGCATCGGGTTTCCTTGAGGAACCCAGGCTCTTATGCATTCCTCCACATCTTCCTCCTCCATGCCTTCTAGTTCCTTATGTGCTACATTCTTGCTACGGGGCCGGTGGTGTGTTCTTCGTTTCGTATTCCTGTATATCGGTGAATAACATAATTTTATCCGATCTGTGTGTATAGTCCCTTTGCTAGTCCCGTTGTTATCACCTAATTCCACAGTGACGGGCCCTAAAACGCGCAGGATACGATATGGCCCCATATATTTGGGAGAGAACTTCCCAGAATTTTTTTTTCCTCCCCTTTTGAAGTAGCCATACCCTTTGGCCCTCTTTCCAAGGATTACATTTTCTTCCATTATTTATCCGCCCTCTATTGTTTGCGTTGCGCTACCTCCCCAAATTATACGCCGTTCTCCTTAATACATTTAATTTTTTAATGAATTCTGGGTTTTGACATCGACTTTGGCGATCATTCCAACCGTCTTCCTCTGGAAATGCACCCGGGAAACGTGGGTCGAACCCGTACAATAAAAAGGCTGGGGATTCTTTAGTAGCTGAATGGGTAGAGTTATTGTATGCGAAGAGAGCCGGATTTACAAATTCATCCCAATTACGGTCACCGCCATCCGATATCCTTGCTATTATTCTGCATATGGTCTTATTGAAACGCTCGCAAACTGAGTTGGAACATGGGCGGTAGGCAGTAGTCACGTTATGCCTTATTTGGAGCTCGTTACATATCTCTTGGAATAAGTTGGAAGTAAAATTCGCCCCCCGATCCGAAATAATGATCTCCAGACAACCATATCTGCACACCAGGCTATTAAAAATTGCGTCAGTCACTACTTGAGTCGATTGATTGCGAATCGGTACTCCCTCAGCAAACCGGGTATAAACATCAACAATAGTGAGAATATACCTATTCCCTATGGGGGACGTTTGGAGAGGGCCTATGATATCAATTGCTACCTTTTGTAGTGGAAATTCTGCTGTTTCTGTCTCCTGGAAGGGTGCACGACTTCTATGAATGTTATACTTTTGACAAGTCTTACAACCCCTTATGATACATTTAACCCTCTTTTTTAAATCTCTGATGTGATAATACTTATCAACCAGACTATATGTTTTCTCAACCCCAAGGTGTCCCGATAATGGTGAACTGTGGAAAGACCATATAACTTGGTCCGCCATCTCATCCCCGACACACACACGGGTTCAATTTCGAAGCCCCATTCTTCCCGGCTTCACATGCACAACTACGTCACCTTCTAAAGCGAATTCTGGCTGAATACCCCCAGTTGGGCTATACTGGTCATGACTTTGACGTTCCCAGTTCTCGCATATCTTCTTCAAGAATTCATCCCTTCCCTGAGATGCCACGATCTTTCGCCACAATTCCTGATTATCTAAGACAGTATGACATACTCTGTTATCTACCCTTTTCTTTCTAAAATTAGGCCGTGATAACGCATCAGCTATGCTATTATGCTTTCCCTTCACATGACTTATTTTTAGCTCATAATCGTTCAATTCCATCGACCACCTCATGAGTCTTTTGTTGTGGTTTTTCATGTTACTCACAAACATGAGTGGTTTGTGGTCGGTATGCAACTCGACGGGATAACCTAATATGATCGGTCTAAAATGGCGTAGAGATAAAACCATAGCTAAACATTCCTTTTCTATGGTTGAGTAGTTTCTCTCGGCACCATTGAATTTCCTGCTAAAATATCCCACAGGGTAAAAATCGTCTCCTTCCATTTGTCCTAACACTGCACCGGCGCAGTCCTCTGATGCGTCGGTATATAATTGAAATGGAGACTCAAAATCGGGGTGCTTTAAGAGAGGGGGTGTTGACAACGCAACCTTAAAGTCTTCGAAGCTCTTTTTGCAATTCACATCCCAAACAAATTTCCGATTTTTCTTTGTTAAATTTGTCAGGGGTAGAGCTATGTCAGAAAATCTTGGTATAAAATTCCTAAAGAAACCAATCATACCCAAAAAGCTCCGGACTCCTTTCACATTGCTAGGTGGTTCGATTTTGCGAATGGCCTTCACATTATCCTCGTCAAGGAGTATCCCGTTTTGGTTTATAACATGCCCCAGGTAGCGGACTTCCTTTACGATGAATTGACTTTTAGTGGGATGCAACTTCAAATTAACCCTGTTCAGCGTCCCTATATCATCATCAAGTAAATCAATATGCTCATCTAAGGATTTGGAAAAGAGCACAATGTCGTCTTGGAAGACGTGGCAATTTATCCCTATGAAACGGGCCAAGATTTTAGACATGACAGCTTGAAAAAAACGGCCGCTATTTTTTGCACCCTGGGGCAGGTGGCACATCTGATATTTGCCCCAAGGGGTCGAGAAGGCAAATATGTGCCTCACAGATGCGCCAAGGCCAATCTGGAAATATCCAGATTTGAGATCCAACACGGAGAAATATTTACTACCGTGGAATTTGCTTAGGATCTCGTCTATGCGGGATATGGGGAATTCTTGCGATGTTGTAAGGTCATTTATGCGTCTGAGGTCCAATGTCATCCGGATTTCGCCGTTACTCTTCTCGACAATGTGAATTGGGGAGTTCCATGCGGAGGAGCTCTCCTCGATAATTCCCGCCTTCAAATATGATTTTGTCAATGCTTTTAACCGTGATAAGTAGCATTCAGGGATCCGGTATTGACGCGTGCTTACGGGACTAGTTTGATCTATTGTGGATTTGTGTAATTCGCCTACCATCCCTGTTAGCTCCTCTATGGATTCAGCGATGCACTCAGGGTATTTCTTAAATATCTCGTAAACCCTCTCCCTTTCGACATGACTTAGGCCATCTAAACCTTTAATCCCTACTGGAGCAGTGTTCAAACAATCATTACACATTTTCCCTTTTTGGTTATGGTTGGTCGTGCTCCCTTCCATGGTTACCCTTAACCCATCAATAATTTTAAAAGTTTTATTGATAACGTCCATTCCCAGTATGCCATCGTAACCTATATGATCAGGAAATTGCATACAGGCTATAGTTGTGCTACATAATTGATCTTTGTAATTTATGTCAACGCGCAGGGTTCTCTCGCACTTGGTAACAGTCCCGTTTATACCCCTAATCCCTATATTTTCCCCTTCTAATGTTGCACTATTTATACAACTGAGCGAAAGATCCTACATTGCTATGGAATTTAAGATCGATTTTTCTGCCCCCGTATCTAATAAGAAAGTAAATGTAATACCCTCGATCTTACCCTTGATGAGGGGGAGGCCTTTACTTTATTTGAATACTCTATCGGCCATTATGATTTTTATTGTAGGAGCATGATGCTGACCCCCATAATGCTCCCTCACTAGTTTAAACGGATGTCTCTCCGTTTCGAACAGTTACGGGCGAAATGCCTTACATCACCGCAGGCGTAACATCTTCTGCTAGTCGTCCTCTTCTCCCGGTCTATACTATTTAATAACTTGCTAACTGCATCCGAAAGCGTTTCGATCTTCCTTTCCAATTCACCCATTCTTTTTTCACCATTATCTACCTGTGCTCTAAGGTTATCCCGCTCTTTGACTATTGTCTCTATCTCTTTTGTTGCAGCGTTGACTCCTTTCCGCTCAAAATAACCGTTACATTCAATCTCTATTGCCTCTTCAGCCTCAGCTATCTCAAAAGCCTCCTCCAAAGGAAGGGACCGTCCTTTGGGAACGTCCTTAAAACATTACTTTTCATCTTCCCTCTTAACCCTTTAATGAAATGCTCTGTTATGATATCATCGCGTAATAGGCTTATTTTATTATTATCCTTGACTGCTCTTGCTAACAGCGTTTTTGTTCGTATCGAAAAGTCAGTGACTGATTCATTAATTCCCTGTTTTAGATTTAACAATTGGTCGACAATGTCTTTGTCGCTGGATTCCCTTTTGTGGAAACATTTAACTAAATTGTGCTTAATCTCGTCATAAGATTCCGGATACTGTTCCAATAGACAGAGGAAGGTCGTCAAGGGTTCACCTTTCAACCTCGACTGCAAAACCGCGACCTTTACCTCATTGTTCCAACCAGCCAATCTAGTGATATTCTCGACCGTCTGAAAAAATTGTTTTATATTCAAGGTATCACTTTGTGATCCAGAGAACGTAGGGATCATACCTAAAAAACCGGTGACGACTAAGGGCGGACTGTGGTTGACCCCGTCACTGGCTATAGAGCTCTCAACCTGATTACTAGTAGCCATTAACACACAATACGTAGTATATAACACAAATAAACAAATAACCACGCGGGAACACAAGGGACAGGAGTGGTACGACTTTTGTTAAAGTTGGGATCCTGTTGCGGACGCCATTGTGGTGTACATACAAGTGGTACCGTACGGTCCGCGAACGAAAGTACAGAAAGACTTTACAACAAATATACAGATGTTCAAAGTCCCTTTATTTCACTTTGTACAAATAAGTTTTATCAGGAATCCCAACTGGTTACATAAAACCCTTAGATTCGGCGAGGCTTTCACAAAACTCCTGGTACCAAACAAGGCCCGAAGTGACCGTTCCCCGATCGCGCGACAATAAAATTTTGGGGAAAAACGCGTAACTAACCTAACTTAATTCTAACTTAAATCTAACTTAATACTAAAAGAAAAATGAGGGGATAGGAAAGTGGGAAGAAACGAGAATTGAAAAAAGTGTCTTCACCCGGGATTTTTCTATTTTCAGGACGATACGCACTTTGGGGATGGTCTCGGTTCTGTTATCGACTTCCGTCTTTCGGATTCTCTCCTCTATATCGTTATTTGACACTTACGTTCTCTTACTCGGTCCCTGTATGGACGGCCTCAAACTTCTTCTATCTCGACCAACTTCTTTTCGAGCTCCTCACACGTCTGATCTCCCTCGTGTCTCGTCCAAAAGTGATCTATATTCGGGCGCTATCCACCCGGCTGCACCTTCTATTGTTCCGTGTTCCGATTCTTAGAACCGCTCATTCCACCCCAAAGCGATAACGGTCTTTGAAAGTTTAGGAAAGGAGAAGACAAAGAAACAAAGGAAAGACTAAGACTAACTAAAATTAACAAATATAAGTATATTATTATGGCCGACGGCCACAATTCTTTTAAAGTAATTATCAATTAAAATCTTACTCCTACTGCTATCAAAATCATATCATACAGAATAAATTATCATCACTCACTTACCAGGATGAAAAACTTTTCCCATACTTACAGTATGGAACCCCTGATTTTTAAAATATTGAGGTAGTGTTACAAAATCTCCTACAGTCTTCCTCCAGTAATTATGAGTATCATAAAGATGAATGGTGTCTGGTCTTCGACCAATAAGAAAAGAATTTCTGCTAGGTGCACAAAGTGCTTGCTTAATATAAAAAAAAAAAAAAAAAAACATTAGTAAAGATTTTTTGAAAAAAAATCTTAAAATTATGAATTTTAATATTTCTTAAATATGAAAATTAAATAGCAGCATATTTTTTTCTATATAATCCAATAACACAAAATGACAGATCTTAATTGTTCAAAAAAATTGATTATTACTTAAACATATTCAAATTGCATCATTGATTTAATTAAATTAATTTTTAAATATAAAATTTATTCACAGTAAAAAAACACCTGAAATTTATATCAATGTAATAATTTAAATAAATTTATATTAATATTATAAATTTTTCTTTAGAAATTCTCGAATAAAAGTTTATAATTTAACTTCTTATCTAAATTAAAAATGGAGCTTTATCTTTAAAACATTTTAAAATTTGTTTTTACTTATAAAGAATTGTAATTTAAATTAATTTGTTTTTTTTTTTTTAGAGAAAATCACTCAACATTGGATGAAATAAAACAGCTCCAAAAATATAAATTTTAAGTTTAAATTGAGCATCATCTCTCTTTCTCTCAGCTGATATTTAAAAATAGTTTTAACTACTTATAAATTTTACAAAATACAGTACTGTGATATTTTGCACATTTCTAAAATAATAAAAAAAAAATCATTGTCCAACTATTATAAACTAAACTAAAATATTTTTTACATTTACTTATTTTAATTGTACAGTAATACCTCGTTTTCGTTGACTTTGGTTATTGTCAGTTTAGGTTTTTGTCGATTTTTTTCGCGAAAAATTTGTCTCAGTTTTCATTGATTGCCTTGGATTCCATCGGCTTGCTCAAGTGACCTCACTGCTAATTTTGCAAAAACAATGGGCGACCCATGCGTTTTCCGGCGCAGTGTGGCGTTATTTCTTGTTGTGTGAGCATTACCCCATGATGGCCCACGATTGGCCAACGGTTCCATTCCCTGAACACTTGGAGTTTGGTCATGGGTTCGCACTTCACCGCAGCAGGCTGGCAACGTGAAGTTTACCAGGTTTTCTCCATGTCTTTAACACGTGAATAGGAGCCCGTTACCCTTAAACGGATTTCCCGGAAGGCATTATTCCCCTCGATACGACCATCATGAATGCATACAACTATTACATGACAATTACGTCACACTTTACCACGGGCCGTGGTAAAATGTGATGTGGCTAGAAGCTCGTGTCCAACTAGCTTCTACAAGACAGGACATTACCCCGTGTGTCTAGCTGAACAATTCCATTGCTTTCATCTTAATGCTAATTATCTTATCTTTAATCTTAATGCTTTTATCTTTATGCTAATTAGTCTTTTATGTTAATTTCTTAAAATAAAGAACTTACTGGAATTGGTAAAATAAAATGAAAACAACACCTTTCACAAATTTCCAGCAACGAGTTTAATCGTATAAAAACATTTTCAACTGATTTGATCAGCCTTCTTCAGTTAATCGAACAAAAATAAAAAGAATGAACTAATAAATTCAAATTTACAAAAGCAAGAGAACGGAGAGAGTTTGCGGTTGCGCAGACAATCTAATAATGATATAACAATAAACGGTAATAAAAATGCAGGTTCTTGACCAAATATACATTATCCAAATTCTTACACTATCCAATAAACGATTTCCAGCAGACGACAGCCCATCCGCGTCTCTGTGGTTGATGCATTGAGACGTTAATTGTGCCCTATATATCTCATGTGTCCAATAGCCTGTTTAGATCTAGTGGCTTTTATGATGGCAGCACTATTCCAGTGTACTGTGATCTCTTGTTGCCTAGCAAATGCTGCTAGGACTGTGCTGTCAACGATCCTATTAACAAATTGTTTCCGTTCCAAACTCTTTCCGTTCTCTTGCTTTTGTAAATTTTAATTTATTAGTTCATTCTTTTTATTTTTGTTCGATTAACGAAGAAGGCTGATCAAATCAGTTGAAAACGTTTTTATACGATTAAACTTGTTGCTGGAAATTTGTGGAAGGTGTTGTTTTCAGTTAATTTCTTATTGCTTTTAGTATTTAACGCTATATTAATTCTCTATAAAATGTGTTTTTGGTATGTATTTTGAAGTGTCTAGAATGAATTAATTGGATTTACATTGATTCATATGGAAATAATTGCCTCGATTTTTGTCGGTTTCGGATTTTGCCGATTGTTTTCGGACGGATTATCAACAAAAATCGAGGTATCACTGTATTAAAGTAAACATAATCTTTAATATCAAACTACCTTTCTGTAATAGTCTAAACTGAACAAATGCAGTAAGTTAGCTTATACTTTTTAAAGAAACTGCTTTATCAAAATAAATTATCTAAAATAGATACAAAACATTATTAAAATCATTTTTAATCCTTAAAATATTAATATTTAAATATCTGAATAATGTTTTTCATATTTAAATCTTAATTTTCTGAACTGATACTACAAACATTAAATCATTTTAATTTATTTACCTAAATCATTAAAATTATTAAATTAAAATCATTAAAACATAAAAAGAATTTCTGCTAGGTGCACAAAGTGCTTGCTGAACATATGCTTTGTTAAATTTTATGCTATGTTGTGACAACTGGTCAATATTAGGGGTAATAGCTACCTTATCATTATAGCAATTTAATGCTGGTCTTAAATCATCCACAATAATTAAGAGTACGTTAGTTGGTGCAATAATCTGTTCTGAAATAGCACATAAAAATTTTTCTGTTAGTAAGTTATTTGAAGCCCTTGAGAATGGATAGTGCTAAACCACAGAATCATGTTTCTGAGGTAACTGAGTTTGAATGTTTGAAAAAAAATCCTTAATTATATGTATGTTAATATTTTTGCTCTTTAAACATTGCCTGTAGATGTGACTGTCTTCATTTTAGGGTTTTTTCAAATATTCAAACACAATTACCTCAGAAATGTGATTCTGAGGATTAGCACCCTATACATCCCCGAGGACTTCATTTGGTTAAGGAATGAATATATAAATCAACATAAGAATTAAATTTAAATGAAGCATTCATAGTCAAAAATTTTCAAACATTGACTTTGATGTTTCTAAAAGTGTTTATAAAATAAATTTCTGTTAAAATGATAAGTACAAATACATAAAAATTATAAACTTTATTCATTCATATTTATTTCAAATGAAATTAAATAAAAATTCAGATCTGAAGTTTGTCAGAAGATTATTACCCTTTAATTTTTATGAAAGATTTTTTTTATATACTGTATTAAGTCTAATTTGACCTAATTTAAATCGATAAGATGGCATTTTCAAAAATTAAAAAAAAAATTCTATAACATTTAAAAAAAATTAAATTTTCTTAAATATATAATATTTTAGAAGATATAGTCATCAATATTTATAGACTAAAGTTTGATACTTGCTTCTTTGCAGATATTTTCATATTGATAGAGATGACAAATGATTTTTCTAGGTGCAAATTACTGCTATTTTAAGAACATATAAAAATATTTTCAAAGCTAATTCAGGTTACTCTTTAATTTTTTTTTTTTAACTAAAAATGTAGTTATATAGCATGGCTACCAACTATCAGTGTTTGATGCTGACTAGCAGCATTTTGTATACTCTATCAGTGGACAGGCCACTTTTTCCTTTTGTCAGCACTTTTAAAGAATTTGATATTATCCCAAACACTTCATTTAATGAGCCTAATACCAATATATATGCCAAATACAATGTGTGTATTTTATTTCAAATGACTGAAGCAAACCAGAATGATGTTTTCAGAAACATAAAAAATGTAAAAAACTACACCTTTATAAATCTGTTTTCAATCATTTTAAACGATCTTCATCAGTTACAGAAAAATCGAACATAAAATGAATTCGAAATAAATATAAAAATTAATGGAAAAATGCCCTTGTGGATGAAATATAGATAAATAAACAACTTAAATGAGGTCAAAATACAGTGAAAAAGAATAAATATAAGATATAACATCGAAATTGGCATTATCATTAATTATTGTAAAATGATCTCCAAGCAGTTGACAATGCGTCTGCATCTCTATGGTTTATTCAACAAGTTCCCATGTGTGCCTAGTTTATTATATGATGTTTTCAGATTCCTTCAATTGGGAAAGAACCAATATTAATATTTTTATACGTTTGTTGTATATGTATGAAAATATTAGCTCAGGTGTAATAATTTTAAATAACAGATATGATAAATTCCATCTTCAAGGTTGGCAATTAAATCAATTACGGCTGACTCATCAGCAGAAGGAAACAAGTTACTTTTACAGTTAGACCAAATTATTGAGCAGCACTATAGTTTCTCCTCCCAAAAAGAAGAAACATCTGATTCATCACTTAAGAATATACAGGCTATATGTTATGAACATTCTCAGGAAAGGAAACTAGCAGGTGCAGGTTTTTTAAGATTTGTGATATTTTATAAATATTTTTATTGTAATCTTTGTAAAATAGTAAGGCTGATGATGGTTTTGTCACAGCAATGCAGGACCACACCTGCATTGCTGTATGGCAAAAGGAAAAGATATTCAGTATGATAAAAAAATACAGAAATGGGAAATAAACTGCAACCAGAAAATCATTGTCCTTAATAATTGTAGCAAAAGTAAAAAAACTGATTGATTGCAACTGTCATGAGTATACCGACTGTAACAAAAGAAATTATTAACAAAGCAAAACATCTCACAAAGGCATATAACAGGAGGCACCCATTATACAATATCAAGACTCATGTCACATCAAGATGAAACATATCGTAAGTCTAGGTATAGTTTTATGATGTGACCTGTAAAATACTTGAACTGTTTTAAATTGTGATGTTAAAGAGTATAAAGCTACTGCCATACTTTTGACAGAGTTTATGGCAATAGCTTTATATCATATACAGAGATACCTCTAATATAAGTATTGTGCAATATCAATAAAGAATCATTTTTCTTTTTATGCTGTCACCATTTTTACTCAAAAATCAGCATTTTTCTACCAACGTCCCAGCTGTTCCTCATTGTTAAGATTGGCAAATATGATATAATACTACTGTATGTCATATTTGCCAACCTTTACAATGAGATTATAACAAGTTTAAATCAATTATGCAAACATACACTCTATATTTCCTGTAATTTATAGCCTAAACATTCTATGAGCAGCATATTGCCCTTTCTGTAGATCAAATGTTACCAAAAATGTTACCAATTTAAAAAAAATTTACAGAAAATTTGAAAAGATTGTCTTGTTTTTTACTTATTTCAACTAAGTTTTGAATTCTAACAATAGTATTTACAACAGAATCTATCCACTCATATAGACAATTCTGAAATAATCAAGACTAAACAGTTTCATATTTGTATGTGTTCTAATTTGTAAAAGACAAACAAAACTATTTCCTACATAGATTTGAAATTAAATTTGTATTATTTGGAAAATCAACCTGTCTATTTAAATCATTTAATTAGAAGAAAGCTTCATTATTTTAAATTAGAAATTAAGCCAATTTTTATCAAACAATGACGTCAACAAGTTATTTCAATGTTTATATAATCATAAATTCTAAGATTTATACACAGTCTATTGAAATGTTTTTAATACATGCATAACGTTTAATAAGATTAAGAAAAATTAAAATCATAAAAAAAATTAATGTTTTATTTTTTAATACAAGAAATTGTTCTATTTAAGTTTGTTCACAGAATTTTGAACAAACAAAATTGAGTCATATATGAGCAGTTCACAGACCAAATCAATTTAACTCCATTTTTTGAATTTTTTAAAATTTTAGTGCCAAAGCATTTGATTGATGCAGAACTTTTTATGTTTAAAATAAATTCTTAATAATTAAGCATATCACCACTAAATGACAAAATTCTTTTGGCTTTGAAATAACACATTTTTTTTTCCTCCAGAAGCCAATTTCATTAACTCCAAACTCTTGATTAAATCATTGCAGTAATGAAACTAAATACATATAAATATTTGAATTAAGTAATTTTTTAATGCAACAGTACATATTAGACAATAATGGCAATAATTTACTGTTATTCCATTATAAAAAAAATTTAACACATTAAGTGCCAAATTCACTTTGTTTACTTTTTCATTTACATTATGTCATTTACACTTCATTTAAAAATGCACCAAATAATTCCAAAGAACAGAATTACAGAATTCCAAAAGAAAGTTCATTGCTAGTTATCAGTAACCAACATAGCACTTAAAGGATTTATAAAAAAAAAAAAACCACATGACAACATGGTCTGTTACCATTATATACCTATTACTACTATTATTATTATCAACTATAAAAAAAGAAAAAAAATTTCTCATTTAAAACATACAAAAAACCATCAAACGTAAACAAAACAATCAGTTATTATTCCTGCATCCCAGATACCATAAAAAAGAATACATATATAATGGACTTAAAGAAAATATACACAAGAACGAGTCAACAAAGCGAGTGTCAAACCGATTTAAAAAAATTAAATTATAAATATATACTTAATAACTACCCAAAGCATTAGTTGGCAAACACAATATTACAAACATAGATTTAATATTAAAAACAAGAAAGAAACCAACCATAAACCTTTCCCTTATATAACTAAACATATTTATGAAAAGTGCTCTAAATCCCTAAAAAATGACAATATTACTTTGGCCCCATTGTTGACAAACAAAATATCGCAACAAATCTTTAAGGTTAAAAAACAAAATAATAGTAATATATGGGAAAAAACGGGGGTAGTTTACAAAATCAACTGCAATTGTCAACACCCGAAATATTACATAGGAGAAACAGGGCGTACGTTGGAATCACGGATCAAAGAACATGAGGCTGCAATCAGGTTGAAACATAACACCTCCCCATGGTTTAACCACATAATAAACAATAATTGCCAAATAGTTAAAAATAACACCAAAATTTTACATTCCGAAAAAAATATATATAAACGAAGATTTAAAGAACACGTAGAAATAATAAAACATAACAATAATAATGATTTAGTAAATCTGTCAAATGGGATGCAAATCGACCAGCAGTGGTATTATGTAATAGAGGGCGCGACAGGCTGATAGTTTATGAAAGTGTTATTGTAGAAGTATGAAAACTGTACTGTGGAAAACGTTCTAGAATTGTAAAACATAGTGTTTGTTGAATTATTTTAAAAGTGTGTTTATAGAACTATTTTGAAAAAGTTTGGAATACTTTTAAAGAAAGCCAGTACGTACGTATTTTTACAAGAAACTTTGTATAAAAAATATATGGGATTTTTTAAACTAGTTTTTAAAAAAACTTTATAATTACTTGTAGTATTACTGTTGGTACACTGGTGAAAGGGGATTAAACAATATTGTCAAACGGATATGTAAACAGAACTCGGAGAGTGCTGTATGGGTGTTGGGGAGTATATGAAGAACTTAAAGGTACTAGGAAAGGTTTTTTAGGAGTTTTATTGTTTCTTACTCACGTCACTTATGTTAATAAAAAACCTTTGTTTTTTGTAGCACTGAGGAGGGATCAGGACTTATAACACTGATCCGAAATGCATATGTTAAAAAGCCAATAAAGGAGTTATTAAACCTGTTTAGCTGTGAGACAGTCTACCGTTATTCAGATTAAAGAGACTACCACTTGATAAACATAAAATACAGCTACTAAAGAAAATTTAATACTATTATTATTATTTTGTAAATGTCATGCTCAGCTGATACTGGTGCCAAGTGCTACAGCAGACTGAAGTCAAAGCTATCCAAACAAGTGTAATATTAAGCTATGATATTGGTATATGTGATTATTATTACAATAATTGAATTTAAGTACATTGAAACCATCGACATAAATAATGTCTTCGTCAGACATATTCAGCGATTCACTACGTCAATTTGTTCTGAAGTTTCTTTTATAACAGCCATGTTTATTTAATAACAGGAATGAATTTCAACAGGTCTATCATCTTTATCTTCTCATAGTTCTGCCTGTAGGATATAACAAAGACTAGAAAACATTTTTTCAGAACTATTGGTCTACCTGCTATAAGTATTCAGTTAAATTTATATTAAAAAAGTTCCTTTAATTAAAAGGTTTTTTGTATCTTTGTTAAAATCATATTTGAATTGTATGACATAAAGTTTAGAACTTTTTAATTTTATCCAATGCATTTTAAGCCAATTTACTGATAATCCCATAACTGTCATTTTTATGATGTCACACAATTTCTCCAGGGTTTAATAAACAATGTACAATAATGAATTTTTTGCTGTAATAAAACTTTTCGAATGCAATTTCAATGGTATTTTCTTAGTTTCTTATGGTACTTTCTTAAAATTAATTAACTCTTACTTATACAACAAAATCTAAAATTATTCCAATGATAGGCTATACTATTTTATGCATTTTATACATTGTTAAATAAAAGCTATGGCTATAATAATACATTCTACAATGTTTATTTAAATTTCATTTTATAAAAACAATTTTTAAAAAGAATATATATTCTTTTATTAATATCTGTACTTTACATTTTATGGAGTTAATCTATTTGGCAAATGAGCAGCTCATATGTATTAATTTAACACACATTAAAATAAATATATAGGACTTACCAAACCTGTAACTAATAAATTTACAATAAAAACCAGCCAGCTATAACTAAATTAATGAACACTATATATAATCAAGATCATGTCTACAGTCTAACATATTTAAATGAAACTCTCATGCCTAAACTCTAGTTGTTTGTAAGAATAAGCTCATTTTTGACATGTATCCATTTTGGAAAACATTTTCAAAACTGGTTATTTATTTGTCTTCAGAAATAATTCAATAATTACTAATACATAATGAGCAATTATTTGTGATCTCGTCACAATGCCAGGTTGAAATTTTTAATTTAACTTAAATATATGCTCTCCACCTCAAATTAGTAGTGGCTTGCCCCTATATAACATACTTTTCATTTAACAATAGAGTAATGCTGGTGATCTAACACCTTTCAGAGAAAAAGTTTTGATTTAAAATAACTTCTGGTTTGCATCAGAAGTTCATATATAGTTAATCAGGACCTCCTGGTCTTGAATTTCATTTATCTAACACCATACTCAAGACAGACTGATGATGGACAACAGTGGGAATTTATAGATCTACAATTTTTCAAATTATAGCGCAATAAGAAACATACTTCACTACAACTCAAGTAAGTTAAACTATATTCTGTGGGAAACATTAAGAAGGTTTTCCTGTTAATATAGCTATATATTATTAAAAATTAGTATTCTAGTCTATCTAAAAATCTTTGAATTGTATCCCTGACAATAGTTGTCATAGATTATAGAATAACATAACTAATTACTTATCTTCAGATAAACATAACCATGAAAGCTTGGTAAGTTTTTTTTTATACTTTGATTTATTACTCATTTAAAGCATTTATTTTGAATCAGAATATATGCCTATATAAATTGATGTTTCTAAATGCTTTTAATCCTTATTTTTCAAATAATAAATACATACATATGTATATTTTTCGGTTCAAATTAACTAAGCTTTATTAAATTTTTAATGAAAATTTTAAGAGTGCATACTTTCAAAAACTAAAAAAACATTCAGTTTGCATTACTCTTGGATTCTTTGCTTATGCTTGGGCTTTCTATTAAAAGGGAAAATTATTGGACTTCCCATTAAAAAGGGCTTTTAATAGGAATTCCAAGAACCCATTAAGGAGAACTTTCTTTTAAAAGCCTATTAGCCCAAAGCCCAAAAGCCATTTTTTTTAAAAATGAACCCATTAAAAGGGACTTTAAAAAATTTATTATAGAAATTTCCCATTAAAAGGGAAAATTATTGGACTTCCCATTTGTTATTCATGAATAATATATATAATCAAGATCACGTCTACAGTGTAACATATTTATATGACACTCTCATACCTAAGCTCTAATTGTTTGTAGAATAAGCTCAGCAATGAGTTGCTCAACTAGCAATATTTAAAATTTTGGTGACACCATCTGTTATCATATTTTAGTAATAAATTTTTTAAATATTTTTAATAAATAAGCAATTTTTAACAAACAATAAAATGACAAAAAGCTTAATTTTCAGGGTAGGGATAAGTTTTATAAAAAATTTGTGAATGCTAATAACGAGTAAAATACTCATTAAATCCGACCCTACTAGAGATACACATGACTCCCACTATCTCCCAGGGCCGGATTTACCAATCCAGGGGCCCTGGGCACAAATTCGGTGGGGGTCCCCCCCTTTAAGAGCAGGCAAATTTCATGATTTAGAAAGTTTACACAAAATACTGTACTTTCAATTAGATTTGAACTAGGAAGTTGTAAATTTCATTTAAAAATGAGGTTATTGTAAACATACATATATTTTATAGCATAAAACTAATTATTTTAATTTAACTGAAAAATACCTATGTGAAATTTTTCCCGAAATTTTCCGATGTTTCATAGGTTTTTTCCGGGTTTGGTTTTCTCTGCCTGTTGCCCTCATGATTAGGCCACACTAGGCTGTCGCGGTAATAGAAAAAAAATTATGTTTAAACATAATTTTTTTTTTTAGTTTTGTGGGGGCCCTGGGCACAGGCCCCAAATGCCCTTATGTAAATCCGGCCCTGCTATCTCCTCACCATCAAACCTTTAACCACCAAAATTTAATTGCATCAATCTCCCTAATAAACAAACCTCCCTGCAAAATTTCAGAAATTTTCAACAAAACCACAAAGCTTCAAACAGGGTGAACAAAATCGTGCCTCCCCCACACAGATATCACCATACATACAGAAATCATCCCTGAATTTTTTTGCATTTTTCAACGTTTCAAGGTGTTCCCCCAGATTTTTACATTTTTGGGCTAGGGTCATTTTTTGCTGATTTCCCATAATTTCCGTCTGTATAACAGCCAGAAAAGTAAAAACTGATTAGAATTAGAAAAATTAAAAATTACTGCAAATTCCAAATTAGTAAAGTTTTACTGTATTAAGTTATTATGAAAATAATTAATTTTTTTAATACAGTAAAACTTTACTAATTCAAACTTTTGCTAACTTGGAATTTTCAATAATTTTTCATTTTCTATTGTATATTTTTTAAAATACTGAATTTGTCAATTCTAATCTGAGCTTTAGTAACTGTTACTTTACTCTTACTTGTTAGAGTTAGACAGATGTGTCAAGATGTGATTAAGGAACAATTAGAAAAGGAATCACAAACAAAAATTAGCCTCTTTTTTAGCTCAAATTAGTAAATGTTGGCAATGATGAGAATGACGATACTACTACTTTTGCTTTGTAAAAGTTTATCAAATCACTGTATTTGTTATTGATAATGAAATTTGTACTATTTAAAGTATTCAATATTTTCATTGTTTAACAATTTTATGCAGTTAACTTTAAATCATATGAATAAAAAAATGTGTAAATATGACTGCAATACAGAGAATAAAGATTTTATTTATTTGTAATAAAAATTATTTCATTTAGTTTATCTTTCCTGATAAATATCAATATCTAATAAAAATTTTAGATTATTATTTATTGCAAAAATGACATATTGTGAAATAAAAATTCAGCAAAAGCAATTAAGAGTGCATATGATCAAGAACAGCTTTCTTCTCTCTTTTATATAGTTATATGTTAGTATATTATATGTTTGTCATATATAAATTAACATAAATTTCAATTTTCCCACATCCTCAAAAACTACACGGAAAAATTTTTATCTCAAAAATAAAAGGTCAATTAATCTATTACGCAACTATATCCTAATGTATTTTTGTAAAAGTGAGTCAAAAAAGTAATATGAAATAATATAAAAAAATGACAATAAAAGATATCAAATTTGTTACAAAAAAAAAGACAAAGAACTTAAATTTGATGTGAAATTTGTAATTAGTTTATAGATAATACACTATATACATTCAGTACATAAAAACAGGTTTGAAATATGCAATGACTAGAAAAATAACCATACAAAACAGTTTAAAAACTTGATTTACTTGTAATATAAAAACATAGGCTATTTATAATATTCTTATTAAAAACAATTATTTTTGAAATTAATGTAAAATGACAAATTTCATTAATTGCAAAAGACAATTGTAAATGTTTATATGGATAATTTTTCCATGACAAATAATTATTCACTTTACAAAAAAAATAACAGATAATGTTTCAAAGTGAATGAATTCAATACACATCTACACCCATACACTTCTAGAAGTTAAGAAATCGTCTCCACTTCATCGTATTCAATCAACGAGCTTCGAGAGAACATCACTTATAGATCACTGAAGAAAACTTTTGCATTTGGCCTCATGAATGCTGATTTTACTTATCAGACCCACCACCTAATTTTCATCTACTATAATCCCATAATCTCCGAACGAATAACAATTTATTATTACACTTCTTTATGTTGTAAATTCATCAATTTCATCTGAAATTAATTATCATATTTACTTGCATATAAGACAAAGTTTTTATTCATTTATCACAGCTTCAAATTCCTAGGTCGTCCCATATTCACAAGCAAAAGATTCTTTGCATTTTTGCAAATAATTTTTGTGAACTGTATATTTGCATTTTTTACGGGATGCTTACCCTCTTGTATTTAAAAACAAGTATTTTATCTGGGTTGTTTGAATCGTTCTTGTGTTGTCAGGAGTAAAGATGAATAGCAATAGGAAAAGCAAAGCTTTTGAATTGAATTCCAAAATTACACAAGAGCTCGATATAAATTTTAATTCATTCCCACGTGAAAACAGATGATTATATGAAATCAGAATTCGGAGAAACTCATAAGTGTAATCAGTGGAGAGTGGATTCGACTGTTAAGAATTGGCAAAAAAAGGTTCCCAATTGTCCAGCTTTACATGAACAAATTATGTTGTTGATTTTACAAGATTTTTCCTTAAAGTTTAAAATGCTAGTAATTTTTGCAGGAAAATGTGTTCATTTATGTTCATTTGATATTTTACTCGTGATTAAATGAAATAAAAGTAGAACTGTATTAATGAATCTAATTTTCTTTATTTTGATCTTTAAAGTCACACCTCATCCTATATGCGAGATTGTCTTATATGCGAGTAAATACGTTAATTCTAAAGCAATTCTATAAAGGTATAAATTTAATAAAATGTGAATTTGGATAGACAAAGCGTTCTAATTCAAGTATAGTAAGGTTCGGGCCATGTCGTGCTACGACACCGAGAGGCGGCCGCATCAGGCAGCACCATAAGGGAGCAGCATAAGAAGTATTTAAGGGGTGGCATTTCGAAGACTCACATCATACCGAGAAGATCTACCGCACGGTCCCGGTAAGGTTTACTTCATTAAGCCGTTTGTCTGCTTGCTCACTCCATGGCTCGCCTCTATCAAGCCTCACATCTAGCGCACGTAGAACTTTCTGAACAAAATGTATGTATTTTAAATATATACGAAATGTTAATTTTAAATTCATTTACTTTTAATATTTTGTTTTATGGTGCAGAAATTAAAAATGGAAATTTGGTTTTTAAAGGAATAGTAGTACATTTTGTTTCAATGTTAATTCTATTTCATAATGTAATGCAATCAGAATCAATACATTTTTTACTAGTTTAAGATGAATAATCACCATTAAACTGTGTTTATTGATTTTATATACAAATTAACGTAATTTATGACTTACAAACACTTCTTATATATAAAAAAGTCAATATAATAGCTTAAACTTTAATGATTAATCAAATAATATGAGAATGTAAGGAACAATTGACTTACTTGTTTTCCTAATAGTAAAATGCAATCCCAACATAACAGTTCCAGTTGCTACAACTAATATTACGATAGCAACACATAGGTAAATACTACGATTTTTTAAAGTTTTTCTATCAGATACCGTCATAATTTATATTTTCTCTACTTTCACTCTCTCCTGCAAGCAACAATCATCGTCTGCTCTTCTCATTCCACACGACACACGCCCCGTGGAGCATGCGTACACTTGTTGAGTGTTAAAAAAACAAAAAAAAAACAAGAAAAAAAAATTTGATGTTAATTTTTTAATTTCAACGCTTACAAAAAATAACTATAATTTTATAATATGTAAATATAGATAAATAAATAAAATTTTAATGTTTACTTTCTTTGTAATGATGACTTTTTTTTTCTTTTTTGTAACTCTTTATGTCTTGTGGGAACTAAGAGGGCCTCTTTTAGCAATTCCATTATGGGTTCGGCCAGGCCCACAATGGGTGGTGAGGGACAGGACCCGACATACCACTCTTCCGACTCGTCCGGATTTGATCCCGTGTCCCCAGAGCGGGAGGCTGCTACCTTAACCGCTCGGCCATCCGTCCCCTAATAATGATTGTAGTTAATGATTAAAGCGAGTTCGTTTTTAATATATTTTTTTTAATTTTTGGCTCATTTTGTCTTGTGGCCCTGGTAATGCTATAAAGCGGGGCCAGGGTATGTGCGTTTGCACCTTAAAATAAATAATTGAATTGAATTGAATTGTGGTCACTGAGAGGGCTTTTTAAATCATGTCCGTTGTTGATTCGTCCGGGTCCACAAAAGGGGACGGTCGAGTGGTTAAGAACTAGGTACGACATATTTCCCTAACCCCGAAAAATTCCTGGGATTCGTCCGATCATAGTCCGGCGATTCTCATTTTTGATAATAGAAGCGGGAACTGAGAAAAATTCTAATTATAGGGAGTCTCAACTGGTCACAAAAAAGACTTTTCATTACATATTGAAGAAAATACTTCCCTTTTTTGCTTTTTATATAAAATACTAAATTTATTTGGAGTCAAACAATTCTGTTAGCAGCAAATCTATTTGTGCCCGAATGGAAATTTGACTTGTTTCCAAGCAAAATAATTTACTTGAAAGGAATTGTTAGTTTAAAACGTTATTATTTTCTGATAACAATTTTATCTATGTTTGAAGTTAAATTTATCTTTTATGGATAATCAATCATTAGAATTTTCTAGTTATCAAAAATATATTTCTAATTTCTTAGATTAAGTGGAATTCAGATAATTATTTTTATATATTGTATCAACTGCAAATATAATATAACTAGTAACTGCTGTATAAATAAATTAGTTTTTCTTACACAAAAATTCTCTGTAGAAATAAATAGTTGTATGGTTTTGGTTAATACAAACTTTTTTCACAGGAAAGTTTGATTTTAATTAATTCGTCTTGATAAATATACGTTATATTCTTAAACTGTGAATGTTTAGAATCAAATACAGTTTGGTGACTATGGTTAATGACATGGCCATTCGATACATTCATCTTACATATTTTTCTACAATATTTAATAATTTAATACCCTAATTTAGATTATTAAAAAAACTTTTTAGCTTATGATAAGGGAACTAAATTTTCACACTAAACACATAAGATAAAAACTTTGTCTTCTTAAAATTAGAAGTTTTGTTGGTCTCAAATATCTTCTTGTCATTTTTAATATTCTGAATTTATTTTAGGACTATTATTAAAAAAAAAAAAAGTTGTTAATACACTTGCAATGAGTTAAATATCAGAACATCAGTGAAATACAGGAAAAAAAAAGATTAGAAAATATTTTTTGCCAGTGCAGGTAGCATTTCTATCATTTGAACACTGCTGAATTAGATTCCCGTTACGTGTAATAGAAGTATATTCAAATAAAAATTCGAGTGATTGGTATTCATTTATTTATTTATTTTAAAAAGGAGTAGAGAGGTTATCTGTTTACAAACTGAGTTTACCTCTATGGAAGTGGTAGTTGTGAAGTGGAAGTAAGAAGAGGAAGAGATAGTGTTTAGGGAGGGATAGTAGATAGGGAAAGATTCCGGGTGAGTATGAAAATCCTGGGAGCCTGCATCGCCTACATAAACAACGAAAATACAAATACAAACGAGAATACAGGTAAAAATACATAATTGTACAAAGCTTTACAAAATACAGAAATGGCGCGAGAAACATTGAATACACAGTATACAATGGTAAAAACTAATAAATAGTTGTACTGTACAGTAGTAGTGACACTGCAGTATATGAATAATGTAGGGAATTATCCATACATGATACACAATAATTGGTACAATACTGATTAGTGATTACATAAAAGTAAACAGGTACAGAGTAGTTCGTATGGTAGTATTACATAATTATCACATGCTACAAAGATTGTAGCAGTGGATATTCTCGGGAGTAGACAAAAAGTTAACAAAAACAAATTTTATACATTATACAAATTTTATATAAACATATACATTAAAAACTTGATCCAATAATAAAATACAGCCAGCCACCAAACCCACTATGTATAACAAATGATAGGGATAAACAACAGTTATATGTATGGAAAACAGATTGATATTTATTGCAATATACTCGTATAACAATAATAATATTAATTTTTTAATGTGATCGTTACCAATAACAAATTTTATTGTAAAACAATGAGGGTTTATTTTTGTAATAATTAATATAAACACTAAAATAGTGTGGTTGAGATTATAGGATGATCTCAGTTTATTCGCTAAAAAAGTAAATTTTCTGTACGTATCAAGATAATTTCAAACATCCACGTATACTAAAAATTTCTAATTTGGCAATATATTTTATCCATTTATACAGAGCATTCAGAAAAAATTTAAAATACCGTACTTCTTTAACTCTTTCGATGGTAACTTGCGTTGCTGATGTCCTAATATTCATTTAAATTTCGTAATTTTTTAAAAATTTTGATATGCTTACTGTATTTTTTCTCTGTTTAAATATAGTGATTCTGTAAATTATATTTTGAATCTTTATAATCATTCCTATATTTTTTGTGAAATAATGAACACCTAACCAATATTTGTGCTTGAACACCTAACCAATATTTGGAGTTTGCAAAACTTAAATAGCTAATTTATACGTATATTTTAAAACCAAACAAATTGAAAATTCGGATAGGGTCCAGTCTTAATTAATCTGGATTTTTAACGCCTTACTGTATATACAAATATTAGTCTCTAACATTATTTTTGATAACACTGAACATTTTCAATTTTTATTTTTTTTTTTAAATGCCACTTGTCCTAAGATAGATTATTTTCCTATAACTTGAGACTCTGTTTTAGTTTTTGTACCATGTCAGAGTAGCCAGGACCGGTTTTGGTAGGTGTGCAGTGCGTGCGTGCAATCATCAGAACCGGCCAAGTTCCTAGGGCGGCCGATAATGCACTTTAAAAAAAATAAAATTCACATATAATTTAATGATTTTTTTAATATAGTGGTTGGCGATAAAATAGACTAATGTTTTCATGACGACTGATAACTTAGCTGTGAAGATTATGGATATAAATAACGTGCTAGGTGTTTTGCATCAGAAAACTTAATGTAAGCAACAGGTGATAGGGGGATTCATCCATTGAACAAGAGAAAAATTCATTAGTGGGAATTCCATAATCATTACGATCGTTCTTTGTTTTAAATCACGTAAAAAGCGTAAAAACTTGGATAATTTATTTGAAGCTAATTATCTTTTAAACATTGTGTCTCTTATCTTACAGTACATTGATAATTCAAGGACTTATGATACAGAACCGCACTTCATTTAGATGGACAAATCAGATCTTTGAGATAATCATTCTGCAAATGACTATCTCAAAGATCTGATTTGTTCATCTAATACGTCCATCCAATGAAATGCGTTTCTGTATGGCAAGTCCTTGAATTATCAATGTAGGCCAACTATATGATTTAGAAACATAGAAACAGTGAATACATAAAATCTATTACTCATTTTAATAATAGATTTCTTATATATATATATGCTTATATATAAACTATATAAAAACATTACAGATTTGTTTATCCAAAGTAAGGCAAACGATGGGTACCTCGGATAATCAAAAACTTGGATAACACTCTTGGCCTTCCTGAGTTTGTATGGAGCCAGGAATAGAGTAGGCCTCTTTTACCTCTTAGCGGGCTCTTATAAAAGTTTCTATAGTGTAAATTTATGTGTATATAACACATTCAAGTACACATACACGACACAGACGGACTAAATATATTTCAAAACAAAAACAATTACCATTATTTTTCCTTAATTAATAAATGTCACATGACATGTTACCTTGATTTTATTTTTCTTATTTGCTTGTTTTTCTTTTTTGATTAATTAATATTACTTTAAAAAATACCTGATCACTTTTGGTTACATTAATGTAAGACTTAATATGAACAAAAACGAATTTATCAATAATAGAAAATAAAATGCTTTAAAAGTTATATAGTAAATTTATTATAAAGCAAAAATTTTATAATTATACAGATGGCCATGAGGAAAACAATAAAATAACATAAATTTTAGTTTTATCAGTTTTAAATTGCATGACGACCTCCAACAACTGCTTATAGACATTTTATTTGAATTGCAGAGTGGATTTATTACGTTTTTATAAATATCTTACGCTGTAAATAAATTAGTTAAAATTAGATTTTAAATTCATTTTTATGGCAAATGCTAGTTAATTTTTAATATTTTATAATATTAAATATATTAATAATATATTAAATATTATATTAATATATTTAATATTTATAATATTTTAATATTAGACAATTTTTACATGTTTTTAACTAAAATTAAAATCAAAATTTTCGTAATTTTTTAAATTTTACTTATAAAGAATTAAAATAGTTTTAGACTTGTTTTAATAATTATAAAATTGTTGAAGTTAGGCTGGTAAAAGTTTTTTTTTAAAGTTTATTAAGTAAATCACTGAATAACAAAGGATAAATTTATATATTTCTTTATATAAATAAATGTATAAGGATTAAACATTCTAGAGATAGTTTCATTTTGAAGTTTATTCTTGTAATAAACTTCAAAATAAATATTATTTATTGTATTATATCATGTAATTTAGCCATTTACTCTTTATGAAAGAAATAACCTTGAAAAGCAGGTATATCTATATATAAATAAAATAAAAACAAATTCAAAATTAGCATTTAAAATTACTTCTATTTTGAAATTATTAAATTAAAACAGTAAAAGAAATATTTAAAAACGAAATAAAAATCTGTATATTTATTACAAAAAATAGAATTAAGTTCTCCAAAAAGCTGTGAATATTAATTTCATATTAATATTAATAACCAAAATATCTAAAATTAAATTTATTTTAATAAACAAGTGTATAAAAATGTTTTCGTTATAGTTAATATAACGTGATATGATTATTTTTACAATATATATCGGATATTTCCGTAAATATTGTCACCTAAAATGTGAAAACCCGAATAATCGTTTACACAAAATTAATTATTTTTATTTTAAATTTAATTTATATTTTAAATAACAAAGTATAATATATATCAAGCATCGAATTAACCAGGAACAACCTTTAAGAGAAATAATATTTCCTCTAGATATCAACTTTCCAACTTCCAAGTTTCGTAAGACTTAAAAATCTACCTCAACTTTATAAATCAATAATTCGGTAATTTTATTTTGAAGGAAAGTCATTTAAAGAAAGACTTACTATTCAGTGATTATCGCGGAATTATTCATTCGGCTATAATTATATAAGCATCCTTAACGGATCTTTCATATACGTGGATTTTTCTCTAAGGCATGTCATACTAATTTATGTAAACTCTCTGCTTGAGCCTGTTTATCATTAATTAACCTCATAGTCCCACAAAAGCAAACCCATAGACTTATATTCATTACCATAGTTTCAGATTTGACAATTTCCCTTTAAATGAAAAACAGGAAATATGAATATTCTTTCCAGTCGCCACGATAAATTGCCTATTGTTACCTCAACTATAAATGAAAGAAAAATGCTTAAAATGAATTAATAAGTTTTAGAAATAGATCATATTTCTATATAATATAGAAAATAAATATTAGATATAGCGTATAATATGATCCTAAAAATCTTATTATTTTTTATTCATTAATGTATAATTTTTGACATAATTTATTTTGTGTACTTCTAAATTGTTTTTTGTTTAGTCGATTACAAGTTAAAGCATAATTCGATAAATATATTCGAGATAACTATAAATTCTATTAATCTTAAAACTGTTTCCGCTGAAAGAGATAAATAAAAAACACATAATGAGTATTGTTGTAACAAACTGATTTTTCAGATTCGTATCAAAAATTGAATACTTTTAAAGTCTTTTTTAAAACTTTTCTGTTAGATAAAAGTCGTTTTCGTTCTATTTTCTATTTTTCGTTATTATTTTATTTTGTAGAAAAGCTAACGCTTTTATCTAAAAAGAAACGTCTATAATAGAATAATAGAAGCAAAAGAAAACAAGAAAACGATTTCAATTAAAATAGCCCTACCAGTATAGGAGAAGGTGGTATTATGGAACCCCATTTTCATTACAGTAAATTGTAAACAAGGTATCATAACTATGCCCACATTTTTTGTGCGAAAAGTACTGTTAACTAACAAACTAATTGTTCCTAATTTGATTTTTTGCTAGTATAACTATAAGTATGGTTTTTGAAGCCTTCTGTAAGAAAAGTCAGAAAGTCGTTTTTGGGAAGCCGGGTGGTAATATGGAACCCCATTTTATGTTTTCAAAAAATGCTTTAACGTATTCAAAAACAAATAGAAAAGCACAAAAAAGTTAATTAATTACGAAATCATTTACTCCAATGTATTTTATCGAAAAAATGCTTTAATAATAGAAAAATATGACCTCCACCAACAATATATATTCCAGCATTTCTTTCTCAGGAAAAAATGCTGGTATTTCACGCATCTCCATCTTGGGTTAACTTAATTTCAGTCGACACCAAACTTTAAAAACGTAAACATTCGACAGATTAACATGTTCCCCTAGGCCTATAGAACGGGACACATGCACCAGTTACCTACAACTACATGATTTATATTTTAGAAATAATTAAATTCACTTACCATTCAAAAGTTTGGAATTGCGTAAAACACAAATGTCCTGTTTCATTGAGTTCAACCGCATAACTGAAATGAGAGGCATCCCCCTTGCTATGATGTCTGCCTAGTGCAGCACAGCCAAAATTTGCTAGAGTTCGAATCTATTATCAGTCTGAAATGGAGGGGTTCCATAATACCACCTTCTCCTCTATATTTTAAAATATTAATTGATTTTTTTTTAACTTTTATGATAAAATTTATTTCAATGTACTGTATATTAAATATTTTATGATAATATATATATTTTGTCAATATTATATACAGTACATGAATTTGTTATTGTTATTCATGATTTATTTTGCTTCCAATGAAGTGACTTATAATAAAACGACTAATTTTTAATAATTACTGTAAACTAAATTTTACCATTCTTTAACTAATCTTAATGTAAGTTATGTCTTTGCTAATCGACTTTTCAATCACTGAATATTATAAATTTTATTTAAGTCCATTTAGAACATTACAAGTATCAATATTATGGTAAAAACCATAAAAACAAACTGATTTCGTGATAAATTTATAATAGTTGTATGGTTATAAACATACAAATCTTTTCAAAATTATGATCGAACGTAAAATACATAATTGTTTATAATTTCAGCGACAAGATATAAAAGCATGATTATTTTAGTGATTGGATTGCAATTTTTATTATGTGAATAAATAAAAGCATTCAAGATTTTATTAAAATATATATTTATATTTTACTATTTAATTAAATTAAAATATAATTAAATATAATATTAAAAAGGATTTTTAGAAATATTAAAAATATGCTGGTATTTTGAAAATAAAAATCACTGTGACGAAGGTCAAAATCATGTTAGAGTTTGACTACGTTAATAAAAGATAATTATTACAAATATAATGAGTTAATATTACAGTAAATTCTTATAATAATAATTCTAATAATGTACTTTAATTCTAATTATTCTTTATTATATACAATTGTCCAATTGGATATAATAAAGGATTAATATATCCAATTATCCAATTGGATATATTAATCCTATTGGATATAACTGGATATTGGATAGTTCTAATCCTGTATACTTATATTTCTGTTTATTAATGTAAATTCTGTTTATTAATGCAAATTCACAAAAGTAAACGTTATTAGAAAAATTTGTAGACCTATAAATTCCTACTGTCGTCCTTCTGTCCGTCTGTCTGTCTTTCCTTAAACTTGAGAAAGCTGTCAGAAAAATGAAATTCAAGACAGACTACAGCCGAAAAGCTTAGAAGCAGGAGGCCCCGATTAACTATATATGAACTTGAAACAAATAGGAAGTCACGTTATTTCAATTCAAATATTTTCTCCTGAAAGGAGTTAGATAGATGACCGGCACGACTCCACTGCTAACAGAAAAGTAGGATGTACAGGGGCAAGATATTTCTAATTTGAGGTAGAGAGCATGGTGAATGCAGCTCGGCATGGTGACGATGTCACAATATATAATTGCTCGTCTGGTTTATTTTTTCTACTCCAGATTAGTCATGATAATAATACATTATAAATGTAGGCTGCAATCCTTGATAATGTTAGTAGAAGTTTTTAATTTCTACTTTTATGTTTGATTATACTTCCGTTAATACTATAACAATAGCAGGATGGAAAACAGAGAAATGTAGAAAACAAACGTACGAATTTTAGCGACAAACTGATTATTATTATTACTATTATTGGTTATTTATTTATTTACTAGCAGATGAGCTCGGCGTTGTTCGGGCAAAAAGTAACGATAGCGAAGATTAAGATTATTAGATTATAGCCGATCTTACCCGTTTTCACCGGGTGCAAGAATTAGGTCTCCTTCTTCCGAGACTAGAGAATATTTACATGGTCTAAAAATATATTCGATTTTCTGCAAAAACGCAAAAAACCGCATTTAAAATAGTACAGTAGAAGCGGTTCTTTAGGATAAGCCTTAATCCTCTCCCTCTCCCCCGCGGGGGGGAATTTCGAAAAATCTCTTTGTAGTGTACTGTACATTCTCGTAACGTACCCTAATTGTGTACAAAATTTTAACTTTCAACTCCTAACCGTTTGGGCTCTGCACTTACTATTATTATCTTTATCAACCCATCTCGATTATATCGTAAGATTGATTGATCTATCTACGGTTTATAGCTTCTCCCAACCTTTCATTCACTTTTGTTAAAATTTAATTGAAAATTGCCTATGAAATTTTCGCATATTTTAAATTTAAATTATTTCTTATCAAGCACAAAAAGTTTTATTCCTATTAATTCAATGTTTGTTAAATTGTTTTCTATTAATATCCTTACATTTTATAAATTTATTTTTTTTTTATAGTTTAAGGGAAATAATTTTGATTTATTTGTTAAACCTTGATGTGACCATTATTACATTTATAAGCTAGTATATAATATATTTCAAAATAAGCATTTTACATAAGAATTTTTAATTGAAAATTGAGCACTTTTACTTTTTACTATGTATAGAGAAAGATACTCCCTAGGCCTACATACGTGTTTATAATTAAAATAAATAAAACTAAAACATTTTATGCTCGACGTTCTTCATACTAAAGATAAACTTTTCTGTAATCAATGTAAAAATAGATAATATATATCCTGTTATAAGAATTGCAAATGCCCCAGCAGTGTCATAAACATCTAATGAATGATTATGATCGTAATGTATATTTTTCTTTATTTCTCTCATTCGCCTCACTTTATTCATTTCATCTTTCAGAAATTTACTGTAGATTCCAGATTCTAAACAATATAATAATCTGCAACAAAAAGAAAAACAGAATTTTTATTTAAAATATAGGCTATATATTAATGAATGATAAATGAAGTAGTTGCATTTTACTTACATTTGACTGAGTTTTTCTTTATGAGGAAAGCCTTTTCTCATTCCCCATACTTGGATGGAAAAGAATAGAGCATCCTTAGACATAATAAAGTTTTCGAAACCTATTTTATCGGCATTTATTACAATTGAGCTTTCAAAATATATCACTGCATAATTTTCTCTCAAAACTCGTTCATACTCCTGTATATTTTCAACATTGAGTGCTGTAATTCGTTTTTGCATCATTTGCTTTTTTAGTCTAAAGGGTAAACCGCTAGTAGATGCCTATTTTAAAATTATAAATTTAAAATACATAAATCTTAATAATTTATATTATATTATAGTTAAATATATCGTAACATATATTAAAATTAATAGTTACCAAAATAAAATGGTCTATTGCACTATTTATCATGGTGCTAGCAGAATAATGGTGTTGTTCTAGACAATGAACCAAATCGTCGAATGTCTGTGGTACATTTTTGTATCCAGGGAATGCTATAAATGACATTAGTGATGCTCCATAACTAGCAACGAGAATTGATATGGGAAAAATCCATCCAATAATTATAATACGAGGACATAATCCAGGAAAGTTCAATAAATCACTTCCTGTAAATAAAATTAAATAAAATGCAAGCTGTTTTTCTATTACTTTTGCGTTTATAATTCAAATAAAATATTGTTAAAATTAATGTTTTAAAATCACAAACCTTTATTAGTAAATGTTCCTAATAATGTCCAAAAAATATTTGTTAGTGATGGGTGTTTTCGTTTATATAGTTTTGCATGAAAAGCAAATATTTTATAGAAAGCTACAGTACCAATCAATATAGTGAAAATAATGGCTATCCATACCTATCAGAAAAATATTAATGCAGAAATAGTTATTATGTTAAAATATATAACTGTGGTTAAAATTAATAAACTAACTTCATAGTTAAGAGTACGAATTAGGGCTAGGATTTTTGACATTTCTTCTGGAGAAGCGATCACATATTTGATTCCTAACAAATCCGTTGCTGGAGTTGTTTCGATGTCACGGTGTATTTTGTAATTTAATCCAATGGGAAATGCTATATCCGCTTTCTGGAAAAAAATTATTTAATTCAAATAATTACTAAAGTGATAATCATTATCATTTTTGAAATAAATATTTCAAAATTAGTTAATAGTTTTTAATATATTCTTTTAGATAATTAGTTAAATATTAAGTTCTTACCAAGTATTATTCGAAAGCATATATATATTTAAGGTCAATTGATAATTTAAAATAATCTAATATCCGAATAAATAACATCAAAACATTGTTTTATAATTTATTATCCGTTGAAAGAAACAAGATAATCGTAAGCAAATTAATAAAATTAGATCAGGAAGGAAAATGAATACATATCTTTCAAATTAATGCATAGAGTCCTAATTAATCGAGACCCGTTTAACCAAGATTCCACATTAAAACCACAATAAACACAATACCACACAAACACAAGCCACAATAAACACTAAAATAGTGTGGTTGAGATTAATGGGATGATCTCAGTTTATTCGTTAACCACTTACTATTGAGACGTTGGTGGACAATTATTGCTTTTAGAAAGATATTTTATTCAAAAACATACTTCTTTTTAAGATATGCATTTCGGCCAAATTACTAATTTGGCCCTCTTCAGTTGTACTGTAAATGTATTATAAATTATTCTGTTTTTTTTCCTGTGTCAATGTTTATTTTTCATATTTATCATCGTGATGACATTGCTTCATTCAAAATTTCCTGTAGTTCCTGTGTAATGTGAACTTTATTCACGTGTTAAGTCTTATTGTCAAATCTGCTTCCAGTATGCTTATTGCACAACTTTCAAAAGATTCTTTTATTAGGTGCTTTTTTTCAACCTGGTTTATTTTTGTTTAAACAAGTCTTATATGAAGTCTTTCGGACGTTCAGGTTAGGACTTCGATCGCACGCAGGGCCATAACAAGTTCTCCAACACTGATCACTTTTCAAATATTAATAGTATACTAGTATTAATAAGTAGTCGTTGACCATCCTCTCTTCCGGGAAGAGGTTAACGACTACTTTTGGTCGAATTAACTTCAACTCTCTTCCCCAACATTCCTTCTTTCTAGCGGACCAGAGGTATGGTGGCATTCGAATAGGAAAATTACATAATACAAGATTACCGGCGAGCACAAAATAGGTTTTAAGAGGTTTCGAGGGTGCCGAGTTTAAATATTTGGTCCGTTTTTCGCGAAATTTGATTCATTGGCAGACTATAATTTGATATTCGGCTGTGAATGGAACGATTTGTTACAGCTAACATTAGAAAAATATAAGATATCTTAGAATATTTTCAATTGCTGTCTACTTGATCAATGAAATTGTGCCATTTCATACCATCTGAGTATCGCTATAAACATGACAATGGTAGGCTAAAATTATTAAACTCTATACGGTTTTCGTTTTAATATTTATTGTATTAATATTTGATTTACATAACTATAAAGGTTATCTTACGTAAGGATTTATTACACCAAATGACCAATCTAATACATTTTAGAAATTCTTTATTCTTCTACTATACACAATGTAAAGAAGTTTTAAAATGTGTTAAATTAGTCACTTGGTGTAATATAACCTTTATTGTTATATAAATCGAATACTGTAATAGAAGGGTTAGAAGTACGAAATAATCTAATAATCTTAAAGTTTGTTCTTATTTTTTGCTCGGGCAACCTGCTAGTATTCATATACTTTAATAAATCGATTTCCAGAAGAATTTAAAATTGCCTAGAATAAATCTGCACAGTTTATATATTAATATTATAGAAATGATATACATTTATAATACTTTATATGAATAGTAGGCTATATTTTATTTACGTTTTTCGTTAGTAAACCAACCCGGCCATTCCAAGTCCCATTGGATGATTTACTTCCTAATGCGTTTTCAATTATGATTTCATAACTGAAAATAAATGTATATTAAAATCAAAATTCAAGATTAAAATATGCACACCTATAAATATATTTATTTATACGTGTCTATAATCTATATATCAGATTTAAAAATTAATATTAAATTCAAATATCTCTGAGGAATATTTATATAAGAATTTTTGCCAGTTCCATTAGTGTTTTTAATCATAGATCCCCTGTAATACTGGCTTCGATTTAGAGTTTCAATGGAAACTATATTAATTGAAAACAAAATTAAAAAAAAATTAATATCAATATTTAAAAATGTTTTTCTTTTAGGTCATTTTAAATTTTAAGTACTTACTTAAATTTTAATTTTTCTTGTAATAATAGAAACAATTTTGAATTTAGGCCTTCATTTAGAAAATATGTTTTATTTTTTATTTCTTGGAAGTTAATAAAACCATTAAGCTAAAATAAAATGAAGCAAAGTATGTAATTAAAAATACTGTATAGATTAAAATCGTTTTTCATCGTTAAAAATATTTAAAATCTTACTTTGAAAGTAGCAACACGCAATGTTAAATTGTCCATCAGATGAAATTTCATCTAAGAGCGATGCATCTAAAAAGTAAATTATGAGAAGATTAAAGTTTTTATAGGAATAAAATAAAATATCTTTATGGTAAATTTACAATGTAAATTCGAATGTACTGTATTATATACCCTATCTATTTATATAGCCTATTACATCTATATATTCATTTATATGTTTGTTTCCTGATATAAATTTAATTTTGTTTGTTTAGATTTTACTGATTTTGTTAGAAAAATGTTAAATGAAACAAATGTTTACGAATAATTAAATAAAATAAATTTTATTAGTATATAGAATTTCAAATAAAAATTATAAAGATCTATCTTAAATGTTAATATAGATCATCGCAATTATTTTAATAAAAATAGCATATGGCATGATATTTTAAGTAAACTTAATGTCGTCAATAAAGTGATACAAAATTATTTATTTCAGTAAAATTTCGTCTCTGTCCTCTGTCTCTTTAGAGATGTTCCAAAATTTACCGTAGGTTCATAGGAACATCAATTTATCGTAGGTTCATACACTTCCATATTCAACTCGTTTGTTATATATTTGTATTTGTATTTGTAAAAGAGGATGAGAGAGCTGTCAGTTGTTTAGCTGACTGAGTTAGCCCGTGTAGATAGGAAACGGAAAGAAGGTTCGAAGGTAGGGTGATAAGCAGCAAGAAGAAGTTAGATAGATAGGAGAGAGGAAGGAAGTGACCATGGGTTCCATGGGCGCCCGCAACGCCTCAACATACAAAATAAGACAAAATACGGTTACATGATACAATAATAGCATTAACAATTACGGAGATTCATATAAACTAAATAGCGCGACAATATATACAGTATACAGGGTTAAGGTTTACAATTTATATAAGGCAATATCGAGCAATTAATGTAAAGCAGGGGAAAGTTATATGTACAGAGCATATTCATTCAGGAACCGTCCTTGCTATCTTCATCTGTTTCGCTTTCCGATGTTTGGTGAATTTGACTATTGTCATTTAGTGTCTGTTGCTGTTTTTTGAGGTAGTCCGGTTTTAGTTCTTTTGTTTTCTTGACGAAAGTTTGTAGGCTGAACCACAGCCGTTTGGTGTCAAAGATGTCTGCCAGCTGTGGTGGCCATGTCAGCCCACTTGTGATGGCGTCTCTAAAAAATTCTGCTCTATGCTGGTGGAATTTAGGACAGTGAAACATAAAATGTTCGGCGTCTCCTTCACTTTTAAGTTCACAATCACATTTATTGTCCGTGCGTTTTTAAAAGCGGTAAAGGTAAGACTGAAATTTCCCATGACCCGTTAGGCATTGGGTCATGTCTGGATCGGGTTCAAAGTGATGGGCTTTTGGACGGGATTTGCCGTTAGAGTTGGTATGAATCTATGGCAGTCTTCCCGTCGTGGAATTGTCCCATTCAGTCTGCCATAGGGTGTTTGTAATTGAGTTTATTTTCTCCCAGATCATCGTCATCGGTATGCGTGAGTAGGTGTGGGGGAGTGGAGTGTGCAAGCCTTTTTGGCCAGCAGGTCCACTGTTTCGTTCCCTCCGTAACCTTTGTGGGCTGGAATCCAGTTGAAGTTGATGGTTCTATGCATCGCAAGAGAGTTTGCGGTGTTTATTAGTTCTCGTCCTAGTCGTGTGGATCTCCTTTTGTTCTCAAGTGTGTGTAGCACTGCCCTGCTGTCAGTGTAGATATTTATTATCCCTTTGTAATAATTGATGTTGGTCGCTATGTAAGTTAGGGCCTTGTGCATTGCCCAAAGTTCAGCCTGCATAACATTGTAGTAAAGTGCCATCTTGAGGTGTGCCTGGAAGGTCTTCCGGCCATTTCGTGCAAATATGGCCACCCCCGCACCCACTCCCTTTTCCTGCTTAGACCCGTCTGTGTAGACAGCCCAATCATTTGGTGTGTTTTCTATACCTTCAAACTGTTGATCAACATTGTAGTGTGTTTCGTCAGCTGGGTGGAAATGGTTCCTCCCGTTTTCGTAGTCATCTATCCCGTGGCATTTTATTCTGTCTATTAAATCATCACAATTATCTGGTATACATATACTGTAATTACACACTTTACTTTTTATATGGAATTTCCTGGTTTTATTTTGTTTTTATTACAACAACATTGCTAAACTTATTTAAATCTACAAAGGTTCATAAAATTAAAAGCATTTCAGACATGGTTAAACAAATATCATCAACTTGTCACACGATATTATTTTTCTATAAATTTATGTATTAATATTAAATTATATTAATAAAAATAAATAAATAATCTAATATAATACATATAGTATGTTGATATTTCCTTAAAGAAGTAGTAAAGAGTAATATTTTTAAAATCGTGAAATGACCCCTATTTTACGAGTAATTCTTATTAGTAATTTCATGTAAATCTGAAGACATAAAGATAATGGTAGCGATTATTAGAAATGAAAACAGATAAAGAAGGCCGGAAAAGTCCAAGAACAAAGCTGCCAGATTTTAAAGTGAAATAGAGCATATATTGTATTTTAGAAATTATTCACTTTGATAACTAAATTTACAAAATCAACTTAATTGAAAATCTATTATAAACGTTATGCGTTTATTAATAATTTTTCTGAGTATAAACTGTAATTTTTCTATGGAAATTATTTAATTTTCTCCTAATTATAAAACCGTTAAATGTTAATCTTATATAATAGTTTGCTTGTCTACGATTAAAATTTATGACTTTTATTTTTCTAGTTATTAAATGCACTAAGGAAATAGAAATAGATAAGTTACTTAAATTAATTTGTAATAATCAAATAATGTACTTACTAAGCAAGTCAGAAAAATCCTATTCTCCTAAGAATAGATTTTTGTGCTATTAATAAAGAATTAATTATCCTCCATAAATGAAAAATTTTGAAAAATGCTTCCTAAAACACCAATGTATAACATTTGCTATCCTTTATTTTTATACTTTTGATAAAAAGCATTTTGCTTCTGTCAATATCAATTGCTTTGTGAATTTTATTTTTCCTGACATCTGTTTGCTAATATTATTCTCCAAATAACACGCATTTACGATGACCTATTGTTATCTAAGCATTATCACTATTTAGTTCATGAATATTTAAAATCATTATTCACAATTTTCGAACTTATTTTAAAGTATATCTTTAAAAATGCAAGCTTATTCTCTATTATTAATATTTATAACGTCATAAATTAGAATAATTCTGTTAATTTATCGAAATTTAATTATACGTTAATCTGTAAAGCTTACTTTTACCTATATAAAATTTAATATAGTTTATAAAGTTTAAGTTTTATTCTCATCAATAATGGTAAATGTAAAAAGAATTCAGCGGTACATAAGCCAGAAAGTGTTTTATCTGTAATCGAAGTTTAAAGCAATTGCACAACAACTAAAAACATGATTTTTTGTTAATATGTATAACTCGGTAAGACTCATGCCATCACGAAAACATAATTTTAAAATTCGATCTATGAGCTGAAATATTCGAGGTCAAAGTTCGATCGTAAGCTGGTCGCGTGCTACACGTCAATCCAGTTTTCGATTGCTGTCAATTTACATTGATCTCTACGACTTGTTACTTTCCAGACTCTGTTATATGACAGAGGAAAAGCATGGCGATCAGTCAAAAAATGACTTCCCAACATTTTTACTTTCTGGACTTAGGGGACCTTAAAACGTCAAGAAATGCAAAAATGCCGTGTGCATTTCTATATGTATGGTTGTTTGTGCTTATGTACGGCACGATTTTGTTCACCCTCTTTTAATCTTAATAACTCCCGTGTTTTTTGCCGAAAATTTGTGAAATTTTGCAGGAGGTTTGTGTATTAGGGGGATTAATGTTACCGGGAAAGTTACACAACTCGTTGCTGGATTTTTTAAAAATTGTAATAATGATGATTAAGAAATTAATTTTTTAAATTTATATGCAAATTTACTCGAAATTTTAAAAATATATTTTATTTAATGCTATAGTGTAGAAAATACATTTTTAAATATCAATCTCGTATACATAAGTTAATAACAAAAAATCACAGATAAATTTTTCAAAAGTTAATTTCCTTTTTAATATAATTGCTAAATATAAGTTATATACAATATACTATTTTAATAACATAGTAACATTTATATTTGAACTGCCAAATGAAAGGAATTAAAAATGAAAAACTTTCTTTATGTATGGCCTTGCTTTAGTAGTATAGATAAAATTTGTAGAAAAACCTAACTTCGCTGTAATTTCGCAGTGAAAAAACATGAAAATTAAAAAAAATGACAAAACCAAATTAATTTAGAAAAAATAATTTGATATTATTATATATTATATATCATTTTAATTAATTAAGATGAAAAAAGTACCGTGTGCAGCATAGAAAAGTATTTTAGGGAATATCAAATGTTTTCAATAAAAATTTTTGAAGAGGCACAACGTATTTCTAATTATTATACTGAAATATATATATATATACCGTATATTAAAATTTATTTAGAGAAAAATTTTGTAAAATTTTGGATCAAGTAGGCTAATGACAAGACTTGTGGGTATTAATTTTACTGGATTAGCATATTTTACTTTATTATATAAATGCAAAAATAAAATAAACAGATGAAAAAAATTTATTGTTCGAATATGTTTCGATATATAATTTATTTATATATAGATTCAAATCCTTAAATTATCATCTTAAACATTTTTATAACGTGTTATAAAAAGTCTTTATTTTTTCGTTACTTTTTATTGAAGTATTAAATATTTATATAACCTGTTACTTTTGAAAACAATTTCTCTACAAAAAATGAGAAAACAGAAATTATGTATCCGATTATAAGAATGGTAAATGCTCCAGCAGTATCATATAAGATTAAAGAATTATCAACATTATGGTCTATATTTATATTTGTTTCTCTCATTCTTCTCACTTTATTCATTTCATCTGCCAAAAATTTATGAAAAAATCCACCTTCAAAGCTATATGATGTTCTGAAACAAAAATTAAAAATTTAAATTTTATATAGTTTTTAAAATTTATTTTCGTTTTACTTACAATTTGTTGAATCTTTCTTTAAATACGAAACCGTTTCTCATCCCCCAAACTTGAATAGAACAGAACAAATTATCTTCAGACATAAAAAATTGTTCCAGTCCGATTTTATCAGCATTTATTATAAGTGCACTGTCATAAAATATCACAGCATGCTTTTCTTTTAATACCCGTTCATATTCTTTTTTATTCTGAACATTAAGGACAGTAATTCTGCTCATGAGTATTTGCGTTTTCAGTCGAAACGGTAAACCTTTAGTTGAACTCTAATATAAAATTAAAAGCAACAATTTAATTAGGTCTATAAATTCATATTATACTTATTACACTGGGTTTATTTTTATTCTTAAATGAGATATTTAAATTTTGATATATTTATAAACGATATTTACCATAATAAAGTGATCTATTGCACTGTTTACCATTGTACTAGCAGTAAATTGTCTATTTTCGATACTTCTAACCAGATCGTTAAATGTTTCTGGTATGCTTTCACATCCAGGGTGAGTGATAAATGACATCAATGCAGCACTATAACTGGCAACAAGAACTGATATTGGAATAATCCATCCTATAATTATAATTCGAGTAGAAAGTCCATGATATTCAAATAAATGACTTCCTATGAAAAACAACATATTGCATTAATATTTTTTATTATATTTTTAATCAAGACAAACTGAATAAAAATTAATCAAGCAATTCTTCTCATCACTATTAATAAATAAAAGAAACACACAAGAAAACAATATCTTGAGACTTAATACCTAAATGATAAATTCATACCAATATATACTTATATACTTATAACTTCTAATTCGTCACTAATTAACTTATGACTGTTGAGATTAATTATAGTTACTTTTCTCTTCTGGGCGCGATTTAGATTATTAATATACTTATAATTAAAAATTTACAACATTCATATATTTAAAAAAATATAATACAGTATTAAATTTCTAGATAAAATTCAGAATGAGATTTAGTACAGTACATATAGACCTAAAAATATCGCGGTAATGAATTTTCATTACCTTTTATTAGCTGTATCAAAGAGAACATGAGATAATTGTATATAATGTTTAAAACGAAGCATGGAAATTGAACCAAAATATAAAAAATATAATATAGATCTATAAACATACAAAAAAGTAAAATTACTGTCATGAAGTTTAGTGTGAAAACTTTGATTTATTGTTAGTAATAATTCGATTTTCTGGTATACTTTAAGTTTAAAATTTTAAATAGTTTTAAAAGCTATTATATTTTATTTAAAAATTAAAATATAATACTTGTCTTCTTACATAATTACACATACTGATAATACAAATTTGGGTTAATGTTACCTATGGTTCCAAAATGGCGGCTCGTCTCTCATTCAAGGAAACAGAAGAAAGAAAACAGTGGGAACACATGTTCTAACCTAACCTAACCTATTCTAATAAATTACCATAATTATTACCAACCAAATTATTAGAATAGGTTAGGTTAGGTTAGAACGTGCGGCTCCACTGTTATCTTTCTTCGGTTTCCATGAATCAGAGACGATCCGCCATTTTGGAACCATAGGTAACATTAACCCAAATTTTAAATAAAATTGAAACGTTAACTAAAAATATTTTTTTTTTTTTTTTATAAACGAAATCTAAATTTATTAAAACTTCTTTACCTTGATTTGTGAATGTTCCTAATAACGTCCAAAACACATTTAAAAGTGATGGAGGATTTCTTTTGTATAGTCTTGTTTCGAAAGAAAATATTTTATAAAATATCACTGTACTAATTAACGTAGCGAAAATGGCAGCTATCCATACCTAAGTTAAAACATTAAATATCCCTTAAATCAGTCGAAATTTTATTTGTAAATTATTCAACTTACTTTGAAATTTAGAATTCGAATTAGTGCATAGATTTTTGATATCTCTCCTGGAGAAGAAATTAGAAACTTAACTTCTGTCAAATGAGTTGGAGGTGTAATATCAACGTCTTCGTATATTTTATAATTTATTCCTATAGGAAAAGCTATATCAACTTCCTACGAAGAAAAGGTAAATTATTGTAATTGTACAGTTATGACTATGTGCAAAATTTTCATATAATTATATAATACTTATGTGATATAATGTTCATTTTTGAATATAAGTATGCACCCCAACAATAAAGTTTTATGGCAGTTAAATTATATTAAATTTTAAATTCAAAATACCTATTATTTTATTTACATAATTTATGATTTCAATAAAAATAATCAAATATTTGTTTCATCCAGTTCTGAGATGTAAAGCAATATAGATGTCTACAAAAACATACAATTTATACAGTGTTTTTCATAAGTCACGCGACACAGGAGACTAGTTATTTCGCGTCTGCAATACTGTCAGACGGAAATTAAATGCACAAAATTCATATGCCTAGTCGAATCACTTTCAATTAATAATGTAAGCCCAGCTTCATAGTTCTATAACTCGCAACTACTGTATGTTGTGAAGATTGAACACGAAACTACACGAAATTCTACTTAATACGCCAAACATTATCGGTTTTTTATTATTGTTGTGTTTAATTTTATTTAAATAAAAGTAAAAATAACAATATAAAAGCTGACAATGTGTCTTGTTCTTTCTATCTGTATATATATCATTAAATAGAACAAAAGTTCAATCTACAGAACACACCTAGTTGCGGGTTACAGAACTAAGCAGCTGGGTCTATATTAGTTGAAAGTTATTCGATCCCTCATATGAATTTTGTGCGATTAATTTTCATTTGACAGTATTGTAGACCAGAAATGATGTATCATACAGCCAGTACACTATACACGTGCCTCTGATGCTTTGCTTACAATCATCCAATGACAATAACTTTAAAAGCTCATAGAGTATTGACGTAGCATTTCATGATTATCATGATGAGAGTTTAAATCATTTTCCTAATATAATTATATTTTATTATTCGATTAACATCTAATTAAAATAAAATAAAATTAAAAAGAAAGACTACTTGAATAATAAAATAAATAATAATTTATAAGCAAATAAAACAATTATATTCGAAAATTTTAAATATTTTTTATTAATTACTGTACATTTCTTGTCAAGAGACCAATGCGACCATTCCAACTTCCATTTGGTGATTTGGTTCCTAAAGCTCTTTCGACAACGATTTCGTACCTAAAAAAGTAAAAAAATTATTATAATTTTTTAAGTATTTTATCTATAATTTATATAAAATTAATATTTAAATTAATTAATTCTCGAATGAAAAACATTAAATAATATCAACAGATTATTTTGTCGAATTTATTCAAAGGACGTTTCTTATTTAACATACTGTAACTCATTGAAATTTGTGAATATAGTAATTTAACTTAATATTATTATACAAATTTAAATTATGTTGAAATAGATTTATTAAATAAAATTCTGACCTGAAATTCAATTTTTCTTGCAACAACAAAAATAGTCTAGAAATAGCACCTCCATTTAAAAACGATATTTTATTATTTTCTTTATAAAACTCGACATGGCCATTAATCTAAAATTCGAATTTAGAAAAAAAAGTAAAATGCATAATTTATCTTAACACTGAACTGTATTTAATCAAATAAATCTTACATAAAAAGTAGCAACACGCAGAGTAATGTTATCCATCAGCAGAACCTTTTGTAATGAAAAGGAATTATGGTCTATATATTTAATAAAAATTTTAAATATTAATAAAAAATTAATAATAATAATTAAATTTAGTAGACATTAACAAAATAAGTGAATTTAGCATTTGTTAAATAGTGAAGTTTTCAGGGCCTTCAAGAGCCTATTCTCCTTTAGTGGGTCCCTTTTGCCGATTTTTGTTTATTTGTTTTCTTTTTTGAAAAAATGAAATAGGTAGAATGTTTCTTTATTAATAAATAGCAGTTTTAAAGACTATTTTTTATTAGTAAAAATAACATCAATTCATAGGGGTAGAAACCACACCGGGTCCCTAAATTTTCTCTGGACCCTGGGAAAATTTCCAGCTTTTCCTCTCGAAAGTCCTATCTATTATCATAAAGAACGTAGTTCATATCAATTTTTGGTTTTAAATTCTTTTTCTTGGTAATTCGGATATGGACGTCATTTCTCTTACTCGTGTCGTAACAGTTGAGAGACGTTTTCTTCCTCATTTCGAACAGTTGAGGATATTTCTATTGAAAATCATGTTACATAATGAATAACATTTAGAGAACTCAGAGCTAATATTTTCAACCATCATAAAAAATTCAGCAACGGGTTGCGTAACTTTCCTGGAAAAACAATTAAAATTGCGTGTGGCATCATCTATTATATTTTATTTAAAAACTTTTTATATTATTAATTTTTATAAAATCGTAAAAGAAGCTTAATTTTGAGGATACACATGAGTTTCATAACAAAAAAAAAAAAAAATTAATGCTAATAATGAGTAAAATCATCAAGTCCGACCCATTTGAAATATGACACATGATCCCTTTATCTCCTCACCCTCTACCTTTAATTATTTATAACTGCTGGGAAATTTTAAAAAAAGTTTAATAACACTTACCTAAAAATGTTTAAATAAACTTTACACAAATTACTTGTTTATTTAATTAAGTGGCTTTCAGTATATAATAAGACTATATTTTCCTTTTTTTAAATGTCAATAAAAAATCGAATTAACTTTGAATTCAATAGAAAATTGTTACAAAGTCATTTAAAATTTTATCTTAATAAGGAAGAAAAGTTAAATAGACTTTAAGGGTTTAGTTAAAGCTTTTTCTTTTAAAGGATAAGGTTTTAATTAAATTTCTTGAACGTATGAAACTATCTTCCTTTAATTAAATATCCTAAAACAGATTCTAGATTAATCTTTTTTAGAAATTTTCTCTTCAATTCGTTTTATATTTTAGCTCTGTAGAAACATTAAATTTCGAATTATCCATTTAATGTGTCTTATTAACATTAACTGCTACTATTTTCTATTATATAGGCCTATAATAGAGGAAAAGTATGGAGATCGGTCAAAAAATGATCTAAAATTTTTATATTATTGGACTTGGGAAACCTTAAAACGTCGAGAAATTTAAAAAATGAGTTTTTTTTTGTATATATGGATGCTAGTGTGTGTGTGGGAGGCACGATTTTATTTACTCACTTTGAAGCTTAATTCCCATGCTCTTGTCGAAAATTTCTGAAATTTGATAGGGGGTTTGTGTATTAGGGGGAATGATGCTATAGTATTAAATTTTGATGGTTAAATCACACATCTATGTTAAGTAACGACAACATTAAATAAGCAAAAACTTTCCGTTTAATCCAATAAAATTAATAGGCGTAATTTTCCACTTTATATTGTGTATGGATATACTTTTTAAAATAAATTTAAGCATGTTATACATGTAAATTTCTTGTTAAATTTGTGATAAATGTACTTTACAAGATCTGGAACGGATTAATCTAATTTACATTATTCCTTATGGGAATAATTTGTTCAGTATCTGAACAGTCTTCTAGAACGAACTAACTGATACCGATTACCATTTTATTTCAATTATAACAATAAATCCAGTAGGCTTATGTGGTTATTTACTACTATTTAATAAATTAACGGACTGAAAGCTTATATATAATTATTTGAGAGATTTCTAAAATTCAGAATCAATCAAAATGATATTTTATTCAGTAACCAAGACGTTTAATAAAAAATAAAAAGATCAATAAATTTTATATTTTCACTGTCATTCTTATATCAATAAATTATCGTAAGAATGGTGTTGAAACGTATATCATTAGAAAATACACGTATTATTCTGAAATTCACGTTATTATCGATAGCTTTTAACTATATTATTCCTTTCCCGGCTGTTATATATAACATAGGAAAAGTATGGTAATCGGTCAAAAAATGACCCCACTCCCAAGATTTTTACATTTTTAGACTCAGGGGAACCTTAAAACATCGAGAAATAAATAAAGAAAAACAATTGGGGGCTAATTTCTGTATGTATGGATGTTAGTGTGTGTGGGGGGCACGATTTTGTTCACCCTTTTTGAATTTTAATAACTCCTTGTGCTTTTTGTGAAAACTTGCAGGGAGGTTTGTTTATTGGGGGATGGTGTTTTTGATAATTTCTTTCTGTTTTTCTCTTTTACCTTGCTGGTTTATTTATTAAAATCGTGTATAGAATACCTTAATCGATACGGTACATATTGCTACGGTACATATACGGTACGCAAGGATCTGAAAATGATTTGATTCAAGCTAAAGAATCAGCAAAACTTTTAAGAACGGAGTCAATATTTGCAGGAAAAAAAAAATAATTCATAAACAGAAATTATTTAATTACGAAACTGAAGAGACCATCGTTGCTGTTAACGCGAAAACAAAATTTAGAACATCGATATTCAATATTATTTCAGACACAATGTTAACATCTCTCGGAAACTTGAAGAAATAAAAATATAAATAAATTTGAGGTTGGGCGATTTAAACGAATTAAAAAAGCATTGCATAAATTTGCATTCAATTCTTAATGATGAAAAATAGTAGTGAAGGAACTCTTCGAAGAAATTAAATCTCTAAACATTTTACTTCCTGAAAACATCAATTCGCCATTAGAATTGATAAAATATAAAAAGCACACAATTTACAAAATAGCCTATAATTCCAAATACGTGGGTCGTATTGACAATTCTGCTGACAATCCCTGTAACGATAGCAACAGAATTTTTAATAAATTAAAACTTATCAAAACATACAAATGTGCAGTGAGAAATTAAATTCTTTAGCCAGGTTATCTATTGAGAATATTATTGCTCAGAAAATAGACATTAACGAAAGAATAAAATCTTTGACAGATTTAAAATTTAAAAAATATATACAGTAGATCCCCTATAACACGGGTTCGTATAACACGGCAAAAAAATTGCGTCCGTGACCTCTCCTCCTTCTTCTATAAGGCCGTTTCTTCGGTCGCTGTGCGATCATCTCCTGTTTCTTCTGGAGTATAAAGCCACATGTGAGCTACAGACTCCTCTCGCATACCAGTGAAGTGAAGTGGAGGAGAAAGAAATGCCTTCCTGGAGGAATACTCTATTAATTTGTTCATAAAAATTGAAGTAAGAATACTGTAAAACCTCGATTTAACGGAAAAATTTTTGATCTGTATGTCATATGTGAAAATTAATACTCTATTAATTTTAAAATGCTTTTTATACGTAAATAAATAATTTTTTTTTTCAAATCCAAGAGTCGCCGCTTTTAACTTTACGCCTTGTTTCGATATATCAGCCGAAGACAAATAAATAGGATTTTCTTTTGTGTTTTTTGCCAAATTTAAATTTTGTTTTCTTATTAAGAATATTATTTATTTGCTAGTTAAATACAGTTAAAGTGAATTTTCAAAAAATGCTTATTTATTTATTTAGATTTAAATCATATAACTTACTTGTTTATTATAGTCTCAGAACTACGGTGAGTACATAAGCATTGATACCCTATAGAAAACTTTTCTGTGAAATTAAACTTCTCATGCATACTTAATTTTAATTACACCAACGTATCTGTAAAGCAGATAAAATAAATAATTTCTCGGCTTTTTAACGAGCGCATTCAGAAAAGCTAGTTTATTATACACTCATTGCCATAAAAATTGTCACCCGCGAAACTTCAAGAAGATATAGAAATGATTAGAGTTATTGCGTGGTGGCTCATTGTGTAATGCCAGCAGAGAGCATTAAAGTGAGTTCCCTATAAGAAAAGCGCTCAAAGGCCTCCTCTCTGTAGTTTACCTGTTGAGAAGAGACACTTATCGCTAGAGATGCATTTAGGTTTCAATCGAATAGCATATGAATAACTAACAGTGTTTGTTCGCATCTGGAGACTCCGTGGTGAACGCCTCAATCCTGTCTCTGCTTTGGACGGGCACACAGCCTCCACAGCATCTGGCTCTGGAAATACGACCCCACTTACCCTTCGTTAGCCAAACTATGTAGTTTCTTATAACATGTAAAAATATCGGCTTACATCACAGGATTAACAATCTTTATTACGAGGAAATGAAGTATTGTAACATGTCTACTCAACAGCGACAATGAGCATAAATCCGAAGATCACTCGGATGAATGAAGATAAACAAAAAGAAACATGTCTTACATTGCACACGTACAGCAAAAGTTGTACTGACCTTTATTGGCTGATGAACGAGTTACAAGTACTGTACCTCTTATAAGTTAATACTATATAATTATTTGTAACTTAATTTTTACAAATTACAAATAGGCCTATTAAAATAATACATTAATACTATAACAAGTGCATTAAATAATTTAATAAATTTTATCCAATATTTCGTGAAATACAAAGCTCTTGAAAATTTTCGATTATACTTTTATATTATACTTACCGACGATTATTGTAGAAATTATAATAGCAACGAAGTTATGCTGATGTGTCAATTTATGATCCGAAAAAACGATTTAATGAGAGCATTCGTAAATGCAAATTTTAACAATAATGACGTGACAGAGAAATATATTATTATTGATTAGGTCTGAAAGTAGACGTTACTCAAAGAAAAATCAATTTATTTTTCGAAAAGTTTCATCGATTTAATATATTAATATTAAATGCATTCCAAAAATTTTTAATTACATTTTGCTTTTAATAATAAATATTTAACAAATTTAACTCAAAATAAAATAATTAATATTAACTTATATAATAAGTTAATTAAACAAGAGAATAAATAAACTCTTTAAATTAGTAAAAAATAAAAAAAAAATGATAGAAGAAAATAAATTATTTAATTTTTTATTTTAAAATATTGTCACAAATTTTAACTACACGTTTGTAATATTATCATTATCCAAAACAAATTGTACAACGTCTAATTTTGGAATTAATCCAAGAAGTTTTGAACTTGATTGAGCGGTACAGAAGAAAAATTTTGAATTTAAGTTTAAATGTACAATTCAGCATTGAATTTTCTAAATTAAAAAATTTATTATTACATCATTATATTTTATTAGAAATTTATTAGTTTAGTAAAATTATTAAAATTATTTTATCTGCATACATTTTGACCTTATAGAAATTATTAACATGTTATCACAAAAAAAAACCCAACAAATATCATCGGGAATTGTCGGTAGCAGTCATGAATCCTTAAAAAATATTTTATCAATATATAAGCGGCATTTATAGACATATTTTATATGAATAAAATTGTTATTTTGGTGATTACCGCATTAAAACATTTAAAGTTAATTTTTAAAATGAATTTAACCCGAAGTAAGGTTTTATATTCGAAGGAAAACCTCTGGTTCTAAGTATTTTTGATTGAATGACAGGATAATCAAGATGGCTAAGATTCGCGACTATTTCTTCGAGAAAGTCGATTCGATTTTGGATCAGATCTTTACAAATTTTCAGTAGTTAGATTCCGTCCGTTAATACCTGGCCATTCCTTCGTAGTGTATAGCTCAAGAAAGAGACGGGAGGAACAGCTGCCCTTCCTGAGATATGCTTAATTTTGTAGTTTTTCTTCTTTGCTTGTTTTCAAATAACAATTTTATAATGGAATGACATTTTTACAAGAGTAAATTTATTTTTCTCACTCTTACAAGCATCAAAATAAGAGTAATTAAGAGTAAAGTTCAAGCCCGCGCTTTACTATTTGGAAGACTCAACATTTTACAGTTTTTGAAGTATTTTTTTGAGTGTTTATTCACTATTATGAAGATAAATATAGTACAAAAAGAATCAAATGTGTTTGAGAAACATGATTTTACTGAATCAATTGATTTGTTAGTTGTTTCAAATCAAAAGTAGGCAAGTGTATGTAGTTGTTTTGCCTTCCACCAGACAATATCTCGCGGACGTCTTTGATGTAGCCGAATTCACAATGAACATAAATAACCGTTTAGTCCCTAGGGCCTAAAAAAGTTTTAAAAAAGCATTTTTTTATATTAGAATATCTGCAAAAGAACAATGCTGTGTGTATGCTTTTTACAGCTATAAAAATGTCAGTATTCGGAGTAAGATATTTAATTTTTAAATACTTTTGATGACTATTTTGTTACATTCATATATTTTTGGGAAATATTAAATCCTATTGGTCATACTTTCAAAAAACTATATATAATATTATAATTATTTTAACTAAAAAAAATTTCATATAGAATAATTTTTTACGAAAAATATTATTTTAAATAAAATTCACTCAGTCAAGAAGCGTGCATTTTATAATATTCGAATATAACAGATGATACTTCCCATAAAGTAAATGTAAATATAAATCCTAAATTATGCAATATACATGTGAAAATTTTTATGAGAAACCCGTGTTTAATACCCTTGTTAGGTATTAAACACGTAAAGAGAGAACTCCGTCAAGTTTAAACAAGCTTCAACACCAGAAGTATGTGTTGGAACTTTAAATAAAAGCTAAATGATAGCTGAATGACTAAATATTTTATGACATATATTTATATTAATTTTATAAATTTTAAAATAGAATAAAATGAAAAGTTATCAAAATGAGTAAAATATGTTAAGCTTGAGAATTCTAGAAAAGTGGAAGAGAAAGAAATTTTATTGATGGTTATTCACTCTTTGCAAGTGATACAAGTGGGATTCATCGTTAAAGACGATACTACAGCATATCTTTATCACAATACCACTGCAAACAAAGCCGACGGTGGTGATAAGCAGGACGGGTAGCAGCTTCCATGCTTTCAAATTTGTCTCTGCTTGTCGCCTATCATTGATCCGAGAAGAGATAGGATTTACATTTACAAACTTCTATACAGAGGTTTACACGCCATTGCAGCTATTCGTGCTTGTGCCGCGATTAAATCTGTTGGTAGTTTGTCTGGGGCGTTCATTTGGGCTTTCACATAGCCACTGTATTCAACATATCCTCACGATCAGCCAGAAAGACCCAGATGGCTGGCAATTTGGTATCGGGAAAATGATGTTTCCCTCAGTCCGATGATGCAGTCTCTCAAATTTTGTCCGTTGTCTATAATGTCTTTGACTACATTGTACAGGCATGCCTAGCGTTCGAAGACTTTCACACATGCACACTAAAAATTCTGAACACAGTGAGCCTCTGCAAGTCTGTTTTACATGCTATACAGGTAGTGTTTTTAACCATTACGTGGCGTGCAATCGGACCACAACTGTAATTGTTTGCATATCTGTCTGAAGCACAATTGCATGCCGACTTTTGTAGTAATCGGATGATTCTATCTGGGTACGTGACTTCTTTGTCAATGTAGTAAAACTATACTAGGCGATAAATAATTATTAAATAAGCGAAACTACAATTTCGTGAAATTAATTCTATTGATAATAATAAAAAATTTCAAAGTTTTGTATATTATTATAGAAGGCAAGATGTTGCTCCCCTTATACTAAAGTCCAATCCCAATTCGTGGTCTTTCAGGGTTCAGTTTTTATATACAGTATGAAGAAAATTTATGCCTAACAATCTTTTAGGCCTACACTAACATTCCACGGAATATACATTTGGAATTACTTTATTAGGCAGATATGGCCTTTTCCTTTTATTAAAATTCCGAATATATTAATTCACAATTGCATAATTAATTTTATAGGAAAGCTTTACCTGTAATAATACTTATTATGTCAGAGTTATTTATATAACTCTGAGGAGACCAAGAGAATCAATCGCTACACATTATTCTGTTACAATTTTTAATACTGGTATATATCATGTCTTCGTTCCAAAATTGTAATTACCGATAGGAGGTTTACAATGTAGAGCTGAAGTTAACTAAATCGCACTACTGCATTAGAATGAATAGGCCATACAATGTGAATGAAACAAAGGAAATAAAGACAGAATTAGGAAATAGAAATTAATTGTAATTCGTAGAAATTTCAATCTTCTAATTAGAATATTTCGTTTTCTTATATAAGGAAAGGGAATAAAACAAAACAGTTCGGCATCGAATTCTCGAATGTCGATTTCAAGTGAATCGTCGTCACATTCTAACAAAGATATATAATATTACGGTTAAAGTTACCTATGGTTCCAAAATGGCGGCTCGTCTCTGATTCCAGCAAATAGAAGAAGGGGAGCAGTGCGGACACACGTTCTAACCTAACCTAATTTAATCTAATAATTTTGTTGGTAATAATTATAGTAATTTATTACAATAGGTTAGGCTAGGTTAGAACGTGCGTCCCCACTGTTTCCTTTCTTCTATTTGCTGAAATCAGAGACGAGCCGCCTTTTTTGAACCATAGGTAACATTAACCAATATTACAATTATTAATTTCTATATTTGAATTTAGGAAGGAAACAATATTAATTTTTATTTCTTTTCTTTTACAGATAAGAATTCTAAATGTAAGTAGCATGTATTGAAATTATCAATTAAGTACTGTATGTGTCTTACACAGTTAATTTTAGATAAAATAGTTTTAAAAACGTAATAACTCATTTTTAAATTTTCTCTAAATTAAAATTTGAGAAAAATAATATGTTTAACACTAATGCATTTTAAAGATTTAGTTGAAATATTGGCATTCTGTATAAAATGTTATTAATGCATGACAGTCGACAGATGTTAAGAAGTTGAAATTTTCCCATTCAAACTAAAAGACTATGATAGCGCTCCTTCATCCTGTCTTCGTGTTTAAAATAGTAAATGTTTAAGCTATTTTAGTTTATACTTCTAGCCATATATCGATTTACCATTTATTTTTTAATTAAAACGTGAAATTTCTTAAAATTTAGACTTAAATTATATATTTGTAGGTTCATATTATACATTTAAAGACAACAGTTTGAACAATCAAAGATAGAAAATACCTTTTGATATTATCGATCTAGCACATCTATAATAACGAAGGGTGAAGCATTGATGTTTTTATTTTCATATAAGAATAAGATCTGATGGACGATGGATAACATAACATTGCGTGTTGCTACTGTTCAGGTATGATTTTTCCTCAAAATAAAATTAATTTTGTTAAACGGAATATATATATATATATATATATATATTTTAAATTCAAATTTCAGATAAATGGTTATATAAAAATTCAAAACTTAAACAATAAAACTTCGTTTTTAAATGAAGGAGCGACTTCAAAATTATTTTTATTGTTGCAGGAGATGCTTAATTTTAAGTAAGTATTTATATATTAACAGTCTTTTTGATAGAACTTATGTGAGAATAAAATTAAAATGTTAGCTATTTTTAGTATTTCATATTAAAAACTCAAATTCTCGAAAAATATCATCGATTTATTCTAATCAGAATTATTACATCATCATCGCTTATTTAAATAGGATTTTATTTCACAAATAGGAATTATTATGGACAAGTCCAAGAATATATTTAAGGAATTTAACTTCGCTGTCTACAACACCATCAGAATAATCATGATACAAAAATAAATTTTGGAAATTCATTCTTTAAGGTTTTTTTATAAAGTAAGGCAGAGTTTCTCCAAAATTTTAACTTAATCTTCATTTATAAATTTAATTCTTCTATAACGTCTTCCACGTTAATTTTATGTCTCAAAATGCTTAGCTATTCGTGTATTTTTCTCCCACATTTCAATGCTGTTTAGCAAACACTTAAAAATTGGTTAACTTATCGATATATTGTGATTAATTTTATTATTACAAAACGGCTTTAAGAAATAGTTATTTTTATTTTTATTTTCTCTTCTATCAGTTTGGCTATTAATGAGGACTTATCATACCACAATCAGTTAGAACTTCTTTATCTTTTAATTAATTCCGAAATGTCATTTCGAGTCTTGTCTGCAGTTGCAGCATACAATTTTCATAAAAATTGTAATTTAAAACTTTCCATATACAGTATTCTTTTTTCAAATACTGTAATATTTTACAACCCTAAATAATAGTTACAAAAAGTAAGTTACTTATCTTTTGTACTCATTAAAAACTGAATTATGTTCCTTTGAAACCTTAGGCGCAATTTTTTATAAAGTCCTTATATAAAAGTGTTTTTTATATTAAAATGACAAAAATGTTTATTAATAATTACAAATCTCATATTTTGTATTTAAAATTAACTATGTTTTTTAAAATATTTGATTATAAAATTACCAGTCTATCAATTTATAATTAATATTTTTCTTTTTAATAAATTTAATTAATATAAATTAATATTCTGCTTAGTCTATATTAACACATTTTCAGAAAATTGTATATCTTTCTTTTAAACCATGTATATAACATGTGAATGCTGCGATTGGCCGATAATATATAATCTATCTATAAGTAGATAGTTAAGCGAATCTAATTCAATTTAATACAAAAAAGTTAAAATTTCATATAAATAAACATATAGTATCAAACAAATTACAATTTTAACGTGTTTTTGTTTTCAGTTATCAAATCATCACAGAGAAAATCTTAGGAAATAAATTTAAAAACGGAAGCTGGAATGGCCGTATTGGTTTATTGACAAAAAACGTAAGTAAACTAATATGGTTTTTAATTTCTTTTTTCCTTGCGAGCACTAAGAGAATCATTCTTATACCAAACATGGGTTAGGCCAGGTCCACAATGGATTGACCAAGTAGTAGAGAAAGCTTTTATTATATCCGAGTGGACCCGTTCCTCCACTCTGATATACACTTAAAAATTTCCGCTGTTTTTTTCCAGACTCAAACACGTTATCCCAGAGTATGACTCCATTACTTCCTCTTCCGTCTGGCCAAAAAATAAATTAGTAATACAGAAAATTACATATTAACTTTGTTACATGTTTTAAGACGGTCCTTGTCTTCTTTTGCGCTACTGGAAGGATTATGTCATTCTAATCATTTATATTTTTCTCTCCTCGTTATCACCGTAACGATTATGAATTTATTCCACCCAGTTCTTAATTTTTTGGTTGGATTTGGTTTTAATTCACCTCCTTTTCACTGAATTAGCCTTAACTATCATTTAACACAACGAACGAATTGTCATTTGAAATCATTCTATGTTCGAATTTTCTATAGGCTAGACTAGGACTAGATCTATAGATTAGGAGTATATCGGCAGTTTTTTTATTTTAACGATTTACTTTATGTAGAAAAATACACTAGTTTATAACCGAATAGGGATTAAGAATATTGATTACTGTTTGACATTTCTGTTTCTGTTGTGTGCGCAATAAAAACCAATTACGCTAATTTATTTAAGAATATCAGTTGTTCTTAAACTGTGATGTTGCACGAGCCTTTCTAGGAAAGAAAAAATGATCAATATTATTGTTTATTTTCGAGTACAACTCCCGCATATATTCGAAATTCTATTCGATATAAATATAGTATTTAAAGTATTTGCGAATTTCGTGTTTATTTCCTTAAATTTTGTTAAGTATTGTACAGTAAGTTATAATTGTAGTTCTGAATACAATGTAATTATTATGTCAGCGAAGTGTAATTTCATTTAGCGGTAACTCTGCCTGCTATTTTACTTAAATTTTGTTTGAAATATAATTGCATATTGTAAAATATAAATATGTATACCAGCGGCGTGCGATGACAATTTTCAAAACGGACCAGATGTGAGAAAATTTATTTTTCATACACTATAACATTATTTTTACACCCGGAAGAAAATTCATTTTATTCGCACATTATTGCCACATTAATCTTACTTTCACAGCTCTCTTATATATAACAGATGGCAATCGGTCAAAAAATGACCCTCCCGGCAAAATTTTTACATTTTTGGATTCAGGGGAACATGAACATTGAGAAATGCAGGTTTTTTTTTTCTGTCTGCGTGGATGTTAGTGTATGTGTGGGGTGCACGATTTTGTTCACCTTCTCTGAAGTTTAATAACTCATATATTTTTTGTTGATTATCTTCACTCTGTTGTGACGATTCACCTAGATAAGTTGCATCATTCACAGATTCAAATTGTGTTGTCACTCTACTTTCGTATTGAATCAAAAGCTTTCTAATCACATATAATATCGTCTTTTAATTAAGTAGATTCACACTTTAGATGAAAACTTTTAAGTGTCTTATAATAATAGAAATACAAAAATCACTAATACAATTTTGTTTACAATAAGCACAAGAAACAAATTTTTTTATTACAGAACCGTCTGCAACAGAACGCGCACAAAACACAACAGTATGACAGAAACACCTGTCTGAAAGCTAGCCCTGTCGATAGGAGCCCTGAGGGGTGTTCAGGTTGGTTCGTGAAAGAGTTGAACTCAGCGTAAAAGAGGGGAGGACGGATGGGAAAAATACATAAAAATTTCAGGGCGTTTTTAGGCTGTTAGCCGCCTTCGTGCTTCAGATATTTGGCTGCACCTAGCAATACTGATCGCCAGTAAATTTATAATCTACCCAACGAGCGTCTACTGGTATGTTTTATGACAATTTCATATAGTTGACAAGAGTTTTGAAAAATCCATAAAAATACTTAATATATATTTATTTTAATTTTATTCAAATAAATTGATAACAAGCGCCTTTTTTCAAAGTTATATTTTAGCGCCGCCATAAAATAAAATTTCTAAATTAAAATGAAATTAATTTAAAAGTTGTGATCTCACTTACGTTGCAATGACGTCAGTGACCACTAACCTAACGTTTGGCGGAATTTCCTCTAATTTGCGTTTTTAAATATTTTGTCAAATGGCTTATTTTAAACTTATTTCTTTAAATTTGAATTTTAAAAGAAGATAGCCGCATCGTGTCGCTTCTACAACAATTAAAAAAACCAACTGTTTATGACGTTCTATTATCCAATCGGAAGTAATCTAACGAGCTTGTTGTTTTAAATGTGTTATCGCGCATTAACTATGCATCTACGAGCAGTATAGAATACTTAATTTGTAGAAACATTAGCTACTCTTCTTGAATTTCTTGAAATCTATACTCTTCTCAATCTCTACTTTCTCGTAGAAAGCAATCCGTCATGCTTGACGGAGGATTTCTAGTATTAAAATAATAATAAATTATATTTAAGTTTAATTTTTTTAAAGTGCACTACTGGCGGCTTTAGGATTTTGGCCGCCTGCGTGCATGCTCGCACTGCACATCTATCAGAATTAGCTCTGACGAAAAAAAAAAAAAACATATTTTTCAAGTGAAAGTTTCAAATACAAATTGCATTACAAATAATATTTAGACGGTACTTCAAGGAATTTAGATGACTTTGCCAATTGAACGATCCGAGCGCCGCGCTATTGGAGCAGTTATCCTCTATAATGAAAACAAGAGGTGATTACAATAGCAGCTCCCCAACCATATTATTTAGTAACCACGGTACTACTAGTCTCACGACCTAATGTTATTATTATAGCAACATGACATGGAGCGGGTCCTGTCAGTCGTAGTGTGAAATCGCCCTAACTCTGTACTCCAGCAAACCGGGAGTTCCGCCATTTGTCTCTCGGTTCGAAGATTTAATCAACGATTTCGAATACTTGCAGCTTACTTTTATTTAAAAGTTTGTCGTAATCTGCATATATTTTGATAGTAGTTATATATCTATTAAATACTATTAAATTGTTTAATTAAATTGTTTAAGTAGTTTGAGACAAAAGTGGTTTCTATCTCAAGATAATAACGAATCGGTTTCGTTACCGTGCGGTTTTATTTTGCATTTTAAAATTTACTTTCTTTCTAAATATTCCACATTGTTTTATTTAAAAATACTCCTAATTTAAACTTTTACTTTTCCGGCTGTTATGTATTCATAACAAGGGAAAGTATGAGAATCATGGCAAATTTAAACCTTCGAGCTGTTTGCAAATCTCTCTGTTTTGAGACCTCTTGAAAACAAAAAAGTAAAAAAAAAACCGGCAAAAAATTCCATGGATGTGTATGTTTTGGCGTCTATTTCGTTTAATATCTATTTTGGATGAGGTGAAGATTAAGAAACGAAATTTGGTACGGTAACGTGTATATAAGGGGCATTGATGCTATTAAATTTTGGTGGTGAAAGGTCGACAGGATAAACAGATAGAGGGTGGTCATGTGTCATATCTCGAGTGGCGTCAGATTTAATGACGATTTTACTTCTTAGCATTTAGTCTTTTTTATAAAACTCATTTCTATTTTTAAAATTAAGCGTTTTGTTATTTTATAATAATTAAAAATATAGAAAGTTTTAATAACAAAATTTCATAACAGATGGCGCCCACACAATTATTATGATTAATAATATAAAAGTTATTTTTAAAATAAAATCTCATAACAGACGGGAAAGTTACGCAGCTTGTTGCTAGATTTTTTAAATAATATGTCAGTAAAATTTTAAATTATTATCTTCATAACTTCTAATTAGATTCCGTAAGAATGATATATCTATTATTGTTTCTATTTATATTTTTATATGTATTTATTTTTAATTAGGAAGCCGATATAGCATTTCCTATTGGTCTCAATCGTAAAATTTACGAAGATATTGAAATCAGTCCCACTACTGAACTTGAAGGGGTTAAATTTTTAGTTTCTTCTCCAGAAGAATTGTCGAAAATTGTAGCCATTGTACGGACTTTTAGCTACGAAGTAAGTAAATTATAATTGTAACAAAAATTAATATTTCCACGTTATATATTTGAATATTAATATTTAGGTTTGGTTAGCAATGATTTTCACTACATTAATTACTGCAATGATATCTTATAAAATATTTGTTTTCGACGCAAAATTACACAAAAGGAGAACTCCATCGTTACTGAAAATTCTTTGGGCATTAATAGGAACATTTACTAACCAAGGTTAGTAGTTTTAAATTTCTAATTTTTAAATTAAATTTATTTGAATGTATTTATTAATAATCTTTGAAAACGTTCATAATTTAATTTATTATTTATTAGTGTTACATGTTTGTTGGAGTTATTATAATAAAGCTCTTTTAGAAAAATTGTTAATGTAGATTAATATTTATTTAATAAAATTTGAGACTGTAAAATGAATGAATTATCGATTTTTTTAATAGAAATTATGAAATGTTGTTTTAATTTCTAATGCAACACATTTTTCAGATTTGCTTGCTTTATTTAGATCACGTCGGGCAGAGCGGGTGGCTTGTGCAATCCTCAACCTGTAATGATACACCTTGACTTGAAGGTTAATGCCGCGTGGGTCCTACGGAAAGTGACAATGCTCATGTATATTATTTTAACATATTTATCCAGATAATCCATTGCGACATATATTCTTCAGAGAGTGTGTGTGTTCCGTGTAAATCTCATCTGGTCTACAAGTGGAAGATAGAAACTCATCTGGTCTGACGCAAAACGAAGTTCGGCAAAGTTGTCTTTATTAATGATCCTTCAAAGACTGAAAGTTCGAAAGGAAAAAATCTTGTAATGAGTCAGAAGGACAGCGATCCTCCGATCGACGATTTCACCAGTTTGTTTCACCAGGTTTCTCCGACTTGTAAAATAAACGGTCCTCCGATGGAACGATTTTCTCTCTTCTTGTTCTATTTTCTTTCTTCTTAACTGTCACTTTCGCATGAGTTAGCGATTAGTGAATCCGATGGTCTTCTTCCGTTTGGAAACCAATCAAATGTTTTTGTTTGTTCCCAGTTAGAGGGAAGAAGAAGGATTCATGTGAAATGATTTTGATAATGACAGATTTTCCAGCAAAAGAAATTAGATTTATATTTTATAAATTGAATTTATAAAAACAAAACAAAGTATTTTCTTTTAAGATGAAAATTCTCAACACATTAGTGCAAGCTTGTACTCAATAGGTCATTGTAAGTGAAAGATGCCACTAATCAAATTTGCCCATAAAAAGATTATACATTCGAGTTCCTCTTAAGGGAGCATCCCCGAGATTGCTGCATCATTGCTTCTTATCCGAAGTAACAAGATCACCGAGATTTATTAATGGTATTCGATTCTCCTCACTTTTTCATGTCTTCGGAATTTTATGTAACACACCTAGACACGTCTTTATCACGTAATTATATTGTACTTTCCTATTGGTTTTTATTCTTATATTATTATTGTTCTGTCGAATAATTGTAAGAACAGTAGTGTACATTTACCAGTCATATTTCTTCCACTTCTTCCCAGAAATACAGCCAAACTGAAAAGGTATGAACATCTTTGCCCCAACTTTCTGGTGCTCTCTAATAGGACGTGCAGCATAAAAAAGAAGCACAGTATCGCCTTAAAGTAAGGTCACATAACCTCCAAAATCTGACCGCTAATCACTACTTGTCCTCTCGAGATGAGGACGTACGCCGATCTGCATTGTTCGTTCATATATGTTTTATCATATCTTTTTAATATGTAATTGTTTCTTATTCGCGTCAAAAACCCTGTTCATTATGATTCTGTAAATCTTTTGACTGTTCGCGTATTAAAAAACTGACCAATGAAATGTTTCACAAAATCTCAACAAATACCTCGTCCCATAGTGTAGAGTCCTGTGGCTAAGTGCCCTGAGTGATGATATACCATAAAATTAGGGATAGACTATTATAAATCTTTCTTAGAATAGTGTTCCCTTATGAGGACTGCTGCTCTAAAAATGTCGCCGACAAGGCGCTCGTTAAAACGAACTGCTCTTAGTGGCGAATCGCGCAATCGGAGGGTCCCAAGCACAACCCAGTTTTGAAACCCTCTTATTCTAAATACTAAGTAATGCTATGAAATTAATTTATTACGTGATTTAAAAAATACTGATTAGTCAATCGTTTCCTTAAAAATAAATCTCTAAAAGAAGATGGTATCTATAGGTGAGGTTCGCAGAACGTATCTCTTTCTGAAGCTGCTAACTTTCAGAGGCTCTTGATGCTTCTTGCGCCTGTGCAATGATCCACTAGTGACTGCACTATTATCCTGTGCTCTGTTAACGGGAGTCACACTAATGTAAAACATAATGAAGAAAATCGGGACGTAGGAGAGCCCCTCTCCTAATCGGTGCTCTGTTAAATAGATTCGGTTGTAATAAGATTTTCCAATTTTATGAATATTTTATTATTTAAATAAATATTTGTATACATAGATTAATATAAATTGATAAGCGTTTATAATTTCTGATTTTTATCATTTCTGAAATTAGCTTATAATATAATTTTGATCTTATTTCTGATTATCTTTTTAAATAGGAAATGAGTTGATACAGACGCCTGGGTTATGCACACGAATTGTTGTAATTGGATGGATATTTCCTATAGCTATTCTTGTTGCTAGTTACGGTGCATCGCTGATGTCATTCATAACTTTTCCAGGTTATAAAAACATACCAGAAACTTTTGAAGATTTAATTCACTGCATCGAGCATAAGCATTTCACGGCCAGCACAATGATAAATAGCGCAATTGATAATTTTATTCAGGTAATTGTTATCTATAATTTAATAAAATTTTATATTTACTTAAAATAATAAAATTTAATTTAATTATTTTAAATTTTAGAGTTCTACTGAAGGCATTGGTCTTCGATTTAAAAAGCAAATAGAACAAAAAAGGATTATAGCTCTGAACACCGATAATTTAAATGAATATGAACGAACACTACAAAGAAAACACGCAGTTATATATTTTAACAATGCTATTAAAATAAATGCCGAAAAAATGGGACTGAATAATTTTGTTATTTCAAAGGATAATCTATTTTTTTCTATTCAAATATGGGGCATGAGAAAAGGTTTTCCTTACAAAGAAAAAATCAATAAAATGTATGATATTAACATATATTACTTAACTTTAGAGCAAATGTTATCAAAGTTAACCGATCTCTTCTTTTATTTCAGGTTATTATATTGTTTAGAAGCTGGAATTTATACAAAGTTCTTAACCGACGAATTGGAAAAAGTGACAATAAAAACAGAAATCAATAAAAAAATAATATATGATATAAATCATTCTTTAAATCTGCGAGATACTTCTGGAGCATTTTCTATTCTTCTAACAGGGTACATTCTCTCATTTTTTGTATTATTAGTGGAAAAATATGTAACTAAAGTAAAAAAAGAAGATAAATCATCTAAATTAATGTAATGAATTTAATATAGATATTTTGCACGATAAATTCATTTCTAAATTTATGTTAATCATCCACAATGAAAATACATAGTTTAACTCATTAAATGAGTACTGTAGTAATAAAATTCATTAAGCTATATAACTATATAATGTTATTTAAAATGTATTGTCTAATATTCTAGATTGTACGAAGTATAAAATAAAAAATTTATTTATTCTGTGAAACATAAGTTTTTTTCTTTAAATAACACAGAAATAACAAAGAGGAAAATTATTATTTTTCTTTCCAAAATTGTGTATTGTATAATAATTATAATTTCTCGAATATACTGTACAGTATATAAATAAAAAAGTCGATATTAGAATTATTATACTATAGATCAGGGATGAGCAACACGCGGCCCGCGGGCCGCTTGCGGCCCGTTAAACATGTTTATGCGGCCCGCCAAGCATTTCTATAATTGAATTTATTTTATCGACTTTCTCCCATCAATATATTGTTATAAAATTAATTATAATAAAATGATAGTACATACTAAACCGAAACAATTTTTTGTGACGAGTTACTCACTTGTCGGCGACTTGTTCAAACATGCAATACGAACGCGCCGCGTCTGTGCTTGTTTGTGTTTGCTTCTGTCGCACAATCAGTCAGACTGGTAAGCTGTTAACTAGCAATTTTAGTAATTCTTGTGTTTCTTGAAAGGCGTGAGTACAATATTATTGTCAAAAAGATAACATTAGAGTTTTTTTTATTCAAAATTAAGTTTTCCTACAAATATTTTTAACTTTCAAATTTTTAATCCATAATAGCATGTCGGAAAAGCAAACAAAAAAACGGAAGGTTGAGGATGAGCACAGGCATTTCCAAGAAAAGTGGAAATTTGATTATTTTTTCACTTTCGTCAAAGATAAAGCTGTATGCTTAATATGCTCAGAGACTGTGTCGACATTAAAAGGATATAACATAAAAAGGCATTACGATACAAAACATGAACAACAGTATAAAAACTTAACAGGACAACTCCGGATAGATAAGTTTAATCAAATGGAGAAAAACTTGGGAAACCAACAGGCTATTTTTAAAAATCAAGCTATTTTATCAAATACGGCAGTAAAGGTTAGTTTTGTTGTCAGTCAAATATTGGCAAAAAAAAAAAAAAAAAAAAAAAAAAAAAAATGAAACCCTTTGCGGATGGAGAGATGATAAAAGAATGTCTGACTGCTGTTGCAGAAATAGCATTTCCTGGTAAAATAAATATTATTTCAAACATTAGTTTATCAAGATTCACCATTGCAAGGAGAATTGAAGACTTGTCCGAGAACATAGCAACAACGCTTCGTGAACGCATTGCAAAATTCGAATACTGTTCTTTGGCACTTGATGAGAGTTGCGATATTAGCGATAAAGCACAACTGGCTATATTTATACGTGGTATTGACACCAAATTTAATATTACCGAAGAATTGTGTTCACTGATTCCAATGCAAGGGACTACAACCGGCAAAGACCTGTACGATGAACTAAAGTCTGTGTTGGAAAATTTTTCAATTTCATTAGAAAAGATTATTGGTATATCGACAGATGGAGCACGAGCAATGTCAAGCATGGAGGTAGGAGTATCGGGAAGGCTATTTCAAGACATTAAGAAGGTAGCAGGAAGGGAAATATTCGTTAACCACTGCATAATTCACCAGGAAAATTTGTGTGCGAAAATATTGAGTTTGCCAAATGTCACAGTACCAATAATTAAACTAATCAATTCTATAAAGTCGCGCGCGTTAAATCACCGTGAATTTAAAGAATTCCTGAAAGATTTAGAAACTGAATATGGCGACGTGGTTTTTAATACCGAAGTACGTTGGCTTAGTAGAGGTGCAATGCTAAAAAGAGTATACAACTTAAAAAGCGAAATACAATTGTTTTTGGATATGAAGGGATATGCCTTTCCTCATTTTGGTAATAAAGAATGGATGTGCGATTTTGGGTTTCTTATCGACATGACTCAGCATCTCAATGATCTTAATGTGGAACTTCAAGGCAAAGGACAGTTTATTCACAATTTGTATGATAAAATTCAGAGTTTTGAGCGCAAATTAAAATTGTGGAAACCGCATCTTTTGCAGAATAATGTGTCTCATTTTCCACATTTAGAAAAAGAAAACGTTACTACTTCTCAAAAATACGCACAATATATAGACATTTTAATCAACGAATTTCAATTACGATTCCAAATGTTCAAACCTGAGAAGACAGCGGTTTCCATGAAAATGTTTTCCTTGCCATTTAATATCGATGTGGATACAGTTCCCGAAGACTTTCAAATGGAAGTGATTGACATGCAGAATAATACCGATTTAAAAAATGTATTTTTCTCAGTAAACATCGAAAATTTTTATAAATCTTATGTGAGCCCTGAAAAATTTCCGCTTTTGAAGAAAAATGCAAAGCAAATGATGTCTCTGTTCGGAAGTATGTATGTTTGCGAACAATTATTTTCAACCATGAAATTAATCAAAAATGACCACCGATCAAGACTGAGTGATGCACGATTAGAAAGCTGCGTACGTGTAGCTACCTCATCAATTCCGGCTGATATTGATCAGCTTGTATCGAAAAAACAGTGCCAAATTTCTCATTAAAAATTTCAAGTAAATTCGTTTTTCTGTTCTTTTCTTGTTTGTTTTTATTTTGCATTAAAATTTGTATATGAAATCTTTACTTTTTTTAAATTTTATGTTTTTTTATTCTAATGTTTATTATAAATAAAGTTTTGTAAATTATTAATAAGTGTTACTTTATGTGCGGCCCGCCAAAAAATTTTAGAATTTAAATTGGCCCGTTGATTAAAATGGTTGCTCACCCCTGCTATAGATTATATTATTTTTCTTTCACTCACATTTGATTTTAATTCAGTAATTTTTCAATATGTTAGCTTATTAATAATAATAAATTTCATTTTCATAATCACTCTGTTATGCTAAGCTCTTATAGACCAAATATTTAAAATACTGAAAAAAGTCATTATATTTTTAATCAGTATATATGTTAATTAACTAAGAGCGATGATTAAAAACCTCCAAAATCGCAAGATTTCTTTAGGTGTTAGATTTAATACACATATACAGTGTAACCTCGATTTACGAGCTTACATAGTTCGTGAAACCTCTCGTAAATTGAAAACATATAAACAAGAACGAGCTTTCTACGGTCGAAATTTATACCTCATTTTGGCATAATCTAGCTATTCATATTTCTTAAATAACATGGAAGTTCTACAAACTACCTGTCAACCAGTAAAATAAAAATAAATGCAAGTGTTGATTAGATGTTCATCGATATAACATATGAAATGAGTGAAACTAATATCACATAAAAGTAAACACTTAACAGATTTCTTTATTTAAGGATAAGAAAACAACACAATTAACAAGCATATAACAAATAAAACAGATTAAAACAAGTTGCTTTTTAATTAACAAAATTGTAATTACCAACTGAAGGTTTTAAATATAAAGTTAACTAATTTGCATAGAAACATTAGAATGACAGGCACTACCTCCTATTAACAATTACATAATGCAATGAAACAAAAAATAAATACTGCAGTCTAACCGGAACAAAATATTCAACTCTCGTTACACTCGTGATTAGAGTATTCTATTTTCGTAAACATAAGTCGACATTGAATATTTCGTCTCATAAACCGGGAAGAGGGATAAAATAAAGCATTCGCTGTATCGAATTTACCTAAAGACGGTATTAGTAAATTGGAATCACAGTGTGAGTGTGTTGTGGCTTTAATTACTAGCTTTAATAAATAATAATACAGTGTAGTATTTTTTCTATATTCATATTTATAATATGGTACTATCTTCTTAGTATATTATTTCTACTAAAGGAAAATTTTCTATTTAGGGGAAAAAATGTTAAAATAGTTTTAAAAAGTAAAATACACACGTTTTAAGTATTTGAGATATTTTTGCATTTTTCGAAGATATTAACTTTCCGACTAAATAGTTCGGTTTTAATATAATTATTAATTCTATGTAAAACAAACGAAAATGCTTGCTTAAAGATGATAGCATTGCAGGAAATTGCATTTATATATAAATCGATTTATGCGAAGTGTTTGCTTCTCATCTGTTGTCAATTTACTTTACTTTGCCACTTTATAAACCGTATTATTTTATGTACGGTACTAATACAACAGGTCAAAATAAAATTATCTTGATGCATCTGAATTTTATTATGTTATAAAGAATGTACAGAATTAAAAATTATCTATTAAAAATAATTACGGTAGATAGTATTCATATTTATTTCAAATGAATCACTTTTAAAGATAAAACTAATTTTCGAATGATGACAGGTGGTTGAGGGGGGTTAAGGCATCACCGTACCTGGAAGACCAGAGATCGAATCTGGTTTAAAAAAACACAAGAATTTTTCTCAGGTGATCTGTTCCGTATAAGTTTGGCCCACTCCCTCACCATCCTAGTTGCCTCCATTGGTCTAATCTATTAGGGGGATATAAAACAGGTTTTCTGGTAACCACAAGCCAAAAAAATAAATAATTAATTTTCAAATATTAAAAATAATAAATAAAAAATTCAGTTCATTGTATAAGAATGTTATTTATTATAATTGCAATAGTGATTTGCATTTATCTAAATATTTAAACAGTATAAAAGTGCATTCATGTACAATATTTAAAATCTATTAAGATTTTCATTTTACAAATAAATATATTAATAAATATTTCATAAGAAACAATAATAAATAAGCATTTTCGTCGAAATAAAAATGCTGGACGGATTATTACTTTTTAATTTGTAGATAATATAAGAATTGTATGATTCATAATAAAATATTGAATCTCATATCCATACGTATAAATAACAAAGTATTTGGTCAATTCTTAATGGATTTTTCATAAAAGCATCCATTACAGAAATTATTGAAGTAAATTTTAAAAGAATTATTATAGTAATTACAATAGGATAGATTTTCGTATTTTTTATAAATATACTTCTTCATTCGTTTGTATAATGCCATTTAAAACGTCTACAAAACTTGCCTTTCATTATCGTTTTATTATTTTTTAATTAAAATTATTAATTTTTCTAGTTCTAATATTTCTTTCTTTATGTTATTAATTTATTCACATTTTTAAAAATTTTATTCTGCAGTTGTAAGAATATCATCAATGTCAGCTGCTACAGAATATCTTCCTTCTAACTTTGAAATTCTTTGTTTCAGTTTTTGTTGAGTAGCAGTATATTCAGCGAGAAGTCTTGCGAATCTAGTCTGAAGATGATCTAGTGCTATTTCCAATCTTCTGCATTTATCCTGTATATTTTCATGTTCGATTTCTGCCGCTTTCATTGCTTCTTCGTCTAATAAACCATCTTTAACCAGTATTTGCCTTCCTCTTTCGATTAATAACTTTTGTGCTTCTGGGTAATCTGCTAAAACAAACCATAAATCCTCTTTTGATAAACAGAATAGATCCGAATAACCAACACTTCTTACATTAGCTGTTCTTCTATTGCCCGTTTTGACTCCAGATATGTTAAGAATACTAAGTTCGCCAAAAACGCTTCCGTCACTAAGAGTAGCAAATATGGTTTTCCCATCGTCTGCGACTACACTCAACTGTCCTCTTTTAACAATGTACATCTCTTTCCCTACATCGCCTTTGCGACATATGTAATCTCCTGGACTAAATACCTGTAACGTTAATCTGAGTACTAACTGTACTAAAAGTCCCGGTTCGCAATCCTGAAAGATTCTCACTCGTTTTAGTGTATCTAAATGGACGTGAATAGCAATTTCAGCTTTTAACTTATCAGGCAATGTTGAAGTAATGGAATCTTCATTCAAAGATTGTTTATTAGTCCAAAGGTAATCAAACCACTTAATTACTCTTCTTTCCAAATCTTTACCTACCTTCCTGAATTCCAAATATTGCTTGACATTATCCATTCGACTTTGAAATTCGGCTCTAGCAGCATTCATATTTGTAATCATGCTACCTACATTACCTACAATGGTAGCAAAAATCAAGACTCCAACCAAAAAGTCAGCAACAACAAAGACATATTCAACATCTCTTTCTGGTATGGGTACCTCTCCAATAGTGGTTAGCGTTAATGTAGACCAATAGAAACTGTAGATATATTGGTGTGTTAGAGTGGCATATTGAGGATCACTAATATTTTTATATACCCACGTGTCTTTGCCAAAACCTATGGCATAACTCATAGCAAAATAGAAGCATCCGTTCCAATGTATAATGACTAAGATGTAGAAAATGAGTTTTCCAATACGAAATGCATATGGAAAATTTGTTCGGGTTTCTGTACGATCGAAAAATTCCATCATTCTATAAAATCTAAATAGCCTGTTCATTCTAACAATAACGCTACATGGTACACGTGATTCGCAATTTATACCTAAAACTAAATAGAGAATATCCGTCGGTAAAATACTTAATATATCCAATTTGAAATAAATTGATTTCATATAATTCTGTACAAGTTTCCTAGAATCCTTAACTAAAAGACCTTGTTCCAGATAGCCTAGAAAGAAAAATAATTTATCAAATTAAACACAATAAACGAATATGTTAAAATTATCGGTTCTCTCTTACCTGTTCTTGTATGTACAAAAATATCAATAAAATACGAAAAATCGCAAATGTAATCCAAGAAATACCAAACGACAGGACACGCATTCTGCAACTTCCAAAATACACTGCGTCCAATTATAAAAAGTAAATTATATAACACAGCAATGTTTATTATTGATAACCATCGATAATGACAGCTTTCTGATGGATCAATCACGAATCGTCCTTTGTATCTGTATTGAAATAAAATCATGTTTTTCATAAACATTTTATTAACTTCTACCATGTCAAAATAATATATATATTAATATCTTTACTATTATCAATAATATTAATGCATTATTATATTGTATAGAAAATAGTATATTTTTTTAAAAAACACTAAGTTTTAAAAGAAAATATTAGATAACAACGCACTATATAAAAATAATTAAAATACTAACTAATATTCAAATACATGTTTTCATTGTACAGTACAGTATATCAATAATGATTTAATAGGACACTACAAAATTTTTCCAAAAGTTTTGCGCTCTGTCGAAATTAGAGTTTCCTGGTCACTACTGTATTAATAATTGTGTAAATTGATAACAGAAAATTTAATTTTCAGAAAATCGAAAAATAAATTATGTTAAAATAATTAATTGTAAAAGTAACACCATTCATTCTATGTTCAAAGCATCTTAATAATGTCTATTAAACTTAATACATATAATAGAAAACGATTATTATTTATATCTCTAGTGTAATTATATGATAAATGTGGTTATTAAAATTTTTTTTGGAAAAGTTACGATTTAGAATTTTCCAAAAAATTCCAATTTACGCATACTGGGATAATAAGATAAGTTACAGGACAGCCCGAATTATCGTATCCGGATTAACAAACCTCTACTGTATGTAGAGTCGCTTTGAGCAGTTTTTTCACTATTAATAAGGTTAAAAATATAGTTTAACCTCTAACAGTCATTGTTAGTGCCATTGGTAATTCGGCAAACATGTCATCTAAATTCAATTTCTTTTAAACTCGAAGTAGCATATCTGTTTCACTTTGGTAACTGCGACGGTGATTCTTGTTTTGAGCTCAGCAAGATTTTCAGGAAGGACGGAATAAACATTAGATCTTTAATAAAACACCGGAAGAAACAAATGGTGGACTGTCTTGCTTAAAATGCATGAGTCCTTTTATGTCATCGTTGTTTAACTGTGGAATGAGAAGCTTCCAGAATATCCAGGTACACGATATCCCTTGTGGATAAAAAGGGCCGGATACTTTATCTTTGCAAGAGCATAAAACATTTGGACTTACCCATTGCGAGTTTGGCCAGACCTGCATTGAGGTGGGCGAAGACCTGCATATCTGAGATAGACCAATCTTGGAAGAATTACTGGAGGTGCTCCTCCGAATTCAAATCAGTGAAATTTTAACAATTTTAATTCTTACTTAACATCTTTAATTAATTATGTTGTTATATTTAAATTAAATTAAAACATTTATTCTAAGATTTAGTCATAGAAAATAACGAAACTTAGACTGTTCATACACAGCGATTTTATTACAGAATTATATATATACCTACATTTAAAATAATAAAGTTTTTGGGTTGCAATTTTCAAATTGTAGACTTATAAATTCTCACTGGAGTCTGTTGTCTGTCATCCTTCCTTAATCTTTCAAACGGAGTTAGATAGATGAAAGTCGAGACCAGATATGGAAAGTTTAGGGGCAAGAGGCCCCAATTAACTAACTCTATTCAAAATTTCAAAATTTTCTCCTGAACAAAATTAGATAAATGACCAATATGAATCCATTGTTATCAGGAGAAATATGATGTACAGGGCCAAGATACTACTAAAATCGGTAGCATATATTTTAAATCGGTTGTGGTGAAGGACTATAAACTGATCAGTAGGTTGTTTTCAATCGAATAAGTATTGTTACATGATTTAAGATCGTCACACACTAGGCGATTTCTCGCGCAGGAGAATGTCTCTGAGCGACAAAAAATTGTTGACATTCGGTTCTGTTTGGCACAGGACGAGACAAGTTGCCAAGTTTTTAGACAGCAAACAAGGATGCTAGAGACCCGCTTATATAAAATTCAGAGCAGTTTTACGTACTTTATTTAAAAAGCGTGTCAGAAAGAACAGATCATTAGGGGCAGGAGATTAAATACTGGATCGCCAAAATCGCGGAGGCTATAGATTTCTACGGTAATTAACAGCTACTAATTTTCGCTAATGGCGCGAAAGCACATTTCTTTAAATACCTTGTCGTGACATTCCTTAATAGTGGGGTTATAAACTGGTTAATACGATTGAATTAATGAAATTAAATATCGTGCCCAGAGCGACTATCCTCCATTTTTATATTTATGTTTTAAACAACGGCTGTAGTCATGTAATGAATCTACGAGCGCTCATTGATTACAGCGAGCGACATAGAGGTTTCTGTATCCCACAAAACCACTTAATGTGTAACTTTTCCGGTAAAAAAGATTTATGTTTAAAATAAGAAGCACTAAGACAACATAGCAAAGTGTTTGGCGCCATCTGTTATGAGATTATGTTAAAAGTAACTTTTATATTATTAATTATACTATTAATAACTAAATTGTGTGTAGCGCCATCTGTTATGAGACTTTATCATTAAAAACGTTTTATATTATTAATTATTATAAGATGGTAAAACGCTTAATTTGACAGAAGAGATGAGTTTTATAAAAAAAAGAAAAAATTTAAATATGAATAACGAGTAAAATCATCATTAAGTCCGATCCCTCTTGAGATATGACACATCACCTTTCTATCTTCCCACCCTCTTGACTTTTAAACACCGAAATTTAACAGCATCAATGTCTCTTATATACAAGTTACCATACCAAATTTACCAAGTTTCTTAATCATTATCCCATCTTGAAATATTAAAGGAAATAGACACCAATACACACATACACAGAATCTTTTTACCTTTGTTGACTTTTTAGGATTGGAGATCTCAAAATTTGGAGCTTTGTAAAAAACTCCGAAATGGAATTTGACATGATTCCAATACATCCCCTTGTTATATATACATAACATCCAGGAAAGTAAAAACATTTTTTTACTTTCCAGGAATTTTTTTTCGTTAGTAAAAATAACATTAATTTTGTAGGGGTAGGAACCACTATAAGCCCCTATGTTTTCTCCTAACCCAGGGAAAAATCCAGATCTCTTAACAGCCTTGTATGTGTATACATATACAGACGTACACGTGATGCGGCAATGTTGCCATATTAGATTCATTTTTATTTTGGGCTTATTGCTACTTTTTTGGGCTCTAAGCAATGGAAATCTGTTACTTTTCTAAATCGGTTCATACGAGTTTGGAACACGTATTGAATGAGCCCAGCTGCACACAGTTTATCTATTGCATTTTATTACATTACTTACTTTTTTTCATTGTTTTGTGCATTAATTAGGTATTTACTTAGGTTATCTTAAATTGTAATTTTTTAGAATTAAAGTTGTCATTTTTGAGATTTGGAACGGGAACACTCTTTAGAAATGAATTGAATTCGAGTTCCGATGTATCACTGTATTGTAATCGTACCAAATTTGACCCTTCGGGTTTCTGCAAATCTCAATGTTTTGAGACCTCCATGAATCCAGAAAGTCAATGAATCCAGAAAGTACAGGTACATTAAAGTTTAATTTAAGGTTTATCTACAGATCTAATTGTAAAAGAATTAAGATTTCATTAGATAATACAAATTTAAATAATCAACGAATTCAGAGATTTAAGTTATAAATATTTTATTTTACAAAATAAACATTTTTAAAAAGTATTTTTTTTTTTTAAATACATAAGTCGCCGACTCCTGATATATACGATTGTATGATTTTGTTCACCCTTTTTGAAGCTTAATAACTGCTGTGATTTTTGTCAAAAATTTCTAAAATTTTTCAGGGAAGTTTGTTTACTAGGGAGATTGATGCTATTAAATTTTGGTGAGTAAAGATCAAAAGTGTGGGGAGATAAAGGCGGTCATGTGTATCTCCAGTAGGGTCAGACTTAATGATGTTTTACTCATTACTAGCATTTACAATTTTATAAAACCCACTCCTACCCTCAAAATTAAGCTCTTCGTCATTTTATAATAGTTAAAAATATATAAACTTTTAAAAACAATATAGGATAACAGATGGCGCCACCAAAATTTTAAATGTTGCCGGGAAAGTTAAGCAACTCGTTGCTGGAATTTTTTTATACGCGGGAAGGCACACGACATCAATAAGATGCCAACATTTTTTTCTTGCAGTTAAAAAAGTTTGCCGTGCGTGTGTATTCTGAATTGAAAAGCTAGAAAGATAGAAACTTTTTAGATTATTTTTTCAAGTTTCGTATAGAAAAGACTTTACGACAGAATATTCAAAACAAAAGATGTGGCCTACTGAGCTCTGGAGTTTTTTGCTTCACCATTATTCATGGCCACATTATCGCAGCCGTGCAGAAGACCGGATTACTAAAAAAAATTAAAGTGGAAAATCTTTGAACACCTGCCGTTTGGTTTCAATGTAGAACCTTCAGATTTTCGCCTATTTTTTTCATTTGAAGAAGTTTTTTGGGGTAACAACAATTCAACAGCGACAAAGAGCTCCCCACAACCGTGCACAGGGCCAGATCATCGCATAGACAAATGAGACAAATGTCTAGGACCCGGTTTTTTTAATGGCCCGGTCAAATTGTCTATTTTTGAAAGATTTGTAAATAAGAAAGTTTACTTTTCTGTTGGACAACTGTATATAATAAACAAATAAACAAAAATATATTGCTTTTTATATGGTTATTGTGAATTCTAAAATCTAAGGAAAATGTGTTCTTATGTTTCTTCTTATTGAAAGTAATTCTTCTGATAATTTAGAATTTTTTTTATAACAATAAAAATAATATTTTTTATTAATAAAAATTTAAGATTTGTTTTAGTTTTTCAGATTATTTAATTTTGTTTTATTTATTGTTTTATATTTTTTGTGTGCTCTATTTCTTGTGGGACAGGGAGGGGGCCCAGTAAGAAGAAAATGTCTACGGCCCCAAAGTGGGTTAATCCGGCCCTGACCGTGCAAGATTGGATCCGAAAGTTAATCCTTTGACAAGAGTTTGGAAAACCTTATCTGACGCTATGACGAATATCTGATTATGTTGAAAAACAGCTGCAACTATATATTTTTTATGACAATAAAAGTCCAAAGAAGCGACTTCCTGTTCTTTTCTAGCTAATCAAAATTTAATTTTTGAACGTGTCACATATTTATTCTTATAAGAAACAGTTCCTTAATGAATCCAGTTGGATGATGTATTAAATCTCTAATAGTTTTCTTTTTCGTTTTGTCTACTGTTATGAAGAACAGCATGAATAGTTACAGTATATTTTAGTAAATCTGTACAAATTCCAGGGACAAGATTTTATGTAAAATTAAGGCTTTACACCTACAGTATTTAAATTAGACATTGAAACTGTACTGTCACAATAATTATTGTTTGTGACAATTCTTATTTATTAAATCTAGAGTCTATTTTTTAAATGACGAAATTAGTTTTCGCTTCAGTTTTTTACATTTTATGATTTCTTCCTTATTATATTTCAAAATCATAAATGTAGTTATTTCAAGACAAGTTAATGATCCTATCGCGTGATGAAAAACTATAAAAAGATCGTATATTAACAGATCACGCATCTTCTTTTTCTCACATTTCTTGTAATAAGTCTTTACAATTGGACTCTTCAATCCGTTCGAATGATTGCATAATGCTTTCTTTGAATTGCTTTCTCTTTTCAAAAATAAGTCATTCGTCATTTCCTGCACTTTATATAATTGTTTCTAGAACTTCAGATCATGCAATATAGAGATTAAGTTTACAATTTAATTTTTAATAATATCATATGTAAACTTATTCTTATATATACAAATATATATATATAACAAATTGAAAAAAAACAAAATAATTAAATTTTAGTTGGCGGTGCTAAATGACCGGCATCCTTTCAAAACATTACGGATTACAGCAACAAAATTATTAAAAGATAAAGGATTAAATTACAGTAAATATTTATTGTAATTTAATCTATCTCAATTTAATTGAAAGCCTTTTTAACGAGTTGTTATTATTTTAAAAAACCGTATTTACAAATCGAAGTTTTACTTAGAAACAAAAGGACATATTTAAGTGATACATTAAAGGTTTCGTTTACTTTTAGCTAACTTTTATTACAATATTGTATTTACAAAAAACTAACTTCGAAACGAGCAATTATTTATTGTGACATCGTCACAATGCCGAACTGCAATTTTTAATTTATATAATTTAAGATATATGCTCTCCATCTCAAATTAGTAGTGTCTTGCACCTGTACATCATACTTTTCCTGTTAGCAACAGAGTCGTGCCGATCATCTATCTAACTTCTTTAAGGGAAAAAGTTTTGAATTGAAATAATGTGATTACCGGTTTAAAGCGGAAGTTCGTATACAATTAATCGGAGCTTCCTACTCCTAAGATTTCCATATATGGTACCCACGTTCATCTTTCTTACTCCGTTCTCGAGATTAAGAACAGATAGACAGTGAGAGTTTATAAGTGTACAATTTTTACCAAATTGCAGCAAAATAAACATTTGCAGCTTATAACTTCTGCCAACGTTCGCACCATTTATTAAAACAACTTCTCTGTCCATTCTGTGTCACCTCGTTGGCTGCAATTTTCACAATACTTTTCGCTTCTGTGATTTAAATCTGCAATCTTCAGTATAGTTTTTATTTTTATTAAAACTTGAAAAAGTCAGCAAGTGCGTGGTTTAATGACTAATAAGGCTGCAGAAATACAGGTATCTCGTATTTTGTCAAAGATTCAGTAAGTAGGAAAACACCATATATTAGAATATTGTGATGAACCCAGATATGACGCCGTTTTTGTCTTACTGTGTCACAGAGGCGCTCGAGTAGATCGATGTAGTACTCTTTGTTAACGGAACGAACTCGCAATGCACCAAGCATTTTACATTTAAAAAATGGTGTGACGATTACACTTTAGGAGGTAGGAGAATGTATTGCAAAACTATTTGAATAAGTGGCACGAACGTTAGTAGAAGCACGAGGTCAAAAAACATGCTTATTTTGAAGGTGTTTTGTAAATACTTGTACTGTTAACATAATAAAAAGTTGTATTAAAGTTTTGTTTCTTTTGTAATAATAAAAATAAAAGGGAGTATATGTTCAAGCAGAGCCAAATAAATACTCAAAAATGTTAACACTAAATCAAGAAATCGAATGATTGCATCATGTAATATTTATAATTTATCTATATTTTTTACTGTCTTACATAAGTAATTTTCATTTCAACTTTAAAAATTTCTTATGCAGTTCATTAAATTTTATGTAATTTTTTAAACTTTAATCCATCCATATATAATATGTTAGGTTTACATATACACTCGTCGAGTTTACAAAAGAATAACGTGTCGAAATAAAAGTAACAATGTCTAGGTGAGGTAGCAATAGAATCAAGTGATAATGTTAATGGAGGTTAAGCAAGGCAAGATGACGTAAAGATTCGATACTAAGTTAAATCTTTTATTTTACTTTTATACTATATCACAATTAACATAACGGTCCGTTTTAAACGAATAAAATAAAAAGAACACTAAACTTTAAATACAGAGTAGTAATAAAAGTTACTCCCTGGCCAATTATTTGAAAAACTAACAGTAGAGAATTTTTGGGGGGTTCAGGAGGTCTCAAAACGTAGAGATTTGCAAAAGACTTTGAGAATCAAATTTGACACGATTCCAATGCTTTCCCTTGTTATGTATACATAACAGCCGGGAAAGCAAAATTAAGAATGTTTAGAAATGCATTTAACTTATTGCCACAGAATATTTTGTGTTGTTTAGGAACGTTTAAATAAAGGGTTAATATTAAAGGGGTGGGGTGACAGACGGTTGTCATATGTCATATCTCGAGAGAGGTAGGACTTAATGAAGATGTTATTCGTCATTAACCATTAACAATTTTTTTTAACTCATCACTACCATCAAAATTAAGCTTCTTGCCATTCGATAATAACTAAAAATATAAAAAGTTATAAGTAAAGATTTCTTCTTCTAATAGTAAGACTAGTGGTATTTATCACGTATTTCTTAATTATGCGCAATTAACAGAGACCAAGATTAAAACAGTTTACTTTATTTCGCCTATTTAACGATGCATTTCGGATTAATAATTTTTCAATCTCTCTTCAGGCTCAGGCTTTAGTGTGTAAGGTTGTTGTCTACAACGTAATGAACAAAAGGTTAGTTCGTGTTAATATACTTTTGTTATCCAGAATGATGCATATAGTGCACAATTTGTACGTATCCGAATGGTGTATTTACTACATATCAGTCTCTTTCACTTACTGGCACGTTTTCTTTGTCTAATTTTGATGGACAAATGCAATACTTCTTCCATTTCCCACAGTTATTATCTCCTTATTTCCTTACTACCTCTTAGAAAGCTTTAACTTCAACAATGTGGTTCATAACATGACAAAGGTTAAAATGTTATGGGTTCGGCCAGACCCAGAATGGGATGTATATAGGCTCATATATATAATAAGAATTTTGAAAAATCATTTTAAAAAATCAAATAATAGGTAACTCGAATATCCATACTCAAATATTAAAATTATTTTCCAGTGTTCAACATTAATTATAATATCAATGATAGTTGATAGGAGGTGCCAATATTGTAGTTTGCAACTTCATAAAACCAGTAACCTATTTAATAGCTTATGTTGCAATTTTTCAGTAACACAATACAGAACGTCAACCAAAATACTATAAAAACATGGTTATAAAACAAAGACAGAGCAAATTAGTGGACATACATATTAAAGGTAAATTAATATTTTTTACTTGCTTATTATTTTAATATATGTTAATATGATACAAACATATTTTATTATTAATTATCACTTTCTAGAAAAATTTTGTTGTTCCACCCATCACGATCTGTTTCTATTAAAACAAAGTGTATAATTAGCTTATATATAATTTCATTTATTAATTCATTATGTTTTCTGACGTTTGAAATATCCAAATATCATAAAAGTCTATTAACAAAATGAAAACTCTTTTATATTTATAAAGAACATGATTAACTTTGCAAACACAATAATGAATTTGTAAGTCAACAATTAATCATCACTAAAGCTATTATATTATGAAGTATGAATATTAAATATTTCATAAGTTGTTTTGATAGTTATATAGAACTTTTTTTAAATTTTCATAAGTAATAATAATTTAAAAGAAACGTGTTAGGATCAAATGAGTCTTTATTGGGCTGCAATTTTAAACAAAATTTCCATTGTTTGTCTGTCTGTCTTTCCTTAATCTCGAGAACGTTGTTAGATAGATGAAAATCGAGAGAGATATTTAAAATATAACTCAATATTATATAATAAACAGAATATGAAATATTACTGTATATAAAGAAAAATGTATGAATTATTTTTTAAAAGATTTTTCATAAATACGTTCAATTAAAACATTGTTGGTACATTTTTAATTGTGTTAATGTATTAATCCAATTAAATATGTAGGAGTAATAATAGTAATAACCAGAATTTAATTGGGTTTTAATTTATTAGATTATAGGCTTACGGGAATATATAATTTTAAAGCTCTCCAAATGCAACTAATCATAACCTCTAATTACACAGATTTAGTTAAAGCGGCAAATATGTTATTAATTCAGTTTAGAAATAGGCCAAATTCATTTTGAAATGACACAATGCAATATGAAAATATTTTATTAAATAAGAATTAAATTTAATTTCAATCTAAATCAATTTACTTTTAACTCTCACCTCATACAGCTAGAAGAAGTTTTGACATCATTATCTTGTCTTTCTGATGTTTGTTGTCCCATATTTGCAAACTTCTCAAGAAAAGAATCTGGACGTTGTTCTTCGTCTCTATTTTTTCTGTTCCTCCATTTAGTTATAAACTGAAATTATATATTTACATATTAAATTGTTCTGAGAAAAAAATAATTTTATACACTATCAAACAGCTGAACAACGGCCAATGACAAACATAAATAAACCAGCAACGAGTCGCTCAACTTTTCCGGCAACATTTAAAATTTTGGTGAGAAAAATCCTCAGGAATTTTTCGACCGGTCCGAATTCGATTCCGGGTCCATCCGGATGTGTCGGGTCCCGTCTCGCACCACCCGGCCGCCCCATTGTGGGCCTGACCGAACCCATAATGGGCTTGTTAAAAGAGGCTCTCTTAATACCCACAGGACAGAAAGAGTTTAAAAAAACCGTGTTAAGTCAGTTGCAAAACTAGCATCTATCGATAATGACTAATTTTGTACAGTGAATTATTTTTTGGCGTTATTTTGAGAGAGGTGGAATAGGATTTTTTAATTTCCGTAGCCGTTGAGAGTGACCGTTGTTTGGAGATAATTTTGAATGCGTTTTTGTTCAAAAAAAAGTTCCTGAAAAAATGGCTAACGTTTTCAGGTGCCGTTATTTGAGGTTCTATTGTATTTCGTGGAATACATATACATTACATATATATTAATGGGTTTAAGTTTATTTGGTTACAGCAACGCAGCACATAGGTAATCTGCCGAGGGAAACTTTCTATGGGAAACGAACCCCTATATAGGTATACAAACGTGAATAAAACTCGGAAAATTCATGTTGGTAAGACCACAACCTTTTGATTAGTGTTCAGTGGTTTTATCCACTCTGCCACTGGTGGGCACTGTATATGAATGTCTGACAACAAACGAAACATATAACTTGTTTTACTGCTTCGAGAATTATATATTCAATATTTCACAGATTTTAGAAAATGAACTCATTAATAAAAATCAAAAGTGTGGTTACTATTTATGGTAATAAGCATTAAAAATACTATATTGACTAAAGTGAGCATTGATATGCATGTATTTATATAATTTTTTGTATGCTGACTTAGTTAATAGAGTAAGACTATATAATTGTAAATTACATTCATTGGCAAAAAGTTACGTAACCAGATAGAACTGTCAGGATGCTTCAGATTCCACAAATGGCTAATAGATAAAATTCCTGAACATTGATAGTTGGTAGCAGGTTTCAACACGAACTGGCTACGTGCAGTTTTCTGAGTTTTCTTCACATATCTAACACTTAAATAAGGATCGGTTTCACATAGAAAGTCCTTCCGGGAGGTAACCCCCTTGAAGACCACTCATGTGTTACGTTGCCTTGTTCCACCAATCCAATCTAATTATTCCAAAACCGACGTACAGCTACGTCTCAGACAGATATGTAAATGATTGCAGTTTTGGTCTGATTGCAGTGGTCCGGCAGGCAATACCACTAGAATGTTCTAAAATCGTTAGTTCACTATCCTTCTATAAAAAGGTTCTCAGGGATTCACTATGTTCAGAATTTTCGGTGTACCTGTTGTTTGGAGATTTTAGAAAGATAGGCATGTCATACATTGAGCACAGCTGACAAAGTTTGAGAAAGGGCACATCTTTGAATTGAGGAAAGATGACTCTTTTGCCGAACTGCCATCCGATCGTTCTGACCTGACCGTGAGTTGGTATTTTGATATTGAATATGTCAGAGCATACAAATACCTGACACTAGAAGAGATGGTCGTCGCACGAGATGATGTGTGACACAAGCACGAACAGTTGCAAAGGCATCTTTGTTCAGAGACAGATGAAAGCCTCGTTATAAAACCCTGTCTCTTCCCGTTGGCATGCTATTATCAGCGGCAGATTTATATGACGACGGCGAACGCTATACGTCTTGCCATTAACATCCCAAAATCATTGGCTTCGTTTTAGAGTTTCCGTGACAGAGAAGCATAGGCTGATACGGAATTATTATTGCATAGCGATGAATTCCGATTCTGTTTTGGAATGGCTTCCATCGTGTTAGAACGCAAAAGATCACTGATAGACGCTTTAATTATGCCATTACTTTTGACTAGTACATTTCATATGACAGTAGGTTACCCCTAATAGCGGGGAAAAAATATTGATGGCACATCAGTATATTCAGAAAATCCCGATCACTCGTTTGTTGTCTTTTATGGTAGGACTATGAACAGTTACATTCTATTAACTATAAACAGTTACATTCTATTATGGTAGGACTTATAAACAGTTACATCAAAATTACAATTTTACTATGTGCATATATAGTTACAGAGTTTATTGTCTGCTGTAAATACATATAATTCATTTTAAAAAGTCCTATATATATAAGATAGTATACCTCGAAATAATAACAACAATATACAGTAATTATAAGAGGTATATATTTGTTAGAAGACACAGATAAACGATAAATAATTTTTTTGCTGTTTTCAATTAATAGGCTATACAGTAGTTTAAAATATAAATATGATAGGCCTACCTATGATATGATACATATATGACATTTATTATATATAAATGTATGTAATAAATAAATCAATAATTACATTGAAGTCAAATTTTTATTCATAATTATCACATTGTATTTAAAAATTTTCAATAATATACAAAAGTAGCCTACTATATATCTATCCATAATAAAATATACAGTAACGGAATTATCCAAAATGCGATACATTGTGTGCTAACATCCATACGAAATTCATACGGATGTTAGAAGGAAATAAATTATTTTAAAAATTGTAGAATTTTATCTACCATGATAGGAAACTGTATATTTTTTTTATTTATTTCTCAAAAATTAACTGAAATGTAATTGAAACTGTTACAAATATAATTAAATTAATAATAGTACTATATACCGCATAATTGAATTTATAATATGCAAATTTAAAATATTTAGTCTATATAAGTTATAAATAACTCATTAATAATATATTAATATTAACTCTATTAATCTGAAAATCATTTTTAAAATAACCTCAGAATTCACATTCTCAAAATATGGATTATAAAGAAATATTTTTCACTTTAACATGAATGGCTTTTCATGGAAGTATGGATTTATAAAACGATTTTTGAAGATATTTTCGATTTTTTTTCGAAGAGAAGATTCTAGTATCTTTAGAAAAAACACAATTATTATTTTAGAAAAAAAAATAAGTGTTAGAAATATAACGAATATCGTTCAACGCTAGATTTGATTAACGTAAAGAAATGAAAGATTGAATATTTAATAAAAACAAATAATTCGCTAAAAATAAGTAAAATTATTAATTAATTTCATTTTATAATTATATTAAACATCAATTTTATAAACACACAAAATAATAAATATGACTGTTTTATAACAGAAAATTTTATTATTAAGAATCATAATTTCACAAAAAAGCAACTAAATTGTTTCTATTTTCCAATAAAAACCACTCGTGATTTTAATAAAAAAATATTTTATATGCTCGTGATTTACAATAACTACGTCTGCTTTTTTTAAATAAATAAAATTTATAAAAATGAATATAATCTAATGTAAATAACGCAAGATATTTAATACAATCTTCGAAATAAGTTAGCTATTTTATTTGCTGTCAATATAACTAGAGAGAGAGAAATACACTTAGCATGGAAAGAGAATGTTTAACTAATGCTGTACTTTATCTTGTTACTTACACATTGACTTATACATTAATGTAATCTAACAATCATATTAATTATAATTATTTATCTAGTTTTAAATTCGAATACAAATAAATTTCGTATTAAAAGAAAATTCGACGTATTGAATTTAATTAGTAAACATTTTTCGCATTTCAATGTTCTGTTTTACAAAACAAATAAACGAAAGAAAAATACGAATTGATCTAATCTGGCCTTGATACAGACAGAATATGGATCAAGTTAACGTTTGATCATTTTTATAACGGAATTGGCCTATCTGTTAACCTTGAAATACCAAATTCATGCTTAAAAGAAATGACATCCGATATTGATATACAATGGTTTCGATTGTTAATCATTCATCTTCAAGTCAACGAACGTCAGGGAAGATCAATATGTTCATGGTCGACCCAATTTACTCTGCCCGACCTATTTTTTATTTTTTATTTTGTTAAGAACTTTCTTTATGACTTCATCGCAAAACAAATTTACAAATTTACTTTGATACTTTTATTTAATAGAATATTATGTCATAAATATAATAGATTATATAATTCAACTTTTTCTGTTTGCCATTTCTTTATACTATAAGAAATAAATATCAGTTTGAAAAAAAATGATAAATACATTTATTTATCAACGTAACTGCATATAATATATATATATGTTTATTTATTTATGATATAGACCACAAGAACTTTTATTAAAATAATTTGTATGATATATAAAGAAAATTATTGTGTATAGATTTTATATTACACTGAATTTCTCTATTAGAAATGTTTATAATTAAGCTACATTTTTTCATAATAAAATAATTCATCAATGATGCGATAGCTTAAAATATAAGATTAATGTAGGTAATACAATAAAGTTTTAAGCAATGTAAATAAGCCTACCAGAAACAAATTATATACGAAATATTGAAATTATTCTATATTTTGATTTATTATAAACTTCATAATTAATGTAATCTTGTGTTAAGAGTATACGTTAATATTTATATGTATGTACCTATACTTATATATACTTTTTCTATTATTTATTATTTTAAATAATTTCAAATTATTCCATTTTTTCAAATACAAATTTTACATTTATTCGTATGGAAAGTTTACGACGTTCATAAAGGAGATTTATATATGTAATGTAAAATTAATCTTGAAAGTAATAAGAATTTAGTAAGATAAAACTAAATTAACTGAAAACGATTGAAAATTAACGGTTTGATTATTTTGTTTGTTTAACAATATATGTAAGAATTAAAGCGAATAAACATGAATATGTAAATATTTGTTTCAGAAAGAGGTTAGACTGCACTTAATATTTCTTAGGCCAATTAGGCCAATTTCATTCTATAAATAGAGTAACTAATATTAAAAATTCTCTTCTTCTTTTTACATTATAAATAAGTCAGTGCTACCATTCAATTAGCCTATAACTATTATCAAAAAGTATTGCTAAATTTAATGAATGCATAAATTTCAAATTTTCTCCTTAAATTTCACCAGAAATTCTCAAATATTTTATTTCTTTCAGATTTCTAAAATGGTTTGCATTTCATCTTACTAATATCATAGATTTCTTATTGATAAATTTTGCAATTAATGTATAATACACGTGTAGGAGAGTTTATAATAGTAATCTCTTTTATAAATTTAAAATCATATTCAAATATTTATGATGATTAAATTAAATAACTCAGAATTTATCTATTGTAAATAATTTAATAATGTTTTTATAATTATATTATTCCAGCTTGGAAATATCATTACATTTATTTTTTATTGCATCTAATCAAATAAATAAACTACAATAACTATTAATTAGGCATAATATGAAATGATTGAATGAGTTACAGGAAACGAATTATTTTATTTATTTATGAAAATATTATAAAATTAGCATCCTTGTACTGTCTTTGTATATATCTCCTGTATGAAAACAAATTTGATAACTTTTATAAAATCCTGTTCCACAGAAACTTATTATAAATTAGTTGTTTAAAATGTATTGTCTGGTGATGTATTCCTTCAAAAACTGATGTCTGATTCTTTAATTTGTCTAAATAATATTGGACAAAAACAAAAGTATACAGATAATCTCTTAATTGATTAGAAATATTGACAATCGTTTACGCTGTTACAAAAAGAGAATATCTATCTTCAATTCTTGGTCAAATGCGTGACACGAAATCATGACATACATTAGAAAACCAATATAATGCAATTCTATGTAGACTTAGCGTGGCTTACTTTTAATACGTTCAAAACATTAATATTATTTTTCAGAACAAACAACCTTACACACTTCAACGCTTTTTTTTATTTAATTATTTACAGTGACTTCGTTATTTTATGTAATATATTTATCTAAATTTTATAATTATTAAATTAAGATAAATTTACTTTTATATATTTTAATTACTAAGTACTTCATTAATATTTACAATAGTATCTTAATTTGTGAATTTTTAATCAGAAAAAGAATTTAAAATCAGTTTAGTACCTTCTTTGAGATTAGAACTGATTCAAAAATCAAAAATACTGTAAAATATTTTAAATTTAATATTAATTTTTAATATTTGAAGAACAAAAACTTGGTAAGATTATACTAAAAGATAATTTAAAAAAGTAAATATATTTCTATTAAATAAAATTATCATAAGTTAATAGATATTAGATTGATAAAAAAAAATGTTAAATATTGATTTTATGGTATTTCTTTGAAAACTGATATTAATAATCAATCATTTTGAAACTGACACATTTTGAATTTAAAAAATCGCTCAATCAACGTTATATAATATACAGACTGTATTGGTTATAGCATATATATATTTATCTCGAAGCATATAACATTTAAGCTTAAATTCTGCGTCAAAACTTTGCTTTAAATCTTTAAACGTTCATTAAGAATTTCCTTAATAACATAGAAAAATAATACTGTCTGTAAAATTTACCTGAAAGCGCTGAGTAATTCTGGCTAATGTGCTTTGATTTCTCTTTTCTTCAATCGCCGCTTGTTGTTCAATTCGAATTATTTCGGAGCAAAGACTATTTCTTCTCGAAGAATGTCTCGAAATACATTCTGCATTGCCACCCATTTCTTCTTTTTGTTGATTTGAAGTAGTTAAAAGAGAATTTGTAATTGAAGTTTCTTCTTCCGCTTCCTCTCTCTCAGGGACTTCTGACTTCTTAAACGACTTAAATGATCCAATATTTGGCATCCACATAATTCTAACTTTTTTCGATTATTTTCCAAATAAAACCGTTTAAAATTTTATGAGGAATCATTTTTGTTTCGATTCATTTAAGAATTACCTGAGTATAGAATAAAAATTAAAGATAAGATAAATTAAACATTAAATTTTATAATGTATAATTTATTATATGTATAATTAATCTGTGATATGAAAAACTAATATTTAGAATTTTTTTTGTTCAGTAAAAGTTTAATACTCGAATAATTTTTTAAAATTTAAACGTAGTTTATTATGAGATTTATCGCAATAAAAATTATTCTGAAGATGTAACCTGTAATAAAATATAATTTAGCCTTATGTGACAATTACAAATGTAATATAAGAAACGAAATTTATCTGAATAGAATTTGAAATATATTTTCTATTTTACAAGTAGATCGGATTTTGTATGAATCAACGAGAAAAATATTTCTCAGTATATCATTGAGATACTTGTTCTCTTTCATGATATACTGTACTTCTTTCTATAATTTTAAACTGAAACTGTAGCTTTTATATAACCTCACATATCTTTAAATAACATCATCAATTTCAAAGAAAAAAAAACAATATTCAAAAAATGTTTCTTTAATTTATATAAAATTTACGATATAAAAGATATATTAATAATATATTGAACTAAAAGATACTAGAGTACAATTTTCTTATGAAAATAAAAATGATTTCCTTGCATTAATAACAGTTTAATTAATGTTTTTAAGGAAATTTATTTAAGAAAAGAGAAAAAAATGATATTATTTAGAATTTTTTAAAATGTAGCAAATTGTAATAAAATTCTATAAATTATTTTTTGCGTTTTTAGCATTTTTCTTAACTTAAATGAGCACGCAGTTACGTCTTAAAATACAAATTAATCATAAATGTTTATTTTATCCGATTCGATTATTATACCTCACCTGAATATTGGAGATAAGAAGTGTAACTTTTTATTTAGAGCAAAAATTTTACGTAAGCTCAACAGCAAAGACTTCTTGATAAGATCTGAACGGAACAAACGTCTACAGGTGTCGCACTTAGATCGAACAGCCACTTTGCGTGATCATTTTATTCGTTCTTTTTTAGTAAATTGCTATCAAAGGACTACGATCTACCAGGACTACTTATGTACTGACAATTTGAATGCAGTCTTTTTTAGTGAAGCATATATGATTATATTGAAGACTGACCATAATTTAATCTAATGGAAAAGTATCTGATTGGATAATATCTAGTTATAAGGTATGTTTTTAATTCATATTTATATATTGTTAATATTAAATTGTTTGTATATAATATAATAAGAATAAATTACAATAAAAATTATACATATTGTAAACAGATTGCTATAGATACACTTATCTGTAAAAGTTACCTTACTATAAGGGGAAAAGGTGTATATTTTTATATAAACTTAAAAATTAATTTTAAAATATTTTTGTATGATATATTTTAAAAAATTTTTTTTATCTTTCTTAAAAGATAAATAAACATTGTATTAGAATTTTTAATAGGCTATAAGTTATTTGAAATTGAATAGAAACTCTTCGTTTTTCAGTCTATCTAAATTATTTTATAAATGTGACTGATTATATAAAGCCTACGTATAGTATAATAATGAAAATTATGTCAAATTCATTCTGTCTTTTTGTAAATTTCAAAATATATACAGTAAATATATCAATAAATATAATTCAATTTTGTTACTAAGCCTATCAACATTTATATTGGTGACAAATGTACTTTAAAATAAATAAGTAATTTTAAATATTCAAGCAGAAGCACACAATAAATTAAATCAAGTTTTATTTAACCTAACAATGCTTTAACATATTTCTTAAATATAGTTTTTTATATAAATTTTATTTTATGTCAAACGTAAGCGTATAGATCTACGTAAATCATAAGACTCATAACATGTTTAGCTCTATGTAATCTCTGTATATAATATATGGTTATAGTAAGCTAACAATAAGCTTCGTAAAGTAACTTTTTATAATAAAATAGTCTACAGATAACAATATATATATTACAACAATTAATAATACAGTGTGCATAATTAGATATCTGTAAATAAATAATAAAAAAAATTGTACAATTAAATTAAATTATTTTGTGCTTATTAATTCAAAAATTTATTATATTTATTTATTTATTTTACATATAACTGAAACTGTTAATTGACAAAAGATTTTCACCCCTCGAATAACATAATTTACCCCAAAATACAATAGACTCAATTAAATCATTAACATCTAAAATTCAATTAAATTAACATATATTTTTCTTTAGTAAATATTTTTAAGAACTAAAACAAATAAACATGTATTGTAGCAGATAAACATTAATTTTAATAAATAAATACCAAACAGATTGAATTATTTCTTAAAATTCATTAAAAGTTTCATTTTATGAATTTTTAATAAAAACAAAACAATTGAAAATTATCTCTTTGTTAACATTTTCTATCTTATATTTATGAAGTGCATCGATTCTATGTAAAATCTAGGTCACATGGTATTCTTATATAATAAACTTAAACATAATATTGTATAATATAAATCATTTTATTTTAAATATTCACAATAGTTAATTCTTTTAAGGAAGTTACAAACAAGATTAAATTATTATGATTATTATTATATAGGCCTTTTTAACCCGTTTTGTTCCATCTCATATTTGTATAGCCTATATGCAATAAAGTTATAAAAATATTTTTAATTTTTTAAATTACACTACATTAATGCATTAAAATTTAAACATTAAATGGTATATTAATATTAATGTTAAATTTATGTAACTCGTTAGTCTTATTATATAATTATGTATTCAATAAAATTGAATATTTTTCATTCAGTAAGGAGAATATTTTATGTTAAAAATTATACTATATTTTAAAATATTTTAAACTTAATATAAATCGTATAAAGACCCTCTTTCGATTTTCAAATTAGAAATTTTAAGTAACCGAAACAAAATATATCTGTACTTAAAATCATTAACGCTTATTCAAATTAGGGTTATTATTACAATTATTCGTACCTTTTTCAGGTATTATCCAGGAAAAAAAGGTTCTTTTCTCAACTTCATTTTACTTTTGTTCGTTCTTCTCTTTTTGTTCGCCGTGTTGTTATGGTAACTCGATACCACGTGATGCTATTTGTCAATTAATCGGATTTGATGATGCAACAGAATCATAAGCTACTTATGCTAATTTAAGATCGTTATTAAGCCAATCGTATGGCTTTTTTTAAAATTAATTAACTGTCAAGTTATTATATATTTTAAATACATCGTAAATAAGAACTGAAAGTAGCGTACCGATAACATTCGTCGTACGAAAGCACTGTTCTGAAAAATTTACTATACTTTATTAATTGAATTTTTATAGATAATAATAAGTTAATTAATTTTGCATTAATATGCTAAATTAAATTTAGTTTATGTAAATGAGGAACTACATTGTAATAACAGATAAATCATACAGGTCTTTTAATATAGTATAAATCGATTTTATTTTTTTATAAGAAATAAAGCTGTTTATGTTTTAAAATTTAATTAAAGATATATACGGTAGGCTATATATTTTCATTTTTGATACATTCCCTCCTGTGAACACTAAGAAGGTCTTTTTTAATTAAACACATTAGACTACCCCCGAAAAATTCCAGGGTTCGATTCGATCCACAGAGAGGTAGGCTGATGCCTTTATCGCCTTATCCATGCTGTCGTCTTAATTAAATATATTTTTAATTAAGTCGTTAGCAAAGATTAATTCTTCATCACTTAATAAGCTGCAATTTGAAAAAATTGTAGACATAAATTCCTACTGTCTGTCTTTTCTTAACCTCGAGAACGGAGTTGGATACATGAAAGTCAAGACGTATATAGAACGTTTAGGGACAGGAGGCCCTCTATTAACTATATATGAACTTCCGATCTAAATCGGAAGTCACATTATTTCAATTCAAAACGTTTCCCCTGAAAGGAGTTAGATAGATGACCGGCACGACTCCATTGCTAACGGAAAAGTATGATGTACAGGGGCAAGACACTACTATTTTGAGGTTGAGAGCATATATTTTAAATTTAATTTATTAAAAATATGATTAAGAAATGCAGCCCGGCATTATGACGATGTCACAATAAATAATTGTTTAATTCTTAAAACATTTTGTACTTTTTCGAATTTTTAATCCAAGTAATAACGTTAATTTTATAACAAGTATTTTAAATCTTATATGAGTTTTTTTTATTTAATAGAATTTGGTAAAAAAATATCTATCTTTTATTTAGAAAAAATATAATTACAACCAATACTTAAATACATGATACACAATACAAGAAAAGGGTTCAAATTACATAATTTGTTTTTTTTCAGCAATAATAAAAAAATAAAACGAAACTATAAATAATTGCTGCTATTTTTTCTTGTTTTTTTCTGAAAAGTATCATTTATTTTATTATTTTTTTGTATGTTTGATTTTAAATCTATACACATTATCATTTATTTTTATTAAATCGCATTATGTTAGAAATTATCTATTCCATTTCATTATTCTTGAAAAAAATATAATTAATTAATTGGTACTTGGTTACTACAAACATCTTAGTAAATATGGCTTCACCTAATAAATAAATTAATTAATTAATTAATAAATTAATTAATTTAATTAGATTTGCTTTTTTAATAATGAATTTTTAAAACAAAAATTATTTTGTTCACTTAGATGATGTTTATGGTTGTTTTACATTATCATATTTAATGTCAATCTCTATGTTACGATAAAAACTGATTAATAACAAAAGAAATCTTCATTACATTTATCATTATGGAGATGGCTTCATAATGAAGATTTCTTTTATTATTAATCACTTTTATTGTTAAACTAAATAATGCATAAACTAACTCTACTAGAGGATATTTCTTTGTATTCCAACTATAAAAATATATTAGTTTGAATCTTTTTTACAAAACGTAGGCTTGAGTCCGAATTCTATCAATCTGTTCGTCTATATCCAGAAATATTCTCTTACTTTATACCGATTATAGATTTAGTTTTCTAGATTTTCAGAAGAGCTGAACTAAGAAAATGTTGTCTGAAATATACTGATCTGAAATAAGATTATGGAAAATAAAAAGTATAAATTTTACAAATCCATAATTTTAGATTGTAATAGGTTACGCTAATAATTTCCCAGGTAAATTACTAGTATTATATACTAAAACTTTGTATTTTTCCAAAATGTTTAATTTATTAATTTAATATTCTTCAAAATATAATAATTTTTTTTAAAAAAAACCTTAAAAATGTTTTTGATTAAATAATAATTAAGTAGTATATCTGTGAAACAATAATGCATTATATATAAAAGAATATCATTATTATTTATTTATCACTTTTGTTTAATGATAATGTTTTCGTTGAATTTATATTAAATTACTTTTTCAAGGAGAGAGGTAAATGATAGATGCGAATATTATGTACATTTAGAGATTAATTTGTTCAGTCCCAGTGTGAATTGAATGGTAAGTGAGAAATTTCTCCGAAAAATCGATCAATATATCCTATAGTTATTATTCTAACTAATTAATTACTGTATTTTTCTATTTCAACGCTTTAGTTCAGTTTAAAAACATATTTATTTTTTAAGAAGTGAATTTAAAAGTTTTAATTATTACATGGAAAAATAATAATATAACTAATAAAATAACCAATCAATCAAACAAACCGTTTATTAGTAATAAGGTTAAATTCATGTTACATTAATTGTTTTATAGAATTGTTACTGTCGAAAAAGTAACCAATATAAATAATTATTACACAATAGCGTTTTTAACACATGAAAGTAATTTTTATACTCCTTATTTCCATTTCGTTTTTTAGCAATATTTTTAAAAAAGTTATTTAAGCTATACATAAACGATCTTAATTGTAACAGCAGTCTTTTTATATTTATTCCCACTTTTATTGCCGTTTATCGAACAGTACAAAATGCATCCAATTTGCTCATCGATTTCCTTGAAACTTGAACTCTCCTTGAATACTTACTTACGTGAAACTTGTAATTGATCTAAATACAAAACTAAAGAAAGATTTAATATAACTACTATCAAATATTTTAGTCTGTTAACTTACATTTATAAAGAATTTCTTTTGTATATTTAACTCACTTTTTCGCAAAACATTTCAAATATTTTTTGCTGTCGAAGTTTATTTAAACTTATTTGATGTTTTATTTTTAATATTAATTTGATGTACAGTATTTAACCATAGATATTACTTTCTTATTTAGATCAAGAAAAATCCAAAATTATTATTCTCACGAAGACTTACGGTACTTACTACTTAATCTTATTTATTTACATGGCTTTCTCGCATATTATCTAACTATCGATCTTACTCTCTAAACAGTTTTTAAAAGTTCCTATTTATATTATACATACATATACAGTATTTTAATTCAAACTTTAACGTTTTTAAATATAAGTTTTGTGATTTCTAATTTAGAAATGCTCAATATTAGATTGCATATTTTCTAAATGTACAGAAGCGTCAATAATAGATGCATTTTTATATCAATAAACTGTTCTCCAGTCAGGAAACTGTAATTATTTCTAACACTAATATTTTTAATTTTGTTATTCTTCATAAAGATCTTACTCAAAGAGATTATTTATTGATACATGCATCATTGTTTATCTCTTGATTAGTTATGATCTCAACTCATAATTTTCTTTTTTCAAATAATACTAATTCTATCAATCCTTCATTAATGGAGAATGAAATTTATGTAATTAAAGTAATGAGGCCACTACATGTTTAATCATGATCAGAATAATACGGAAATTTAATATATTATACGGGATATTATTATAAGTAGATTTGTTCAAAAAATTTCAGGAATGCGTCAAAATATCAAAAAGTATTAGGATATAAAGAAATTTATTATATTAAAATCTGTACTTTATTCTGTTCCTATTTAAATCTTTTTCATCTGATAAATCTTTCTAAACTTCTTAAATTTTGACGTACTAGTCAAGCCTTTTACGTTTCTCTATTAATCTCAATTTTTTTTTAGCATTTTACATTTTCGAATTTGTACATCGAATTACTTTTGGATCTCTTGTATGACTCCTATTTATTACTCTGCATAGATTACTATTAAATATTCCTTTTCTCCTAATAAAAAAAAAAAAAAAAAATTAAATAGCATGACTATATTCTCCACATTCTCAAATTACGTAATTTTCAAATGCCAGCTTATTTGAAAATCTAACAACTTTCATGCAACAACTTCAAAATCACTTTGTATTTTCAATTGTAAATAAATTGAAAAACTAAAATTAAAATTTACATGTGACTGCAGGGAGGATGGACGTTTCTAAATTTTATCAATAGCGTAAAATAAAAGGTCTTTTATTCGTCAATATGTGAAATTTTATTTTAGTTCTACAAATTATTATACAATTTATCTTTCATTAATTAGAAATTGTCATCATTACAATGCATTTATACGCACACTTGATTAATTTCTACATTTGGTTATGTTTATCCAGTTCGGATTGGGAGAATAGTGGAAATGGGCCACCCCTCTAAAACATTAAAATCCATTGTCATCGGACTTAGATATATCTTACAAGTTTCAGGCTTCCATCTTAATTAGAAGTGGATGACGTTTCAATTGAAAGGTTTTAGGACATGATATAAAGCAAGTCTAATTCAAACTCGTTATTCTTTAACTGTATTTGCTTGAAAGTCGTCATGTCTTACACTATTTTTATTATCTGTCTTTTATCCATCTTTATCTATTAATACATTTCATTTTTATCTGCAAACTTAAATCAATATTAGATATCAATTACATTTTTATTTAGTAAAAAGTCATATAACATTATGAATACACAGTAATCAATCATTCATCTTCACCAATTATTGGAACTCTACCTTCGATTTATGTAAAAATTTATTTATTTTTTTCTTCATTTTGACAAATTTACTAACCAGATTTTAAATTTACTTTTAATTTTACATTAATTTTTAAATAGTTGCTATTTTTTAAAAAATTTGTATTCTGTATTTTATTTCCTTATTTCCGAAATATAAGTTTGTATTACCTATTTTAATACAAATCAATAATAATAAAACTTAGTGAATATTGTGATAATTGATAGGTCCATTCTGATTATTTTTATTTTTTTATAATTTAATTTTAAAGGAAAAAATGTAGTATATTGATAATTTATTTATGAGAGAGAGTGAGAGTATCTTAAAAAAGAATAATGTATAGCTGCAATGAAGCATTATTATATCATTACTTTAAAACAAAATTCATATTTGAACTAAGGAATTTAAATTTTTTTTTCCTTCTTTTATGTGTGAACTACATAAAATTCTGTTATCACGACCCTAAATAAATCAGATTTAGATCAAATTCCAACTGTCCAGTTAACTACAAAAACTTAAATATGGAAAGATTATTTTATTTTATAACAATTTTATTAAAATATAAATTTAAAAAGAAATAAATAGACCATAAACGCCTCATAGAGAAGCGTTTAAAATACAACTTAATACAAAATGTATTAAAAAAAAATTTTAGAAAAATTCCAAACTTATTAAGATGTTTATTTAATGTTTTTCAAAATAATCACCCTTAGCTTCAAATGCATTTTCTCCAACAATTTCTTGGGTTCAGGAAACATTTGGAAAATGTTTTTCTTTTTTTTTTTTTTTTGTTTTTATGAAGGATCACAAAAATTTTTTTTCATTCGTCTTGTATGAGTTCTATTGATTCAAACTGCTTTACTTCTTAAATCTGTATCTTATATCCTTCTGCAGCCTTCCTATTCTCTGGTTTAGCTTTTAATGACTTTTTCTTTACTTGAAGTTGGAAAAAAAAGAAAAACAATTTAAAAGGAATAAGGTTTAAGTCAAAGTTGATAGAAACTGTATTATCCGTTGTATAGTCACGCACGACGATTGGCTTTATCGATAAAAGATGAGTGGCTGAAAAGAAAATTAAAAACAATTTCATTTTATGAATTCCCAATATTTGTCTAATATAGATTATTTCCGTAAAATTTGATTCTTTTGAATTTAAAATATATATATACATATAATTTTATTAATATCAGAAGTCTTCATCAATAAATTTTTATACTGTAGCATAAAACTTCATTGCTCATAATCATGTTCTGTGGTTAGATTAAACGAAATTTGTATCTTACATATTGAAAATAAAATAAAATACTTTTTTAAGTGATGCTAAAATACGATACATGACTAATTTAATGTTAATATTCTCAGTAAATAATATGCTATACTAAAATAATTATTTTTTTTTATTTTAAAATTAACTTAAAACTTTTATTTAATATAAAAGTAAGATTCAATAAAATTGTTTTTTTAATGTCTTTATAGTATAGAATTTCGTTGATGATTTGGTTTATTAACTAACTTGGAGGAATTTTTTATTTAAGTCTGATTACTTTATTATCACAATATTCATTTTAGAATTTTATATTGTTTATATAATTTAATTTGTATTCGTCTATCTATTTTACAAAACTTTGGGCAATGCTTTAAAAGCATAAAGTAAAAATATAAAATAATTATTTTTGTTAAATTACAGAAGATACTATCTATTTTTATCGAAGGATATCCTCCAAGCTGTAATGGGTTTTTAGCGAAGTCTTATATCTATATATATAATCGAGACGAGTTGATAATAACAACAACAATAATAATAATAATAATAATAATAATAATCAGCGCAGAGCCGAAACGGTTAGTTGAAAGTTGAAATTTGGTACATAGTTAGGGTACGTCACGAGAACGCACACTAAGAAGGGATTTTTCGAAATTCCTCCCCACGGGGGAGAGGGACAAGAATAAGGCTTAACACTTCCATCAACAATGGAAGTGTTACGTAACAATGAAAGTGTCAACAATGGTAGTGTGAACAATGGAAGTGTTATGTAACAATGGAATTGTTAAGAGAAAGCGACGTGCAAGACGCAGGTGCAGTTTTTTTCGTTTTTGTGGGAAATCGAACATATATTTAGACCCATTTAAAAATTCTCTAATTAGTCTGGAAACAAAGGGACCCAATTCTTGCATTCTGTGAAAACGGATAAGGTAATAGTCTTAATCTTCGGTAACGTTACTTTTACCCGAGCAACGCCGGGCCCACCCGCTAGTAATTAATATTTTAGTGTACGAGACACTATTATGAATTCATCTAGTAGATCTATTACGGGGATTGTGTAGTAACTATTCAAACTAATTTTATTACTTCACAAATATTACACACAGAAAGAAATTACAAACTTTTTGAGGATAGTCCTCTGCTACTTCTAAACATTTCCCCCCCCTATCAGTCCACCAACCTCCATATTTTTCTAGCGTAGAATTCTTTTGCATGACGTACAATGCAGCTCTGAACACTAATTAAACTTTCGTGGAATTTCCATGCTACTGACACTTTCATTTACGTGAAACATCATCCTAATCACTGTTTCTGATCAGATATTAAGTTGACAACACGTAAGCAAATTACAAAAGTAGAAGAAAATTAATAATGATAATTTTTATTTTCCTTTATTATATGTAATCGATATTTTAATGTTAAACTTTTTCATTAATAAACTTCTACTTTCGGTTTTGGATGGGGACAGTCTAGAAAAAATTGTCTGACAGAGCACTTTTCTTTTTTTTTTTTTTATATCATATATAAGATTGAGAAATTTCCGATATCAATTAAAAATGCTGACACATTCTTTAATGACGAGAGGGGAAAGAAAGCTAAGAATTTCATATTTCGTCCATTCAATATTAGTATTCAACATTAACATGAGGCATAAAAAACATGTAGTTTAGTTGTGCTACGTTACGACACGCTATGACCTATGTTGTATTTATCTACAATGAAGTCAGTTCAGATATTTACTGGACGACCTATGCATACTCAATTAAATATTAAAAATAATATCTATATTATTTGTGATTTAACCCGAGAATTCATATAGGTCATGAACTTTTAAATTTTTTTACAATAATTTCAATTAATTTCTAGAATTACGTCTTCAATTTAATTTTTAAATTAAATTGAAGACGAAACCTCGTACAAAGTGAATCAAAGAAAGTGTATATTTTACTTTCATGCTTATTTTCTAAGATAAGGATGGTTATTTATGGTACCCAGCTTTTTATAAAAATCAAATTCTGAAGAATGTTATTTTTCTCTTGCAATTTTATTGTGTAATCTGTGTGAGTGACATTTGGTATGTTTAATTAATACACTGTATTAGGCTTACGGAAGCTACTAATAATTGTTTACCAAACTTGCAATTTATTTGAAAATGTCTGAATTGCCCAAAGTGAAAACATTTTTTGAAAGCTGCAAGTTTATGAAAGCAAAAAAAGCAATACAATTTCATATAAAGTTACCGAGAATATTCTGGTTGTATGACAATAGTATAGTGTTGATAGCATCAAAATGCTATTGCACAGTTTTCAATGGCGGTTCGACGCTACTGTATGTATTGCACATTGTTTGAGCACATTGACACTAATGGCACTGTATGAGCACATTGCGCGAGTTAACTAAGTTGATATGCGATGGTAAAAGAACTAAAATTCAACTCTGTCCACTATTCCTATATTGAATTATATTTTTGAATCGCGGCTGGACAATCTAGATGTATTTTAGTTCTTTTACCATTTTTTGCATTTAGTCTAGAAGCCGCGTGTCAGGCTGAATGGCTGCTGATACAGGCCTCGGAGTGCTATTTCCCCTTTGAAAAAGTGAGAAAAGTGAGTTGAAATACAGAAAAAGTGAATAAAAAGTGAGTGCAATAGTGACAAAACAAAGTGAAAACACAGAAGGAAAACTCAGCAAAACAGCAGTAAAAATTGTTATTTCTTTTTATTCTGTTATGGTTAAACACATTTTAAAAATTTCTGTATATACTGTAATATAGTAGCCACTCGTTATATCGCGTTTTTTTGGTCCCCTAAATTTTAAAAGCATTTGAGTCAATTAATTTTAAATTACCAATTACCACTGAATTTCTATTTGCAACGAAATACGAGAAAGAGCTAAATATGCAGAACAGGTGGATAGATCGATTGTCATTTGTTTCCTTTTGATATAAAAGTTGTTTATTTATTAGTTTTAAGTACAGTCTCCTCATTTACAAGTTTCTGTGAATTCGAAATTTCATACATTTATGTGAATTAACGGTATTGCGTCAATTCACATAAAGGTGTGAAATTTCGAATTCACCGCATAACGTGTAAGGAAAAGATCTCTCTGATTCTGAACGAAAACTTCTAAAATTTTTATACAGTAGTAACTTCATTTTGCTTTTTAGAGAATTTTTACTCTGTAATTTTATAAGTTTTGGTGTTCTATTATATATTCAATATTCATTTTTTTTAAATTTTCAATTACAGCATTTATAATTTTTATTGAAAAATATAAACTACACGAATTTCTAATAAGCGATTTATATAGTACTGTATAATAAAATCGCAATTGATGTTTTTATATCGACAGTATTTGTCTTTCAATGTCATTGTTAAAGAAACAATGCTAAATGGGCGTTCATGGTTTCGATGTTTACGTAAACGTCAATTACCGGTAATTCGATATAACCTACGAATAAAATTCAGGATTGAAAAACTAAGCTTATTTTATATCAGAAACACTTGCTGATGAAAGAACAGAGATTCCATAGCATGTATAATCTGTTTAGTAAAAGCCCAGAATTTTTATTACTCGGTTATATCGCGTTTTTTTTTTTCTGTTTCCCGATAATCAGTGGCTTTTGTATTTTCAGTAAACCATGAATACTTGAAAAGTCTTTGGCTTCTGTAAATAATCAGTCATGAAAGATGATGTTCTTTTATTAAGATTATTCTGCATGTTATCAACTTCCTTCTATTTCGCTTCCTCTTGCTTTTGAACACTTAACACTAATAAGCATCACACGTGCTGCTTGTACTTCATTCATGTTCTTGCTGTTAATAGCCTTCTCCAGTTTTTTTGTTTGCTGCTTCTAACAAAACTTAGACTGTCGCATGTATTTCATTTTCTTCTACATTTTTCTGGTTTAAACTCAGTTGCCGTTCCATAATCTTCATGTTACGAACAGCTTTCTTTTGTTGTTCTTCAAAACATTTCTGTGCTCTTTTTTCCGTTTCTCTTATTCTTTTAACTTCTTTTCATTTTCCAATCGTTCTTGATAATTTCCATGCACCGAGGAAGCTAATTTCAGTCGTCCTTTGCAATAGGTACAAGGTGTGGGCTTTGGTCATACATGTTTAGTCCCTCCTTAACAATCAAAAGTGAATTAAGCATTCTTTCCAACACTGATGCTCTATCAGGAGAAAGTGCCCGGCATAAAATTGATCCTCTCATTCATGGGAACGGGATTTTCGATGCTGATTTCACTAATTTGGCTATTCTCGGATATTTATCATTATCAGAAACTGTTTATTTTTTAATGCTTCGAGATGTGTAAATATTGATTTCCAAATAAAATAATAAATCTGAAATAAATATACTCCAAATAATATAAGTAAAATAATATTTTATTAATGATTTCATAAATAACAAAAAACTTTTTCCTGCAGATGAATAAAAACCAACATCGTTGCAAAGTTGTTAACCTTTGGGAAGCGTGTGAAAATCTTTCTCACAAGCAATTACGTGTTGTACTTTTTACAACACTTCGAATATTTTAATTTATTTGGTAAATTTTATATGTAAATATGAATTTACATTTTCGTTTACTTTTTTAGTCTCTCAATTAATGCACAATTATAATCGGCATAAGAGAAGATTAAAAAATGGATATTTCACAAGCAAAGTAATCACACATTTTATGAAAATAACACTTACTATATGGAATAATTATACTTGTAGTCAATTTAAACATACATTTATGGGAAGATGTAGATGTGATTTAACGTTAACAATATGCTATGAAATCATTAAAGTAATTTTATTAAACTCAAGTTTATGAAATTATTTAAAGATAAATCAAGTAAAAAAATATTTTTGTAAACGACAACTCCATAACCCGATTGTTAATTAAAACCAAATAATCTGCCAAATTATTGGGCTATAACCAGGATAACTAAATGGTCAGAAACGAAATCTTTTTTAGTGGTAGGAGGTTACGCTACTATCTCGTGTTAATTTTAATAATTATATATTTTGAATTTAAAAGCGGCAGCAGTGTTGTCAGCTTGAGAGATTAATCCCTCTGCGTAATGTGCTTTCCCCTGCAAAAGGACTTTAGTGATTTTCTTAGAAAACAGCCAAAACTGCAGGGATGCTTAGAATACTTATTTTTAAACTCTGTAGAAGGAAATGCAATTCGGATAAGGTAGATTTTGGCGAATAATGAAAATATGGCATGAGTACATAACTTTACTCAACACTGGCTTCTGAATTTGTAATGAGAGGGATTTTTTAAGTGCATAAAAGATTTTTTTAAATACGTTAAATAAATTTTTGTTTTCTATAACCTAACGACACTGAGCGGGCAGTTGCAATTTTGAGTCTGCTCAGGGCCGCGTATTTTCTTCTAAAAAATTCTATTCTGATAGTCCGATAATTCGGCAATTCGTTTGGCTTTAAAATTATTTTTGGTTTGCCCCACATCTTAATTAAGCACGTGAAAATGACCAAAAAAGTGAGAAAAGTGAGAAAATGACCTGAAAAGTGAGAAAAGTGAGGATACTTCAGAAAAGTGAGTACAAGTGAGAAAAGTGAGCGACTCCGAGGCCTGCTGATAAAAAATATTGGGAAGACAACTAATTTTACATACTGTGAATTTCACAGAACAATTGTTAAGGCATGTTGTAGAATGTATAGAAACTATTTATAAAAATCCTGCTAGTTGCTCAGTATTTCTGCTTGTGTCTCTTCTGATGTACGGCGGGATGCAGACGCTGATTCATGGCCACAACAGAGAAAACTACTCACAGAGAAGATGCGATATTTGCATCAACAGACAAAGATTATTTGCAAGAACTGTAAGATTAGGTTGCTAGTAGAAATAAAGAGAAAGTATTTGTACTTTAATATTCCTAATATTAGTTTTGTTGCATGCACAATGCCGTCTATGGATGACACCATTAAAAATAGCTTTAATTACAATTAAACTTAAATTAAATGAAGTTATTTCATGTCTATACAGATATAGTTGTAAAACTTACATGAATATCGGCTATAAATAATTCTATCCGTGGAAATTGACAGGTTGAATATCTTAATATTATATGGTACAGTAGTTTGAAATTCTTGTTTATATAAATACTGAATTAACAGAAATTCGATTAAAAGTGATCTTTTTCCTATATATTCTATATAAATATGGTAATGAAGAATATACAGCTGTTAAACATTAAGCATTTGGCTGATTTATTAAAAATTTTTCAAACAGTTTTTTTAAAAAAACTCTTTCCACCCTGTGGGCATTAAGAGGGCCTCTTTTTGCAAGCCCATTATCGGTTCGGCCAGACCCACAATGGGGCGGCCGGGTGGCGAGTAACGTGGCACGACATATCCTAATGGACCATCCCCGAAAAATTCCTGGTGATGATTTGACCCGTCCGGATTCAATCCTGGGTTCCTCAGCTGCCACCTTGACTGCTCGGCCATCCGGCCATCTGTTAAAACATATTATAAAATGAATGAAAACATCTATAAATTTTTTAAAATGTTAAAAAAACATACTTTTAACTGAATGAAAGATGTATTCACTTCGTTTCAAACCAGTTGATATTATTTCTCTATGATAACTTAAAAATTGATAAAGATAAAATGTCCGATTGTTTTTATCGTTTAAACTATAATCAGAATTCTATTGTATTATAAAAATGAACCCATTTCTTTTCTTTCTTTGTCTTTTAACAAAATAAACTTCATAGATTACGAAGTTAAGTTTATCACGATGTTAACTTTTTCTATAAAGAAAAAATAGCATGATACAGTAAAAAATTATTGGAAAAAACCAACCTAAAAATTTTAGACAACTTAAAAATAATTAATATTAGAAATAAGAAAAGTAACATTTCTCACAACAAAATTAATATTTTTGCCATTTTATAATAATTAATAATGCAGCATATACAATTTTTGTAATAAAAACTCATAACAGATGGCGCCACACGCAATTAATTCATTATAATTAATAATATAAAAGTTAATTTTTTAATAAAACCTTATAACAGCCAAAAAAGTTACGCAAATCATTGCTAGATTCTTTTTAAAAACACCATGAGTTTCTGTATTGTCCACATGCTGGATAAAGAGGATAAGAAATATTGCAAATAGCGCTTTGGTTTAACAGTGAAAATCTGAAAGCGCAAATAGCGTTCTCATATCGTATGCTGATGTTACAAGAAAATCAACTAATTTAATTCACCAGCGTTCAAAAATATCAATACATTATTAAAGAGAGTATATAATTTTTGAAAAGTTTTTCGAAATTCATTTATCAAGTTAATTATAACCACCATACTGTTTTCCACCTTACTCATCCCACCTTACCTCTCCCTACGTGATCTTTGTCAGTCTTTTCTTATACCCTAAACAGGGACACGAGATGAAACCTATTATGCACCTTTATCATAACATTTAATTACCTGTTGACCTGGCCTGGTAGGTCGTAAACTTCGCAAACAATTGCAAAGTTAGTGGTTTACGGAATCGTCTTCTCCGATCTCAATCTAAAAACGGAGTTTCAAGTCCCATAGGGCGGAAAGAATAAATACACAAAATGAAAAACTAAATTTCTCAAATTTTAAACGAATATATTGATACGATGTACTGTAACTTTTTATTTACGTTGATAGAAATATGCAATGCATTGATATAAAACCCATATATCAGACATGGGCAAATGCGGCTCTTTTTGAGGTACGTGCGGCTCTTGTTGAAAGTGTTAATTTCTGTTTTTTTATTATTATTTTTACAATTTTATTTTTATAATTTTGTGAAATTATGTTTATTAAAAATTCATTATTTCTTTTATATTATATTTATATTATATAATAAAATCGCGCGCCTTACCATACTATCCGCCACGACAGTACAGAACTGCGGCTCCCATGCATTTTGCAAAACCTACATTTCGGCTCCCACTGAACTCTTGCTTGCCCACCCCTGCCAGATGTAATTAGATTTTCTAAACGTTCGTTCCGTCCTGTGCAATTTTTAAAGAGGGTTATTTTTCCATTCTCGACCAGGCTCACGATGGGGCGTCCGGGTGGTGAGGGACTGGGTCTGACATGTCTGAACAATTCGTAGGGTTTTTCGACCCGTCTGTATTCTATCCTAGATACTTAAATCGGTAGGCCATCGCCAACGGCGCCCGCAGCCGTTTTATTAACTCTTTACGCCCTTTGGGGACATAGAGGCCTTCTTTTAGTAAACCCGTTATGGGTTCGGCCAGGCCCACAACGGGGCAGCCGGGTGGTGAGGGACGGGCCCCGACATATCCAGACGGACCACCCCGAAAAATTCCTGGAAATTTTTTGATTCATCCGGATTTGATCTCGGGTCCCCATAGCGGAAGGGCTGCTCGATGGAAGGGTTGTAAAGGGAAGATATTCGCATTATGGTCTTTTTTTTTTTTTTTTTTTTTTTTAACTCTTTCCGCCCTGTGGGCACTAAGAGGGCCTTTTTTAGTAGGCCCATTATGGGTTCGGCCAGGCCCACAATGGGGCGACCGGGTGGTGAGGGACGGGGCCTGACATATCCGAACGGACCACCCCCGAAAAATTCCTGGGGATTATTCGACCCGTTCGGATTCGATCCCGGGTCCCCAGAGCGGTAGGCTGCCACCTTTACCGCTCGGCCATCCGGCCGTCCGCATTATGGTCTAGCACACGTTCGACATAATATATATCGGCAAAAGTCTACAGTGATTGCCCTATTAGTTTTTGAAATAATTCATCCGGAGAGTGGTCTAGATTGAAGCCTACCGCTGCCACCTAGACCGCTCAGCCACCCGACTCGCAAAAGCGCCTGAAGACTATAAAAAGGTGGCACAAGCTATAAAAGAGCATCTATATTATGCAAGAAGGTTCAAACTCTACGATTCAACATCAGACCAGTGCTCCCACAAGCCGGTGCTGGTTGTACTCTGGGCTAACCTGGCTTTGCAAAACAAGGAATGTGGTTTTGGTCAAAATAAGACAAATAAATACAGTAACTATATAAAAATAGTTTCATAGGACAATAGACAAATATCCTCTAATAGTTACTTAAAATTTATATAATAAATTAGTCGTGAGTTTTCTGTTGTTTGTTGATAATGGAACTTGGGAACCCCTCGAGGATTAGGAAAGGACAACAGAACATACGGGCTCCCCCGATCGTTACCTTAGCCGCTCGGTCTATACAATTACACGGTAACAGATTACACTATTGGTTTACTTGTTTAGCTGCTTGTTTACAAAATACAATTAGATACATTATAATATATTAATATAAATACTGCATTTAAGTAAATGTTTTAAAAAATTTCACTTTATATTTGTTTTCATTAAATATTTTCCATTACATGGTTAATTAATTAATATTGTTATTTATATTTTACACATTCAAATTGCCAGAGGATGGCCGATTGACATCTACGTTAGGCAAAAAATTATTTTAAATCTTTCTATCTGTCTCAAAAAATTACTAAAATATATTATTTATATATAATTATAGTAAAAAACAATTAAATAGAAGATATAATAGTTTTTATTAATGAAATATTTTTGTTTAAAATTGGGCGGAATTTGGGCTATTTCCTAAAGTCATCGTTATCATTCGAGAAACAGGATGGGAACGGTTAAATGGAAGGTAAAGACGTTTGGATATGTCAAATGGTTGGTATTTTAATCATTTCTTTTTTTTTTTAATTTAATTTTATACATATTTATTTTAAATTTATGTCAGATATTGATTCACTTAATGGAAATGAAACACAAGAGGAAATTTAAAAGTAAATATTTGAAAGATCTTTAAACTTACATGTAAACAAAGGCGTTGACCCATTGAACGTGCAATTAAGAGATTTTCACCCGTGAAATTCTGCAAGTTTTAATGCTGTAAAATGCATTTTTGTTTTGAATAATTAATTGATTTTTAGTAGAATTTTGCAAATTATAAATGTTTACAAGTTTGCAAAAAAAAAGTAGAAAAAGTTGACAAAAGGAAAATTAAAAGGTAGTTGCATGCATTAATTAAGGAAAAAATAGTTCATGAGGTTACATTGCAGATATTTCCTTCTCCACCTTATTATGTTTTGGGAGTTGCTTTTTGTCCTAAAGTTCATTACAAAAAGTAACTCCCGAGTGAACCGGAAAATACTATGTTTTGAAATGTTTATTGTTTATATGAGAATGGCATATGAATTTCAATTATATTTACTGAAATGTCAACTTTAAATATTAAATATTATTTTTTTTTAAATTTATTTATGAGATTACTGTTTTAATCGTTTCGAAATTATCTAACGGCTAGGAATGCAAAACAGGAAATAATATTAAATGAGAACTTTTTAAACTAAACGTTATTTTGGCTCGGTTCGAGCTTCGAATGATACGTTTGGGACCTTAACAGAACTGTAGAGCTGTCACTTGTCTACATTTGATTTTCCCATACTAGGCCTATAATCAATTTGCTTTTATACTTAATAGATAATTAGAAAGAGAATAACTGTTTAATCCAAAAAATTGATTATATATAAATTTTATTAACATATGTAATTAAAATATTAGTCTTTAATAGACATATTTTAATCTGTGATAAAATACTTAAACAAAACTGTCTTATGGTGTTATAAATGTCAAATAACAAAGAAAGACTTCAGGCTAAAATATATTTAATGTTAGTATCTATGAAATATTTTCATAGTTTTATCATAGTTTTAGATTAGTTTAATGAATATAAAAATATGAGTACATTAAATTTTATATATATATATATAATGTTTTTTAAAATCATTTTTGTATTATGAGAATAATAATTTCTGTTTTAGTTTGTGATTAGTAACCTTTAACCACAACTCAAGCTTGTCATAAATAAACTGATCATTCAAAAAATTTAATAATAGACATACACAACATTTTTACATTTGCTTTTATATTTTTTGAATTTTGGATCTATTGGATTCAATTTAAAAAAAAAAGTTCTTCAGTTTATATTCAAGAATATCTGATAATGATCATTGTAGATGAAAGAAAACATTCATAGCATGAAATATTTTTGTTTTTTACTGGTTTCTTGGTGATTCTCATATTGTTTAAGATTATTAACCACTTCATTTCTTCAGATTAAGGTATATTCTACATATTTTGCACTTTTATACATTTTTACATTAGTTTTGACATAAATAAAACTATTATTTAGTCAGTTAAGAAGAATGAATTTAATGAAGCTATTTTATATAAAATAGATTGCACAAACAAAAGCTAAATTGTGATACCTGCATCTATCAAATTTTTTGTACTTTTTCGTTTAATCATCAAAATTATTTTTTTACTACTATTGTAAAATTTAATAAATATTATAATTATTTAAATCTATTAAACTATATTATTAGTTTTGTTATTTTAGTTTTAATTTCATTAGATAATGACTTCAGCAAAATCAGTATAAATGTACAATAAAGATAATTTTTAATTCATTAAAATGATTCATAAAGAAAAAATTTTTCTAGTCAGAGGTATGTACTGTATTTATAAATTAATGTGGTGATATCTCTAACAATATATTTTTGATAGGCTTAATACTAAAAGTATTTGGTCTATCAAAAATATATTTTTAAAAAGAAAACATTGAGGAAAATAAAATTAAAACCTCATAATTTTTAGTAATTTGACAATTTTATAGTATTATTGTTTTGATTCTATAATAATTATGTAGAGTTAATTATTTAAAAATAGTTTTTTCATTGCTTCAGTTTGTCAAATAGAATAAAGGCCAATGATATATTTTTTTTTACATATTAATTTAAAGCAAAAAATATTTTCAGACTAAATGTAGTGTGTGAGATTTGCATTTATTGTTCTTGAACAGATCATAAGGATTTGAGAGAGATTTTCTAATGATAAATTATTGAAAACATGACCTTTATGAATTTCAAATGTATATGTATATCTAAGCAAGATATTTTATTACTTATTAGAGTATTAAAAAAAATATATTATAAAGAAGGATGTTAAACATTCTTTAATATAAGTTAGATTATGTTACATATAAAAAAACATATCTTGTTTTCTACAAACATTTTCATATGTTTGATGATTTGTTTAAAATATTCATTTTAGCAGGTTTTTGTAAATTTATAGTTTAAAAACATAGATACACAAACAGATATACTGTAAGTATGTATATATATTTTTTACAGTGGATTTTTGTCTGTGTCAATCTTATTTAGTGTCAACTGTTGGTTAGTATCATTAGTCTCCGAAGTTCTGGCATAAAGCCTATACTTGAGTGCACACTTACTCCACTCAAGGGAATTCTGATTAATGTCAATCTTTTTAGTAGTCCAAATTGATACATATAGTGTACTAAACAATATCAGTAAACATCAATGTCACTTCTGATTTATTAATTTCTGTTGGAATTTATATTATTGCTTTTAAAAATAAAAACACACCAATCATACATACTCCAGCATGAAAGTTTTATGTAAAATAAATATTTTTGGCTGTGTTTATGGGTTTTCATTAGGCAAGAAAGCCATTCTATAAATCAAATAAGTTGTGAAACTAAACCAAATGATTGCTGTAATTAATTGGGCTATTAATTGAAAGTTTATAACTTATTCAATTAATAGAACAGTCTCTTGCCTGATGAAGGCCTGTAAACATGGTCCAAAAATGTTTGCATTTACATATAAAAAACATTCCAAAATCCAATGTATTTGTACTAAACCAAATAATTGCCATAATGTTCAGGCTTCAGGATGTTTATTATATATACATACCGTGCCAGGTAAAGCGAGTGAGTAACTGTGAATGGTTTATATCTAGGTTTAAATATGTCTGGAAGCAAAGAATTGCTCAGAAGTCTCAGTGGTGTAAGCAGCAGTGCACAGCCTGGTAAGCTGAGATGTGGGTTCAAATCATGCTCTGGACCAGTTCTTTTCTTTCAGACTGTTTCTAAATTATTTAATAAATTATTATTATAATTATAAATTTAGATAAGAGATGGCACATAACATCTGTGTCTAATACCAAATTACTTAATTTCTAATTATTAATAATAGCTAGATAATAGCCTGCTTTATTATTGCAATCATTTGATTTAGTTTGTGTTTACATTAAAATTTTCATGCTGGAGTATGTAAGATTGGTGTGTTTTTATTTTTGATACACAGATCAACAGTTCCAGCTTTTGTGTGAGTTTAAATTTTCTCTTCTGTAAAGTGTCTACAAAATATAAGTAAATTTAGCTGAATTTTGTTTTAAGGAACTTTTTAAAATCTCAAAATCTAAATTAACAGGTATGTACTGTACAAGTAATAAGGCCAGGAAAGCAATAACGAACTTGTTGATTAAAAGTATGATAATTAGGGGAAGAAATTTTGGATGCAGGATTAATTTTTAAACAGAGTGACTTGGATTTAAACTATATTTTTGAACTTACTGTGATTGTTAGGGGCATTTAGCAGGAAGCTATGTAATATCATTTAGCACTATTTTTGGAATTTTGCATCAATTTGCATTTTTGGGTAATTGTTTTTGGTCTACAACCTCATCTCAAATCACAGGCAGTAGTTGCAACAGGAAGGAAGGAATAACCTGAGAATCTAAAAGATTAACTAGTTGTGTAAGACAATGAGAACTATGTAGTTCGAGTTTTATAAAAGCATAATTTTGTACAAAAATCCAAAGTGGCAAATGGTGAATTGAGAGATATTGCAAAAGAATAAATATTCAAAGGATCAGATAGATACAGGTGGAAGAATTGAGATGTAGGATTTGTGACATCATACTTAGTGTAGATGAAAACATCAAAAAACAGATTGAGACATATTAAAACTGATTAATGTGAAGAAAAAGGAACTGATAAAAAAGTACTACTAATTACAATCAATCAATCATTCATTAATGAATTATTTTCATTAATCAATCTTATGTTGGTATTACTGCTGCATTTATTGAAGCTGATATATCACTCTACAAGCTAAAAAATCCTGCTCTAAGAAGTTACTTAGAAAAAAGTACCAATTCCTGATGAAAGTACACTTCAAAAGATCTATATCAGCAGTTCCAAACTTATTTTAATTGCAGAATCCTTTTTACCCTGACAAAATCTTTTGAAGTCCTGACAATTTTTACTTATTATAAAAAAACAAGAAATAAAAGAATAAAAAATACTGTATTGAAGATACAAAATAATAGATTAATAATGGAAAAGCAAATATAATTAATTCAAATTGGTAATTTATGTGAAGGATTTTTTCAGACAATTTTTCATTAGCAGATAAGATGGGAGCTCAACTAGTGGTGGAAGAATCTCTAAACAAACCCTAAAGTATTCAAATATTCCTACTTCTGGGAAACAGTTTCTGTAACAAGAATGATTGCTTTAGTAATTGAATACTTAGGAAAGAATCAAATACATGATTTGATTTCTAACTAGGCCTATTAGGCTCCATGGATTTTATTTTCCATAAATGTGAGCCTTGCAGTCTGTACATAAGTTCCTTTTCCCTATGGAATATTAATTACTTTTTAAACATTATTTAAATACATTTTTAATACAAATTTTAAATTAGTAATTAATGCTTAAAAACATTGGTGGAACCTTGTGGTTTCACAGAACATAAATTGAGAACCATTGGTCTATAAAATAAAATAATCAACCATTCCAACTTCAACAAAAATTCTTTAATCCTAAGAATTTTTGCTGAAGTTGCTGAACCATTGGTCTATATTAGGGATGTCCAATCCACAGCCTGCTGGCTGTACTGTGGCCCACTTAATGTTCTTATGTAGCCCACTGCACTCTAAATTTTTTATGTACATTTTCATTTATTTTGGTAAAGTATGTTGTAAAAATTATTCTTATTTCATTGGATACACTTTGATGTAATGATGTGATCAGTGCTGAAAAACTAATACGCCACATATATAACATACTGTTGTGAACAATACTTTTGTGCATGAAAAACATCAAAACTACTGAAAGAAATAGATTGAGTGATTCCCATTTAACTAACATTCTTACAATTTCATAAAAGCAGATATTGACAACATTATAAAAGGAAGGCAATGTCAGAAATCACATTGAATTTATTTTTATTTTGTGTGAGTATAATTTTTTCGACTGTCAATAATACAGAATTTTATGTAATTATATATATTTGTTATTATTTTGATGAATTTGATATTCACATTTTGAACTTTTTTACAAAGTTCAAAATATCGAACTGTCAATAATACAGAATTTTATGTAATTATATATATTTGTTATTATATTTATATAAAGAACCTTTGTGGCCTGCCGAATATATGTAAATTTTTAATTTGGCCCATTAGGAAAAAAGGTTGGACAACCTTGATCTATATCAATCCACCTATAACTCAAAAATCAAAGAAATTATAAGTGATTTTATATTGTGCTAGACAAAACAACAGATGAACTAAGGCTCATTCTCAAAATTCTATTCGCACTACTCAATAGAAATAAAGTCAGGCCAATGTTGTTTAAAACTCACTTTCCTAAGAAAACTAATTCAATAACAGTAATGCAAGTCCTTAATAGTATAATGGTAAGCCAGTGACCATTGCTACAACAAGGTGAGATTTGTTATAACAGATGAGACAAGTTATATTTTTCTTGCATTTTCATAACGTAGGTCTTGTATCAGAATTTCAAACATTCTAGCTCATGCAATTCACAGAATCTGCAAGAGAATTAGAATGAAATTTTTCCTCACAAATGAATATCTAACAGATTTCAAGATCCTAGTGAGGTGTCCTGTATGGATATAGATGTATCAAGAATTGACCATCTTCCATTGCCTCCAACATTAGTAGCGACACATTGAGGATTATGGGTTACTGCTACAGCTTTTTACTGTGAAAACTTTGATCAAATGTCAACTTTCCTGAATGCTTTAAGTGAAGATTTTAAAGCCATTTTAAATGTACAGAAACTGCCAACTAACAGTGACCTCCAGAGTAAACTGTTCTCAGTCCATATCTACAAGAAATTATAATTAAACTTGGAAAGCAAAGTCTAGAAAAAGAAAAGCAATGATTGACAATGAAGTTAAGAACAATTTGGAAGGATTTGCAAAAACTATTGGCAAGTCTGAAAAATCTTGATCTTGAGAAAGTTGTTACAAAAAGTGAGCTCACACATAGACTACTCACCAAATTAGTTAGAAATTCAATAGATGCTTGTTTTGTTGTTTGGTTATCTTCATTGATTTATTTAAACTAAAAAAAACCATTCTGACTATACATTTTCTCACATTGATAAATTAGCTGTATACATTGACTTAATTGTATTTTAAAAAATATATCAATTCTTTATAACAGATTTTTTTCAAGTTACTCTTTTCTCATTGTATCTGATGATTACTTTGGCATTTTGTGATCCTTCAAATAAAATGTATATCTAAAAACAGAAATTTCGGTGTTTCAATGATGCCTACACTCAAACCTGTTTTTGTGCGATTTTTTATACGTGCAATGTGTTTTGTGCAATTATTTTTGTGCAGTATACCAATTTGATTGAAATTCATATATCGCGCACAAAAAATCACACAAAACAAATCGCACAAAAATAGACCGCACAAAAACAGGTTTGAGTGTAGTGAAATATTATTATATCTATATGATTTATACCAGTGACATACATATCTGGAGGTTGCTTATGGTGCTGCAGCACTCCTGTGATACCAAAGTAATCAGTTTTGTTACTTTAAGATAAAAATATAATACAGTTGAAAACATTAGCATGATTAAATTTATCATTTAAAGTGTCTTATATACAATAAATATCATATTTTTGTAATTTTTATAAAATATCTTTTCTTTAAACAGAGTTTTTAATTCAAAATGTGATTGCAAACAGAATTTTGGAACTTGGACTGCTAGGTCTGTAGTGAGTGAGGATTATGGCAAGTAAAGAAGATAATGTTATGAAACAGGCATTTATGATAAAGAGATCACAGAATAAAAAGAGATTGGGACCAGTTAATTATAAATCTCGTTGGTTTGTTTTAACATCTAATACTTTATATTATTATGATGGAAATCAAGAGGTAAGATATAATTCGTATATTGATATTATTTTGTTAAAACTGTTTAATTTAACACATTTCATATTTATTTAAAACATATAATATTTTATAAATATAAATAATAATATGAAAGTTCTAATGAATAAAATATTACTTAAATATCATTAAATTTGAATTTTATTAAATTTTTGATTTCCAGGTAATAAGGATCATTTAAAAACTTATGATTGTTTTAACTGAGAATGTTAGAAATATTTTTTATAGCAGTAAAAATTTGACCTTGATTCAATAGTTCAGTTAAATAAATCATCATTATTTTATTCTTATCATTGTTTCTTCCTAGTCAGGAAGAAACAAGATAAGAATGGAATAACGGGTGTGTGAAATGATAGTCTGTTGTAATTTTATATATAAATAAAGTTTAGCATTAGCAAAGGAAAATAAATAATTCATAATTTATGTCCAGTTCTATTTGATCCTTTTTATTTGATTTATTTAAATAAGTCTGTTCATTGTTGATCATGCAAATTCAAATACCACATTTTAACAATTACAGTCTATGTTGTTATATGGATGTATCTTTGATTTTTATAATATGTAGTGGATGGTAATAAATTAATTAAATTTAACATTGCAAAAACATATAATTGTTTTCAACACCAAAACAAATTTGATTTTACTTAATTCATTGAAAAAGTTAATTAAAATATATTATTACTCAAATATATAAAAATTTGAATAATTCAAATTTAAAGAAAAGGAGATTTGTTCTAAACAATACATTTTACAAATTAAGGTTTGTTTCAAAAGTTTAGTAATTATATTTTATTTTTTGAATTTCAGAATAAAAGTTTAAGTATTTTGATTGCATAAGACATAAAAAATATCTAACTTAAGCTAGAAAATACAGAATGAACAAATATTGTTTAGAGATTAAATAAAATTTCATAATTATACTTGCCTATTAAAAATACTGCCTCAAAAGTTTAGGTTTAGGTAAAACAAAAAACTACTTAAAGTTTAATCATTATGACAGATATGTTAAAGATATTTTTGTTCTTTGAAATTAAAAAATGTTAGAAATTTTTGCTAACAATGGCAAAGCAAGAATGATTTGTGTTTGAAGAAATTGCAAATGTATGGAAGTTAAAATTGAAATGTCTCACAATTGCAGAGATTGCAAAGATTAAGATGCGTTGCATCTGGAGTTTATAAAATTATTGAATGGGAATAAGATTTCAGCCATAGTTGCTATTTGAATATCCAAAGTTAATATCACATCAAATAAAGACACTGAGCACACCTTACACTCTCTTTTCCAGCAATTAACTTTAATTGAAAAAATGTTTTTGGCTTGATTGAAATGTCTTCATAAAATTTTTAGATAGAGATTTTAGTTTTTATACAGACTGTTTTAATTAAAGTTATTGCTGGAAAAGTGTCTAAGATGTGTTCACACATCTTACACACTTTTCCAGCAATTTGTTCAGTTTCTTTATATACTTTGGTAGTTCCAGCTTTGACTATTATGGATAACATCACATCAAAAGGACAGAAAGATCTTAAGACTTGCAGCTTCTCAAAGTTATCAATTCGATAAATTTTAAAAGAATCTGATTGCAGAATATCCAAGGACACGGTTTACAGAAGGTTAAAAACAAATCTAAATACTGTGCTAAGAAAAATATACTGCAAACCTGTTCTAACATCTGAAGAGGTTTTCAGTATATTTGTTATCAAGCAAGATTAGAATGGGCAAAAGAACATATGTCATGCAAACATGAATAGCTTTTGATTATTATCAGTAATGAAAAATGTGGAATTTAGAAGGCTTGGATGGTTGGAATTATTATTGGCATAATATTAGAAAAGAGCAAGATCATTCTAAGTTATCATCAACTTGGTAGTGAATTATTTATGGTATGGGTAGTATTCAGATTTAATGGAACTGTTAGTTTAGTGTTTTTAAATGGACATCAGCATACAGAAAATTACTAAATAACTTTAGAAAATAATCTATTGCTGAATTACTGGGAGGATCTAACTGGATATTTCAATAAAACAGCATTTCAATTCATATCTCAAAGTCTAGGAAAAATTGGTTTAAAAATGTTACTGTTATGAAGGGTCACCTGAACTAAATTCAATTGATAATTTGGGGGTCATGATCTGATAAGTTTATAGTAGAGGAGGGCAGTTTTCTAATCTATCTGGGTTGAGAGTCAATAGAATAAAACAGGTGAAATCTAAAAGTGGAGCTTTACAAAAATTAATTTTCTCTGTCCCAAATAGAAATTTTAATGTTATAAAAGCAAATAGAAAAGGCAATTAAGCGCTGAAAATAATTTTTAAATGTATATACTATTATTTATTGAAAATTACCTAAAATTAATTTTGAAACAGAGTTCTGTTATTTATATTTATTGTAATTTTCTTGTAAAGAAATTTACATGTTTTGTTAATTCTTTCATATAGTTCAAAACAATTGTTCTAAAATACATGTATTATGATTATATATATATAAATTTACTTTCATTCAAAAATTTTCAAAAAATAATGTTACACACACTTTTTAGACTGACCTTAATTAAAATAACTTATGAAAGAAAATTTATTGTTTATTATTCAAATGACATGAAATGTGTGATTTAATTTTCTTAAAAATATTGATAACTGATTTCACTATAAAAATTAAAGTTGGGAAAATAGCCATTTTAATAGTGTTCAGGAGATAGAGCGTGAAAATCTATACTAACTAAAGAATTGTTTAAAGAATATCACAAGTTTATTTTAAGACTTGTATATAATTTTAAACATAAAAACAATAGGTTCTACTGACTATAGTTATATTTTAAGTTTTTATTACAGTTAAATTTTTAAAATTTATTAATCTAATAGAAATTTATAATTTATTGATATTTTTTATGGCAAAAGTATAAAATTAATAAAATATTAAAATTTGTTCTTCAGTATATCATATGATCATTTTAAAAATTATTATAAAAATGGCAACTATTTTAATGGATTACAAAGTAATATTTGAAATTGTTCATTCATACTACATTTTTAAAATTAAATTTAACCAGTAAATTATAGTATAAATATTTGGTCAGAAATCCTGATATTTTAATTACTTTCTTGTTAGTTTCAAAAGAATGTTTGAATAGTTTTTTTGATTTTTCAACAAATACAAAACTTGAAAAACAATTAAAAGATGAGAATCAGAATGTCTTTTAATAATCTAAGTAATTAGTGTTTGCAGAAATAGTTGGTTACAATTGTAGAAAAATTTATAAACTACTACAAATTTTAAAAAGTAACAATATGATTTCAAAAACTTAAATCTTTGAAATAGTAATTCAATGTATTGAATATTGAATTTCATTGCAATTTTCAATATACTTTTAAAATAAATAAAATAAATGAAGTTCCTATACATAAGTTACTAAATCATTTATTTCATAATTTACTGAAAATAGAACTACAAAATTTATAATTGTTTCACATTATCATTATTCGTTTTTATGTAGGGTACTTTATCACTAGATGATGATAAAATTAAATTTTGGTTACAAACTTTTTTTTTAATGCATGAAACATGAAAGTAAAAAATAATTTTATATGAATTACAACTTCAAAATTTTTCATAAATATTTAAATATACAGATTAGTCATGGAATTAGGAAATTAGTTGCTTTCAAGAGATATTGAATATTTGAGATGATCGAATTTTAATGCAAATATTATTTAGCCAAAATTTTGGGATCAAGTAACATTAAACAACAAAATTGTAAAGTAATAACATTCATGTTATTATTTTACAATTTTGTGATATTTATTTATTTAGTTGATAAATTGAATAAAAAGAATCCATTTTGTTTTATTGGAGTTATTTTAACGTTGGTATTGGATACAATGTTTACTGTCTATTTCCATAATACTTATCTTGCTGTATTATTCTGTGTACACTGTAGCATTTTCTAGTATATTTGCTCTAATAGAGCTTTATGTAATATAATTATTTATTTAATGCTCTAGTCAGACTTAATCTTCACTGCTGTTATCTTAGTATGAGCTATTAATAAATTTATAAAAAAGCTACAGAGAACATAAGAGTACAGAGAACTTACCTAGACTTATTGCTGTTTGCTTCATATCTAGTTGAATCTGTTGTTATCTTTATTGAATACATGGTCTCCTTATTATTAAATTTGTCACAATAGTTGATTCAACAGACAACAATTCAGACCTCTTTTAATATCTTTTATTTGAAATCAATATGCATTTTAGACCCTTAATCCTTTTTCAGTTGATTTTTTACTAATCTTTTTTTGACATTATTATCCTATATTCATAATAATTTAACCCTTTTTAACTTCTTTTTCTATATTGATGTTGTTATAAACCTTGTAATTGTCATCTATTGAGTTGACCATTGTGAAAAATCTAGTAATAAGAAACTAAGTATCCAATAAAGTTATCTAAACTTTTCTACCTCTATTTGTTTATTCATATAGATTTTTTGACTCTGGATAGAGTTTTCATCTATTAAGTGTAAAAAAGTTACTTGATTTCACTGTGATATTTACTTTTATTGTTGTATAAAAATTAAGATCATAGTGAAATAAAGAACAAACCTTCCTATTAATAGAATAGCAAAGTTTGTTAACAGAAGTATGACTGTTTTTTTCATTATCACTCTTATAGCTGCAGCAATTAAATGCATTGATTGCAATGTAATTCTGTACTTTTCTATAGTGGAAGTTCTCTATTCCAAAAACACACTCCAGCATATACAAATGATAGAGAAATTACAGTAGATTTACTCTATTACTAAAGTTATGTGAGAATCTAATGAGAGCAAGTTTTAATGATGTATAAACAGATTTTCTTATTGTTCTCACTTGAGAAAGCAAAGCTCTTCTAGATTTTTTTCTAGGTGTGGCACTTAAACTTTTTTCATTTGTGACCCTTTTGCCTGAGAACATTTTACCTGACCCTGGGTGTATACATAAGCAGACACATAAAATAAATATACAAATAAAACATTAACTGATAATAAATTAAACAAATTCAATTCCAAACAATTTGTTATACTTATAAATTTACCACTTATTACTATCTAATAGGACAAAGGCAAGTTTGCATACTAATGAGATGGATGTGCTTTGTTTATTTTTGCATAGAGGTAAATCTTGGCTGAATGTTTGATACTGCATGATGCAAGACATTTTTTCAGAGTTGATTGACATTTTGATTTTACAATTGTCAGTGATGAAAATGATAAAGGATATAACAAATATAGCAAGAAGCATATTGAATAGATTGTATGATAATGAGAATTTAAATAATACTGTTCTGACCACTTTAACACACAATGATAAGAGTAAAGATCTTAAGTATGAAGTTTGTCTCAGGAATTGGAAGAATTGATTGTACAAAGCTTGGCACCAATCAAAGTAACTGAGAGCAGTTTTGGTTCATTATCTCAGTAAATGATTATTTAAGAAGCCTTAGGTAAAAAGACAAAAATGTTCTATTTTGCATAAAACTAACACCATCACAAAATGAAAAATCTCCTTTTCTGGAATTTTTGTGTCAAAACAAAGGATCCTTTTGTTAGATAAATCAGTACATTCTTTGTGTGTATTGAAAAGTTATTTTAATAAAAATTTTTAGTGAATACAGGAACAAATACAATTAATTTTTAATATATTTAAAAAATCAAGTACAGTGGGTGATCGGTTAAAGAACACAATCCGTTCCAAGATTTTGTTTGCTATCCGAATTGTTCGTTAATCGATTATCGATTTTACCATAGGTTTTTATGGGAATTTGATTAATTCGTTCTGGAGACTCCAAAAAATAATTAAAAATATATACTTTCTTACTACGTTTATTTATACATAATAATAAAAATACATATATACACAGTCTTGCATTTTTATTAGTCATGATTTTTTGGTTTGTGGGGGTTAAAGAATCTGTCTAATGTCGATTGCTTTTCTCTCTTCTTCAGGATTTTTCAGAAGTAATTAATAGCATTTGTAATTGTAGAGATCCCTAAGCCTATTAACCTCATTCTGATTTGGTGCCTGTTGTTCTGACATCCTCCCACTTCCTCAAAAGATCTTTAATTGCTTGAGACTTCTTGATATATCTTTCACAGCTAAAATTTGTGTTTACTGTAGACCTGTTCAAAGCCATACTGCCTAGCAACATCAAACATCTTCTGCCCACTCTCTACCTTAGCTAATTATCTCTTGCTTGGTTTCTACGGTGAGCATGGTTCTTGACACTCCACTCATTTTATGCTCCATAATATTAATCAGTTTCTTTTTAAATAATAAGTTCAGAAAAGCACTTACAAAAATTCAGAGAACAGAAATCAACTAGCTCACAAAAAATTATTTAAATGCATGGCCCGGATGAAATTCGAATTTGGTATTAAAATGTTAACGAATATCCGATGGGACAGTTAAACTCTTGCCTTTTGTAAATAAAAACTGACACAAAACAATAATGAAAACCCACCCAACAGTCTTGCAAAGACTATAAAAAATTATTTGTCAGAAAGGTAAACAAAAAACTAGAATTACAAGGGAGAGTTTCAAAATTTGGAGGAAAAATATCCGATCAGTATCGGGTTGAGCATCGATATCGATGTCTTCAGAGCTCCAAATGATTTCAAATTGTCACCAAATTCACTATTTTATGTCGCTTCTTTTTCTGTATGTTCTGTGAAATGTTTGTTCATTATCTGAACATGTGTTTGTTGCCCAAACATAAAAATCTTTCGCAAAAGTGTTCGTTATCCAATCACCCACTGTACAGGTAAACTTGAGACAATCTTATATCTTCTAGTCCTACTTTGTATGGTTTCTTCCACATCATTTTTTTTTAGTTAATCCAAGTCTTTTATAAATAATCAATGTTTGTTTTAAATTTCTAGATTCTTGAGAATTTAAAAATGCAAGTTTTAATTCTCAAGAAAATTTTTTTACTGATTCATGAATTCCTGATTCTCAAGAATCCAAAAAGTTAACAATTCTTAGTCACAATGTAAAATCTAAAGATGTACAAATTTTATATTTAAATGCTGAAGAATGATAGTAATTAAAAGTTAGATTTCTGTAAGAATACAAAACTTTGCTGATGTTACCTCACAGGATGTCATGTGCAATGCAAAGTTTGAATAAAGCTATTGATAGTAGAATGAGACTGAATAGGGGAGTAGATTTAATTGATCACAGTGGAATGAAGTGACATCCAAGTTAATATGAAGCATTATACACTCACTTCCAGCAGAGATGATATGTATGGAATCACAAAAACAAATGTTTTCAGCCTCTTTCAACGGCCTGCATCAGGTATCAATCATTACAGAACCTTAGCTTAGCAGAGATTCTAAACTTTAGAATGTTTTTACATGCATGTTCTTATATGCATGTTACAAATGTTTCTAAATTGCTTAACATGCATGTTTTTTGAAAACTTAACAGGTAAGTGATAAAATTTACATTAAAGTTGTACATTTTATCACCTAATATATTATTAATATTTCTAGGCTGCCAAGGAGAAGGAGTATGTCAGAAAATGGTCAAAATAAGAAAAGTCCACGGCCAGAGTCCTGGAAGGGATTTTGATCTTTTGGTATAAGTAGTTTAAGTCAGAATTAAATAGAATAATTTAATTCTGATTTTGGTCTTAGTAGTTTAAATCAGAATTAAATTATTCTATTTAATTCTGACTTAAACTACTTAGACCAAAAGATCAAAATCCCTTCCAGGACTCTGGCCGTGGACTTTTCTTATTTTGACCATTTTCTGACTTATACTCTTTTTCCCTGGCAGCCTAGATTTATGTATTTAGTTGTGGGTTTGAGTCCTACTTTGGGCTGATTTATTTTCTTCCACAACCTTCTAAATTAATTATTAACTATTAATTCAATTAGCCTATAATTATTAAATTTATCAATAGATGGCACCTTACACTTATATCTAGGCCAAATTACTTGACATTTAATTAGTAATTGGTAGCATTATTACAGCCTAATGTAATCTGGCAATCATTTGGCATTGAGATGAACATGACAGCTAACAAGTTAGAAAAAGTAAAGATTTTGAAATATGCTCAAAATGCGGAAAACTTGCTTGCAAAAGGTGCATGGAGGAAATATATGTGTCACTGCAGTTTTTGTCAATTGTGTCAGCTGAAAATCATTGAGATATCTACATCATGCTCATTATATTTTACCTTATAATAAAACACAAGATATTTATGTAAATTTTTGTGTTTTAACAAAAAGAAGTTATATTTATTATAATAGCATACAACTGAACCGTTTATGTTATATCTTTTGTACACTTTCTTCTTACAACAATAAAAACAAATTATGAAAATGAATATTACAATATCTGATAGTTATAAAATTTATTTTTACTAGTGAATACAAATTAAAATTAACAGAATTACCAGTAATGATAAAATAACTCTCATGTAACTATTTTCATTAAAATGTGAAAATATATTGAATTTTTAAGAGAGGACAAAAGTGTTTCCTCAGCTATTCTAGGAAACTTGAAATTATAGACATTCTAATGATAAAGAAGCAAAAGACATTAAAATGAAAGTATATAAAAAATATTTTGTAGTAAGATAAATGTTTTTTTGTGTAATTTGATTCATTATGACTTGATTAATACAACAGTCCATCAAATATATGAATGATAAGATTTAAATATGGTAATTTTTTAATATTTTAGTTAATGTTTCAGAATTTTTAGCATGAACAAACACTGTGAAATAATAATCTGTTTCTATTGATATTAAATATGTCATTTATTTTAATATATTTTTTGTAAAAATTACTGATATTGTAAACATTAACTAAATCAAATTTAAAAATATAAGAAATTTTTATTAATCTTATAATATAATATATTAATAATAATATGAATATATATTTTTACATTAAAACTGCATATATCAAATTATAAAATCTTAATGGCTTAATATTTATTTAACATTTAACATCATTTTTATTTTAAATTATTTTTATTTTATTGATTTTTTTTCTTGATTTTGTGTTTTTAATTTTTGTTCCCAGAAAAACACAAAATCAAGATTTCTCTGTATTAACTGTTCAGAATATACAGTAAGTTTTGATTTTATTTTTATATTTTAGAATTTAATTTAATAAAATTTTTCTAAATACAAAAATTAAAAATTTTAAATTAAATTTATAATTTATTTATTTATTCATTTAATTTTTTTCTTTTTGATTTAATATATGAATGAAAAAATTGTTGTCTGTGTATTCTATGTATGTATGGCATGTATACATGTATGTGAAGTGAACATAATGTTACTTGATTATTTAATCATATATTTTCCAGCATCATTTCAGATTTGAAAAATTTTTAAAGCTGCTACTTAGCTAAATAGTTTAAATATAAGTAATTAAAATATTAACTTGTAACTTCTAATTTTGTTTATTCAGATTTCTGCTTTTTAATAAGAGTTATTCTTCATTTGTTTAATGTTTAACTAGAAATTATTTTATTAATGCTGTATTTTATCTAATTTACAAGTTGAGAAAAGTAATGTATTATTCCTGCTTGATGTTTGCTTTTTAATTTATTTAGTGTTTGCTTGTCTCACAGATTAATAAGCATTATTATTTTTTTATTTAAGACAAGTGATCCTAATAAATTCTTATATTTATGTTTCATTATCTCTATTACTTTAAATATTTCATTTAGAAATGAATGTACAAAAGTTTTTATACAAAATGAAATATTTATTAATTTATTGTATAAATTTCTATAAAAACTTGTTAGAGAATCACGGCACTCTCCTAGGGATATTCCAGGTAGTGCTTAAATCTTCCCATATATACAAAAACCCTGTCATATGTTGACATGTTCTTCTGTACCTCTACTGTGTGTACTGTACATTAAACTCTGTTTCAACTAAGCAGTTCCTTTCTTTACTTTGCTACCACATTCTGCACCAGTTACAACAAAACTAAAAATAAATTAAAACTATGTCAGCAACTATAGTTTCAAATTTAATGTTATGGCTATAAATAAAGTTTTTAGAAATATGAAAAGCAACACTCAAAGTTCCAGAAGGCTGAGGGTTTGTCTATTACAGAATCCATAGTTGATATATATGACTCCCAGATAAATATGGTTCTTTGCTCAATACACTATTATAGTAATGAGACTTCCAATCATAGGGGATCATAATTATGTTCTTAACACCCTCTTGGTAAGCTTGGTAGAGCATCTGATATTCAAAGTGTCATCTTGGTGTTACACCAGAGATGGTTAATAAGCTTCCTAGTTGGTCCTGTGTAACATAGTTTTAAATCAATTCCTAAAATGTTAAATTGGAATCATATAAAATCTCTCCAAGTATGAATACATATTCCTGTTACAAAGAATAATTGCAGTTTTGTGAGCAGGGTGAAATCATATTTTTGAAAATATGAACACTATATAATGAAATATGCCTTAAATATGGGATGCAAGGTTGTGTGAACACTAGATCTTTTTCAATATACAATGTAGTGGGCAGGAACAGTGCTCTTACAACTCTAGTATTGATGTAGTTAAATTTGGCACAAGTATATTTTACCCTGTTCATCACATAACAATATATTGTAGTGCCTTAAGTCAATGGTTCCCAATCTTTTTTCATTAGCGTACCCCCATGGCATTTTCAACTACCCAATGATCAACGCATGTGCAAATCTCGCACTGCCTGTTTGTAGAGTGTGTCGCCATCTTGAATTTTATTTCGATTTGGTTCTTGATCCCATGAGTACTGTACCTACAAGTCTGGATTTTTTTATGCATGCATGATTTGGGCACCTAATACTCTGTGCCAAATTGCAACTTCTGATATGTACTCTTTCGTACCTCTAAGCTGATAACACAGCAGGCAGTACGATTTTATAAACAAGACATAGTCTTGTCAATAAAAAATTAATAAAAATACTGAATAAATAATGAAAAAAATTACTGCTTGTAGAGAAAATCTGGAGAAACTAGCTATGTCCTTTTTTTTGCTAACAATAAAAAATACTTTTTTGAAACAATACGTGGGGATATTGTTGAGAGATGATAACAATAACACACCCACCATCAAAAGTCTGTAGCATAATCACTAATCATGCATAATGGTATCCCCACTACTATTGACCAACTGTTCAACATTTATTGATCTGTTGCATTGTAAAATTGGCATCCTAAGTTTTTATTTCTATTTTTGCATTTTGAAATGTATAATGAAGTTTGTGATTGTTGCAAGGAACATTTTTTACCTAATAATTTTTTAATACTATTAATTTGTGATACATAATATATTATTTTTTTCTGCCATAATAACTAACTTTTTCCTGTACCCCTAAACACCCTATCGTATACCCCAGGTTGGGAATCACTGCCTTAAGTAATAAACATTGGGAAGATGAATACAAGTAAGCATATAAGGACATATATGGCTGTGTTAATATAACAAGGCTGAAAAGACGTAGCAAAGATGACATAAGGAGTAAAGCTGAATTTAGAATAATCGTCTAGAAGTTCTGTGAATGTAAAGATCTAGAAAAGCAATTTTTCTATCTTTTTCATCTTCCCTAGTGAAACATGTAGATGGGTAGATGGATAAACAGCAAACAACAGTTGTATGAAATGCAACTATTTTTTTCATGGTTTATTACAAGCTAACAAGATATCATCCATGTATTGACTATATAGAAGTGAATAACATTGTAATGGGAGATAGTGAAGATCCTAAATTCTATATTTCTCATAATTAATGTAACCAATATGGTTGGAAGGGGGAAGCCCATAAGCACTCCCTGTTTCAACAGGTAATATTAGTTATTAAAAAAATAATAATAATTTTTTCCATCACTAACAATAGGGCTTTACATATATGCAGCACTTGTATATTAAACCCTTCCCTGAGCAGCAAGGCATTTGACAATGTAATGGCTTTGAAATAATATGCTTGATGGGTATAAAGACATGACATCAATTTTACAAAAACAATATGATTTTGGTGGTAAGCACTTAATCACATTGTCAATTATATGAGGTGGACAGAAAGTGAGTAGACTAAGTTCTGCAACTCATACTTTAATGCTCATATAACAGAACAATTTTTAGAACAGCTGTTTTTCATCTAATAACGACTATTGTGAAGAAGTAGTAATAGTTATTTGCTGGTGCTGATGCCATGATATGCAATTGAATGAATGTTTTTGTAAGCATGGTCCATGAGAGATTTTTTTTCTACAGGGGGATGCAATGTTTTGACTGATAAATCTGCAAATCTGGTGGAAGGATCAAATGTTTTTTGACAGGGACTCTTTATTTGTGATACTTCTCTTTGCCCAAAAGCACTCAATGCCGCGTGCTTTGTGGAACATTTGGAGGGTTCTTGTATATCTATTCAACACCTTTGCTGTTTAAGAAGGCAGTTACAATTTTTGTGTAATGCAATGTAGCTAAATCTGGTCAGGTGATGATGTCACCCCTAGATTAGTGCTTATCAGTGAAGGGAAGCTGTCATTTTTTCAGACATTCCTCCAGGTACACCTGAGCAATGATGGTACCTTCACAAACAAAAGCATCTGAAATGTTCAGATGCATCCATGGCCTGCCAAATAAGGTACTACTTGTAGAATATTTCCTTAGGCTGGATTTTCTCCTTGTAGGCAATATTCTGAGGATTCGTAGCAAGGCAATATTGCTTTTCTTGGATGTTTCCAGATCAAATGGGCAATAAGTCTCATTGTCAGTAATGAGATGCATCAGACCTTGTTATCAGACCTTATCATAAACTTTTCTGCAGTCTCTGTTTGCTTTTTCTGCTTGGTCCTTTATATATTTTGGTGCAGTTTGCTTCTTATGTCTCTTCTTCCCAACTTTGATATCATGTAAAGTTGTTTTTGGCAATGACAGTTTTGATACATTTCTGATGGAAGTTGATGAAACCTGTTGATACAATTTTCTGACTTGATTCACAACTTTCGGAGTTGGTTGAGAGACAGAAGTGAATTAAAATTAAAAATTTGGCTGATGGTATTTACATTAAAATATAAGATATATAAATCTATTGAAGCTGCAAAATGTCTTCATTTTCTGCCAAAATGAATATAGAATCCAGGTATACTAGCAGAAAAAATAATACTTTTTTCTGCTTGTATACCTGAAGGGAGCCTATGAAGAAGCCAAAAATGTTTGTTTGTTAAGAAAGTAATTGCTGGAAAAAGTATAGAAGCTCTAGGTAAATTATTAGTTATCTCATTTCCACCTGTAGTGAATGTTTTTAAGCTTAATTTTAAAATGTCAGAAATGCAAAATAAATGTTAAATTTGTGACCCAGGAAGTCAAATTCATTTGAATTAAAGAAGATACAAATGCTGCTTAATAAAATATTTAGGTTATGAAAATAATAGTATAAAGTTAAATTTGCATTCTTTTTATCTTTATTGATAAGCACTTTTAATTTTATTTGAGACTGAAATTTTTATTTGAAAATTTTTCATAATTTGAGAGATGTATTTTCTTCTTACTATTTGAACTTTAAGATAGGTAACTCTATGCATGACATTTTTACAAGTTCTGAGTTATTAATACGTGGTACGATCCAAAAGTTTGGGGAATGCAGTAATCTAAGACAACAAAAGCATGTATTTGAAGTTACAGCATATGAAATGGATTCTATCAAACCACCTCTACGTGTTCAGGTTAATTTCACCCATGTCATGTGATTAAACCGCAAGCGCTGCTGTTTTTTTCCGGAGATAGTTACCTTTGTCCTGCGATGTAATCAAAGTGGAGTTTCGAGAACAACCTCCAACATTAAATTTTGTCAGCGTTTAGGTAAAACACCTACGAAGATTTTAAAATTGGTAAGAAAGGTGTACGGTGATTCTACGGTGAAAGGTCACGGTAAAGTCGAAATGTTGGAGATTGTTCTTGAAACTCCACTTAGTTACCTTTTGTCCTGCGACGTAATCAATCTTTGGAAAAAAACAGCAGCGCTCGCAGTTTAATCACATGACATGGGTGAAATTAACCTGAACACATAGAGGTGGTTTGATAGAATCCATTTCATACGCTGTAACTTCAAATACATGCTTTTGTTGTCGTAGATTACTGCATTCCCCGAACTTTTGGATCGTACCATGTATAAGCAAAACTTAGATTAAACATTTAATATATTTAATTGAATTAATGTCCATGTAATATGCACTTGAACAAACTATATATATATATAATGGATATATGACATCATTTCGTTATTTGTTCTTGTTTAGTAGCTATCAAAATATTCATTTTATTGCATTATATAATTAAAACAAAACACTATTTTATTTGTAAATTTTTTAAATTCATTCATTTATTTACTTAAAAAAGTTAGTTTCGTGTTGTTATTTAATTCAAATAGGTTTTGTTATATTTAATTTTTAGATAGAGATAACTGTTTTAAAATTTAAAAATTTTTAATTGTGAAAGTTTATTTTTTGAAAGAAAAATATATAAAAAACCAACTATGCATTACAGTTTAAATTTAATTTGATATTCAGGAAAGGTTAAAAAGTTTTTAACTGCTGTATTTTCTATATTGTAAATGAAATAACAGGATATTTTATTCTTGAACTCCAGTGATCTATGTTTTATATATAATTTAATACTTTTTATTTTTACTTTATATTGCTGTAATATTTTGATTTAAAATATTTATTTTCAAAATAAATGAATGAATTTAAATATGATGTTTTATTTGTAATGAAAAATTTTATTGTAGTTAAAAATATACTGTATAATAATGATGGCAGATATTTCATAACTTCCTAGAACATCTGACATGCATATCACAAGGACAACTACCTTTTATATGTCCTAAATTCTATACTTTTTGATCTAGCTGAACAACTTACTAAACCTGCTACCTGCTAGACAAGCTATATATATAATATGTTCAAATAGTAAATACAGGAAATCTCATTTGTGAAATTACAGAATAAATGTCCTTTTAGAAGTCTCTTAGTTTTATAAGTAACAATATTTTAAGGTAAGATGTTGTGTTTTAAAATTATCAATAGAAAAATTTTTATAATTTTAATATTAAAATATAAATAGGTCAGGATGTTTATCCTCGCTACTTCTATATTTATAATGTATTCAGTTTTATTTGTCTTGATTTGTACATCTGTATTTTATTAATATGTTAATTCCTGAATATAATAGATGAAGGACTTTTTAATAAATATATAATAGTTGTAATATCATTTTATTCAAAATTCTATTAAGTTTTTTTTAATTATTCAAATTTGATTGAAAAGTTATCATTTAAAATTTTTTATTTTTTTACAAAGAATATTATTTTATGCTATCAATTAGAAAATTAACATATATTTATACTATATGGAGTATTAGCATAATAAAATAAACTTAAAATGTTTGTGAATCATTACATAAGACTATTATTGTTACATCAGGCTTAAGAAAAATCTGTCTTTACTTGTTACATATTTTAATTTAAATAATAATGAATAATTTTATTTAATAACAATAAAATTAAAATGAGTTATGCATATATAAACAAAAAGTTTTATCTAATAAATTCATTTGAATCTATAAATATCTGTAGATGATCCAAAATAATTACAGTATACAAATTAAAGCAAGGTGTTTTATCACTGAAAGACAAATATGAAATACAGGAAGGATTTTTAGCTGTTTTCCACTTAGATATAAATATTGAATGATTTCTAATGGTGCAGATAGAAAAATTAATTGAAGTGTTAAGAAGCAATATTTTAGATCCAAGAAATGATGTTTAATTGCTAAAAAATAAGTAAAAAATTTATTAATAGATGTGATTCAACAGCATTTTAACTATAGACTGTTGGTAATTTGAAAGGTTAACATCCTTCTGCCAAAGAAAATAAAAATATAAACTAACAAAGAAAATTTCAATAACTGTTTTTGAGCTTGTATATTGGATTCTAAAAAATTTCTTTACTAGTAGTAATTATCTATATTTGTTATTAAGAGCCAGAATTCAGAAATGTTTGGACATCCAATAGAAAAATAGCTGATGAAACCCTTTTATCAAGATTTCCTTCTGCATACAAAATAAATTTCTCATATTTATTTTTTATTATTTTTGAAATATTGTTTTCTTGTGTTGATTTTTTTTTTTTTTTTTTTTTTTTTTTGTATAAATCCTGGGATAGCAGAAATCATCATTAAAATAATGACCTTGTAAAATGAAATATTTTTATGCGAGATACTAATTTCTATTGTTTAAACAGGTTTTTACATACAATTTATTTCTCTCTTTGTAGCATCATTAATAGTAATATATTATAAGTTATAAATCTCTGTATGAAATATGATACTTTATCTGGAAAATTATTTTTATCTCTGAATTCCCTATATATTATTTAGTAGAAGTCTTTACTTCAGAATAACCATTTGATTTTCATTTTAGTTTGTTTAAATATCCTATACATATATTTATCTGTTTTTTTTCTTAAATAGAGGAAAGGCAAGTTAAAAGGAAGAATAGATCTCAAATCAGTAAGATTTATTGAGTGCCTTAATGATGATGCTCTTGATAGGAAATATGCCTTTCAGGTATGTTTTTATCATTTAAGTCTTACATATTGACATATTTTGAGTGAAACTATTGTAAAAATACATACATTTAGTTTATAAAGGTTTATTTATATGAATTGAAAGAACTTTGTATGATAAATATAGGTTAATTGTTTTTGTTCATTTTTCATCAGATAACAAGTATATTATAAGATGTGAATATAAATATTAATATCACTTGCTTGTTAAGAAGCTAGCTGTCAATTTCTCAAGAATAAATGTTTTATATTAATTGTAACATATATAATCCAATACATTAGTAATGTCAAATGATCTGTTGGATTTTTGTTAGGCTATATCAAGGCTGTATTAAATATTAAGAATTTATTTATTTATAATTATTAAATTTATTATTAATGTGCCTTAATATAGTCTGATAAAAATTTGGCAGATCATTTGGTATTATATATTAATTTACTTTTCAATATTTCAGTCAGAATTCTTATATTTAAACTGTTATTGTAATCATGAATATTAAAATTAGCAGTTTTCTTTCCTGATTTGTTATGTTTTAAAATAGGCAGATCTAATAATTTATGTAGCTAGATTGATTGTTTATTAATTGCAAATATTAAAACTAGATAAATTTTTATATTTTCAGATAGGTTATAATGAGTATCATCTTTATGTTATTGCATCATCTGCTGATCAAAGGGACGACTGGATTAATACTCTGAGAAAATGTAATTTAATAAATATTTAATTGTGAAATATGTAAAATATTTTCATTGTTTCATTGAAATATTTGATATTCAATGATAATTTTTATTCATTTGAACTAACTCCATATAACAGAACAATAGATATTTTAAAATATAATTTAAGAAATTTTTTTCAGTACAATGTAATTGGGCTGCAATTTTCAAATTGCCTATCTGTAGATTCTCACTGTTGTTTCTCTGTCTTTCCTAAATCTCAAGAATAGCTCTATTCTTGAGATTTAGGAAAATTGAGACCAGATATGAAAGCTTAGAGGCTGGGGACCCCAATTAACTATATACAAACTTCTAGTCTGGACCAGAAGACATATGGTTTCTTAAATTAAAATATGATTAAAAATTGCAGCTTAGTGTTGTGACAATATCATAAAAATTTGATTTTTTGATATTAAAATGATATGTAATTTGGACTAAAGATAGATTTGCCATCTTGTATTAAATTTAATAACTACTTATCTTTACTCTAAACTACATAATATTTGTATAATTAGTTAGCTGAGTTCTAGCTGATAGTTAATCTGGCTCTATCATTTGATTATTAATATACAGTAATACTTTGGTTTTCGTTGACTTTGGTTATCATCTGTTTCAGTTTTCATTGATTTTTTTTGTGAAAGATTTGTCTCAGATTTCATCGGCATGCTCAAGTGACCTCGCTGCTAATTTTGCGAAAACAAAGGGCGATCCATGCATTTTCCAGAGCAGTGTGGCGTTATTTCTCATTGTGTGAACATTACCCCATGACAGCCCACCATTGGCTAATGGTTCTGTTTTCTGAACACAGGGAGTTTGGTCGTGGGTTCACGCTTTGCCAGTCAGTGGGTTCAAGCTGGCCACATGAAGTTTTCCAGTTTTTCTCCACGTCTGTATGTCTGAATAGGGGCCAGTTACCCTTAAATGGATTTCCCAGAAGATGATATTCCCCTCAATACGACCATCATAAACACACAACTACTATTACATGACAATTATGTCACACTTTATCGCGGTGCGATATAGGCTAGAAGCTCATGTCCAACTAGCTTCTACAAAACAAGACATTACCCCACGTGTCTGGCCGAACAATTCCATTGCTTTCATCTTAATGGTTTTATCTTTATGCTAATTAGTCTTTTATGTTAATTTCTTATTCCTTTTAGTATTTAATGCTATATTAATTCTTTATAAAATATGTTTTTGGTGTGTATTTTGGAGTGTCTAGAACGAATTAATTGGATTTACATTGATTCATATGGAAATAATTACTTCGGTTTTTGTCAGTTTCGGATTTTCCCGATTGTTTTAGGATGGATTATGGACGAAAACTGAAGTATCACTGTAATTAAGGCTTGGTTTTATGTACATTTATATGAAAATAAGTTTATTACTTTATTTTCGTATGTTCTATGTAAAAGTAAGCCATATATTATTGTGGAAATAATTGTTTTGATTTATAAAAGAATAATTTTCAGTTTTTTTTTTTTTTTTTTTTTTTTTTGCTTATTCTACTAACTTTGAATGATACATTTTCTATAGAATTTTACTTAAAATAAGTGCACACGTGTAAGAAAATAATTGTATGGATACTTTCCTAAATAAACTCTAGATTTAATTACAAAAGTTAGATGATTTTAGTGCAATTTATTAATGACAAAAATAAGTCAAAGCTTACTTTTGAAACATTTATCATTCAATTTCTTTTTCAAGAGATATTTGAAAGTTTATCTTCAGATACCACTTGGCAAAGAACTTGAATGAATATAAGTGTATCCATATATATATTCTTGCTGTTTAAAAACCGTTATTTAATGTAGCATCATTAATTCTACTAGAACTGTTGCCTAGTACAATGATTTGTGCCATTAATTACAATAAAAGTGTTTTATTGGAACAAAAAGTATAAGAAAAAGATTAAAGCACTTTCAAGTATTGTATATTCATCGTGAGAACACTTCAAAATCTAGAATCCAGTTAAATGAACAAAAACATTTATTGGAAAAAGTTTTTAACCTTTATAAAGGCCATTCTCAGGTTCTACTGGAAGAATGCAAAATCAAACAACAAGATAAATTTAAAAAATGTTCATTGTGTAAGAAGTTTGCATGCACAGGAGTGTAGTAATATACTATAAATTAAAACGAATACAGAAAAAAAATAACATATGCAAAGAATTTAAATAAGTATTAGGTTGTTCGGAAAGGTCGTAGTGATTTTTGATAGCCGACAGTTGAGACACCGATTGACGCAAAAATGATTAGAATTGTACAAACCAATGAATATTACGATAAATGACCTTGAGACGCGTCCGTTACAAAAAAACCGTTAAGATTATTCAAATAGCGTTTAATTTGGCTCATTGCAAAAATAAATGCGAACAACGTGCATTATCGACACTTGTTTCTTTTCTTTTTTCGTAAAGGCAAAAATGCTGTACAAACAGCAAAAAAGATATGTGATGTTTATGGTGGGAGTGCTGTATCAGAATCAACTGTTCAAAAGTGGTTTGCAAAATTTAAAACGGGTAATTTCAGCCTTGAAGATGCTCCTCGCTCAGGAAGACCTCCTGTTATTGAAGAGGACCAAATCAAAGCATTATTGGATGAAAACCCTCATTACACAACTCGAGAGATTGCAGACATAGTGAAGTCATCAAACAGTACTGTATTTCAACATCTAAAGAAGCTCGGATACGTGAATCATTATGACATTTGGATACCTCACAACTTAACGGAAAAAAACTTACTGGATCGCATCTCCATTTGTGATTCTCTTGAAAGACGAAATGAAAATGACCCTTTTCTGAAGCGTTTAGTGACAGGTGATGAAAAGTGGATCATTTATAACAACATCAGCCGAAAACGATCGTGGGGTAAAAAAAATGAATCACCATTAAAAACTCCAAAGCCGGTCTTCATCCAAAGAAGGTCATGCTCACTGTCTGGTGGGATTGGAAAGGAATCCTGTACTACGAGCTGCTTCCACAGAATCAAACAATTGATTCTGATAAGTATTGTTCCCAATTGGATAAGCTGAACATGGCAATTAAAGAAAAACGTTTGAAACTGGCCAATAGAAAAGGCATTGTGTTTCACCAAGATAATGCCAGACCTCACACGTCTTTACGAACACGCCAAAAATTATTGGAACTAGGCTGGGATGTTTTACCCCACCCCCCTTACTCACCCGACCTTGCCCCGTCGGACTACCATTTGTTCTGTTCTCTACAAAATTCCCTTCATGATAAAAACTTTGATACTTTGGAAGCTTGCAAAAACCACATGGATCAGTTTTTCGCGGAAAAAACTGGAAAGTTCTACGAAGAGGGTATCATGAAGCTGCCCCATAGATGGCAACACGTCATTAAAAACAATGGCGCATACATAATGGAATAAAAGTATATTTTTAGTATTAAAACAATTTCTTTTATTTCTCTTAAAAATCGCTACGAACTTTCCGAACAACCCAATATATATAACAAAAAGTCATAAAAAACAATAAATATACTATTTAATTGGATTGTAGGTTTTTTAATACATTTATTGTTTTTGTGACTTTTTGTTATGCAAAGAATTTAAATAACTATATACAGTCAAACCTGTTTTTATGCGGTGGATAGGGACCGCATAAAAAAATCGCACGAAACTTCACGAATGGCTGTAAAAATAGTTTTCGCAACACAATTAAAAAAATAGTTTTTTTATGCGGTCAACAGGGACTGCATAAAAAAGTCTCACATAGAAAATAACTCAAAACCGCACAAAATAGAATTTATTGACAACAGATGTCAGCACTTGACTTCATCGTCTGGTCTATCGTCTGTTTTACATATTTTTGTCCAGGTGGTGTTTTGTTGATTTAAAAAGTAAATTATTTCATTTTTTGCATATTCATGCAATAATATTACTATAATAAGTGCATTTATGCTATAATAAGTTTATTTAGCTATAATAAGTCAACGTGAGACATGACGAATCGCACGAGACTAGTCGCCAACTATACCGCACAAATAAAAGATCACACAAAAAAAGACCGCATAAAAACAGGTTTGACTGTATATGGTATTTTTCTTCTGTATTCATTTTAATTTATAATATATTACCATACACCTGCATATGCAACCTTCTTACTCAACAAACATTTTAAAAATTTATCTTTTGTTTGATTGTGTTCTACCAGTAGAACTTGAAGATAGCTTTTATAAAGATTTAAAACTTTTTTTTTTTTTTGTTTTTTCTTTCAATAAATGTTTTTGTTTTTTCTTTCAATAAATGTTTTTGTTTATTTAACTGGATTCTAGGTTTTGAAGTGTTCTTATATTGCATACATATAGTTTAAGATAGTGTTTGTATATTCATCATCAGCTATTATTCTCTATATTCCATATTTCATGAAGAATTAATTTTTAACTTTTAACTTTAATTCTTCATGAAATATGGCAAGTAAAGAGAATAATAGCAAGAATTTTGAAGAATTGAATAGCAATGGTAATCAAACTATTCATCAGGAACCAAAGAATTCTAAATTAAAAAATCAAATGAATTAAAATAAATCTGAAACATAGTTACAGAAAATATTCATCACAAATAAACATTTTCAACATTTTTTTGTATTATCACATTAATTGCCATGAGGTACTATCAATGAATGACTTACTTAAAATTTCCACTAGTGCTTCAAGGTACAAGGCTTGTGCCTCAATGACTGATTACACAATATGCTCCATGCACTACCATTAGCACTTCATACAGCATTTCTGTAAATATAGTTTAATTTTTCTTGGCATGGCAAACTCAAACCTATTTTTAGCATGTGAGTTTTTTGTAACTCATTTTTCATAGTTTGTTGAAACATGCACACTACCCAAAGTCAATACTAGAACTGAGTTCCTTACGGAAGTTAGAACCTATTTTGAAGTTGGTTGCAGCATTGAATAGTTGTGCTTATCTGTAATTTATTTTATTATATAATAAATATAAATAAAATAGTATATATCAAAAAATTAATACTACATTGTTCTTTTGCAAGTCTGCTGAATTTTTCATAAGTGCTTTTAAATAGTTGAATTCTTAATAATAATTCTGTTTATTAATAGTTTAATTGTTAGTTAAAGTAATTTAATATCTGTTTTTTTCATGCTTAATTTTTCAGTATGTGCTGATAATCTTGATCTTCTTGATAAATATCATGGTGGAATCTGGTCCAATGGTCACTGGACTTGTTGCGGTCTTATTGTTCGTAATGCTACAGGTTGCTTAACTACATGGATAGCTAATAATCATTTATCACCAAATGAACCAAAACCTCTTCCTCAATTGAATATTCAAAACTCAGGTTTGTATCTACATTTAATATTCAAACTTAATTGACACTTTTGTTACTTTGTTAAAAAAAGTAAGAGAGGGAGAAAGAGGGGAAAAAAAGAAAAAAAATTGGCATTATGAATTTATTAATACCTATAAAATTTATAATGTAAGAATATTAGTTTTATATACAACAATATTTTATATTTGTTTTGATGTAAAAAACATGGTGCTTTAAATATAATAAAGGTTAATATTTTAATAAGTCATAAAAAATGCAAACCTATGAACCTTATAAATGAAATTCCAGTATAGTTTAATGCAGATAAAATACAAAGGTTTTTGATCTACACAGGAGATCTTCCTTAGGTTAATGTGTTCCAAAATGGAATGAGAGGAAAGGAACATTTTTAAATTATTTAAAAATGATCAGATACATAAATAATGCACAAGTGAACATAATGTAATACAAAATAAAATATAAGTATAAATGAGAATTTACAAAAATTTGTAAAAATTTTTATATCGACTATTATTGTTGATATAAAGATTGCCAATTATAAGATAATCATTTTTCATCCTTGAAATTGATGCAAAATCCCTTCTTTTCAGATTTGAATAACTTGAGTTTCTAGTGTCATGATTTGGTTGTAATGTTTAGATTGTTGTATAATAGAAGCTTTGTCTAGATAGGCTTGAATATCATTGTCTGTGGCATACCTGGCTAGGGTGGTGTTGTATTTTCTTCTATCATTATCATATCTGTGTTCTGCAATCCTTTGAGTGGTTGCATGGTGGCTTGCAGAAAGCTTATGGAACACAGATATGATATTGATGATATAATGATATATGATTTAAAAAAATATGATGATCAAGCCTACTCAGACAAAGACCTTCCATTGTATGACAATCTAAACATGACATCTAAATCAGGACACTAGAAGCTCTCAAGATATTCAAATCTGAAAAAAAAGTGATTTTGCATCAATTTCAAGGATGAAAAACAGTTATCTCGTGCATAGCAATCTTTATACCAACAATGACAGTCGATTTTAAAAATTTTTACAGATGTTTGTAAATTCTCATTTATACTTATATTTTATTTTGTATTATAGACTTTGTTATTTTGTATTACATTATGGTCACTTGTACATTACTTATGTATTTGAGCATTTCAAATAATTTTAAAATGCTCCTTTCCTCACATTCCATTTTGGAATACATTAACCTGAAGAAGATCTATGTAGATCAAAAACGTTTGTATCATATCTGCATTAAACTATACTGGAATTTCATTTATAAGGTTCATAGGTTTTCATTTTCTATGACACTTTATTCCAATCTTAGCATTTATAGCTATTTTAATAAGTATCAACTTAATGTGAATATATTTTCATTATTCATTCACTATCAAAATTTTTTGAAGAAGTGACATTAAATATACAAAGCATTATACATAAACAAAAAATTTTATTCAGTAGAAATTATATCTTATTTTCCAATGTTATTAAAACATAATGTATTTATTAATGACATAATTAAGTTTTTATCTAATGGACTTGAATTCATAGTCAACCAATATATACTGGGTGAATTACTTGTAGCATTCAGTAGTCTTTTCTCAGAAACCATTGGAGATAGAAAGATAGGACTAATAATGAAGTTTATAGAGCAGACCGGATAATTTTTAGTGATCTTGTATGATCTTGAAAATCAGCAGTTTTTGAGATAACCAAATAGAGTTTTTTTAAATTATGAGGGGCACTTTGAGCCATTATACAGATAGAACATGACAAAATAAACACCTTTTGTAATAGGTCATATTTTCTTAAACCTAACTGCTTTTATGAAATATTTTATATTTATTTACATTATAATTAATATTGTGTATGTTATATAATTTTCTATTATTAAACATTTCAAAGAGAGATTATTTTAGTTTTATATTTTACATAAGTCCAATTCATTTCATGAAGTTCTTGATGGAATTAAAATATGGACTTATCACTCTAGATCATGCAGTCATATTTTAAGTGTTCATATCTTCAAACTAATATATTATAAAACAGATAGGGAAGGAATTTTGGCTGTTGGAAAAGTATAGGTGATATTGAAAGTGCTGCTATAATGTAGTTAGCATTGTTAATGGTTATTTAAACATTAATATATAAGAGTAAGTCATAAAAAGTATTTTGTTCCTTCACTAAACTTTACTGTTAGGATAATATCATACAGAATATAGATTTTAATAGATTTTGTAATATGCAATAAATCTGTTGTTTATTAATAATAACAAATGCTCAGTTTTGAATAATCTCTGTAGTTTTAACTGTAACTATTAATATTTAAAAAGCTATTCAGATTTTTATTTTAAATACTCATTTTGGTAGTATAATTATATGTATTAAATATATAAATACTGAATCAAATTTTGAAATTTGTGAAGAAATATACTTAAAATTTATTACAGGTAATAAAATTAATAATACACCTCCTGTTCATGAGAAATCTATCATGGTAAGTAGATTGTCTATATATATTTTTATTTATTAAAAAGATACAAATTTAAGTTTAAAATAAACTCACAGAATAGAAAATTTTTAAGATCTCTTAATAAATTTTGTTAATCCTCTTAACTGCTTCTAATTATAATCATAAACTTTTTAAAAAATCAAATATAATATTTTTTAATATATAATAATGTAATATATTTGATTTGTATTCAAATTTCAAATCCTAATTTGATTTTTGATGTGTTAAATTTCATTATATTATCCAATTCATATAGAATATTTTGCATTTTTAATGTCATTAAATGTTAATTCTTTTATCGTACTTTTACATCCTAAACCCATGTTTGATATATCTTAAATTGATATCATTTTTATATTTTCTGAATTATTTGTTGTTAGTGTCTTATAAACACCTTTTATTTCTTTGATGAAATTAATTACTCTACTATATTATTCATTTCTGTATTTGTAAGATAACATCTAAATTGTTTTATATATTTAGATAAATTATTGAATAGCAAGATACAGTACCTTCTTTCCTAATAGAGATTATTTCTGAATTTTGTGTAGACTTTCTTATTTTATTATGGTTAGTTCAAGTTGAATTGTTATTACGTTTTCTCATCTGTGGTAACTCATTGCTCAACTAAGTTAATTGCTTGGCCTGTTCAGAAGAGACAAAAATTAGGAATGGTTGAATATTCCTAGTATTCTGTTATTTATAACTTATGCTATGTAGATGACATAATCTTGCTTTGCTAAAACAGAAGACCTCAGATAGCTGATTTCAAAAATCAATGTAGAAAGCAAAAAGATGAGGCTACAGCTTTTAACATTAAGAAAGTGAAGAAAGTGAAGCCGTAACTGTAACATATGATGAACAAATGTAATTGGTCAGCTTTATTTTCCCTTGGGTCAATGATTGAGCAAGATGGAGAGTCTTGTTCAGAGATCAAAAGAAGAATACCACTAGATTGACGTACCCTTCTCAACAAGAAAAAAGTTCTGGAAAAGCAAACAAGTATCGTGACAAAATGTAGAATCATTACAGCCATTCATGTTCCCAGTTGTAGCCTGTGATTGTGAAACCTGCACACTGAAAAAGACCAATAGAATGAAAAGTAATGCTTTTGAATTATGGTACTGGAGATTGATTTCACATATACCATGAATGGCAAAAGTAATGATCATGTTAAGCATGAAATGACACTGGAAGCCAAAATTGGCATACTGTTTGACACACAATGCGTATTAATTTGCTTGAAAAAGACTTACGATAGAAATGTCAAGAGTACAAGGAAATCAGGCTAGCAAAAGACTTGCAGGCTCACTACCATCTAGGTCAGGGGTGGCCAACATACGGCCTGCCGGCCAGATCCGGCCTGCATAATGGGTTTATGTGGCCCGTGATTAATTTTTCAATATTAGCTACTTAACTTCCAATAATTGGTCAAATAGATGATTCGCGATACTTCGTCATTTTTAAAAAAAATTCCATTGTAGAGATTTACAACTTTTGTATTCGTCTGTTATAAATTTACACTATTTGAAGAACAAAAGACCCCACACTCACTTGAACTCATCTGCCGTTCTGCCATGTCACTCTGTTTATGCTGACGTGCGATGCACAGCACCGCCTGTCCGTCAACCTTTTTTTTTTTTTCTGTTTGTACATTTCTTTGCATTGTAAAATGACATTGCTCATGCATCAGGAACCCCTGTTTGAACAAACCTGACCTGCCGCCCAGGTCAGTGTATTTGTATTTAACATGATTTAATTTTAATATTTCATTTGGACGTGAAAAAAGTTTTCTTTCCAATTCGGCCCAGGGGCAAAAACTGTTGGCCACCCCTGATCTAGGTCAAGATTGTCCAACCTTTTTTCTAATGGGCCAAATTAGAAATTTACATACCGTATTTACTCGAATATGAGACAACCTCGCATATAGGATGAAGTGTGACTTTAAAGATCAAAATAAAGAAAATTAGATTTATTAATACAATTCTAATTTTATTTCGTTTAATCACAAGTAAAATATCAAATAAACATAAATGCACACATTGTCCTGCAAAAATTATTGGCATTTTAAACTTTAACGAAAAGTCTTGTAAAATCGACAACATAATCTATTCATGTAAAGCTGGACAATCAGGAACCTTTATTTTTGCCAATTCTTAACAGTTGAATCCACTCTCCATCAATTACACTTAAGAGTTTCTCTGAATTCTGATTTCCGAATAATCATATGTTTTCATGTGGGAATGGATTAATAAAATTTATATTGGGCTCTTGTGTGATTTTGGAATTTAAATCTGGAATTCAATTCAAAAGCTTTGCTTTTCTTATTGCTATTCATCTTTACTCCTGACAATATATAAGAACAATTCAAACGACCCAGATAAAATACTTTGTTTTTAAATACAAGAGGTTAAGCATCTGGTAAAAAATGCAAACACATGGTTCATAAAAATTATTTGCAAAAATGTAAAGAATATTTTGTTTGTATGTATAAGACGACCTAGGAATTTGAAGCTGTGATAAATGAATAAAAACCTTGTCTTATATGTGAATAAATACTGTGTATTCAATGGGCCACAAAGGTACTTGATATAAATATATGCTTTTAAAAAGTTCAAAATGTGAATATAAAATTTTAATAACAAATATACATAATTACAAAAAATACTGTATTATTGACAGTAAAAAAAATTATACTCACACAAAATAAAAATAAATTTAATGTGATTTTTGATATTGCCTACTTTTTATAATATTGTCAATATCTGCTTTTATGGTATTTAGTCTTAATTCTAAAAATGTTAGTTAAATTCATTCTATTTCTTTCAGCAGTTTTGATGTTTTTGATGCATGAAAATAATTGTTTACAATAGTATGTTATGCATATGGGGCACTATAGGTTTCTAATACCAATTACATCATTACGACATCAAAGTGTATCCAGTTTTTGACATACTTCACCAAAATAAATGAAATGTACTTAAAAAATTTAGGATGCAGTGGGCTGCATAAAAGTATTAATTGGGCCAGAGTGCGGCTTGCGGGCCGCAGGTTGTTCATTGCCGATCTAGGTGGACACTGGCAAGAACATGAGTGAATTGAAAGATTTGGCACAAGATTTCATAGCATGGAGAGCATTAGCCTTTAAAATCTTTAAAGACTTTAAAATCTTTAGAGATTTTAAAGGCTAATGCTTGGACATGACTGTTTATGTATTACCATACTATTATTACATAATACATACATACTATTATTTCACTTGAATAATATATCAGTCATAAATTTTTCTTATAAATTTGTTTTATGATTTTTGAAGTTTAATATTAAAATTTATTTAAAAAATTACTTATTTTAAAAATTTATTACAAAATTAACATTTTAGGTCATTCTAATTTGTTCTGTATATAGAAATTGTTTTGTGTAATTCTATTTTAGAAAAATGTATAACTATTTGTTTTTATTAAAATTTATATTAGACATGTTATATACAAATGCATCATATGAAAACATACATATGTAATTGCTATCATTTTTAAAATTACAGATTTTCATGTGGAAATTTCTATCTTTATCATTTTATAATAATGACTAAAAATCAACAATTATTTCACTTTGTTGTTGAATATTTACCTTTAATTTATATTTATATCTGTTAATTTCATTGATAAATTTATTAATGAATATTTTTAATATAGAAAAAAAGTTAGAATAAAACTTTTTCAATTTACATTACAAAAAAGGATTTTGTTTTTATAAAATTTAAACATGTTTAAACAAATCAGCAATAGTAGAATGAGAAAAATAAACCATTAAAATTTGCTAACTAACTAGTTGCTGTAATGACAGTAAAAAATGTGTCAAATAATATAATAATAATAATAATAATAATTTATGTATTAAATGAATATATTTAAAATGTTTTTAATATTAAATTTTAAATCTTTTTTAGAATAAGTCTAATAATCCAAAGTTAGTTGTTGCTTTGTATCCATTTCAAGCCATAGAAAAAGGAGATCTATCTCTTGAAAAGGTTAGTTTTTAAATTTAAGTTCTGATATTTGTTTCTTTATAACATAAATTTAATTTGTATTATTTATTACTATTTCAATTATACTTTAAAGTTATAAAGTTTCAAATTTTTGTATTCTGGTGTAACTTAATTAAAATTGCCATTTATTTTATTATAATCACAAAAGTGATAAACTTGATTCAAATATGATTTAATTTTAGGAAAAGCAATGTAATGTAATTCTATCCATATTAGGACTTACAACATTGTTAAAATAAGTTTACTTAGCAATTATTCACTGAAAGAATATTTTTTGTAAATGTAATAATCCATACAGAATTTACTGATCGTTTCTGTTTGACTGAGCCTAGTCAGATTTGCCAAAATATTAAATAATAATATAAATAATAATTTGTTGTTTTAATTAAATATTCTGTTCTTTATTGGGTTGCAATTTGAAAAAATTGTAGACCTATAAATTCCCACTGTCATCTGTCCATCCATCTCAAGAACGGAGTTAGTTAGATGAAATCTGAGACCAGATATGGAAACCTTAGGGGCAAGAATTCTCAATTAACTATATGTGAATTTCTGATTCAAACCAAAAGTCATGTTATTTTAATTCAAAATTTTTTCCCTGAAAGCAGTTAAAATAGATGACTGGCATGGCTCCATTGCTAATGGAAGAGTATGATGTACAGGGGCAACACATTACAGTACCAATTTGAGATGGAGGGCATATATTTTAAATGAAATAAATTAAAAATATGATTGTTACAATGCCATGCTCCAATTTTTAATGTCATAATAAATAATTTCTCCCATTTGACTTATATATTTTTCAAGCATGTATATGTTACTTAAATTCATCATTATAAAATTATCATTATTTAAATTTTAAATTCATAAAATGAATTTAAAAATTTTATATAATCAATATGTTTAATATTAAATTTTCTGCACTTTAATAGTTTTTATCTCTTTAGTAATAAAACAGGAATTAATTACTTAGCAGCTATGGAAAAATAAAGATCAGTGTATGATTTAGATGAATAATGCATTTATGATTGTTGCATTGCTTAAAGGGATACATTTAGTTAAAATCACTGCTATTTTATTTCTATAAACAATATTTTCATATATCAAGCTTTCTTTTTGATACATCATCTTAAATTTTTCATGTTAAATGTGCAAATGTTGCTTTAATAATATGTATTAATAAAAAATTTAAATAGATTGAAATAAAAAAAAATTAATTTATAATAATAATGTCTGTGTACTATATTATTCGTTATGTATATATTAATTTAAAAAGTCTTTTAGGCATAAAATAAAAGATAGCATAGCAAAATAATAAATCTTATTATAAGAGTAAGATTTTATTAAAAAATTGTTTAAATTATATTGATCACAATAAAGTGACACCAACTGCCATATAATGTCAGGCTAAATATCAGCAATAATAATTTGAATTACTGATTAATTTGTCACTAGAAGGAGGCATTAGGTGCCATCTTGTATTAAATTTAATAATTATAATTTAATTAAATAATTTAAAATAAACTGGATGAAAAGAATTAGCCCAGAGTGGTACTCAAACCTGCAGCTCTCACTTGCCATGCAGATGCGTTGCCAGTTATGCTACCCAGATCTTTGGTCCGATCTCCTCTTCCAGGTATATTTAACTTATGATATAACCAATAATGGTTATATCATAAGTATGCTGATATTTAGCCTGATATTATACGGTAGTTGGTGTCACTTTATTGTAATGTATTGGGTTTCATGGGATGTTTATATTTATATGAATCACCTTTGTCAAAAATTTGTACTTTTAAAAATTTAGAAGTAATAATAATAATAATAGTAAATTTTTCAAAAGAAAACTATGAAATGATGAAATCCTGAAAGATATCAAGTGTATGACCGACCATTTTCCATAAATTTGTCTGTTGTTATATGTATAGTATTGAATTATTATGTGTTAGTCCTTTTTGTTTCATTTCTACACATTTTTATATTGGTAAAATGTGTGTGTATGACCCTTGAACCACACTATGAATGCAAAAATACCACATATATATATTTTATATTCCTTTTTTGTCTTCTGTATGTCTGTTTATCAAACAATTGTTATCTGCTAGACGAAGTGTTCTTTGCCACCCATACATGATTTTTATGATGAGTGAATGGATAAATGTGATACCTTGATTGTTTACTTTAGCAAGTAGTGTTGTAAAGGAATTTCACCCATTGTTCCAATTTTAGGGCCTCTTCCTTCTAAATTTTTAGCAATATATATTAAAAATAATCTAGAGAAGCAAATTAGAACAAAAAAAAGTTATCAGTTAATTGTTATTGACCTCACAACATTCAGAGGAAAAGACGAAGGCAATGACTGTCTTTTTCTCTCTTTTCAACTAGTGTTAAGTGACAGGTGTTACCTTATCCACATCACATGAATATATATAATTCATCCTAGACAAGAGAGGAGGAGGACTAAAAATAACCGATATGCGTATCTCTCATTAAATCAACTTCCTCTGGAATAAAATCATGAATGGTCAGGAAAAATAAAAAACAAAAAAAAAGGGAATGATGAAAAGTGGAGGAGAGGAGAGTAAACACATCAAAAAAAGAGTCAGTATGAAGGAAGAGTGTCATATCAAAGAAAAGTGTCAACTCCAGAGGAGAAAGAGTCAGCAGAAAGAGAGAGACAGAGTGTAGGGTATGGAATCGCCTAGGCGCGCGATTCCCGCCATGCTTTATTATAACGAACTTTCGTGACGGAAAAACCGTTGGAAGGACCGTTAGAAGGATCCGTTAGCAGAACCGTTGAGTTTCAAATCGACGACAGATGGACGATTGCCGGCGGGAAGTGACCGTTGGCAGGACGTTGTGGAAACATTCGAATTTGATTGGCGGTGGATTTAAACGCCGATCGCTATATAAGTAGCATGTTTCGGCGGGAACGGCTCTCGTATCGGGAGATCGGATCGGCTGGGATCAGATCGGATTCGGATCGTTGTTATCGAAGTTCAGTCTCGCTCGTTGGACGTTACGTGGTTTAGTACGAACTTGTTCCTGCTTGGGAGGTGTTGTTAATTAGAGGTCTGCTAAAGGAGGTCGTAAGGAGTTTCTTTCGACGAACTTGTACGGAAATAGTCGGTTGTCGTTTGGATTAGTGTTTGTGCATATTTAATTGTAACTCTAATTTGTATTATTTTGTACATTTGTATTATAAATATAAAGTTTGTGTTTCGTTAAACCGACTGAGTGGTTATTTTGAACATTACTCAGAGAAAGAGAGAAGGAAAGAAAAGGAAAAGAACTAAAGAGAAGACCAAAACTCTTTTCCTGGTATGTTGTGAGTTGTGAATTTTAGATTAGTCCCCCAGTTAATACACTTAGGTTTAACAGTATTTAAATAGGCAAAGTTCCTAGGATAGGCTTTATTTTATCCAAATATATGTTTTGTTTTTGCAATAACTTTTTCTTTCTCATTTCTACATTGGTGTAGTTCACTTTACATTTGTCTTTCTGAGATGCTCATTCGTGGACTTCAGAGGACTCTTACTCTTGTGCCTTATGTATTTTAGTTTTATCTAGTCTGAATCATAGGTGTGTCCAATAATACACACCTGGTGGTACCCAGAAATGTTGAAGTTCAGTTTTGGTGGCCCCAACCCTCCACAAATAACATAATATGATTTGATACATACTTGATATCTTTTTGTGAAATGAAAATTTAATTAATGGTTTGATTAATATAATCAAATTCCAGGATTTTTTTTACATATTTAAATTTAATTGATATGGCTTTGAGTTATAATTTCTAAATTACAACAGATGACAACTTAGTTATAATTTAAAACTGAAATTATTAACTCTATTAGCTCAAAATGTAATCTTTAAAGACTAACTTAGTGTTTGGCATTAAAATAACCAGGTTTAATATATCATGTATATTTGTGCAGTATAGAAAAAAAATTGGTAATATGGAACTTTTTAGTGTAATGTAGTTTAAAAATGTTCTGTCTTTACAGGTAAAAATTTACATTAAATAGGATTTCCTAATACAATATCCAACATTGTTGGAAATTAGAAAATTTATTTTAATAGGTTAATGTAAATATAATAAAAGTTCTAAATAAATATAAATATCAAATTTAACTTAATACAACAGGGTGAAGAATATGAAGTAGTAAATGATTCTCAAGAACATTGGTGGCAAGTTAAAGATAAATATGGGTATGAATTTATTTTGTTAAATTAATTTAATTGGGAAATTTAAAACCTTTAATTTGAAATGTTTTAAATTTAAAGTATTCTAAACCTTCTTAAATTCATTTGTTGAAAATTAATCAATCAATAATTTAACTACTATAATATCAACTATAGAATAATAATTAATTTAAAAAAATTATATATTGATATTACAGTTGAATGTTTTCTTGCTTCATAAAATTATTAATTAGTATTATACTCAATTTAGGAGACAAGATTCAAATTATTTAGATTATTGGTTTACTGAATGAAAATGAAATTCTACTGTTAATTATTATTGAAGGTTTCTTTAAAATTTTCTGTTTTCCATTAAATCTCTATAGTCTTCAAGATAATTTAGTTTATTAAAAGTTAAATGTTCTCATACAAATTAAAATTAGATTATTTCAAATTTTCCTTATTTTTCTGTTATTTGATAGTTTTAATAACTCATAAGAATAATGTATTTATTTATAAAATGTTAATTATTGGCTTGCAATATTAGAACAAATTTGTAATACCGTATTTTACGGACTATAAGATGCACTTTTTTCTTCGAAAAAGTGCCTCCAAAATTCAGGTGCGTCTTATAGTCCGTAAAATACGGTAATCATAAATTATGTTGTATCTGTTAAAATTTATATATGTATATATAAATGTAAATTTTAACAGATACAACATAATTTATGATTATTACAAATTTACATTTACATTTTACTTATAACACGAGAAAATTGTTTACTCGAAAAATAACATCTTTACGTACGACAAATGTTCGAATAAATTTTCAAAATGTCTGCGTTACACACCGACATCTGTCGGTAGCTAAAATCATTATTACAACTTTAATAACTTTAAATTTATTTAATAAATAAATATATATATATATATATATCATAAAGTTTTTAATTTATATATTAAATAAATAATATAAATTTTGTAATATATTATTTACAGAACTGTTGGTTATATTCCAAGTAATTATGTTGAAGAAAAAGCTTCTTTAGGATTATGGCAATATGAGTAAGCAAAATTGTCAAATTAATTTTGTTTTGTTTCATTAACAATAAAAATAAATTTTTATTTTGAATAAATTATTAATGAGTTTTAGATTGTTTTAAAATAATCTGGGCATAAAATAATTTTTTTGATTAAGTAAAAAAAAAAATTATTTTATGCAACACTGCTTTATTATTTATTTAACACTGCTTTTCAGCTTCAGTTGAATCATTTCCAGTTCATCAGTTCATACAATTTAAATGGAACAGAATGCTGCTTTTAACTGATATAATAAGGAATAGAACAATCAGATATAAAAGTTTAAAAATTACTTTAAAAAGAAAAGAACATATAGAACTATAATAAAATGTATAAGAAAATATCTGTCAAATTAAAAACTAGAGTAATATTTGAATAACAATATATTATGACCTAAGGATAAAAGCTGCTTAATTTAAAAATGACTAAGTTATAAGCATTGTTATTAATACAAAAACCATTAGCATTTAATATTAATGGTTTTTGTATTATTATTATATTAAATTAATATTAGTTTTGTGTTTGAGCTTGAACACAACCTTTTTGAAGTCTCTTTTGTCTAGCAGAGGCTTCCAAGTGCTTTATAATTCTTTGCATTGTTGGGGTTTATAATTTTTAAGTGTTCTGATAATCTGTAAATATATATATCTGTTCTAACAGCTTTATATGGAATCCTGTTCTACATTTTTTAATCAGTTGCATCTCAACTACATTTGTACATCTCAACTACGTTTAATTTGTTGCATCTCAACTACATTTTTTTTGCCATGTGCAAATCATTAAGGAAGTAATTGCTTAATGGCAGCTTTTGGCAATGGATCTAAAATGACCTTTGACCCTCATGTCAATTGATTGACCTACATGTTGAGCCTATATAAAAGTAATCTACATTTAGCTTAGATAGCCTTATTGTGTATATCTGTGATTTGAGAGAGTATTTAGTTTATCCTTGTCTATTCTCAGGAGGCTTGACAGAAGGGTTTCTTTGAACACTTAAGTAATATCTTTGCTCTATATCTACTAGTGCTATTTTACTTTTTGCTACAACTACAGCTTTTTTGTTTTCTTTCTTAACAGATTTTCTTTCTTACAGATGCTTTAATAAGGTAATTTCTGACCTTCACAGGAACTTCATGATTGTAGACAATTTTTTTAATTAGATCACTTTCTGAATTTTTATCAATTATTTTTGACAAAAAGATTAACAAAGTCTTTCTTATGAACATTTTTTGTATTTCCTTATGTAATGATTACAAAAATCTCAGATCTGTTCTGAAGAATGTGTTTATAAAGGCTCTTGTCAAAGAAGAAAAGCAGCATTTATAGAACAAAAGCAAAACTTTTGCAAGCTAAGGAAGAAGTATGCCTACATGCTATAATAAGCTTTGATTTTCTATTTTTTTTCTTTTTATTAAATAAAAGAAAATAAAATTATTTTATTTGTACTAAAGTCATTTACAACAAATAATCATATATTTAGTGAAATAATCATTATGTAATTTAGTTTTGTGTGTATATAACAATGAAAGTTTGACATAGGCACATGATAATAAACTGCTGGGTTTTTATCATGCTATCTTTTAGTTAAATAAAAGTTAATTATGAATGAATTTGCATCAAAGTAAACATAGGTTCTCTTGTTTACATATGATGGTGTAAAAATCACCAGCTTGATTTTAATTTTCATTTACTTATAATTGTGATATTAAATAGCTTTCTTCAATTTTATAACAGAAGGAATTTATAATTTCAGATGGTATGCTGGAGATATGTCTCGACAAAAATGCGAAATTGTACTTAGAACAGAAAATAAAGAAGGAACATTTGTTGTTCGTAATTCTTCTACAAAAGGAATGTTTACACTATCATTGTTTACTAAAAAGTAATTTCTTAATATTGTTTAATTATTGAATATAATTCTTTATTAATAATAATCTGTTTTTGTTTTTATTTTTATTTTTCTTAATTTTTATCTTAGTAGAAGTAATAGAATTTTAAGTGTAGATTTTTATCATTTGCATATTCTCTATAGGAAACAACTGTCTAGTCTAAAGAATGAAATTTATTTTAATTTAAAAAAGAAATATAAAATAACTTTAGATTTACTATTATATCTTATTTTGTCTTGCATGTCATACATGTCACTGAAAAATATTGATCCAGTAGAATTGCATATTGTTGTATGAAACATATAACAGTGATAGTACATTTAGTTATAAATACATGAAAAAAATTATAGAAAGGCTCTGCTGAGTGAAGCATTTTTCATTGGATTTCTATTTCAGTAACAAATTGTATTACATGATAAATTTTGAAAAACTGAAAAACTCACCAAAAGTAACATTTTAGTTTCAGTTCTTTTGTTAGTATACTGAATATTTTGTTTATAACCTTTTGTTCTAAAATGCAATTATCAGTGTTGTTACTAATTTATTATTTGTGTGATTTAAATATTTTAGTAGTTTTATATGCACTAAACTCTAAATTTTATATTGGATGTTGTCAATTATAAATTAATTTTAAAGAAATTCATTATACATAAATTTTATTATATAATTAAGTATTTATTTTTATTTTAAAGTCCTCATCCTCAAGTCAAACATTATCATATTCGAACAAATGCCAAAATGGAATATTATTTATCTGAAAAACATATCTTCTCAAATATTCAAGATCTTATATATTATCATAAACATAATAGCGGTGGATTAGCAACAAGACTCAAACAACCACCTAGTAGCCAAACAAGAACTGCTCCAACTACAGCAGGGTTAAGTCACGGTATGCAAATATTGAATTCAAAATGATTTTATATTTTCAGTTTTTTTTATAAATTGAGATTAATTTTAATCATGAAAAATCTTTAAAACTTGGTACCATATTTAATGAAAAATAAAAGTACTGCTAAATAAGGCAACTAAAAACTATTTATTTTTATTTATCATTAATCTTAATTAGTTAAAACTTTATTGTTTTTGTTAATTTTAAATTAATAATACAGATTTTTGAATTTATTAATGGATTGTAAAAATCTAAAATATGCAAACTACATAAAAGGGCATATTAATTAGATATTAATTAAACATCAAAAAACAAAATTATCAAAAATTATATCTGTTACAGTAAAAACTCGTTTTTAGTGAAAATGCGTTTTAACTAGTTGAAACTAGTTTTTACTGGATCTCATTGTTATAACCCGTTTTGTCTAGTTAAAACTAGAATTTACTGCTGTACATGTTTTGATTTTAGATAAAACTAAAATCAAACATTAACTTTTTAACTTTTAACATTAGTTAAAACTAATTTTAGCTACATAAATGTTTGGGGGAAATAAATAAAGTGATGATTGGGATTAAAACATTTGTATTATTTAATACATATTTATTGAAAATATTGGTCACACATCTGTGTTATTAACATTAATTAACCCTTTGTCCCTGAAGGCACTGATTGATCGGTACCCTGGCTTTTTAAGCAAAACTTTGAGGGTACCGATTCATCGTTACTTTTGGTAAATATTGATTTTTGTAAAATTTATTAACAACAGATATAATCTCGTTCAGTATGAAGTGAATAAAGTATAATAATTCATTATATTAGTTGATAGCAGTATAAAATTTTGATTTCAAACAAGTGTTTGTTATAATGTGCGATAATTTCACAACGAATAAACATACATGCATAAGTGTTATATCGAATTGTACAAAAAAATATTCTACCTCTTTCTGGCTCAGTGCCAGCAAACAACTATGTAACTAGACAATGTTAATTTTCACAAAATGTTACAAATTATCAAGTTTATGTCAGTTCTGATATATATTATTTTTCTTCTTATAAATTTTTCTAATAAAATGTATTGAAAAGTATTATATTTAAAACTAAAGATGTTAATAAATGTAAGTGATTTTTTTCATATAGATATAATGATAATTTGATTTTTGGTGAACTTTTAAAATAATATCTGACTGACCTATATTGCCTTAGGAGGGATTGCAAAATAAACGTAAACAAGATGTCGGGGGGAAAAGGGTTAAAGCGATACAAAATTCATCATACACTATAGGAACGTGTTAGCTGAATGACCTTGGTCGAAACAGTTTTTACTAAGCCATTTTGTTAAAACTCGTTTTGTCTAGTTAAAACTAGTTTTAACTCAAATTCATTTTTGACTAGCAGTAAATTCTAGTTTTAAGAATGACATCCAGTAAAAACTAGTTTCAACTAGTTAAATCGCGTTTTCACTAAAAACTGGTTTTTACTGTAACATATCTACTAAACCTTTCTGAAAGATGGTTTAAAAGCCTTACAGTTATGTCAGTGTCTAAAATCACTGACAATTTCTGCCTAAGTTAATGTAAATTTAACATTGCAAATGTATATTCTATTTTGTATAGTTAACATTTGATTTTTAAATTTTATTGTAATGTTTCTAAATTATGTTCCTTTCTTTACCTGAAGATGACATTGATAAAATATTGAAAGAGCCTGCCATGATTTTATAATAAAAATTGTTTAATGCCAATAGACAGTGGTTATCTTGTTCTTTAATTTGATAATATTTTGGCATGGTGAATGGTGAATCTAATCATTTTTATACAGTTTCTGGATTAGATTTGTTTTAATTGATCAGAATATTATGAGGTTTACTCAAATGTCATATATCTAAATATTGGTGCATTTTTCATAGAAGGTGATGGATTATTGTCTTTATATTATGATTTTAAATAAGAAACCTTACAACAAATTAAATAATAACATTTTTTAATGTGTTGTATACTATTATTTAATTTCTAAAGAACATGCATAAATCTATGTAGGAATATAGAAATTTTAATATGATTTTTCTTTTGGAAAAGAGAGATTTTTTGGCATGATTAAATGTGAAGATTTTAAAGCATTGCAAATTTTCAATTAAAATTAAACATTATTTTGTTTGGAAGTTCAGAATTTTGTATATAATGTAGAAGTTTACAGTTAAATTAAGTTGGAATATCATCATCTAATTATTTAAAACAGGTTTTTTATATATTTTTAGATAAATGGGAAATTGATCCTTCTGAATTAACTTTATTGGAAGAATTAGGAAGTGGTCAGTTCGGAGTAAGTATAAAATATAGATCAGAAATTAGAGCATTAAATATGAATTAATATTGAAATTTTATTAAAAATTTATGTATGAATTGATTTTCTTTATTAATAATAATAATAAAATTATCATCATATAGTATGATGAAATATATCATAAAAAATCTGGTTAATACTAATATTATTGGGCTGCAATTTGAAAAATTGTAAACTTTTAAATTCCCACTGTCATTCATCTGTCTGTCTGTTCTGTCTTTCCTTAATCTCGAGAATGGAGTTAGATAGATAAATCTGAGAAAGATTTGGAAACCTCGGGGACAGGAGGGCCTGATTAACTATATAAGAACTTCTTCTATAATGAACTTCGGAAGTCACGTTATTTCGATTCAAAAATTTTCCCCTGTAAGGTGTTAGGTAGATGACTAGCACGACTCTATTGTTAAAGGAAAAGTGTGATGTATGGGGGAAGACACTACTAATTTGAGGTGGAGATATATTTTAAGTTAATTAAATAAAAAATATGATAAAAAATTGTAGCCTGGCATTGTGACAATGTCACAATAAATAATTCCTCATTTTATTTATAAATCTTTTCTAACAGATATTTTTCTAAATAATCTGTAAATGCAAATATATTTAAAGATTTTATAGAAAAATACTTTAAAAACTTCAAAATTTAAGAAACTAATATTACTATTTTTAAAATTTTTCAGATTTAAAATTTCTGAAATAATTAAATTGTTTGTTAGTTTTTAATATTACTTCCTCAAAATACAACAAAATTGCACATCACAAAATATGGATATTTAACTTGAAAGAAAAGTTGTTCCTTAAATTTATGGCTTAAAATTATGTTTAAAGAAAATGAAATAAATCTACCTCAAAATGAATTACACAAATAGGTAATAAAATATAGTAAACAAAGAAACTGAATAAAAATAAAAATTAATAATATGTAAATAAATGAAATTAATGTAAGTTGAAGTAAAATTAGAAAAGTTTTTATTATTTAATTTTTAGGTTATTTTTGGAATGATTTTAACATTTTTGTTTATGAATTATTAGATTGCAGTCATTACATCAATGAAATATTACAAATATTAATTATAATGAATTTTTACGATAAAAAAATAAAATCAAATACTGCATGCTATTATGTTATTTCTAATATATAGAACGTAATATTACAAATTTTAATAATACAGCAATTGAACTAAAAAGAAAGGCGATCACAAGCACAGATGAATTCAACGTTCGTTCCACATATGTCCAGTCTGAAAGGTGGTGACCTTCCTCTCTTCTATTCCCTGACCAAGCTCTCCCTTCCCCTTCGTGACCCCTCAGTTCTCTGAATTCTTGACAATCGCAGATGTGGAGTTAATGGGGAAGGGTGCTAATGAGTAGCAGATTTTAAACTCTGCTTACATAGAACTATATATTTACAGCTACAGACATCAAAACAAAATGAGAAATTTAAATGTTCTAATAGTTTATTTACATATATTTAATATGATAAACTTGTCAAATAAGCTTCAATTGCCACTGTCTATCCATGGATAATAAAGACAAACTGGAGACGATAAAATGCCTTTATTTAAAATTATTTTTTTTATAAGTTATCAAAATGCATTTTGGCTTTATTTACTTTAAACCCTCTTCAGTTCTAAAATAATATACAAATTAATTTAGTACGATTAAGGTGACATTTTTAAACAAAGTATAAACAATACTTACAAAAAGTTTATAATAATAGTCTTAGAGAGAAAAAACTTCTCTGACATTACAACAATACCAGTACACTCAGTACTGTATATATGGTAAGAGGAAAGAATACAATAATCTAAAAAAATTTTTACAATAAATTACAAATATACATTAAATGTTTTTAAGAATTTTATAAATATACTCACTAATTATATAATACTTATTTTTTTAAGTTAAAACCTTTACAGAACTTTAGGCAAAAACCAATTACACTATGATGCAGATATCACATATTTATTGCAGATGTGATATATTTATGATATCATTCCAACAGTCATCTAATTTACATTCCATATTTTGATTAACTAAATTTTTGTTTTTTACAATCATATAATGTTCTTTAATTCTTCTTTTAATAATGTTTTTTAATTTATACACTATTTTAATATTAGTGTTATCAATATTACATTTATTATTTTCAATATGTTCATACCAAGAAGAATCTTTATATTTCAGCTTAATGGGGTCTTCATGTTCTTTAATACGAGTTTTTAATTTTCTTTTTTTTTTTTACCTACATAACATTTTTTTATTATTATTCTTATGACATGTACATCCAAATTTATATATTATACTGGCCATTTCTAATTTTTCTATATTATTTTTATCCTCATAACTAAATTACATATTTGGTAAGTTTGTCATATTAAGTATATATAAATTAAGTTTCATTACATTTAGTAGCCACCCTATAAAATATAAGGCAATTTTTATTACTTGTTTTATTTATTTATTTTTAAGAAATTAAATATTTTCATAAAGATTTAAATTTCTCATTTTGTTTTGATGTCTGTAATAATGGTATTTTTGCTTGGGAAACATAAACTTTCAAATTTTTACTTAAAAAGTTCAATACAATTTGAGATAATATACTAAATATAATCAGATTTATTTAAGATAATACTCAGTTTTTATCCCTGAGTGCTGAAACACTTATACAGAAATTTACATTACAAATTGTGGATACATTTGTAAATGAAGTATTTATATAAAACTTAAGAGATTTTTTTTAATAAATGCAAAAAAAACCACATGAAAAGATTTCAATTTCTGATTTTTATATTGATAGTTGAAGTTGTAAAGGTAATTTATGGATTGACATGTATTTTAGAGCTACTAGAATATTATTAGTTATTCAACATATTCAATCTAGTCTCAATAGCATTCCTCAATTTGTAACATAATTTATTACAATATTTAGTAATGGCCATCTTAATTACAGAGCTTAATTCATTGAATGTTTTTAATGTAATTAAAGTGAAAATAATTACTTATATCATTATTAAAATAGAAAAATTGTTTTAATATTTTTGAAATGTTAAATTGAAAATGCAATGGCTGGATGTAGAACTAAAATTAGCATGCAAGTCAGAATAAGAATTACTAGAAAGTTACTGAATAACTAAAGAGCACATTCATGATATTTTAATTATTTAGAATGAAACCTGTTTTTAAACAGTAATAAAAAATGAAGTAAAAATGTTAAAAATGGAATAAAGTTAGAAGTGGAAATGTACATTTAACAAGATTTGAAAAATGTCTACTCCCCATAAGGACCCTCTTTCCCTGATGGTAGATTATACTGGTAAATTGAAAGACCAAACTGTCAACTTTTTAAACATTTGTTTTTATTTCATCTTCTATGCATTTTATTTTTAATGTAAAAATATATTTTTTTAAATTTTTTAAAAATTCTTTTTAAGATATGTTGAATACTCTAGATAAAATTAGAATTAAATTGCATTGTTGTTCAAGGTAATTTTTGGAAGTGTTGAGAGAATTTCAAATTTTTCATATAGGGAGGGAAACAACAAGAAAGTGTTATAGCTACTTTTGATAAATAGTTAAAACTGTCTTGAATAACTTGTTTATGAAAGGCAAACATTTTATGATGAGAGGAAATGATTCTTGCATATTTGAAAAAAAGATAAGGATCAAAACCCAAACATGAGAAACCAGCATGAAAATTTTCTGAAAATGTATAAAAAGTAATAAATAAAAAAAAAACCCCAAAAGAACTTCAATTATTGATGACATACAAAACCTATGAACATTAAGTAGATATTAAAAGATTAAATTAGTTACATGATGTTTTGGCCAAGTTGTTAGATTATTTGTTTTTATTTCATCTTCTATGCATTTTATTTTTAATGTAAAAATATATTTTTTTAAATTTTTTAAAAATTCTTTTTAAGATATGTTGAATACTCTAGATAAAATTAGAATTTAAGACTTCTAAATGTAACTTATCATTTAAAAATTAACACACAACATTTATTTATTCAGAGATACAGATATCAATATTTTATCCTCAGGTTAGAACTTTATTTTCAAAAGCATGTAGTTCCATTAATATTATTAGAATAGAAATCAGTTAAGATGAAAGATATCAAAGAATTATTAATATAATGGGCCAGAGGGTTATTGCAAGGAGACCCTTGGTCTCCTTATCTGTTCAATTTTTTTACGTTTGACTTAAATAATTGTTTTAAGAACGAAGATGATGGGTTTATAATAGAAGAACAAGTTGTTCATTCGCTATCCTACGCGGACGATATAGTAATCATTGCTCCAACTGCCGCGGCCTTGCGGAGGAAAATTCAACTAGTGACGAATTATTTAGATGGATTGGAATTAAAAATAAACCCAAAAAATCCAAAGTCATGATATTCAGGAATGGAGCTAACCTACCAAAGAAGCATATGTCTTTTTTTATTAACAACGAAGAACTGGAAATAGTCCAGGAAATAAAATTTTTAGGTATCATTTTGACACCCAATTTATCCTTTGATAAACAGTACAAAAAAGCCACCGCCAAAGCAAATACTTTAATAAATAACATGGTTAGATTGTTTTTCAGGGCAAAGATAAAGAACATTCAAGTTCATTTCCGGCTGTTTAACTCTATAATAATGAATTCCATTGGCTATGCGGCCCCAATTTGGAGCCTTACGAATTTTCAAAAATTAGATGTGATCCAAAATAGGTTTATACGCAAGATTTTCTTGCTGGATTATAACACACCAGGTAGCGCGTTAAGACTGGAATTAAGCAGGTTTAAATTAAGTGCTACTTTAATAAGAAGATACATGAAATTTTTATTTAAAATAAGAGACGCTCGAAATCTTTCAACTGTGTTATTATACCAATTGTATCGAAAATCTTCGATTAAAGCACAAAGCAAAAACTGGGTATCACAAATTGCACAAATTTTAAAGCGCTATGGATATTCTATTAAAATATTCTTAGATTTACCTGAAATAAGTGAACAACATTTTCAAATGTTGATACAAAATGTGCTCGAAATTTCTTTATCACAAGACATAGAAGACATATTCACAAGAAAGAAAACTGATTGGTATGGCATCATTCTTGAATATCCATTTATTAATAACTACATGTTAACTAACCTGGCGTTTAATGTTAAAAGATTTTTCATACAACTTAGAATAAACAAAGAATTAATATTAATTAATAACAATTTCATTGAATTTTCTAAGAGTATCTGCCCAAGATGCCAAAAAATAATTTCAAAATTTCACATGTTTTGTGGCTGTAAAGATGCAAAGGAACTAGCACACAATCTTGACTTGCATATGTTAACAAGGTGCACTGATGAAAGAGCAATGTATGAAGTATTCCATACAGCCAAGATAAACATAATTTATAGATTATATAAATACGCCCACAAATTTTTAATGTAACAAATTCAGTGAATACATAAGTATTGTAAATTAATGGTAGCGTATGTTATAGAATCATGTGTATGAAGAAAGTTACAAGTTGCAGTACAGGTTGAAATAACTTTAAATTGATGTTATTAAAATACTTATAATTGGTAATTAAATGTGGAATATAATGCTTGGTTCAACTTGTGTTGCCAGCGTATTTTTAATATTAATAACAAGTGATTGTTGTCAAAAACATCCTTTGTAACTGGCTACTGCCTTATTACGAATAAATTTTGAATTGAATTGAATTATTAATATAATGAAAGTAAAAAGTATTCAATATAAATAAATAAGTGCATTTTGAAATAATTTTTTTACTTATTATCATGTATATTATATTCTTAAATCTGAAACTGCAGTGCTTGGATTAACTATGTATTCTAGAACTGTTTGAATTTTAAGATTTAATATTACATATAAAGTTTGAAATATTTATTATAAATATATTCAGTCTCTTTAAAGTTTTTTTCTATTTATTTATGAAGTTAAATTTATTTTATGGCTCTATTATTTATTAGACAAATTTGAGATTAAAATAATTTTCTTATATGTAAATAAATATTTATAAATGTAGGTTGTTAGAAAAGGAAAATGGAGAGGTAGCACTGATGTTGCAGTTAAACTTATGAAAGAAGGTACAATGTCAGAAGATGATTTTATTGATGAAGCAAAAGTAATGACGTAAGTAGTTTATGCATTGTATGAACTTCAATTAACTTACATTTAGATTGATTCATACATCTATTTAATGACATGTAAAAACATGAAAATTGAATTGTTTTAGAATTTAGCTATTCAAACATGCCACTGATCCTGTTACCGGTGTGTGTCTTCTAATAAACAGACCATTACGAACATTTTCGAATTCTCAGGTTCTTCTTCAAGTAACTAATAACTCCTGAACAAATGCAATTCAAATTAAATTCAATTGGAACACCAGTCAGAACTCTCTGACTGGTGTTCCAATTGAATTCATTCAGGAGTTATTAGTTACCTGAAGAAGAACCTGAGAGTTCGAAAATGTTTGTAACGGTCTGTTTATTAGAAGATGCACATTGGTAACAGGCTCAGTGGTATGTTTGTTTACTTTACTCGTGTAGTATCACTGTTGTTTAATTTAGCTATTCTGCAAAGATTGTCATAATGAATTCAATTTTTTTTAATTGAAATGCATTATTGAAGTATATGCTTGCATATTATTTGTTATATATAAAGTATTGTGATCAATATGTATTTTCTCTTTGTATCAGTATAATATACGTGGTACGATCCAAAAGTTTGAGGAATGCAGTAATCTACGACAACAAAAGCATGTATTTGAAGTTACAGCATATGAAATAAATTCTACCAAACCACCTCTACAGTGTTCAGGTTAATTTCACCCATGTCATGTGATTAAACCGCGAGCGCTGCTGTTTTTTTCTGGAGATAGTTACCTTTGTCCTGCGACGTAATCAAAGTGGATTTTCAAGAACAACTTCCAACATTTCGACTTCACCATGACCTTTCACCGTAGAATCACCGTACACCTTTCTTAGCAATTTTAAAATCTCCGTAGGTGTTTTACCTAAACGCTGACAAAATTTAATGTTGGAGGTTGTTCTTGAAACTCCACTTTGATTACGTCGCAGGACAAAGGTAACTATCTCCGGAAAAAAACAGCAGCGCTTGTGGTTTAATCACATGACATGGGTGAAATTAACCTGAACACGTAGAGGTGGTTTGGTAGAATCTATTTCATACGCTGTAACTTCAAATACATGCTTTTGTTGTCGTAGATTACTGCATTCCCCGAACTTTTGGATCATACCATGTATAAGATGCAAGCATAATACAGAATGCATTCTGGAAAATTAGTATACTGATTGAATCTGCACTAATCATGGAACATATTTAATAGAGAAAACAATGATTCATGTAAGAAGGAATTTTTTTCACTCAAAAATAATTAAAAATGACTTAATAATAGATCATAGAATCTATAAAAAAAATATACATGAAAATGAAAGAAAATTTAGATTTAATGACACCTTTTTATTAATTTATTTTGCAACTCAATTTTTAACGTTTTTTAAAAGAGGGGGAAAAATGTTTAATGTTGTTTGGACCCAACTCTCCTTCCATTTTTGCATGATACTTTTGAAAGTACCAAAATGTGTTTAATAGTTTTTTGCATTAATGCTATGTAATTCATTTGGATCTTATTCAGAATTATTTCAGAAGTAGATCTTTTAAAAAATGCATGAAAGAGTCCAAATTACATAGCACAAAAAGCTAACAGGATAGGTGAGTAGTTTGACTATGCTAGGCATTTTGTCAATTTTCCTGAATCTAAATAAGCAGCATTGCTATCAGCAGTGTATAACACAGTATTTTTATGATTTAAAATCTTTAATCATTAAATAGGTACTTACATGTTACATGCAGTTAAAAATTATTTTTGTATTTTTCTTTCTTGTGTAACTTTTTATTAAAATAAATTTATAAGTTAATAGAACATCTAAAATGGTGTTCATCTATTTTTTATCATTATTTACCTTTATACCAGTATTTATTAAAATTTATTTTTGAAACTATTATTAGAAATTCTCTTATACATATTAGGCTGGTATGACTGCACTATAATGAATTATTGCACATTAATTGAATCCTGTACTAAATGAAGTTGCTCTAAGCAAGGCATTTTTGCATACTTTATGATTTCTTCCTTCTAACTTGTATCAAACTAATCATTGTTTTCCATGTTGTTTATATTTATTAATCAATTTATGTTCTTAGTATGAAATCTTTGTACCAGAACTCATAATACTAAACGATCAATTTACTATTCAGCTTCTTAAATTATTGAGAACTTAAAATATTAACTAAAACCACTATCTCATTCTTTTGGCTTCTGTAATATATAACAAAAATAAAGAATGTCGTTTTTATTATATTTGTATTTTTTGTCTATTATTTATTTTCTATTATTTGAGTTAGTACTAAAAGATAAGACTCATCTGTATTTGTTTTAATGAATTATAGATGTGTATTAAAAACACATTTCATTGTAGTTTAGTACACTGTTGTGATTGTTATTCAAAATATTTCAGAAATTATTGTTTTAATAAATTGTATTTTTTATATATATTTAATTCAAGTAGCCAATTTCAAGATGAATATTAGTGTAATGAATCAATGTTTAGAATTTATTTGTATGATGCAAATATTTACATAAATTTTAGAAACTTTTTAAATTTTTTTTTAAAACTATATAATTTAAGATAAAATTTTCATTAATAGTCTATTGCAAAACAAGTTTATTAGTAAACAAAGATTATTATTTACTTGTATGAACTACAGTAAATTTTTAATTAATGAAAAACTATTTGCAAGAATTTCTTTTCTGATAGATTCTATAACTATAAGTATGATGTATTTAAATTAAAATTAATCAATCAATGAAGTAGTAGTAATTTTCATATAGTCAGAAAAATATGAAAATATCCAAATAAATATTTTTTGTTTACTTTTAAATTTGAGAAAAAACTTATAGTAATAATTATACATAAATTTTTTTAAAGGAAACTTCAACATCCTAATTTGGTACAATTATATGGCGTTTGCAGCAAGCATAGACCAATATTTATTGTTACAGAATATATGAAGCATGGTAAGTTGTGTAAATATTATTTAATAATCGCAAATATTGTAAAAACTTTAAATTACATTGTAAAAATAAATTACATATAAATTATAAATGATTTTATGCTTTGTTTTATATATGTTATATTGCACTTTATTTCCAAACTGAAAAAAAATACAATAAAATAAAAAAATTTTAATTTATCAATTACATGTTAAAAAAATTAACTCAGTCAGATGGTTGCATAATAATTATAAGTAATATTTTTAATAAAATTAAAAATTAATTATTATATAAATATATAAAAAATTTGTAAAGTTTGCATTACATTTAACTGTTTTCAAATATTTTTATTATAGTATATTGACTATTTTAAAAAATTTATTTGGATTTCATTTTTCAGGATCATTATTGAATTATCTTCGAAAATGTGAAGCTAGATTATGTCAAAAACCAGCAGTTTTATTAGATATGTGCATTCAAGTCTGCAGTGGAATGGCATATTTAGAACTATATAATTATATACATAGAGATTTAGCTGCTCGTAATTGTTTAGTTGGAGAAGGAAATGTAGTAAAAGTGGCAGATTTTGGTTTGGCCAGGTATGTAAATATTTTCACTTTTAGACAGTTTTTAAATTAAATAAAATATTTTTGGGATGGAAGTTTGTCTCTAATTAGTGCAATTTTATTATTTTTAATTGAAAATTTCTTTCGTATTATTTATGTATTATTGTATCATTGTGTAAGATTATTGAAAAAGGCACTATTTATGTAATTCAGAATATCCATGCAATTAATAGTCATTACTTTTTTGCATTACTTTATATTACATTACTTATGCATATTTTTTTTACTTGTTTAATATAAGCCATATTCCAATTTACATAATAAATCAAACAGTTGAAAATTATGGATTATTTTAACACTATAATAAATATAATGATTATAATTAAATTAATCAATTAAAAAAAATTTAAAATAGGGTTTAGGCTAAGAAGTTCATTATCAGAACTTCATTTTTATTTTTATCTTCAGACATAATTTTGAATTATAATACATCACTACTAGTTTATTTATTTCTCCCCGAGGACATTTCCATTTATAGGCTCTCCATTACATTCAATATACTTCAATTTATCTTCTTGATATGTGTATATACTTTCATACATTCAGAATTGGATACATATAACAATCAACCAAAAATATATGCTATTTTTATGCTATATTCAATTTACTTATTAAATAATTTTGCATGTAAAGTTGGTGAATGATGATTAGAATTAACTTAATAAATAATTTATAAATATACATGTATATTTACTTATCATACTATGTAAAGGTTGAAGCTAGCTGAGTACACTAATGGTCCTTGAAGAGAACTATATCTAACTAACAAGATAAATCAATGAGTTTGGTTGCATTCAGGAGTGATATTTAGCGAGTATGTACAGTACTAACACGGTTATACTAATTATAAATTGTAGAAATATTTCTATACTGATAGACATTAATTATGACTATAACACTTAACAATGTTAATTGACATAAGAAATTACATGAAAATGCAGTTCTTTTTGTCAAAGTGTGGTTCATACAAAGGCATCATTCAAAAAAATATCTCACTAGCAATCCCCAAAATGCATAAATGATTTTGAAATTATTACAGTGATGTGTATGAGTGCTTACATCAACTAGATGACATGTACACAGTTATAAATAAGATAAATTTTCTAACTTGCTTCTACATATGTTTTTTTTTTTTTAATTACTTGCATTATACATGAATTAATATAAGCATATCTTGGTTGTTAAATATTTTGCATATCATCACTTATTGCAATTATAATTTCAATTTTTTTGTATCTGAGGGTAAGGATTGGAAATGTGCTCTGGTTATATTAACTGGAAATATAACTTTCCAACTGACAAAAAGTTATGAATTTAGGTCTTGTCTTAGTTCAGTCATTTTTTCCAAGCATTTCTTAAATTAATTTATTCATTAATTTAATTCTTTGCAAGTTAATTTATTGCAAGTTAACTACTATTTATCTTTGGTACCAAATTATTAAATGAATAAATTGAATTAAGCACAAAAATATTCTGTAATGTCTGGTTTTTTAGTTGGTTGCTACAAATACCGTTTCTCAAAAAGATTTTTACATTAAAAATCAATAGTTGAACATAATTAATAAAGTTTAGAAGTTTCCAATGAACTCCATATGAGTGACTTAACTAATGTTATAACAACTATAAAAAGCTAAATATATCATAATCTCTGATTCTTTGAGCTTAAATAGCATTTTATGATTACTGTAGTCAATGATGCTGTGTGTTAGGAAATGTATTCTTCCTAATGTGATTGAATTACATGTTTAAATTTGAGAGAAGTTGCAGTGAAAGATTGACTTATGTATTTATTTATAAAAATTTAAGTCTACTTATATTGCATTAATTTTATAACCTATAAAAATTAGTTTATTTATAGTATTGATTATTGTTAAAATTGTTCTTACTTCTCCTCTTGTTTTATGTGCAAGTTGCATGTCAGCATGTAATGCATAAAACAAAATTCCGTGTAAATTTGTACTCTATCCTAAGTAGTCTCAGATGACTGACTAGACACTTATGCAACCATTTACAATTATCAGAAAAACATTAAAACATTTAAAACGTTTTACATAGGATTCATTAGTAAACAATTAAGTTTAATACTTCTGAATATTTAGAGCAAAATTTTATTGTACTATATTGAATACACTTCTTGAGAAAAGTACATGCAAACCAGTGTATTTACTGCAGTAAATAGCATTCAGTAGTTCTATGCTCAAAATGTCAAGCTGGAGAATCATGATTACTTGAAGTAAGAGTCAGATTCAATGGTACTAGGAATTGGTTAACTGTTTGCCATCTTCAAAAACAAAAATCCACATAATAATCTAGTGAAAAAAAAACCATTCTGTAATATAAGCAGAGTATTTAAGATTACTCTGTTTATATTGAATAAACATAATCTATGTTTAATTCAGCTTATTATATATAATCAATTAATATTCGTATTTAAGAAAATATCCATTACGTACAGGGAGATGAAAAAGTAGATACACTGGTTGTGAATCAGAGAAATACACATTTGGTGTTCATTATTATTATTATTATTTTTTTTTAATCTTTTATTATTTAACCATATTCCTTATTTGTGATTTAATTTATGCATAAAAATAAATGTTTTTCCTTGCATGTTTTTTCTATAATAGCAAATTTATACCTACTTTTGCACTCCCCTGTAGATTGAATTAAATTTTGAATTTATTTTAATTTTTGGAAGTAATGAAACATCTTAATAAATTTTTATTAAAATTCAACAAAAAAATGTAATTGAAATACAAATAGAATATTTCAATAAAAGTGTTTCATAAATTTGACAATAACTAATAATTAATTTTATGTAAATATTTCATCAGGATAAACCAATTATATTAAAATTAATTGACTTTATTAATTTCAATTATCATCTTTATAATAGTTTACTTATTTGCAAATATTTGTAACACTATATATTTTAATATTTATATTATTACTTCAGATATGTTATAGATGATGAATATACAAGTTCTGGAGGCACCAAATTTCCAATCAAATGGGCTCCACCTGAAGTATTAGGATATACAAGGTTCAGCAGTAAATCAGATGTATGGGCATATGGTAAGTTTTTTTGATCATGTATGTGTTTAATATATAATGTTTATTAAGAAAAGTATAAACCATAGTATACAAACTATGTTTTTTCGAAAAAATAAACATTTTATGAGGAAAATATATTTACTGCTACTTGGTCTTTTTGTGGAATTCATAAATTTATTTTGCAGTAACGTTAGTAGGTATAAAAATATGAAAAAATGAAGTGGTATATGAAAAACATGAAAAAACTGAAGCATTTATTTAAGTTAGATTTAATATTGAAATATAGACTTTGTGTAATTCATTACATTATGGTACTTATAATTCATAATTCTGTTAAAAAATATCATCTACATTCGATGCACTTTTCTGTTGTACTGCAGATCATACCATTCAACATATTGGTTGTTGCTTGATGTTACAAATTGTGCTGTATTTTAGTGTATGTTGTAGTTTTTCTGTAATATATCAGTTCAGCAGCTACAGTGCACTTAGTATTGGCTTATTGCAGATTTTACAGGACATGACAATATCAGTGTTGATAGTTGAGTTTAACAACATTTTTTACTGTTTGTTAAATTATTAGTCAAAAATACATAATCTGATATTTTGTTCTTGAATTTTCATTAAATTTAAGCCAAGTATGTTATTAATGATGTAATTAGTAAAAAAAATAATTGTATTCTCTCATAATAATCAAGGCATATTTAACCTTTCCTGTTGAACTAGTTCAATGTCATGTGTTTTCATCAGTATTATTTATCATATTTACTACTTGTTAATTCTGAATTGCTTAGACGTAGAAATTTGTGCTCACTAAATTAAAATCTCTAAATTATTTATAAACTAGGACAGGTAAAATATTAAAAGAGAACTGTTTTAATTGTATAAAATAATACTTTGTATGTAAAAGTAACTAGTATGAGAAATTGAGATATGTAATCCATTCACCCCTGCATTAAATTGCAAATTTATGCTGTCTTCCCCATTACATCATCGACTGCTGTAAATAATCGGGCTATAAACGATTAAAGATTATAAATAAATTTGGCACTATAGCCCAATTATTTATGGCAGTTGATGATGTAATGGATTAATATTATCGGGTTTGATGAGGGTTTAGCTGTCTCTCCCAATCCCAATTTTTGTTTAAGTTACTTGAGAAGGAGAAGAATATAATTCATGTAATTTGTGTAAGTTACATCTTAAAAATAAATTGTTTAGAGGAGAAATGAGCATTCTGTGATTTGTAATTCAAATATTTGAATGACTTAAGAATGACTTAAATTTTTAGAAAGTTGTATTAATGTTTCATAAATGAGAAATTATTGGACTTTATAAATGAAGGATGTAAAGTATAAAGTACTGTATTTACTCGCATGCAGGATGAGGTGTGACTTTAAAGATCAAAATAAAGAAAATTAGATTTATTAATTCAATTCTAATTTTATTTCATTTAATCACAAGTAAAATATCAAATGAATGTAAATGCACACATTGTCCCACAAAAATTACTGGCATTTTAAACTTTAAGGAAAAATCTTGTAAAATCGACAACATAATCTATTCATGCAAAGCTGTACAATCAGGAACCTTTATTTTTGCCAATTCTTAACAGTCGAATCCACTCTCCATCAATTACACTTATGAGTTTCTCTGAATTCTGATTTCCAAATAATCATCTGTTTTCATGTGGGAATGGATTAATAAAACTTATGTCGGGCTCCTGTGTGATTTTGGAATTTAAATCTGGAATTCAATTCAAAAGCTTTGCATTTCTTATTGCTATTCATCTTTACTCCTGACAATATATAAGAACAATTCAAACGACTAAAATACTTTGATACTTATAAAATACTTTAAAATACCAGATAAAATACTTTGTTTTTAAATACAAGAGGTAAAAAATGCAAATACACGGTTCACAAAAATTATTTGCAAAAACGCAAAGAATCTTTTGTTTGTATGTATAGGACAACCTAGGAATTTGAAGCTGTGATAACTGAATAAAAACCTTGTCTTATATGCGAGTAAATACAGTATTTCAAAGACGATGTAAAGATCAATAATTATAATAAACCAATAATCATTGCCATTCAGGAATTTTTGAATTATAAAAATTGAATTTTGAAATATTTTATAAATCTACATTAAAATAATTTAAAAAAAACACTATTTATAAGATTGCCAGTAATAAAGATAAATTGTGTTTAGAAAAATCATAGAGTATTAAATAAGAAACAATTTTAATATGATGATCCTTAAAAGTAAAGAAAATAATTTTTGGTTAATGTTACCTTAGGTAGCCAAGATGGCAGACCTTCCGGTAATCTCGATCCAAGTTACTTAGTGACGTCAAGATGGTGGCCATCTTGACTGCGATTTATGATGGAGCAACTATGCATATGATATGCTCTGTGATTTATTAAATACTAAATCCCGATTTTAGAATTTAAGGATTTTGTTAAAATAATTACTATTTCGAAATATTAAAAAAATAAATTAAAAAAATAAACAATAAATATAATGTTATTACAGTAGAGAACCGAAAATCGGAATCAATTGGGGACTGGGGTTGTTCAGATTAGTGATTTGTTCCGATTACTGATTATGCACAAAAAAATATATTAACCTGTTCGATGTTCAAATTTTTCTCCGTTGCATGTAGCTTCGTGTTGAATTTTCATCGATTTTAAGCCTAACGAAAATTTTTATAATAATCGAGGCTATTGTATCGTTAAAAATTATTTCTTCATTTTGTACAAACAAGATAAATATATTGAAGAATATAAAAACATGAAAATTATACTTTAGAAGTAAATCTAGTATCAAAAACGTTTGATTCAGCACGACACAGTTCGACTGAAAATCGTGCCGATTACCGGCAATTTCGATTAACGAGTCTCTACTGTACTTACGTCATTGTTGTTGTTTTTTTTTTACGCTTGGATTCGACAGAAATTGATACCGTTTGACTACTTGTCTTTCTCTTCTTTTTTCTACCCTCGTTCCTACTTTTATCGTTCTTATCAGTAGTAATATTGCCTTCATCTCTTTTCTTCACCTTTTCTTTGACCACCTTTTTTGCTTTTTTCTTAATATTAGAAACTGAGGCTGCAGGGACTGTCTCGGGTTCTTTCCACAAAGGAATTTGCCCTGAACTGGGATATATCTTACTTAAATGGTACACAAATGTGTAGAACTTTTCCCCGAGCTTTTTTTGAAGGCCAACCACAAAACTTTTTATACATAAAGGAATATATGTATGAGTCTGACAGATCCTCGGTGTAATGCTTTGGTAGATTTTTTTTGTTTTTTAAATACCCCCATAGCCTTTCTATATTTTGTGTATGGTCTCCTGTTCTGGGGTTAACGAAATTCTCGGAGTGATTGACTGTCCTGTGCTCTATTTCGACACCTTCTAAATCGTCTATGATGTTGTAACCTTTCCATTCATCAGTTAAGACCAAGCTTCCTGAATTGACAAATTTCGATATAATCCAATTTAGCGTGATTTCGGAACGATTGTTTACTTGACAGATAAAACAGCTCTTGTCTTCTTGACATATTTCCCCTACAACCCATTTCATACTTTTTAGTTTGCGGCCTTTTTCATATTTTTGTTTACATATGACAGTCTCGTCGATTTTGACGATTTTCTTCGGATCTCCAATTTTAAACGACGTCATATTGTGCAGAGCAACTAGCATAATAAAACGTATATGGTTGGACCAGTCGACAGCAGCCTTATTCAAAATGCCTACAGATGGTAGGCATTCGAGATGGTCGAAGAGCATTCCAATGCAATGTAATGCCATATAAAAGAAAATATTCTACTCCATGATATTTTTCCACATTTACCTTTAAAGGTTCCTTCGAATGCAGAACTATTTCTTCGACATTTTTTGCATCTCATCACACACGAATCTCGGTCATGTCGATAAAAAATTTTGCACAAATTTGAACAATTCTTACACACTTCCTCAATATGCTGTAATCTTAGACTCACCGCAAATTTAAAACCTTTATCAATTCTGAGGTCCATACCTAATTTGGAAAATTCTGATTCGAGCACTTGATAGAAATTATGGGTGATGCACGCTGCCCAAAACTCTTGGGAAGAAATATTGAAAGAACTCATAATTAACCATTTAATATTAAACTAAAAACTTCGAAAAGAAAATTTAAAAAAAGTACATCTAAAGTCAAAAATCACTCAAATCAACGCTTATTACACCTGTTACTACTTTCTGCCGATAGCTCTACACGAGATGCGTCGTTACTATTAATTTGCATAACACAACACCATAGTTTGTAGCTCCCTCCATTACCAACATTACTAAGTAACTGGATCGAGATTACCGGAAGGTCTGCCATCTTGGCTACCTAAGGTAACATTAACCTAATTTTTAATTAGAAATCATAATTCATAGTCATATAGTTTAATAAGAATGAAAATGTTTTGATTATTTTAAGTTAATAGTTCATAAAATAATAATAAAAATCTCAAGATATTTATTATTTTTGATTTCCTATATTACTATTTATTATTTTTTTCATTTTTGTGATAAATTAGGGAATTAATTAGTAGTAGTCTTTCCAATTTATAAATTTGCTTAATTTTATTATTATTATTAGGAGTACTTATGTGGGAAGTATTTACTTGTGGGAAGATGCCTTATGGTCGTGCTACTAATGCTGAAGTTGTTGAACAAGTACAAAGAGGACAGAGATTAGAAAGACCAAGAGCATGTCCACGAGAAGTTTATGTAATTATGAGGTCTTGTTGGGAAAAGGTAATTGAATTAAGTTATGCTAAGTAGAGAAAAATATTTGTAATGTTAATTGAATATTTAAAAAATGAGCATTATCCTAAAACATGCACAAAGTAATGTTACTAATACTAGTAAAATGGTTTTAATCAACAGTATTTACACTAACATTTAAAACAATATTTTTGAAGACTTGCAACTGTTTCTCAACATTGAGATAGCTGTGTATACAATAGGTCATAACTGCAAGCAGTGCATTAATTATTGAAAAATATTGGTGCAAGAAATAAATGGTTCTTCAGTTCAGGACACAGGTCATAATTGGGGAACATATGTCTGGACTGTAGGTCAGTTAAGGACATGTTATCTAATTGTAATTGGTAAAAATCTTGCATTATCATAAAGAATTAACACACTCAGGCAAGAATCACTCACTTTTCTCATTTGTACTCATTCTTTTGAAGTATCCTCACTTTTCTCGCTTTTTTGGTCTTCTTGTACAAACAAGAAACACATGCTTAATTATGATGTGAAACATTTCCACATGCTTAATTAAGATGTGGGACCAATCAAAAATAATTTTAAAGCCAAATGATCTGCCGAATTATTGGACTATTGGACTAGAATTTTCTGGAAGAAAATACTTGACCCTGAGCGGGACTCAAAACCATAACTTCCGCTTAGTGTTGTTAGGTTATAGGAAACAAAAATTTTTTTCACGTATGTAAAAAGTCTTTCATGCACTTAAAAAAAATCCCTCTCATTACAAATTCAGAAGCCAATATTGGGTAAAGTTATATACTCATGCCATATTGTCATTATTAGCCAAAATCTAGTTCTTCAGAGTTGCATTTCTATCTACAGGGATTAAAAATAAGTATTTTAAGCATTCCTATGCTTTTGGCTGTTTTCTGAGAAAATCCCTTTGTAGGGGAAAACACTATGCGGAGGAATTAATATCTCAAGCTGACAATACTGCTGCTGCTTCTAAATTTGAAGTATATTATAATTATTAAAATTAACATGAGATAGTGGCGTAATCCAGGTTATATCGCGCTTGTCAGGAGACAAAGAAAATTTGCGATATAACCAAGTACTAAAAATTCTGTGCCTATACTAAATAGATTACACATTCTAAATAGATTATACTAAATAGATTATACATTCTAAATAGATTATACTAAATAGATTATACATTCATTATGCAATCTCTATCCTCTATTCTTTCATCAACAAGTGTTTTCGAAATAAAATAAGCTTAGTTTTTCAATACTGAACTTTATTCTTGGTTATCTCGTATTAATTGATGTTTATGTAAACATCGATACCACCAATGCCCATTTAGCATTGTTTCTTTAACAATGACATTTAGAAACAAATACTGTTGATATAAAAACAAAATATCAGTTACAATTTTTTTAAATGTGATATGGATTGTAACTATATATGTATAGTTATGATTTTGTTATACAGTACTATATTTTACAATAAATCGCTTATTAAAAATTCGTGTAATTTATGTTTCTCAATAAAAATTATAAATGCTGTAATTGAAAATTTAAAAAAATCAATATGGAACATACAATAGAACCATCAAAACTTATAAAATTACAAAGACTAAAAATTCTCTAAAAAGCAAAATAAAGTTGTTACTGTATAAAAACTTTCTGTTCAGAATTAAAGAAATCTTTTCCTTACCCATTATGCAGTGAATTTGAAATTTTACACTTTTATATGAATTGATGCAATACCCTCAATTCACATAAAGATGTGAAATTTCAAATTCACAGAAACTTGTAAATGAGGAGATGATAATTAAAACTAATAAATAAAGAATATTTAATATCAAAAGGAAACAAATGATAATTGATATGTTTACCTGTTTTGCATATTTAGATCTAGATGAATTTATTGTTTCACCTTCAGTAGTAGATTCAAAGACAATGGTAGAAATAAAATACTATATTTCATTGTAAATAGAAATCCAATGACAATTGGCAATATAAAATTTATTGACGTGAGTGCTTTTAAAATTTGGAGGTCCAAAAAAGCGCGATATATCTGAATCCACAATATAACAAGTACCTACTGTATCACAGTATATACAGAACTTTTTAAAATGTAACCATAACAAAATAAAAAGAACAAAAAAAAAAAAACTTTTACTGCTATTTTGCTGAGTTTTCCTTCCATGTTTTCACTTTGTTTTGTCACTATTGTACTCACTTTGTACTCACTATTTCTGTATTTCAACTCATTTTTCTCACTTTTTCAAAGGGAAAATGGCACTCCAAGGCCTGCACACTAGATTTCAATAACTGTAGTTGTTTTGATAAATTTTCAGTTGCAATTTCTGATGCAAAAATGTTGCAGCAGCCTGTAGAAACCAGAGATTACTCTAGTTTCCACAAGTTGATGGAATAACATCATTTTAATCATTTGCCATTATGATCATTTATTTGGCTTTTAACTGTTTTCCATGACATTTCAAGGGACATATTGAAGAAGGATGTTTTCCATTGAGCTGCTTGTGATTTCAATTCATGTTTTAAATTGTATTTCTTCATCAGAATGTATGATCATGTAGTTTCTTTTCTAATTGTAAGATTTCTTATTTGTAAAATTAGCTTCTAGTCCTTAATTCATTTCTATAAAAAAAAATATTCTATGCCTACTTAGGCCTTTATTCAGTCAGGACTTATTACATTTGTAGTATGGAAGGAAGAAATAAAAACTGTTTTTCATTTTTTTCTTTATTTCTCCAAATTGTATTTCAAATATTTTCTATTTCTCTTGAATGGATACAAAGGTAAGATTATTTGGCATAATATTTACAAGATAGCATATAAGCAGTAATACCTCACAAATTTGTAATTGTAAGAGCTTTCATCTAACACTGTGACTAGACTTGAAGCACTTTCATTATCCATTTCAACTGTTTCTGCACAGACATTTTCTTTAGAAAGGCACTGATATGTTTAGTAAAAGTTGTGTTGTTAATGTGAAAAACAAGAATCATGCTTGTCTGTAAGGAGAAGCATGCTTGCCCAGTGTGCATTTTTGGGATAATCCTTGTATTAAAACAAGACCTTAACTAAGTCTTTTCTCATAATGTTAATTCACAATAAATAGTGTTTAATTAATTGTAAACTAAAGATAAGAAAAATTTGAAAATTCAGAATTCTAGTAATAAAAACTGATTTAAGAATAGTTTAATTATTAATTTTAAAACTAATTAAATGCAACTGAAACATAAAATAATTTAAAGTAATATGCAATATACAACCATACTTAACATTTAGTAATTTGTCTTTGAGTAACATTGCAAAAACTTTGCTTTATATTAATTATTCATTTATAAACATTAATGTAAGGTATGGAATCGCCAAGACGCGCGATTCCCACCTGTTTGTTATAACGAACTTTCATAACGGAAAAGTCGTTAGGATCGGCCGGTAGAAACGACCGTTAGGAACTTCCGTGGGAAGAACCGTTAAGTTTCAAATCGTCAACCATCGGACGATTGGCCGGCGGGAAGTGACCGTTGGCGGCCGTTGCGGGAACATTCAAATTTGATTGGAGCAGGGTTCGAACGCCGTCGACCATTTAAGTTCGTATCGCGATCGGCTGGCATCGTATCGGGGTGATCGGATCGGATCAAAAGGAGATCGTCGTTATCGAAGTGCTAACTAACTCTCTCGTTGGAAGTTACGTGTTTGTGTACGAACTTGTTCCTGACTCGGAGGTTTTGTTAATTACAAGTCTGTTTGTTCGTAAGGAATTCTTTCGACGAATTTGTACGGGAATAATCTGTTGTTGTTCAGACTAGTGTTTGTGCATAATTAATTGTAACTCTAATTTGGATTATTTTGTACATTTTACTGTAAATATAAAATTTGTGTTTTTCGTCAAACCGACTGAGTGGTTTATTTTGAACATTACTATTAATAAAGCTATATTTTTGTTGTTAGTATTATTTGAAAGACATTCTATAAAATTTATCTAATTTGAAGTGTTTCACTACTTTTAATTATTAATTTTTAATGTATTTCAAATCTTGTAATATATAAATATTCTGAATAAGAAAATAATTTAAATTTCTGATATAAAATTTTTTTAAATTAAAATCAGTAATAAAGGTTTATAATAAAAGTAATTAATTACAAATAATAATTTTTTATCCAAATCGAAATAGATTCAAATTATTGAGTTATAAATTTTGTTATATAGCAAGTAAAAAAAAGCTTTATTGATAAATTTATTTATTAGTCACTACGGAAGTGAATGACAATTGTTTTAATTGCTCAGGATTTATTTCAATGATTTGTTGTTATTAATTTATTTTTTTCAGTAAACTTTACAATTTATTGATTTTGCATTATCAAAAAAGTTTAAAATTTATACAGGGTATCTATAATTAAAGTATACCACTTTAGAAAATTCTGTTGGAGATAGATTGATAAACTTTTGTAGGCACATTTATCTCAATGGGAAAACTATGATACTAAACCAAATGATCTCTGTAATTAATTAGGCTATTATTTTGCTATTAGTAATAATAGATGTTTATTATATATATACCATGCTGGAAAACTATGGTCAGATTTTCAAAAATAGTTACAAATTTCATTTCTAGTGATCTGTGATGGTGTCACACATATCTTCACAGAATATCTTTATAGTACTGCTGTTAACTTTGTCTTTTCTAAACTACAGCAAAGCTAATGAGACTTGCTGTTTAACATATTTGGCAGTGAAAGGATGATTGTTGCTTATTTACCTGACCTCGTGACTTCTGGTTATAGGGCTATTTGAAAAGTAATGTTTATATATGTGGAGTTGCAGATTTATGAGAATTAAAGAGGCAGCTTGAAAGAAAAGCGAGTCTCGTCAGTTCTGATATGTTGCACTTGACTGTTGCTAACGTGATAAGTCAATTGCAGTGACTGAGCATGGCAGAATGTTGAACTTTCTTTGATGCTGTTGCAACAGTGGTGCTGTTACAAACCTCTTGTGGTGAAAATTGTAACTGTTTTTGAAACTCTCATAGTTTTCCTGTATTGAAATAAACATGCCTGAAAAATTTTATCAATTATCTCTCTCAGTTTTGTTTCCAGATTGGTCAAAAGTGGTATACTTTATTTTGGTCTATATGGCTTGATTACTATTTTACATGACTTAAAATACAGTAATTTCATTTACACTTTATTTCATCATCTGTTGCAAAAGTATTTTAAAATTAAGTTATTGTTTCTAGTTTACTAGCATTCAGTTCATGCAGTTTTTACTGCCCCTGCTATTATAGAATATAACATACAGAAATTATGGCAATCAAATTTTGACCTCCTCTTGTTTTGTAAATTTCTCAATGTTTTGACACTCCAAGAGCCCAAAAATGTAAAAAAAAAAAAAAACATGCTTACAAAGTTTTGTGTGTGTGTTGGAGACCTGCATTATATCCCAGGACTGGATGAACAAAAATTTTGTAACTTGGCACTGTTCTGGAATGCAGAGAGATACATATTGATCAGTTTTCTTCCAAGAGATGAAACCATCAAAGCTTCACAATACTGCAAACATTGTATAAATTGCAACAAGCACAGTGTGACAAGCATCCACACAAATGCAATATCATTTTGCAACAAGACAATGCTTTCCCCATACAACTGGTCAAACACAAAATTGCAATTGAAACAATGGGCTGGGAGTTGCTGCCACATCCTCCCTACAACCCTGACCTATTGCTGTCAGACTCATTTGTTTTCTCCATTAAAAAAGCAAGCAGGGTACAAAGTTTGATGACTGTGACCAGGTTATAGCAAGATTTGCATGTGATTACATTGTGGCAGGATGGAATTTTGAAGCTGTTAATACAGTAGCAAAAATTGTCAATCATTCTAGCAGATATTTGGAAAAGTAGCAATATGTTCCAAGGTACATTTACCACAAGAAATATTAAAGAAAGTTCTTATTGAATTTATGCAGTATTGTTTGACTCGTAACTTTTGATACATGCCACATATATAGAGCCATGTATAGGCATTCTTTACCAATTGCAGGGTTATTTTCCAATAAAAGGCTTAGTTGTTAAAAATTCAGTCACTGAAACATGACTCTGTGGGCATTAAGAGGTTAGAAGAAGAATAACCAAGTCATTGAATGTGTGTTTTATAATAAAAAAATTTACGTCAATAATACAACAGCATAATGAAAATTTTTATGAATCACAAGAAATGAAAAAAATTTTAAAGCTCAAACTGAATGGGAAGCATCATAACTCTTCATAAGAAAGCTGAGAATTAAAGCCTGGACAATTTTGCTTTTCAGATATCTTTGAACATTTTATAGGGCACTAACAATGTTTCAAATATAAAAATATTTAATATTTTCATTAAACTCAATTCTTGAGAGAAATTTGATTATTTCAAAACCACGTTTGGGGAAAATCATGATTGATAAATGATTTGCTGGAGTTTTATTTGTTGCAAGAGTATATATATGTATATATAATAACAAGATATTATAATTTCTGAATTTATCTAATCAAGAACATTTTTAGTTAGGATGTGATTTCTCATTCCCTGTTTAGTGTAAAAAACAATTTGATTAAAAATCACATTATTCAAAAATGCAATGTATTATCTTTACGTGATACTTATCACATTAATCTCCAATAAATAATTGATTATGATTCTGCTTAAAATGTAAAAATGCATCCTTTTTACTTTATTATTTGTCTGCATGTTGTAATTATTTCTGAATGAAACATATTTTAACAACATTCTTGAGAATAATAATCTGAAAAGTGAATAGTGATAAATTACAAAATGAAAATTAAAAATTATTTCCCTAGCATATACTTCATAATTTGCATAAGTATTGAACAGTAATAAAATATATTGTTTTATATATAAATTCTCTTACATAATCATATTTCTCTTTTACTTTGGATAGATGATGTGGAATAACTTTAATCAGAAAAATTTTGACTGTAAATTAAACTTAGAAATTGCAATATTGTAACTATTATGTTTAGCATATATTTATTATCATTTTCTATGCAGTTATTTCTTATTTTATGCAAAGGTTCCAAGGATCTTATGCTCCAGAATGTCTAATACAATTTAAATTTGTGCCTAATATAAATTAAACTCAAATTGAAATTTGCATTAGACAATCAACAAAAAGAATATAATAATAAGCTTTTGAGAATAACTTTTTTATTTTAGCAAAGTTATACTTTCTTGTAAAGTAAAAAAATATGCACTTGCAGTAGATGACAAGTTGACAATCATCAATAAAACAAAAAGAAAATAGCAGGCTCTCTGACTTCTCGGTGTCAGAATAGACTGCTACCAAGAAGCCAGATGGCAAGCTTCTTGTAGTGATTTTCTATGTAAGTTTGTAATTTAAACACATGTAAATACGGTGACCTTTTAATTTATATCTTTGAAAAGATGAAAAAATTTTTCAAATTATTATTTATGGTAAAAATTACATTTGATTAAATTATCTGGCATTTTTTTAATAAGAAATTTTTAATATTTTCAAAAGAAAAAAGAAGGAAAAACCAAAAAAGTTGCAACTTTTTATGTGACAGAAAAAGCAATATGGATTTAATAAAGAATTTTTTAAAATAACATTTTTAACCACAGGAACTCTAACATTTATGTCACAAAGTTTAATTTTTTTTTTTTTATTTAATTAATTTTAGTTTTAAATTTTAGTATTTCATTATACATTATGATGTATTGATATTTTATGCTTGGATTGGATTGCTAGTATTATCTGATAATGAATTTTAAATAATTTGTCTTTTGTTCAGCATTGATAAACAAAATTTGATAGTTTTTCAATTGTTTCAATAATTTTGAATACAATAGAATCTACTTATAGTTATCATTTCTCTAGTTTATTAGAATTAGCATGTCTGAAAACATATAAATTAAAATGCATTTACAAACCTTATTTATTGTAATCAGTTTTAGTTATCATTATTTTCAGATAAAGAGGCATTTTTAAGTTGTCTTGACATATCAGCTCCAACATAATATACAATTATTGAGAGTTGTTATTGTTGTCAGTTTTAATCAGTGTCAGTAATCAGTCTTAACCAATTAAAGATTTCACTGCTTAAACAATAATATTTAAACAAAAACAAATGAATTAATATTAATAAATCTTCAAATTACATTTACAGTTTTACATTTTTAATTGTCTTAATACGGCCTTTTAGTATCAAAGTCAATAAAACTAGAGATTCCACTAATTGTAGTCTTATTTAATACTTTATGGAAAAGAGGACAGAAAATGATGCTAAATTAGTTTAGTGCATAACACTTCACACATTATTTGTGCTTTTGTTCTCTTTTGGTTCATGGAGAGAAGTAGAAGAAAGTTTTATAATTTTTTTCCCATGATTTTTTTATGTTGAAAAAAGGTCTAATAAAACAGGTAATTTATTACCCAAAATAAATATATTTTTTGGATAATAAATCACCTGAATGTAAAGGTATAAAGTTTGAATAAGCATTAATTTAAAACTTACATAAAATATCAAAAATATACTTCAGGACTATCTTTTTACCTTTTTTTTTTATTAAATTGTAATATTCTTCACTTTCTTTCTTCTTAAAGTTATTAGAAACAGGTGTTCTTTTCTTTTAAAGCATTTTACAAATGAGTTATGGATTTGATGAGCACTCTAAACTGCATCTGAGCAAGTATAATTTAAACCAAGAGTGCCATCGACACATTTCTCACTCATTATTTCAAAGTATAAACATTTGTGAGGATATTAGAACAGAAAAGAGAATGGATAAATTCTCTTCTCTTTTCCATTCTTACCAAATATGTTACCAGTTATCTGTATAAGAGACAATTATAATAATAATTACATTAATAAAAATTATTAAATGTAATTTAATAATTTTTATTAGTATTTTGTTGATATAAGCCTTACTATAATTTATATATATATATATTTTTTTTTTCAATTTTTAACAGCATCCAGAAGATAGGCCATCATTTAGATCTCTAAATCAACAACTTGAAAAAATTTTGGAAGAAAAGGATTAGAAGATAAAGTTTAGTAATAATTAAAATAGTAATAATTTAGAAATTATGATTTTCCTGTTTTTCAATAAGGTGTAAAACAATATTTCTAATAATAATATGAAAAAGATTTTTTGTATTATTGATATCGGTTTTTATATTATTTGAGACATAATGAAACGTTATGCCTCAGAACTCAAAATGCAATTTACATTAGTATTTTAATTGAAAATATACTTTAATTCAAAAGAAATAACTTAAAAAAGCAACTCGCAACTTTTACAAAGAATACTACTATGTAATGGCAGTTAGTCAGCCATGCTATAGTAGAAATTGCCTTCTTTATCCATAACATATCAATATTCTTGTCTATTCTTAATTTTCCACTATCATTTAATTAAAAATAAGTAGTTATTTTATAATAATGCATAATTTTGTTAGATTTTAATTTAAAATTTATACTCTATTCTGTATTAATTTAATAATGTAAAGTATTTTCTTTTCTCTCATTGTTAAAACTATATTCCTTTTGAATATAATATCTATAAAAACGATATGCAAAAAGCTGTACTGAAATTTGAATTTTGACTATTTAAGAATATCCATTTATAAAATTATCATTTAATTTTTAAGACTTTAAAACACTTAATAATTTTTTAATCATGCTTTTAAAAAAATATGATGATGATGCAAGATACTGAAAATATATAAATGTGTTTTCAATATAAATTTGCTAAATGAAATTTGCTTTTCATTAATATATTTAAATAATTCTATTATTATTATTATTAGAAGATTGCAGTTTTTATTACAAACAAACTTTTATTATAAGAATTAATATTAAATATTAATTCAAGAAATTATTGGATTTCTGATTTCTTTATAATTAAATGCCCTGTTTTTGCTATAAAAGTTATAAATTATCTTAATATCAAAATTAATAAAGAAAACTTGGTCAAACATATATTTTTGAAGGAGCATGATTAATATTTTTTAGTATATAATAAATGAAAATAAATTGTTGAAAATTTTATTAAATTACATAATAATAGGAATAAAATTAGGCTAATAAATTCATTACTTAAGTAATTTTGATACTATAGGATGTGTTGTCATTTATTGAACATTTTAATGATTAAATGAAATTAATATTTAATAAAAAGCTGGATAATGGCTCAGAGAGGATTTTAAATCTACTTTAATTTACATATTATAGTCATTTATATTATCGATTATGTCAACAGTGTAGTCCATTTGAGACTTTTTGTAGATAGAATAAAAATTTTAATTAACATAAATGATTCATTCATATTGAGCTGAATTTTTAGAATTGTATGTATATTTATGTATTTTATTTTTTTCTCTTATAAATCTTTAACATTTTTAAAAATTTATGCGTAATTATTAAATTTAAAAGACTAATCAAAATTTTAATATTCAGTATTAAGTTATTATTATTCTATTAATTTAGAATATTAAAGTTAAGATAAATTTTCATGCTTTAAAAGATTTGACTCTCTGATTGGAATAAACGTCATTTGACTATGCAAAAAATGTGGTCTAAATCCTGCTTTTTTGTAGTTGTTAATTTATTATTCATTAAAATTGCCAATAAATGACAATATTTATAATGGAAAATTGTTTTATTAATAATAAATTTTCATTCTATTCAAATTATTGCAAGACTTGGTAAATTAAGCAATAAATATTGATATATTTATTTGTAGAAGTAAAATTCTTCATATCTTCATTTCCTTTGACAACTCTCACGAAATTTTTTCTTTTTCTTTCTTTTCTGCTTTGGATAATTGACGATGAATTTTAGAAGCTCTTTCATTACAGTAAGAAAACAAGATTTATGAATATATAAAAACAACTATTTACATTAAAATAAATGTATAAAATAAGCACAATATGAAAAGAATACAAGATTCTTAATACAGAAATTTAAAAATCAAAAATTTTTGATAAACTGCTCTATTTTAAGATTGAAAATTGCTATAAAATATGAAAGAAAATTTTTTTGAAACTATTTTCTGAACCGCATTAAAATGAATGATTTTTGACTAAAAGATTAGACATACGAAATACTTATTTTTAGTCTGTAATAGTCTTGTAAATTTATGATGATAAATCTCATATACTATATTATAATTACAAAAAAAAAAAATAAATTTTATATGCCAGAGAATATTATATAATATTTTTACTATATTCAGCTAATCCAATATAAAATCAATTAGCAATAAGAATATATATAAAGAAAACCAATTGAATTAATTTGAAATATTTTTAAACATAATTATCCTTATAATAGTATTTTTTAAATTATTATATTTTGCATTTTAATAACAATGATTTAATTCCAGAAACTTAATATAGCGTGTAATTAATCAATAATGATATTCTTACTTCAAGTAAGGTTTTCCAATATCATTTACGAATATCCTGTTCAAACTGTGATTTCCTCTTTCTAAACAGGGTAAATTTTAAAATGAAGTACAAAAGAATCATGATTGATATGTAATATTTTAATTAAAACAGATTGCTGAAATTTTAATTCTGAACTTTATTAAATGAAAAGATTTTCTATAAGAAAGATGATCTTAAATTTACCTAAGTGTCTTCGGTTGTTGATGTGCTATGCATAATACTGAATTTTTAAGATATTGGTAGTCAGAACAGAAATTTGTTAATGTTTGTTTGATTGGATGTTTATGAAGATACTTGTAGTCAATTTTGTAAATACTGTATTGTTAGAAGAAGACAACGAAACTGTGAAATTGTTCTTTTCTGTGTTATTAAACTACTATAAATGATGATTTAATATGTATTTACAATCAATATACACTTTGTATATTTGTACAGTATTCTTAATTTGTATGGATGAATTTTTTTTCTATTGTATGTTTATACCAAATATACAATGTTCATGATCTTGATTTAGGTGAGTTGTGATCTTTTCTCATTTTTCTATACTTGTTTGTACGAACTAAATAAAAGTATATTATGAAAATTTATTTGTTGAATTTTAAGTATAAATCATTTAATGTACTGTACAAGTTATAGAATAATTACTTTGTTACAGTAATTTAGGGAAAAAGTTTTTTGCTAATTTTTTTTTTATTCCAAATACATATCAATTACATTTTTTTAAAATTTTAATTAATTTATAAATTGCGAATTTCTTTGTTTCACAAATTTATAAAATTATCTTAGTACTGATTAAATTTCTTAATAACACAAAAGACTTTACATTTTTACTTATTCCTGAATAACTGACTTCTGATTTCACTGATACATAAGTATAATAAAATTTATCATAATACAGTATACATTACAGTAACCATTACAAATACAGTAGCTCTTTGTAATATTCCTCATTCAGATATGTTTTATTCCCCTCCAAATAATGCTTTAGCCAATAATTACCATTAAATTTCTACTTGTGAAGAAATATTACCTTATTCTAATCATTCACCTTGAAACTACCACTGCATGAAATACAGGGTGATTCACTTGAGGCTTAACACTTACTTTGTTCAATACCTCAGTCACATTTGAATAACAAGTAAGGTAAAACGTACCTTGGTCCATTGCTTCATCATGAAACAAAGAATCATTCTGTTTGTATTTCATGCTCATCTTTTCATTTTATATGGCAATATTCCACGTAAGTGTATGGTCCAGAATGAATGAACCTACACAATCCACTAAAAAGCAAGTCATTATGGGGATGGTGGATAGATATATTGATTATATTATTCATTTAGTTTATCTCTTGATATACATGATATAATGAATGGCTACTGTATCATTAGGTTAATATTTGAAATGATTAGTGAGTAATTATAAATGTTTTTAAAACAATCTTTACTATAATAAAAACATTACAAGTGGAATTCAGAAACAAAGTTTTTAATAATGAAATCAAAGCAAACTTTCCAATATCTGAATTTATGATATTCAAATTATTTTCAGGACCAAATATTTGTTTATAAGAAGAATTTTTATCTGTGAAAAATATATAATTACCTAATATGAAAATACAATAACAATAAGCAAAATAAAATTGATTTTTAACTTTTTAGTATTTTACCAAAATAAAGCAATATCAGGAGTTGTCTTTTTGAATCTTTATGAAGCTGATGATGATCTGAAATAGGAATGAAAATGTTACCTGCTGTAAATAAAATTGACTACTTCAGCGTAAGTATTTTAATATTTTGATGATATCGTACAGGTTGACAATAATGAATGTATAATAATTTTATGCATTTTTAATTTCTATATGAGTATTTCAATGCGGATGGTAAAAGTCTTATTAAGTTTAGTTTTTATCATGCAAAATCATTTTTATATTATACAAAAAAACCAGATAAAATATAGATTTTCATAAATGTTGTTTATTAAAAAACCAGCTATAAATCTGGCATCTGAATTCTATCTTCAGCAAAAAATATTCTTTAGTAACCATTGTAATATACAAATTGAATAATAGTCATATTAAAAATTTTGCTTCAAAATTATGATGATAAAAGTAGGGAGTGATTTTATCAGCATTTGTTCTTATTTGTTTTATATTACCATGGTTGTGCCAGGAAATGATCTTTTTATCACAAAATTTCAGTGCAGTCTTATGAGCTTATTCATAACAGTTCATTTTTTTGTCTTTATTGTTTTATTCTTATACAATAGCATGATATTTTAATATACAGTATCATTATTATTGTTGATGCTATTGCATATCAAAGAAAATGTAATTCAAATACAATAATAAGAGGTGTTATACAAACTTATTCATTGCATTGTTTACAAACATATCCTTTAATGGATAGATATGGTGCTCCACATCAAAAAGTTATAAAGGAACACACTGTCTTTCAATGCTAAAAATTTACATTAAAATGCAAACTATGAGGGTACTTTTGGTAGCTCTTCATATCTGTTGTCTTTAGGCAACAAAATTTGAAAATTAAAGGACCTGTTACAGATACAAGTCAGAATAGAATACAATCTAAATTATTAGATTCAAATACAAATTAATTAATTAAAAATAAGTAAATGTACATCAATATATACTGCAAAATTAATGAATAAAGATAACACAACACATCCAAAAATGAATTGGACAGAAATGAATAAAAAGAAAAAATTACAAGCATTCATAAAACCACTAATAAGAATGTACTGGAATTAGAGAAAAGAGTGGCTAGAATAGGTGTTTGATATAAATTGAAGTGCCAAAAAATTAGACATACCTACCTAAAAATGTAGCTCCTCTGAGCCCAAATAACAATGGCTACATGACATGGCATAGACTGAGGTATCTTGAGTTGTTGCACAGGTATTTCAATCCAGACATGTTCATTGGTTCTCCACAATTCAGTTGCATTTGTTGGATAGTTTTGCAAGACGTTGACTAATGTTTGCACTGTGTCCCATAAATGCTCCATGGGATTCAAATCTAGTGACTAAGGAGGCCAAGAGAGTTGCTGGAAATTTGTCAAGTGCCACTCATGCTCTGTGTGAAGTAACATTATCCTGATGGTACAAACCATTAATGTCAGGGAACATACCAAGCATAAAAGGGTGCAAAACATCTGCCATGAGATTAGTATTCATCACACCTGTCAAAGTCAACTGCAGTCTTAGCATTAGTCCCTGTTCACACCAGTAGAACACTCCAAACAAGGACAGAGTCACCACCAGCTTGCACAATGCCTTGCTGACAAGATGGATTTGTGACTTCATGTGGTCATCACCATACATGAATATGACTATCAGCTCAAAAGAACTGAATTCATCACACTGCACCAGTCATCCACTGTCCAATTTCAATGTTCTTTGGCCCAGATAAGGTACATTGCCTGGTGCCTGGGTGTTAGTAGTGATACTAGAGTGGGTTGGCGACTATCAAATCCCAGTGAATGCAGTGTATATTGTACATTGTGTTGACTGAGTTCAGAAGCACTTGTGTTAAATTCATTACTATGCCTTTGTGTCCTTATCTTAATTTAAACTTATCTCATCTACTAGTACTTTATAAATTAACAGGACTTATTATACTGGATTTATGGATGCAGCAATTGGCTCTTACAGATCAGAAATAATATTTAAATCACCTGTCAGGTTGATTTAAATAAAAAATATTATTTCTGATCTGTAAGAGCCAATTGCTGCATCCATAAATCTAGTATAATAAGTCCTGTTAATTGATAAAGTACTAGTAGACGAGACACTTGTGTTAAAGTTTGATGTGATTTGGCACAGAGCCTTTGTTGCATGGTTACTAACCTGGTTAGCCACTGTCAGTTATGTTTTTGCATCAGCTATGGGTGCTGATGTCTGTCCAAAATTTAAGTATTTCTTATAAACTCTTGAAACTGTTTGCATGAGAGAATCCAAGACCATTGGCCATCTCATTGATAAAATGATCCATTATTCTTGCTCCAACAATCCATCCACAATCAAATGGCAATATATCCTTTACACAGCCCAAACTCCACTTCTACAAAAAGCTAAGAAAACTTTGTTCTTATAAATATATGTTTATTGCAGAATGATTGTATAATTATATCCATTTTATTTGATATTGGAGAAATAATAACAGTGATAATGAAACTATTCATTTCCTATGAAATATCCAAAAATCTGTTAATCTCAATTACTCTCAGCACTTGATAATGTTGGATGTGACTGCAATATTGAATACTTATGGATTCAGTGCCATATCTGGAAAATGTCAGATGATATTGTATTGAGAATTAAAAGCCAAGTGAGAATTGGTAAAGATAAGGAAGATCTGTTTTGTAAAAATAGCAGCTTTGTTAATATGTTAAACATTAGAAGAAAAAACTCAATTTTTTTATATTTAAAATATTCAGGACAAACGGTTTATAAATGGAACAAAATGTGCCTACAAGAATTTAGAAATAAAATGAAAATTAATACAGTATTTTGCCATGTTAATTTTTCACAAAATTTTTTAATAAATCATGAAACATTTCATTAGAAAACTGCTATCTTGCAAATTCTTCTATTTTTATATTTACAAAATGTAAATGTGCATCTATATCTGTATTATAGTTTTTGCACATACATTTTGTTCTGAAGAGGACAGTTTGTAAAGTCAAAAATGTTAGAATTATATATATTTAATTGAATATTATTGTGTTTATTTTTCTGAGCTCGTAGCACAAACACTGAATTTTATTCCTCTATTAATTTCCTTTATTAATTTTAGATTTTTTTAAATATATAAAATGTTTTAGAAAAATATTTATATATAAAAAATTTAAAATTCTGTAAATATTTATGTAGTTTTATTAGACAGAATTTATTCATATTTGACTCTACAACTTTAAAATATATTATTAAAAGTCTGAAATGATGTTTATGAATAGATGAATATAACAAAAATTGATGAGGAAATTAAATGCAATATATATATATATATTTTAGCATCTTTACATTTATTTTTCTTGTACTTCAGGAACATCATAGACATTTCAGTTATTTTGAAGAAATTAAAAGTAGGAGATGGAGATGAATAGACTAAATAATGAAAGTGGATGATGAATGACTCCTTAAACAAGTTTTAAAATGGAATCTTAATTGGGGGAGAAAAGACTAAAAAATAGTTACAAAAGGATAATCAGTAAGGAATTGGCAACTTGGAACCTCGAAATGATATTGAGAAAAAAGCAGAGAACAGAAGAGGCTGGTTGAGTTTCATATTGATTTCATGTATTGATTAATATGAAGTGTGTTGATTAAAATTCTTTTAAAATTTTAAATATTTAGCTGCCAGACAGACAAATAATTTGGTTGGTATTTATCAAATAGTCAACTAAATTATTATATTGTATATCTAATTATTATGTTACTTATTCATTCAAATTTATTAAAAACAGAAGAAATAAAGGTAGATAATCTATCAATATTGCAATGTATTTGCAATTTTTGACTTTGATACTTGTGTAATAAACAAATTAAATATTCACACAATCCTGGAAGAGCAGACTATGAGTAATATCAAATTATTATGTAATATATTTCTAATACAGTATTAGTTATTTTTTCGTAAACAAAACATTTTTTATAGTCAATGATTTTAAGTCATTGAAATTAAGAGAAGCAACTAAATAATAGATTTTGTTATAATTTTGACTATAAGTGGTAATTGAAAGATGATGTATTGTTATAAATATTTAAATATTAGTGTAATATTTTAATTAATATATATAGTAAAAATATTTATGTAGTTAGTCCAGTTGGTTTGCAAAATGCATGTATACAAAATCATTAAAAGAAAAGACTTTTACAAGTGGAAGATTCTTACAAGTAATTAGATTGTTTGCATGATTAAATAACTGTATACACAAATATAGCATATTTGTATGTACAGTTATTTTATACTATCCAATCTATTATAGATGAGGCTGACTTGATATCGAGGAAAGGCTGAGAAATAAAAAAAAAAAGTGTAGAAAGATTATCAACGAAACTTGCAGCACTTTTAAGAATTTAATCACTCCTCATTATCTTTATCACAATAATAGCTTTATAATATTTTCTTTTCCTACTACACAAATTACTACTGTAGTACAGGTTGAACTTTTCTTAATTCAGCAACCTTGGAATCTGAAAATTTCTAACTACAGAAAATGTCAGATCATAGAAATTGACCTTTTACTGTGCTTTCAATTTCAGTGTAGGGTGTCTCATCACAAATATGTACCCAATTATGTAATTTTTGAGCATTCTAGTTGAGTGTGTACTTTGGCATAAGGATACAATGCATCAAACTATTGAAATTCTACTGTATATGAAATTATATGGATTGAAATATTGGAGAATAATGTGGCTTGCAAGGTCCAAAATGTTAGAATAAATAATTTTTGAACTGTAATTTGTAAAATATCAAATTTTATTAAACTATAAATACTAACTTAGTGCTGGACTAACTATAAAACAAAAAATATATATTACAACAACAGTTAGTGTAACACTCAAATGTTACAAATTTCAATTCAGTAATTACAATAATAAAATTGATTAAGTTATTAGTAAAAATTACAGTTATTCAAAACTCTCAAATGATTAATCTGATTATGGAAAAGGAATCTAACATTAGAAAAACTCTTCGTCAATGCCGATCAATCACAGTTGTGCACTTACCAACAGAAATGAAGGCTAGCTTGTCGTCAGTTTGATGATAATCTTTTTATGCATTGCTGATCTATATATTGAACATGCTTATAAAAAAAACAAATGTTTCTACTAATATCTGGTTACAAAAATATAGTACAATATTATTTAATGTTTTAGTTGTAGTTAAGCCCCAAGATGGGATGAAAATCCATTCATTATTCAAATTTTATTGTGATATTATGCAAGTAAGTGTTGAGATAGCAGCTCAGGTTTAACATAATTCAACCCCCAAAACTCAAAATAGTTGGAAAATAAGCAGTGTAAGTAACTGAATATAACTATAAATTAAAATTCTCTCTAGCTATCTCACAAGCTTGTCTAATTACCATATTTAAAATTCTCTTTTAATTCACATTCTATTGATACATTTAAAATTTATTATAGTGTTTTAAGAAACTTGACATTATTTTAACAAATATTCATACAACTATTGATTAAGGAAACAAAATTCTTTTTTGAGAAAAACTTTCAACTTGGTTCAAGTCCTCTTCAGCTGTAATACATTAATGAACATCACATGGAATATGAATTTTAAGTAAACAGAATATGAATATATTTAAGTTATCTTAAATCAGATATTTCAAACTAATACACATATTCCATTTAAGTTAATTTTAAAATATTCATCTTCCATATGTTGTTCATTAATGTATCAGAACAGAAAATGATTCAAAGTGAGCCAAAAGTGTTGCTCAAATAAAACATTTTTGGTTTCCTTAATCAGCAATTGTATGAATGTTTATTGCAATAAAAATATTTTTCAATTTTATACATAGAAGACAATGGTTTCTGTATGATATTAGAAGCATTCAGTTGGCTAAATGACCTTGCAGAGGTTGTAAACTATTGGTATTGAATGAGGTTGCAGTATATCTGTTAGATATAATAATAAAAAAATTGCTTTAAAATGAATATTGGTTGTCAAAAGTTTAAATTAAAAACATTTATTTTATTTTTAATGAAAATATTAAAATTTTTTTAAAACATAAAAAAAAAAGATATTAATTCATAACAGAGTTTAAAAAACTATACAAAAGTAAATTCAATTGAAACTTTGGAATACTTAATTTACAAATATAGTCACATATATCATATATAATAAATATAGAATATTTGTTATATATGATGTAAAGCATATCAATGCATATATCATTTTGACAATACAGGTCTATGCATTAATATACTGTACTAATATATTATGCTAGTGTGCAACTACTAAATTGTCAGAAATTCCTTGTTCAGTATCAGAATTTTCTTCATGTTCTTCCTATACACTTTTACTTGTATTTTCAGATTCATTAATCAAATTTTTACCATAGTAATATTAGCTGTAATTCTTCAACATCCTTTGCATTGTTGATTCCACATGCAATATTTTCCATTTTCAGAGAGAAAACCAAAACACACAAAAAAAATAACAATACATTCTAATAAGCTGCAGTATCTCTCAGATACAAAGTAAAATAGAGTTATGAAAAAAACATGCTGTTTTGCCTAACAAAATAGAACTGACAAAGCATTACTAGCTAATCAATGTTGCCCAGTCCAAGAGTAGCTATTCCAGATTTTACATTATTTAAAGACAAATATTTTAAAAATTATTTTGAATGTATGAGATCGGCTGCAACCTTCGAAGAATTAATAGGTGTCTGTGTAATATCGGGCTATTGTAATAGAAGACCTGGGTTTGAAACATATCAGGACTCTTGTGATTTATCACGTGTAGTACAAGTCAGTGTGTCATTCCCCCATCTCTTATCTACACTGGCTGATCACACTGCAAGTCAGATCCACTTAAAATGGGTGAAACTGTAGTCAGCTTTAATGTGCTGATATCTTACTTTGATAAATCAAGCATTTAAAGTATTTGATGATTAAATTAAATTTACCATAAATAAGGCAATTAGAGTTGGAATTAATTTTATTTGTCATTTAATCCATTATAAATTAATATTTATCAACTCATGAAAGAATTTAATATAGTAATATACAGTCAAACCTGTTTTTATGCGCTCTTTTTATGTGTGATTTTTATTTGTGCGATTTTTTTAATGCGAATTTTTAATTTGTGCGGTATAGTTGGCGACTAGTCTCGTGCGATTCGTCATGTCTCACGTAGCTAAATAAACTTATTATAGCATAAATGCACTTATTATAGTAATATTATTGCATGAATATGCGAAAAATGAAATAATTTACTTTTTAAGTCAACAAAACACCACCTGGACAAAAATATGTAAAACAGACGATAGACCAGACGATGCAGTCAAGTGCTGACATCTGTTGTCAATAAATTCTATTTCGTACGGTTTTGAGTTATTTTCTATGTGAGACTTTTTTTATGCGGTCCCTATTGACCGCATAAAAAAAATATTTTTTAATTGTGTTGCGAAAACTATTTTTTACAGTCATTCGTGAAGTTTCATGCAATTTTTTTTAATGCGTTTTTTTTAATGCGGTCCCTATCCACCGCATAAAAACAGGTTTGACTGTATATACAATAAAAAAATCGTATCTTGAATTGTTTGTATTTTTCTAAGTAAACAATTAATGGCATTAAATTATGGTTAAAATGATTATTAAAGTTCAATCACTTTTCTTAAGTAGTAATAAACGTTTTTGTAAAAGAATGAATGTTCCATCTGTGTCTAATCTATGTTTATAAAATATAAATCAATACTATTATTTGTAGCATCTTTTGATGTAGCAAAGTTAAAAATAGTTGGTCTATACAAAAAAACATATATTGTTGATCTAAATATAAGTGCTTCTCACAAACAAATCAATACTTTTTATAAAATTTTTGTTGAATATTTTTATATAGTAACTTCTTTAAATTATCATATTGAGTAAAAATATTTTCTTCAACTAAAGGTTAATAATTTAATCAAACTTAATAAATCTTTTTCAAAGTGAAATCAGCAATTATTTATTGTCACATCATCACAATGCCAGGCTGCAATTTTTTAATTATATTTTTAATTTATTTAATTTAAAATATATGCTTTCCACCTCAAATTAGTAGTGGCTTGCCCCTGTACATCATACTTTTCCTTTAACAATAGTCATGCCAGTCATCTATTAACTACTTTCATGGGAAAAGTTTTGAATTGAAACAATGTGACTTCCGGTTTGGTCGAGTGACGAGGTCAAAAGGGTAAGTTGGATCTTGTTCATATAGTAAGAAAAAAGGAGCTGTCATTGTAGAGGCACGAACAGCTGTATTATAGGCAAATAGTGCATAAGGGATCCATTCATCCCAGTCTCATTTATCTTTGGTAACATAGTGCAATATAATGTTGATGAGGGTTTTACTAAATCTCTCAACTATTCCATTACATGCATGGTGATATGCTGTCAAAAAGAGTCTCTTATATATACATATAGTTAATCAGGGATGCTCATCCCTAAGGTTTCCATATCTGGTCTCGACTTTCAAGAATTTAACTCCATTCTCAAGATTAAGGAAAGACAGACATACAACAGTGGGAATTTATAGGTCTACAATTTTTTTTAAATTCCAATTCAAAAAGTAGTGTTTTAGTTACAATAATTCTTTACTTTCAGTAAATAAAACATATTGTAAATTTCGGAAATTAGCAATGGTAATCATTTGAGACTGAGTCAATCTCTATTTCTTGACTAATTACGTACAATATACATAACATTTCCATTCTCTGCTGAAATGAAGTTTAGTTAATTCAATACCAAAATTATTCAAAAATTTAAAATATTAGACTATGATAATTATTTTGCTTTTTGAGAATAATACAGTTTTTGACCAACTGTGTGAAGCTTTCATAAAAATAAATTATAGCATATATTTCTATACTTCTTATTTCATTAAGAACACTTTTAATTCTACTTAAATAATTTATTAAAACATTCATAAAGAAAATAAACTTCTTATTCTAATAAATATCCTGTAATTTATAACTAGAAATAACAATAGTTTTCTAATCTCATATTTAGTTTTTGATGATAAAATTCATATATTTTTTGTATATTATTATTATTATAACAGTGTTTATCAGGTATTAAGACTTGTCTTACTAAAATTATTAAATATTTATTATTATATTTTTTTTAGTAGTGTATTTATCTTCTAATTAAGAGAACAGAAAAGGAGTATATTTTGTTCCTAATGGAGTTTTAGATATTATTTTTATTGATATTGTTTCTTTAAAAAAAATTTTCGATACATCTAATATTTTCATGTATTCTTCTAACTTTTTAATGTATTTTGTAGAATCTATCTAAATTGACATAGATCTTTTGTATATTTTGGTTTGCTTTCTTAAAATACGTTATAATAATCGAATTTCAATGTTTTTAAGTATTTCTATCCTCGAGGATTTTACATCGAAAACAAAAGATATTCTACAAAATAATAAATTGCAAATATTGTTAAAAAGAATAAACTTTAATTGATATGATAAATGCTGATACTTTAAATTACCAAACAATTGTTTTCACTCAAAACAACCCCAAGCTTTTGCAGGCCTTTGATGAGTAGAAAATTTATTGAACAATAGAAGTGTATAATTAAAATTTAAAATTCTAATTTTCTTAAATGTAAATGTAATAGAATAAATAATGATTATGTAATTTAGACTTAAATTTTAAATAATAAACAGAAATAAAAATTAAAATATACAAATGATATAATGTAATAAAATTACAAGAGCTAATTTTATTATAACAAATTACTTCATAACTCCATTCTCACATTCTTATCTATTTCTAAATGTAATTACATAAAATTATGTTTACAAATACAGTACACAGCAGCGCCGCTAGCTGTTTGAACGTCCGTGTGCAATACCGATTATGCCTCCCCTGTTTAAATACGACTACCTACGCTAAGCTTGCCAGCAATACCAATTTGCTGCTCCCTGGACGTGCCGCCCGCGTGCGGTGCACGCCTTGCACGCCCGCTTACGGTGGGCCTGACAGTACATACAATTATATATGTAAAACCATAGGAATGGTTGGCCACTTTTTGGTGCAAATATTTATTATTCCTAAGATATGACTTGTTTTCTCCATTCCTGACAATATATATATATATCTATGATGACAGACTTAGAAAAGTTGAAATAACTATTACAGGTAAAAATTGAAAGGGAAATCTCTATAAAGAAACTAGGAGATCATCGAAATTACTATGTTTTTGGGCAGTCCACTTTTTCCCCTTCCTATGGCTCCATGTAACTATTATGTTGATACAAAATAAATATATGTCAGATTTTGTCTTACTAAAATAATATATCATTTAAATCAACCTATTTCATTATACATTATGAGACTACTACTGCTAAATCGACCATTCCTTACACAAACAAATGCTGGATTACTGAGTGTGTATAGGCTTGAAGGCAGTTAATGACATGACTCATCACTCTTTGATACCAATTCTGTTTGGAGTTGTATTGTTTTTGTTGTTGTGAAATTATTTACAGTGATACAGTAATTGTAAGTTTAATTCTCTATTAAATTTAATGTTTCAAGTTTATTGTATATTATATAAAAGATGAATAAAAGAGAGAAATTGTTATCTGGCATACTCCCCTTATAGAGAGAGTAGATTATTAAGATCTGGATTAACAAAAGTATACTGTAAATTTTATTAACACTGGAATGTTTTCCTAATATAAAATTTAAAAGTAAAGGTAAAAAATTATGATTATCCATAATTAATAATAATAATAATATATAAGGAACTTTATCACTAAGTAAATATAATATTTTTTTAATACAATATTTTTTAAAAGTTTATTTTTCCAGAATTTTTATAAGTTGTAGAATCAAACAAAATTTATTGAAGACTTTTTAGTTTTTTATTAAAAATATTTTTTACATTTTAAATTAAAAAGTTGTTTTTAAGAATTTGTCTTGTAGTTTTCTAAGTGGAAATAATTGGTGATTGAATTAAATATATATTGTTATAAAAAATGTATAAATTTATAGTATAGAATCAATTAATATATGATTTAGAACTTTTAGGAATTCATTTTAGAATTATTTATTTAAAGGGTGCTGCCATCCTATATAATTAACAGAATCAATTACCTTAATAATCAATTTACATGTTTTATGATTTAAACTTTTGATTTATATATTTAATAAGTGGTGAAAATAATGTTTAAAAACTAGAATATTGTCTCTTAAAATAATTATTTAGTATGTTTTTCCTTAAATTGAAAACTAAAATATTAATTTGGAAGTATTTTTTAGTGGAAAGTACACAGAACTAATATAAAGGGATTTCTCTTTATTAATTATTAATGACTACAATTTATTATATTATGATGATTATTAGTTATATCATTTAATAAAATATAAGAGTATCTCAAAAATCTTCAAACGAATAATAGTAATGAAGATTAAAAGAATTCATATCAGTCAAATCCAGTGTAATGCAGTAATGCAAAGAAAATAAATGTTTTTCTTCATAATAGCTTTCGAGGAATAACTATATTCTACATAAACTATTGAAAAATATTTCCATTTACACAGTTTATAATGTTTTCAAATCATAAAGGTTCATTGTTTTTAAAACATTTCTATTTTTCAAATTAGGCCACAAATAATACGTTCATAAATTCTGTATCCAATTAAAGATACTGAAGACTACAGATAATCCTTAATTTAAAAGGACAATCCTTTATTGTAGCTAAACTTTCCTTGTCCATTATTTTCATTTTTCAATACTTGTTTCGTTATGGCATGAACAGATTTTTGCTAGGGTACATACATGTCTATCCTTCCCAAAAGAAGTCTGTTATTAAATATTTTAAAAGTTCTAAATTAAAATTCGCAAATATTTGTATTTATAATCAGTATCAAAACTATAATTTTAAATGAAAATCTAAAAAATATAAACAGAATAATTATTGACTAAACAAATCATTCAATTTTACTTTTTTGGGGTGGTACGGGTAAAGTGAAAGTTGGAGTGTGCCACGTTATCTTCGTCGGGTGAATGGAAGTGAAATGGCATAACACAAAATTAATATTTGGCAGATTTTCTATTCCGTACTTGAGACACGTATCCCTGAAATTAGCAAAAATCTTTAGAAAGGAAGATTGTGTTTTAGCCATACGTTCCCAATCCAATCCCAGGAAGTTGTTAGCAAATGATAGGTACAACATCGTTTTATTGGAAAGATCTGGAGTTTATGAGGTCTTTATGTAATAAACATAAACTCCAGATCTTTCCAACTCTATTGGTGCATAAACTTCTTAATAAAAACCACAGCCAGAATGATGACCACTAGCATCGTCGAACATCGCACAGGCAAAGCAAACAATAGTTAAATAGGAAGGTTTTGAATGATAATTTGAATCTAGAATGAAGTGCGACTATTACACTTGTACAGATTTTGTTCTAACTTTCGTTTGTGAGACTGTACACATTTCAATTAACAATCCTTGTAATTGTCTGACGATGATCCTTCCAGAGCATTGGACAGTGCTTGTTAAATCATTAAAATAGTTTTACGCTTTTGGTGCAGTTGTTATATTCGTTATCTCAGTTTTTTATTAAAAATTTTTAATACATACGTCGCAGCCGGATTGTCGTTACATGGCGTTTTACAATGCGGATGGCTACTTGTTGTAAATTAGAGGAAATCTCAGCCTCTACTAAAATGTGAATTATGCACAAGAATTAGGACAAAAATGTTAGGAAGTAAAAAACATACATTGTATATTCGAACTTATTTATTATAAACATGAAAATTATAAAAAAAAAGAGTACAGTATTTCAATTACCTGTACTTGTTGCTTTTAAGAAATAACATAATGAGTAATCAACTTAACTGTTCATTAGTCATTTAAATTATTTAAGAGTATCTAATAGCAATACATATTTTTAACGTTTAGGTACTTTATTATAATTAAGAATACTTTTGTAAAATCAATAAATAAAGATAGATAGTTTGATATACAAAATTGACAGTGCAAAATTAAATTATAAACATGAGAAAAACACTTTAAAACCGCTAATTTTTTTCAACAGTTACAAAATAATACTAAGCGTATCAAGAAGGTGTATTATTTATTAGTGCGAGATAAACTAGAGTGACATTTAGATCCGCAAAGAACTTTCTTTTTGAAACATGCGCATCTGTTAGTGTGACACTGATTTTTCGCAAGTTTGTGAGAGCACTTTTGAAGTCCTTGTCCACCAAATAATGATAGGTTAGTCACAGCTTATTGCAAAGATATTGATCTTTCTGTTATTTCATCATTATAATCATTTGATGATTCTTGTAATCCTTAACGACAGAACCAATTTTTAATTATTCCGGATTCAGTTCCTATCTTGCAAATTCCATTTCTGAAATCAACTATTTTCCCCGTAGTATCTTTGCTATCTATAGGGCCACAATCTCTTTGGTATAAAGGTCGGTAAATAAATAACACACATTAGCCTGAAACTCCCCAGTTTTGAAAGGCTGAAGCATGAAAGTTGGTGGGTAGCAACCTTGGACCTTTGACTTCAGAAAAACAGTCACTCAATGTAGGATCCATTGGCTTCACTACATTGCAGCCAACGTTGTTTCCATGACACAAACACACGTTAGTGAAATCCCGGAGATTGGTCATCACACCACTTCCTGAAATACTGTCCCACGTTATGTGCCTTCAGACGACCAAACATAAAAATCTGATGGTGCCATGTCTGGGCTGTACGGTGGTTGTGGCACCAGCCTCCAGCCTAGTCACGACACTTTCTGCACTGTCAACAGTGCAGTGTGCAGTCTCGCATTATCTTGATGTTCTCGGCTTGCAAGTGTAGTCTCTAAGTTCTGAGGGAATGCCAACCTCTGATGACTATCCTCTGGATTTTTACCAACTTTCATTCGTGTCGTGGAAACAACGTTGGCTGCAATGTAGTGAAGCCAATGGGTCATACATTGAGTGATTGTTCTCTGAAGTCAAAGCTCCAAGGTCATCAACCCATCAACTTTCACGATTCAGCCTTTCGAAACTGTGGAGTTGTGCGTTACTTATTGACCAACCTTTGTATATTAAGAAAAATACTTTTTTTTAAATATTTAATAGAAGTTTCTTCACGGTATTGTCAACCATCTCTGCAGCGCGGTTAATTCCTTTATCCGCTTCTCTTTCAATTTGTATATTATGCTAGCTTTTGCTTATAAAACAGATCATATTCGACCCATAACCTTCATCGCCTTCAAATAATCCTCAAATAACATGAATAGGTTTCTGTTAATATAAAAACTTCACGAATTTCTTCTTTCTTTCCGTCTTTTAATCCAGCGACAGTCCAAAACAGAATTCTTATATGCGGAGACAACCTTTCAGATGGTCTCCTGGCGTTGCTCACTCAAAATTGATCCCTGGTCTTCCTGATAACGATAGGTTAATATCTTAATCGTCTCGGTCATCCATTGGTCTCACTTCTGATAATCAATCTATATAGTCTATTTAGAGCGAAGCACAATGCCGCAAACGTTAGGAAATAAAAAAATTACGCTGCATTATTATCAACATTACTTTTCTATTATTAGCTTGAGGATTTATTGAGTTTGCAACTAAAAATAATCAGGAAACACACAACACGTATTGCCCTGACTTCCACCGTCACTTTCTAGAATTTTAAAAAGAATCGATGACAATAAAAAGCTCGTTGTTTCTGTTCTGAGATAAAAATTTCAAAGTTTTGTAATTGAAATCGTCTTTAAAATTTCAAAAATGTAGATAAAATAAAATATGGATTGCATATTGATTTTATTCTCATAAAATTGGTGGTGGGAAATTTTTATATAAATGTATTTAATGTCAATTTGATCCCTTAATTAAAGTGATAGAAGACGTCGTCAATATCGTAATCATAGTACAGAGACCAGCAAATTAGAACTCTTAAAATGAATGTAATTGCTTATTATTTTCGTTTAAAACAGTGAAAACTACTTTATTCGAAAGGAAAATTTTGACCGATTTTTAGAATGAATGAATGAATTTCAGTAATATAATGTCAAAAAAAATTTAATTCAATATACTAAAAATAATTAGTTTGTTAAGTTATGGCAACGTAACACTTGGGCGATCTGCCTAGGGGGTCGCCTTCCGGGAGGTCTTTTAAGGGAAACTGGCCCCTATTTAAGGGTTACAGACGTGGAGAATACCCGGAAAACAGGTGGCCAGCCCGTCCGAACCCACGACCGAACTCCCAGTGTTCAGCGTAAGAAGACCACTTGACCACTGGTGTAAAAATAATTAGAAATCAAAGCATCACTTCCTTATTACATTTTGTTGATTATGACTGATTTTGTTACATTTGAGACTTCTGATATTTTTTGATGTTTAATTATTGTTGGATATTATGGGTCAACTGTTATCTTTGTTTTAAAGTTTTATTATTTATTATTATATTTCAACATTTAGTTTAATATTAAATGTCAATTAATTATTGATAAGTAACTAAGCAGTTCATATAATAAGTATGTTTGAAATTTAGCATCAATCACTATCTATACGTAATTTGACAAATGTACAGTAGTTAAAACTATATCAAATCATTTCATACTATTGAATCAATAACATTGTTGTTCGTGTAATGAAAATAAAAACATACACATATAACTGAAAATATATAATACACACAGGCTGTATGTGTATTATATATTTTCAGTTACATAACCAACATTAATAAAGCATTGTTTTAGGGATATGTGTTAAAAATTCGTGTTATTTATACTTTTAATAAAAATTATAAAAATGCAATAATTGAAAATTTAAAAAATAAATATTAAACATATATAATAGGACATCAAAACTTATAAAATTAGAGTAAACTAATAAACAACTTTTAATACCAAAAGGAAACATAAATGATAAATAAGCAAAACAGGTGGACAGATCAATTATCTCTTGACGAATTTATTGTTTCACCTGAGTTTCAAGGACAATTGTAGGAATAAAATACCGTACTTCGTTGCAAAAAGAAATTCAATGGCAATTGATAACTTAAAATTTTTTGACTCGAGGGCTTTTAAAATTTGGGGGACCAAAAATAGGCGCGATATAACGAGGGGCTACTGTATTATAAACTGTACTTACAGTTAATTAACTATTTATCACTTCAGCTTACTTCCATTTGTTATAATCTCATTAGAGCGAGATTATTTTAACAGAATTAAAAACAAAGGGAAATTAAATAATTATATCGTTTAGAGTTATTTATTTCTCTTTTGAAATAAATCCCTTAATATATAATGAATATATATGTAAAAAGATCGGTTTCTGAAATAGAATTCTGTAAATAAATTTTTAAAAGAACTATTAAAAAATTAATTTTATTTATGTTTTATCTCAGTTTGGCCAATTTACAGTTCGTTGAACGAATAATTTTATTACGCCCACATTATGTTATTTGCATGCCATTCTACTGTATAAAAATATAACATGCAGTTTGTAGCTTGAACAATTTTTTCTTTCATTATAATTTGAAAGCAATCCGTTCGATTTTAAGTGAATTAAATTTGTAAATAGAATTTTGAACTAATGTAATTTACAGATTTGAATTAATGTAACTTAAATATATATAATAGTAACAGGTTAATATGTACTACGTGAAGTTCTTTGGATCTTTCAATAGGTTTTATTAGGTAATTTAATTAAAGAAATTGATAATTTAGATATTTTCTGTTGTTATAAACTTGATATTTAAAAAAAAATCGAAAACTGTCGAATTATATGCAAAATAGTGATCTAAATGTAAATTGAAAATTAGCAAGAATTCTCTCTTTACAAAGTCGGATCGAATTACAAAAGTTCATTCGTGAAAAAATTAAAGAAGGAAAAGATACGCTGCTAGACTGAAACGATCAAATAAAAACAATGTTCTCAATTAGTCCGTCGTATCACGTTACAGACGAATAAGATTTTAAAATGTTTTAGTTTCTTTATTACTGTACAACTGTTTGTTTAGCCAGCAACGATTAAAAACTATTCATAAAAAAATTCCCTATCTTTTCAAAATTGACATACTGTATATATTTTAACAGATCCACATTGAATGGTTATGCGAGACATCATGCGTGAGAAGTAAGGTCCGAATTTAATCCGAGGTTTCATCCCCAGAATTTATCTCCATAAATTCTGGTTTTTTATGATGATTTTAATGAAATTTTCTCTATTAAATACAGTATACTGAATAGTTCTTAAAGATTAATAAGGTAGGCCTAATTATTTTCATAAACAAATTAGGAAATTGTACTTATGAAAATATAATAACGTATCATTAAATTAAAAAGAATCAATTTAATTAATATATGACGCTTCTCTCCATCGAAATAAATTTATTGAAAAGTCTTCGGAATTGATGATTATTAACATTATAAAGATAAAAGAACAAAACGAATTTAACACAAGATTTGTAAATTGTTGTTGCAATTGTAGGAAAAAGAATACTGGATGAAAATCATTATTACTATGTAATTTTTACAACTATTTCCTTCATTTTTGAAATATGCAAATCCACAACGGGCCATATTACGCGTTCAATAATTCATCAGGACTTTGTAATCTCGGCTTTCTATTAGGGCAGAATATTGAGACAAAATTCACGAACATAGTCTTAATATATTATCAGTTTCAAGGCAGTACTTTGTATGAATTTCTCAGAATAATCAGATCGTAAACCGTCATATTCGCTCGTACGAACAGACGTCCGGCTCATGGCAAACTTTGCAACTTGAAATTTCAATTGAACAACTATTTGAAATTTTGAAATACAATCTCCGATTCGGGACGTGGGCCTCCTTGAAATGGATCTTGCCAATCGACATTCGCCCGCTACGACGTGCTTTGTAACTCTAATTAGAAAATAACTGACCACAATTTGGGCCGTAGACTGACACGATGGGGACTATATTAGATTAATGCTCAGCACCGCCCGGTTTTAATCCATGGTCCTTCAGAGCAATAGGCCAACGCTTTGATCGCCATATACATCCGGTAGTCATCTTAGTAATATTAAAATTTAACCACGATATTTTTAAAATGTACAGTAGTCTAAATGACATTAGCTTTTTTTCATTGTTATTGAGAATCTATAACTCGATCCACTCGAGTGGGTACTTTTAACATTTTTGTGAAAAAGATCGTGGCCATTAAAAGAAGCAAGAGGATTTTTTAAGAACAAAATTAAATTTAACTAACTATATTGTTTTACACCTCTAGTTTCGAGATAATGCGATTTTACACAGTCGTAATTACTTTATGGATCCAGAGAGATGTTCGGAAACTGGTGAATAATTATATCTGTAATTATGTTTGGAGGCATAATGTAATCATGACAAATATCTGATTCTGGCAGCATACAAAGAGACGTTTCAGGCTTAAATCAGTACAGTGAATAACTTTGAGATTTTCACTTTGAGATGGCCAGACGTAGTGGTGAAAGAACATGTTGAGGTTTCTGTCTTCCGTTTGAGAAGTTGTTCTCGGACGGAAGACGGGAACTTTAAATTCGGTCGTTTGACTCTATGGATCTGCTCCTAGGAGCAATAAAAGTTATTTGAAGCTGTGAGAACAGTAATGACGTCGTTTTCGTGTGTCTTCTACGTTTCTGTACTGTACCTCTTCAATTATTTTGCGATCCTCCCCAAACTCCTTTCGGAAAATTTTTTTTGGAGGACGGCGAGTTGCATTTCTTTTCGATTGGCTCTTTGAATTATCACTTAAAAGTTTACTGATCGGCCAGGTATTGACTAAGCAAGGTTTTCCTACTAGACTTTTCCCTCTCTCTTAATTTAGATTTCTTAGCTTTCTAAGTTTTAACCAGTAGCGCGTTATCCTATGGGCAAAAAGGGCAATTGCCTGGGGCCTGCGCCCTAACTAGCCTTTTATGCGCCCGGTGCGCCCATCTGTAACTACGCCCCAAAACTAAGACCCAAAACTTGGTCCAGATCATTTCTGCTCTTCCCAGAGTCTACGCCCTGTGCCTGGGCACCGCTGGCACCGCCCTAGTTATGGTACTGCCTGGGGCCCCACCAAGGGATCTCAAACCAATTTCTTATAAACTCATTACTACACTAAGAATATCGAAATTTAACTTTAGGTATAGCTGAAGACTCTGCCGGCGTGGGTCAGGCGCAGGGTGCACTGGCACAGCGCAGAGATCACGTTAAAAAATGAACGGGAACACCGAGGGAGAATTTCCCGAAAATCCCCCGAACAAAGATGTTTGAAGTCGACACTGCAGATGTGGCCCTCCAATTCAAATTTGTCTGGGCCCCATGAATCTATAACGTGCCACTGGCTTTAACCTCCACTCATGCCGCTCTAAACTGTTTGAACTGAAAAACGGCGCTACGGATCTTTTTTAATTAACACTACATCCTTGAGCTCGACCAAACAAGTCTAAATACAAATAAAAGGCCAATTTGACAATCTTTCATACAATTTCACCATTTCTTCACTACATATCGCATCATTCTTATTTATATAAACTTTAATTCCAACATTTGACACGTATTCTCTTGTTCATACAAGTCGTGTAACTTTCGGTCACTGATCATTGTAAATTCTTTTGTGTTCAGAGGACCGACTTTACACTAGGGAATTGGAGTAGACCGAGTCCAGGAACCGTTGGAGTGATCACAAAATCGGATAACAGAAAGTTTCATGAAAGTTTTCGAGAAGATCAAGTTTTGAATAATGGTTATTTTATTTTTTCGTGATTCTATATTTATTCTATTCTTATTTTTACGCAGATAAAACAATAATATATTCAACCTATTTAATGTTTACAAGTTTTGGAAAAGTGACAAAATACTGTTCAATAATATTATTTTCGAAATTTCTGTCGGGTGTTCTTAGTTTGTGGAAAATTTTGATAAAATATTCACACGTTAAGCCACAAAGCCACGTCAAGGCGACACCCATTTTGTGGTAGTTTTTTATTTTCCAGAAACTAACTCTGATTGCTAGACAGAATAGCAATCAAAGAATAAAACTGGATTCATTGCTATTACATCAATTCAGGCAACTGAAATCGTTCGCGAAAAATAGTTATACCATGGCAATCAAATGTTCTTATTAGGGAAGAAGGATTGTCAACACAAATTTTTCATTTTAAACTAAAATACTAAAACGATTAAATATTAAAATCTTAAGATTTAATGCCGAATTGATATAAAGACTTTTCGAAATGAATGGAAAATTCTTCTGTGGGAATTGCCATTAAACAATCATTTCAAAATATAAGCAATAGCAATGAATAAAATATGAAATATTGTTACTTTGAACATGTAAACAAATTTGCACAATATATATACAACACATTGAAATACATATCTCATTTTATAATTATTTAACAATTAATTATGATAATATTTAATTATAGAGGAGAGCGTTCAATGAGAAATGTCTCCATATTTATATACAAAGCTGGTATGTCATCGAACCATTCTCTTATGGCGGCTTTTACAGTATATCGTCAGAGGTGAAATGAATTCTTTTGAGATGTCTCTCGCGAGTAGAAATGAGCCAAAAGTCTGAGGGCGTCAAATCTGGGCTATAAGGAGGGTTGTCAAGAACTTCAAACTCCAGTTTCTGTATGGCTTCTGTCCAGCTCCACCGGTAGGTTAACCGACGCTATAATCAGAAAGGACAACAAGCATCTGCTCCCCTCCTTCCATCTTACTCAATTGTTGACCGGTCACGACAACTTTAGTAGTTACTTCTTACGGTTTCTCCATAAGGGCAATGGACAGTGCACTTGCTCTCTCAACGAGATGGAGGAACCATTCCGTATTATTTTTTACTGTCCACATTATACTTTTCAAAGGCGGAGTCTTATTAATACCGTTCTCATTGAAGGGATTCATTGGCCCTGCGAGCTCAAGACTTTTGTGATTAACAAGACCATCCACAGTGCTTTTAGGGACTTTACCTATAGCATTAATGTGCTGGGCTAATTGGCACTCATGCCATTCCGGTATTATTGTTGTGCCCTTGTTGTTCTATTTACCATCTGCAATCTGGTACTTTATCACTACCACTGGATTTTGTCATCACTCCGTCTGATTGGGCCACTATTCATCACATTTCTTGCTTTTCAACTATTTTCGAAATGTGCTTCTTTATTATAAATGCGATACAGACGCCCCGGTTCCTAAGTTCTCTCTTTACTATCTCACTTTATTTTCCTCTTTCCTCTCACCCCTTCAACTTCACATCTTCTTTCGTTTCATCATTATTTGGGCTATACCTATGAGTGCGACCCTTTAACCTTTCTGTTGTTGTTGTTGTTGTTGTTGTTGTTGTATGGCTTCTGGTGTGAAAGTAGTAATGTAGGGTCAAGCGTAATGTTGTAGAATCGTTATCTTTGTCTACAGTTACAATTCCATAGACTCTTCATAATTTTCTAATATTGTATACATTTCTTTAAGAGACTCATTTTCATGACTGATCAATTTTGTAGCTGATTATTATTTCAAAGATGTCAACAATTCCTGAGCGCTGGTGTGAAAGAATCGCTTATCGAATGGCCTAAGTCAGTCATGGCAAACCTTTTCTCGAAAACGTGTCAAAATCGAATTCGAAACTCTCGTATTAACACCAAAATCGCGGGCCAAATATTTAATTTAATTAAAAATATTCAATAACAAAAAATGCTTACGAATTTTACTAAAATTAACATTTTAATCTATATTTCGTAAGTAAAAAGAAAATAATTTATAACGGAAACAAATATTTCGTTTAATGGAAAATTTGCTGTTATTTATTTCACGACAATTCTTTAGGGTTCCTAATTAGTGGCCTTTAAATCCACGAAATCGTCACGCGGATCATAGGTTTGCAATCACTTATATAAACACACGATTATTTATTTGTATGAATTTATACTTCTATACTTAAACGAAGAAAATATTTATAATCAGAAATTCATAAATTTTAAATAATAAATACAGTATATATATTAATAGTTATCTTTATCTAAATGGTTACAAGTATATAAATTACTTATGATTAGATAATGAAACAAATACCATTCCTTATTTTGCCTTGGAAATTTCATTATTCCTTCGTTTCTTTCAACAACCTCTTCATAAACCTGCATCTTACTCATCTGTTTTCAGATACATCATTATAGATGTGTTCTTTTCTTCTAACTTCTACTGTCAAACGTTAAGGAATCTTTTGTAAATAAACAATTGGATGTCGTCATAAAGCATAAATTTTCACATAAATATTTCATTTCTAATTTCTATTGTTTCGGTAAAAATGTTTCCTTGTGAACCTGACTCAACAACAAGTAAATTTAATTTAATTGTTTTTAAACATAATCAATTGTATTAATTACATTGTTTTAAAATTTAAAGCATTTTTTCGTTAATTTCTAGAAAATTTTTAACGAATTTATTGATAAATAGCTGGAAATTCTTTGTATTGTAAAGGAAAGAATTTTTCAAAATTTTAAATTACCTTCTAGTATTTTACTTGTGCAACGCAATGAAATATAATCATCTTAATTTATATTAATACAATCGACACTTAATTGCTATTTATTCAGATATCAAATTGATTAAATTAAACCATTTATCAAATTCTTTCAAATATCAGATAAAATTTTCGAGAAAAATATTTATTTTTTAATTTTAATCTTTCTTCATTTCAAAGTGACAAATTTAATTTTACATTATTTAATTATATTTCGTCAGACATTTTTCGAGTTTTCTAGTTAATTATTTTAATCTGTAATGAATAAATTCTTTACAGATATAAATTATTATGGAAGGAAGAAACAAAACTAGAAAGACGTCTGCCGAAATATTCATACAATTGAAATTTACACATTACAGTTTTTAAATTGACAGAATAAGTTTTATTTCGTTGAAATTTCTTGTATATTTATGTTATAAATGTGTTTAATTGCAAAAGACATTGTTTCATCTTAACATTAATATATGAAGTTTATGTTAGTGATTTTTGGCGTTAATTCTCCATATTGTTATTTGCGTTATTAAATAATATATCAAGTATATTGATTTGTAAAATTATAATGTCAAATAATATTAGAATATAAGCTACTATACTGATCCAAATTGGCAAAAGAACATGATTATTAATCCTTAAATATTATAGATGTTGAACGAAAAGAAAGTGTATAAAATTAGACTATTTATCCCGATTCTTCTTCCTTGTGTAGTGAGGAAGAAATGTCAAAAGAAAATTCGATTTTGAAGCAACACAAAGCAGGAAATGATATTCTTATAAGATAAAATATGATAATTTACACAAGTGTTTATTATCATAATTTAGTTCTTTGAAAGTTTATGGGAAAAATAAATGTAATTCTTGGGAAATAAATAAAAATGTGATATAAAAAGAAAGTTGATATTCTGCGATTTAAATGACAAAATTGATTCTGGTCAAATTATAAATCAAATGGTGATGATAATATCCATTGACTTCAATACTGCAAGTAGGTCTATATGTTTAGAACATCGCTTATATTACACATATTCGACACATTCCTGGTTCCAGTATCGATTATATACTAAGAAATAGCTTCTTTATAGTTACGGGAAATGCTTTGTGTCATTTACTTTATGTATCGCCTTTTGTTATTCAAACATAAAATATCACTCACAGGATTACAGAATTCAACTTCTCTGCACACCAAATTATATCCGTCATAAAATACGTTAAGAGAATTAAGTATATTTCCCAAATTGATTTATAAATCAATCTAATTAATTTAATTCAACGATAACTTGCGTAAAAATCTTAAGTATAGGTGATGATAATGTGTTGATTCGAGGCTCCATCCCCATTTAATTCTAATTATGTAAACGAAAACAGAAAGAGTTACTTACTTTCAAGAGACTACCAAAAAGTTTCCAAATGAAGAGACGAACAATTAAAATGTCCAACGAGATTTTTCTCTCCGCTTTAGAGACCAACAGTAGAAGAAAGAACAATTGAAAACTATTGTTAATTATTATTGTTGGAAACTATTTTTATTTGACGTCACGACAAATGCATCACTTATTACATCGAAATCTTTGTCAAACCATTTAAATGATTACTACAAATGCCCAATATTTGTGTATAAATTTTAAATTTCGTATAATGTAGAATAATTCAGAAATTAGTGAAAAGTTATTGTGAAAATACTAGGAATTATCTCTCAACAACATGGTATCTTATTGATATATAAAAAGATTCTATAACCTTTCTCCGAACTTTTTTGCGTTTGAAAGTGATTTTTCTATTCTAATTTAATGCTATAAAGTTAATTTAAATGAACTGTTTTAAACTTATATTTTAACCACAATTCCTAACATTTACCCAATAGACTTAATAATTTTTAAAGTCGATTTTATTTGATAAATCAATTGAAATCTTTAATTTATGAGTAAAATTCCGAAAATATACAACGAACTTTCATTATAAAGATATCAAATATTAGAGAGTTTTTGAATGGTTTTAACACCTGCTTAATTATTATACCAAAGATCTCGAGAAAGTAAAGTGATGGTCAAAATAACTTTAGACTTTAGTGAATCTTATTCCTTACAATTCTATAACAACACTACACATAATTTCAGCATATTTAATCATAGAATACATTTTTACTTTTTATGTTTCTTGTATTCAGATGGCCTTTTAAATGTTAGACTGAGTTCGATCCAAACTTACAATAATTTTTTCATAGATGTATAAGTCGTGGTCCGAAATGATCGATCCATTGTGTGTCGTAATGCTGCAATTATGGACTGTCATATACTTCATAATGTGTTTACACTACGTATTAATTAATTAATCTAGCCACTTAGAAAGACACTACGGATATAAAAGTAGAGAACAACTAAATTCCTCAACCACAGTGCGTGTCAAAACTCCGAAACAGTGATTAGTTGTTCTTGTTTGAAATCGACTTTTATGGTAATATAAAAATTTTAAACACTATAATTGTTTAAAAATAAGTTAAAAAGTTTAACAAATATCGAGATATGTTTGTTCTGCTTAATACAATAAATTACTCGAGGCAACATTTTAGTGAATTAGTAGTAAAACTAGTTAAAGCATTCAAAACTGAACTGTAGCTAACTAGTAGTTTAATTACCAAATTGGGACAACAATTGTAATTAGTAGTAAACTATACTGAGAGTAGTTAACGATGTAGTTTAATTATATCAGTAGTTAACTTCTGCTCACTTTTAAATCTCACAAGGAGAGAAAGATGTTCAGAAACAAAGGTGGCAAAACCGAATCTGGTCTATCTGAATGATTGTAAAAAAGATACGTGTATTAACGTTATTAAAGTGTAAAAATAACGTGATTTAAATATTTCAAAATATGGCGATTTTATTGATGTTTTCATTAATATTTATTTTATTTTTGAAATTATTTCTCTGCTCTTCGATTTTTTTTTCGGTTTATGCTTACACTAGAAATATAATTTAAATTCTAATTTATGTAGTTTTATATAATTTAATAGAAAATCTTTGCCTGTAAAGATGTTCTATAATAGTGATTCTCAAAGTGGGGGTCGCGACCCCAAGGGGGGCGTGAAAAATATTTGGGGGGTCGCTGAAAAATTGATGCCAGATCAATTTTTTCAAATATTTTATAAATTTACTATGGATTCATGTTTAGAAATAATAGAAATAAAAAATATATAAAATAATTTTTACTTAAATAAATTGCACATATAAATAATAAAAATAATATAAATATTTAAATACGAGCCTAACCCCCTCCCTCCGGGATGTTTTTTGACACATACTTATTCTTCGGGGGTCCTTTGAAATTTTTAAGTGCAGAAGGGGGGTCGTGGTCCAAAAAGTTTGAGAAACACTGTTCTATAATATTATTACTTTTTTTCATTATTCATCGATTTTCAAAGAATAAAGAAATATGATTTCTTGTGAATTACTAGCGCAGGATTTCTCTTCGAATAGGGCCACTTGCACTTCCATTTTTGCACTTATAATACTGAAATGTGTTAATTGTAAATTATTCATTTTAAAATGTTCGAATAGAGGTATTAGACTTCCAATTCAATATTGTTATATTTGAAAAATTAAGAAGAAAACTGAATGTTGAATATTCATATGTTTGAACTGAGTATTAAAAATATACGGAGTGACGAAAATTAAAACAGCATGTAGTTAACGCTTTCCAGAGATATATTTAACGGGCCAAATGTAATTAAATTTGGTATGGTAACAGGACATGCGGAAGATATATATATATTTTAATTAATACCAAAAACCCGACTGTAAGGTATGGAATCGCCAAGACGCGCGATTCCCACCTGTTTGTTATAACGAACTGTCATAACGGAAAAGTCGTTAGGATCGGCCGTTGGAAACGACCGTTAGGAACTTCCGTGGGAAGAACCGTTAAGTTTCGAATCGTCAACCATCGGACGATTGGCCGGCGGGAAGTGACCGTTGGCGGCCGTTGCGGGAACATTCAAATTTGATTGGAGCAGGGTTCGAACGCCGTCGACTATTTAAGCTCGGATCGAGCTCGTATCGGGAGTTCGGATCGGCTGGCATCGTATCGGAGGTGATCGGATCGGATCGGATCAAGGGAGATCGTCGTTATCGAGGTGCTAACTAACTCTCTCTTGGGAAGTTACGTGTTTGTGTATGAACTTGTTCCTGACTCGGAGGTTTTGTTAATTACAAGTCTGTTTGTTCGTAAGGAGTTCTTTCGACGAATTTGTACGGGAATAGTCGGTTGTTGTTCAGACTAGTGTTTGTGCCTAATTAATTGTAACGCTAAAGTGGATTATTTTGTACATTACTGTAAATATAAAATTTGTGTTTTCGTCAAACCGACTGAGTGGTTATTTTGAACATTACTCCGACATTATGGCACTTTAACGCTGCAAACAACACACAATAATGGTTCAACGGTATTTGATCCTCTGTGACGCTTCTCACATTTTGTGTGATACTATCTTTCAAGGCGGCCATATTGACGACGTATCCTCTATAAACCACATTTTTTAATTGTTTCTATAATAAAACACCACATGCAACCAAAGCGCCAAAAGTACCATAGTGGTGGATTTTTACGAAATGATATTCACAAAAGCCAAAGTCATTTGTTAAGCGTCAGTTTGCTTAAAATGCTAATTTACACATAATTTACACAATTAATTGTTTAATAAGAGTTTAAAACGATTGTATAGTTCATATACTTTATTTTCCTACAAATTACTAAATAAAATTATTATTATTATAGTCTACGTGTTTAAATATTGATAAGATTATAATATTTCCGATGTTTATTATATAACGAAATTGTGAAACGTAGACTATTTTATTATATTAGTTTAATTATATTTAAAATTTACTGCTAACTAATCACATTAAATTCTTTAAAGTTTTAAATATTTAATTACTGAAAATATTTTGCTTCTTAACGTTAACTTTTTTTATTATTAAATTATTTTTGTTAGTAATAAAAAATTTTGATAATATTTGATTGATGAGTGTAATTTCAAGTCTTGCATATTAATTTCCTGTTAAAGCTGATTTATCTTCATTCTTCATTATCTTCGTTGAAACAAGATATATTTTAAATTTTTTTAAGTATAAAATATCAAAATATATGATTATATTGCATTGATCAGGGCAAATGAAAATATTTATTCACCAAAAACGTTTTTAGGCTTTCTTGAAACGGTTTTCGGCTATTGAAATTAGAACAATTAAAATTACTTAAAATAGTCAAATTTTAAATCAAAATTGACAATTAGCGTTACAAAATATTTAAATAAGATTTAAAAGTTAATAATTAAGCTCAGAAATTTAAAATCCACTATATCGCCTACACACATTTGTGTAAATGAAACTATAGGTAAGCTGTTATCACCTATCAATGATCAAGTGGATAAAACCACTGAAGGGGATCGTGGGTTCAATCGCGTGAAGTTTTCCAGGTTTTCTTCGTGTATAACGACTAAATAGAGGGCAATTTCCCATAAAAAGCCCTCCCGGGAGGCACTCGTCCATTGCCAGATCGCCAGTGTGTTGCACTATCTTATCTCATCAACCCAATCCATTAACTCTTATCAAAACTTTTAACTATTCTTTGGCAAAAGTATAACAAAATCTAAGTTCGAACAATGTCATGTAATTTTTGACCAAATGAATTGCATTATGTAAATCAATTATTCTAATGTATTTAGATACTGTACTAATATATATTTGCTTTAATAATCTAATTAGAGTCTTTTAAATTCATAGACTATCTTTGGTCGGTTCCACATTTCAGTTTCTTTGGTCCATTTTACTAACGAGGTAGATGGTTTTTTGCTTTTAGCGACTGAATAATAGAGTTTTTTAATTCTATTCTCTAATGAACGGTAAGTAGAATTTATATCATAAAATATTTCTTTGACGCCTTTTCTCTTGAATAACTTAAATCTATGCTGTATACATCACGCAATTTGTATATCCTCTAATCTATCCTTACTAAATCTGAGCGTAATCGTGAATAATGGAAATCTAATGCATAATCTGAAACCCTTCCTTTTAAAAATGGTCTAAGTATAGTAGCCAAATATCGGGATCATCATAATTAAAGTACACCGACAGCCGGATGTCCTAGGTGGCTGTGCTCTGGGCGACCCATGATCGAATCCGAAGAACAGCCCCAGGAATTTTTCGTAGACGGTTTGTCCCGAATGTGTCACGCCTTTCCCTCACCATCCGGTTTCTTCTTTTATGGACCAGGCCGAATTCACGATGATTATGTAAAAAGTCCTCTTACGAGTTAACTATGAACCTAGCAAGTTCTAAGTATAAAAGTGGCCACAACATTTAAACGTCGTTTTTATCGTCTACTATAGCTTTTCTTGTGAAGCTGTTTGCTGAAAACAATGGCGATGCTGCGGCTACATTTCAAGAATTTCACTGTCGTAAAAACTTATTCCATGACCATTGATTCCAAAGCTCTCAGGAGAATGATCACTCAATTCGAGGAAATTGGACAACTGGGAATTCAACCCGGTAAAGAGCATAAATCTGTCATTTCACAGTTCGTTCGTTGAAAAATGTTATTATAATTATTGTTGAATAGTCAATGAATTATGTCGTAAGTTCTCATAGACAATTGAAGAGCTTATTTCTAAAGTGACGTATCTTCAGGAAATACAAATTTCCAAAATCCGCAAATTTTAAATAATTGCTTTAAATGTTAAGGTAAAAACTTAAATATTGGCACAGAGTTTTATTTTTATATTCTGAATATAGGTCTAACAGTGAAAAAAATCCTGAGGTAAAGGAAATGGTAGTTTTGGTACTTCAACTCATGGACTTACACCACTTTGGAACAAAATTGCAGCATTTAAATGGATAATGTAATAAAAACAACAAGTAGATTGTTCATGCGACTGAAGATAATAAAAAACGGTGTTTAAAAAACTATACTAATTCTAAAAGAAAGAAAAAAACTTAATGATTACATAATAATTAATAAAAATCATAATGTAATTGTTCTTTCACAGCATCTACTTACGATCAATCACTTTCTAGACAAGAAAACACTTTGTAAAATGTCATTGCAGTATGCAGTCACTTATTCCCAGTTTATTTAAAAGTTCTTCACATTATCTATCTTTTCCAGCTTAAGTTTATTCTCCAATGGTAACAAATCAACTAATAGATATGACTATTTTTTGCCTCTTTAACATTTCTATGTTTGCACATCCCCGGTGTATCAGAATAGTGCTATTTGCAACAAACATATTTAGAGTTTATTCTGATTACTTTCATTTCAGATACTTTAAAATCCATTTTTGACTTAATGTGTGAATGAATTGCAAGTTTCCAATTACCAAGTTGCCAGTCTTTATCAAAAACGTGTATTTTTCCTATACGCTCAAAAATTTTATTGTAATCTTCTGGTAAAAGAAGCAGTTCAGTTTTTTTTTTAACATTTTTCCACTCTTCCAAATGCCTTATTTATGGGTAAATAACTGTGACCCCGCACCGGATATGTAATCTCAAAAATTACAGTATGATTATCTGAAAGTTTTCTTAGCATTACTAATGAAGTGTAATTTTTGTTTTGTGCACTGCATCCATCCCTGCACGTACAGTATCACGAAATTGGGTTTCTGTTTCTATGGCACAGCGTGGACTTTGAAGAAGCTAGTTTCAATAGGATTGTGTCATGCTCTGTCTTAGTTGAAAGATATTAAAGATACTTAACACTTTTGTCGTAACCCAGCTACATCAGCGAACCTCGACACAATTATTTTTACGCGCCGGCTGGATGGCCAAGTTGATTATGTCGTCATTGTCCCATTCTGGAGACCCGGCTCGAATCCAGACATCAAAAAACAGTAGGAGGTTTTCGGGGAGCAGTAAAAATGCAACATCTTACCGATAATACTTGTAGTTGATGCTTTAGATGCGTATGATGTTTGATTGTGGATACATTTTAAAATGGTGATTTATCGAGGATACGTTGTCAATTGGCAGGATTGATAAACAGTATCATGCTGCATATGAGAAGCAGCCCAGAGAATCAATTACGGTTGGCTGTTTGACGTCTTCAGGCTTTGCATTCTCAGAATGGAGATTGCATGGAGCAGTATTCCCTGCATTGTTAAGGTTTTTGTACAGCATAAATGTTTTGTATAGCCTAAATAAAACGTTCGTTGTCTGCAGCGCAAAAAGTGCCGTAGTGATGAATTTTGGTACTAACAGTTTTTACGGAAATGTCTTCCGCGTGTCTTGAAATGTCGCCATATCAGATTTGGTACATTTAGCTTGTTAATTATATCTCTCGAAAGCATTAAATAGATGTAAGTTATTTTAATTTCTATCCTTCCGTATTTTTCAATATTTAGATTAAATGTCTTTCTAAACAGTGTAAATAGGACTAATTACAATCACACGATATTTTCTTGCAACCGATACGATTTCCCATTGTTCTTCTTTCCATTCTTTAGTGTTTTGGTAATGCTGTCTAATGGGTTTAAATGTGACTTGATTAAACTCTCAATTAATTTTTTCGGAAAACCACGTGAAACCACTATCCTTCTAATTCTATTTAATTCTTCTTGTATATGATGAATAAGTAATAGCTCTTTTTATGAGAGCATGGAATGGCGTTAATTCGTGTGACACGATGTTATTTGCACGCCAATGGACGGTATAATTCTACTGCCAGTGACTTGGAAAAGCTTTTTTCCTGTATTTCTCATTTAATTTAAATATCACCGATTCCTTGTTAATGTTTTACCGGAAAATTATTCATCTTCCAAGAAATATACTTTTTTTTAATATCTTATATATACTACAAAACTCACCAGTGGTCGAACACTATGAACACTGGTAATTGGTCGTGGGTTCGCGTCTTACCAATGGCGGCTGCGTGTAGTTTTCTGGGTTTTCATCAAGTATCTAACATCTAAATAGAGGCCAGTTTATCATAAAAGACCTCCCGTTAGGCATCCCCTCGACGGTTCGTCCACGTGTCGCGTTGTCGTGTATGAATAAACCAAACCATTCGAATTGTTAAACACAAGATCGTGTTATTAACTCAATCACTTGGCTTTTGACTCCACCTTTATTTAGTTGATACGGTAACTAATTTTACACGTTTCGGGCTTTTGCCCCTCATCAGTCAACTAAAAACAAGAATAGGTTATACAACATTAAAATTACTTTTACAAATAAATTGCGTAAATAATTTAAAATACACATATATATTTTACACGTACCAGTTTTTTGCCTTCCGATATGGCACTTGTACACGCTTAAGTCTGTACATCACAAACTTGAAGAATAAGGTGGTTATAGAACCATTATAAAATTCTTTTATATCTGTTTAAACGGTAAAACGATGTATCAAATACACAAAGTAGAACAAAAACTTACAGTTGGTTGTATTCTATTCTCTTATCGGAGACAATGAATGTGTATTTTCTAGGCTCGTTCAGTTCACTATAAAGTTCTTTCGTGTAAATTTCTTCTCAACTGTTTGGTATAATTGGACATTGCGGAATGAAGTGATATTTCTTATTGTTCGTTACACTCAACATTCGCATAATCACGTAGAGTGGTTTTGAGATGAATCAAAGCTCTCTGGTGGTATTTTGATAGAAAAATTAAACTATAATATATTCAACCAGTTTTTATTTATATTTAAACTTAGATTTTTGTTTATGCAATTTTTTGAGTTTATTATTGCTAAGCTTTCTTTGAATTTTCTATTATACGTGTCTTTTTCTTTAAATAGAATTTTTACGTTGTTTTTGTCAATGTTGCAATTATTTATAAGGCAGTGATCATGAAAAACTGATTTCATTCGATGGTATTTCAGATCTACTATGTGTTCTTTAATACGTATTTTTAATTTTCGTTTTGTTTCACCGATATAAGTATAACTCAAAATACTTATATCGGTGAAACAAAACGAAAATTATGCGAATGTTGAGTATAACGAACAATAAGAAATATCACTTCATTCCGCAATGTCCAATTATACCAAACAGTTGAGAAGAAATTTACACGAAAGAACTTTATAGTGAACTGAACGAGCCTAGAAAATACACATTCATTGTCTCCGATAAGAGAATAGAATACAACCAACTGTAAGTTTTTGTTCTACTTTGTGTATTTGATACATCGTTTTACCGTTTAAACAGATATAAAAGAATTTTATAATGGTTCTATAACCACCTTATTCTTCAAGTTTGTGATGTACAGACTTAAGCGTGTACAAGTGCCATATCGGAAGGCAAAAAACTGGTACGTGTAAAATATATATGTGTATTTTAAATTATTTACGCAATTTATTTGTAAAAGTAATTTTAATGTTGTATAACCTATTCTTGTTTTTAGTTGACTGATGAGGGGCAAAAGCCCGAAACGTGTAAAATTAGTTACCGTATCAACTAAATAAAGGTGGAGTCAAAAGCCAAGTGATTGAGTTAATAACACGATCTTGTGTTTAACAATTCGAATAAGCAATCTAGCACAACACGGTTTCTCTACGACTGAAACCAAAACATATTACAAAAATTACAAGTAGAAAAGAGTACACTATACACAACAGATACGCCTTATTTTTTACATCCACTCAAAACTCACGATGAGAAATTTATCTTAGACCTATTTATGTTATGAGCTATATGAAAAACAGTTTGAATCAATATAATTGCTAAAGTCTAGAAACTGTGTACCAGTGTCAACAGTACTCCTACTCCGGCTATTCTCTTCATCAGCGAGTGAAAAATAAATCTGTCTCCACCTTCTTCCTGCCTGGTTAACCCAACTCCGATTGGTCCCCATATACATACAGATCGACACTATTGCTCAGTATGTTCCATAACCGGCCGACGATCGAAAACGTACTGTACGTATATACTTTGTTTAAAATATTATTCGTATACGAATTGTATATAATTAAGTTTGCGTAATTAGATACTATCTTGCAGTAATTATTTCCCAAATTTTTACAAATTAAACTTCTGGTCAGGGATGATACAGCTTCTGTTAAGGAAGGAAATCCACATAGTTGTATGTAGTTAAGATATGATCTTTTTTTATTAATAATTACTGCAGAAATCTGGTGGCAAAGGCCAATTCTTTTTGTGAATTTTCCTCATCCTGAAAATTTTTCATAGTGTTTCTTTACAAATTCTGGCAAATTATCTTTGCTAATCGTCATTTCCTTTGACAGCAATCCACGAGTTCTTATTTGATTTCACTGAACATTTCTAAATTTATCTGTATTTTCTGTATATCCTGTATTTTATGGTTGTAAGAAGACTGTTTCATAAATAATGGAACATTGGATTTGTCAGCAAACAAACACACTACTTCGTTGTCTTTACATTGTTGATTAAATATTATAACAGTCGGTATATTAAAGGAGCACAAGAAGATTACAAAATAACTGTAATCTTCTTGTATGTCCTTCGAGCAATAAGAATTCAATTATAACATAACCTAGCCTTCCTTTTATTGTAGGTTTTTCTTCGTCGAAAAATAGAAGTTGCTTCTTCCATCAGAGAATACAATAAAAGGTCGACTCTACTATGTTTTATTTGTATTCCTGTATCTGTGAATGACAAATAAGAAGACTACAATTATTTTATGCTTGTCTTCGTTTGTAACACTCTAAATATTTTTCGTCTTGAATTTTTAAAATAATCTTCATGTTTAAATATAATTAAAAGTTGTTGATGCCGTTATGTTTATCTTAGAATATTCCGTTTTGTTAAATCCCACCATGACACTTTTTATAATTAACTAAAAGTTTTCTTAATTAATTTACTTCTTGTACACTTTTTTAAAATATATTTAAACATAGATAAATGAAACAAGTAAAGTAAGAAGACCTGAATTTTCTATTGTTTATTACTGAATTATAATTTTTCGCATTTTCAATATTTATTCGTCGGCTCTGTTCCACATCTTTAAATTTATCTTATTCATTTTTAGAAACGTTAGATTAGTCTCACACAAATTTTAAATGTTTACGAAGCATTAACAAATTAAATTTTTTAACGTTTTAAAAATTGAAAGTAATAAAATATTTATTCAGAAAAATTTCCAGCCTCTCAGAATTTATTAGAATGTACACAAATATAAATTTTCTCTCCAAGATAAATTAGTGTTATTTATATATGACATACTCCTTCGTAACACGTGTTTCCAATTCCAAAAACTAAACAGTCACATGTTACTAGAGAAAATTTGTATTACTTCACGTGGCACACGTTTGTTTCTCAGAGGATGGAAGCAAATAGTCTTTTTATGGATAATGGAAGAAATTGCCTACGGTGCTGTTTACGATTCACGAATAGTTTGCAGTTGTTGTTAAGAAGATTATTCAAAATAATTGCGAACTCACAAAAATATTCTTTTATTTTAGTTTTTATATCATACGCCAATTCCTTCGTTGTATTGTATAAGTCTATGTTTCCACCAAAATTCACTAGAAAGATTAATCGAAAAAGTAGGTAATTTCTTTCACGTAAGTAAGAATACAAACATTTTTCTTAGTTAAAAAAAATTATAAATTTTAATTTATAAAGGAAGTCCTTATTAGATTTTATAATTTTGCAATGCTAATAACTTTTCTAAGCGCATAATTCCCGTTTTCAATACTCAGTTACCGCATAATACAAATGAATAATACCACCGAGATTTAGCGTTATTTAGTTGATTTTCAATGAATTTTTTTTTAAATAGAAACTTGAAAAATCATTATTGCTCAATATAATTCAAGCAGAAAATCTTTATTATAGTAAAAAGAAAAAAAAAAAAATGTATTTTCCATTCCTGCATTGCTGATAATCGTGTAGTTAGTGATCCTTCAGTACCTAAGGGAAGAGAAAAATGAAAGCAAAAATAAAGATTAAAAATTCATAGAAAATTCTAGTTTTGAATTAAATTCCATAAAATATATTAAAAGTATTTTTAAATTTAAGCGCCAATCGTTAATTTTAATTTAAAACTTTAAATACATTATTACTTTAATTCGTTTGATTGTCTAATAAATTTTTAGAATGCGGATAATTTATTTTTATGAAATATTTTTCTAAGATATTTATCTAGCGGTTTGATTTGAATAAGATTTTTAATCTGAATATTGCCTCTAAGAAATTTCTGTTTTTCGTGGGGGAAACAAGAAAAGAATTTCATTAAGAAAACTGTAGTTTTGAATTATTCATATACTTATTTCCCTCTATAAATAATTGTAGTTTGACTGATCAATTTGAGTATTCATTTTACACTAACAAATATATTTTAATTTATCGAATTAATTATTATTTACTATATTATAAATAGTTATTGGATCACTTAATTTTTATATATAGATATTTGAGTAATAATTATATTTTTAGAAAATTTTTAATAACTGAATGTATTTTTATTAAGGTACCAAAGTTTTGTTATAATGTAATTTGTTTACAATTATTTTCAATGATATAAAAGTTTACATTCACGAAAGTTTATGTTAAAATACGTATAAAATAATACTTTATTTCGTCGCAATTTAAAAAATAATAATATCTAACGGGTTTTAACAGATGCGGCTTTGTATAATTCAATTTTCGTCAAACAAATCTTTTTAAAAAATCTCAAAAAATAAGATTAAAAACGATCGCATTTGAAGTGTTTTTAGAAAATATTTTCATTCAAATTACTCGGAATTGCTATTAATAAATAAGCTTAATACGTGGCGTTATTATACCCGCTATCGTAATTTTTAATATTTAAAAATAAAGCGTGAATAAAATTAAACTGGAAAGCGGAATTCTAAATCTTATTGCATTATATGGTGCGCGGTTAAAGAGAAGAATGTAGGATAAGTCGAGTGGTTTTTTTATTTTTTTATTTTTCTTATTGAAAATCCTTAGGTGTTAGTGAACTTGTACTTTTTTTTTATATCTCCTTTGCCATTTCTATTCGCATATTGATTCGAAAGAATAAAGATGTTGAAGTAGGCAAAGACTAATCCTCTATTAAAAAAGACTGCCAGAGACGGTTTTCCACTCGTCGCCGTTAAGCTTAACGCATGTTTGCATAGATACCCCCTTTTTACTGCCCCCGTAGTTACCCCTGTTTGCGCTCCTTCCCAATGGGTAATACCATGATTCCAATTTTAAGAGAGACCGTAATAAAGTGGTAAAGAAGGAATTAAACATAAACGTTCACTTTATGTGATTGCAGCCTCGGAAAATTCATTTGCTTCGATTCAAAATAAACTATGCTGTTTAATAGACTTTATTTCGAAATTCTTTTCTTTTTATTATTTGATATATAATTTTTTTTTTCTTTCGGCAAACTTCTCTTAACTGAATTACTCGACTTGGAATGTCAGAAAGTATTATGGTCGCCATATTGGTTAGTGCCACTGTCTTCACTCAAAAAAATTCTTTTGTTTTGCAGGAAAACGAACATGAAATTTTCATATAAATAAATAAATTATAAACATTTTTTTAGAGTAATATTTTATTCTTCGTTAGATATTAATAATTAAAATTAAACTTAATAAAAAAAACGGTGTGTTTAATTTATTCGTTTAAGTTTTGATTTTTACAATATGAAATTTTAATGAATCCTACACAATTTAATTGCTTCGTAAATAAGTAAATTTGAAGATTAAATAAATGGTATTTAATATTTGCATAGTTAATTCAAAACAAACTAAATATGAATAGAGGAATGTGAATAGATTTGTTAATATATTACGAACGATATTAATTAATTCGTTTCACAACTTTTCTTCCATTTTGCTTTGTCTGTATAAAGAAATTTCCTCGTATTAAAGCGGTATATAAGAGTTTATTCTGCATTCTAACCCATTACGTGTCCATTATAAATTCATCTTGAGCTCGATTGCTGAATGGGCAAACGTGATTTATAAAGACTGAAAATTCAAAAAAAAAAAAAAAAATGAATTTAAGATTAATAAATTGAATATTGTACTGTTTACTTATATTACTTACATTTTTTTCTAACAAGCTCATTTTTTGGTTGTATCCCGAGAGAATACAAATAACTGCCTTATATTATTTCGAGCTATTACATTTTAATATGTACTTTTTATAATTGCTATATTCGATTTAATCCTACAGTTAGGGAAGGAATAATTCAGAGAAAAAAACATTTTCTTATGTGACAGATCGTTGCATCGTCATTACAAATATAAAATTTTAAAAAGTTACCTAATCCTTTAGTTTGCATGCCATCGCCGCTACATCCGTTTGTCTTGCTGCATCGCTAATCATTTCTATTTTCTTCCATCTCCTCCCTCTACGCTATCCATTTGCTAACTCGATAGTCTTTGTGATCGTACACATTTTTGAATTATTCAATTTCCTGTAAATATTTATGTGATACTCTTTCCGTCATCTTCCGATTATCGCGAAATATCTTTAACGTCCATCCCCCCTTTTTTTATTTCCTACGTAAATTATCTATACAACCGATTGAAAGAAACTAAATTTATTATAATGGTAGCAATTTACACATTTTATAATGTTTAAACTGGAGATATTTTTCTAAATTATTAATAGTTATATTATAAAAATGAATGCAGATTCGCATTTCGCGACATTCTAACCAATCTATCAATAGTTATGTATAATCTGTGTAACTTCCATTCTTATTATGGAAAGCTGCTGAGAAGATAAGAGTTGTTTTATCGAAGCTGCGAGCAAGAACTATTCAGTAAATGAGCGCGTTGACAACGTCTTAAAAGTCAGTAATTAATATCAAGCGTGGCACTATAACCACCCTCGCTATTGATTAACCATGATGGTCGTTTCGGATAATTAATTCTTGCATTTTTTCCCCTCCTCCCACTTTCTTCACATTATTACCCTCTCCACTTCATTCCGAACTTATCGATTCCTCTCTTTGCAACTTCAACTTTCCTCCGTAATTAGTCAGATTTCCAGTTATATCTGTCGAATCGGCATCCGTACTAACGCTAATTTATGTTATTAAAAATTTACAATTGATGATCGAGTTACGAAAGTGTTAAATTTTTGATTAATTGACTCCTGATAAGACGTCGCCTGATCGAAAAATCTACGAATTTGCCTGGTCACGAGTGGAATCTGCCAGGCCATTTCACTGTTTGAATCGATGACGAAGGAATCAATTCGGACGTTAAGAGTATTGCATATAAAACGAATTTCTCTGGGAACGTGTGTCGTAGAAGATATTTGTCCCCTAAGGCATTAAACATCAACCCAAAACAATCACAAAGTAAAGTTTTGCTAAGAAGAAAAAAGAAGTGTCGCTCCCATCTCATTCGATTCCAATAGCATAAAGCGAGAACTTTCGAACGACAAAAAAATAACCAAAATGCCATATTGGTAGCTTACTAGAAAGCGGTTTACCACTTTCTAGAAGCAAGGGAGTTACCAATCGATGAAAAACATTTTCTACGACAAAATACCAGGAGGAATAAAAACATCTTATATCCCATTCTCTAGTTTCCAGAATGGTATTCGCTACCAAAAGAAAACATCGGCAATATCGAAAGAAGGAATTTTCAGTGGTGAGCTGTGAGATTACGAAATTTAAACATAAACAAGCAAAGTGGGAGAATTTTAACTTCCTTCTCCTTTAGTTTATGATCTTTTTCTCTCTTCAACGATATCCGATCGTTTACAAACGTTTTATTCTTCTCAAATCCCGGAGATCCCCCTTCACTAGCTCGAAAAACACGCATCATTTCTTCCTTCATTTCCTTACGTTAATTAGGAAATTAGACTTTATTAAGCGTGTATCAATTCGAGAATTAATGTAGAATTATCGCCTGTATAAATAACAATACATTGGCTTATTTCCAATGCTTCGAATAATTGCAATAATCAATTTTAAAAACGTTTTACTGTAAATTTTTCTATCGAATTATTTAAATTGAAACGTTCAAACGTATTTTTGTAGTTTCGTACAAAATTCCAGAAATTCTCTCGAAATTTAATAATTTTTCAATTGCTTTTATATAACGAATTTTATAAAGTTTTTTTTGTTTTCAAAATAAATTTAATAAAATCCTGGATTTTTTTCCTTCGGAATTTCTAGGCTTTTAGAAGCGAAATATTTAAAATTTACGCCTAAAGAATTTTTTCAACATTTTAAATTCTAAATAATTATTTTAATAATTGCTATTATTAATAATAATTTTTAAAAAATAAAATATATTTAAAAACACAAAGGTTTTCAAAAGCCAATTAACGGTGTGAATGGCTCGAACAAACTATCGAAGGATTTTTAAAAAAACCGTAATTTACTTAAAGCATTGTAATTTGTGTATTAAACGAGAAGGATCTCATTTTAAACCATTTTTCTGAAGTTTATGAACAATAAATTATTTGAAGGACAGCAATTTAATCTTTACAATGGTTAAGTGACCTTTGAACTACGTTTATAACGTCTTAAATCTCGAAAATCTTTTAGAAAAATTCGGCAGGTTATTTTTAAATAATTATTTAATGATTTACAAAATTGTATTATATAGAATTACGAGACAGTTCGAATTTCCAACGTAAATATCGGACTCGAGTTGTGTCTAGAAGTTTTGTATCCGAAGCGTGTTTGACACATTTAGAAGTAGAAAGAACGTCAAAATACCACAGAAAAATATTATTATTTTGGCGTAGAGCCAGTCGAAATTCGAATTTTTACCACTAGAAAAACATTTCCTATCCAAAAATCTTACAGAGACGGAATCTACCCGTGTAATTTAACTTCACTGTGTTTATTCATGCGTACTAAAACCCACGTGTTATTCGTGACCATTCGCTTAAATATGCATGATTAATGATGCATTTCTTTAATGATGCTTCGTTATTCACCTTTTGGCATTTATTGGATAAGATATAGCATTTGGCTCAGAAAAAATTTTAAAAGAATATAATAAAAAAAATAAAATAAATTATAAATAATAAATTATTCCTTAAACTAAAAAGTTATTTTTTCTGCTGACATTAATTTAAACCAGAAGAAATTCTATAAAATTTATTTTTTTTATTATAAAAGAGGAGGATAAAAATCTTATTACAGTATTAATTTAGAAGAAAAATAATAATAAAGTTTGTTTGATGTTTTATTCAGAAGAAATTTATTATTATTATTATTATTTTTTAAAGAAGATATTAAATGAAAAAAATTCGTTTTATTTTACATTCGAAGAGATTTAAATAAACAACTTCAAACACTTAATAAAAATAAATTAAAATATTATTTGCAGAATTGTTTGGTTACCTTAACTGGGAAATTAATGAAGCGATTTTCTAGAATATTTTTTGGTAAATTGGTAGAAATCTGCATAACTGATAAAGAGTGGAGAAAAATTGATTACAAAATTAGATATTTGGGTAACAGATGTGGCGAAATTGTAAATGTAAAGAGGAATATCTGATTTCGAAATAGTAATATCGAGAATTATAGTTGAATTATGTATGCATTAAGTATGGCTAACTCATACTGACAAGATTCTAGCCACCGATATAAATATTCATGAATAATTCACGTGGCCAGGTTGTTGAGAAGAATTCTGTTTTGTGTTTTGCATAATTCATGATCAAAGATGTCTGGTTTGAAATTTGAACAGTTTAATGTTAAAGAAAGCCAAGATGCAACTAGAAGAGGGGAAAAATTCAGTAAATAAATCTCTACTTTTTACTGGTTTTAATATTGCGTTTGAAACTAAAAATGGTTCTTGCATGGATAAGACTATCAATTTTAAATAATGTATATAAAAATACTTTTCTCTCGTGACCTTCTCGAACTTTTTCTCATCTAATCTTTTAAAGATATGTTATATTACGAGATTTTTGCAAACTTTTTAAAAAAGTTTTCGGTAATATTTCCTTAAAAATTAAAGATTTTCAATATCCTTTCAGAAAGTTGCACGGTTGTTGCGCTTGCATTAATGTATAATGCGCGTGTAGATTTCTTTTTCTTTTAAGTATTTCTCTATGCTAAGATTTCTATAATCGAATCGTCTTAGTTTGCATGTTTAACTGTGTTCGTCTCTACCGGACTGATTCAAATGAGACAAGATATGGTTGAAAGCATTTACAATTGGATTTTCTAATACTTCATTATAGCGATTCTGCCTCTTAAATGCTTAGCAAATCTGCCGTGTAATCTTAACGTAATCATACAGCTTAATTATATAAAATTTAAATTTTTATATTTAATTCTTAAACAATTATTAGTTTATTAAAATTAAAATTTTTAATTATTTACTTTGTTATATCGATATCAATTAGTTTTTCTGGTATATATGATTGCTGGATTGTGAACAATGAAAAAAATCGATGATAAAATGTTACAATTCCGATGAAAAATGAAGGCATGATTCATACTGTATCATATAACACTAAAGTTTTCTAATAATTGGATGATATTTCATTAAATGTTGAGTCATTTTTTTGATGTAAACAGCATCAATATTTTTAAAAATAATTATTAGGTATTTGCATAATTGAAAAATGCGAGTTTAACTTATTTAAATTATAAAAAAAATGTTTTAAATGAAGTTTATTTTCTTGGCAGTATTATACTGCTTTAAATCTCTCAGTAGACGGCTTATTTTAACATCTTTTAAGTTTTTCTCTTTAATAACTGTTCTATAAATATCCTTCTATTTTATCATCAAGCCGGAAATATTCCTTGTGTTGAGCGCACCTGTCATCTGCTTGAATCAAAGCCAACAATCTAAATGAGCCGAATAACATTGTTTTCTTTGTCATCTGCGACATCTCAATATTTTAAAATAATTATCTCAAAACAGCTCGATCTTTTCTACGATAAAAGTTTTAAAGTGTCACAAATTTAACGGCTAAAATCTTCCAGTTATCGCTTTCTTTTCTCTCTTCTAAACTCTAACTGGAACTCGTATCATTTATTGTACATGGACAATTTAGTTTTCGAATTGAATTTAGGCTGTAAAAGTACTAAGATGATAGAGAAGATCTTAGATCGATCCTTGGAGACAAAGGGATTGTATGTCACCCTCTTCCATCACCTCAGTTTTTAGACGGACCCACAAGAGACTTGTGACGACAGTTCCCTCGGGCTATAAACTAGAACTGCAGACAATGTAATTGGACATTGGGGAAAAGTAGACCCCCGTCACGGTAAAGAGGGGAAAAAAAACTAGAAAAGACACTTCGTCAATGAGAAATGCTTGCTTATTTCTTTATCTTTCTTTTTTTCGATTACTTGAACACTTTCTTTCAAAGATAAAAATCAAGATAAATGATCTGGATTGAAGATCAGATATTTAGTCAGGACATAAATTCCATAATTCAAGTTATCGCCAAAGGATAAAGAATGCCATTCATTCAATTTTAAGTCACTTTACAACGTAAATGTAACTTTTTATCAGTTTATTTTTCAAATTTTTCTTCTTTAGTTACATACTTTAATATTCTGAAAGCAACATTTTCTAGATTGAATGTATTTTAGAACACATATTATTATTTTAATTTGAACATTATCAGTTTAGAATCTGTAAATGATCTTATAACGATGTACATTACTTAAAAACACGCCGGAATTTTTAAAATTACTTTCACGTTTACGACATTTTCGTGCACATTCTCTAATCTGTCAAAGGTATTATCCGTTAGTTTTACCTGTATACATAATTTTTAATTGCATTATTATCTATAAGGCAATATATCTTGCGTAATACATCAAGCCTCGTCGCATATTCAAAATTCCCATCGATATCTAGAATTATACAATTTCCCAGGGTAATAATGCATTCAAATCCTACGAACGACAACCGAAACTTCTGCTTTACGAGCAAGAGAATTGCCTACGAGACCGACATCCATATATATATATATATACAGTATATATGAAACCTTCTATAAGGGTACAACATTTTCTCTCTCATTTCTCACATTGCAAATCGTGCCATTTTCAATTTGTAATAACACAAGGTTTAAATTAATTATTATTAATTACAAGTCGGGATTGGAAAGTCATGTATGCCAATAAGATAATTTAGCCTGTCCATTAAGCAATGGCGACCAAACAAACTATCGAAACTCTATAAATAATTGCAATATACGTAGGTAGACACTTTACTGCACGACTCGCCTGCAATGCCAGGAAGTATGAATTGCAGGGGCATTGAATGTAGTTAATGGAAGGTAGTTTCACTTACCCATAGCAGTGAGGACCGTGTCTGGATAACCGGAAATCAATGTCGCTGCGTGAATACAAATGCATGATACGGAAGTGAATGTGCCACACACCTGCACTACCCATTACGGGTTGGTTAGAATCGATAAGATAGAAACTCTCTTTCTCTTTCCACGACGTGCTTCCGATTTCTGCAAATTAGCTCCTCCTTTAAAAGCGTTGTCATGACAACAGACGTATTAATGGTAGTAAAGTGACGGCAGAACGTTTGTAATTAAAGATTTCCACACTAGAGAGAAGAACATTCTAGATAAAGACAGACTTATACATTGATCTTCATGAGCATCTCAAACTTTAAATAAGTTTGCTCCATTTTCTATTCTCACTTCTTAACTTTCGAAACAATATTACTTTTACCGTATTCTAATTTCTAGTTATTTATTTATTTTACAAGATTTATATTTCATTTTTTAAGATTTTTAAAAATATTTTTATTTATATCAAAACGTCTACAAACGCATCAGATAAAAATGCACAAGTACGAGATTATTATTTATTTTTTATTACGATTATTAAAAAGATTTAATAAGATTAAGTTTCTTTTTTAAACATGTTTACTTTACTTTTATTTATTTTAATTTCTTACACAGTAAATTTTATTTTATTTTATTTTCCTTTAAATCTTTTGTAAATATTTACTTTAATTTTAACTTTTATAAATTATTTTAAAATATATTTTCTTATATTTTTTTTCTAATTTTTCTGCAGTTTAATTTATAACTAAGATTAAGATAAAAGAAATTTATGCTAATTCTATTTTAATTTCTAGTTATATTTTATTTACATTAACTATTATCCTCAGTTTCCTGAAATTTCTATTCTTACTTCGACTTGATGTTTCGATTTTCTACTCTTGTTACAAGTAAATCTCACTCTTCCTCTTTAAAATATAACATTATTTAAGCTTCGTTTTAATTCTTTACAGTAAATATAATATTAAAAATCTGTTTTCGTCTGAGTATAATTAAATTTAGAGATTGAAAAGGCGTGAATTTGAATAAGTAGGACCGGCGGATATAAAAGTTTTATAACAACTTTTAAGAAGCATTAAGGGATCTTTCAAGTACGAAATCAAATTTATCTTAAAACTTCTCTTCGAATAATTAGAAAATATTTAAAGGAAAGTCATTTTCCGTCTTCTCCATTAACTTAAAATTTTAATGAAGACGAAATTGATAGAATCATTACTTTTGTTTTGTCTTCTTAAAATAATTGCGAAGAGATAATATTTCATAATAATTGTTTTAAAGTAGAAATTTCATTCCAAGTTATCGGAGTATAATTATTATATAACAATTAGAAATAATGATGACAATCAATTTCGACGTTTATCTCGAAAGAACTTTTAATTGCTTTATCTTATGTTATGATTCTGATTTTTGGATAAACGTTTTGATGTTGCTTTATACATTAAAATTTACGCAAAATATTTTAATTTTTCAATTTTTATAGTGGAATAAAATAATGGTAGAGTATTTATTTCCAATTATTCTGTGAACGAAACTGTTACGGTATCGTTACGAGAGTAAAATGTAGAAAAGAACATGCCGATAAATAGAGAATATAGGCAATAAATTGCAAACCAACCGTCAATTTTCGTCATTTCCAGTTTGCGAAATTGGTCCATTTTCTGTCCACTCTCATCGGGTCACAGACGGAGAAAGTGGGCGATAGTCTCTCTCTCATTAGTGCTCCCTTCGATACGCCCTAATGGCGTCAGGTTTTCCTTATCACCATCATTTATCTCTGGCGGACGGTGGCAATTTTCTGCCAGCATTCCTAAGGGATGATTCTCTAAAACAGCGACCTTGCTACGTAATCACACCTGAAAGGAAATCGAACAGAAGAGTCAAAACAAACATTGGAGATGGTCAATGATAAAGAAGATCGCCATCTACACGTTCTTCTACATGGCTAAATATAATCTAACCTATTAAAAATATGATAGTCACATACGTCCTTCAGCCAGACGGTCGCCATACAAATATACAGGAAGTCGAAGTGGCGCCTTTAGGGACGGATATATAGAAACTCCTCCGTAACAGATCGATAACCAACTGATAAATTGATTCGAAAAGACATTTATAGTTAGGTTTATTTTAAAATTTGCAAATTAATTGCTCAACGACGATAAGTTATCATCAGCTCAAGTTTGTAACAGCTTAAGCTATTTCTGTAGCATCTTCCTTGACAAATAAGTGGAAAAGAAAGAGAGAAACTCTCTTGGTGGCAAATTAGAAGTTGTGTGAAGCTAAATAATCTCCAACCACTCGTCCGGTGACTGCGGTGACATTAATGACGAGAGAAGTGAAGGAATCGGGTGTCTGATTTATATACCTGTCGCATTATTCTTGATTCATGTGGTTGCTAGATGTTCTCCAATAAAAATTTTACCATCTGCTTCCTATCTTAGAAGTATCATCACTAATTGGTTAAAGGATTTTGAATTATTACTCAAAATGATTTTGTCTTTTATAATCATTTAGTATCTCGTAACTATATTATGAGTTGCCGTTAAAGCTCGCTATCTGGGTTAATTGGGAAGCATCGTCTTCTGTGAATCAAATATAACACGAGGAAACGACGTCATTCTAATTAGATGCGGATCTTTCGGATGATGAAGCGCTTCTCGTAAGATTAAGCATCTTAGGACTCGCTTCTTCCATTAATATAATCCGGGGATTATGTATAAAGTCAATTTTAATATCATTCTCTACTTCACTACTATTTTTATTTATCCAAATCACTATGTAGTAGGCTTTAAACTCAGTTTTATGCTAAAATAAATTATCGATAAATTTTATTTAAAGATGTTTTAAATCTCGTATGTATCAAATTTTAATAAACCTATATAAATTTTATATATAATGCTATAATCGTAAAAAATACTTGGTTATAAACACAGAACGGATCATATATATATTTTTTATTTTTTAAAAAATAATATCGCATTAAATAAAATATATTAAATTTATATAATAAATTCTATTTTCAGTAAGAAGGCGTATGGCATATTTAATCTTTTCCAAATGTTTTGCGATAAATTTTCTCTAGTTTTTTTGCCATACAAGTAAAGCTTGGTCGGTAGCAATTCCGATGTTTTACGTTTTTGTATTGTTAAACACACATAAAGACGTCTAATACTCATTGAAAAATTTTAATAGGAGAGCTGGGTTACATTTAAGTGCTCTTCTTGCATCCTTCTGGCAAAAAACACCATTAAATCTGGGAGATGAGGCGTAAATGCGACAAAAGATTTGCAATGGTTGGCTGCTCCTCGTCATCCTCTCGTCCAGAAGCACTGCTGATTTTTCCTGATCTTTTTTCGCATTCACTGACCTTTCTGTAACCACCCTACTGGAAAACTTGTAATTATACCGTTCTAATTTTTGAATTTAAAAATGTTCTCAGCTATGTTACAAATCGCTTCATTGGTTTTTTGCATTTGTAAGATAATTATCCTTTTAAATTCATTCGAATATTGTCGTTTGTTTCAAATTATTTCGAAGAAGAAAATGTCTGCAGAAACATTAGACGGGTTATTTACTTCCAATTTCCAATATGTAAAACAAAAGTTATAGAAAGACTTTTTCTAAATACAGGAAATATTTTAGTGCACTTCATAGATTTCCCTAAAGGATAGCTATCCAAAAATACCATTTTTTTTTTAGTAAACAGAAATTTTCCTAAAGGAATATTGTAATAACACGATAGTGTTCCTCTGAATATTCCAAGAACGTATAATATCGATTTGCTTTAACTTTCCAAATCAAAATATCCAGAAACTTTTCTAGATTCGGTGTTATACCAAATGTCTATCCTCACCGAGCAACTAGACAGACAAATAGAATAGCTAGTTAGGAGAAAGAATTCCCAATTATTGCCATTGCAGATACTCCTCCTTCCATCTAAACAGAATTAATCAATTGTAGTTATCTTTCCAATTCTTATACAAATTATACAAACATCATTTTATTAAGTGGAATATCCGTTTTGCTTAATGGCACTTATGCATCATTAATGGCCAGATTCTCGGTCGTGTGTCGTAGGGACGAACGTTTCCTTTTCTTTATCTAATCTGACACCAAAATAGCTTTTATATACTAATTATTATGCTGTTAACTTCTCCCAAATCTAATTTACTCACAATACAATATCACAATAGCAAGCGACAGCCATCCCTAACTGTCCAATTAGGAAGCACTAAATTCATTAATTGAAGTGTTATACTTTAATGATAATGACGATAATGACGTCAAATATACGATAGACATTTTCGTCAATTTTACACTTCCTCCTGTGAAAATATACGAGAAAATTAACGTTTATTCAACTTATTTTAGAGTTTTTATCAATTTAAAGGCAACACGTCTCTTTCCGACGTCACAGAAACGATTAGATAATAGAATTTCTTTTCTGTTTGATTCTTTCAGATTAATAATCCGTCTGACCCATTTCTAGAGAATTAAAATGACCTTCAGAGTTCCGCTAATCGATGATAGTCTTCGATTTTTCTACAATATTGGCATAAGGCCAGAACATGCTTTGTTTATTCAACTCTTGGTCTTCGTTTATAAATCACATTGTCAACTCGTGACATTACAATCCTCAAAGAAATTTCTTTAGAATGGTCTTTACTCTGATTTATGCTTTTTTACTCCCATCCAAATGAGATTTTCATTTTAAAAATGTGGAAAATTTTTATTAATATCAAATCCTTCTTTTTAAAAAAACAGGAATGATACTAAATTCCATGAAATAATTTATAATTTTTCTTTTCTTCTTCTTTAAATCGGAATTATTTATCTTTTACATAAATTTTCACTAAGCTTTTTGTGTAGATTCTATTAATAATTATAATTTTTCACCATGTTTCCCAGACTGATTGCTAGGTCTTTTAAAGTTAATATCAATTTCTTATTATAAATTTTCTAAGAAAATAAAATAAAATTATTTTTTAAGAAGAATTTCATACAGAGTAGCCAAGTTTTATAGTTTTATTAAGCTTTTTTCTACGACGACTCACGTAAAATTTTAATATTTCAACATAATTTTCCAACAGTTTATTCCTCTTAAAAATCTTCTAGTGAAATTCTTGAAGTTATTATTTTTTTTAAGAGCTTCGACAGAATAATTTCTTCCAGAGTTTCATATATTATGATTTACAGAAAATTTTCCGCAACCGAGAATTTCAATATTCGAATAAGATTTATGAACTAGACTGGACCTATAAACACTTATCAAAAAATTCCAATTTTACATCAACTTTATATTCCGAATATGGAAACTTTTATAATATTGAAGGTAATTAATCAGGATGATGTAAAATTCTACATAACTGGGTTTTCTTATGGAGATTTAAAACATATGTTTTTCCCATTTTTCAAAATTCATTCCGATACAACATCATTAAGAATATTCGGATATAAGATAAATTATCGAGTAATTAAGATTATTGATTGCTCGGTAATAAGATAATTTACAACGGTAATTAATGTTTTTAATTGCTTCAATAAATAATTCGTAGTTTAAAGAGAAAAATTTGTTTAAAGTGTTAATAATTATGTACAGTTGTTAAATACGTGAAGCGTATGAGATCTTTAATGGAAAATTCTTTACGAATTAATCGGATCTTTTAGGTTTTAATGTTGTTTTGTAATGATTTAAGAACATTTATATAAGAAATGCATTTAATTTAAGGGTTACACAACGAATAAATGAAGAAGATTGATGATTAAACGAAGGTAAAACAAGCTTTAATTACATATATTCGGCATTTGGGTGAACACAATTGTTGTCGGGTTGGCAGCGATTAATCTTACGAAGCAATTATTTAACGAATACTCTAAAATCGTTTCTATATATTGTTAATTCAGTGGTGTAGTTAGTAAGCTAATTAGATGCCAAACTGTTTCGCGCTACAGTTGAAGATGCAAAGAAGCGAAGCGATCGCTCGCCCGATCATTTACGTAAAGTTAAACAATTCTCTTGTGATTTATATTCTCCTGTTTGTTTATAAACTTAATAAAGATTTCATGAAATAATATTTCTCTCGACTTCACTTACATTTCAATTTTTATTTAAATAACAATTAGTATCTTTCTAAACTGTAATCACCTTAAAATGAAGAAAATTAGCCTAAAAACTGTTTAAAATTGTATAAAATGGGTATAAATTTATAGGAAAAAAAAAAACATATTTAAAATTTTTCTTAAAAAATTGTAAAAGTTCAATCGAAAATAATGATTTATCTTGTTTATTTATTTTAAAAAGTATATATACTTTTTTAAAAAATAAGGTTTTATTCTATTTTTAAAAACCCAATCACATGCCGTGTTGTTTATAGCAGAATCTATAGTTATAGATAGGACAGCTGTTGCTTCGCATGTTGCACATGCACAACAACGACTTCACCGAGCGGATAGCTTCATTAAATATTAAACTTCATTCTTTTTCTCTCTGTTTTTTAATAAAAACACTTTCCTTCGTCTATTCTGTTGTTTAGTTTTCTGCGAATCACACGAATGATAGAAAGATTTACATATAAAAAAAAACAGTATATGAACACACGAGTACAGATGATGTAATATGGTTTCATATAATAACTAAAGCCGTAAATTTACACGTCTGTAGTTAATAACAGAGAACAGCAACTAGGAAAAAGGAAAATATTCTGTTATGTTAGATGTTTAAGTTAATTAAAGCCAGAGAGAAAGAGAGGAAGAGAGAGGGAGAAACTAAAAGCCATAATTATTTGTCTCTTTAATGAATTGAACTACTAACTAAATGCACCCAATAAGTTGTTTAATTATACTTTCTCTCCATATTAAATGTAATTTTTCTACTTCTTTTTTTTGGCTCGTTATTCATTAAAATTACCTTTATAAATTGTAATAATTATTTTTAGTAAAAGTTTTGTGGCTGCTGTAAAACGCCTTCTTTTATGTAATTAATTGCGTGTTTAATTATATTTATATATATATATGTATATATTTTTTAAAAATAAATTATGTCAATTTTTAAAGATTCCACTTATTAAATTAATAGGAATAAAATATATATATACATTTTTATAACTAATTAACATCAATAATTTATTAGGTTGAGACGTTAGTAAATGCGGAAAGTTTATTAATTATTCAGAATATTCTAATTGAAAATTAAATAATGAAACAGATAGAAAATAATCAAATTGGGTTAATGTATAAATTTTTAAATATGTATTGAAATAAGAATCTAAAAAAAACGTTTAAAACTAATTAAAATTTTATTTTTAAAATATAAAAAACTTTTTAAACTTAATTTACTAGAAAATTTTTCGTATATTTTTATAAATTAAACCTTTCTGGCGTAGATTATTAATTATATTTAAATGCTAATTTATGCGTAATTTAATATTACTTTTTGAGTACTCCGGTTACGTAAATAAGGAGAAAATAACACTAAACAAAACAATAAATTGCTGTAATATTTACAGAAACATTAGTGTGAATTCTTCTTTACAAAGTATAGAAATCGAATATGGATTCTCATTGTGGATTCAATATATGGAGCCAGTACGTTACACTCTTCTATCCAATTATTCATAATTGTTAGAAAGAACCATTCATCCAGCAAAGTCCGTGACTCGAATAATCCCTAAATATTATCCTCTGCACGTTTAGTTTGTAATCACAGTTTCCACCAATTTCCTATAATCTCCAATTAAGCTAAGAATATTTTTAAGTAGAAAAATGTCTGACAAGACTGCATTTAAATGAGTAATCAGTCGACATTTTCCTTTAAATATTTCTTCGCTTATTAATAATGACCATTCAAAATTAATTATTTATTTACCGTTTCGTAAAATTTGATAATTATTTATAAATATTTAATATATACAGTATAATAAAAATATTTATTTTTGAAAATTAAACTTTTCCTTATTAATATGTTTATAATTAAAGGTATGCTTAATTAGTATAGAGCACGAGAAAAAATACTTAATTTTTAAAGTAATTTATTAAATATTTATTAGAAATATTCTCCGTTTTATTAATAAGGTTGTAGAATTTCTGTCATAAATCTTTAATTCGGTACTGATTACACGCTTTTAATATTTAACACGAATTTCTGTTTAAATATATAACATTTCCTAATTTGACTGTATAAAATAAAGTAAATGTTATTGTATTTAACAGATAAGATCAATCGTTAAATAAACATTTCAACATTTTAAAAAATATATAATGCCTTGTAGCATTATTTGTATCATAACAATTGCGCTTTCTCATATAAATATTTCCTTTGTTTTTCTATTTAAAGAAAAAAAAGGAGGATAGGATACCCCAAATACAAATTTCCATTATAGTTTCGTTGAAAATCCGTGACTATTAGGAAATATCAAAGATTCAAACGGCACGGAGAGGAGACGTTCGGAGATTTTTTGGTTTTTCTTCAGTAGATGGAGGCATGAGATTTGGACGTGGTACGACAGATGTTATTCACCACTTTACTCACGCAATTTACACATAAAACAACTTTTAAATCAGTTTTCTGATTAACATCGATTGAAACAGGTAAGATTATTGATGTAGAAGTAAAGTTATTGTAGATTTATTAAATTTCCTTCTTTCCAGTTAGTCCTTGGCATGATGGATCGCCATTTTGTATCCATTCTTCTCTTCACTAACTTTTAAATTATAAAATAAACCTTAAAATTACTTTATTAATTTTTATATAAGTTAAGAATAATTATGAGAAACGCTTATTTATCCTATAACTTAAGTTATTCTAGCTGGGTGATAATATATTAAGATCTATCTGGTCCTGGATTTTGTTTAGAGCGTATCCGTTCCTAAGCAAGTGGACAATACACGCTACACGAATAAACACGAATCGAATGCACGAACATGGCAGAACGGACAATTATCCTTTAACCGTGATGTAAAGAAGCGATAAAAATTATTCATAGATTTGCAAGAAGCATCGAACGTTTATGCTTTATTATCCATGAAGTACAGCTGCGCTTCATCACGTCCGCAAAATTAATCATAAATTTAAGATCACCGAACGAAAAAAATTTTTATATTCATTATTCCGGGAGCAGAGAAAGAATTTGTCACGACTTTTCTTTTTATTCCTGATATAATTAATATTTTGTAAAAATCGTTAAGCCGTTTATAAGTCTACGGTTTCTTCTATTAAGAACCGTGTTTTGCATATTAAATTAAGAACGATAATCAATTTATATCAAAAGTTTTATGTTTAAAAAAAACGTGAATTTTGTTTAAATTACGTGTAAATTCGATAAATTTATTTATATATTATTTAGAATTATATTAATAACTAGTTCTCAACAAATTAAACGAGTCGAGAAGGATGTAAAATTACTCGCGAATTTATAAAGAAATGTAAAAATTTACAATATTTATCTTTAAAATACATAGAAATCCTTCATTTTATCACAGAATTCATAGTAATTTGCTTTTTTATCCTTTGTTGCAAACTTCAAACCTCATTTACTTAACATATAACACGCAAACAATGTTGAGTTTTCATGTTATTTATATTAATAAATTGAAAATATTTATAGAAATCGACGAACACGATTAAAAATAAATTGATATAAACATATTTAACACACACAAAAAAAAATTGTCGATGTTTCGATGACGTGGATACGTGTTAATAATGTTTATCTTTCTATCGAGAGAAGAAACGTGTTTACCGAAACGTATAAATGTCAACAGTAATAAGTCATCCTTCAATAAAGACCATACTAATAGCATTTATATAATATAGGAAATCGTAGAAAACGTTTAGTTTCACAATAAACGTCATATCGACGTCAATCCAATTGATTAATACCATTTGGATTGATGAAAAATCCAAGTAATTCGTTCGATCGACACGAAACTCGAAGAACTAAGCTGTATATTAGGATTTAAGAAAGTCAAAAATGTACCCATTTACTGTATTAAGTGGAATATGTAGAAGATTTAACGGATGGAATTTTGTTGTTAAGATAATTCTACCTTTAAGAGGATAAATTCGAAGAATATTGGCATCGGATGAGCTGAGCGGAAAGATGATTTGAAAGTCTAATTTAATCAGAAAGAAATGGCGAAAACGTAGAAATTTATTTAATCACCAGCTCACCGGTGTCAACTTTGGTTAATTAATTACCAGTCGGCGATAACGACCGCATCTACCTAATGCTTACTCTTCCACCCTCTTACCAGGTAAAAATGCTAGTTAATACAACTTATCCATTATTTCGAGCGGGACTAAAAATAAAATTTATTCTCTCGTAACTGTTAAACACGGCCGAGGAGTAATTGAGTACGTGTGTAAGTAACACTACCATAAATATGAAAATCAAGTTTACAATCTTCTACCACAATCTTTCTTTTTCGTTTTTCTTTATTAAAGACGAAAGAATTTAAGGCTCATTAACTGAAAATGGTTAGACTTCATTCAAAAACTATAAAATTCCACTGCCTTTCTCTCTTATACTTTTACCGAATTTTTTTCTCTAGTTTCTTAATTAAAAATTCTTTTAATAACTCTCGACTTTCATAGAATTCTTTCATACAGAAAATTTCTAAGAATTTATATGCTTTAAGAATGTGCCCAGTACTTTATTTAAATTTTAGAAAATGTCTAAAGCTTACTTAATTTAAAAAATTTATAAACATATATATATATATATATATTTTTTCCTTTCTCTTCCTTTGGTTATCATTCTATTTTAAACATATTTGAACTTGAAAGAATGTTAATTGCGTTTGATGGTAAAGTTATCAACTTCTCTATCGTCTTCGTACATATCTGGGTCATCTGAACTTAACTCTAACGTTTCTATCGAGATGTTGAATGTTAATGAGTTGTCATTTAATAAAAGATCTTGCTGCTTGATAAACCGGTAATGACTTTAGTCATGTATGACTTTACTATCATAAATTGTAAACGAAATTATTAGTGCGTAGAGATAAAACGGGTCAAATTCGTCTCTGCATATAATCACGGGTCACTCGTAAAACAGTAGAAAAAGTTAATAAAAAATTTAGATTAAATCCCGAGCATAGGAAGATACTTTCTATTCTCTTATCTAACTTCTTTCTGCAAACATTGTCTTCAGTTTTGTCCTTTTAGTAAAAAAAAAAGAAAGAAAGAAAGAAAGAAAAAAATTTCAATCGAACTCGGTCCAGCTTATCCTTTCAGATAAGAACCCAAATTTCCCAACAGACGACTGATCCAAATGGTAAGTTTTGGCCCCCCATCCCCTACTTTTTCCGGTAAACAGAATGGAAAATGTTGGACGAAATATTTCCGTGATTGAAGAACTAGACGTATTGCTTCTCATAGTTGGAAATTGGATTTAGAAATTCTTGGAATATTGACATTTAGCCAATTTTCAAAATGCCAAACTCGAATTTTTCGACCAAAGAAAAATATAAATTAAAAAAATAAATATATAGTAATACGAAAAAATGATTTTAATTTATCAGAAAACTCACGAAAGAATTTCGTTTTAGTTATATAAATGGTAGAATAAAAAAATAATCATTTTTATTTATTTATTGAAGAAAACAAAGTTTAATCCGTTTTTAACAACATACTACATTTTTATCAGCTATTTATTTTTGATATTTCAATCATCTGGAACTTGCTAGTTTGTCATGGAACGATCTCATCCTCATCTCTCATCCTTCTCATACTCTGCCCTGTAGTTATATTCCATGCTACAGACTCTCATTCGAGCAGATGTTGAAGAGCTCATTCTAAAACGATGTCACAATGCTTCACTTGATCATAAACCATCCAAGAGAAAGTGTATCTTATCCACATTTTTATATAACAACAGTTTTTTCCCCTTCTTATAACGTATTTTTACAAGTTTAAAGCTTACTCGGTGACATTTTTTCGACCGTATAATTGAATTTTCGTTAATGTGTCTTACTTTTTTTTTACAATGTGTAAAAATATAAAAATTTAAACAAGGCGAGTTTAGAATTAAAGTTTTTCATTTAGAAATTGTATTAAAATTTATTCGGAATGAAAATATAATTAAATTTAAATGTTAAAAAGCGTGTCGGGAGATAAAAATACGTAGACGACAATGCGAATCGATTGGAATAAAACTGATTAGTTTTAATGTAAAAAATATATATATTTGAATAATCTTCGAACGAGTTTTGTTCTTGGAACGTATTAAAATTAAATTTCTGAATATAAAATCATATTTAAAAAACGTAAAAGAAGGTTAGATAATGAGTAGAAGGTATGCAATCATCAGCTACGTAGCGTAACACAGAAGCACCCTCGTATACACAATACATTTTCGTAATAAAACATGTCTTTAATAATTACAGGCGGCATTTCTTTCGTGTGGTTAACAAATAGCCCGTCTGAAACACCTGCGAAATTTTCTACAATTTGTTGTTGTGCCAACCTGTTAAATTTCTCTCGGGCTTACAAACTTTTAATTGTTCTTCCAATGTGTTACAAGCAACCGAGAGATGGATTTTAATTAAATTTCTAAAGATGAATTTGCAGTGTTGTTTATTAGACTGAGAAAAATTCCATACAGAAAAATGCTTTATATTATTATATGGACTGACCTAAAATTAGTAAAAAAGGAAATAATTTTTTTCTTTTTTGTAAGGATAAGTTAAAAGTTTACACTCAAAAATGTTTACTCTCTCGAGACATAATCTGTCTTATTTTTTTAAAAAGCTTTACCCGTTTGTTATTGTTAGTGTAGTAGCATTTTTCCTTGTTTATCATTTAGAACATCACCAGTGGAAAATTTCGAATGAGGACATTCTTTGTTGTCCTGTACACCATTTTTCTATCCAGACAAATCAATTTAATGGCAGCTCATTTAAGTGACAAAAGACGTAATTTGGACATTGATGTACAAGCTCAGAATATCGATTTCGTGTATATTAAGTACTAATGTTTCACAACACCTTATATACAATTTTTATTAATTATAACTTTACGTAAAATAACATAATATCGAATTTAACCATTAGTTAAATTCCACTCCTTATTCTATTAGTTAAATGGAACGAGTACACGTTGTTAAACGGCTATATTCATTTAAATAATTATTAATTTTTATATAAAAAGAGCGGTAGAATTGTTTATCATTGATCAATATAGATCCTTGTGTACAAAAGTATCAATTTGTTAAGCAAAAATATAAAAAATAACCATCTTTCTGTAGGAATTTCTTCTCAATATCATTACCGTTACATCATAATGGTCTTTGGTCTGTTCTAGCTTTTAGAAAGAAGATTAATAGAACACTTTGTATAGGAAGTACATCGATAAAGGGTTTTTTTGTACTTTTCAATTGGTTGTTTATTGCAGAATTGCTTAGCATTGCCTCTTTTGCACATTAATTACTCGGAAGGAAAAGATCAATCAAACAAAAGTTGATAACAATAGAAATGATCTCTGAATGGAAAGGATGCTTTTAAAGAATTTCAGCATCGTTTATCTTCAATCGAATCCATTTAAACGTAAACAAAATCGTTAAATATTATATAAAAAACACTAAATTTTTATATTACCTCATCCATTTTTAATTGAATTTTTAAATATTTAATAATTAGAAAATATTATTACAATTAAATTTTTATTACTACATTTATTTATATATTAATTACGTGTTAATTTAACCTTTAAAAATTAACAATTTACTTACTGTTAATATAAATTTATAGATGAGAAGTTAAGAAAATATAAGAACAGTTTCCCTACTTTGTTTTTTTTTTTCATATTTTAATATAGGAAGAAAATATATTTACGAATTTGCCAAAAATGCCAATCAAAATAGGTATTTCAGTCAGTCTATATGTCAATCTAATTTTGTTTGATCGACAGGAAATTGGGTTGATGCCTATCCGACCGTATACCTGTCATCTGCAATGATAAATTTTCTATAACTCGTATATATTTACTTGTAGGAAGTCTCTTATACGATTTGAATCAATTAATATGATTAAAAAAATCAGTTAACGATGCCATCAAATTGAATAAATTGACGGTAAGAATATGCTAATAAGGAACGAATATAAAAGCATTTTATTACGATTTACTTGGATGATTCATTTTTAAAAGGAATAAAGTCGAATGCGATTATATTCGGCGAATTTGTGGATCTATAAAATGCATATAGACGTGTTAAAAATATTTTAAAAAACCAGCCTTATCCGCATTTATATCTTTTTAACGCTTTAAAATCGATTTAGAAAAATACTTAAAAAATTCTTTAGACGTAGTGTAATCAAAATAATGGAAGTGTTTATGCACGATCGTCCAATGAATATCTGTAATTAAATCTTAGAAATGGTAAGAGACAGTGTGACGTTGGAGAAAATTGGTAAGATTTTCAGCAGGAGCGTGAGTTCAACGTCCCAATACAATTAATGGAATCGGTCAAAGACGGAAAACGGGACTTAAAGAAAAACTAGAAGGTTATACATCAAGTCTGTTGTGTTACATCCAACCCCCATTACCACATGAGTAATGACTTTGACGTTTGACGTGATATTAATGGAACAAGAAGCTGCAGCGAGTTTTGTTTAACTCTGAAAGGAAATGAATTTCTTCGTTGCTTCTTGCCAATCACTTCCTTCGACCGTTTATCAAACTCACTTATGACTGCATTGTTAACTTTCCTGTAGAAATGTCCAACGATTTTAATTAAAAATTTTCAAATTGTAATCCTCTTTCTAATTATTATATTTTTATTTTTAATATAGTGGAAAAACTATAAATATTTGAGTCATTTTCTTTATAATATATGGGCTCTGGTGTTTAAACTCTTTAAAATATCTATAGTGCTTTTAAATAAAAGATATTCACGAGTGAAGTCAAACAATTTAAGGTCATCAATCATTTAAAATTATGTATAAGTATTCAGTACTTAAATTATTCGCTGAATAATGGAAAGGAAAGTGTCTTCGAAGGAAACGTTTCGGAAATGGCTACAAAACATGATTTATAAAAGCTTTCAACTTTATTTTTATGAGTAAAAGTATATTTTATTTTATTTTACTTTAGTTTTTTCCACTCTTCAGTTAACTATGCTAATAATAAAACACATTATTGACATAGCACCGCCATTAATCAGGATGTTTTTTTCCATCGTTACGTGATAAGTACGTAATATATTTTACCCGTTTTTTAATGTAAAAAATAAAATAATAATTATTTTTATTAAAAATAAATATACAAAAAAATCACTTCAAGGAGCCAAAAGGTAGATTTTTATGAACAAATTCTCATTTGCAATGTCATTATTTAAGATTTACTACCAACGTTAAATAAACTATACATTTTTTTTTATTATTATTTATTGATTTGACTTAATAACTACTAAAAGAATTTTAGATTTTGTTTAAAACATAAAAAATATTATATTTATTAAGAAAAAACATTACATTTTTACAACGTTTATAATTGAAATTCTCCCGGAAATATCGATAAATATTTTTTAAAAAATGACATTATTAAGTTCAATAATGTTATATATATTATGATAATTGTAAGTATTGTTGAAAAATTTGATACTGTACATGTTAAATCTTTGATTATGATTCATATTCTTAACATTTATTAGTAACAGTGCAATGTGACTACAGCGATGATTAATGTACTTCGTTTCTCTAGCTGTTGAATTTATTATTTAGAATGACAAATAGATTTTACTAACTGATATACATGACTATTTTCTCTCATTATTCTTCTATTCATTTCAGAAGGGATTCAATTTAAATAATTGATCACAGAAGTAAAGAAAATTTAAAAAAAAAAAGTTTCTTCTTTAAACGCGTGTTTGCTTATATTTATAGAATATAACCGTTAATTAAATCTGGAATTTGCTATTTTAATAAAATTTGACGCTTCTACACAAAAGAAGAATAAGAAAATGATCCATGTTTATAGTAGAGACGAGATAATTTTGATTGATTCGCATACAAAATCGTATCTGACTGTTGGTAATCATTAAACATAAAATGAAAGGTTATGATTTTGTTCAGCCACTTGATAATTAATTATTTATGATAACAAAATACGTTACGGTATATATATATATATATATAATTAGTGAAGTGATAAGTATAGCCTCTTATCTAGAGAGGATATATGTACGTTGCAACTATTTAAAGTGAAGTTACTTGTGAGCTTTTAAGAAATTATCTCAGCTTCATTTATTTTTGTTTCATCGCTACATAAGATCTACAACAACAGAAAAATTAAATTATAAAGTAAATGTAATTATGTTTAAATGGAAGAAAATATAAACACATAGAAGAGAAAAACACCTTAAAGAATAAAAACATTAATTATGTTTTTGTTATTAACTATGTTGTTGAAGTATATTAATGAGTAAATTTTAAAAAAATCGAATTGAAAAAATGTTGCAATCAGTACTAAACAACATAAAAAAGTTAAAAAAATGTAATAAAAAACACAAACAATCAGTTAAATATTTTTCTTCTTCAATAAAAAACGAAGATACATTAATTAAAAAATGGAGTATGTCAACGATTGAAAATATTGTTAATTGTTATTATTTCAAAAAAATGACAAACAAAATATTTTAATGGAGTAAAACACGAAGAGATAAAAGAAAAATTTTGTTTTTTTAAATGAAAAAATAAAATAAAATATACATTTAAAAAAGAGAAGGAATGTTAATTAAAGATAGAAATAGCCGACATCAATAAAGTATAAGAAAAATATATTAATGAGAAAAGTAAAAAGCCTGAATAATAAAAAAACGTGTTAATAAATAGAAAACACTTCAATAAAACGAAAATAATTTAAATTAATCACGTAACTTTGCTAGAAGAAAGTAGAATAGTGTATTGGTGAGTATAAAGTTGCTATTTAATCTACAGAAGAGGCTACACGTACCGTCAACTTTATTTTTAATTCAATAGAAAGTTGATTGGATCTAACTTGACCAAAGAAAACAATTTTTACTCTTAAATCATCAAGACTTTAATTTCATTACGTCGGCTAACCAAAGACATTAAAATTTTTTCTTTGAAAATGTTTCTAAATAAATACACGTCAGAGAAATGTTCAATATTTATTAATTACATTAAAATTCACTTTTGGTAATTAAATTTTCATGAATTATTTTTATTTTTTGACATTTTTGAAATTCTTTGATACATTCTCATCAATTAATAAGAAGAAAAAGTTTATTTTGTAATTAGACACAATCTCCAGTTTACATGTTTATATTCTCTGTCAATATTCAAATTAAAGCAATAGTTTCGATGATATTTCGTACAAAACAGTAGATAAAACGTAAATTTAGCAAATTATCGGATGTATATATAGGTTTACAATACAAAATATTGTGAAAAATATTACGTGTCTTCGTATAAAATCGTTTTTTCTATGATGTAACAGCCATTACATAATATGAAAGACAACAATATACTAGAAATACATTGAAAAAATAAGTTATAAAGCTAAGATTCTCGAATTGAGTGTTTGGAGACAGAGAAATCTAAAAAGACATTGCCAGTTCCTCGTCTCTACTAATAAATATAATTAATTCTGTTAATAAGAAAGATATAAATATTACAATTTGTGCCTATTTATCTTTCCGAATGGCAATAAATAAGTACAAAAATTGATATCCTTAAGATAACATTAACGCGGGAAATACTGATAGATAAAGATACTCGTATCTTCTTATCATAAATTGCATTATATCAATGTATAAGATAAGAAATATCAGGTTTAAACCCAATTTTATTAAATTCTGATAGGATAGAAAGGCGATGCAATGGTAGGATTTTGTTGTGGAAGAATCGATTGTAGAGAGAAGTTGATTTTCTTTCTAATCCCCTCTAAACCGTAATCACTTCTTCTGCAGTTATTCTCTGTTCGGAATTGAGTTTCCATAATTCTTCTGTTCGTTGGAATCGTGTAAAGTGATATGAAGAATTGAAGCAATATCAAAATTGTGTCCACTAATCCTTAGCACAAAAATCATCCGGGAGCAATTTTTATCGTCAAGTAAAAGTTAATATTTTCAAAGTGAAATTATCTTTTCGACTGAAAACATTGTAACTTGTTATCAAAACTGGAACACTTGTTAGACGTGAAATAACTACCTTTTCTATAGACAACGCCTCCATCTTTACACTGGAAATTTTATTTATTAAAGTTATAAAATAAAAGAAAACAAAGCTGGAGGGAGGTGATGGAAAGATTACTCGTCTGGCTTGTTATAAATTGACTTCAACTTGTTTATCTAGTGTTGCATCCGACTAAAGCCGATTACTAAGTAAATGTAATTTTAATCATTGGCAATTAACAAATTACTTTTAAATTAAATAAGCAATTAGGGAAGGTAGAATAGTATCTTAGCGGTAGAAATCCGTTTATTTTAATAGAAACAAAACTGTAGAAAGGTTAAATAGTCAATTTAACAAAGAAATTCGCTTTAATTCACGTTTTAGAACCGAGGAAAAAATACTCCAGTTCGAATGTTTTTAAAGAAAATAAGTTAGAATAATGCTTTTGTTTAACATTACAGCATTTTTATAAAAATGTTTTCGTTTTTTATTTTTCTAGCAAATAAAACACGTTATCGATAGGGCATAAAACATATAAGAGTCGGGGGAGAGAAAGAAAAAAGCGTGTAGCCGTTGCTATGACGACCATTTTTATGTTGCCCCTGGTCCCCCGAGGATGAGACTTTGTCCATCTGTTCTTTACCGAGATCCATTTATGGACCAGAGTGGGCAACTGATCGGAATAGCCACCGGCAATCCTCGGCATCTTAGTTCGGCTTAGGGGGGTTTAAGTTTAAGGAAACAAACTTTATATTGGCCGACGTCGACAATGAACGACATCTCCAAGATAATATTGTCGAGGACAACTTTTTCTGACTCAGGCTTTTCTTTTCTTTTACTATCAGCGTGCCGAAAAACGCCAAAAACACGTTTTCTTATCCTTCTATTTTTATGAGAAATACTCATAATCCTCCATTAGAAATCCAATAAAAGAAGTGATAAATCTCTAGACGAATTTTATTAATACAAAGAATAAAAACTGTTTTCTAACACATCAAACGCATAGACAAGAACAGAGAAAGGAGGCAAAAAAAGAGAAAAACTATCATTCATCCGAACTGATAATTTTCTGAGGCTATTTTTTTGCAACAGTTGATACGTTTTCTTTTTTCTCCGATATATCAAATAAGAAAATTTCCGATAATTAACAGAATAATACCAAGTTTTTATTCGTCAGAACTACAATTAATCATGTCTTTCTCTTATTGATTCATTAGAATTTTTTTTTTCTTTTTCTTTCTTCGTTTTAAATTTTGTAATTTTTTTAAGGGCTGTATTAATACTTAATGATTAAAAGTTTTTCGTGTAATTCGATTGAATCCCAGCAATCAAAAAACTAGAAAGTATCGTGTGTCTTAAATCCATCAATCACTTCAACGTCTTCGATTCCCAGAGTGAAAGTTTTCTACTTCTTTCATCCCCGCATCCTCCTCCCTGGGATTCTGTCACCGATCCGTGTCTTTCTTTCCTTTTCCCAGAGGTAGAACGACAACTCAACAGAAAAGGTAAAGATATTTGTTTCCTTCTGGTTTCCAGACAGGAAGACACATCCTCCGTAAAGCCAAAAACTCTTATTTTTTTAAGCGCTGAAGACGACAGTATAATTAAATGTAAAAATCGATCTTTAATGTCACACTTATTTCAGCACGGTCCAGAAGATAAGTAGAAGTGATAATATCCTTTTAAAATCGTCAGAAAAGAGAAATTGAGTCTGAAAGGCAAGAAACTCTTCTTAGATTCCATAAACAGAGTGTCACCAGAGGAGCTTGTCACAGTCAAGATGGATGAAGTCCCAGTTCCGGTGGCTGAATGGACACTGAGTGGATTATGATGACTAGGACAGTGCTCCATCATTTCTCTCATCCACCTCTCGGGGAATAATGCGCAGTCACGTGACAATATCCGAATATATTAGTCGGGATGCATGGCTTCGTTTAGATTAATCTCATTGTCGACAATCCTTTTAGTATAAAGGATTATCACGTGGTTTAATAATTCTCGAACTTTATTCGTAAATCAGATTTAAGATTTATGGACATCGACGTTAAGTGTTTAAAACTTTCGAAAGGTTTAGTAAAATTTGAGCGAAGGGAAAAAATCTATCTTAATATTAAAGCCCATTTCGCTGCAAAGAATGGTCCTCGAGGCACAAAATTCCGCTTTTAAATTATCCATATGTCGACAACCTTACTCTCGTGGCGACTATATTGTGGCCCAAGGGACTCATTTATGCCTTTATGGGAACATTTTAGTTAAATAATGTGTTTGATATCTAACTTGGCATCGTTAAGATAAGGTTGTTTAGTGAATTATACGAAGAATATTGAGCCGTTTACAAAACTTATAGTGCGAGTTTGATTTTATTCAATAAATGTTTTAGTTTTAATTAAATTATAATTTATATATATATATTAGTTCCAGTTTAAGTGAGTTTATGTATGGATTTTAAACGTTTATGTGAGGGAAGAAATTAGTTGAAGAAGCGGAGAAGTATAAAAAAGTAGAAGTGATCCTATTTCAATGTTAATCACTTCTCCTGTGCAAAAACTGTTTTTAAGTCATGAATTCTCTAGAAAACATCGTTAATTACTTTTCAATGGAATTTCAATCTCTTATTTTACCTTGTCTCATTCGCTTTGTCCGCTTTTCTTCGCAAAACTTTTGATTAGAATGCTTTTTAATTAAGTCTCGTCTTAGGAAATTTTTATAAATTATGTAAAAGAAATTTTATTTTGCACCATTGAAAAATTCTTCTTTCTTTTTAATCCCTCAATTCTCTTTTATTCGACCTTCTTTTAATATTTATATATGCATATTCTTCAATTGTACTATAGTCAATTCGATTTTTTTAAAAAAAACTACATTTTTTACATAATTTAATAAAGCAAATTTGAATTAAAATTAAATAAACTTAAAAAAATAAATAAAAATAAATTTTAAATTGAATTATTTCTGATAATTTTTTTCATTGTAAATAATTTTCGAACGTATTTATTAAAATATTTACACGAATTTCTATTGTTGATATTAAATGTATTACTAAGATTTATTTATTTTCTAAGTAATTCTCTAATAATCTTTAAATAATTTTTAATAATTATGTAAAATATATGTTAATATTTTATAACATTAATAAATTTGTAAATAATTTTTTTAAAATTCGGCATTATTTACTTCTTAATAGTATATTTTTTAAATAAAGAAATTCGAATAGAGAGGAAGACGAAGATGAATTTATTAGCATCCATCTAGAATTGTATCTAATTACTTTTGACGAAAAGTTGCTTCACCTGTCTTCAATGAGTTGACTTTTTTTTCTTTTTTTCCCTCTCTGCTTCTAATGATCTCAGCAATTAAGGTATTTTGAAATCGCCTCTAACGACACACATTTGATACATCATTGTAGCATCATTAGTGACCACTGCCAGCTTTTATCTCGCTTCCAAAAATGCAGAACGTTACGATAGTTACAAAAAAATATGTATCTTAAATACCTCCAAGTTTTATCTGTTTTCTGACATTTTTTCACTCAAAAAAATTGATATTTATGGAATAATAATTCAAAACTTTGTGATAAAAGCGAATATTTTATTAGTCGGCGTTAGAACTATGATTACGCGCAATAAATCGTTGTTAATTTTTAATTAAACGAATTAACTATAAAATTAACATTACCATAAAATATATTATTCCAGTATAAAACGAGAAAATCAGTTTAAAAATTAGATTTTTTTTTTTTTTTTTTTTTTTTTTTTGGAAGAAATTGAAGATTATCTCACTTACCAAATACATTAATATTCCGTTCGATAATTTATCAGAATCTCGATTAATATGTCATTAGTTAATTTCAGAACTAATTACAATATCAGCATGTGGGCATTGTCTAAGAGACACCACAACTGTTGCTATGATAGCTGTTAATACCACATTAATCATTTTTCTTTCTTTTTTTTAAAGCTAGGATTTAAACGATATTCTTGAATCTAATACTACATTAATATTAATTCCCGAATAATTTTAATTGCAATCTTTGCATAATTAACAGAACAGAATCTAAAATACATCTCGATTTTCTTGATTTTTAGTGTTTAACTAAAGTAACGTGAAGAAATATTGATGTTTCTATAGATATATTGTGTGTAGCAAACGTGAAAAGCAAACATTACCAGCTACAAAACAGAATATAATACATGAATATTTGTTCAGATAATTTGTCTGTAATCTGAAAATCGCAGACCTATACATTTCCAATCGTTCGTCTGTCCGTCTGTTCTTCATTAATCTCGAGAACGGATTTAGATAGATGAAAATCGAGACTAGATAGGAAGCTTAGGAACCAGAGATCTCAATTAAATATGTAGTAACTTCCGTTCTAAACCGGAAATCACGTGGATTTTTAAATTAAAAGATGGTTTAAAATTGCAGCGTGGCATTGTGACGTTGTCGTCACGATAATATATGAATTTCTTTCTAATTCTCAGAAAAAATGAACAATTTACGATGTTTTTTTTTTTACTTTAAAATATACCCAAAACATATAATAATTATTGTTTAAAATTAATTATAAATTGTAACTAATTAGTTTCATTTAAATTGAAATTAATTTGTTTTTAAATATTCTCTAGTATACATTTTGTTAATTTAGAAAGGAATTACAATAATGACGTGAAAATATGACAAAAAGTAAATGGTATAATTTAATATTCTTTTATTTTTGTGCTATTTTATTTTTCGATAATTGCAATAATATTTATAAAATTAATTTTTTAAAAATATATTATATTGTTAAATATTATACATTTTATATTAGTAGAGAGGAGTTTTTGGGAAAATAACCAATGCATAGAAAAATGTCTGAAAATTCAATTTAATGTTCGGAAAAAATCGATAGAACAGAACGAAACCAAAAATTTCGTTGTTTTGATTCATTTTATGGCATTTAAATATGTGTTTTTTTAAAATAAATTTTATTTTACTTTTGAATTTTTTTAGTAAAGGAATGAAATATCAGTCTGTTACTGTTCTGGATCTGTAGTTCTAATCTTCTATAATTTTTAAATTCGTTTATGGCGAATTTATGCGACTTTTCGAATGTAGAAAATTTATTCTACAGTAAACTTTTTATTTTTTGATATTTAAAAAAAAAATCAAGATTGCTAAAACCCGATAACAAATTGTTAAAGCACTAAAACGAATGGAAAGGTCGCGGTTTTAGTGCTTTCTATAGTTTTATTACAACAACAAACCTATGGAAAGAACCGAAGAAAACTAAGAAAAGCTATAAGAAGAATAAGAAGATAAAAAATTAATTAATATAACTATATAAAAACGTTAATATTAAAACAAAGTCAAAAGAAGAATTTTTAAAGTACTTTCGCTCCACCTGTTCCTTATGCATATCTCAGACAATTCTTCTCAAATTTAATAAAATTTTTGTCGGAAAAAAAATATATACGGCCATATTTTATTATTGATTAAGTATAAATTTAGAGAAAATACACTTCCCGACTATATTAGAGTTGGGGGAATGTTGGAAGCCTTTCTTGGAAGAGCTTCTTCGTAAACACTACGCGTCCAGCTATAAATATTCTCTTTGTAATCCGCTTGGCACTATCCCTATTGATATTCCATGCTCGAGGTTATTTCCTCGGACCACCAATCATCTTGACTTTTATGATACAATCTACCGGGCGTCATCTTGTCACGTGATACGCTCTTGTTACTCTTTCTATCCGAATGGAAGGATGTGGTAAGTCGACTTTTAAATACAACTTAGCCGAGTGGAAGGAAATGTGATTTATTTAGTCACCTTTCTACGATGAAGTTGTAACTTTGTAGGTGTATATTATCTGATTCGCATTCGTAAACTGAGTTAGACGTTTATGTTTCGAGAAACAGCATTTTTATAAAACTATAGAAAAATCCCAAAATGCTGCGACTCACTTCCAACGACTTCATAAATTTTTCAATGTAAAGAAAAAAGCATTAAAGTTTTCGTTTAACCTGTGAATTTTTTGAAGAAAAAGCACTTATTAAACTTTCTTTTTATGCATCTGAAAAATCTAGAAAAGATTCTTCCCAGTAGTGCGTTATCCTATGGAAAAAAGGGCAATTGTCTGGGGTCTCCATCCTCCATCTTCACACCCCAAACTAATCTTTTATAGGAAAATATTTCCCGAAAAAATTCCCTCAAAGAATAAGGGAATGAAGTCAACACTGCACATGGGGATCGTAATTGAAATTTGCCTAGGCCTCACGCGCCACTGTTTTCTCCCTTTTGTTATTTTATTTATCTTAAATAGAATAGATGATTAATTAAAAATTTCAGCGAATTGTTTCTCTAGTAAACTACCAATTCTTATAAGTTTAATGTAGATATTTAACAAAGAAAATACCAATTTATTTAACTGCCACGTTTATATTTTTCAATACGAAATTAAGATTTTAACGACAAATCTGCACAGAAATGAAGAGCAAAACTCATTACATTTTTATATTATTTGAAAATTTTATACGCACATAAACATATTTTATTATTCAAACGTTTTTAAATTGAATTTAACATTAATATTGATTAAATTTTTAAAAATCTTCGTATCATTTCAATATTTTTGTTTTAAAAAAATGTAGAAAAATCACTTCATCTGTCACAACTGTAAGAAGGACCTTAAACACTTTAAAATAAATATTTTACGAGATTGACTGAATGCTATTATCGAGTTTTAATAGCTTGACGTATGATAGGTTATCTACCGAAAGCAGTTTAAATATTTACTGTATCCATAAATATGAATGAGAAGTTAAATTTTAAAGTACGAACAGAAGTTATATAAAAGAAAAAAAAAAGAATTTGATTCCATTTACGAGAGGGAACGTGAATTAAGAAGACGTTTTTTAAACTTAAGTTATTAAATTATTTAACAGCATCCGATGCAAAAAATATCATATAAATGGCTAAAGTTTGGCTTAAAAAATATCTAAATTATCAGTTTATCCGGGTTTTATTCTGAAAAGAATCACTTAAGTTTGTAAGAGCAGAGTTCATTCTTTAAAGGTACTTTCTATGCTGTTTCGAAGAAAAGTTATTTTCTATTCCCTCCAGGGGATGAATAGCATCCTCAATCCATTTCCCAAATTAACTAAAACGAATCATTGCTACACTACCCCCATTCACACTAATGCACTTTTGTCAGGTGTCAGTTTAAATTTAACCTTTACCAGAATCAGGTATAATGGGAAATGATCTATCTTCATGCAGAACTTCCAATTATTTCGACAATTTTTATGATACTTTCTACCGTTACGGCTTGTTAATCAAAAGTAAAAAAAAAAACTGTAAAAGAAGATAATTATAAAATGGATTTACTGTAATTAAAAATCAAAGATTCCCTCCTCTTATTCTTTAGTTAAAGTTTCGTATAAAAAAAAATCCTAATTTACTCCTGAGGGATTTGTGTAAAAAATTACAATTCTTTTTAGTTTATTTATTTCCTTTTTTTTCTCGGAAGAATTTTTACTCGAAGCAGATGGAATTTCTTAAAATTTATTTTGGTAGGAAACGGTAGACAAGGTTCTGAGAACAGCGTGTTCACGTCAGTTGTCGGGGGAATTGAGAACATTAACGCCTCATCAGACTCAGCACTTTCTTCATCTAACCTGGCCGGGATTAGGTTTAATTAGAATCTGACGCATCTTCTGTCGCCTTTCAACAAGACTTTTAATTACTCTCGACATGTTTCTTGACTATTCTAAGGGAATTGTGTAGCAGACAGGTGTCACTTGAGAGCTGCTAACTTTTCTAACTTATTCCCACGATACTTATTTAAAATGCATAAAAAAAAGAAGAGGTCTTCGATCAAAAGTTAGAAGAAGAAAGAAACTGGCGAGCTCGAAGATTGTAACCAGACTGAAGATGTAATTTTGTTAAAAATAAAACCCTTGTAGGTCATTAGAAATTACAATAACATTAGAGAATATTAACCGTGTGTAGTTTTTATAAAAGAATATTAATATTTATAAATGTTTTCTGATTAATATTTATAAATTTTTAACGAAAAAAAAACTTTCTAAAAGTTGTATTTTACGAAAAACAGAAACACTCGATGAGCTTCTTATTCGTAAGTTATTTTAAAAAATAAAAGCTTTTATTTATATAAAATATGTTAAAATATTTATGCTTGCTATCAAGAATATTTTTCTTTTATATATATATATTAAATATTCAACTTTCTCCCTAGAATAAAAGGAAAAGAATTCGCATAAAGTTTTTCTCTTCTAAGCTGATTTTTAATTGGACGGGAATTTCCAATATTTAATCCCCCAAATTTCAGACTCGAACCGTTTTTAATACAATTAATAATATGAAACGGTTTTTAAATTGAAGTAATAAATCACGTTCTAAATTACAGTTTATTAATTGCATCATTCATTTTGCAAATAATTAATGGAAAAAAATCATAAATAAAAAGTAAAAAAAATAAAATAAAATCTGTAGAATGGAAGAAAAAAAGATGATGAAAATATGATAATTAGAAATTTTATTGGAAGATTTATCGATAAATTCAAAGAATTGAATTAAAATCCATCGTTCAAATCTGATTACTGTACTAACGCAATAAAAGAAAGTGAATTTCCTCAAACAGTTTCTGTTCTGATATATAAGTTTCGACAGAATGTCTCATTGATGTTTCCGCTTTGATTCTTCCAATGGTTCTTTGACACTTCAGAATAACTTGGGTTAGAAATTTTGATGATTTAGGAATTTATTGAATGATGCCACAAATAAGATCTACAGATGAATACGATAACTGCATTATCTTCTGGTAAAGCTCTCTCTTGAAAATGCTAAAAAATCAATCAATGAAGAAGGTGCGAGTCCGAAATAAAAACATTCCGCCATGTTTTTTTTCTTTTTTTTTGCTTTGACAATTCAACTTTTTTAATATCGAAATCGTTCCATCAAATATTCGCTTAACTGCACAGACTTTACGAGAAATGGAAAAATCAGAATTTTATTTGAAATTTCAGAACATATTTACAGAAAATGCATAGTGTTTTTTTGAGGGTCTCACTTATAATGTATGTCAAGTGGTTGGTTCTTAGTAAACAGGAATATCTTGTCATATCTCTTCCTTATTTATAAGAGTTTGTGAAGTGAAAAAGCAACGAATATTTTTGCTGCAGACTAATTTTATTTTGTCACTTCTTTTAAATTAATTTATTTTTTATTTTTTCGCGCTTAAAACTTAAAAGTAAAAATGAAATTACTTTTTTTTGTATTGATTTTATTTTTATTTTTATCAAGTAACTTTCTTACTACTACGTTCGCGTTAGATTTATTCTGTTTTACTTTCGGAAATTGTCAAAAAAAGTTTCTTTAGTAAATCTTTTTCTTGCTGATTTTATTTCCAATTTAAATAAAATAAATAAATAAAAATCCACAGATATATAGTCTTTTTTCGAAGGAAGCTTAAGTGAGATTTACGGAAGAGAGCTGCTTTTATCAAAATTACAAACCGATACTTCAATACAGCAAACAGCTTTGTTCACCTAATACCAAAATCTTGTTTCATATCTCGAGAATTTTTACTTTTTTAAATTAAATTATTAACCATATACATGTAAATATGAATATTTATCAGCAGCAATGACTTTCATGTAAGCATACAGTCATACATATATATACATCTATCTGTTCGTATCAGTTGTAGTGTGGTTAGTAGATGTAATTATATTAAAATATTCAATATATATATATACATATATATAAAGATTATTTTTTGCTATTTGCAGTGCATCTGACGATAATAAGATTAAAGAAATAAATTTTAAGAAGTGTGTTTTGAATGTGATATATGTAATTAGTGTCTGCTGAAGAAATTCCAAATTAAAATTAGTCTGTTGTAATAATATTTGTTACTTTTTCAATTATATTAAATATTCAGTGGAATCTCTAATGACGGACACTTCTAAACAGCGGCCATTTATTTCAAGAAATTTTCTTGGGGGTGGACAAAAATAGTTATAAAATACCAACAGCAGCAAACAACAGCAAGTCAGTGGCCGTTGTTCGGAGGTTTTTCAGAAATTATTTATGTAAATGTCGCTAATTTTTTGCAGTGTTAATACGCTTTAAATTGTAATATAGTTAACCTTTTTTACAGTTAATTATTTGCTTTTTTAGTTCTGTCATTGTCATATATGTTTTCTTTCTTTATCAACATTTGTTTCGATCGATAACATAGGTACTATATGAATTCTAATTATACACGCTGTATTTATCATTGAGGAAATTACTGAAAATGATGATAAATTAATGCAAAAATCCTTAATGGATTTTCAACATCTCTTCGGCACATTATCATTGTTGTTTTTTTGCATTATTGTTTCTTAAGAACAGTAAAATTTCCATCGTCTTGCTTTTTTGAATAGAAAGACAATCAATGGAGGAAATAAAGTACATTTTCTTTCAATTCTAGAATGCTAAATGACTTTTCAACTGCATCTGGAAAACTTTGTTTCCGTCGTTTCATTATAGGAATGAAAGGAACTAACTTTTTACTTATAAAAAATAAAAGAAGCAAGATTTTTCTCCGGATTTTTAAAGAAATGTTATCCTGTAGAACTTTTGCGACTATAAACTTAAGTACTTGGCAGTCTTTTAATGTTCATTTTTGTAATGTCGAAATTGAAGTGTGTACGAGCATTTCTCAAAGGTTGACCTGCTGGGAGACCATTTTCATCACTTCCAATCAACAGTTAGGAAGTCGTTACGGGATCCAACAGCGATCAAAAGAGAAGCGATGGGATAAGTTGACCTTTCCGTCCTGGAAAACTGCATCACAGATTTTAGCTTTCATTACTGCCACAGATAGTCATTTACGGCAATTTAAGCGCAGTATAATTGATAATTGCGTAGATTTTATACCAGACAACGGCGTTATATTAGTCAATATAACTTATTAAATAGACTCCGATCGTAAAGGTTGCAAAGAGGATTGTGATAAACAGCATTGCGTTATTAAAGCCAAGATCACTCGCATGGTTTAAGTGCATTCTTTAAAAGAAATTGCTCATTTTCTCATTTATGGTTCATAACATAATTATAACCTTCCTATCTACCGGAATTTTATAGCTTTAATTGCAATATAATTTTAAAAGAACTATGGACGTATATTACGTTATCCTACGCTCTTTTCGACTTTATAAAAAGAAATCAAATTAAGTAAATTAAATTTACGTCTTTATTAAATATTAAAATAACAGTTCATTTAAACAATTCTATGTTCGGTTCACTAGGCTATAACTTGTTAAAGTTGGATTAGAGTAGAAAAGTTGGATGCGCTTTTATTTATTTTTAGGAGATTTATGTCTGCTTTTTAATTATTATAGCATTAAATACTTACAGTAAATATATGATATTAATATGAATTTATTTTGGGGGGATAATTTAACTAAAATTAACAATAATTTTTTGAATATTTAACATAATTCTGTATGTATTTACCCAAAAAATAAATGTATCTAACGCGTGCAAATTCTATTAAAACACAAAAATTCTCGGAAGAGATTGATAAATAAGTTTTTACAACTGCTTCATGTTAATTAAATTTATCAATCTCAGGTAAAGTATATTTACATTGATTTAAATATTCTTTCATTAATAATAACTCGTTTTTTGTTTAAAAAAACATTTATTTTTGTATGTATTTTAAAGGTTTATTGATATTCTATTTAACGTTTACATTTGAATGTAACCTGAAAATGACTTGTGAGTAGCCGAAAAACTTAATTAATTAAAAATGTTTTTGTTGAATTAAAAGGTTACTTTTTATTTAAGAAATGCATTTGTTTACAGGAAAACATAATGGAAAATGTTTTTTAATTATTAATCTCTGTACATTTTAACTGTCTTTTTATACTTTTAAGCGATTTTTCCAACTTAAAAAAGAAGAAAGATACAAAAATATTTTTAAGCATTTTTTTTGCTATTTTTAATTAAAGTTTTATATATTTTACTACGTAATATTCTTTACTATAGCTTCTAAAACATTATAAATTATTTAGATAAAAGTCAAAAATAATTTTTGCAAAACCTTATTAATAAGCTGATTAGAATTTTATTTATAAAAAAAACTTAAAATTATCTAAAATAATTAAGCATTCAGCATAATAATAACATAAAAAGATTCTCCGTTACATCTAGAAATCTATAAACATCTAAAAATAAACTGTAAATAAATAAACGAGAAAAATCGATATTTTGAAAGTGCTTATATATATATATATATTATAAATTTGAAGAAATATAACTGATTATTTTTGTATGCTCCACGCGAAATTTAATTCCAAAATACGTTCGAAATAAAGATAAGAAAGCGCAAGATGGCATCTATCTATTTGGTTATCCATTGATCCGAAACTTGTATCCAAAGCAAGCAAACCTTAGTAAAGATGAGGAGGTAACATCCTCCTGATAAATGTGCATCCGTGGAAAAGAAATACATTTGTTATCTTTCTACACTATCAAGTGTTCGGGATGACAATGCCAGTTTTTCACTTCCAATATCCGATCTCCCTGATCTATTGTTCTTCCTTAAAAATGCCATTTTATAAAGAAAAAGATCATTCTACCAAGAAAAATTAGTGTTAAAAGTAAAAAATAAAAATAAAGAAAAGATAGGATTAAATAAGTATTGGAAATTTTTCATCCACACTTATTGAAATCACAGTAACAAATATTAAAGTTTTCAATCATTCTCTAAAGATCGAAATTTAAATGGAGAAGAAACAATTTTGGAATTACTCAAAATGATATTAAATTTTCCTTACGAAAGTATTTCAGATTCTATTTACTAAAATGAAAAATAAAAATTTGATTTTTTTTCCTCCTTTCTTCTTTTCCTTTTTTCTTTATCCAACGAAGGAGTATCATATTACATTGATAGAATTTTTTTATAAATATAAAATGTATTATAAAAAAATTTCTAAAAATTAATGTATTTTACTTAAATATATAGTTTCGTCTATTAATTTATCTTTATATATTAATGATAAAGGCAAGATTATAGTAAATTTTGTATCCTCGTGCACGCTTACCTCAAAAGTGAGATTAATTTTTGAAAAAATTATATTGAAATTTCGATGAAATAAAGTAAATCGGATTCAATGCACGAAAGAAAAATTGATATATTTCTCCAGAGACCGTATTAATTAACTATGATAAAAATATTAAATTAACCTAATAGAAAATTATGATAAAAGAAATCTGACATAATGCAAAATTCAATTTATAAATTCCCTCATTTATAACTATAGCTAATTAAATTTAATTAAAGAGAGATATATTTATAAACATAAAAAATACAATCCTCTATCAAATATCGTATAATAACTTATCTAGCTAATTGAAATCCAACATCAAAGTTACATAACATTGTGTTCTGCAAATATTATCGAACACGTCCGTACGCAATTACAATAAAAAAAAAGGAGAGAAATGTAAATATATAGAAATCCAAAGCTGAATAGAACTAATAATGGAAGGAATCCCATCAAATTGTATCTTAGAGAAACAACTCTGTAAACATTCCAGTTACTCTTAGTCAGCAGCAAAGATCTTCAGACGAGTTGTTAGAGGAATGAAACTCGTAATGAAAACAGCAGATGTCGTTCGTTTTCCTTCGGCAAATAATGGATCCTCATTACACAGTCCTTTGTGAACATAGAACAATAATCTGTTGAGTGGCGATAAAATGTCAATTCGACTCTTTTACTTTCTCAGAATTTCGATGCGTATTAAAAACAGTAATCAGACAATTCCCTCCAGATATTAAAAATTCTTTTTCATATTTGTTAAGTTGTTAAAAATCATTACTTTGGAATTTGACAAGTAGAAATTTGATTTCTACAACTTGCAAATATTACTGCTTGTGTGTGTGTTTTTTTTTTAATTATGGAGTGTTTAGAGGTAAAACTTTAATCATTTCCCTGCGTGTTGTACAAAAACGTAACCTGTGTTATATCTAGGTCCTCTTCGAAGATCGATTTCGATTCTGAAACATCACTTAAGTTTTATTGTTGCCCATTCTCCAGATTCGATTGAAGAATTTTTCTTTGTTATCAAATATATAACAAGAAGGTTGAAAGTGACTGCAATTTAACACCTGAGGCACGTTAATTTCTTAAATTATTTTTATTTGAAAATATTAAGCTATTTACATTTATTGGACACTCGAATACATCAAAATATAGAATTATCAGAAGGATCGATAATGTTTGATGTTGGAGGAACTAGCGAATAGTTAATTTGATAGACCTAAATGGCGGTTAATATCCGAAACTGAATTAGTCGGCCCTTTTGTAATAAGTCATAAATGAATATTCTAGACGTCAATTCGTGAATCCAAGCTATTTATTTTGTTATATGTATAAAAATAGAACGATTAATATTTTTTTATATTTTTGTTGTCTAAACTGTCGATAGGATAAAACAAAATACGAAAGTTTGTCGTAAAAAATGATCTCCTGAATATATATTGCGTAGAATCACGAATAGAAGTTCTTCGTGACTCTAGAGACATTAAAGAATATATTTTGTTTTTCAAGTCCTGAGTATAAAAAGAAAAAAGGCTTTTCTTTTACGAAAAAAGAAAAATTTGACTTCAAATAAAGACATCATCTACAAAAGAAAGAAAACAACAAGATGGAATAGAAAAGTTTGGAAAGAACAGGAAAGAAATATGAAAAAATATAACATAGAGCTATTATATGCAGAGTAATGGCCTCTATGAAAAACTTACTTATCATGCAAACGAGATTCTCTTGTATATATACGTTAAAGGCACTAATTTTGGTCAGTGTAAAGAAATTGAAAGAATCAACCGTGCGTAAAAAATTCGTAGAGACATCTTATCGATTGGAAAATATAATAAATTATTAATAACATTACGTTTTAATAATTCATATTCATTTTTCTTATCAAAATTTCACTATAATTATAGTCTAAACTTTGTATAACAAAGCGATTCTTTGTATTAATTACCATAAAAATATTAAGAAAAATGATATTTAAATATAGAAATGTTCAATTTCTATTTATTATAGCTATCGAATCAAATTTTTATTTATAATATGAACGAATTATTTTTATTTTTAATATATCATTTATGAGTTTTCATTAAATGGCATTATTCCCTCTTGTAATAACCACTTTATCGTTGAATACAATGAATCATGGTTATATTTACTGTGTATATTATAGGTTTACGGATTAATCTGGCATTTATATAATACTATGCCATAGATATCCATTTATGTGCCATATAAGTTATGATGTGATAACATTTCCTATAGATAGGTTATCGTTATGTAATATTGAGTCTTTTAATGTATCTTTTCTGCGATATTTTCTCTTAATGTCTTCTTTGGGAGTTATGAAGACTTCGTATTCCACAATAACCAAGTTTATCGGCATTACTCAAGATTGTCCCCGAATTTAATCGTATTTTATGATATGACATAAACAAATTTTAATGTAAACAAACACAGAATTTTCTTTTTTAAAACTCTAAGAGCTGTAAAAATACATTCCAAGTACACAGTGTAAACAAAATACGAGTAATTTCTTAAGAGTAATTTAATTTGTAAACCTACATTATGTTTTTTACATCAGATTAAGTCACAAAAATAAAAAATTAGATTTTTCTTTAAATTAGTCGAGATTCTTACATAGAAGTTGCTTCTTTTCTGTTCAAAGCAAATTAAATTGATTATTTTGACTGATTAAAGTTAAGATTTCGATTTAAATTAATTGAACATCTTAGAAAAACTTGTATAAAAAAAGAAAATAAATTCTATTTAAAAATTAACTAAAGCGAATTTGCTAGATTAAGCTTTAAGTAAATTAAAATTTCAACTAGACTTTACAAAGGATTCATTTGTTTATAGTTATTGAAACTGTCATTCGTATGGAGAAAAGGAGGAGGAGGAGGAGGAGGAGGAATAAAAAAAGATCCAAAAATAGTCAATAAATTCGTAAAGAAATAAAAACCTCGTTATAAACGCAATTTAACGTCGTAGAACTAGATTTATCCAATTATCCCTTTACCGAAGCTGCACATTTGAAGTAATGTTAAACGATTATACTTACTGTATATCCATCAAGTTAAAGTCTTGTTGTTACAAAAAAACGACTTTATACTACGTTATTAGCGAAGAGAAGATAAGAAAATAGATTGGCAACTAAGTAAAAAAAAGGAAATTGGTACGCTTTAAAAACATTCCAATCAATAACTAGATCGAAAATTTATCAGAACCGGTAGATAGAAAGTAATCATGCTTGACAAACTGCCACCTGGAGTACAGTCAGCAAAGGATGAGTAGAAAGCAAAGAGATTGATTGATGAGTGTTGGTCACAGAGTCATTCAAAGGTTAAAATTGAGAAGTACGTTAGAGTAAATATCCAGTTACAGGTAGGATATCAGCAATATAGGATCTATCCCGTATTAAAGTAGAGCTGTCTAAGTGCAGGTGTCAGAGCATTAAGATGAGAGTTATGATACTATTTCTCTAAGAGCGACAATTCTATTTTAAAACCGCATTTTTTTTTTACCTTTCTAAATCCTCGTCGAGAAGACAAAATTATAGCATCTTGGGCATTTTTTGAAAGAAATCATTATACGACCATTCGTGTAAGATGGCGATAAATTTTTATAAATCGAAATTAAACCGAATTTCTTCTTTCACGCGGACGTGATTTCAAATACGATAAATTCACTTCGCTAACAAACATATATTGACATACATATAAAAATAAATACGTTATTTCTCTAACAACCTTCTCCTGTATGCGTTATTATTCAAAAGTATTCGATGAATAGAAATCAAAACATCGTCAAAACTTTACGGACCATTGAACGAAGCTAGTAATGCAGTAAGCAAATATTTCTTTTTAACGTGAACAAAATCTTGTATACCTACAAAAAAAATTTGTTTAAGAAACCTTATTTGATTTTATGAAATTCTATACTCCTTTGAACTTTCTGCGTCATTAAATTTATAAAAATCTTTTTCGAATTATGCAGCTATTCCGCATGCATACCAACCGTAAATATTATTTAAATTATGTTATTTCGCATATATAAATTTACATTTTTAATGCATAAATTTATGAAAGTTTAAATATGAAGTTAATTCAGTTAAAAATTTTAAGAAAATTCAATTAACGATTCCATAAAATTTTCATACAAAATTAGCTTTTATTAAATATAAAGATTAGTTATGCAATTAATAGTCGTGTTCTTGTTTGAATATTGATATTCATTACCGGTTAAATGTCAAGGATTCAACTCGGTTCGATATCGTTAATGTAGTTTATATACATATCAAAATTCATCTAATTATAATTCAAAATTAAACAGAATGAAGGAATATTCAAATTGTTTTACGTAAAATTTAATATAAAATATAATGAAATTAAAGTTTCGATAGTTTAAAACTCTTCTACCTCATCGCGAATAATATTATGAAATATTCAATTTAAAAAAAAAAACAATAACATAAATTTCTGCTTTATTTAGGCATAAAAACTTTAATATTGCATTATTAAGTTTTCATGATTAAAAAAAGTAATTTTAAAACGTGTATAAAGCGAGTTATTTCGTCTTCTAATCCCAAATATTTTATTATCAATAATGCATATAATGTCAACTTTCGGATAATAAAAATGATAATAAAGTCCGTAGCCGAGGATTTATCCATGAGTTCTTTTGGATAATAATAAGAAATAACTATATTTATCTCCATCGAAGATAAAATATTTAAAAACACAAGAATCTATTATTAAAAATTTTTCTACTGTTTTCATGTATAGATTGATTTGCACGATAGAAACTATGTCCTAGCACATTCCTGCATATTTAATTCGGGTTTAGGCCCATTTGGGAAATCTCGAAATTTATTTATCTTCTCTACTCCCACCCATTACTCATGATGTAGGATTCTCGTGGGTTCCTGGTAAAATTCGTCCTCTATTTTATCCACATATCTAAGCTCTAAGAATATTTGTGCAATGCTACTAAAAATTAATCTCCATTTCTTAATGGAATCTTTCAGGCCTCTCATATAAATTATTTTAGTAAAGTAATACACATCATTATATATTAAAACAGTATGGATTAATATATTAATGGAAATTATATAATTTATGAGAAATATATTTTAAAAATGCAATTAAACTTCGAATAATTATAGTATTTTTTAAATAATTTTAATATTATTAATCAAATGATAAAAATAAAAAAATGATAAGAGTAAAAATATAAAATGGGCATTAAAATAGAATGAATGGGTCTTTTTCTGGTGGAATTGCTTAGTATTAACAGCGCTTTTTGGGAATTCTATGAAAGGAAAATTAATCAAAAGCAAATATAATTAAAAATTATTAATGCTTAATAACTTTGCAATCTTCTAATTATCGTTTATAATTACTTTAATCTGAAAACGTTGCAAGCATTAATGTCAAAATATACGATAAAGTTAAAACGGATTTTGTAAAATTTAATTTCAATAAATGAATGTCAAAAATTATTTATGATTATGCTATGGTCATATTTAAACAGACCACGCGGTATTTAATCCGTAATCACTTCTTAATTATTCAACTGTAACCTGTATATATGTGTGGCATAGAGAAACCTTCATCAAGAATACAAAAGCTCACGTTCCATGGGGAAGTAGTTATGGTAAGAGAGGGAGGGCCCGAAGACATTATCAGACGAGTGCAGTATGTACACGTAGGGATACCAATTACTTATCGTAGGGTGCAAATTGACTCGCTCTAGCTGCAACTTAATGAATCGACTCGGTGCATGCAGAAGTATATGCTCTTGCTGCAAATCATTCATGCTCTCCTATAATTAATGGCAGAGACACTTTCACAAGAGTGGAAAAAACACCCAGAAACGGGTAGAAAATAGACAATTCGAAAAATCTTTTTCGTTTTTATATCGAATCTATTGACTTTTAAAGTTATAACCGTTTTATGCAAAGTATTGTATTTACGATCTATATCTTCTGGAACATTTAGTTATCAATCATTACAGATTAGCTGTAATTTAGGTGGCGGTTAGACCGTTGTAGTAATCTGTATTGCCTGCTGGGAGAAGTTCATTTGGTTGGTAGCACTGATGCAGCTTTTAATAGGCCTGGAGAAAGTCTTTGCTATTATGATGATGATGGAACCACTTGCATTAATCAAGTTGACTCGTGTTGAGTTGGGTTTGGGATTTAAGGATTATTCCAACATCGTTTTCATGATATCTTTGTTATCAAAATAAATGAGCTTACCTCCGAGAGTAAAGTAGAATGCATCGATAGTAGATTAGGTCGATTGTTTTTCTCCGGAAGTGGAGAAGGAAACGGTTATTTTGAAATTAGTTCTGATCCATCGTTTGAAAGCTCTCTCCAATGCTAATTGAATAAAATTATTTTAATTGAATGAAACCACTTTCGTAATAAGAGGTACAAGTTAAAATTAGAGATTATGACCAACTACCTAACAATTTAAGTTACCGATAAAATGCAATTAAAATTAATCCACTTCATATTAAGTTCATTATTATTCTTGACTACAAACACTCGACTTAACTAACCGTCTCGTATTGGCAACATTCTATGTCAATCTCATTTACATGGAAATAGAAACAGCAGTTTTTGGCTATTTGCCTGCCTAGCGAACAAATTTACGTAAAATTTTCATTAAGGAGGTAACAAATTAAATTGAGGACAGAGACGATGTATTACAGCGTGTTTTACATATTAGATTTTACCTGGTTGGCCAAATTAAAATTTAATTGCTACTGGAAAAAGTCTTAATAAAGTAGAATATGTGAGGGACCCACACATGAAATTATATAAGAACGAACGGATAATCTATTCTTATAATATTTGATAAAGATTTAAGCTCTTATAAAACATCCGTATTCTGTTTTCAACTTTTAGAAGCGATTTAGAAAGATGTGATCTTGTTTATACAAATATACTAAACTATTTCAACGTGAAATTCATTAAAAAAATATCGAATTAAATGTAATATTGTGAAAGATTTGACATGAAGAAACGAAGAAAAATAAATCACAAAAATGTCTCTAGGCGAAGAGATTACAAAATATGAATTGATGTTATGCAAATTAGACGACGTAAGCCAATTTCATCAAATATATTCTGGTGCGAACGAATAGGCTGTTATGTAAACGAATTTCTTTTCTTAAATTGAGTTGTTCTAATCCCATTTTGAAATCTCGAACTGACAAAAAAAATGATTTAAATCGGAAAAATCAACTAGTTGTTGAAAGATAGATGCAACGTCGTGGACAACGGAGTAAACACAAAATATTGAAAAAGATAATAAGAAAAAACAATGTATGTATACATGTATATGTATATATTACAAGAGAAAAAGTCTTAACGTCGTAAAATAGAAAAAGAACAAACTTCAGAACTCACTTACTAAAAGAATAAAAAACAAAAGAAGCAGAAAACGTGGATTTAGAAGTTAGGAAATGAGAAACGGGATGTGCTAGCAAGCATGGCTTCGTTATCGTTGCTAGGAATTTTCTTCCATTTCCTAGCTTCCTTATGTTAGTCCTTTCAGAAAATAAAGCCGAAACTCCAGAGCACCCTTCCTGCATACAAACCACCTGCCTCATTGATTTCCATCAGGAAATGTAGGCTTAGAGAACACATTAAATTGTCATCGTTAGGGTGGTTTACGTCCGAGACAAGCATTGGCCGACTGGTGTAAATTCTGCTCTTTCACTATTTACTTCCAGTTTCTTAAACGAATTCCTAGACCGTATTTTTTCATACAGAATATCCAAAATATGACTATTTTAAGATATAATTGTAATATTATTTAGCACAGATTATTCATAAATTGATATAAACTGCATACAATTTTTTTTCTGTTTCTATTATTGGTGCCATTTTATTATCGTGTTAGATTTATAAAGTTCGAAAGAAAAGGAAATAAAAAATAAATTTATATTAACAATTCTACGTGTTTTCAAATGGACGATTGCGAAATAACTTGTAAACACGAACAAAACTCGTATAAATCGAAATTATAAACATCATCTACACAAAAGTACACGTAAACAAACATTACATTTCTCACTTACCGCATGAATAATTTATGTCCATCATTTTGGATCGTTAATTTTCTTTTTTCTATTCATTGAAAACACAAAATTAAATCAGAATTAAACATAATAATTATACTTAAATCATTGTTCTTAAAAAGATTAAAGTTGAATTTATAAACTTTATAAAATTGTATATTTTTCTACGAAAGAAAATTATGCTTATAATCTAAATTATTTCTAAATATTTTTACTGTATTAAGAAAAATTTACTTATAAAAAGTTTTATTATTAAAAAATTAATAAATTAAAACGTGTAATATTTAAATTATCGTGAATTATTAGATTGCATATGCATTACGAGAATCACTATCTTTGAATGGTTGTGCTGCAAGTTTAATTTTATTTATTACAGTTATATTTGATCCGATATAAGGTTTGGGTACGTATAGAAAGGATAAGAAAAGAAAAATCGATCCAAATCACTCACGAAATTCTGAATCAGATTCGAATCGTGATCCCTTTGAGCGATAACAATTCGTAATTTCGCATGCATCGTGACGAATAGTTTTATTAATAATATATATTTAGTACAAGAAAATAATAAAATAATGAAGAATTTATTCATAATATAAAATCTGTTATCAGAAAAAATATTAATATATCATCAATAATATTAAACAAAGCGGATAAGAATTATTAAATTGATTCGGAATTTTCTTTGAATTAGCGGCAGATATCGCAACACGTAAATAGAATTTCTATAATCGGTTTTGGTTTATAATAGAAATTTTAAATTATAAAACAAAAATAATTAAGTTATTCAAAGCTTACAATATTTTAATTTAAATTATTAAAGATTTTTCTATTGAGAAATGGAGGAAGTGTAAATATTGTTTCGAAGAAATCAAGAATTATTGTAAAGAATAAACAAAATGAAAATTCTACGTTTTAAAACATTCAAATATCTTAAATAAATAATCATTGTATTAGAAAAATCAATCTGTTCGGGGTATAAACAAGATTTTAACAGCGAGTTATTTATGATTAAAATGTTTCAGAATTCAGAAAGTCTCCTTTTTAAATTTGTCAAAACTTTTTTTCTATTAATGGAATATCTGTTCTTTAATATGTTAAATTACAAATTATCATTAAGAAAATTTCTCATCGCCTCTTATGCAGATAATTATCGACAGATTGTCCTGAAAAAAAAAGGTGAAAGAAGTGATAAGTTTAAAGATATTTGTAGAAATCTAATCTTAGTTTAGAATATAATTTAATATAATTTTGTTAAACACGAATTGTTAAAATATTTTTGACATTACATAATAACTTATAACCTAAAATAAATGCAAACTATACAAATTTTTATATCCTATCAAGTTAATTTTTTGAGATAGAGACAATTCTAAATTCATAAAAATGCGATTTTTATTGTCAATTTTCTGCAATATTGCATTACATCAAAATTAATTCCTAGCAAATTCCTGGCATTTTAACGCTGTTGATTGCTTTCAAACTTTTGAAAATCTATTTTAAATGAGATTAAAAAGCTGAGAACTTTGAAAAATTATTATTTAAAGTATTAGAATGCAACTTGAAGACAAGACAAAGAACTTAATTTGTTTGATTTTTTTTAAGTGATTATTTTTGATTTAGTTAAATTATGTTATTGCAAGAAAGTAAATTGTGGAATGATCAATTTATAATGTTTGAAATTAATATAATTTTCTCTAAACAATAATTTTAAAAAGATTGAAATTTTAATAACATTGAGTAGATTTGGGTACAAATATTTGAGATAGAATTGATTTCACGTTGATTATAGAGAGGAAGATATAACGGTAATTCTTTTACATGTAAAATAAAATCTTTAGATGTATCAGATGTGTCTATAAATGAAAAATTGTATTTATTTTATGCAACTTTTTAAAAATTTGCGAAGTAAAACATTGTCGTTGCCATAAGGTTTATCTAGAAAGGTCTTAGAATGTTTGGAGTTGGTGCTTTTATTTGAATTCGGTTTACGGTATTTTAAAGAAAAATTTTTTTTTATTCAATGCAGCTTTCTTTTTTTCATAAGAAAAGTTGGGGTTTCGGCCACAGGCCATTGTTTCCCAACCCTTTGTGAAACGGTTGGCGAAAATGTGAGTGAAAAGTTTTCGTAATGCTAGAGATAAAAATAACTGATCTAAACTTTGAAAGAATTCTCTACTATCCTTTTTCAGTATCATATTTAAAATCATTTTGCTTTGAAATCATATTGTTGTAAAAAAGAAATCTTTTTTGATCTTTTTATACTTATGATAACCCAAATTTCTATAGGATATCAACGTTTAATTAGAAAAATTTTATCGTCAATAAATCAGCGATATTCGGTCCCTTCTGAATAGTATTTTCTATTATTATTATTATTATTAAATATAGTAAGTATCAAAATACAAAATTAATTCATTATTTAATTTTTCACTATACAAATTATTTATTTTCTACACATTTTAAATATTTTATATACATTTTTTCTTTTTCTAAATAAATTTTTCAAGACGTGTTCTATAATTGTATTTAGAGTATAGAAATATTCACGTTTCTTATCGTTTAGATAGAATACATAAATATGAAAATATATTAAATTTCGGATTAGGAAACGTAATTTTCTTAAAAAATTCCATTTTTATTGATAAATTCAACAAATTATTGAGAAAAGTACTTTTTATAGACTTATACCACATTCTTTTTCCTCATTAATTGACATTTATTTTACTATAAAGAATATTCCACTTTCATTTTTATTGAATTTTCTATATTCAATTTACAAATATTGTATTTTTAAAGAATACAAAATTTGTCTTTTGTATGGTTTATGCACTTTAAAATATTTCAAATTCCTTTATTATTAAAGCGCTTTACAACTACCTGAACTTAATTTAAAAAAAACTAAAGACTTTACTTTAATACATTATTAATATTACTTGTAATTGTTAAAATGAATTATTAATTAATAAAATATTTATTTTTGTAATATATGCAAGCGTTTATAATGTTTAAAATAATATTTTATCAGGGTTATTTTTATAGTTTTATTTCTTAAAATACTTAATAAAGAGTTATTATTATATCTTACAATATCTTCAAATATTTAAGCCAATTTTTAACAGAGAATTCCTTGCTTTTTCATTATATTCGTCCGAAGAAAAAATTTCTGCACTTATTATCTGACTGTACTATTTTTACTTTCCTGGCTCTGTTATATATAAAAGAGGGAAAGTATGACAATCGGTCAAAAATATGATCCCCAAGATCTTTAATTTTTGGACTCAGGAGAACTTCAAAGGTGGATAAATGCAAAAAGTGGGGGGTTCCGTTCGTATGGATGGATGTTAGTGTGTATGGGGGCACAATTTTGTTCACCTCGATTGAAGCTTATTCTCCTATTAATAACTCCTGTACCTTTTTACGAAAACTTCTGAAATATTGCAAGGAGGTTTGTTTATTAGAGGTATCAATGCTATTAAATTTTGATGATTTTTACTTGATGGGGTTGAGAGAGAGAGGAGGGGATTCTGTATTATATCTCGAGTGGGTCGGACTTAATGACGATTGTACTCGTTATTAGCATTTAAAATTTTTTAATAAATGGCGCCACACGCAGTTTTAAATATTGCCGGAAAAGTTAAGCAACTCAAGTTGCTGGATTTTTTAACGTGTGTGTTTTAAGTCAATATATTGCAGAGTTAAATTTTTTATTCGAGTTATTAAGATAATAAAAAAACAGAAAATATATTACTACAATTTATTTAGTTTTAAAGATTTTTAAGACAAGTATAGAGAACTTTAAGAAACCTTCAGAGGATGGTTAAGTGCCTCTGAATTTATGCACCATACGCATCTGTATTTGTTTCTCGTAGCGTAATAAAATAAAATAAAAGTTAATCAAAGTTTTAAACTTTTACATATTCATAAAAATATCGAATAAATTTTATTAATATGTATGAAGACAATTCTTTCTCCGCGTAATTTATAAGACTTTTAATAATTCAAAACATAATTATTGGAACTGTATTGAAGCATTAAGTTTGTTTATCTTTAAAATAATTTATTACGTGTTTAAAAATACAGTATTACCTAAACCGTTTTATTGTAGTTTCTACTAACAAATATGTTCCGTATGAATCCCTTTATGTTCAATAAACAATTTACAATATTCTAATACATTGCCATAAATATCAATACCTACATCTTTAAAATTTATTATTGTTGTAAAATCTATAATTTAGCGTATTTATTATATAAAATAATTATATTTTTTATAACAGATATAAATACAAATATTCTGAAAACATCAATTAACTTGTCTGTTTATTTTAATTTAAAAAATGGCGTGATTTTATTTAGATTTAATTAATAAAGAAACAACTGGAAAATAATCGGAATGCAATAAATAAACACAATACTTAATGAAAATTGATAATGTATTTACATAAATAATTCAAAAACCGAATGAAAACAGTTTTTTAACAATGAACTGGATACGTTTTAATTGAAAATATCACATTGACTTTTATGTCATATACTTAAAATATAGAAAAAATGTCATTTAATTAACTTAGTTATTTAATTAAGTTTATTTATAATATAGCGTGGTAACATTTTTTTAAAAATATATCAAACTTGTAGCTATTATTAAATAGCATATTTTTAACAGTTTAACGTGTTATTTAGAAAAACGTCATTATCACCCGCTCTGTTTATCTCATTCGCATATATATATATATATATATATATATATATATATATATATATATTTGTAATTTAATTAGCATTGTTTTCAAAAATCTCCACGTTGATTAAGCAAGTTTTATTTGCATAACATTTATAAGAAATTGAATCGAGATATTGGTCTGGTCTGAGAAAATTAAATTTACAGAAACTAACTCCTCATTCCTTTGATCTAATTCGATTCGGTTAAAAATCCTGCTCTTGACAACTCAATTATACACAAAACACTCAAACTCCTTATTAAATTTTATAAATCGAATCTTAAAATTTTTGAATTTTCTATTGGTTCTAAAAGCTTTGCTAGTAGTGTATACTTTGAAGTATAGATGAATATTTTAACCCATTAAAAACTCTAGTCACGTATTTAGTTTCTATCTTATTGTCATTTCGTGAGAAAATCCCAAAATAAGCATCAAATATCATTCCAACTTTGCTTTTAAACTCAAGCTCTGGGGATACAGTTAGCATATATATTTAAATATAAGGACATATTTTTCGAAAATTGCATGAAAAAACGTAACTGTTTGTAGATAATATCAATAATTTTATAGAAGGTAACACTATTTCAAAATTTACAAGTAAGAAGCTAATGATATTTTAAATTAGGATATCAAAAAATAATAACTGTAGAATAGTCTTTATTCAGTTACAACCAGAACTGCCGTGATTGATTTGGGTTTGGGATTGATTAATACTTTGGCTAGAGCTTGGGACTTCTCGTTACCCTGGTTACAAAAATTCTAATGAGATACAAATATATGAATAACATACGACTACTCCACAAGTTTAAACCTTCGAAAAGTAACAAACAAACCTACAATAAAATGCCTATAAAAATACTTATGCAATAACCATGCTAAAGTACCTATGTACAAATATCCTAAAATGCAAATAACTCAAGAATTTTCAGAAAATTAATGTAATATTTCTATAAATTACAGAATGAACAAAAATTCACTATCCACCTACATTATATTGTGTGTGATATATTATTTTTTATTATCCAATATGAGATTTAGTAAAATAATAAATACTGTAACAAATACTTTATTTGGAATACTCTAAAAGTCCATTGCGTTGTAATATAAATATTTTTAAAGTATTATCTCACAAAAGCACATTGGATATAACATAAAAAATTAAGTCAATATTTATATTTCATAACAGAATATTTATCAACTCTATCAACTATTTTGAATACAGAAATATAAAAATATTATTATATTAATCCACGAAAATCATTTTTATCGGTATTCATAGTGTTTTTTTTTTCTGTTTTTAATTAATATCTTCATTTTATTAATGCTTAGTAAGAAGAACATTTTTTTTTAAAAAAAAGAAACATTAATTTAAATACTACACATGCTACAAGACATTACAGATTCCTAAGCCATAAATTTGTAGTATTTTAAAAATATTACAAGAATTCCTGAAAATTTGAGAGATTTATGAATATTCTAATATATAAATCAGTTAACCTTTATAATTTTCTAGTTCTTTAAGTATATTTATCACTAGTTTGCTATTCTATCCATTAATGTTTATTGAAATGCATTAAGAGTAATATTCGAGTTACAAAATCGAAGCTAATTCATCAACTAAATATACAATAAGTGTAATGTCAGATTGTATTAAAGGTATTATTATTTAGAAATATAATAATAACATTACTAACGACCATATCCTGTAAAGATTTGTTTTAAAATTTGAGATGTTTCGCATCTGATGATAATGACAAACATAAATCTTCGATTTGCTTATGTAATAATATCCAGACGTAAATTTTTAATTGTGACATAAATTGTTGCTTTTCATAATTTATGTGAAGATTTATTTTAAACGAAAGAGAAACTTCACTTGCAGGTAATTTAATATAATGATTTTCTTTAAAGTATAATATTTCTTTTTAGTATAGAAAAATAAAAATGAAAAAAAAAAGAAAGGAACTTACTGCAAATTATACAATTTCGATTAAATTCTTTATTGTTACAGTTACTATAGTGAGAAGCAGAACTTATCGTATCCGTTCTAAACTCTCATAAATTTTATGATACCGGTTATTTCAGAGTTTTTATTTTTAGACTTTGGACGATAAATGCTCTGTTTGATTTCCTTCCACATTCCTTCGCTAGTCAGAGAAAAATTGCTTTGAGAATTTCACATCTGTATATACAGGTGCAATATGAACATCTCTTTGTGAATACCCAGCAAAATGTACGATCACGTCATTCATATAATTAACTACCGCCATTATTTTTTATTAATGATTCATTCGGTGGTCTTTTTTACATAATAAATATTTTATTATAACTTTTTAAACTTTTAAAATAATTCTAAAAAAAATATTACACTTGGAGAAATTGCACGGATTGAGAATGGATACAATGAAGTATCTTAACTAAAATTTACGATCAAAGATATTTTTCCTCTAATTTATAGAGCTGTAAATTTTAAAATTATTTAGTTTTAAAATTAGTTTTATGTAAAAAAAATGCATTTATTTGAAAACGTTGGTTAAACTAAATAAATTTTTATAAAAGATTATTATATTTATTATATATTAGTTAGAGTCACGCAGCAATCGTTCCATCGAAGATTTAAATATATAACTGCGATATAAACTAATTTCTTAAGAAATGCAATTAAATTCAAGCTTCTATCAACTAGCTATCACATCTACAAATATATATCTTATATAATTTTGCTTGCTCGTTCAGTGATAATATACATGAATCGTCAGTCATTTTAAATATAAGGCATAATTAATTATAGAAAAACTAACGTTTTATTTTTGTATATTAAAAACACATTAATTTCTTTACATTTCATTATAAAATTCTTAATAATTAATATTTTGATTCTTCTTTATTCGTGGAAATTATGTAAATTGTTAAATCTTGTCGCATCATTTTTCACTGAATATGTATTTTTATTCTTCGAGGATTAAAGAAATCATATTCATAACACCATTGAAATTAGAATGGCTAATGTGAATAATAACAAAATTACATGTATTTTTAAAGAATTATAAAGAATTGTTTATAATTTAAGTGTCCTATCCAATGTTATTACGTGTGATTCCTGAAATTAATGCGTTCAAATTACTTGTAACGAATAAATATTCAGATCCCAGATTACATATAAATAATAAGAAATTATTTATTAATCAACCGTTTAAATATTGAATCCTCAGAAAAGGTCACAGATATTTGCATTATTTCAATTTTTATTATTCAGAAGACGTAAACATAACTGCATATAAATGTCTAGGTAGTATTAATAATGCGAAAAATAGCTAATAAATATCCGGAAACATAATGAAAATCCCAATTTTATACAGTCCATAATAAAATAATAATATAGAAATAAAGCAAATTAGATTTTTCAGTAACAGTGATAGAATATAAGAATTTTCGAGCAATACAAAATTCGATTCATTAATACTTTGGTGTCCAGTCGATACTCGAGTGCAAAATATACATAAACGTTATGTAATTCAAAGCGAAAGTACATGGAAGATAGTATAATGTTGCATACATGATAAAATTCGTAGATAGTTTAACATTCTTGGCACTCTGATGCGCAGACTAATGACGTGAATTGGACGAATCAATATCAAGAGAAGGAAACAGAGGTTTGCGTTTATAGTTAGTAATTGTCGCTTGTTACAGAGTGCATGACGAAGTCGAAAAAAGGAACGAAGTAAATATCTGTGTTTAGCAATAAATAGAAAAGAATGATATTTGATATGTTTGTTGCTTTTCACATATATTGCAACTTTACAGGCTTTACTGCATCCCAAATAACAATGCTCATTAAAGTTTAACGATAATATTAATCGAATAAATAATAAATATAAACCTAATACTATATTTTAAAATGGATATTATACTATGTAAGTTCATTCTTATTGAAATATTTAAAACTATTTTATGTTCCTGACTATTCTACGTTTAAAAGATTGTAATTTATTTATTAGAAAGCTATTTTTCGAGATTGTAAGATAATATTATTCATTTAAGTAAATGTTATGTTCCATTTACAACTATTCCATAAGTCAACTATTAGTTCAACCAATTACTGATGGTAACGATTATACAGCATCATTAATAATATTAATATCTTTGAATCGCGCAATAGAAATTTGTATTATTTATCATCAAAGCTATTATTTTAAGATTATTTAAAACTGAAATTTTAGAAATTGAGGAAGAAAAAACTGTAGGCGTATATAACGCTAACACTAAATGTCCGAAAACTAGAAATTTTGGAGGCATTTAGTATTTGTATTAGCCCATACAGGCATACTCTTTTGTTAAGCTATCAATACTAGAACGACCCCAAAAATTTCTATTTTTGAGGTTGTTCTAGTAGCTTAACAAAATTCAATATGAATACTAAAAATATTTTAGTTATTAAGCAAAAAATTCAAACAAAAATTTAACTAAAGATTTCTTTAAAAAGATGGCATAATTAAAATTTTTTCATTTGATAGTTAGCATACAAGAAATTTGAAAAATCAATTTCTAAAGTTTTACTTACTAAAAAATTTAAATTAAAAAAATACACATGAAAAAAATCAAGAGACAAGTCTAAATAATTTATGAATTTTTTCTTTTAATTAATTTTGAATTAGATACATCCTTACTCGGTAGTTGACTTGTAACAATCAATAAAAAAGTTCAAAAATATTTCAAAGACTTTTTCTAGCAACTTTGTAAATTCTTGATATAATATTTGCATTTGTAAGCAACACGAAGATATTTCTAATTAAAAATTTATCACTACATTAACATTTCTCTTGTCCCTAAAAGAACAAGAGAAATGTTTATGAAGCAGCGACAGCGACGACACGAAAACGAGTTAGACTTCGAAACAATAATTTTTTTCAGCAATGTAATTTTTCACTTCATAGAATTAAAGAGAATATTTAATTCCAGGAAATAAAATATTAAAAAGAATATCTTAACTGTGATATTATGTTTATGATTTACAAATTTCTCAATTGATTACAAGAAACTAAATTTTATGCGTTGAAATTTAGTTTCTTGTAATTAATTAAGAAATTATTGGTAATAGGAAATGATGCTATATAATTTTGTAATTTATATAATAATGAGTGCATATTTTTCATTTATTTCTGTTTAACAAAAGCATATTACCCCCGCAAGAGACGACATAGTCTTGTATCAGTTACACACGTAAGGCCCCATCACCCTTAGAAAATATATTAATAAATCATAAAAAAATATATGAATAAAAATTAGTTTTTCGATAACTAATAAAAAAAACCTGATTTGTATAGAATCCCAAAATCATTTATATCTAAATAAATAATTTTGGGGTTCTTTTTATGTGTACAATACAAAATAACACCCGCATAAAATGGCATCGATGGTTCTCGGTATATAAGCGTTATATAGAAGCACAACTATCTAAAATTTAAACAGAAAGAATAAGATTTATTTATATTTCTGTTTTTCAGTAAATGCTTTATTCTTATGACTTTCAAGGAATTATATTTACTGTGTAATATTTATTTCCACCGAAATTTCTATTTTGATTGCCATCTTATTTAATTGTAGCAGACCAAGATGTGAACTTCGAACGTTAAACATTTAATGGTTATGATTTAGGCATAACTTTAATAATTTAGTTTAGATAGTTTAATTAAGATATATTTCTTCAATTTAGACATGATTGAACGCAAATAATTAGAATTCTGATCAGGTTCAAGTATTCTTGACTTTCCAAATGTGGTTTGTTATACACAGAAGAGGATTACTTCCCCTTCTATCACTCACACTGGTTGACTCCATTCCGAATTAGACCGCATGTAATGATCGAAACTGAGATCGATCAATATAATCCTGGTGTGCTAGTATTTTCCGTAAAAAAAGTCTAAAATGAATTATTTATTATGTAATTTATTATTTCAATTTATTAGTTTAAAAAAAAAGAAAAAAAACATATTTTTCAAACACGCTCTCCTCCGGAAAGAACGACGAGATTTGTTTGACAATACTCGTACCACGTGCATCATCATGACCTTATGACCAGTTGCGTAGCAACGCATTTTGTCGTAAAGTCACGGTTCAGCACAAAAAAAAAAAAAAAAAAAAAAAGAAAACATTCCTTTGAATTCAAATTTTTCAAAAATTGAACAAGAAGTTTTATCCGAAAGGCATTTTTGTAAGTCGTTCTGCATAACCGAATCAAATATTATCAATATTGGACGAACGATATCTGCTGCAGATCAAGTACTAACAAGCAAGGAGGAGGGAGGAAAAGGACAAAGAGCGCTCAAACGTTTTCGGGACGATGTTAAATTAGCTAATAATATTTTAAACAAGTGACTTTAATCATTATCTATAATTTACAAGACAAACTAATGTAAATTTGACCCAAAAATGTCAAGATAATGATCAAGTTGGCTTCTACTAACATCAGAGAATGGATGAAAATGGCCGTTTGATGTTTCGTGTTAAAAATGTAAGCATAGTGGTCGCATCCTCTATTCATTTCTATTTATTTACACGGCATACTCGTCCTAAACGTGTTGCTTGATTCGAGGTACGGCATATGATATATAAAATTATCTTCTGGTAAAAATACTTTACGGTAATAAAAACCACGAGTTCGCACTAACGCATTAAATATTTATTATTTAACTCACTAAATAATGTATAATAGATAATAAAAACGTTTAACATATAAAGTAATCAGGAAAAATTAGTTACGTTTATTTGTTTTTTAATGTTTTACATTAATGTAAATTAAAATACTGTATATATGTAAATTACCGTATTATTTTAATTATATTTACTTTAAAAGAATTTTTAAAATTAAAGTTAATATAAAAAATTCTGATAAAATTAATTACGATGATATTTATTTATTCAGTTATTTTTTTCCAGGAAAAATAAAATTAAAAACACGAAGTTTATACAATACTTGTTGATTTTCTATTAATATTAAAATTAATATTTATAACGTATAAATTCATTTTTTAATGTATTTTAATTAAAAAGTAGAGTGATGAAAAGTTAATTTTTTTTTCTCAACTTTGTAATTTTATTAAATTTTTTAGTATGAAAACTATTTACTGGTATTTCAAAAGAAAATTTACCGATAAATATTAATAAAATAAATTATTTTAAATAAAAAATAATTTTTTTTTCTTTACACTTTTGATTTTATAATCAGTTTATTCACTTGATTTTATCTTGAGTATGTTTTATATTCGTTTCATTTAATTTACGAGAATTAATTTCAAAATGAAGTTACGCGTGTGTTTTAATAAACCCAATTAGAAATGAATTAGTTTAGTTTTGTTTAATCGTTTTAAAACTTTACATATATTAATCTTATTTTTATTTATTAAAAAATTTTTAAAAAATTATAATATAATTAGTTATGAGAAGCTTTAATTTTCTTGTTTAGTTTCTTTAAAGTGTTTTTTTTCTTATTTTATTAAATCTTCTATAATTAAAATTATGCAATTTTTAATCTCATTATAATTGACTTATTTATATTAAATTTTTTTTCTAAAAATTCAAAAATAAAATAAATTTACACTTCATTAGACAAGAGACGTATTTATGTTATGTACTGTACTTATCGCATAAAATTTTGGTATAAAATTAAATTAATTTAAAAATTGTTTAGTTTTATCAATTTTTTTTATTTAAAATACAAAATAATTTATATTTTTATATAACAAAATAAGTGGTAGTAAGTAACAGAGCATGAAGAAACCACGTAAAAATTCTGAAGCTATTCGATATATTTCTTGTACTGTACATCCCTTCTACCAAAGTTTAGCCCTATATTATCATGTAGCTATTAAGGTTTCATGTTTCATTAAACTCTACTTGCTTTAGCTATTGTGAACAAAACCCATTTATAATGATTATTAGAGAGAATCAATCCAAATTTCAGAACTAATATAATATAATTGTTTTTATTAACTTCGTGATATTTTAAATCATCATAATTAATTTTATATGAATATATCTAAATAACCATTTTTATAACTTAAAAATTAGACTGTTTTTTTTAGTTTATAAACATTTGAAACGTGTTAAGTGAAAAACAACTTATAATTAGTAAATTTAAATTGTTTACAAGCAGCTCCTTGAAGTAAGAGTAAGGTTTAATATTATTTTATGTAAACAAATTTTATTTAATTATTAAACTATTTGATATTTATATAACAGGATTTTTCAATTTTCTATTTCAATAATCAATATAGATGTTTCACTTTAATCCTTTCAGAATATTTGCTTAAAAAGCCCGCATTGAAAATTTCTTCAAGATGTTTTTTCTTCTATTTTTCAGAAAAAAAAATCGTTAAATCATATTTTATTTTAATGGAAAATGCTAACAGCACATAATAAAAATATTTTAAATTGATATTAATGAAAGAAAAATATTAATTTAAATTCATAAATTTAATAACTTTATTAATGTAAGTTGTATTTTTACTGTACGAAATTTTAATGCTTAGCTAAAATATTATATATAGCGTAATGATTATATGTAAATTATATTTATAAAGAATACTTGTTTGCATAATCATAGGGTCTAATAATAACGAAAAGAATATTCTGATTAAAAAAGAAAATCCTTAGATTCTGGATAAACAACGAGATGTCTTTCCTTCTTAAGTGATAAATGAATGATATTAGGTCCAAAAGGAGCATTGAGCTAGCTCTCTCGAGCCTTCCTCTTATAATCCACCAAATTAACGTTTCTATCAATAATTGGCCCAAAGAGTACTTTCTTTTTTATAGCCTATTGATAAGGCGACGAGTATAGAACTTACTTTCGCCTCGCATATCGCATTTTAGTATTCTCTTAGGAAATTGTATTCAACATTAAATATTAAATAATTTTAAGTTAAATTTTCTCAAATTAATTTTCTTATTAATAAATAACAAATTGACAATGTTAAAGGAAAATGTTTCTTGAAAAAGAGAAAAATAAACAAACAATGTATATATATCAATATATATATCTGAGATGTTTACAAAGTGAAAATTCTACAGTAGCATTTACGACTCATAACTGGATTAAAAAAAACTCCAAGAAAAATATGACGAAGCTAAAATATAAGATTAACTCATATTGTAGAGTAGAGTTATAAACTGTTATTTATTAATAAGTATATTTACAGAGAGATTTTTTTTTACTTATTGACGAGGATTTTTCTTTAAATCTATTATTATTAAAAGTTAATTTATATTCGAATATATGCATAAATTTCTAAGGTAGGAGTTCTTTTTTTAATTTTTAAGTCAAATGTATTCTCTTCTTCATAGTAAATATAAGGATATTTAGCAATGTAATTGTTTAATAGAAAGTTTTCTTAAAGCACGAATTAAATTTTATAAAGTATAAAATGGCATCATGCTAACTGTTTTAAAATAAATATAATTTCGAAGTCAATAAGATTTCTATCATTTATTTATTTTCAATAATGTCAATGGTATAATGATGTCTGTGAAAAGTAAAGAAGGACACGAAAAGCGTTAAAAGTTTCTTCAAGTAGTTTATCCAGAATTCTTAAATCTAATAAAAGTTAAACTGGATTTTGACTTTATTATTTATTATTTACAGTGTATTGGATTGGAAAGGGCGCTTGTTTAGAAGAAACGTCGAAAGAGTAATAGATGGCAAAGAACAAAATCGAATTTCAATAACCTATTTCATCTAGCTGAAAATTAAATTTGATTCCAAAGAGATTCGAGTCTTTTTAACAACAAAGCATTACTTAGCAGTTACTTTAACAAAGTCAGTTGTAAAGTTGTTTAATGTCAGAATTATCTAGTTCGAACATAATCTCTCTTAGAAACTAGTCGTCTTGCTGCAAAGTAGTGAAAATCCTCGAGCATTATTACTTCACTTCAAAAGGATTAAAGAACGGCAACCGAAGGTCGGTCTTTGTGAAAGACTTACAACCTCACCTATGTATATTTTAATGATCGACCAATGATACTGCTAATTGAGAGCATAAATTTGCCGACCACCGTCATTGTCTTAATCCCTCTAAAGTGTAAATGGTACAGCTGCAGGCCGCAACATTATTGATTAAGTTTTAATCTTTTATGTAAAGCCATATTCACTTCTTAATCGACATATCACTCGTAATCTGAAGATATCTTTGTTTTCTGTTAAGAAGTGACGAAGTAAATTGGGTGATTATTCCTCTCAAAGTATATTTTACTGTCATCTGTAATAAGTTTCACTCTATTGCTTTCCTTTAATCACTCCATCTGCCAATATTTGAAATGTTATTTAGTTCTGTCGTGTTCTTAACACTCCCGAGACGGCAATATCTTTCAAAAAAGTCCGATAACGTTACAGATTACACGCGAAAAATGTCAAGAAAAATTGCATCGGCCATCCAAGGAGTAGTCAGACAATAACGACTCGTTAAGATGTCGAGAAACTGAAAAGTAATGACATTTGAAGAAGTAGAACAGATGAGATATAGACTGTAGTGGTGCTTTAGAAGTCATACAGATTGCTGATAATAAATGACTGAAAAGTCCCAATGGAGTTAGCAACGACATTGACTCATTGCTCAAACCATCTGAGAATTTAGATTTTCCTCGGGGATTTAAAGAAAAAGGAAATCAAGAAAAAAGATTCTCTTACACTCAATCTTACGGTTCTCTGTAAGAAAATCCTTTACTATAAATAATAAAAAATGTATTCTATTACCATCCAAAGAAGTTTATAAATTATTTAATTGTTTCTTCCCAGTTATAAAATTTACTCTCGGCGTGCATTTATCTGTTTGAATTTTATACAAAAACATTATTACGTGACACGATTTCTCACGAAGTGCAGAGAGGTGACACTAAAATATCGTGATGCTGTATCAGTCACGACATGCGTGTAAGAATTCGTAGTTTTTATTAATCTAGAACCGCTTTAATCAAGTTGTTCTATTCGACTAACAATTAATAATTCATGAACATTTCTTTATGTTGCTTGTACAAAGACCAACCCTTATTTGTTTGATAGATGTTTTGAGGTAACTTCTTCGAGGAAATTTTCAATTAGGAAATTATTCTTTGTTTATTTTCAATTAATCAACAAAATGGAAACGATAATGAGTGCACTCTTTTGTTGAACGTTTTTACACGTAAATCTGTTTATTCTTTATAATTGCTTTTGGTAAACAAATTATTTGTGCCTTACAAAACTTTCATACTTAAAAATTATCATTTTTAAATTAAATATTTGTTTAATTAGATTTTAAACTTATTATCGTAAAGACTAATTATATCTATGATTTTTCTGTATTGGATAATTGAAATTAATTGTTAAAATCTATTAGGATAAGCTTCGTTTTTATATGAAAATATAAGCGAATACAACAACGCATCTGAATATATGCAGCTAAATTTCATGGTTGTGTTAGTACGTTCTTAGAATATATTTTATGCACGTCAATATTCTGAGAAGTATCAGCCACAATTTCTTGACAAGCGCACCTAAGCTTCAAATAATTTGTTTTCATAAGGAAAATATATTTTTATTCGAATTTTTCTCTGTGCTTTATAAATTTTCTAGACATTTCGATTAAATTTTAATTAATTTTCAAAAGTTTTGCTCTCTTTAAATTATTCTATCCAGTGATACATTTTATAAATTCATGATTGTGTACATTAATGATATTCACGACAGGTTTAACGTATAAGCGATTAATATTACTTAATGTTAATCGTATTTACATTAATTACAACTGTTCAATTAAATTTTTATTAATTATTAATAATTTAAAATCACATTTAACTAATTATAATTCCGTGCGATAGAGACGATTGCGAATTAAAATTTTTGTAAGTGATTTGAAAACATCAAAAGACAAGAATGACAATTTTCAAGTTGTTAAACATTTGCATGACAAACACGTTACCTGTCTTATAATAAAGAGGTGAATAAACTGCAAAACTACGCCCTTTTATCTTCATTTATCACGATTGTTCGATATTAATTCACTCTCCACTCCAATAAAAGTAAATGTGAGTTATCATTAAAAGAATGTATGCTTACTGTTTGCAAAGAGCAAAACAAATAATAGAGTTTTCTTTTGCCACGTTTATTGTTTAAATAAAATTGCCGAAACAGAAATTCTTCTTGGAAATATATTGTAAATTGATTACTGTAGACGTCTTAATCAAAGTGGATGGTGCAAACAGACAAGATACCATCGTGTAGAAGATTCTTATACTTTCTTTCTTGCAATAGCTTCTTGTCAGACAATACTTTTGGCGAGCCTTCACTTGTACTGCAGACTACATGCTACAACAATCACAGGTTGTAATTACGACAAAAGTAGAAAAAGTTATTTGTTGTGTTGTGTACAACTTTCCCAACTCCTCTAACACCCTTTTAATAAGTAATAAAGATTTGCTTTCAGCCGTTAATTTTCTTATTTATTAATATCGCAGCTTAACTTTTGAGAATATTTACGTTATTAATTTTTCTCGCCGCAAAAACCAAACTAGAAAACCGTTTGATTTATTTAAGATTTTAGCAAAAGTATTAATAGTATTTATCAAGTTTCTGCGTAGAATCATCGAGGAAGAATTAATGTTTATTACGTACAGAGTAGATGGGTCCTTAGAGGATGCGTTGCAACATTTAACTAATGTTATATTACCGTACAACTGCACTCAAAGTTTCTATTCAATCTTATATTTAGTTTCGAATAGCACAGTTACTCTTGCGGTATTCAATCGATTTTAAGCAAACATGCCACAACCGATACAATTTATTCAAATAATCGAAACATGTATGATTTGTGACTGCCTCCTAAAAATAAATGGCTTTCCACTACAAAAGCACTTTGCTATCTTTCTAACAAACACTTCACTCACGAGTGGTAAGAAAATTTTTAAAATTACTTTCTAGAATATTGGTCCAACGATCTTGTTTTTGCCAAACTTCTCGTTCGTCCTAACAGTTCTATTGATCCACATTCGCTCGGCTTTAACTCTATTAAAATACGCTTGTTAAAAATTGTAAGCATTTATTATGATATATATGGTGACTTATAACAAGATGTTTTTTTTTAATTTAATATATTTTATTCTTGCCATCGATTTATTCCGTTCTTCCATACAATAAAATTATAAAAATGATAACCATTTTATATTATTCCGAATCGCTATGTAAGATGCTATTAAAAATCATTAAAACTATTTATATTTACTTAAAACGTACATAAAATATAAATATTTATAAGCGGAAGATTGATATGAATCTAACAAAATGATTAGTTAATTAATAATTTAATTTAGAAATCTTTAAAATTGAATTCTGTTACATATAAATAATGTAAACATTATTTTATTTTACTAATATTATTAACGTTAACAGAATTGATAAACAGTTTGCTTGCTGGAGATAAAATAAATTGAATGATTACTCATGAAATGTTATATAATTAATTTCAATTTGTAAACTTTACAAAACTTTTTACTTAAAAAAAACACGAATTTTTTGACGTTTCGACGATATCAATTCGACTTTTTTTCTTAAATTAAAAATTATGAAAACAAGTTATTGAGATTAAAAATGTTATGCAGTCGTATATATTTAAGATTAATCTTCTAACTCGATCGATTTGTTACGTTAAATTAAAATTTAATATTTTCAGAAAGTAAAAGTGATTTATATCTTTCTAAACTTTCTAAACTCGAGAAGAACTAAGTATTAATTCTGTACTTATCAGGATATTATTTAAACAATATTGAGACTTAAAATAAGAAAATTATATAAGCCTGTAAAATATGCTCATAAATTGCTTTCTGTTATTTTATCATCACATATTTAATTATTCACAAATATTGGAGATATAAAGTAATAAAATATGGTGCTATAAAGTTTAAATTTGTACAAGCAGTAAATTTCTTCGTTGAAAAGTTTATTAGAAATTACTAAGCAACACAGACTATCTTTAAAATACAGTTGTGACATCAATAAAAAAGATGTAGCGTGCAAAACAAGACATTTTAATAATATGCATGGGTGTAAATATTGTATAGCCTTAGTAACAACACTGTATCATAAGTATAAATATAAATTTATTTACGAATTATTTAGTAAAAGTTCATTTTTAACGGTAAAGCATAGTCAAGTCGAACAGGTAAGCAAACACGAGAAGTTCGACATAGATTTTCTACATCATGAAAGGTGAACAATCTCTATATCTAAGAAACGGTTCGGTTATCTAGGAGAAGACTTCTACAAGTTGAAATCGCTTGGATCAACTTAAGTAAATCCCTCTTTCTTATCTAAGTGTTTTTGATAGAAGTTCAGCCGTGGAGGTATCGTCTACCAAGTCATTCGAAATCTGTTGGGACTCGATGTTTTAAAAGTAAACATTACTTGTTGAGAAATCGGTTGAAAGGTACTTTTTATCCGTAGGAAAAGCTCGATGAGTTGAATTCAACCATTGGTTTACGAGACTAAAGGCATCGATAGTATGACGTCATTAGAAGCAACTACTTTGAGTTTATGTGCAATAAAGATGTAGGTTGGCGATAATTCAGGTGAACGATACCATAACTTACAGATAGGATTCATGACAATGACGTATCCCCTTGTCGAAACTTTGGCAAAGTCTTTTACTTCTATTTCTCGCGGGACTATGAAACTCGTGTGATGAAGACACTATTTACGATCAAAGATTGAACGGTTAATGTTATGAGCCGAAAGAAACTAGATTGGAGTTAAATGCCAACGACTCTCAACAATTGGTACAGCTAATGCTTTGCCATCCTATTACCAAAAGAATAGAGTTATATTCCAGTCGTAAAAAATTACTTCGCCTCCTTATTTCTTATATATGATAAAACGAATACAAAATAAATCAATGACTAATTTTACTTACTTTATGTATAATATATATATATATATTATACATAAAGTAAGTAAAATTATAAATATATATATATATATATATAATATATATATAAATGCTATTAATAAATATATTATTTTGTTTAAATAAGTTTTATAAATTAAAAACACGAAACAAATTATAAACAATCTTTAAATAGACATTATTTCTTTAGGAACAAATATACGAATTTATTTATTTCATTAAATCAAACAATCTTTTTATTAAACAAAAAATATTTGTTGCAATAAATAAAAGTAGAAATATTTCGATTTTTTGGAGGAAAAAAAAACAATAAAGAATTTTATAAAGTTACGAGTTGTTTCATCTTATTAAAATTTTTCATAGAAAATTAATAAAGCAATATAACTTTGTAAAATACGTAATTAATATATGCGAGAAAAATTATGAATTCATTGAAGAATAAAGACAATTAAGCTTATCTTTAGAAATTATTCTCCTGACAGACGATGGATTGGTGTAGAATAACGGTGGCAAATCAATCTATGGTGGCGATAACAAAATTCTTTCGTGTTAACCGTAGGCTCATTTCCGGGAAGTGGAGACAGCTCCGAAACTACGCACAAAGATCTAGCGAAAGATGCCATGTGTTTAATCTTCCGGAAATTACATCACTATCTGCATTTACACTCTCAAGGATACATCTTTCAAGAAAAAGACACGCTCGAATATCCAACAGATACCGAATATTATAACTTCGATACAAATGTTACTATAATTACAATAGTGACGTAGCAATCATCATTATCCATTAGAATAGTGATAAATGATCTTTCTACGTTATAATCCAAAATTAGAATAATAATATAATGACTATTAAATGGTTCTCCGTTATTATATTACTGTATTGCTATTTTTTCTATTCTCGGTGATTTCACTGTAACGAATTCGTTTAAACATTATCTATTTCTAATTATGTATTTTAGGAAACTACACTTTACGACTGAAATTTATGTTAACATTAATGATAAGATTATTTGAAGTAACGATTTATATCCTTAGGCAATCTCGCATCCAAGATTTCTGTGAGTTGTATTAGGTAGAGTAGCATGCTCCCTCGAGGGAAGACTTTTTCAGATTTTCACAGGAGACTACCGAAACAAATAAGTTCTTGGTATATAAATCGATAATGCTACACCATAAAGTATACCATAAAAATTTTCCATAATATACTATTATAAACAGAATAATCAAAATACAATTTTAACAATTATCATATATGTAGTATATATATTCATCATCAACCTTAGTTATATGCAGAACTTAATTAAAAATAGCTGAATAATTCAAAATTAATATACAATTCTCTCGCCACTACTAAGAAAAATTATTATATAGATACGTCTTCTCTTCGATCTGTAGATAACAATGCATATTCACAGTTTTATTCCCTTTAAGCTTTCACGCCTCATTGAAGATGAGAATTTATTATAAGGTTTCGTATGAAAGATTTATTTCTGTATAACTGAACAGTAATTCGAAATATCAATAATATATATATTTTCGAAACTAATTTTTGTTTCTTACAGTTGCAATCAATCGTCCATTCTTCCAACTTCAATCTATATTGACTAAGATTTCAAGATACAACACTCTAAAGTAATCCGTAACATAGATTACCTTTAAGTAATAAATAACATTATTTTTTTTTAACTTTTTAAATTTATATCACGTTTAAATTGATCTTTTCAAATAAAACACAAATTTAATCTATAAACTTCCAACATTTTTATTTGTTTAATAGTAAAATATTTATTTATATAAAATAAATTTGAATATAAATATTATTAAATAATAAACGTGTGATAAATATAAATATAAAATTAAATAAATATTACATTTATAAACAGCTACTAAACGTCTCTTCTTATTCTCGGAGAGCATCTAAAGAAATGCAGATAATGTAAAATATTAAATTTCGGTCTCTTCTAGGAGAAAATATGGAGATTAAATTCATTTTGTGTGTGACGTTCTTAGAATTGTTTGCTTAAGCAATCGAGAGGTTCTGGATCGGTGAAATTCCTTCATAACCCATCAGAAAGCTGTCAGTTGCCAGTAGAGCTCAATGACCAATTCAAGCGGCTGGTTGGCATGCCTTCAAGTCACATCACATATACAGATATTTACAGAAACCATTCCTTTCTCGATATTTAACCGCCCCACAATGTCTTTCATCTTTTATCACACCGCAGAAATTTATTCAAAATATTAATTTTTCGCTAGATTCCGTCGAAATTTTCTTACTATAACTACATAAAAATCAATTTTTAATACCCGTTTTTATTTAAATATTAATTCGTTTAGTGTAAATTTAATATATATATATATATATATATATATATATATGAATATATTTTTTAAATATGTAAAGTCAAACGTTAAAACTCCTAAATTTCATTGTTAAATAGCAATTTTAAAATTTAAATAGGCCTACTACCGAATTTAACTTTATGATCTTTATGTAATGAAAAGTAAAATTGAATTTATTTATTTTTAATCTTAAATTCAATTCTTGCATCCAAGTCGCTATTGAACACGGATGGATTGGAAATAGAATATTCACAGTTTAAATATTTTAAACGTAATAAGATCGAAAGTTATATCATTTGAAAGGAATTGAAAGTTTTCTTCAACCGAATAAATTTGACATTCTGTCGAATAAGTCGAAACTGAAATTTCGATTAGCCTATTTCTTTCGACCCCAGCGGCATTCATACCAGAGAGGATCGATGTTGGGAATTTCAGGATTCTTTCTGGTTCCTCCACCTTCCTATTAAAAGAACGCCCACAACTCAGATGAAACCCGAAACTTCAGAGAAACCGTAGAAAAACTTAAAATATATTCGTTAAATATCAATATTTCAGTCATTCGACAGAAATCGGATCAAATCTCTCTTTGCTATTTTTCGAGTAAATAATTTAATTAGTTCGCTCTCAATAACATCTCTGAAGCAAAAATATTTAAATTTTAATAATATAAATTTAAAAAATATAATATAAAAACTTATAATTAGCAAAGTGAGTTTTATAAGGTACTATTTTTTATTTGTTAGAAAGATACATGGTTTTTGCATTAAATTATATTTCATTCGAGTTGAAACATTTTTTCTTCTTTAATTTTGTGTGATATTTTCAGGAAGATTTTTTCCTTTCTAATTGTTACAGATAAAGATTTTTTTTTGTTAAACAACTTTTACAGAGAATATATTTTGTTAATTAAAGGAGGATTTAGTTTTTATATACTTTATCTTAGAAAAAATCAAATCAGAACAAAAGGATAATAACAAAAGTCAAAAAAATCTTATCTGAAAACTGATTTTAATGAAGTAAAAATAATATAAGATAATACTTAAAAAAACAGTAAATATTTTATAATATTTATATAAAATTATAATTTAATAGTAGAATTAATATTTGTATTAACTTTTAAATATTAAACATTGATTAAGAGGCATAATTTTTTTTTTTGCAGGGAAAATAGCTTTAAATTTGCTACTTTACAAGACGTTGTCAAGGGTCGTCCATGCGTCCAAAGGTACGTCAACTCGAGAAAAATATCACGAATCTGGTAATTGGCAAACTTCACATCAGTACTCGGACTCTGTCGTAATGTATTCATACCCAACAGGACTAGGTGAAGAGAATTTTGCATAACAAACTATTTGATTTCCATGTACAAAAATACGAGCACTGCTCCTAAAAGTCAACCGAATGTAATACCTCGTCAATGGATGCTTTGATATCAAGTTATTAATTGAAATTTTATTTTAAGTTATTAGATTTTGCTTTCTTTTGATACGAAAATATTAGACTTTACTGTAAAAAATAAAACTAATTTTTAAAATATTAATGTACTATAAGAAATCATATGTTGCCATTCAAACTTACTATTTCTATTACCGAAAATAATACATAATATTTAAGTTAATCTCATACAGATCTAAATCAAGTATTTTAGGTTCTTAAAATTTTTAGAGGTCAAAGTTCATGTGACGTTTTAGAACCTCACATGTCCGTTAGCCAATTGATTTAAATAACAGAATTTTCATTTTGCCTTACCATCAATTATTCTTTACTAGATTTTAAAAATATTTATAGTGACTTAATCAATATAACTAATATTATTTTAAAAATTATTAGAAATTCGAACTTAGATATGACAGCGTACAGTATGCATACATATGTTTTATGACAACATCAAAAAGCAAAAGAAAATGTAGATATAACTATTATATGTAAATGTTGTAGTTATTTCAAGAGTTTTTATTTTATAAAAGTCTTGAAATAATTTCGAAATGTTGAAAGAGCTCTGCACAATGTGCACTGTACTGTACAGTATACTGTATAATGCTATTCAATAAATAAATATAAAAAAAATCTAGTAACGAGTTGCTTAACTTTCCTGGCAAACTTTGGTGGCGCCATCTGTTATTATATTTATTATTAAAATCTTTTCATATTTTTAATTATTATAAAATGGCAAACAGCTTAATTTTGAGGGTAAGGATGGATTTTACAAAAAATTGTAAATGATAATAACGAGTAAAATCGTTATTAAGTCTGACCCTACTGGAGATATACACAATTCTCATTATCTTCCCACCATCTCGACCTTTAATCACCAAATGTATAGCATCAAACCTCCCTGCAAAATTTCTGAAATTTTGGAAAAAAGGTACAGAAGTTATTAAGCTTTAAAGAGGATGAACAAAATCGTGCCCCCACACATATATACATATATATATACGCAAACACTAAAATCTATACATAATAGAAATTACCTCCGAATTTTTTTTGGAATTTCTCGACGTTTCAAGCTGTCCTGAGTCCAAAAAATGTAAAAATCTTGGGGGGGGGTCATTTTTGACCGATCGCCATACTTTCCCTCTGTTATCTATAACAGCCAGGAAAGTAAACATTTGCGTAATGAAGCATACCAAAATGTCTATGTTTTGTCATTTTTATAATAATAACGATGCTCGTCAGAAAAAGTATTGCCAAATATTAAAAAATAACAGATTTAATAAAACATCTGTAAATTTACAGATAAAATTTAATTTCGAATTGCTTGTAACGAACGGAAAATTGATTTGCACTCAGAAAGTAAAGCATTCCAAAAACGAAAATTAAAATTAAATTATTAATTTTAATTAATCTGCATTCATTAAACCATACCTGGTCGATATTTCGTGATTTTCTTTACGTTTTATTAACTCGATCATTTGCACGACGTTATGCTTTCAACATGAAATCACTTTCACTTCCATTACGTTAATAAGAAAACATTCAAGTGTTAATAAGAGCCTAGTCGATTCCCATGAATGCATTTCTCTTCAATAAGGAATTATGGCCTTAAATTAATCTCGGTATCTTTCACTTATAATTATTATTTAAGTTTTTTTTTTTCCATAAGAAAGTCGTTTGAAATATTAATTTAAAGCGAAATCTTAAGATATTTTTGAATATATTCCTGTCAACTTATATTAAATGGAAAGAAATAAAAGAAAAATAAGGAATTTTGGTAGAAATAGTTGTATAAAATGAATTTTGATTCAAAGAAATGCGCTTTATTACTTGAATTAGTGTAATTTGAAAGATGATAAGAAGATAATTTACGTTATGATGATTGTACAGTACATTTGTGAGTTATATTATAAAGCACATGAAGAAAAGTTTCATACACACACAAAAATTGTGTTACATTAAGATACACGATGTAATCATAAATTTATTTTTAATAATTTAAATAAAAAATGTATGATGGCAATTAGAGAAATCAATAAAGTTTCCTTTTGTTTTCAGTTTATTTTTGCAATTATAGCTTTAAAATGAAGACAACACAATAAAAAATGTATATTATAGAATATATTTAATTTTTTTACTTATACTTTAAATAATTAAATAAAAATGTCTTTTCTAATTTAATAATTTATTAAAAACTACGCGTGCACTCATGTATGGTGTGTTTGCACTCCATAAATGGACATTCAATGCGTGCTCATCGTATTTTTTTTTTTTTTAATAATAATAACATAGAAATATAAAAGAAACCTTTCAAAATAATAAAGTTTTAAATAAAATAATTATGAAATTTTTATAGTTATAACTAATATACGTAGAATTTAATCCATCGATGGTTTTTGATGCGGGTAGAGAGAGTTTTTAAAAAATGGAAATTCGAGAGGGATGAGGAAGAACGATTTAATTACAGTAACGTTTAACAAGTAATTTCGTTAAAGTTGATAAAAATTAAATTTGACCCATAAAAACTAATTAGCAGAGTAACAGTTTTCCGGGAAAAAAAAATCTGCAGATGGCATGTAATTTAATCTACTTCATCAAAATAGTAAGAGAAAGAAAAGATATCGGCGAAACTAAAGAAGAAAATAGAAAAGTTTCGGGTCAAAAAACAAGACATTGAAGAACGAAGAGAAAGACAGAGAAAAAAATAATTTCGAGAAGAAATTAGTCTTATCTGTGTTACTTCGCTACAATCTAATCCTCTTTTGGTTCATTCTTTCATCTAACTCGTCAACTTCATCGAAGTCACACCGTGTCAATAGGCAGCACGACTAGGTAAGCAGATTACGGCCAGTTTGGCAAACATTGCAGCCATCTAGCTTGTTTGTATGTCTGCTAGCAGAAACCTTAATCCTTCTAATCTATAAAGTATGCAGAACAACTCAGAGGCTATGATATTCTCGCCGGTACTCAATATGGGTAACTATCTTTGTTTTTACTTGAGATTAAAATCGTGTACATTCGCCTTATGTAAAGAAGACATCACCTTTTAAAAATCGAAAGTTCGGAAAATTCAATTAGTTAGCTTAAGTCATGGCCGATTAAGGGAATCGAGATAACCCATAACGGACTATATACAATACAAAGAATATCCATCTTATAAATTTTTTCCTAATTCAAAAGTGAAGAAGTTCCATTGGATTAGATGTAGAATTGGCTGCGCTTGCGCTATTTATCCTCCAATCAAGATCGACTTAACACTTATCAAAATAGGAAAATCCGCAGTAAGTCAGCTGTCACCAGAAATTGTTCAGGTAGACAAGTAAATAACCAGTTTAGCGAGCAAAATAGAAAGAGATTACCTCATTTTTTCCAAGAAATTTCAAGTTGTGATTATCCTGTCAAAAACACAGACAACCTTTATCATTCAGAAATTCTATTATAAAATAAAGAAAATAAAAATAAGATAAATATATTTTTAAAATATATATATATATTTGTGCTACAAGTATTAAACAAATCGTTTTAAATTTTACAAGGAGATTTAAATTCCTTATTTTTTTGGATCTGCTTTAGTAAAAGTCAGAAAATTATATAAATGAAAATCACTCTTCGTTGTTTAGTTCACTAAAAATAAACGATAGAGCATTTTCTTAAATAAATGATTTCGTCTTGATTATACTTTACGTCTATCTTAAGCAATTTGGATAAATGAATTCATAAATAAATAATTTACTTCTTAAAATTAAAAGCGTATACAAATGATTGCCGCAATCACATTTTGTAGTCTGATTTAATAAATGATCGATTTGAAAGTGAAAAGATAGGAAATTAGTAAGAAACGTAGAATGATTCTTAAGAAAAATTATTGTTCTTAAATAGTTTGAAGTAATTAAATTTAATATAAAATTTTAATGTATTGCTGATGTCTTCCCATTGTTTTCAATAAAAATATTTCTGTTTATGTCCCAAGCATCAACAAACAAAAATTTACTTTAATAATTAACTGATTGCTTAATTATGCGACCCACCAGCGTATTATAACCTATATAATTGACTACAATTGAGGAGTTGAGAACCGGAATGGTTCACGTCGCAATATGAAATATTATATGGAAGCTTGCTATTATGCATGATTAGAGCATATATCATCCAATGCTGTAGTAATTCAGCTCTTAAATTATTGTGGCATTGGATGATATATGCTCTAATCATGCATAACAGCAAGCTTTCGTATAATATTTCATGTTGCGGCATGAACCACTCTGTTTTCAACCAATCAATTATGCTCATTGCGGCGGGATTAACTCTCAATGGATCCACCAGCATGAATGAGAGACGAGATAAGACATTTCGACCCCTACGCTGAGGTAAATTATCTGGGATGTAGACCCTTCGTAGTGACCATCTGATAATTCATTAAACTATTTTCCTGTTTTTTAATGTATATATAATGCAATTTATATATTAATTTAGATTATTTTATAATTTTTTTTCACAACGATATTAAGGATAATCTTAGAATATTTAACAAGGTACAATTCTAATTATAAAAGGAAATATTTCTTAATTTTTATATAAATTCGCTCAATAAACTTCCCAATTTAAATTTTATTTTTAGAAATGTTATTATTTAAAACAAAAGTTATAAAATAATAGCTTTTAGATTTAAAGTGAAGCAAAATAAATTGCTATTTTATATTGTTTTTCAGTTATATTTAGATATATAAAATCCAAAATCAATGAAACGGAACAATTCATAATTCAATTCATTTCTTATGTTACTTTATTGCTTGCATGAATTTTAAAATATTGTTATATATTATAAACATAGAAATCATCACGTATAACAGAAACAATTTAAAAAATATATTTTTATACAAGAAAATAAAGTACGGATATCAATATAAATTATATAAATATTTTCTTAACTGTAATCGCTTTTGTTTCATTTATCTGAATTAATTTCTTATTCCTTTAATTATCATCGAGGTAAACAGATTTATACAATTTATACAAAAATAAGAAATTTATTGATTTTTATATTCGTTCTTATTAGTTAAATCACTTTCTTCGTTACTTTTACTACGTTATATTTGATGAATAATTAATTATAACATACAAAATGCGATATGATTAAATGTTTTTCTATTTAATTTGAAATGATACTCGTCTAAGAGTGTTGACAATATTATTAATAATAAATATTAGTATTAATAAGATTGAATTGTTGCCATTCTTCCATTTTTAATTTCTAAAATAATATTTCTCAATAAAAAGTGTAGTGTCATTCGTGCTCATTCTTGTTAAAATTCCTAGATTTTCTATAAAATACAGTCTATTGTTACGTTTATTATTGTTTTGAATCGTCATTATAAGTTTTAAATTACTTCGTAGGCAAATTTCGTTGCAATTCCACGAAAACTTATATAATTTTGAAGTTAGAATTTGTATGGTGTGAGATATTCTTCAAATAGAAGCATGAATTTATGCTCTTTTAGTGGATACTTGGACCATGTAGTATGATAGAAAAATAAAAGACAAATATATATATATATTTGTCTTTTATTTTCTATATTTGTCTATATTGTCTTTTATATTTATATATATATATATATATATATATATATATATATGATTGTCTTATTATGTATATAATATATATATATTTGTGTGTATATCTGTATATACGTAACAATGCACTTACATATACACTTACACAGATTTAAATTTAGATTTAAATGTAAAATTTATTGTATATTTAAGTTATAATCTAAAAATACATATTGATCGGTCCGAATCGGAAAACTTGGATAATATTTTGATTAATTATTGTACATTGTGCAATATTCAAAAACTAAGGCTAGGATAACTAAGCACTAAAACATTACAAACAATTATAAAATAATAATAATAATAATAATAATCTTTATTCATAGTAAGGAGACCTTGTTACAGGGGGGAATTGGTTAATGTACAAGAAAAAAAAAAACATTAAGTACAAACATTAAGTTAGTTGCATGAATATTGATAAATAGACAATATAAACATATAATCATTTCGCACAATGGACATTCAATTCGTTAATAATATGAGTAAAAAAATGAACAATTTTGTACATATTCATTTTTGTTAGATTGCCCAGTGTGGATCTATAATTTAGTTCATTATTTGTAGAAAATAGGACTGATGTTTGAAATTTTTGTTGATAATTTTTCAAAGCAGTACAATCTCTGAGAAGGTGAAGTGCAGAAAAAGAATTAGAGTTACACCAATAACATGATCTTGAAAAGTCAATGTATGAATTGTTTACAATTAAGGAGCGATGGTTGAGTCTCAGTTGAAGTAATAAACGTTTAATATTTAAAGTTGTTTCCATTGTGATAATGTTCGATTGAGCAGGTAGGTTTAGAATATGTAAATACCAAGGGTGGTATGTTGAATTAAGTATTGAGTTTTGATCACCAATCATCGAATGAGAAAATGCTGAGTCTATCATCATAGTATAAGCATATTTCCAACTGTCAGTATAGTTGTCAACTAGGGAAATAGATACTCCAAATGACTGTAAAACTTTATTAAACTTGTAGCTCCATGTTATTTTGTTGATATTGTCGTTATTCATTTGAGTATTCATAATATGAAGTAAAAATTTAATATTATCATCTGTTGTGTTCAATAATCGGTAATAGAATTTGATTAGTCTTTTCATAAAGAAGGGGAAAAGTTGACATCTGTTGGTTTCTGCACGTATTGCATATCCTGGGACAGTACGTTCGAGTTTAAATAGTTTACGTAAAAATATAATGTGAAATTTTTCCAAGTCATAGAATATATCTATGGCCCAAATTGGACTGGCATATAAAATAGCTGGCATTATTATTGAGTTAAACAGTCTCATATGAAGTTTTAAATTCGTAATTTTTAAACTAGCACTTAAATAGAGAGTATTATTAATTAGTTGATTGATTTTTATATTGAGATATTTCAAGTGCATCTGAAATTTACCGTTCCAGTTGAAAATCGTACCTAAGTATTTTATATTGTTGACCAGTTCTAAAGGTTGATCATTTATATAAAAAGATTTCTCTAGATTTGCAAGTTTGATATTGTTTCTGAAAATAATTATTTTTGATTTAGCAATGTTAATTGACAAGGATATGGAATTCAGATAGTCATTGATTTTATTAAGCTTATGTTGTAAAGTAACTTTGATTGGGGCCAATAGAACCAGGTCGTCTGCGTATAGAATGTAATAAAATGTTCTTCCGTATATATAAATGCCTTCTGAATCATTCAAAAATAGCTTATCCATATCGTTAATATAAAAATTAAACAGATAAGGAGACAGTGGCTCACCTTGTAGAATTGCTCGATTTATAGTAATTTCAGGATATCGCTGATTTCCGTAAATAATATTGATTTTATATGAGGAAAAAAGATTCATAATAGTAGTTGCAAATTTATTACCTGCCCCCAGTATTTTTAGTTTTTTAACCAAAGAGGGTACGTGTATAGAATCAAAGGCCTTAGTAATATCGATGAATGCGGCAAAAATTTTCCTTCGTTTTTTCCTTAAGTATATTTGAATTAGAGAAGTTAACAAGAATATAGCCGATTCGGTTCCTTTAGATTTGATGAAAGCAAATTGGAATTTCGAATTTAGATTTTGGTTTATAGTCCATTTTTGAATACGTGTTGCTAATATGGATGTGAAACATTTTCTTATAGTCGATAAAAGTGCGATGGGTCGATAATTCTCTGGTGCTATTCTATTTCCCTTTTTTTTGTAGATCATAAGTAGATTGGCGGAATTCCATGATGACGGGTAAGTTGAGGAATCGTAAAAATAATTAAAAAGTTCAAGTAGTAGTTGCTTTCCTGACGGAGGTAAGAGTTTGATGAATTTATCAGTAATTAAATCTGGTCCCGGCGATGATTTTAGTTTTAATTTCCCAATGGAGTATTCCAATTCATCATAGGTAATGGGTGGATCAAAAAATTCATTCGTTAGGGTTCTTTGGTAGTTGTTTGATATATTTTCATTAATCGGAAATCTATTGAAGTATTGAGACTATGTTGAAAAGTCTATATCTGGTTGACGTTCTGGATGAGTTTTCCGCAATTTTTGAAGCGCTGACCATAAAAGTAGATTATTCTTGTCTGCTAGGATACGTTGTTGTAGGTTTTTAAAATAGTTTGATTTTTTTACTTTTAGAAGATTGAAATATGATGTTTTAAGTTGTTTATAACGGTTAAAAGATTCATCAGAATAATTTATTCTAAATTGTTTTAGAGCTTTGTTCTTCTGAGTTTTAAGCTTGTAACAATCCATATCATACCATGGCTTCTTAAATTTATGTGATATATTATATTTTGAATTACGTATTTGTATAAATTCTTTTAATACCAGTTCAAATTGTAAATATTTTTCTATTCCCTCCGTTGGAGCATGGTTCAATAAATATTTAGTTCTGTTACTAATTGAAAGTTGGTAATGTTGATATATAACTATCAATATCATATCAAATAACCAACTATAACGTTGGTTATTTGATATGATATTGGTTCAATCTTATACAGTTGACTTTTTGATATTCGAATGGACATTCTTATGGGAAAATGGTCAGAGAGGTCATAATTTAATACTTGAATCTGTGTACATAAATCTGTAATTAATTTTGAAGTTAGTCAGACAAATAAATTCAGACGGATAATCATTTTTAATTCTACCATTCAGTATATAAAGTTGTAATTGATCCATATATTCTAGTAGTTGAAGTCCGACAGTTATAAAATTATATGATTAACATAATTATTTATATGAATTTTAGTAACTAGACTTCCTAGCCTTAGTAATAAGGTAATCGTAGATATATGTTTATCTTTCAGCTGTCTGTCAATAACATAGTTAATGTACATTTTGGAAATTTGCTAATTTTAATTAGAAATATTTTGCATAATTTAATAATGAATGTTGTTGTAAAATAAGTAAATGCCTTTTCTAAAAACGTTACACGATAATCCAATAAAAGTTAAAATTATCACTAAATAAAATAGATTCGTTTTCATTAATTTTATATAAGGAGCATCGTTGCGAGAAAGATTTGGAGAAGTAAATTGATGATCTCTAACGTAGAACTACGAAACGGATAAATATAAATCAGTACACGTATAAAATATAAAAATATAAAATCCAATTTCTTATATTGCAATATTGTCTGTATAAATTTAGAGAGAAAAGAATCTTAGGTAACTTGAATATGAATGTATAAGTAATACTCTAAAGGATGAGGATGCTGCATGAACGTTATGAACGTATAGATAATAATCTGCAGGATGAGGATGCTGCAGGAATAGAGTTTTCTTTACAAAAAATATTGGTAACGATATAAAATTTGAAAATTTCTATTTTTTTTAAACGTCTTTTCTTAACAGTAATCATTTTTAATCATGTACAAGGATTAATTTGCCATTCTCTCGGTTAGCGTCAATGCAAGAAAATTTGTATCCGTTTAATTCCATTAAGGGATGAGTTATAAGAAACAATTCTGTTTATAGAAATTCTTGAGAGAATAACAATCTTCTCTGTGATTCCTGAAATTAATTTCCTTTCATTAACTAGCTGTATTCTCTATAGAGACAAGATAAAGAGCATCACTTAAAATGAATAGAGCAGTATTTCATTCTTTCAATGAGTAATGTCTTTCTCTTGAAACATTTCTTAAGGCTTACAACTTAAACCAGGTATCATTCGATATACAGTATATTTATTAAAAATATTGTACATTAATTAAATTCATTTAATAACATACTTTCCTCCAATCGGATTTAAATCATAACAGAATTAAATATGCAGCTAGTAGTTTTGACCGTTTAGATTAAAATCATCAATAATACCCAGTGATTGTGTTGTAAATAAATCTTATAAATTTTGAAAAATTACAAAAATTAATTATTCTACAATCAATTTCAATGAAAGTAGTGAAAGTTGTCTAGAGAAAACATTTTTCTCTGATTCTAAGTAGACTGGAATGATAATTAAATATTTATATTGGATAGCTAATAATTATTTTAATGTTTTCTTTCGAGTAAATTATTTATAAAATCGATTTTAATTGCATAAATGTTATTGACGCGTTTAATAAATTATCTATTTACGGATGAAGTATAATAATTTATCCGTTTTTAATCTTTAAAAGTTATTAAGATGTATTGAATATTTGAAACTTGTTTATTATTTTTTTTCGAAGAAATTTTTACGTTGTATTTTCCAAAATTCCCACTTGTCTTTTATCGATTATATGTGAAATTTTCAGAGAAAATTACTTTTTTTTCTTGTTCTTGTTATAAAAGTTTCGAATTGAAACGTATAATCAGTTGGATAATTTTATTTTTTTCCTCTATAAAATGTTTCTTTGTGTTTGTAAAGTTCTCTACACCGACATTTTATATATAATTTTTAATAAGTGCGGTGCTTTTTCTTTTATATTGACTTTTCTTTAAGCGATTTTAACTTTGTAAGATCATATTCAAATTTCTTAAAATTTAAACTAAGTCAAAATTGGCGAAAGTTTTGCAGTTAGAGTAATGCAACTTTACCTGTAACCTTAGCAACCGTAGTAATGGTACAGCAGTAAGGCCAAATCACGTGACACTGACGGAGGAAATGATGAATGAGCTCTAGTGGGGCCGTTTCGATCTTTATCCGATAAAATTACTGCTGGTCCCCCTTAGATCTGGTCAGAATACGATTCAGACATCTTTCTTGGAGCATAGTTTCTCTTTTCTTGTCATTCCTTTGTGATCTTTCACAGCAGGTTTTGCTTGAAATTGGCTGACTGAAACCTAATATTGTATTGGTGTGTACGATTAACTGAATGGATTCACCAGATGCTTTGTGGGCATATAAGAGAAGAAAGTCAATTGATGCTCACCAACAAACCAAAACAATAAAGAAAATATTTAGAGTCATCTAAACGCAGGCAGACTCTTTTTAATTATAAAATCTTATAATTACAGCTTAATATTTTAATTATTTAATAAACGAATTTATATAATTTTATTTATAATAAAATTATGTTTTAATGTGGAAAGTAATTAGCAGGTTGCATGAGTATGAAAATTAATTATAAGCTTCTAATTTAATACTTTTATATAATTTTGGAGAGATGCGATAATAAATATATTAAAAATTATCATTAAAAGTATTTTATAAACATAATACAAAATATCAAAACGCCTGTGGAAGACATTTTAATTTTTATTTTCTACAATTGAATTTTAAGAGGCTTAAACATTAATGAATAATCTTATAATTTGCAAAATTACCTTAAATAAAATGATTAAAAGATATGAATAAAATCATTTCACGCGATTAAAATATATAGAAATTAACATAAATATTAGTGAAAACTGTATTATTTAGAGTTTAATATTTAAAAAATAAATGCAAGCTTCAGATTATCTACCGATGCATATATCTTTAAATGCATATAACTTGAAATAAATCTGATTTTATTACAAAATTTCGTAGGCAAAGGAAAAATTTCCATTCTTCTGTATGATAAAAAGGCTTCGATAAATTTACAATATTAAATTTTGTTTTATATGTTAGTAAACTGAAATTTGTACCGAATTTCTAACAGTATGATCTGTTAGAATATTGTGCACATAAATATAGATTTCTCCTCGAAGGATTCAATTTAGAATCCTTTCGGAAAGCGAAACCTCCGGGCATTCAATATATCTTGGATCATGGGTCTATACAAATCCGTATTTTACAATTTTATAAGGTATTGAGTATATATTCCTGATTTTATAATCTGTTTACTATTTGGTAAGTAGAGATTTTTTCAAAAAATATAATTCAATGTATTACTTTGGCGTTTTTTAAAAATAGTATGGCATCGTTTTTATTACTGATATTATTAAAAATATACTTCATATTTGCTTATTTAAGAATTTAATTTATTTATAATATATATCTCTCTGCACGAAAGATATAAGTTTGTAAGTCTGTATATTAAAATATTGAAATTATTTAACATATATTTTTTATCCAAATTAATTTATGATTAAATATTATTAGATATTTTCTTCAAATAAATTTAATTAAGCTAATGAACCGTTTTAAAAAGCTGTAACTCGATACTAATTTATTAGATTAATTTGTTAAAGAGGATACAAAGATAAAGGATCCGTAGCTAAATCTAAACCAATAATACAGTAAAACCACTCTTACTTTTAGATATAAAAGAAGTAAGCTAAGTGCCTGTAGTAAACCCGAGGGACATGACGTCGCATTTACCCTAGGGACGAAAGATGGGGAGCTAGACAAGTCGTCATGGCAACCGCTTGTCAGAGTCCAGCGTTTTGTTTACCAATATCTGCAGGAATCGCGTTACAGCCCCTGCCAATGTATCTTCACCGCATGTCTTAAATGACGTGCAGTAAGTCGATATCTGCAGGCGACTTTGCGTTTCAATCGCTATGTTGAATAATAATAATATCCAACCAAGCAAAAAAAAAAAAAAAACGAATATGAAAACATGCAGATAACAACAGTGTAACAAACTAATAATTCAAATCTGTTGCAACATATATATCTTTATTACTATAATTGCAAATGTGATTATATATAACGTTATTCAAACCTTTAATACGATAACATTTTACATATTGACGAAAACATGTCTGTACATATATTTACAAAGACTAATAAAAATCTAACAAAAGTTAATTATAATATCACCTAATTAAGTCTAAGTTATTTAAATTTAGTAATATAATAATACATTTAACGATGCTTACAAATGATAATGTATTCATTATAAAAATTATTTACGGCTTTAAGCTTTAATTAATTATAAAATTATCATTGTTATGATTGTAAATCCTAATTTAAATGAAAATCACTGTTATAAAATTACATATAAATATTATAATTCGATAAAATGTACAATGAAAGAGGGTTTGTTTTTAAGTTTTAAATTGAATAAAAATGTAGTGTTTGTTCAAGAAAGATTCTGATTAAATATTAAAAACTGTAAAAAATTTAAGAAAACAAAATACAATCACAATATAATCATTTCATTTTTAGAAATGAAAGTATGTTTTTCACATACTGAGCTATATTCAATGCATTACAAACACGAATTTGATTGAAATGATTTTGTATCCATTTCATATTACCAAGGTATAAATTCTATTGTTTTATTTTTCATTTCAATGTTTAAAACATTTTTCAAAGTAAAGCAGAACTCATTTTTGATACATAAAAACTACTTTCTTTCTAAAATAAATTTTATATCTATCGATGAGTATTAACTTTCTATCGTGAGACATCTGTAAAATTAAGTTTCTTTTAACAATTTGGCGCATAGGCAATAATTTTTTTTTAATATTTAAAACAGTGTTTTTTATTTTCAAAATTCTGTCGTAAAGAAATTGCTTCATCTAGAATTTCTGTGTTAAAAATTTCAGACTTTAAGATTCACAGGAAGAAAGCTTTTATATTTGGTCACATTCCCTGGTAATAAAATTGATGTTTCAGCAAAGTTAAAATAAATAACGTTGTTAGAATTTAGAAATGATCGATTTAAAGTTTGGAGAAATGAAATTCTGACGTTTTACCTCTGGCTGAAACTTCAACGTGACTTTTAAAATAGATTGTTCATTAATAAAAGATTGTAATTAAAGCAGATATTTGATAAAATTATACTTTAATGTAATAATTTGATGGACAATCGAGTTTACTATTAAAATGTGAATGATGGACACTTTTCAATTTTGTCAAGGATTAATTTATTACGACTGAAAGATCAGAAGTAAATTTTCTTGAGATTAGATATGCCCGGGTTGATGCTTCATTTCTCACTGACATTGCTTATAATCTGAATATGTTAAATCTTCAGCACTTGGGAAAAGACAAACTAATCCTAGTTATCATATAAAAGACATCTTCATTTCCGAGAAATCTTTTCCTGTTCCATAGAAACGAAGCAGATTTATCATATTAGCTAAGGAAGAAGATTCTTTGATGACTACTTGAATAAGCTAAGGAGAAACAAAAATATCGAAGAATTTTTATCAGATATTATTATTTTAGTCGTTAGTTTGCAGTAGAAAAATTGAATATATACATACATTTTCGCACGAATTACTAAATTTAATTAAAACAAATCTTCTTTGTAAATTCTCGAGAACTTCAAGTTTAGTGATTTATGTTTCCTACACATAAAACTGAAAAAAAAATTATATTTCTCAAAAATTATTTAAAATATTTTCTGCATTCAAATACCATAAATAATGATTCTTGAATTCCAATAAAATATGATTTCCTTGTTGAATAATATTTACTACATCAATCATCTCATTTTTATCGCATTTACTACAATATAATTTACATATCAACATAATTTAAATAAGCATTGCAACAAATCTACATTAATAAATAAACATTCGCCAGCCGAATCGTCGAAAATTTTAGCTTTGGTTATTAGTACATGTTTAAAAATACGAAATATTTTATTCGAGGAAACTGTTAAACTGTATAAAACAAATATTTGTTCAAACTCATTGTTTGTTCTTTTGTTTCGTGTATAACACGCCACGCACGCACATTTATATATTGACAAATCATTAAATTCTTACAACTTATTATTTAAAGATTGGAATTTCAGAAAAATGTTCTTTCTTTTCTACATTCTCTCGCATCATAGCAGCCAGTCAGTTCTCGGTATCGAACCATGGCAATAAACGCATTCTTAAGCACGTTTCCACCAAGACAATAACACGCTTGCAGAACTGGACAAAATGGTGAAAATACGCCTTAGGTATAGAAAATGTAATGCATTGTATTGTCCCGTTTTTAGTATTTCTGACAGCAGATAAGAATTTTGAACAGCTGATATAAAATAAGTTCATGGTATCGACAAATATTACATTTAAAACTTTTTGTTTTGTATTTAAAAAATAGAATATCTCTATTATCTATAAAACTGCACAAATGACAAATTATATATTTAAGCATATAAAATACAACTAAATTTTCTTAATATTTATTCTATTTAAAGTAAAGTTAACGTAAGAGATTTTGCTGTATCTGTACTAAACGTTAGCATAGAATACATTAATGGATTAATATTCACTAAAGTTTTATCATCCTTTATTACACACACATAAGAGTATTAAAGTGAATCGTTGTTCTACCAATAAATCAACAGGTAATACAACACGATTTGCATATTATGTACGTTATCCTATATGTATTGTTTATTGTTAGATCTGATTCATATAGTTTGTATGTTAGCACATGGTATTGGAATTAGTTACTACAATAAATTATTAATCTTGGAATTTATAATATTAACTAGCGTAAATGATGATAATAAATCGATTTTCAACGTAACGACGATAAAATACAAGAGACATCACGTTAATAAGTCGACGAAAGGAAGAAGAATTACGATCAAAAATTAATAATATATTTTATAATTATAGTTGCAAAAAAATAAGATATAAAAAAAGTTAATATTAAAGTAAAGAAACTACTTCCTGAAATTCAATTTAGGAGAAATTTCTGATAACTTTGGACAAATCACTTCGTATAACATTTCGAAAAGTTTCCAGAAAGATAAATTGGAGAGCAACAAATCATTTTTTAATAACAAAAGCTAAAGTGAGATAGATTTAAAAATACAAGCCGAAATAAAATTTAGAATTCCTTTTGCTCAATAATTTATTTTTATTATAAAAAATTGCTGCGTTATTATAATACGATACGCTCTCTTGATTTTATTTAAAATATAAATTGTATATTATAATATTTATAAAAATTATTATTATTTTTTTTTTAAATTGAAATTCTACTATACATGCTAATAAAATTATGATAAATTTAACGATTATGTAAAAAGTAATTCGTTTGTTAATTTAGCTTGTCTGAACAAATACATGTTAAGTGAATTATTATTGTCATTTTTTTCTCTCCTAAATTTCAATTGTCTTCGAAACGATGATTTATAATTTCATATTACTCATTTAATTTTTTTCTAAGAAATGAATAAATGTAAAGAAAAATCTCATGCAAATGAAAACAAATAAAAATATTGTATTAAACAACTTGCTAAGAAATGAGACATTTATATTAAAAAATATATTCATTTTTGTAATATTTAATTCAGGATTTTTATTAATTACACGAGCTTATAATTAATAATAATAACATTTCGACAATTGTTATAAAAAAAAATTTAAGTAATTACATTAATTTTAATTGATATATTGAAATTTTTCAGACGTAAATGTGTTAAACTTTATATGACTTACATTTTGTTGTTTTTTCTTAATTTTTTTTTCCTTTTTTGTTAAATATAAATGATTAAAAATATTTTTTCCTTCTCAAAATATCTTTAGTTAATTATTAATTAACTTTGTTGATATAATTATTTGTTTTGTTCATAACCCTGTTGTTTTTCCTTGTTAATTGTTTTTATTCTTATACAAATATTAAATTATTTATAAAGTTTATTAAGAATATGCTTAAAAACTGTTTTCTTCTTTATATTTATAATTAAATTTTCCACGTTTTAAGAATAATTTTTTAAAAATAACGTATATTTGCATAAACAAAAATAGCTGATAATTTGATCTAGTAAAATGTAAGCAGGTAAAATATTCAAATAATAAATATAGAATAATATGTATAAAACATATAAAATGCTAAATATAAATAAGTGTTTTACATATAAAGAACGAATTTAACTGTAGAAACAAATTTATATATGATAAATATGAAAGAAAAACCACTCAATTTAAATGTTTTCTTTCATATTTGTCATATATAAATTGGAATGAAAACATTCGTATAATAGAAATTAGCTTCGATTTATTTCACTCGAAAGAAAAATATTTAAAATATATTTTTTATTATAAAAGAATGGCTTATGTTTATCAACGATATAATTATATTTTCATTTTCTAGAAGAAATGGGAAATCAAATACAGTATCTGGTGTTGGTGACTGATATTTAATTTAAAAAAAAAGAAAAAAATTAGGATATTAATTAATTATGAGCACGACACTTTGATGATTAATGAAGTATTTGAAGAAAAATCTTTTATAAACAGTCAGCAACACAAAATCATTAATTGATTTATGGAATAATCATCCACGTAAACAAAAATTGCTATCCCAGATTTTGTTTCTGTTGAAGTAATTACACCTTAATTATCACCATATAAAAATATTTTTGTATTACTTTACATTAAAACATTTTAAATTTAATTAGTGAGCATAATTAAAAGAATATCAGAAACAAAAAATAAAAAAATAAATAAAAGGTAATTGTAAATAGAAATGTTATTCGAGCAGAAAATTAGAAGAATTACTGTAAGATATTTCTGGAGGAAGTTTTTTGAGAAAATATAAACGGCTCTTATAAGCTTTCTGGAACAATAAATTGGTTTTTTTTAATTTAAACAATAATTCGTTCTTGTATTTAAGATATAATAATAAAAATACTTAAAATTGAAAGTATTTTTTTATTAATATATTGCACTTTTTTTTGTTTTTTAATAATGCAGAATTCTTAAAAATAAATAACGATTTCAAATATTTTCTGCCTTCTTAATTATTTTCACTGCTTCAGGCTGTTTTGTAAATGCTAGAAGTTTACTTTTGCAAAACATTTAAATTGCAACAGTTTAATTAATGATTGATTTTTACAACATCCTTATCAATTTTAATGTTTAGTAAGATCGAATTTATTTAATAATGTTGTTGAGAATGCTGAATAGTTGAACAAATGTTTATATATATATATATATTTGCTTTTATAAAAATCTTAAATAATTCTGAAAATTGGAAGAAAAAAAAAAATACTGGGAAAACATTCTTAAAAATTAATGTTTTAATGTGTTTTTCAGAAGAAAGATGGGTAATGCTTTGCTAGTGGACAGTTAAATTTGATTTTGTAACTATTCCAAACTTTCCTCATAGTTTAAATGTTAATTCTCAATAAAAGAACTTCAATACTCTTACGTAATGAATTTATCGAAGATATAACCTAATTAATTTCTCATTTATTAGAATTATACACTGTATAACGTCGATACGAATAATTCCTTCTTATTACCGAATGTTATTTACCAAAAATATTATGTAAATATTTCAATTCGTATCAGCAAAGTAATGCTCTTTATCTAAAATCTCCATATTTAATGAACATTTATCTAAAAATAAATAACTTATAGTAAAACCATTATTAAAACGCTTAAATTCTAATTATTTTATCCGTGCTAAACATGATTTTAAATCATTTTTAAACTTTATTTCGAACATTGATTTGATTCAAAACTTCTAAATAATCACAAACTGAAAACAAACATATAAAACTTCGGGTCTAAACCTTTCTCCAGCTCTTGACAATTCTTTTTTTAAAGAATTGCCAAGTTCTGAAGAGGGTTTAGACCCAAAATGCTTATAAAAACGACAATTCAAAGTGATTAATTTTGCCATGCTCTTCTAAACACATATCCTGTATGATAAGGGCGTACATTTGTCAAGTTGTGAGATTTAAGAAGTACAACAATTGAATAGGACAAGAAGCTTTGAACACAAAGAATATAAAAGCTAATCCAAAATAAACTAGAAAATGTTTCGAGTCTCCTAATAATTATACTGTTATAAATTATTTTATTGACCTGTCTTCACGCTCAAATATTTCACTATTTCCTTTCATATATTTACAAATAAATAAAGAAATCATTACCCTTTATTAAAATCTTGAAATTGGAAACATTTCAACGTACTATACTCAGAATTTTACGTCAGATTCTATTCCAGACGTATATAATCTGTAGATTCGAAAGTCAAACTAATTATTAACGGTTGGAATGTTGTATTCAGGTTTTATTTACATAATTCAGATTTTCTCCTCCTAAAAATATCTCTTATATAAATGGTTTAACAACATATTTTTTAATCAGAATTTTAAAAAGTTACTGTCAAATTATTTCATACTTTTCGTCAGCATGAAGTATCATTTATGTAACGTGTTTCGAGAGCATAATGTTAAGTAGCAAACCTTATTATTTGATCTGACGTCAAGAAATTTCTTTGTTATTTATATAAAGATTTAATAGAACTATATATTAGAAACAAAATCTTAAATATGCTTTTCAATTTGCTTTTTTCAACCGACTTAAATTCATTATTTAATCTCGTTTTTAAAAGAAAACTCATTGTTTTTTTTTAAATTTGATTTATGCAGCCTTTTAAATCGGCATTTAATACTTTCATCATATTTAAATTAATATTTCAATTGAAAAAATGTTAAAGACGTATTTGCTAATATTACTATGCGCTCATTCGATAGTTTTTCCATAATCATTTTTCTAATCGCATTCACATTAATCAAGAGATCAACGAGAAGATTCTATTAGAATTTTTTTCTTAATTTTATATATTAATGACCTATTCAAATCATCAATTTAAGCATGTGCCGAAGACACAATTCTAATTATTCTAACTTCTTTTTGATATAAAATTAATTTTATCCAAATTTCTCTCTTTTGTTCGCAATGGTCATCATATTATTTCAGATCATTTTTTGGATGTTATATTTCTTTTATCCTCTAAGAAAACATTCTTTCCTCGATTGTTCTTTTCCCCAAGAGACTAGAATATCTTTCATGATCTTTCGATTAAAGCATTTACAACTTAACATCGTAAGTGATTTTCTCAAGTTTTCCTAAACGTACGATTCAATCGCTATTTTAATTTGTTTACATTCTCGCATTTAGCGAATTAGCATTAGCAAATAAAATTAGCATATATATACACAAATTTTATTAACATTTTATATAAATTTCAGCTCCTCGTAAATATTCTTCCACGAGGCTCCTTATACTTTACACCTATTGTTCAATTGTTCTCATTTGAGTCCTTTCTAAATAACTTAAACTGAAATAACACACTTAAACAATAATAAAACTTTATCATAAAATATTCTGAAATTTATCAAAATTTATAAATATTAAATATTTCGTTAAAAATATAAATAATATTCACGTCTATTAGAGATAAGTGTTGTTTCTATATCCATTTCTGTATAGAAACAAACATATAAACGGTATATTTATATAAAAATAAGTATTATGTGCTCCTTAGAAGCCTTTAATAAAGTTTATATATGTTTCAAGTCGATTAAATAAATTGTTAACACTTTTTTGTACTGTACATGTTTATTGTTTTTAAACTCGAAACCGATTTTCAAAAAACTATTATATAAATTTCCTTCCAGTACAGATATGCAATTATAAGTACTATTTGATTATAGTAGTGTACAGTTCTGTATAGTTCTTAATTACCAAGTTAAAACATTAAACTTAAAAAATTTGATGAAAAATATACTTTCCTTTCTTTTGAATTTTGATCTTCTAATTACGAAAATAATAAATTAAATTAAATATATTTCATTCATTTTCTTTTTATGAAATTATTTACACTTATATTTTAATTCATTAATCTTCGATACTGTGTTCAGCTATTAATAATAACATATGAAAATATGGATAATGTGTATGCTTATACAATATTCAATAGGAGAATGTAGAAAAGCCGTTCGTATAGAACCGGTGGCATGTTATAAATTATTCACGTTATATAACATGAATCAGTATACTTTAACCATAAATAAACAACAGGTATTATGCACAGATTTAATTTACGTACAATCGGTTTCTTACAAAAAAAGTTGATTTTGTTTGGTGTTTTTTTTTTCTTTTTTTGTATCAACGCAACAATCAAAATGTTCAGAACACGATCTAAACGTTAAGAGTTGATACATTTTATTAAAATTTTTATACACATTTCTTTGAAAGTTTGTAGAAAAAATTAATTCCGAGAAATCAACATTTGTTATTAATATATTATTTACATTGAAATTTGAAATTTAAAAATATTTTAGAAATAATTTTAAACGTAAAAAATGTTTAGACCATGTTCTGAAATATAGCACCTAGCATGTGAGATAAAACATTACACACATCTACAACACATTCCAAGGAAGATTTTATGTGTATATTGTCTCTTTCTTCCTCTCGTTCTTAGTTTAGCTGGTGATTTTTTTCCCCCAAAAGTTGATCCTGTTGAAAAAAGACTAGGCAATCGCGCAAAATTTTTTGCGGGTCTGGCACTTTTGGTCGTCGTCACCTTACACCTGTGTTGCCCGCAATTTGAATGTTAGAGTCAACGAATTATAGTTCACCAACTGGCAAGAGCACTGGCATTTACACTTTCGAACGTCCACCGTTGATTTTGGTTTTGAGGATCGCATGGGCTCATAAACAGTTCTTTTCTCTCCGCATCACAGTCTAAACAGTTCCCTGTGATTGGATGATGAAGATGTTGAGTACCCTTTACGTAAAGAAAAAAATTAAATTAATAGAATCGTATTTATAATTGTAATTAATAGAACTTAAATCGTATTCGTGTATAAGCTAAGAACGATACAAATCAAATTTTTCTGAAGCTGCATCTGTTTCTGGCTGATAGACAAGAAAGTAAGAAAAAAATTCTACAAAATCCAAAGATTGATTTAAAGAATCATTTTTCAGGCTTTCTAAAATAGCAGTCCGTATTAGAACTTCATGGCAAAACAAAGTTTGAAATATATTCTATGGTATCAATAAACAACAATTTCTTTTCTTACTTCGAATTATTGACTAATCGAAAATGTTTTGCATTTTCTTGAAAATTTATAACATATTTTTTATCTTTACGATTATTCCTAAATGTTTATTAGATCTCTAAGATAACTTAACCAAAAATTACATTGGAAATTTTATCGAAATCTATAAAATCTCTTTTCTGAAGTTTTTATTGCAGAAACGATTCAGCTGAACTGATAAGCCGATTTTGATGAAATTTGGTCTTCTTTGAACGTTATTGCAAGTGTTCCAATCATTGTTAGATGAAAAAAATCCGTTTTTCCCCCCTCGAATATCTTCTCTGAGACTAAAACGCTGCATTATAAGGTATATATAAAAAAAGTGTTTTTGTATGATTTACCTGAAAACCTATTGAGATTCTTCATAGTTATCGAAAAATGCTCTAAATATTTTCACGGAAAGAAGAGGGAAAACCTCTTATCGTTAACTGAATACCGAATTACTTTTAAAAAAAAGTATTGATTTTTCATTCATTTGATGCGAAATAAATATAAATTGTTTGTATTCTCCCGTTTTAAGCAGAAAAATATTATGAATTAGATAGTAGAAAATAGATGTCGGCCTAATCAGTATATTTCTTGTTCTGCAAAGAATCTTCTCTCATGCCGATCCATTCAGATATCTATCTATAAATAAACTGTGTACTGTACGTGTATTATTTAATGTAGAATTTTATAATGTATTAAAGGTTTATAATGGCAGAAGATTTTAATTTACAATAAGAATTAATTAAAAATTATAAAAGTGAAATTTAAAAAAAAATGCGAATTGTTATTTGCTACCCAGAAGTTAAAAAATAAAAGTTTAGATTTAAAGGATTAAAAAGAAAGTAAAGTGTTCTAAAATTAGTTTGATGAGTGAAGTATTGTAAAGTTAAAGATAACTTTATGCCTCTGAGGGGTTCAATTCTAAGATATGATGCAATTCTTAGATATACTCAGGAGATGGAATCAAACAATGGAGACTGCTTGTTACTCACCAAGTCGTACTTCCACAGTTGATTGCCCTGCATCCCGTGACAGCTCCACAAGACAACCGAAGCATGTTTCTCAGAACTAGAGACGTCAAAACAGACATTTCGTTTAATGGGTCGTATGTCCTTGTGCCAGCTCAGCACAAATTGCTGAAATGAAACAAAATAGTTGAATTCTGAACAGAATGACATTTTAACTATAAAACGGCGATTGATTACTTTCTCAAAACTTAAAAACGTTTTACTTTACAAAGAATCTGTTAACAAATAAATAAAGTAAAAGAAAATTGTATTATAAGTAAAAACTTCCGAAGAAACTTGAAAGAAGAAATGCTTTGTGAATATCAAATAATTTTTTAGTTGATATGCCACATAAATAGAACTATCAGAAATTTTATGGAAAAGAATTTTCCTTTGCATATATTCATGCAAATTTTTTGAAGATGTACTATTCTTTCTGTTTTTATACATTTTAGTTTCTACCTTCTCGCTTACTTTAATACGTTTATGTCATATTTGAATTTCATAAAACAAATATTTATTTTTATTATTATGCTATTCAGAATATTTTCTTTTGAATATAGATTTTTGTATTTCTTTATTAAATCATTGGAAAATTTTTCCGGTTTGAATTTAAGATGGTATCAAGAGAAGGAAAGGAACTGAGAGCAGGATAACTTTCCATGCTGAGTAATCCATAAGCAAAGGAAAAATATGAATTGTATGAGTTTGGAATATATGTTTAGGTAATGCAATTCCGTGGATGTTTCTGAAGGTGATCTCTGAAATATTGATAGAATGTGCGATAGATTATGAGTGAGGTAGATTGTGAATTTAAATTAAATGGATATCATGTAGCTCACCTGTTCTCCACCCTGTTTCGGATTATCTTTAATGCATTTTTCGAGTCCGAATCGTTGATTCTGGCCACGAAATCTCGTATCGATGCACAGATCACTGGCCACATTTCTTATCTAAATAATTCAATGAAAATCGTTACAATTATAACTTATTTTAAGTACCAATAAATACGTCTAAATGCTACTCGAATAACCAGTCATTAAATTCACATTAGAGAAGAAATATTTTCAACTTCGTAACATACAGGCCATACAATATCTAACAAATTATTTAAAAATTAATAATAAGAATAGCATTTCTATTTAATGCTGCAAGATTGTCTCTGTATAAAATTATATGTATATATTTTTTTTATTGGTTAAAAATTTAAAAAGACACAAGAAAATGTTTTTTATTAAGCTGAAATCATAAATTAATTTCATGAATAAGGCTCAATCAGCAATTAGCTATGAAAGAATCTAGTGTTATTATTTAAATTAGACACACGAAATCCTTGTTAAATTAAGTATTATGACATATATTAACTCCACTATATAACTATATATATATATTAATACAAACAGAAATTTATCCTATTTTATAAAATCTTGTTTATATTACTCGAAGGGGAATACTAATATAATTTTATACAGAAATAAATTAATATATTCGCTATATATTATTATTCTATTACTCTGCGTATGAGTTTTATTCAAATTATTTATGAATTTTTAATATACTGAAAATTCAAAAATTTATGTTTTGGAGAACGATTTCAAGTAATATAAACTCGAAAACAATGAATTATTAATTGGAAAATAAATATTAAAAAATAATTTATTATTTCATAAGTTTACAATGCTTCCAATCCTGTGTAAATGCTGTGTTAGCAGCTATCTCAAGATATCCAAACTTTACAGAATAAAAAATAAAAAATGTGGAAATATGGATCAAAGAAGAATCGATTCTATCTTCAAAAATCACAGACTGAAATGATATATTCAACCCCTCGTTGGTATCGTTCGGACTTTATCCTTTTCTTCCTTTGAAAAAAACCCTCAAGTTTTGATAACGTAGACTTATTGTATCCAAAAAAAAAAGTATTATTATATTTTTATAATTAGGAATTCGTAAATACTTTCTCGTCATTTAGCATTATAATTAAGTATTAAACTTCAATAAATCGTAATTATATTAATTCAGTTTGTTATTTTTAATTGTATTTTAATGTTAATATAGAATTACGTTTTATAACACTTGAAATATTAAATTAACAATGAATTACGTGGCGTATAAACAGCAAATCGAGTATTTTTAAAAGGAGAAAAGAGCGATATTAAATTTATAAAATTATAAATATTCGGGTAAGAGTGAAGTGATGGTCTATCAATCTTTTTTCCATCCAAAGTTCCCATACAAACATAACCGTCAAAAAATCGTTAAAGAAGATTAATGATTCCACAACCAACAGTTTGGTAGTTCCTTGACCACAGGTCGTTTTATCACAATCGCCATAGCAACGGGACCAAAACACCATTCGGTCCGAGATGAAGAGTAATTAATGAATTGTCATTATATTTTTTATAATCATTTATCGATAATCAAAAACTAAACAATCTTTACCTCGCCTTTGGCGTAATCGGGAGGTTCGATGGGTGGATACTTTTTCGGTTGATCGAATGCGACCGTATCCATGAACCATTTGAATGGTTTGCAGTTCAGTTTGTCTCTCAATGCTTTCTGTTTCGTTAAATCTCCAGGATCCAGATGGCGATAATGGGGCCTCCTCATATATAGATATTCTTTGTATTCATCCATCCAAACTTCGGCAACTCTCTTATAGTTCTGGAAGAAAAATAAATTCAAGGTAATCGCTCTACTTCAACAACAAATAGAATTTTTGCCAATTAAGCTTATGTGGCAAAAGTGCGTTTTGTAACGACTCTAATGGTTTGTTTTCTACTGAAATTGTCTTCATTTTAAACTAACAGGTTCTTTCTTTCTTATTACATTGAATAAACTGTTTGCCATCAGCTCGAAAATTGTTTTCGCTTGAAAACATTCTACGACTATCAAGAAATAAAGAATCTTTATGCTTTTATATATATATATAAAAGCGTAATTATCAAGTTTTAAATTTATTTCTAATTATAATTTTAATCTTTTTTATATTAAAAATTGGGGTTAAAATATTTTACAAAAATAATAAAAATAATCACGTTAAGGAAACCGTTTTTAAACGGCATTAAAGACAATCTCAATTTTGCTGTGTTAAACATTTTTCTGCGTAATTTAACATAATTAAAGTGCTAAATTTTAGTTTTAATTAATTAAAATGTTTATATTTGTTAAAAATCTGAAAATTATTTGGTAATTTTAACATTTTATTAAATCTTTATCATTTATATAATTAATTCAAAATTACCATTCTTACCGTGAATTTGATAAAAATTTCAAAGTTTTAATTTATATTAGCTTTGAATTTTATATTAATATGTTGAGAACTTTGAAAAATTCACGGTAATTGCTGATTAATGACGTAAATTTAAAATTGAAAATTGCATCAAGTTAGTCGAAAGTATAATCAATGTGGCAAAGATTATAGAGGCAATCTCCATAATTCATTTTTATAATGTAAAAAAATGCTTTCTAAATTGTTTTAAAAGTAAAAAAACAAAACTACTCACTCTTCCAACAAAATCCCCTATACCAGGATTAGGAAAAGGAGCAAATTTTCGATAAATGTGTCCTATTCTAGAACAAGGTGCATCAACCATTTGGCCACCACATTGCCAAATTTTGAAAGATAATTCGTACTGTTCTCCACCCCAGACATCTAGTCCTTCGTCATATCCTCCTAATTCCCAAAAGAACTTTCTGTCAATGGCAAATAGTCCACCCGCCATCACAGGACTCCTGAAAGAAAGTAAAACCTTGTCAATATCAAACTTTATTTTAGAAATAAACTAGTTTTCTAGCAAGAAGTGTTGAAACTCGCAAGTCCTTTTTTTTTCAAGTGACAGAACTAAGTTGAGAATCGACCCAACCTGACACACTCGAATAGTTTCGAAACCACTCATTGTTTTGTTTTTATCATGGAAGCTTGTCAGATAAATAGATGTGTGAGAATTTTCTCAAACTTTGAAAGTCAATATTTATCGATTTTTTCATTAAACTACAAAAAGTAAATAAATAAAATAAGATAGGTTTAGACCTAATTATTAAACATAAGATTTTATACATGTCTGCAATTAGCAGTGTCCAGATCAATGTATGCATTAATCATATATTTACAACTTATAAAATTTAAAACTTAATTAAATTTGTTCTCATGAACTTTAAAAATTGGTTAATTATGGAAATGAGAAAGTACATATTTTACAATTTGCAATGGAAATTTAAAATTACTATTCAATTCTGCGGTAATGATTATATAAACAAATAGTTTCTAGCGATTCTATAAATAAAGATGCGGATAATATATCCTAAACTGTCTGCCATTGACATCTTCATTAAGAAAATGCCAGGAACACGTGCACGGACTATTTACGATTACGATATCTTGTTTCCATGGATACCTCATCCCTGTTCTAACTATTATAGTTAGCTCTATCTGTTTACTGAGAACTTGTTCACCGCTGTTGACATTACATGGTTCAGTTGATTGGACATCGAGAGGGTGTGGTCAACTCGTGCTCTCCTCAATCCGTGCCACTCATGCTTCATCTGGAACTAGTCTAATACTTCTTCTACCGAGCATTATCATTTTTCCATCAGGATCGTTAACGTCTTCGGACCGAATCATTAGAGGAATCAGATAATTTATCTTTCCGAATTTTGATATTCGGTTAACTAGTAAACACCGACAAAAGTAATAAAAGAATATACAGAATTAAAAAAAATATCAGATTCAATCTGTATTTTGTAACCTTTAACCCATCAAATAAGTTAAATAAAGTTATCAAAAAAGTTACTTGAATGGTTCAGTTGGCTGCTGTAAATCTTCGGGCAACAACGGCAGACGTTTATAGTACAATTCCCAATCGAAAGAGCCTCTTGCACCTTCGTCCTGTGCCCTGTAGGCGAATGTGTCGAAATCTATGACGTCAATAAAGGGACAAACTACTGTCTTTCTATCCAGTGCAATCGGTTCTGAAAGAGAAACGAAATGTATCGGTGTAGCAATTTATTTCCACATGAAAGTATCATCTTTCTAAACATATCTTATCTGAAGAGTTATTCTTAGACTACATATCGAAATTGCACGACATGAATCACTCATGTTTTTTTTCCTCTTTCTTATTTAAATATATATATATAGGCCTATATATGTATATGTTCCCACGAAAATTTAATTATCTTACTGTTTACAATATACAACTAAATTTATATAAGCTTTCTAATAAGTAAAAGATAAATATTGTATTAGTTATATTCAAAACGAAAGCTTCATTAAATTCTATCCAATCTCTAACAAATCTTCTTTTAAAATGAAAATAAACAAGACGACAGGTTTAATACCAAGGACAGAAAATTTTCATTTTTATCTAAATATATTTGTGTAACAAAGAATGGAGTTGAATGAAGAGCAAACAAAGTACTCAAGCAACATTAAAAATTCGTTTCGTACATTTTACGAGACAGAAGTGTATTTTTAGCCAAAAGTTGGTTGTATAACTTCAATAAGCTCACTCAATTCTTATTAGATTCACATGCCTCGAGAGACATTATCTTTACTGTGCGTATGTTAGCATTAAAGTAACGAAATGTAAATACTGTTAGTACTTCTCTCTGCTACCATTCAATGGTTTTCCCTCCACCATGCAAGTAGCTACAGAGTTTATTCTTTAATACTACATCGAGGCATTCCTACATAGCCAAAAGACATTTTGGTAAACAGCAAGCTCTCTGTGCTGGATATATAGAAGACAAGCAAATTTAGTACACTCCTGGGATATCTAAAAGAAGCCTGCGGTGTTTTGGAGAATTTTAGATGAGCAGCTATACATGTGAGGTCACTCAAAAAAGACTTTTGTAAGGAACTTCCGCCCTATTGAAGTTTTTCTTGGCATTAACAAAACCGATGTACATTTATATATATAAAAAAAATTCTCTTTCTTTCTCTCTTTGCCATAAAATAAAATCTCTTGATGTATCATTTATTATTAATAATTCTTCAATTTTAAAACACTAGTTAATATTTTAATTTGTAAAAAATTTAAACTTCACAAATTTTTAATTTCCGTTTCCCACTCTAAACATTTCAATTTTTAAAGACAATTGTCTTTATAAAGTATCTGAAAAATTGACTAAATTTTAAGTGTAAACATTAATTTAAATGCCGTAAAAATATATAAAAATTGCAAAATATATTTTTATACGAAGAAAAATCGATTTTGTTACTCTTAAGATGCAAAACGCATTTGAATATTTGAATAAACAACATACAGCACTTATATATTCCAGTCACTCAATTTAGACAATTTAAATTAAAGATTTAACTTTATAAAACAATCTTTATAAAGTTATTTCCTGTATTAATTTTTCTTTATTTTATAATCTTTTTTTTTTTTGAATCAATAAAAGAATCTTGTAGAAGAAGAATGCAGCTTTTATCGATTTTAAAGGAAATTCAGAAAAAACAAAAAAACAATTACAGACTTAAAAAGTAATAACCAACTTTCAATTTTCAACACATATCCGGATTCGATATTCTATATTAAAATCGAATTCCTCCACAACACGAAGAAGAAAAGAGAATATTTATGTTCTTAAATAAAGATTTTCGTTCGTATGAATAAAAAAAAAATAATAATAATAATTAGTGTTTATATTAACATAAACTAATGAATTTTTGTTTTAAAAAGCAATTAAATATTCTCTGAAAATTATCATCATCAGAAAATCAAAGCAGAATTTAATTAGCTTATTAAGATTAGATACATTTTGTTGAAAAGCAAGCGGAGTTTGTATGGTAAATTAAGATTTATTAAATAATTAAATGCGAATCAATAGAAGTTTAGTGAAAGAAAAATAATTTACCGAGAAGAGGAGGCAGCCAGTTGACATTAGCTTCTGTATGAGAATCCAAAAAAATGATAACATCACCAGTTGTAGCTTTGGCACCCAAAAGGCGGGCACGAATCAGTCCTTCTCTTTTATTAGCCCTGAGAATCCGGACGTTTTTGAAATGTTTCCTTACATAGTCATTTAAAGGCTTCTTTAACTTTTCTGTAGAAAAGAAGAAGAATAATATAATGGAAATAGTTCACAGACTGTTCTGGTAATCATTATCGCTAATGATGGAAACCTAATTAGACACTACGCTCTGATCCCCACTTCGGTTCAAACATTGTAATCTTACACTCCAATTTGCTTGGCATATCGAATATGAAAGTGGTGACAGAACATATTCAAGTTTTATTACATATTCATATCTACCTTTAGTGCTAAAATCGTCCACTAAGATGACTTCTTTAAGCAGTTCTGGAGGGGCACGATTGAGAACGCTCGTAACAGTTCTTAAAAGGGTGCTCCAGTGCTCGTTATGGAAAGGAACCACTACGCTGGCAACTGGCAATTTTTTTTCGTACGTTTTGGTCTTGCATCTGCAAAAAAATATATATATATTAGATTAATCGAGGAAAAAATAATTAGGGGAAAAAACAGAAATCTTAACTAGAGTATCGCTTTTTTTACACTAAAAAGTATCGCGTATAAAATTAGGTAAATTAAATATCTTTACGTTTTTTTGTTAAGTAAACAGAATATTAAAATTTGTTTTAATTCCAGTTGTAATTTTTATAAACCGTGATAATTCTCTACTTATTAAATTTAATGTAGCCTAATTTACTTAATTTCTTAGTTACCATATTTATTCTTTACAAAAGTCGTTTCTTTCATATACTAAGCACGGCAATTAAGATTTTTCGTGAATTATAAGCACAATTCTAAATTTTCTTATCTTTATTATTTCTGCTTAACGTCATTTGCCCTTATCAGAACAGATCATAGATTTAATTTGACGACCGCACAAGCTTGAAAGAAACGAGCAAATACTTAATGCTTTATATTTTATTATTAAAGTAATTTCGCAATTAAAGTATTAAAGCATTTTGCATTATAATTTTCTCTATTGTTTGCATTTAAACATGTGGCTAACTTATTTTATAATCGATGGTAAATATATATATATATATGTTAATTTATACAATTTTGATAAATTCTAATTAGTAGTTATTCATAATAATTGATTGTACAGAGATAATAGCTAGATTATTTTATTACGATAATTATAATGACAAATGATGGGCGTGCATATTGTAAATCAAATGTTCTGGATGACTCGTACTATCTTTTTCTTATATATACATATATATTGTGTAAATGAATGATCAATTTATGTTGGTTAGATTATCATTTTAATTCGAAATTTGGCATTGGGCCAGAACGAAGGTAGAAAATGAAAATTTTAACAACTAAATTTTCACATTCTTTCGGAATTTTTGTAAATTTACAGAAAAGAAACCATTTTAAAACGAATGCGTGTGCTGAGCGGAAATTTAACTAAGAGCTTACAGAGCCAGAGGGGAATGCTTTTACCTTCGATCTGGATTAACAAAGAAATAAGAAAAGAGCCAATTTCCAACATGTTATCACGAGACACGACTTGCTACTCACCCAGAATGTCTAATGTCCGATAAAGATCTATTTAAGGCGATGTAGTCGCTGACCAAGGCATTAAATCCGTTCACTTTGTACAGTTCATCCTTCAGTTTCTCTTTTCCGGGTGGAAGATAGAAAGCAGCTCCATGTTCTCCAGGACCTTGTCGCTTACTCTCTTCTGCGATTAAGCTGTAATTGTGCCAATCTTTCTTCGTCTTATCAGAACCTTCTGCGTCCTAGAAAGGAAAAGGACCATTCTTTATTAGATAAGAATCTTAATCTTCACATCTTGACGTCGGTATTCTTGTCGTGTTCACATAGAAAATAAATTTATCAGATCAACGAAAATAATATCTTCCATTTCTTTTCATTGGAATCAATTTTTCGAAAAATAGAATCTACTCTATCAAATTCATACTTCGAAAATGTGAAATTAAACAAAAATTTATTTTAGGATTTTTACGTTTCTTCTTAAAAAATCGATTGTTTGAGGTTACAATAAATATTTCATATAAGTTATTTAATAAATAAAAATTGCTTATAGTTTATTTCCTACTTAAAAGCTTTTCAACGGGGATTTAAAGAAAGAAAAATACGGAAAATGCACTCAATAATACAAAGCAAAGAATTAAGTTGGATTAAATATTGAATGAAAATAATTTTTAACGTACAAAAATCAAATATTTAATTAAATTTTTATTCTGAAAACAAAGTTAATCCTACTAGACAATTCCATTCTTGAGAATTTAATTTAATTCTATAAAGAACTCTATTGCTCTATTGCCGAGTAGTCCTATTTACCATTTTAATATCTTTATATCTTTAATAAGTTGCATCAAAACCAAAACGGAAAGTGATAAATTCAACTGTCTACTTTGAAATTCAACTCTCTACTTTAAATAAATATGAGTAAAAAGTTTTGAAAAAAGTCATTAATAGCTCGGAATTGCGAGGAAAAAATATAGTTTTATTGAACTGTAGTTTATTCAAAATGACAAATATTGATATATTTTTTAAAATAGAAATTCAAATAATGATTCAATAATGTAAAATACTTCAAATAGATAAAAGAAAGAAATATCAACTTACAATATCAAATTACACAATATTTTCTTTAAACCAATTCTTTTATTCTGACTTATACAGTTAATAGCAAATAGTAATTATACTATTTTAGATAGAAATTTCTACTATTTTTTCCTTACATTTTTACTTTTTTAATAGAGTTTGGAAGAAAGAAATCCATTTATTTGATGGCAGTTGGAAATGTTTGCTGTCAATAGTAAAAAGAAGGAAAAAAGCGAGATAATTTGCATGAAAGTGATCCCATTCAGCTGCTTTAACAGCTTAAAAAAACACAATTAGTCTGATAACTTCTTAATACAGTACTTTTCGCTGATAATTGGAAGTAAATGGACATTTTCCTTTCTAAATAATTGAATTAAATGGAATCTGATGCTTTTAAACTCAACAAAAATAGTCAAACATCTGTATCATTATAAAAAATTTACAAATTAAACCCTCATAAATAGCAATGTTATAACCTTATAAAAATAAAGAAAATCTATAAAAACAGAATTTTTACTTCATATTAAAATAAATAAAATGTTATAAAAGTATTACTTAAAATTATTTCTAAATATTTACTTTTAATATACAAATATCATTTTATAGTTTAAACATTATTTTATTTATTTATTTCAGAGATATATTCGTATAAAAATTATTCAATTATGTAAATTGAATGTTATTTTATATAATAAATTAATATTTATTATCAAAAGTTAACAATATATAGGCTACTTCTTTATGCATAAGCTTACCGATGAAGTTTTATTGCTAGTTTATATTCTTCTATGAATATGTACAGATATTTATGATATAGATTTACTGTAGTTGACACTATCAGTAACATCCAAACGTAGAATATTTTCATACTAAAGATCTAATGAATAATTTCATTAAATATACACATAATTGGTGATGTATATCATTCTGTTAAAGAATGTTTAGCACGTGTTATTACTATCCTTAATACTATAGTCATATGCATAAGTAATAAAGAAAAACACTAAAAATAGTTTAAATTAAAATATTTATCAAGCGTAAATTATCCAGGGAGTGATGAATCATCATCATGACACCTAAAGTCTATTTAACATGCTTCCGGTGAGATTTAAATGCTAAATTATAGAATATGGAATATAAACTATTAATTTTTATAGGGAGGAAAAAAACTTTAAATTAGTTCTTTTTAACTTAAAATAATGCATTTATTTAATATGTTCTGGTCATTACGTCTCATCACTATGAATGGTAACGATCAGTACTTAACAAAGTGATATAAAACCGTTCAATAAAGCTCTTATAATTCGAATATTAAGCTACCGAATTTTAAATTACTTTACAGATAATTATCTACGTATGGTGCGCGATAATGCATTCAATCTGAAGAAAATCTTATCAGTTAACACGAAAAATATTGTTCTATAGCCGATATTTTCCTTTTATTTGTTACGAGTAAAAATTCTGGATGAAGGTTATCGATGTTTCTCCTTCTCAGATTTTTCACCAAATGAATTTTTCACGGCGGAAAAAAATAAATAAAAAATTCTCGGAAATCAAGGAAATATTTTTTGACACGTTTCAATATTTCGATTATCCGCTTTATTACATAATTTGATGTTTTTGAATTTTTTTAAAATAATAATAATGTATATCAGAAAGAGCAAATGATGGAGTAGAATTGTGATTAAAATAGCGTGTTCTATACAGTTTGATAATTAATTAATTAATTAAGCGTAAGTTTTAATTAAAATGAAAATTAAATATCTTATATTTCTTCTTCATATATTTTATTAAATAATAAAACACGTGTTTTATCAAATTTTTTAAAATGGATTTGTAAAAAACTGTTATCACTGACTAACAATAAATCAGCTCGGAAAGTTCTCATTTACATATTTTCTAATAAATCATCATCGGATCATAAATTATTCATTCATTCATTCTTTTCGTTGACTGGAAGAGAAGCAAATTTTCCAAATTCGCTCTTTCTGTTAATGAAAATCCTTTAAATTTTCCCAATATATAAATTTCTATCATTTATTTTCTGCCAAGTACCTCCTTTCCTTCCTGTTTGTAAATTAGTAATATTGAAAAGTTAACAATCCGTAACCTAATATTTTATCGCTACGATTGGATGTAACAAGATTATCCACGACTTTCTATCAAAATCACGTGAAATATTCTCAAGTTATTCGCGTGATTATGATAGAAAGTCGCGTATGTCACGCTATATTAAGACCTAACATTTAAAACGTCACACCTTTCACGCACTTTTTTTTTCCCGATTGAAATGAATAAACAAACAATTCATTTATTTATTTTTTCCTATTTGAAATGATTAAGATTTTCATTTTAAGTTTAATTAATGTTACGATAGGTCTTATTAAGAAAAAGATAACGAAAATGAAATGTGCAAAAGGGAGGAGTCCACATGACACCACCAGCTACTGCCGAACGCATCAGCATATCATTTATAATTCAAGAACGGCATAGACAATAGACTTTCGTGACTCACGAAATAATCGCGTGACGATAATCAGGAAGCGACATGCGTGTTCATTCCCTAAGGGTCAGTGACGAGGCGGGGCTGCTTCAGTTTGATTACAAATTTTCTCTATCCGAATGAGGTGTTCTTTAACCAAGACTAAATTGCCTTGATGCTGTCAAGCTGAATTGGCTGATGAATTATTTTTTCTATATTTCATTAACGAAAAATTCTCATATATATTTTTTTCTCTCCTCCTACAACTTTTCAATCAATTTTTATTTAAGTGAAATTAAAAAATAAAAAGTGGAGCATAAGGCGATTTTTTACGGTTAATTACATTGTTAAACTAATAACCATTACTGAAAAAAATACGAGGAAAATAATTAGGAAACCGAAAGATCGTTAAAACGTTCGAAAAACAAACAAAAAAAATCAATTCCCTAAATATATATAGCTTTAATTTAGAACATAATTAACCTTATCATTTATATAATGAAGGGATTAGAAACTACTCATAGCTGCCTTGGGATGTACTACTTGCAGCTTTTAAGAGTATTAATTTGCCTACGATTGAAGTTACCCAACAAACTAATACAGCATGACTCATTCGGGAGGGATTTCCACAGAATGAGTTAGTCGTTGGACAGCACAAATTTGGCATTCCATTTTTATAAAGTAAATTCCATTGCCATGAAACTACCCGTCTGGTTTATATTATATATAACTAAAGCAAGATAATCTTTCAGTAATATGACACATTTTTAATTAACTAAACACAGTTTGCCGATATTTTTGTATTTGTGGCGAAGTCACTGAAGGTCGAAGAATGGTATCATGAGAGAGAAACAAAATACAAAGTAGCTTTATGTTTGATGCGACACATCTGATCGATCGCAAGATTGGAAGAGGCAAATAATGAGTATGCTGTTTGACTCAGCGCTGAATAGACAAGACAAGCTTAACTGGCAATTATTTCACTATTACTTTCTGTATTATTAATTAATATTTTAGATATAGCTTACTTGCAATAATACATCTAATACAAGAATTTTTTTATGAATTTCACCAGTTTAACTTACTCTGAATACTGAATTATCTTAATGAATGCTTCTATATTTTATAAAGCGGATAATAATCGAAAGTCATTAAATATTAAATGAGATTTAGTGTTTAGAATTATGTTTGTACTGCTGCTTCATCTATCCAATTATCGCTGACGAATTGGGCAAACAAGTATGAGAAGAAACAGGTGAGGACGATTCTAAATGATGACGATTTCAGTTTAGTATTATTGTAAAGCAATCTGATAATTAAGATTTACTGAGTGGTGTGTATTAAAAAATATATAAACTTATAAATTTTATAAGGTTTTAAATTAAGGAAATTTATCATTTTTAAATATTGTTTACTCGGACACCACCAAATTTATTTTCTGAACAGAAAACATTTCATTAAATTGCTTTTTAAGCCTTTGTTTTTCTTGGAAATAATGTAATTCCTTTGTTATAAAATTAAAACAATTGAAGAAAATTTCAAGTTTGAAATCCCATTTAATCCTTAGTTTATTTTTGTTTGTTTTTTGAAACATTCTTAGTTGAAAGAAATGTGAAAGAATTTTTATATTATGCATTGAAATTAAAATTTTAAAAAGAATTTTTTATATTAAAAGTTTTTTAAAAGCAAGAAGAGTTTCAAATTTTTGAAAACATGTTTGTATTTTATGCTTTTAGATATTTTATTTATTTATAAGAAAGTAAATAACTATAAAGTACAGTACATTTGTAGATATTTCTTTATATAGTGCACTTCTATATATATATGCAGTATATATAATATAAATCAATTTAGAATGAATTGACATTTGAGAACTTATATATAAAGTTATTACTCGGATATTTTGAGAGAGATTTCTAAAATAATATATGGCCATTTGGGAACGTTTGAGTAAAAATACTGTTGCGAAGCTTTTAAAGAGTAAAAGGGACATTTGACAGTATTTTTGTTCCTGTAGCATTTATAACTGATGTAGCGAACAGCATTTTTGACATCTCTCTTCCTTGAACATTCCAACCGGGAAGCATCTACCCGATTTCAAAAATGACATTTGCTCGACATGTAATGTATCAATCTGACAAGTTCAAAAACGACACGGTTGTTGTGTTTAACATGACGTAAACAGAAATTACTCCAAATCCCAAGGAGATTTATGTATTTTAAATGTTTGAAATATTGACAATACGAATTCATGTTCAATACTATCGATTGGTCAACGGCCAGGCGCTTGTTTCGGTAAACTGAAATGTTTTAAAATCTGTTATCTCTAAGGTAATTGCGGAATTCGAAACGTTGGACGGCAAATAGTTTTCTAACTTAATATTGAAAGGAGCCGAAGTGTGACAACATACCACGCAATCTGCCTGGCAAACGGCAGGCAATCGAGTGCCGAGCCCAGTTAATGAAGATAGTAATAGGATTGCACGCCACAATCCAATTGAGATAACCGGATTCTACTGTGCGTGAAACAAAGAGATAAAGTTAGCCTTGGAACGGCCAAAAACCGACAACTTGCGAAATAGCTGAACGTAAAAGCATTGATTCGGTGACTAAGAGACATCTCCAAACCAATAAGCATATCCTAGATCATTCCTTGTTGCCATAGAAACCGAAAGTGGAAGATGCTGAATGGAAATCCGCGGCAGATTTGATTTAGAACGAAGATGTGAAAGGAATTTTCAATTCGATTCTAACAAAGTACGCTTTTGACATATAACGCGATTGTTCAATTTATTTTACATGTTCAAACAACCGCTATTATCTTAAATATATATGCAAGAGACAACTTCAGGTTTTTAACGAGGCTCGCTTCTCTTCAACCTCATTATATCCAGTACTTTCGTCTTAAACTTTCCAAACAACATAAAATTATGGAAACTATTGAAATTTCACTTAAAATATTGTTAATCGTTCGATTGAGACATAATGCATTTTATCCTAACAACACAAAGAAAAGTAATCAACTATACTAATGATTAACTTAATGAACAACTTGTCCTATTTGTTATTAAATTATTTCTCTTAATCAAATGGCAATTAAGCATAATTTATCACTGACAACAAGAAGTGTAGAGTTATAAACAGCTTGTCTTCGACTTAGGGATTTGATGAATGAACGTTCGAGTATAATCTGACATTTTAAACAACACAGTTATTACAAGAACGGCTCACGCAACTAGATTCAACCCAATTATTCTGCTTTTTTAATTTTTAAACAATGATAAAATATTAAATAATTACCTAAAGATTTAAAAATTATCCTTTGAAAATTTAGTATTTTGATTCTAAAAAAATGTCGTAAATTTTAAAATATTTTATTAACAGGAAAAATATAAAATTATTCTTCCATTTACTATGGAAATTTCAATTATAATTCTTTTGTTCTGCTTGTAAAACAATTCTTCTTATAATTATTCATTCTTAAAAGTTTTATTAAAAGAATAAATTTTCTTTGTGTGATATTAAATAAATTGTGTAGTTATTTATTGAAAAATATTTTAATGAAAATTAAAAAAAATGATATAATTAAGATAGTTAAGAGGATAAGAAATGAGACAGGAAACCTCAATAAGACATCACGTGCCTTCTTTGTTCTCTAACAAAGGAATGAATACAAAAGCTTTGATCCAATACATTATACGAGTTACTACAATATAAAGGATGATTATTTCATAGTTGAAACCAATATAAAAATGTACAGTTTATAAATCCATACCAACTGAAACCTGAAGAATTTAAGAAGAGCCAAGCATAAGAGTTAAGGATCGACGACAATTACAAGTAACCAGAGACGGAAGAGCCGTCACTTCCTCCTTTCCTTCCTTTCTTACTGAAATGATTCGAGTGAGATAGACGCGGATATCGACTCAAGTTAGGAAGCGAAACCCGATAGTCTGGACAAGGAGGCAGAGGAAAAACCAATATCTCTGTTCACCATCGTCTCCAAAACCAATAAGCGAACTGCCACGCGAAAAAAGGTAATTTCAAGTTTTTTTCCCTTTCTTTCTAAACTTCTCTCGACCATATACAAGCATTTAAAGTGTAGAGATTCAATAATGGGAATTGTGCTTTGATACGATCGTTGTAAACACGTAGCTTTTCTCAGACCACAACAGATATGATATGGTTAAAAATAAAACTCTCAGTCAAACAGTGAAAAAAATAACTTCAACACAAAACGAATCTTCCCAAAAGATATAAAAGAACCAAATTCTTTAAGAAATATTAAACCTTCCTATTGATATGTTTATATATATATAAAAAAAAAGGATTTTTCAATTTATCAAAGCTAATTTAATGGATTCCAAACATTCAACTATTATATGCAACTTAATGCAGTCAATTTCCAAATTTACTATTATTTTCTTATTTTTTTTTCTATATAAATGAAAGACGAAAGAATTTTATAATTTATAAACAGACCTTTTTTTAACAGAAAAATGTTTTCTTTCATTAGAGAGTTGGGTTTCTCCTTTCTAAGATATATTGTTAAGTAATACATGATGACTTAGTCTTGTCTATTCTTATTTTTATACAGTAGTCAATACCGACCAATGAACCAAGTAAGAGACGTGTCAATTAGGGACAGCAGGCTATTTGTCTCATTGCCGTGTCATGTTTCTCATCACTGATCACGTCTGCTAACTCGGATATAAGGCATTTCATCTTCGTAGAAATTCAATCTTCTACTATGAAATGATATACACATGCAACGAAAACTAAATTAATAGATATTACCGTTTACTTCTACATACGTGAGTTTATTTATTTATTTATTTTTTTTAAATATAAATTTTGGTAAAATATGAAAGTTTTATTATATTATTCGATATTCTTAAGAAAAGTTTATGCATGATATAAAAAGGGGAAAAATTGAATATCTTCGCAGTCTTTAGGGAGAATAAATGTATAAATTTCCAATTCAGAAGCAATTTTCCTATTTAATATAATGTTATAAAAGATGGAATATATTTTATATTTAAATGTAATTTCTCTTGGCAGACTGAATAAAATTCATGATTTATCAACTATGTAATCAATTTTAACATTTAATGTGTCTCGGAAGATGCAAGTAGCGTACATCATTACAACAGTAAACATATAAACAGTAGCGCGCATCATTATAATTATACGAAATAAAATGTTTAATAGAATAAAAAATGATTATTTTAAAAGCTTAAGAATAAAATAATACATAATGTTTATTCTTAATTTCATTAACAAACCAATTATTAATTTAATTAAATCATAAAACACCCGTTCTTTTAGTAGCTGTACTTTTTACACATATTAAAAATTAAAATTTTAAAGCGTAGTTTTTTTGGAGAAAAATATTGTGATAGTTAAAATCACCAGGTAGATAGCATTACTGTCCTTCATAAATATTCGAAAGCAGGAATAACGAGTCTCAACACCCATTAATGAATTTTATTGCGAGTATCGTTCTCGTCTAACACAATTTCTCTGTTCAAAGTACCAATTTTCCTCTTACAATCGGTAGTTCACTCGAATGACCACTCCAGATAGTACTCTCCTCAAGTCTATCTCCTTGTATTGAATACAATCGATAATTCAAAATTTGAGTAAAATCAAAGCATAATTATAAGAATAGAAATCATTTAATATAGCATTTTCTAGTTAGGTAAGAGTCCATTTTTTTAGATTATATAACATAATAATGATGCATCTTTAAGAATGATTACTATATTCTTTATTTTTAAAAAATACTAAAAAAGAGTTAATTTCAAATTATTGAATATATAACGTAATTAGAGTATGCTGTAGTTTGAAAGAAGTTTAAAAATTTTATTTTATATGGAAAGATTTTAAACAGGAGGAGAAAAAAAAAGCCTATGATTTACAAATCAGAAAAAGTCTTTGGTTGAAAGAAGCAGAGTCGAAATGGACGTTAGGTGGTAGTAAAATACGATACGGTAGGGAAGACCGTGTCTTTACGATCGTTGGAGGAGTAAAGATTGATCATGAACCACCCAGGTTCAGACGTGCAACCAAATGAGGCGTGGAAGTCGGTAGTGCCTCAGGATGGATAGCGGGCGACGGAGATACGTCGTATCTCTTTGAAAGACGGTGTACTTGCACCGAGAAAACGGGACATGACCATTTAATGGTTGAACATTAGAGTACAGGGTTTAGTGCTCTGTAAACGTACCTGCAGGCGGCAACGTTGCTGTTTTACCTTCGATATACTTTCAAACAAGGAATTTAATCAACGACCACAGACTTTATCGCTTTCCAGTGCGCTGCCTACGCGATATTCCGGCCATACAGATATTAAAGATGTCCTCTAGCTTCAGATATGACCTGCATCTTTTCGTTTTTATGTATAGGCTACCATATATTAAGTGAAATTTAGTTGCATTTATGCACGATAGATTATACTTTTAAAAAATTTAATATTTATCGCTCATCAAATAAATATCTTTCGACATAAGTAATAAAAGTAAACTTTTAAAATATTCGGTAATAAATGATTTTTATGTGGAAAAAATCCTTTATTACCTAATATTTAAAGTGAAAAAATATATATATAAAAAAATTAACCAAAATTAAAATTTAATCATGTGGGATTAAGTTAAATAAATAATAAAATTAGTCGGTGTCCAAGTTTAACAAAGAAATAAAGAAGGGGGAAAAATTAATTAGGCAACAACTTCAGATTCTGTTATTTTCCTGATCAGAAAGAATTCTTAATACCCATTATAGGAGTTTAATAATGATCTAATGTAAAATCCTTGTTCTTTTCAAACTACCCGTTTCTCCAGATATAAGAAACAACGCCTTTTATCGATCACCGGTGTCATTTTTTTCACTTTTTCTTCATCGAAAATTAAGAAGAATGCAGAATGTCAACTCCTTCTAATGCGTTCTAATCTAAGATAAGCAAGTAAGAAAAGAGATTATAGGACCATTGCAGAAAAATGACGATTCTTTGACGTAATTGGATGTGAAGGAATGACCCTGGGTGTGGTCTAACTCTCACGAAATATCTCAGAAATCAGTTTAGAAGTTCTTGTCGACATAATAATCTTCTATGAAAAAACTATGCGCTCAAACTACTTTATTGTCTTGATAAAGTTATCATTGCATTCTTAATAAATATATATTTTTTTTCTATAGTAACGTTTGTATCAATTATTATCTATTTAATTTACAATTTCCTCTCATCTAAGAGTGAACAAACTTGTTCGGCGTACAACTAATTTATATCTTGCTACATAAAGCAATTTGTTAATATATCAAACACAACGATTAATTTCTAAAATAAAGTGCATTAAGATTATATAAAATTTCAAAATATTTGCTTTGCTTTTAAAATTTTATCTTTATATTTGTCTTAGGCTAACATAAGCACACAGTCCAGAAAAAAATATTGGTTGATGAAAACAAGGAACTGCTTGATATCCAATAATGTATAGGAAATACTATGGTATCCATGCAAGAATGTATAAACAAATTGATACTTTTAATAACCTTAATGCACTTAATATATTAAAATATAATCTTATAAAATTATTATTTTTTAAAATCTATTATTTTAATTTGTTTTTAAATTTCATTTCATAATTTTTTATATTTTATGCAAAGTATTAATATTCTTATTTTTCGTAAATCAATATCTCATATAATAAAAAGAGAGTTAATTTATTATCATAATGTTTTGCTACTTATATCGATTTATATAGCACTAAAAATAATTTTTAAGGATTTAATAATAATATTATACGTTGCTATTTTAATTACTAACACTTTTCATTATTACTTAAAATGGTGATAATTTCTGTAAATATTTTAAAAACGAACAAATTTCCGCATTAAAATCGTTAAATAACTTTAATAAAATCAAAAATTTATTAAATTTGTTTAAGCTATAGAATATAATCTTCATAATAAAAGCCATATTAATGATAAAGTATTTACTTAATAATTATTCTACTTTTAATTTAATCAAAGTTAAATTTCATTACAAATTCGATCACATTTAAATACGGAAAGTTTAATTAACATATTTATTCTATTAATAAACAGAGAGAAATGTTAAATTTATGATACAAAAGCCAACATGAACCATATCAAAGAGCTAATCAATAAGCTAGCGATAAAATCTTAACACAGACATAATTAGTCCAAAATTTTATATATTTAATCTAGAAGTGCTTTAAGATGAAACGATTATTTTTACTTTTTTATTATTTAATTACTAATTTACTTTATAAATATTTTCATATTTAATTCTTCTACATAATAGAGATTCATACGAAGAAAAATTATACACGAACAGAAGTAAAGATTTTAAATTTATTTTTAAAAATTAATATAATAGGGAAGAGCTAGAGAATATGTCGATTGTGACAAGACCCATTATTTAAATTAACGGAGAAACCTATTATTATTTGTCAATATTAAGAAGGAATATAGATTACTTAGAAGTTTTTCAAGTTTGTAGCATTGTTTAATGTACTTTAATGGAAAGGAATATCAGTATTACGTGCCAGTCCATAAGATACCTCGTCGAACTAATCCTAACGACAGTCATATGCGCTCTCTGTGTAAATCAAATGGTACAGGAACGTATAGACGTGTCAAACATCTCTAATTCTATAGAAAATGCTGTACTGAAAATCTCTCTTCATGTAAATAATATAAATTTTCTTTAACAAATTAAAGGATTTTAATTAATTTTAAAATTTTTCTGGAAGTTTAAATTAAAATAGCCTAGTTACAAACTTGGTCTAGAATAAAATGAACCTTTTTTTATATGTTTATGCACTTTTCCATTCATCATATTCGTTCGTTTAATGTTCGACCTCATTATTTTATAAAGAGGTATTAAACATGTTCATTTACAGAATGGAAATAATTAAAATTCAGAAAAATTTCCAAATATTTTTATAGCAAACTTAAAACAATATCAACTTTAGCCTTTTTTTGACAAAATTAAGATACTGTAACACGATATTCCCGTATAAACGAATCATTAACGATGTTATTTTGGTAAAATTCAGCTCTTTAAAAGGAATAATTGTATCCATTAGGACAAACAGAACTAATGCATTAAAGTTTCCAAACAATAAACAGAACTGTAGAGTACGTATAATTAATTGAAAATTTTCTAAGTTATAATTACACGAAATTACCTTTTTATAATTCTATAAACACTTAGCAAAGTTTTAAATAAAAATTAATCAGATGACATTTATTTTAATTGGTAAGTTTAAAATATTTTTATAGCGCTTGCATAAAGATTAACAAAATCAATCACGAGTAATTAATGGTTGGTTGAATACCGTTCTCGATCGGGAACAGAAAAATTAGCAGTTTGTAATTAGCTTCAAATACATCACTTAGTAGACTTGCGGATTGCGTGATCGTTTGATACTATCTCAACTAACAAGTTTTTCCCAACTAAACAAACTTTTCTCTCAACTTAAACTGATTGAAATTATTTCCGGTCCTATTAAGTAAATTGCATGTTACCTATTTCATTTAAAAGTTTAGTTTAAGAAATGTAAATATATAAATAAGTATGAAGTTATTTATTGTAACATCGTCACAATACCGGGCTGCAATTTTTAATCATATTTTAAATCTATTTAATTTAAAATATATGCTCTCCACCTCAAATTAATATTGTCTTTCCCCTGTACATCGTACTTTTCCTGTTAGCAATGGAGTCGTGCAGGTCATCTATCTAACTCCTTTCAGGGAAAATTTTTGAATTGAAATAACATGACTTCCAGTTAAAGTTTATAAACAGTTAATCTTGGTCTTCTTTCCCTATACTTTCCATATCTCGTCATGAATTTTGTTTATCTAGCATCATTTTCGAGATTAAGGAATGACAGGCAGACAACAACGGATAATGTGAGAATTTATAGGTCTACAATTTTTTTCAAATTGCAGCCCAATAAATAAAATATATAATATTTTTAGTTACCAAAACAAATCTGAACTTTTTTGAAGAAAATTCAACTTTTCAATTTTATTTTTTTAAATTTTAAGTAGATTATTCAGTAGTGAACGGTTTGAAAATACATTCCAACTTTTATTCGAAATTAATTTGCATTTTCCGACATTTCTTATTGTTGGTGTATTTATCGTTCTCAGAAAAACCTCTCTTCTTCTACTTAGAAGTTTGTATAATTAAATTCTATGCATTTTAATAAACTATTGACAAAATATAACATGCATTCCAATTAAAATGCAAAACACTTGTTTATAAAAAGTATAGACGTATAACAACATAAAAACAAAAATGATTTTTTAATTAAATTAATATCAATTAAATTCTCATTTCCATAATTTTCAGAGAAGAAGAAGATTAAAAAATATATATAAGTCGACAGCTGTACATCTAATATTATATTTCGGGTAATTTTTAATTAATTAAAAACAATTTTCCAATTAGATAAATACATAATAACGATGTATAAACATTTACATATTTAAATATTTTATGTATGATATAAAATCAACCGCAGAGTATGCAAAACTACCCATAATTTATCAAGAATTACATAAATAAACTCACGGGACTTTATTCCATTTATTCTTATTGCTCACTCAGAGTTTTTGTACTTCTAACTGGAATCACGTAAACGCTTAAATGCCACACGAGTCACTTTTAAAGAATGATGCTGTAGTGTGTTACTTCAATAAAATCAATTGATATTTTAGATAAATTTTTAAAAAATAAAAACTAGATGTTTAGGTTGAATATATGGAGATAAATTTTCTGTTTTCATTTCTCGGACACGATCCTAATTAAGCTTTCACAACTGCATAGTTGATAAATTACTTTATGTATGTACGTACCTCTATCTGTTATAATAATTTATAGTAAATTTACTACTAAAGCTTTATCATAATAAATATATTATTATTAGTATTATAATACCAATATGTTTAATAGTGTACTAGACTAAATTATGCTACATTTATTAATATAGAAATTTGATTTAAAATTCCCAAGTATTTTTAACGATATAAGAAGAATTTCGTTTAAAAATTCAGTTGATTTATAATTCGAGAAATTTTGACTCTAAGCAACTCATTTCATAGAAAACGAATACTAAAGAAAGTCCTTGTTATTCTTCTGTTTTTAATTTTAATATAAAATTCATTTTAAAATACCCAAAAGGCTTAAATTTCTACAAAATAACTAAACATATAATCAATTTTTTGTATGAATCATTTCATTCATTCATTGCATAATTTAAAAAGTTCGAAAGTTTGAAATTTAAAACAGTTTCTTCCATATATTCCCATATACAGTATTTAGATATTATGTAAAAATAGTATGTTATATACATAGAATAACCATATTGTTTATCTCCCAAACCGGGACAGATATTAAAAGTTAGTGAATAATGGGTCTAAAAACGGCTAAACTAAGCTTAAAATATATATTGACCTATAAATTGATTGTATTGAACTGGGAAACTTATAAAATGATCGTATTTTAAATTTTATTCTAGTTTTTAGAGTTAGAAACGGAAAAAACACGGACTGTCCCGAACAAACCGTGACATATGGTCACTCTGTACATGAATTATATTAACATGAAAAAAATAATAAATATATTAAACCAAAATTTTCATTTGAATTGCACTCAAAAATTACGTTACTTCATAATATTTTATACATTATGTATTGCACCATTTTTATTCCTTTGATATTTAAATATCTCTCTAAACAGGCTGTTATAAAAGCAAACCTCTACAGACATTCTTTATAAAAAAACAGTTAAATAAATATAACTAAATAACAACATAAGTAACAGAATAAACATTGAAAAAAATCAATACAGTATATAGATAAGCTCATATTGATTGTCTCTTGAAAAGCTATTTAAGTTATATTAATTTATACTTATATAGCATTTATACAGGAAAATATAGATTTTGTTATTTACTATAAACACTCGCAGTCTTAGCTTCAATATCGCCTTATAAAAAACTACTTATGCCGAAACAAACCTGTGCAAATTGATTTTCAAAATGTCGAATTGGAAAAAAAACATAACACATTCAATTTTCCTTTTCGTATTTGCAATATCACCTGTTAACTCTTGAAAGATATTTCGTACTACTGTATTTCAATACAAGAAAAATATATTAAATTTATTTTATTTTGAAAATCGAATTTATTTTTTAATCATTAATATTTCAAAACAAGATTTCAATACATTTATTTCAACACATCGTATAATTAAAACCGTTAGATACAAAATGCGATCGTAAATTTGAAAAATTGAATTAATTCCGATTGCAACTATCAGTAAAATTTTGTTAAAATAATCATTAAAAAATTCTAATTATGTAAAATGAGCAATTAAATAGCAATTATGGACTAATTGCATCGACTTTATTCTCTTGTTATTAAGTTTTATGTACTATTTGGTTTTTATTGAAGGCGATTGCTTGGGTTTCATAAACAAAACAATAGTACATTAAAATTCTATTTATCACGCTAATGGCATATTTAAATAGCAGAAAATTAAAGTTTTAAGTAATCAAAATTCTATTTAACGATTCTCCAGTCACGTATTTTCGTTCGAAAGAGATGATGAAGCTGGCAAATAATCCCGAAAGGTGTTGGTAAGTACTTAAAGATAGTACGTGATACTTTTCAATCACCTATTCTACACTTTATTGACTATTCAATCACCAGCGCTATTACATTATGGCAAATAAATGATCCAACTTTTGACAATAAATTTCAAACTTTATATTTAAATGAATTCGAATTTATAACATTTTTATTAAAACGTTAAAGCTGCTTAATATTTTACTAAAGATAAAATAATGTTGGCCGAACGTGAGGGGAACGTTAAAAGTTTTATCGATTTACATTACCGAGTTCATAAGTATGACTAATTCCTATCGTTACACATATACTATGTTTATATACCATTGTTATTATTCGAATGTAACCTTTCGTGTTTCAAAGAAAATCGATGAATTGACTTTCCGACTCGGCCAATATCTTTGTGGTTGATGTCGGACAGATAAATTAGAATACCCCTACGCGTGATGTTAATCACGTGAACGATAGGTAAGTATTTTAATGATTGGATGGTTCTTCGTCACGCAATAATGAATCAAAGTTTTACCAAAAGAAGAATAATGAGAGGAAAGATATAATTTTAGAAAATAATAACTTTCATTTTTGTATATAATTTCCAAATCGTGCATTTTGATCTTTACAAGGTTATCTGCAAAGAAATTCATTTATTAAAAGAAATGACTGGTTAAGTTGAAGTTAAAGGCTTTAAATTTCTTTCTTTAGTTTATTTAAAGTAGAAAATTTGAAATTTTATGAAAATTTTAAGAACTTTTTAATCATTAAGATCATTTTTAAAATCGTTTCACGGAAAAAAAATTCAGAAAAACTTATTTTTAGAAATAATTTTTTTTTTGGTAATAAATTTCCAAAAAATCTTTAGCATATTCCATCTTTTAATTTTAGATTTTTCCAGAAAATAAATTTGTATAACTATAAAACTATGATAAATAAAAATTTACTATACTTTGATTACTCAAAAAAGAACTTTAGGAAACTCGATTCGATTTATTTATTTAAAAAGAAAAATAAAACACAGATGTATATAACATTTATTTAAAATTAAATTTGAAATTAATTGATTAACTGTCATACGTAAATTTCTAAATGTAAATCGATTCGATCACTAAATTTCAGTTGGATAGACATAAATATGCGGTTTCTCGCTACAATTACTATTAAAATCAACATGGTCATTTTACTTTACTTAATATGCAACTTAACTTGTTAACAAGATAATTCACAGCAAATTTGTAAATGTGCAATTTTGCATTTTCTATAAATTAAAGGTAATTTTCTGGGATAAAAGAGGAGAAAATAGTTATTACAACGTGCGTAAATCATTAAATAATCATTTATTTGCTAGGCTTTCCAGCATCTATCTCTGAAAAAAGTATAAGTAATGACAGAATATTTGGAAGTTAGCACCATATTGGCAGGGTAGTTACTCTTCGAGACGGATTTTATTGTTGAAAATTTCGCAATCTTTCGCATAGTTTCTGCAAATATCTACATATTAATTTTTAAATCACCGACATACGTCCGTCTTCCGCTATCGTGCTTTTATGACATCCCATAATAAAAGCCGACCAAACAGAAGTCGTAAACACCCTTAGCTACTCGACGGTCATTGTACTAAATAACCGCCTATAAAAGCTTAACAGATATTTGTGGAGTCAGGTGTAAAATACTACTAAATGTACGCCAAAGCTAGTGAAAATCGAGCATGCAATTATGATCTTTAATGGCAAACACAAAACACGACTTGGCAGAAACAGGACTGTTCATTTAGAGGAAAGAAAAATGAAATCTGCCGCTCTTTTTTTTTAATTCCCGGATAAGGTAATGACTGTTTTTGCCAAAAATTAACGGTTTTATGTGTCAGTGAACTGTAATTTTGTCGAAAATCTAATATAATGTTCATTCTTCTATTCTTTTCATTCGGGTTAATTTAAATAAATAAGCCATTCTGATTTACGGTTTTTTACGTTTATTTTAACACGTTTTATTCATGCATTGTATAATTTTCAGTTTAAAATAATGGCCAGGAGATATGCCATTAATATTTTAGCCTACAGGATGCATTTAACAGAAGTATTCCTCTGTTCTCTAACCGAAGATATCAAATTTCGAATGCTTCATTAATACTAAAAATTGTTAAATCTTATATCAAAGTGCAATAGATCGTGTCAGAAAAATAAAACACTTATCAAATTTACACTTAATATTGTTTAAATTGTACAAAACAAATATTTATTTTTCAATTTTGTTTGAGGCCATTATCGAGTTATGAAACATTTAACGCATAAATAGTCACTAATACGTAGCAATAACATTACGTATCACGAACATGTTTTCATTAGCTACTGAATATGGAAAAAAAAAATCGATATTTCCCTAACAAACACGCATATCTCTTCAGTAAATGTTACATTGGCACATGAACATGATTCAATCTAGCATTTCCACGAAAAGCCGTTTACAGTAACATAGTACACTACTAGATTGAAATTTAAATTTTTACAAATCTATTCTGTAGTAATTTTATTAGCAAATTTTTGGATGTGTCTCTGGGGAACAACCGATACAAAATCAATTTAGCCTACTTGTGTAGTAAAATATACAGCTGAAAAATTCAAATGATTTCTTATTTTAAACAGGAAAAACTATTTAGAATTAATTACATAAACAAGTCTCTAGGCTATATTAAGAATTAAACATATATATAAATTTAATAGTTTCACATCATTATAGATATTATTTTTTTCCCTTCTTTTTTTTATTTATTTTAAAATAAGATATATATATATATATAATTCTAGGTAAACAAAGTAAAAATATCATTTTTTAAATTATAAGTTTTTAAGAAATGAAAAAGCTCTAATATAAAAAATATCATTAATTTTCTATAAAACTCTAGTTTTTTTTTAATTTTTGATTTGTTATAATTGCATTCTTTAAAAATAATACTTAAGTTAAAAGAAAATAAATTTGAATGGTATTTCTTCTTTCCAACAGAATAAAATATTTATAAATTTATTCTGGTGCAATAAGAAAATATTTTCTGGTTTCTGCATTATCCAATTCGCCCATTAATTAATCAAAAAAGCTAGACATACAAAAAAAAAAACTAATCTTGTTTTCAGATACCGTCTCTTAATCCTTCAATCCTGGCAATATAGGATTAAGTAAGTATTGAAGGATTAATTCATCAAGTCTTTAAGCCACTGATACAAAGAACAATACTTGTCGTCAAAATACATACTTAGCATAAATAAAATTTGCATAAATCATTTTATTTAGAATTATTCATAATACTAAATTCTCAATTAACGGTTAAGTAAATTAATCATTTTTAAAGGAAAAATTATTTCTCGAAGCCGTTAATCCAATATAATTCCTTCCTTTTACGTATTCACTTTTGAATATCCTCACGCGATTAATCATACGAGAATAATAATTGCAATACTCGATAAGATTATATTTTTAAAATGGTAAAAATTCTTTAATATAATCTTCGGCTATCAAATTTTTGGTAACTCGCAACCCAGCACAAAAGAAGGAAGAAAAATTTGTGATGAATACCCAGGGAGATGTTTAAGGTTGAGGTACAAAATTGAGAACACCTTTTGAAATATGCATGTAAAGAACAGTAACTATGGTTACGAAGTGGCATGAGGTCATACCGATCCCCCCCTCTTTCCCCAAAGACCCACTCTTCAAACAACTACTGGCTGCATGCCAACGTTGTTGAGAAGATATGTAAGTTTGAAAACATTTTCTTTAAAAATTGTGTTGATGTAACTAAAGCGTTGTAAAGTAGCATGGATTCGATTCGATTCAGAAAATTGTTTGCTATAGATCAACAAATATGTATTATTTCATACAAAAAGATGACGATATATTTGTAAACTTTATGAATTATCGATAAAAAGTTTTAATACCATTGTATAGAAGGATTTTTCTGCATGTAAAAGTTATATCCAACGTCTAAGAATAAGATTGTGTGGTTAAATAAAAAAGTAAGGTAAAAAATTCTGTAGATCTTGAATTTTTCACATTTCGTGTAATGTATTGTGAAAAAGGGAGATGCAAAACGTCATTATATAAACGATTTGGGATTTTTTCGACTCATTTACGGTTTTAAAAAAGGGCAAAGATTTGCTTATATATTCAAGAAAAATCGCTGATGGTCAAATTATTGAAACCCATGCCCTATAAAACTTTAAATGTGCTGCAATGTTATTTTTTGCTCTTTTGTATTCAGAAAATTCCTTTTCTTATGCATGAGAAATCTTATATGTTTCGGCATCTTAAGGGTTTCATTCGATAAATAATCAAATTATTGCTTTTTCTATATATATATATATATATATATATATATAATATATATAAAATAACTTTTTAGATTCTTTCCTCAAATATTTTCGAAGTAAATTTATGAATTTAAATTTTTAAATATAACTTTTTATCTAATTATTTTTAAATTAAACTTAAGCTCGAGTGAAAAAAAAATGAAATGATTAATCAAATTATTAAATCGGGAAATTTTATTTACATTTACAGCAAATGAGTTTTCTCATAAGTTAAATTTAATTAATGATTAATGCCATGCGTATTTAATTTATTATACAAGCAAGATTTAAAAAGTTTAAACAAAAGCATTCATTAATTTGAATTCGTTTGTAACTAATGAACTTAATTTATTGGTAATTGTTACAATTCCGGATATTCTCTATTCCATACGAAACCAAATAGAAAATGAAAGATTATTTAATATACCAGAATTTATTTTGAAAAATATCGTTCAAATCTCAAGCGACAAACATTTTGTGTTTACCGTTTATAAAATAAAAAACAATACGTTTTAATAACAAACGAAACGAATGAATCGACCGACAAAATAAATTTTAATTAATTCCTTTTAAACTAATAAACAAGTAATTAGTTATAATAATTTTTAAAAAAATTATGTATAAAATGTTATATACAAGTCAAAAGTGTTTGATTAATCAAAGTTTATTTACATAAGGCATTTATTCCACTTGAATAAATTTAAATCTCTGTACAGTACACACCAGATCAATGTTCAATTAGTTACTAAAGTTTATTAATCGATACACAAAATATATTTGTACACGCAAATTAATATTCTGTCAATGCTAGAGGATAGATTGCACGAAAATTAACTTTAATTTTCTATATGGTTATGTCAGAGGTAATGAAGCCAGAAAGCTGAAAATTAAACTCGATTACGTAGAGAAGTATACAACTATAACCAAAAGGAAATTTTATATGTTTAGTTTAATGGCTTTATAAAACTGTTCGATGCGTAAAAGAAAGCTTTTAACAGAAGAAAATCTTTTCTTTAAAGTTAAGAAAACTTTAGTTTTTAGAAAGAATATAAATTTCTAAAAATAGATAAATTCAGAAAGCACACAAATCCTTTCTAAAAATTAGTTTTTAAAAAGGATTACTTATTCAGCTTAAAATTTCTTTTAAAGTTAGAGATAATGGGATTTAATGGACGTTTTTAACTTAATGGATATAAGACTCTCGTAATTCTAGTGTAGATGATCTTTCTAGAGAAAAAAATCCTAACAATTTTCGGTAGAGAACGGAAGATTCTTTAAAACAGAATCCAGCAAACTAATATTTTAAGTGGAGAGTGGTAAAAGTGAAAATTATCTACAGGAATGCAAACGTGTTAGAAGAGTCCGCATTCGGAATATTATTAATACAAAATGCTTTCCGATCAATGACATGATCGGAAACTTTCGTATTATAAGGTCCTTACAATGTTTACAAAACAAATATCGGTTTAGAGATCATTATTGATTTACAAGGAATGTCCATCGAAGCAAAATTACTGTTTACAATAAGAATTTGTGAACATTTTGTTTTCAACAGAGCCTTATCAAACAAGGTTAGTTTGGAGTTTTTCAATAAACACTTTATAGAATCAAAAATTGTTTGCAACCCGCGAAGTGTAACAAGACCAACAACACAAGCAATCATCCAGAAAGTCAGATAGACACAAACCGAAGCGTCACATGCTAGCGTAGACGACCCTAAAAGAGATAATGTCTATCTTTGTCGTGTCTTCCTATTACCACCGACCATTCAACGTCGCGTAAAGATGGATGATCCCCCTTCCATCGCGTGGTAACATCTGTTGACAACTCCTCCGATTTCGACTAGTCGACGAGTGTAGGAAAAGACAGAAGTGACCGTCGATCGATTGTGAGACACCAATGGCTGTAGGTCTATATACAGTGTTCATTTTGACAAGGAGTGTGCTTTTTGTGTGAATGGGACGAGGTTTTGTTGAAGGATTTCTTGAAATAAACAGTGTGATAGATGGACGGTTTTTTGTCTCCATCTGTCTGTTTGCTTCAATTAGATTTCATAAAGTGACTACCGCTATTGTGTTTGTTTTAAATCATTATTGTATTAAATCTGAGAAACGAAAGTAATATAAAAGTTTATTACCAATTTTATATCTTTCTAGCAACAAAAAGAGTTAAAAGTTTTAATCTTTTATTGATATATAAGTGTAAAACTTTATAATACGAAAAGACGTGTATATATTTAGTAGGCTTTTCAACATTGTTTTGAAAGTAGTGTGTTAAAAATTCTAAAACTTAGAATAAATTTGCAATAATATATATAAATCAATTGGCGTTATGGTGCTTCCATGCAATATATTTTCAAACATTTTCAGCTAGCAACAAAACATTCAAGTAATGCAAAGATGGAAATTCAATTTCCACATTGGGGCGTAGCTGAAGTAATTTCCTCTTCTCACAAAGAAAAAAAAATTGATTAGTTTGTGCCAGTACTATCCTCTTCCTCTACTTCCTGACCCTCGCATACTTATCAATCTTCACTCAAAAATACTATACTAAAATTTAGATGTATCTTCGAAATTACAATTGACTCCATTAAATTGAGTTATTAAGTTCAGTTAAACTAAAAAGTAAACTTACTTTTTAAAGAAATATATTAAAAATGCTTTAACGGACAATTTCTTTTTTGCAACATAATTTAAAATATTTTGAACTAAGTTCTTATCTTGTATGGAAAATAAAAAGTAAAGGAAGTTTACGGCGGAAATAAATAAAATTTAGTGGAATTAAGCATACGAAAAATAAGAAAATGTATTAAAATTATAATAACTATTCTGATTATATTATTTAGAAATATTAATTTAACATGGAACCAATTTAATTCTTCCTCAATATTCTACCTTAAACGTAGGTTTAAGATTTAAATTATTATTATTATTATTTTTAAATTTTTTAATGCAAATCATAACTTTTAAAGCAAAGATCGTGTGCTCAACAAATAAAACATCCTTACTACTACTTAATTACATTTTTATGTGAAACATTAACCAATCTATCGAGAATAGCAGATAAATGTCTTCTAACGATAAAATCCTCTATTAATTAAAATTTATTTTTCCCATGCTAATTGTAATTCTTCGGTTTATTTATTTAAATTTTTTACCTATTGATAAATTGCGATGAAGATAAACTAATATTTTTTTTTAATAATTATAAAAATAAACTTTTTAAAAAAACAAATTTTAAGCATAGACATGCTTTCACGCGTTGAAGATTAATAAAAGTGTTAAAAGTCGTTCATAAAAACGTTTATAGGTTTTTATTTAGAGTGTTATAAATAAAATTCACTATTTATTTATTTTAACGATAAAATATTTAAACATATATTGATATATGTTAAAAATTTACAGGCAATCGTGTAATTTTTCATAGTCCTATAAACTACAATGAAGCGATTCTTTCTAACTCGAAAAATGACGCCATTTTCAAGCAATCCGAGCATTTTCCAGTATATTTTTTTATGTATAATTTTTTTAAATCTCTCGAAAAGGATGAAATTATAAAGTTTTTAATCATTTGGTCGTTAAATTATTAAGAATTACAATATCAGTATCCTAAATTCATCGGTAAAGGCACACAATTCTGAAAAGTGATTCGTCTCGCTATATTTATTCGTGACTGTTAAAACGAATTGTTCATTGTATTTCTTCTTTTTATTTTTCGTTTTTTTAAAGAAGAGGGGAAAAAATCTAACGGCGATGATGAAAACGAAAAGAATTCTCCAAAACGAGATTCAAGCATTATGAATATAAGACTACACACGAATCGACAAGACGACAAAAATTACGATCATATAGGTTTATGCATTTTTTTCCTCCGAATTCTTTCTGCATTTATTCAATTTGTGAAGAAGGAATGCATTTTATGTAAAGGTTTTCGTCAAAAAATCATCTCTTCTCTCCTTATTTTTTATAATAATTTTAATAAATAAATTTTAAAATTGTCGCACACAAAGCCCTTTTTTAGTGTAAAAACTTCTGTTAGTATATGAAGAAAAGATTTATTTTAATGAATGATTTTATACATAAGTCAGTAAACGTTATTTCTTTCAATTCTTTAATGAAATAATAAGGCTTTCTTAAAAGCATTTTAATAAAAATGGATTAAGAAATGTTATATAAACAGTTAAAACATAAACTAAGAGCAATGTAATTATAATATAGACTATTTAATTACAATCATCTCTTAATTTAATTAATGTAGTCTACTGTGTAACTCAACTAGTAAGTAGTTAACCATAATGATTAGATGTTTCTGTACAGAATTAACGAGGTTCAATTTACCATATCAAACACTTCTATTTTATAATTCAATTATCATTTCATATTATTCTAGTAATTAAATTTAATGTTTTCTAAACGTTATTAAGCGCTATTATTATTATTAATATTAATCACTGTAAATATAAATTTAAAAAAAAAGAAAACAGTTTAAAGAAATTTGTATGAAGAAAATTATTTTAAAGTTTCTTCGGATGTATACGGAATTGACATTTAAATATTTCGAGCTGAATTCATTTGACTGAAAAATCATTAACAGAAAATTCTAAGAAGAAAAATATTAAAAAGTACTAGAAAGTATCTTAAGATATTCATCAAAGGCTTTGGTTTGTAATTAAGAAGTCGGCTTCATTCTATTTTGCCTTCTGCTAAATAATTAGCAGATCGGTCCTCACTGAAGTTTCATCTGCTTCTCTAATTTTCCGACTGAAAGCTTTCCCAAATGAAAGTCGAACAATTGAAATTCCCTTTGGACATATTTCAACAGAAAACGCTTCGATAAATATGTTATCGGAAATATTGAAATAAACCGAAGCACGTAGTCAGCATTATGACGGATTCTGAATATATATATATTATTTTTATTTCAATATTTTTTATTTGAAGAGATCTGTTTACAATAACACAAGTGAAGGATCGAAAGTAAGAAGTAAAATACTTAGTCTCGATACAGCCTCAGAATACAAATACAAAACCGATGTAAATCTTAAGTTCTAGTTTTGCATTGGAATTTCTCATTCCTTTCAGATAGTTTCGAGAATAGAAAGCGCTACAAAGTTAGAATAGATTAAATCTGTACCACAGAATTATGTGAATATATTAATTAAATACAGTTTAAAATGTATTTTAAAACATTCTTAGTCTTTGTAATTTGTAAATTATTAGTTCCTTGTATTTACGCTTTACATTAGATTTACACTTTGTTTAAATTTCCGATCACAATTTATATTTTAAATTGAATCGAAGCACTCAATTTTTACCTGAATTTAATCATTTCTTTCATAAATACTGATCTTGTAGCTTTTCCTTTTTAAAGAGAACGAATTTTAAAATTCTGTCATCATCACTTGTTACCAAACAAAAGTAAGTTTTAGTGTTATCAAAATTTCAAAGGTTTCTAACATATTATAATATAAATATTGATTGAAACTAAATACATTTTATAAGTAATATAAATTTTACCTGAAAATCATCAACCAAATCATATATTTAAGTTTTTATAATGGAAAGTCTAATCATGAAAAATTAAGCACGAGTCCGAGAGATTAATTTCAATCGTAAAAATAAGAAACATCAAATTTATGTAAATTGAAAATGAAGTAGTCTTGCAAAGAGTTATATTTTATAAATTTTGAATAATATAATAATTATTTAAGATTTTTCTTTAAATACTAAACAGCTATAGGCTATAAATATAACGTTTTAGAACTTAACTCCTTGGGACTCCGGCGAATTAAATACTTTTTAATTTTAATGTAGTTAAACATAAAAACGAAAAAAAAATTATAGAAATGTGTTAATTTTGAAGAAAAAGCTTCAAAGTATAATTTCCTTTGTCTCGCCTTAGCGCGAAACTTGACACCGATGTGTCATTGTTTACACAGCTGGATGACCTTGAGAACAGCTGGTGTCGTCTTTCGCGGGACATTCTCATGAAACTCTCGGGAGGAGAAGGGTAAAAAGTAGGGTGAATACTAGATGGCGGTATATTTCTAAATATTTTTTTAAAATTACGATTTTAATTGAAATTTCCGACCCCCCCGACTTAATTAAACGTATATATAATAAAATCTATTAATTAAAAAAATTAAAAAACTATTGGATGCTGTTTTTGACATCAGAAAATAGCTTTAAATAACTTTACCGAAGTAAAATCGACGCACTAGAACTTTAGAAAGATGAATAAAGTTTTATAAAAAAATCCCATAAAAAAACCATTAAGCGTTAATTGCGTGTCATTAAAGGTTAATTAAACTCGCAATAAAATTTTTTCGCGCGGGTAAAAATTTTTCAAAAAATTTGGAGACTTAGAAAACATCCGAAAAATCAAAAAAAAAAAAAATTTTTTTAGGGGTCCTAAAGGACCCCATTTTTTGTAACGCTATACAACTTGCCCGAGATATCTCGGGCTAAGGGCTGAACGCGTTAAAAGAAAACGTAATAAAAATGCTAATTATCATTCTTAAATATTCTCTATTAACTTTAACAACGTATAAATTCTTGTATTGATTGTGTTTTGAATTCATTATAAATGAATTTAGTAGCGTTTTATTCTCGTATTTATTTAGTTTACGTTGCCAAACATACTTGACAAGATGCTTTTTGGATCTAAAACCATATGCGGCTTAGATACAGATCATGATCGAACGTGGATCCTTCCACATCGACCGCCCTGTCTCATCAACCTGTCAATGCGATTCCTGATAGATATCCCAATAAATTTACAACTACTCTGAATTTGATTTGAAGAGAAAAGTCACTACTACTAGAAGTGATAGGAAATATTTTTCTTTTTAATATATATATTATATGTGCTTTTCTTCTGTTATATTCAGTAAGAACGCCATTTAATCGTATTTTTTTATAATAATTTTAAAATACGGAATAGATTTACACACGCCGAAATTTATTATAACAAAAATATGAAAACGGAATAAATTATTTCACCTTATGAATTTTATTTAGATATAATTTTGTAAGCAAAAGTCACTCTGATGGTCATAGAGGCCAGTCAACTTTCAATCAGGAGGTTTCGATTCAATTCTTGCAAGGAAAATATTTCATTCCTTCTATCGAGTTCTTGTTTAGTAATCTCGAGTTATAAAGAATGACGAATAAGAATTATATTTCTCTTCCTTTGTAAAGAATAAAAAGTAATCTAAAATACAAAAATTTAATTTCTAAACTCTCAATATTAAATTTTAAGAATTTGATGCTAATTGAAAATAGCAAAATTATAAATAAAGATTAATTTAATCTATATTTTATATATTTTTTTCAATATTTAAGAAATTATTTTCAAAACTTATTAGAAAGATCTATATAAATATGCCTTTATTTTTTTTTAATTTGTATTGTACGTATAGCCTATACATACACAATTTCTAGAAACTCGATAAAGCATAAAATAATAATAATAAACACACTGATAAATTTCTTTTCTACGCATAAACGGGTATATGTTCCATAAGGTCTAATAGAAAATAAGACTGGGCGCTAATAAAAAATTTTAACCTTACACTTCCAAATTAAATTATAACTTTTACTTCAAATATTTACTTAAAATTAAATTGATATTTTGGTTTATAAAATCAGGACAAGTGTCATTTACTTTTTATAGCTGACTTTATTGTAGGAGCCGTGGAATTTGGAATTTTGTTGTAAATCTATTTGGCCGGCGTGAAAAAACATTGAAAAATCTTACCCTAAAGCATAAAATGCTAACATTTTTAAATTGCAAAGGTGTACGTTAATTGTATCTATCTGTTAACATTAATACTTAAAAAATACTACTTCAATTATGGTTTTAAATATTCACTATTAGCATACATTTTGTTTAACGCCCTTTGTTAAACCCCAAAGTATACCCTATCATAAATCATTTCAAACTAAAATTTCGTGTATATTGTAACATTAATATATTAATAGAGAGTATTATTCAATTCACATGCAATATTAATGGAGGTAAATATATTTATATGTTCAAAGTAAAACCTGGAACCTGGTTTAATTGAAATTCTTTCTTCAAATTTTGATTTTTTATATGATGTATTGAGTGGTAGATTTGTAATTCAACATTCAAGATTTAATTGTGTTTAATTTCTCAAACCACTTTTCTTAATAGTTTTAAATGAAATGTAATTATTTAAATAATATTCAATTTAAAAAATCCAACCTCTATTCATTCTAAGTTTAATTCAAAGCACGATATAACAGGAGCGAATATAAAAGTATTTAATCAGTTATAATTTAATTATAATAATTTTTATTCTCTTCCCGAATAAAAATTCTGGTACAATAATTATCATGGTAATTATTCTATTGATCAGTTGTAATACAATTTAACTCATGAAATAACATCGTAGAAAGACATGAAATTTAATGTAATAAGTCCAACAAATAGATACACTACTAGATTAAATTTTCATAATTGTTAAATTTCAAATGAATATAAATTAGTGAATAAGATATACAATAGTCGCAATCACAAGTTTTCCAAAAGAATAAAAGATGAGTAATTAAACCATGAATGATGATTTAATAGAACAATAAAATAATTATATGCTCTATGTACAATAGTCTTGTTGTAAGACTTCTAACTTCACAACTTAAGTTGTCAAAGAGAAGAAGGTTATAGTGATGAAATAAATCTTGGTGTTATCAAAGACATTACATGAAAATCAATCTAGAAAAACAGACTTCCTAATTTCAGGATATCTGTGCCAAGAATACCTCAACACTTTTAATGAGGTTAAGATTACTTCTTCGTTTCCCTTACATACATTAACAACATAGAAAGTGCTCTGACTACCAGTCCATAATGACGCATGCCTTTGGTGAACGAAGTGGAACCGTCATCTATTCCTTCGGTCTTTGCAATTGTGAAGAGAAAGAATCGATAAACGTATTTATATCGATTTTTGTCGACTCAATGACATCACCAAGAAGAAGAACATACCACTCACCTCAAACTAACGAAATTCTGGATTATTTATCATCAAAGGTAAAGTTATTCCTCTATTGTTTCTTTAAGACCTCAAATGTTCTCTCTGTGGTTTTATGCAATTTCCAAATCACGTAAAGATTGGCATGAGATCGAGAATAATGAAATATCTATCATTACCATGTTTTAGTTGAGTTTCTCAGTGATTCTTAGAAGGAAAATTAGAATAATGAAATCAACGAGAATCGATCCAGGTTATTCCTGGTGGTATGCGGGAATAAATCGGTCAGCCGTATGATTTTAAAAGCTCACTGTTATTACCCGCTTTAAGTGCTTTTAATTTCATGAGAGTCAAATGTCTAACCAAATGGAATATCGCTACGGGTTTAGCCAAACGTAGTAGATATGAGTAGATAAAGCCACCAGGTCCCTTAAGTCGATTGCTAAGATGGGAATGTGGAAACCTCAGGGAATTCTTTATTCAAAACAGTTCAATACAGCGTAAGATTTATGCCAAATCTACGTCCATTAAAAATATTCGATAACTTTATTCAAAATAGGTTTAATGCGCCTTTACTAAATTAAAAGAGTGGCACTAACCATGAATAATATACAATAACGCGAAAAGTGATGACTATAATGAATATTGAACTAAATGACATAAAATTAATTTTATACGAAGATATATTTACATATGTAATATTCCAATTTAAAAAGTATTGAAGAAAAGTGAAGGCATATATAATTGTATTCAGATGGCATCATGAATTTTTCACTGTTTTTGAATATATTATTCTTTCTTCTTCCGGATTACATTCTTCACATAGTTTGAACATCGAAAATTAAAAAAATATATATACATATCTTCAACAATCCATAGTCAATCTAAGCAGGAAACAGCTTGCACAAATTTAGTTTTGAAAGCTTCTTTGCAGTTATGAATTATAGCATTTAGGATACACAAAAAAAAAGTATTGTTAAACTTTTTGTTTCTTATAAATAATACATATTTCTCTCAAATATACTTCTGTATATCCGAAATGCATAACTATTTTCAACTATCTTTTAGTACTTGCGAGCTGTTTTCCGATTCTCAACACTGGATACAAACACAGCATATGGATTGATCAAGATATGCAAACTGTAAAATGACAATACTTAAGGTTATATGTATAACTTAATTATCGTTTATTTACTTTAAGCTTATTTTATAGAAGTGAATAACTATGTTTGTGTCTTCTTCCATTCATTAAAAGATTAAGACAATGCAGAAGTTTCGATGAAAATAAAAGTTTGGAAAGAATTTTAAATTTATCAAGTCGCTTTCTCGAAGTAAAATCTTACATAGAAAATAGTATTCAGTTACTTATTTCAAATTTTATAGCTGAGAAAGTATAAAACAAAAACATAGACTATAAATTCATATTGTTGAGAACAATCTAAAAGGATAAATTCAAGTATATTTTCTTAGAGTATCGTTGTTAAAAATTTCATATAAAGGTTTTTCGAATTATTTCAGTTAGAAATTTAAATAAATTTTCAAAATTTATTAAACCTGTAACTGAAAAAAGTATAAAGCAAACAGGATAAAACGGGTTTCAGTGCTTACTTATTCTTGACTATTTCCATCTTGGGTAACAGAATTCCAGAACGAAATAAATTACTCTTATCAGAAAACAGCTACGGGCGATAGCCAAGAACGTCAAATATTTCCATTATTTGTATGAATAAGAAAGAATTCATCCAGAAAACCCAGGATGACTGATAGACTTTATGGAGTTTGATGTATATATTGCAAGAGGATCAGCAGTTCAAACGAATATATTATCACCGGAAGCTGAATTTGTTACCTTGGAAAATCTTTTTCCGGATCAAATTCGATCAGCTCTTCTTTCATATAAGAAATGCTGGAGGATTTTAATCGCCATCCTATCCATTACGAAAAAGTGAACGTCAGTCTCGAGCATCAGAATCATTTTCGTGGTGGCCACTCATACGAAATAAATGGGTATTTACATAAATAACAGTATATAGAAATTAAATAGAAATGAATGAAAACCAAATATTTTTAACATTGCTAAAAATATGCAGAAAAGCAATTACGATGATACAGAAAATCTTAGCAGAAACAAAGGAGTATTTCCGAATTAAAGTATATCTGATAATAAACGATAAGTATTATACGGATTACCAAACTGTTTTTGTCTAGTACGATGTAATGAATAAAAGAATCTTTGTGAATTATCCAGCAAATTCTATTTTCACATCGAGAAGAGTCGCCATTCTATCTAGTCGACGATGTCGTTTATCAATTTTACGACCCGATAAGTTAATTTCCAAGATTGTTGTAATTTACGATAAATCTTTCATTTTAGATATAGTCATAAATACCCTACTTAACTTATTGAAAAACTGGTAATTCTTCTTATTTGATCATTCCACAACAATTACGAAGGTTAGTTATTGTAGATTCAATGTTTAAATAGCGTTATAAAACTAAATTTCCCACTTAATTTTTCCAACATTGATATTTATGATATTGAAAAATTTGTCCAGTAAAAGCTTTGTTATCGACATGATATATTTTCCTCAGTAAATTAAAAAATATTAACAATGAAGAAAGAAAATCATCCTTTGCTTTCCTTTTATAATCATTAATTTTCTGACATTGCATTTTGATTAGTAACACGCTATATATCATAATTATCACCTTAACTTTCCAATATTTCGAGACGTTATTGCTGATAACATAAAACAAATAGGTCTATCATTCATGAAGTGAAATAGCAAGTTACCTTTTTATTGTCAAAATTGACCTTTTTTTTACACTCTCCATTAATTTGCTCGTACATTTTGGTGATAGTAAATTTATTAAAGTGAAAAAAACCTTCTTTAGCATATGAATAAAATAATGTTTGAAAAGTGTTGGTTATAAAAACTAGTCATCCGTTAATCTGATATCTTTGGAGTCAGATCGAGTTCAAGATATAACGATATCTTGGGACAATGGCGAAGGGATAACAAACCGATAACGATCATTTGGTGGCACAAAACATACAGAACAGATTTTTGCTTATGCGACAATATTCTTTTAATCTTATTTCTTCGATAAACAATGCTTTTTCCTATAAGGTGTAATAATAAATAATACTGTGAAGCGTAAAGAAGTATATAATTAATTATGTTCATCTAGAGCGATTTTTCCGAAGAATTTATTGGTTGGAAAATTTTAAATGATTTTTCATCCATATTACTGAATTTGACGAGAACTAGTTTTGGATGTTTACGAACCTAAATGCCGGGAAGTCCAGTTAGACTGTAAGATATAGACTAACAACGGTGCGTGTCTGTGGAAAATTAAATGACAGGTATATTTCATAGTAATGGGATTTTCCAGAGCAGTGGTTACTCGATGTCACAATGGGATGAAATTCGATTTATGGATACCGACACATACCTAAGACCTTCTAATGACCGAATAGAACAGAATTTATCGAAATTTCTTGTCTTATTTTATATTAAATGATGCAAAATACATTTCAATAAAATAAAATTATATTAAATTATGACACGAATTGTTGGAGCAAAAATGGCATCGATAGATCTTTCTAATCTGGTGAATTTCATCTCTATGTCTTTCGTTTTAGTTACCGTTTCAATTTTGGTAAGTGCACAGGTTGATGAAAAATGAGTTTACCCAAAGATTTCTATGAAATAACACCTGTTAGGAAACTAAAATTAATGATCCAAAAATATAAACGAAAATATAACTTCTGTTGTTAATAATTCTTCAAAATGAGAAAAAAAATATATATATAAAACTTCAATTACAAACTCCATATAAATAAAGATAAATTTTAATAAAAATTTATGAACGAACTAAGTCTATTTTCCAAACAATTTCTGACTAAAATATATCTTCGAATCAACAGGTAAATAAAAATAAAATTATTTATATGAATTATCCGTATTCGTCAATTTGTAATGAAGGAACATGGCGAAGAAGTGAGTAATGAGTGGTAATGTGTCTACTGAATAATAGATTAACGTATATACTTAAATTTTAGCCAACGTTTTAAAAATGAGTTTTCATTTGAAGAAAGGCAATTTCCACTGCATAAGAATCATGAGATCTTTTACGAGAAGATATTTTCCATTCGTTCTTTATAAATGCTCGAAACCATAGCTGATAGAAAGTCAAAGTTTGAGAATCTCTCTCGGGCAAAGTCCACCGACGTATGCTGCATCCGAGGGTGAGAACTATCGGCTTAAATGTAGCGAGAAGTCATCGGTGTATCATAAATCACCAAAGAGGAAGATGTGGCCCATCTACATGCTAAAGCGATCGACTTGCAAGAATCTTCGCGCGCGTATGCATTTTCTTAGCTAGAAGTTGGACCATCCATTCGCAGGATTTACTACTGATGGCAAGATTTTATGACGACCATTAAAATATTTCTAACTCTGGAAATCGTCATCATTAGGGAGAATGGTAGACTGTTAAATGAGGTAACTGGGTTGTAAAGCCGTTTCTTGAAACACTCGCTTTTTTTTAAATCTATTTCTATACTCGTTAATAAACTTTTTTCGTATATAAATTAAGGAATTTGATTCCCTTTATCTGTATCCTTCCCCCTTTTTTTTAATAAATTAAAATCCGATACAACTCTATATACTATCGCTTATTTACTGTACGTGTAACATTGGCATCTGCTACATACAATTTAATAAAAATCAGCTTGCTACGAAAGGGATAAAATTTAATTAGTAAAACTAAATAGATACTGTATCAGTGAAAAGCCTTCGAAAAATATTTGCTTAAATTATTTATTTTTTTAAATAATTTTTTTTTTTAAGTTCTAAGTTTAAATTAATATAAAAATCTTCAAGCTGCGCTAATGATAAACTTTTCTCGTGATCCTTGAGAAGAAATTTTTTTAAAAAAAATTAAAACGAACGAAAAAAAAGAGTAATTGGTTTAAGAGATAAGCTCTATTTCTAAACAAATTTCTATTAAATTTAATTTAAAATTTATATAACAATCCACAAGGAATTTTATATCATAATAATTTATTTTCTTATATAAGTTTATGCAGAGTTTTATTTAATAGAAATAAAGTAATTCCATATTATAAAAAAAATCCATTAAAAATATTATAAAATTAATTATACTTTTTAACGATAGATGGCATTCTTTATTTAAAAACAACTTTTTAACGATCGAAACTATATTTAGAGATGATCGATCAATATTTAAATAGATTATCCGCCCGTCCTTAAAAAAAATACAAGAAAAAAATTGTCCCATTTGACCAGTTTTCTCTCACCGCTTTTAAAATTTGCGCGATTTGCAATTTTTTGATTTTTCTCTTTTCAATCAATTTTAACTTTCTTTCCGTCACATTATGAAATATGAATCCCTCTTCCAACAATATTAACCTACTCTAGATAAATTTGTTTGAATTTAAACAGATTTCTGTTGAATTTGCTTATTTTCCTTTAAATATTTAATAATTTTGTTCATCTTAAATTTTATTTAATTTCCAAAAAATATATATATTCCTCTTATATTTTCCTCATACAGAAAAAATTTCGTCTTATTCACTTCCAGTTAAAAATTATCACGAAGCAACAACATTATACGGTATATATTTGATTAGGGAATTTTTGCTAGTTTTCCTCTTTAAAAATTACATTTAAATATAATTTTTATGTACGAAAAATTATAATGTACTGTTAATTAATGAGCCAAGTTATTACATTAAATATTAAATTAGCATTTAGTATTATTAAATTGACATTTCCGTTAAAAATAAAGTAGAAAAATCATTTTTCATAAAGTCTTACGTATATTATAATAAATTCATTAAAATACGAAGAAAAAAACGTTGAATGTTCTATGAGATTTATGTGCTTTTTGTTGATCATTTTAATTCAAAAGTTCCTCCATTTAAAGATTTAATATTTTATTAAAAATAATAATAATACTGATAATAATAATAATATCAAGTTTTCATTTATGATAATTTAAAGAAAGGAAAAATTTTTCTAAAGTATTTTCAATGCGACAAGCTCTAAAAAAATATACTTAAATTCTTTTATATATAAAAACCATCTATTTTAAAATAAGTAAACGAAATTTATGTTATATTATTTATTTAAAAATTGTATTTATTTTTTCTATTTTTTAAAGTTGAAGCATATATATAGTCATATTTTTTAAAGTTAAAATATGTATTTTTCTTGTGTTTCTACAGCTACACGGTCTTATTTTCTTCTATTTTTTAAAGTAAAACTGTATAAATAGCCTTTAAAAAATATACTAACTTTAATACTATATTTTTGGGATGAAAGAATATTCAAATATATCTTAAAATTCCATTATATTAAATCATAAATATTGTAAGAATGTAAAATTCCATTTGAAATTCCATACAAATACTTAACTCGACTCCATATATATTCATATGTTTATAGCTTATAGTTATTAAATTTACAGATTAAATTACATTTTTTATATAAATGTTTTTAGTATTTAATACATAAATAAATTTCTGTACATATATATATATATAATATATAAGATAAAACTAAATGAATAGAATAGAAATATAAGGCTACTTAATGCTTAGAAGGGGGAATTATCCCTTCTATTCATCGTTCCAAAGGAGCACAAGTGGGTCTGGGTTTATACGTTCTTTTCACAATAGGATATTATAAAAATTCAAAATAGTTTTTCTAAAGATATACCCTGTTTTTGTATAAATCTATTTACTGTAAAATATATCAAGTTATTTTTTCGAGTGTATCTTTTACTAAAAAAAAAACACATTTTTCTACTACAGCATATATTTATACAACTACTAAAGACTGTTGATAATAAAACATAGTTTAAAATATTTGAAGAGAAATAAATAAATGGAAAAAATATACAAATATTATAAATACTTTTATGCGTTGGCTACGTTCGATTTAGGAAGTGGCAAATATTTGTGATACGATGACAGATTGCCTGTTGGTGAAAAGCAACAGATCCTTTATCATAAACTTCATGTTTTGGGTTTTTCCTCTGATAATATATATATATTTAGAACGCGTTATATATATATATATATATATATATATATATTTTTTTTTTAAGTCACAAATATTTTTTTACACGTTTGCAATGGTTTTTCATTATAGAAATTTATTAAGTCTTACGAATTACTCACACTACAGGCGACAGGAATTTTTAAATTATTATTTAATTAATTTTTAAAATTAAAAATGTTACTTTTACGGTTTTAAAAATAGCGTTAACGCGCAATTAATTTTAGTTTATATTTATTAGATTATGTCTGAACCGGAAATTCGGTATTTGCATTACCACTTACTCCTGTAACAGTTCAGCTTCTCCTTTCCGCGATAAGGGAAACTTCCCCTCAAGTGACACAGACCGGAAAGGACACAAAAGCGACACCTGCTGAGTATATCTCCATGTTTCCGGTTCCGTACATGTAACTCAGGGATGCTGTACAGCTGCAAATGATTTTCACCCTCTTATGAGATAATCATGGTTTAAATTCTTTCCTTTAAAATATATATATTTTTAAATTGGCTTAAAAGTTTTTTTTTTTTTTTTTTTACACGCGGTGTGTTTATGCGGAAAATAAATTTTCTTTTAGTAAACAAGCGTTTAATAAAAAGTATAATTACTGTCAAACTCAATTTTGTCATGTCAGGCGGAATATATTTTCTAAACCAGAAGCATCAATTTGTGATAAAGAATTTTCACTCTTTAACGTTGGCAAAAATTTGGTGTTAAACAAGAGCGGTTAAACATCGATGCTATTCCGAAAACAGGGGAAAAAATTGATAAACCTGTACATAAAAATATGATTAATCGCCTGTCGTTCTATAAAAATTTCAAACCCATTAATTTCTGTAATAATTTGTTACTAAGATAAATATTGAATCTGATCCACATGCAAATTTTTCACCCGCTACAGGATATTTATCATTGTGAAAAGTCTTATCAAAATTAAATTTTTTTTATTCTTTTTTGTTAATTTTAATAGAATATAAACTTTGCTCGAATAATTCGTATTTTAGAAGAAAAATATCCACTGATTCATCCAATATTTAGACTAGACAATTTGACTTCTTGAGATGAAAGTGAAATTGTTTACTCAATTATTAATTAAAGAGTAAACTAATTTAGCAACAAAACATGGAATCGAAATTGCTTATTGGCTAATAATTAATGAAAGCTTTAAGAATTAACTTTGTTAATACAGTTTCCAAATGGTAGACATCTTGGAAAATTTGCTAGCGAGTGAACAGATTAAAGCCGGTGGTTGATCGTGACTCGGATATAAAAATGGCATCTGTAGAGAGCAAGTCAGTCGCTACATTTAGCGTGATTGTTGCAAACTCCACAACATTGACAGCTGACAAATACTATCGATAATCTCCTGTTCGACGTGTAGTAACCGCGACAGATGGACTGGGCTTACTGCTTTGGTCTCACCCCGATTGGCAAGAAATAGCCCGAGGAGAACGGCACATCGACCACGTGACCTGCATACGCGTGCAGGGCCAAGATAAGTCGGTTGGATCTTGGATGAAAAGAAACAGCGAAGATGGAAGAAACTTAATCCGAATCGATGTCTACTCCCGTCATGGCCAAATATAAGATATTTGACATAACAGAAGTGTAGATGTGCTATATGGATTGCCACTAAGAAGGTTGTTTTTTGGGATATAACGGGTCTGCAGTCGGTTTTTCCACAGAATGACACGTTCGAATATATTGATAAAATGGAAACCCAGCTTATGAGTTGTGTGTGGTATGGCTAAAAAAGCAATTACAATATCGAAATATTATCCATAACTTTAAAAATGTCTACTAGGTAGTCGTAATTAAAATACAATTATTTATAAAGTCGATTTTAATTAAGAAAATTAACATTTTTATACTTGCGAGTTAGTGTAAAAACGGAATAGATGAATTGGTGACGAATTAAACATTAAATAACAATAATCTTACGTCTTTTTATACTAATTAAGTAAAATCATAATAAATTAAGCAAAAAAAAAATCTTATAAAATTTATAGCTGTACAAATCTATAAAAATAATAAACAATAGATTAACAGCAAAAAATTACTTCCGACAAGTACAAAACTAGGTCGGTAATTTCCATTGTTAATCTGTTGTGGAACTTTTTGTTCGGAACTGGAAAAACCAACTTGTTTAATCAAAATTACCAACATAACAATTACACAAAGTCCTATTTTCTTATCAACTAGATCCGATAAAACTGATTCTTCTTTGTGCACACTCGAATTAGTCGGAAAAGTACAATTAACACAATTACATCGCGACTCTAAACGAAAGAAACAACATGATAATCAGCTTTCGATTCTCCGTACTTAGACTAATGCGATACATTCAAAAGTGTTAGTTGAATTGAATTTAAACTTATAATTAGCACTAGTAAGAACTACAAATATCCATTAGTTTTTTTTTATTAACCGAGGATAAAATTTGTTTTATGAGGCTCTTTAAATTTGTTTTATATGTTTACGCGCTTCAATATATAGAATCGCGGATTTAGGACGAAACAAACGGAAAATACGATTGATAAACAAGCTATTTAGTTGTTTTTGTACATCATTATAAAATAATAACCTAATATATTATTACAAACAACAAGATTTTTAGGACGTGATTCAGCTTCTAAAACCACAAAGAGCTACGTGGCACAAGAAAGACATGAATTTACGATTACGTTCACTGTATATCTACATATTATTTATGCACCATATATTTATATACAGAGTATCGTATTAATATTTATATCTCTATAAAATATATATTTCCCCCCTTATTTTTTCCCTTAGAAGTGGAAGAATCATCTTCTATCGCAATCCTTTTAAAGGATACTTTTATATATGTGCCATAAAGAAAATTTTCAAGTTGAATTGTTCAATATGGTGCAGAATGACTATAAACAGAAAAAAAGAAAAATCACAAAACCTATTTAGAAAGATAAAATGGAATTGAAGTAGCCAATAGCGAGAGAAAATATGGAGAAATTCTAAGTCTAGTTTTAGAAAGGAATACGTTTAAATGACGTATCCAGATTCTCATCTTTAGATTTTGTATCAGGAAATTTGTTCGCAGTTTGAATGGATAAAATTTAAAAGGTTTTATTGGTATCTAAATACAACGTTCGAAGTATGAAATGTAGATGGTCGGATGCTTTCGTATTGAATGCATCTTATCGAACGAAGAAAGTTTTACATTCGCAGTTTAAAAAGCAATAATATCAAAAATCATTGTCCTCGTTATTATCTACTTTTGTTATAACAGAGTTCAGAGTATCAGATAATTTTACCAACAAAAATTGATAATATTCTGAGTAAAATGCATACAATTTTGTCACATTAAATAAAACGTTTCGAGCTGGTTCAAAAAATAAATACCCTCGATACTCTTCTTCCATTTATTATAAATAGAATGGAAGAAAATAATAACGTACCAACTGAAAATTACAGTGCAGTTGCAAGATCGAGTAACAACGTTTTCTCTAGCCGTGTAATCATTATAGTTTCATACTATTATTCACTCTACTAATTGAATAAAGTATTTACAGATAGAAAAATTTTGCTCCATTAACCGATGACATAATCATGATTAAAGTGAAAATTCCATCTTACTTATCTAAAATCGATGGAAACTTAATTGATAAAATTGTCGCAGCAAATTTTGTTTGTGTCCCCTTCGTAAACACTTCGTTAAATATCAGATGATATTTTTATACATTGACCGTCTCGTATGTAAATAGCCACGAAAATTAAAATTGATATTTTATGTATCGATCGCTTTCTAAATTATTATACACTCGGTATGTGCATAAGCTGTAAAATGTACTAAATATAGAAAGAGAAAAGCTTACTATTGTGGGTCGCTAGCAGGAAGTACAACTGCGGTTCTATATCAGAGATACCACATCTGTCATGCCTGAAAGTCCCCCAACAGATGTTCCTATAGTGCACAGGATCCAACTGTTTTCTCCCGTCGCGATACTATCTAGACACTGAATGATTACAGAGAATTTCTACCCATAAAATTACCTTCCATATAAAGTACTGTACATGCTCGATACATTATTATACTGTATATCGATGAAACAACTAATAAAGTAAGTATTGATACTTATTATGTAATAAGAAAATTTCAAAAATCATAAGGAAGTTAAAGCTGAGAAGAAAAAATAGTAAAAGTTAGAGAGGAAAAATTTTAATTTTTATATTATTTATATATGTAAAATATTTCACAATGATTTAATAGAAAATAATTCTTTAGAACCGCTGATCCAGCATTCTAATTTTAAGCATTAACGATATATTGTTACATGTTTTAAATATGTTTATGTTGACGGAATAAAGTAAATTTAACAAGAATAATGTATGTTTTTGTAAACATATTAATTCATGTCAAAATCTATAATATTAAACGAATCTATAAAAACAATAGTTAAAATTAAATGTAATATTGGAAATTTTTTATTAACGCTCCAACGTTGATTACACATGAAATGCGAGCTATTGTTTACTATGTTTTTTAAAAAAAATTAAAACTTTCTCAATATTTACACGGTAAGAATAATGAAATTTTATATTTATGTCACGCCAATATATTTATTTGAATATTTTGTTTTTTGTGCCTTAAATTTAAAACTGCGAAAACCCATTAAACATCAGTTTAACGCCGTTTTACGAACTTCCTTAAATAAGGTCTTTTTTTATGAGAACTTACCTTAAATTATATCCTATCAAATTTCTTAACAAAAGCAGACTATATGTCTCTCTATTTTATGTAAAAACTTCTCCAAGATCCTCTTTTTTATACAGTGATTTTTTGTATACCTCGCTTCTAGTTTTAGTTTAATACGCGCTTACATCAAGGAAGTTTTCAAATTAAAAAATATATATATTTTTTAATAAAAACTGTAAAGTTTAAAAATTAACAAAGTATATATTAACGTTTTTATTTAAAAAAATAATAAAGTAAACGAGCATTTTTTTCAATGTAATGTAAATGTTTGCTTAACAAAAATACTTTATATCGATTCTCGTGATTGCTACACGACTACATTTTTAACTAGCATAAATAGTAAGATATATGATGTTATATAAATAATTAGAAAGAAATGATCATATTGACAGAGAAAAATTGAACAAAAACTTACTTAATAATACATTTTTTAAAAATATTACAGCATTAAATCGTGTCTTCGTGACTAATGTAACTATATTAATAGCTTCGAGTGAATAGTTTAATTTACACTTCAGAGTAGTAATCATCATAAAATGCTTCGCAGTAAAGCTTTGTTCTGAAACCTAATATTAAACTAATAGAAGACACTTAGTTAATCTGTTTTTGAGTAGTCTAAACGTTTAAAAATGGAATATCTACGATCAATTTTTTGCCCTTACAGAGTAGGTTATTAGCAAAATTACATCAAATAGGTTAATAGAAGATTCGGATCATAAAACGTTGACTTAAAAAAATTATTTTTAATGTGTCATCCTTCAGTTTACTACCAACAAATTAACAATTTGTTGATTTATTCCTAGGCAGGATTCAAACGTTAGTTTAATTTAATGGAATCCGAATAAATTACATAATATAAATTTTAATATTTAGTAATCTAAACAAGCCCAAATTACTTATCGATATAATTAAACTAGGATATAATTATGTCTGATGTGTTAATTGATACCGGACAGTAATCACTTTTGTATGCTTTGCAATAAGGTGTTAAACAGAGTCGAAATTCGAATCTTATGCCGTCATAATTATGTTAAATAGTTTACATGTAGATAACTAACTGAACGATTTACTTAAAGTTTTAATTGTATACAACTTTCTATTAGTTCTGCATTCTGCATTTACGGGTACGTTGCACCTAATTCGAATTCTGTCCTGTTACGTAAACCCAACATCCGAATAACCTGGTTGTAGAATAAACCTATTATAGATTGGGAACGATAAACAAGCTCTTTTTAAAAAATAAAAACGTGATTTTATTTATTCTACGAACTATTGCAGTTAAGACAGAAAGATAAATTATTTGCATTTGTGATCGAAAATGAGATATATGCTAACATACGAGACGTTTTTGACGTTTTCCCGGTGCGAGTGATGTTTTATCAATTCACATTCCGTAATTCATACTTATTTTTAAATATAAACTACTCCTGCAACTTCGTCGTTTTCCTGTTTGTCTAGCAGGAAAATAGCTGCATAAAAATAAATTCTAACATTAAGTTCACTGGTTTAAATCTTTATTAAATTAAATCGATATTGTAGAGTATATATATTTAGACTTATTGAATTTTCGTAAAGAAATCATTACTTTTTTTCTATTATAATTATTATTATAAAATAAATAAATAATCGTTTGTAACTTTATCTAGAAAATTTAATATACTATTTTGTTTATAATTCACTTTCAAAATGTCATATGATATCCATATCTTTCTGCAAACGAAATTTATACATGTACAGGACGATCTTTCCCATAAATCAAATACTGGATTTCTACGTTACCAAGAAAAGAATTTAATCTAAGTTTTATTTGATAAATCAAATTCGACTTGATACCAAAATAAAAAATTTAATTTTAAAATCTAATCAAAATCTTTATATTCATTTCTCTGATAACGTTGCTATAAATAATAAAATTTTATGTTAAATGGCACAGATTAAGTTTTCATATGTTAATAAATGTTCTAGGTAACGATTTTTTTTCTGAAAATAGTTAAAATCACGGTATATCATATTAATCTTGAAACGTTATTTTGATAATTTATTCGTTCTTCAGTCAAAATAATCACATTTGAAACAGGTATACTTGAACATATATAACACCGAGATGAAAATTGATTGCGTACAGGGAATTGAAGTTTTAAGATATCATTTCTTTAAAATAAATCGATATTAATGTTTTCGAGTAAAATTTTATCAGAAATTTTACTAAATACAGAACGCTTTCAAACTAAGAAATCTCTGTAGAATACACCCGTATTGGGATCGTAAATATTATTATATCTGATGTTGCTTCTTTAACAGCTAGATATTATAAAGATAAAATAAAATTAATCAACCGAAAACAAGTAGAGAAGAAAATCAAATTTTATCTTATTTTTATTAAATTGATATTTAATAAACACAATTTATTAACAAATTCAAACTATTTTATTACTATTAAACTGTGTTAGAAATATAAATTAAACGTAACAATTTTTTTATATTCCGATTTTTAATAATTTAATCTAAGATTTTCAAAATGAAAATGTCTTAATTCAGTTTCTGAAACTGCTGAAGTTAAATCCAAAGGGTGCTGTAGCACCATGCACACTTTCCTCCATATCAAATCAATCAATTTTAGCTACGTTTATACATTTTCCATTCTCTCTTCTGGGATCGCACCAAATAATAATGTATAAGAATAAATAATACCTATGTAAACTAACTGCACCCTCTTCGCAGAATCCCAGATATCCATTTATTTAAATCATCAATTGTGACGTAGCTCTATACTTTTAGAGCTTTGTTCCGCTTGTTTGTTTATGTTAATTCTATAAGAAACAGATAAATTATTATCCTATTCTATTCTTCCGAATTTTTATTCTTATTCTGAATATTTTATGGAAACTTATTAAAAATTACTATTCACCTCAACATTATACAAATAAGTTCTATCATAATCAACGGTAGGATAGAATTTTGTGAATAAATTAATTATTTAATTAATTATTAATTTTTAAGCATATTTATGATAAGACTTCCATGCAGATTTCTTATTTCTGCTTGTAAAATAAAAATTTTCTTATAATCAAAATCAATAATTAATCACAGCAATGAATAATTCTGTTTGCCAATGCGATATTCTTCGTTGATGTGTTTTAACCAAATTTTTTTTCAAATCGAGTCATTTGTTTCATTTGAAAATCGTGATTTCATCGGTTTCTTTCAATTTTCTACTAGTAATGGGGGAATAAATTTACATATTTAAAGCGTTTTCGTGTTTAGTTATGCGAAATCTGTTTTAGCAAAAAAAATAATAGAAAAATAAATTTAATCAATAAAAATATATAACGAGAAGTACAACTCAAATAACTCGATTATTACTTTCAAAATAATTAAAATTTTGCGAGTTTTAGAAAACTAAGACATAAAAATAAGTAATCTCACTTGATTAATTTGAACAAAAATCCGTTGAGAATAAAGTTAAAAAAAAAATGCAATAAATTACGATACAACATAACATGTATGCAATAAATATACTTATTGGTGTTAAGGAAATAAAATTTAATTCGGCTTATAAATTACTGGGCTGCAATTTGAAAAACTTGTAAACTTATAAATTCCCACTGTCGTACGTCTCTCCGTCTGTCTTTCCTTAATATCAAGAAGGGAATTAAATAGACGAATGCCGAATCATATGTGGAAAGCGTATGAGGAAAAGACACCGATTAACCATATAGGAATTTCCAATACAAACCAGAAGTTACGTTATTTCAATTCAAATATTTACCCCTGAAAGTAGTTAGATGATCGGCACGACTTTATTTTAACAGGAAAAGTATGATGTACAGGGGAAAGACACTACTAATTTGAAATAGAGAGCATATATATTAAATTAAATATATCAGAAATATAATTAAAAAATTGCAGCTCGGCATTGTGATGATGTTACAATAAACATTTGCACGTTTTAAAATATTTTAAACAATTATTTATTACCAATGAAAAATATTGTAAATATTTTTATGGATTTGCATGTAGAAACAAAATAAAATGTTTACAAGAAAGCAGAAAAGATTTTATAAGTGAAAACTTATCCTTTATTTATTATAAATAAACAAAATATCAGAGTAGAGTTTTATAGAATATTATCATCATTTATAATTTATATATAAAGATGTGGTAGTGTTATTTTTATTTTAATCCTCGATTAAAAAAAATTAGATTTTTATGAAATTTTTTATGATTTTTTTTAAAAAAAAGCCTTGTTTACTCAATCGATCCTTTCGAAATGTTTTGAAATTTTAGTAAAAAGTAAATGAATAAATAATTCTTCAAACATTAACAATTTCTGAATTAATTTTATAAAGAAAAGGAAACGAAACTAAAAGTTTAATGTATGGTGTAATTCATGACGTATGTCATTACGTGTTTTTCATAGCAAAATAGCTTAGGAACGTTGAGGAACCAGAGCAAATCAAAGAACTTCGTAGAAAGTGTCAGCTATTGATACAACTCTTCGAAATCTCACTTAATGGTTATTTTTCCCCATATAAAAATGAGTATAGATGACTATAAAATATTAACGTATTAATTTAAAATTCTAGATTTATTCAAGTTTTATTTTGAATAATTGACAATAATTAATAGAAATGAATATATTTGCTTAGTTTTGTAATTATTATATATACATTTTTAATTATACTACGATGCAAATTGACTGTTTAGTGATTTTATTGTATAATATTTGTATAAAACATTTTAAATTTATTATTTTTAAGAGGTATTTTGTGTTAAAAATTAAACATATTACTACAAATAAAAATGCTCATCTTGCAAAATTTTATTTGAAAAAAGAAATTAAAACGTTTCATAAGTAGAGAGAAAAATACTGTAACAAAAACAGCTGACTATGATTTTTAAATATGAAAAAAAGGGGGAAAAACAGTTTTTTACCTTATGCACATTAAATTCTTTTTTTTAAAAATAGTGAAATTTTTATGTGAAAAAAACCTTTTCTCGGGGGATAATTTTTTGTGTTTCATAAAGAATAGAATATTTTTTAAAACAAATACTTTCATACAATTTAATTTATTAGAAAAATGTGTTAAATGCTATTTTTATATAATTTGTATTTAAACTTAAACGCTTTGTTTTCCCTATAATAACAATTACAATTGACTTATTTAACAAAAATTATTAGTTTCGTCGTAGGGATTAGACAGAAAAATATATACAGTATATAATAAATCAGGTAATTATAGTGATAAAACGGGAAGGAATTGAGAAATGCGGGTCATAGTAGAAGAGAAATATCGATCATGTAAAAGTTACTGGAGTAATTTACGTAAAATAGTTCATTACAAACGCACGAACGAAATTACTTGTTTGAGATAATTACGCGATATCGTTCAGTTACTAATAGATAATGATGCATCTCCCTTTAATCGAATAATACTAATATCAATAAACTTTAAGCAAATTTCATATTCCGAAATTCTTAACATCGGATTATGAGATTGTAGACGGAGATAATTAATGCTAAAAGGTGGCTTCAATCGACCATATCAGATTATTGCAAAGGGTGACAGATTAGCAACAACAACAGTTGGACAGGTGTTCTTAAAATACGGTTTATAATATCGATTTTGTTTTCCTAGGAAGCCGTTAAATTAACATCACGCATCCTACTAACGACTACTGATCAAAGTTACATCTTCATTTTTTTTTTCTTCTATTTTTAGTCAGTTCCAGTCATTCCGAACATTTACAAGACAGTTCTTTCTTGCAAAAGTTTTGATTTTGTTTCATCATCATCTTGCTTTCCTGCACTATTTCAGTCTCTCGAGGTTCTTTTGATAATAATTCCGATACATTTCATGACTTGTATTCTGCTCACACGTCTCGTACATCTTTACTTAATTTTCTTACGTTATGACTTACAACCTTCATCCGTAAATTTTTCTTTAGCTTTTATACGAAGATAAGATTCTACAGGCGATGAAAAATTTACATTGCATAAAAAGTTTTTAAATGATTTTTTTTATATTAACGCTGGAGAAAAACTGTACACGGCACTAAGGCTGCTATATTAAATGATGCCAATGGGAAAAGAAATGGTTTAAAAAACTGTGAAGACGTTTTTATGACAGCGAAATCCTTGTTCTTTTCTTTTTCGTCGTCATCTCTTAAGCAGTAGTTTATTAAAAATCGCTGCAGCGCAGAAAACACTAATCCTTCTTTAGAAATATGTCTGAAGCTTCGCCCAACTTAACAAAAACCAATTCGCAATTAAAATTTTTTTGTATCTTGACATCTTATGACTTCCAAGATATTTTCCTAGTACAACTGAACACTGATTACATTAAAAGTTGTCACGTGTATTTTTTCCTCCTCAATTTTTTCCAGTATGTAAAGTTTTCAATTTAATTTCTAACAGATTATTCTTATATTTCCTAACATAATTTAACAGCATAAAAATAGAAATTTAAAAAACACTCACCCTTTCTCTTCTTAGAGTCTCGGGTGCCCTAGGCATTCCCAATCCACCACCAATATTACCCCAATCGATATCGGGATCTTGAAGAGGATGCGATGCAAGCATTAACCTCATCATTACTAATCCTCCAAGCATTAGTCCGGCATACAAAGTCAATTTTAAAAGTCTTCTTGAATTTTTTCGAATCATATTAGAGGCCAGCGAGATACGACCTGAAATTAAATATTTTAAAGTAAAACTGAAACATAAATAATTTAATCTTACGTATATAAATAAGTGGTATATTTTATATATAAGCCTATATATATATTAATTCATATATAGATGAGCATCAAATTGTTCTATCTCTAGAGATCAATATCGTAATTCATAAAACATCAGCTATATACAAAGTTTTCCCAAAAGGAAAATATAAAAACAGTGTTAGGAGCACATGTTGTCTATAGTTCTGCCGTTTTCTTCACCATCGGAATCGAATCTATTGTCCCCGAAGGCATGGCAGACATTGCCAAGGCATTGTAGAAGTAATTACAGTCTTAGACAAGAAAACAGACTCGTTTTTCAATGTCTAACTTCCACTGTCCTCGGAGAGGTGTAAGAGAATTAAATTCCTTCCACTACTACTCTACTACTAGCCGAAGTGGTGAATTACAACCGATTTTTTAGTCCCTTGATCCATTAGTGGAATTGTTACAAGTTTTTGGTTTATATGTTAGAGCATGAAATGTAAATACGCAACGGTTCAGACAGTGTAATTATTTTAATTTAGCTTATACTTATATCAGCCTTAGACGTACACTTCTACTCTTTAAAACATAAAAATAGTTTCCGAACTAATGCAAGTGGCTGATCGGAAATGTGGCCAAAGAGGAAATTTAAGATTGAATAAAACGGATGCGATACTCTTATCGAAAGTGCTAGTTATGGCTCCTAGTACATAAAAGTATTTGACTGTTCAGCTTTTGTCCCAAACAATAGAAATCCTCTGGAGAAGAGGATGAGTAATTGCATCTTTTTAAAGAGGAGGAATACATCTCCTAGATGATTTTCTCTCTCCTTTAACTTTTGATTAAATGCTGTGAACTATTTAAAACACTTTAATTCTTCTGCAATCGGCTCCGATATTGAAGTATTTTTCGAAAAGAAAAACTTCTTCGGAATTTTATTGCTTATTAATGAAAACAAAAATGTAATAATATATGATCGTTAAATACAGGATTCTGTTTGCAAGCAAAGGAAAGTTTAATTCTAATATTAATTCAATGCACACGATACAGTTTTTTCAATTAAAACAGCATGCAATTTTACTAAAGTTTATTTAATTTTATTATTATTTTTCATATTAAATTAAATTTGCTGATTTTTAGATACACAGATACACTAAGAAAAGAAAGCTTTTATACGTTTTAGTTTCCATAAAACGATTATAAAAAGTTTTACGAAAACATTTTAGTTAATATTTTAATAAAATGAACTATAAAAACGTATTTTTATAAATACTAATTTACATATTTTTTTAAATTTAAGCATGCATTTATATATTATTAAAAAGTTAAAAATTATAATTGAATATTTGTTCAGAATAAAGTCAAAATTTGAAATTTAAAAAATAAAAAAATTGATTTATAGTCATGATTTTTTAAAATTCAGTTTATTATATTCACATCCGCATATTTTTTCAATTCTAACCGATAGTATTCTTAATAAATTATAAGTAAGAATAACTTATTATTATTAAAATTTATTTGCAAATATTAATGAGATAATGTATATATATTTTTAAAACCAGAGTAAAAACAAAATTAAAATACAAAAAAAAGAAGAAAAATTCGAGAATATCCAAGGTAAATTTAGTAAAAATGAGTAAAAACTTCTCGAATAACTTTTTTTATTTTTATTTTCTTTCTTATTTTTAATGATTTATTTAAAAAAAAATATTTTTATAGTCGTTAGCCTTTTTAATAAAATATTCTTATTATAAATCTACAAAATATAAGAGCATTCAGATCATTTTTAACGAGTAAAGAAGTGCCCTTTATAAGTATGAATTGTTTCTTAGGGATTTCTAAGCAATTTAGTATTTCTGTTTAAAAAAAGTTTCAAGTTTCCAAACAAAAAAAAAATACAGAGAAGAAAAATGAATTTATGAACAATCGAGATTTGTTCAGCATTTCCCGATTTATAATCTTAAAAAAAAAAATTGTCAGAATACTCGAAATCAAGTCTAAGAGTAAGCGCCGATTCTCGAAAGAGTATAAAATACAATAGATGCAACTCTGCAGTCGCTTTCAGCTGAAACAATCCAAAAGGATTAATTGACAACGCTTCAGCGAGAATTCCCATTTAAAGAACTGCTGATACAGTACATTCGGTACAAATTACAGCATTACAATAAACAAAAAGTGTTGTTAGCAACACTAAATTTAATATGAAGGCGAAAGCTTAACGATACAAAATCTTATATATGTAAATTACTCTCTCAGCGGGTGTAAAATGAATATTTTTGTACTTTATGTAATCAAATCTTTAAGACTTTTTTTTTAATTATAACGAATATTAATTTATTTTGATAGAATTTAACTGTAAAATTATTATAATTGAACATTATTTAGTATCATAATTTGTAGGGGGAAAAAATAAATTATTTGCATAACTTTGGTAGGAGTGCTCGAAGGGAAATGCTTTAAATTCGATACTCGACGTAATAAAGATCGTCATTTATAACAAAATAAAAAAAAATTCATTTACATTCTTACCCTTAAATAAAAATGAATGCATTAATTGAGAAAATTGTCTCTCTCATCAAGATACCGCGTTTAATAATGCCTAACTTTAAACAGATTAGCTCTATATGTTGACTTTAATTGCAAGATTCTAACTTGGTTTTCTTCTTTTCTTTTCGACGTAATATATGACGTATATTTTTCTTTGTCTCGAATTTCGTGCTCTCTTCTCCGCTTTCGAGTCGAACATATCGTGCTTCTGTCTCATTTTGCTAAAGTATGTGCTCATCCTTTCTTTCATTTCTGAACTACAACCAACTACCATCGCTCTGTTTTCCTTTATCTTAAACATTCTTTACCACTTGTGGAATTTAAAGTTTGATAAGAAATTTCACTAATCGCTTTCTGGCATTTTATTTATTGCTGCTGATTTTATAATTTGTTTGTATTCTTGATATATTTGTTCCTTGTATAGACATACATTACAGTATGTATCTTACTCGTTTCGTGTATTCGTTATATTCCTTCCAACAGTATTTATATTCATTCTTAATGCATTAAGCTTTTCATTCCTTCTTAATAAATAAGATTAGCTCCTGGTACGTTTATTTCTTCACTTTTAAGTGATACAAATTTATTCGTATAAAAGCTTATTAAGAGAACTAAATTTTATTTATTATTCAGTAGTTTAACATTAATTATTTTAACTTAATATTTTATTAATTTCGTAAATAATTTTAATAAAAGGTCTACAACCAGTGTCACGTAACAGCTTCTCGGGGCCCAGACAAATTTGAATTACGTGGCCCCTATAGTGTTGACTTCAGACATTTTCCTTGGGGGACTTTTTGGGGGAAATATTTTGTTATAAAAGATTGGTTTGGGGCCCCGGGCAATCTCTCTTTTTTGCCCGTAAGATAACGCGTACAACATACAAAAGTATGAATAAATTATATAAAAGAGAAAATTATCATAAGGGATGCAAGTATTAAACTACATTTTGAAGTTTATAGTAAACTATTATGGCATATGCACTAGGAAAGTTTAAAGTTTATGTATTATTAATGATATTCTGCCGATACAATTTACATGATACGTTAACTTTTTCGATGGAAAATTTTGTTAAACCTGAATATAGAGTAAACAAATAATAGAATGCATCCTAGTTTATAATTACTACCTGCTTTGCATATATTTATATAAATTATTCAAAAATAAATACGTCCTCAGAAATTACGTATTGTACACTTTTAAATCTATAAATTGATTTTTTTTTATCACATGTTTAATAGTTGAGAGATATTGCCTGGTTTTAAATATAGATATATTGGAAATTGTGAAAAATGAGAAGTAAAGAAAGAAGAGTTTATTAAGTTGGCAAAAGCAAATACATTACTGCATAATTTTGAAACTTCGTATTGATATAACTTCATATCAATATATTCAAAATTTTAATAAATATTTTTAAAAAATAATTATTGAAGATATATTTTGTTTTAAATATTTTCTCATGCGGTAAGTTTGTTCTAATTTACATATTTTTAATTTTATATATTGCACGCATTTAATATCAAGAAACTGTGTGGTATGAAAATCGCGTGATTGTATTATACAAAAATAAATAAATTAAATCTCTATCATCCAAAGTTTCCAATAACATTGATTACAGATTTACGAAAAAAAGGTTATATTTACATACATTTGCATATCATTAGGACAATGTAGGTCAATGATGAATTTTTATAACAGTAAAAAAAAATATATACGGTTGACCGAATGAGTCATATTCTTTGTGGAATAATTAAAGGAAGTTCTTTTAATTCAACGTTTACATCCGTCATTTGTGTTGCCACGACTTCATTTATTCATCACGAACAATAGTCACGACTGAATTTGTGACTAGTTTTGCTGATACATCTCTAAAAATAGATTATTCGTTCTTACGCTATGAATATATGAGTATACACATTTTAGTATTGAGAATTATAAATACATTTTTACAGCATTTCCAATTAAAATATTTTAATAAATATTTTAGAGAAATTTTGTTAAATGGAAATTAAATCCGCCATAAACTAGCAACGATGTCTTACATCGTGTTTTTTAATTAACTAATCAATATTCACTTTAGTGAATAGATACCCTGAAATTAGAAAAATACTTCTTGATTGCCTTGTTAAATCATGTTTAAAAATTTATAACGTCTAGTTTTATTAAGTACAAAAATATATGACGTGGCAAATTAGCGTAAATATCAAACGACGTAAAATTTTTCTTATTAAAATTACATTTTTTTTTTTTTGGTTCCTAAATCTTAATTAAAATAAATATTTTATATATTACATATAATATTTATTTATTACTTTATAATATCTTTTAACTTGTCGCGACTAATTTATCAAGTTTCAAGGCAAATCCAGTCCGTTGTCAAGCTTCATACTGGAATGCTTTGTATATAAACTGTTGCTTCATACACGAAAAAAGTTGTTTTTAAACTTTATTCATAAAAAAAGGATATCATTGTTAAGCTTTACACACACAAAAAAAACCGTTGTTTCCATAAAAAGGGAGGAAACTATTCAATTTTACATTTAAAAGTTGTTTTTATGTTTATTCATTGATTAAAAAGTTACTGTTGTGACTTTAAAACACGAAATTATTCCATTTTTAAAATGCGTATTATACGAAAAAAGTGGTTTTTTTACTCAGTAAATAAGATAAAATTTATTCTAGATAGTCGCATCGATCAGATATTTGTGTAAATATCGCTCAAAATATGAGTAAGAATTTTGCATATAAACAAAAGCAGATATAATTTATCATAAATCCGTCAATTCTCATGCATCATATTTATGACAGTTTAAGTTAAAAGCGGTCTAAAAATATGTACAGTACTGTACACTGGAAATAAAATATACTCATCCAACCAAATACGAATGTGATCGCATAGTGGAAAATAGAATTTTATATAATACATTGCGGGTAGATCAAAATCTGTATCCTGTAATATGAATTTTAAACAATGTAAATCATGAAAAATGATTCTGCGATTTTTAAATTGTATATAGGCCTATATTCAATTACACGTGAGATTTATCCGTTGATAGAATCAGTTATCAGATACTTGTATTTTCTAAAACATCACGCATATATATATATATATAACTAAAAACATGTTTATTAAAATGTTTTTAATTAAATTTTAATGAGAAACTTTGCTGAAAATTGATCTTTCTATTCGTTGTAAAATTAATTGAAATATATTAAAATTATCCAAATTCTTTCTGATTTTATTGAAAATAAATTATTTATATATATATATATATATAAATCAATATTTAAAACTCGTTATACAACAAGAAAAATTAAAATGACGCGCCATAAATTTTAATTTAAAGAGAAAAATACATTAAAAATCGGTCTGTTATTGTGAAAATGCACAGAAACATTTTCAATTAATTTATATTTAATAATAATAATAATAATAATAAAATAATTATAACATTAATAATTTTTAAATATTAGTTTTATCTAATTACTTTTAGCATTTATCGTTTGTATCGTTCGTTTAATGTAGTGTATTAGTGTTTACAAAAATTCTTGCTGAAGCATTTACATTTAATTGTGGAAAGCATATTGAATGAAAACTTAAATTTAATTCTAAGAATATCTCATTAATCCATTTATAATTTTATTTTATTCCTATTCAAAACAGTAAATCTCATACTGAGTTTCTCATAATTCTAATTAAACATTACAAAGAAAAGAATAATATATCACTCTGAAGTATTTTCAAAAGATGTTCTTAATTTAATATAAATCAAACAATCATTAATCTCAGATATATTTATTTTCCTTTTCAATTTTTAATTAAAATAAGCCATTATGTGTGACAAATGTAATTTGTGTCAAAGTAATTTTATCGATAAATTATAGCTTATATAAAAGGATTTTATGTTAAATTTTAAACTTGTAAAATGATATTTAAGCAATACATTTTTAACTTAAAACAATTGCATTAAGCAAAATATTTCTTGCGACCTTAAATATGATACGTAGCTATTATTAATTGATTTAATATATCTGCGATTGTTGCCAGGTTGAAAATACAAAATTATCATTAAATAAAAATAATTACGTCGATTTATTTTTTAATATTAAAGATAAGAGGATCAATTTTTATACTCGAAGATTATCTTACGACTTATTAGCTTAACATAAGATGCAAAATCCGGCACACGAAGCTTACGTCATGTATTTTGCCGGAAAAATGCTGAATCGTTTCTGACTTGACTTTTTGGAGAAAATTTTCGTATCTATTCAGGCATGAATAATAAAACTATTCGTGTTAAATTTTTCAAAAATCTTAGGGTTTTTTTTTTTCCTTTGAAGTGATAGAGGGGACTTTTACGGATGAATCGCTTCTCAATAATTCCACCATCGAAGAAAATTTACATCGCCACTACGACTCAACCAATCGAAGCAGTTTTGTTTCGTACACGGTATTGCCACATGAATTTTCCCGGCTTAAAATAAAGGGAAAGCATTATTGCATAGTCAAGATATATTTCTGCTAAACGTTTATAAGTCGGGGATCTCGGATATGAGGGTGTATATCACCGACAGAACATTTTTCTACTCCTCCTTCAAGCGGGATAGCATTCATCCATCCCAAATGCTCGATAGAGAAAATGTTTTTCATTATTCCAAGCAACTTACTTGAATATTTCATTATAAAAGATATTGAAAGCTAACGACTTCAACCAATTCCTTTCCCAATGATATCATTCTCTTTTATCGATGCAATTACTCCCGAATTTCTTCAAAGGGATCAAAAGAAATCTAGTATGGTTTCGACCGCAATAACCATGTGGATGCTACTACTATTACGTAAAAAATTCCAAAATTTTATAAGAAGAAAATAGTGAGTGAGTTATTCGGATTGTTTGGAATTGAAAAAACGTCTGAACTGGCTTTATCATCGCTTTTTATTAGACTAGTATAAAACTGAAAAAGGTTTTTTTAGTATAATTTTCCTTTTATTATTTTATTCTTTTTTTTCATTTCAATGTTTCTCCTCTTCTCTTCTCTTTCGAGTGGCAATTGCAATGTACCGAATTTAAGTAATGGTTGTTCAAAAGGTGCAACGGGCATTAAAGGTTTCCGATTTCAGATAGACGGACACAGCGCAGTGATGCTATATAATGAAAAAGCGATAAAATTTGTCTTCGAGACAATTATTTTTAAAGGGAAATGGCGTAGGATTATAAATAAAGAACTTAATAGGTTTATACCAAGTTCGTGCAAGAATTATCAATAAAAAAAACTACCGGAGGCACGCCGAGCGTGGCTTATCAGAAATCAATCATACGAACAATTACATTTAAAAAATATTCTTATAGTACATTGACACTGCGTGATCGAGTCTTTGTTGTATAAAATCGAATTCCGATTACAATTGTATTGTTTAATCCGGATACCGCAATAAGTAACTTTGATGATTAGCTTATACATTTATAATTAAGCGAGTAATCTCACGTTTAAATTTAATAGAAATGAATGTCATAACACTTACGAAACAAAACTTTCAGTTACTGTTCTTAAGATTTATATTGATCTTGACGTTTACTCAATATCTAAAAGTGAAAAAAACAAATGCAAAATCAGTTGTTTCTATAGAACTCGATGTAGACTGCCTCCTTACATCTTTACATTTCAAATAAATAAGTTTGAAATTGTAAAAAAAATTCAGGAGAAGGAAAAAAATAATCGCTTTGATGTCTTTTTTTAAGTTGTTTTTTTTCTAGTGGAGCGTTAATTTTTAAAATCAATAACATCTAGAATAAAGCAAACGGTTTTATCTGTTAGAATAGCGTAATTGTTTGTACAAGTATGAAAAACTCAACCGAGAGACCGTATCAAGAAGGCTGATGAGTTTAACCTGTTCGTTAAAAGAAAAATGTAAAATTACATACAAAGTTAACGTGTAGTAGTAGTTTTAATTTCTTAGACTCTAATTTAAGGTGTTAATTTGTCTCACTTGATACAAATGAATCGAGGATTTTTTTAAATTCCGTTCTTCTATTATGTTAGTTTAACAATCTTAATTAGGTTATTTCTTAGGATTTAAGTAAATTTTCTTAGAATAGATTTGTATTTTTAAATTCCAAAAATTTTTAATTTATAACACGCAAAAAGAAAAAAGGATTGATGGAAATTCTAATTAGAGAATAAATTAGTTTTAAACGTGGCTGTAAGATACTTAAAATATTCGTTAAGCTTATTAAATTAAAGTATTAATTTTGCATTAAGTACGATGGTATATAATTTGCACTTGTTAAGTTTAATAGTATATGTTTAGAAATATATAATAATATACGCATAGACAGAAGGATATGGTAAAGTATAGTGATCCTATTTCATAAATATACCATATAAAATATTTATAAAGTGTTCTTTAAGTGTTTTTCTTTCACATCATCACAGATGCTCATAACTACTTAAATTTTCAAAAATTAATAAATTATTAACATTACATTACAATATATTAAGTTAAAGCTAAAGTTAAGTAAACAAATTATTAATGCATAACAGAAATCGTACATTGCTCTATTCAGTAAAATATTTTATATTAAAGTAACAAATGAAGTAATATTTCAACTGGAAAAGTTTGCGAATTTATATTATTATGATTAATCTAATTATTAGTCTGTAGAATTAATTAATAAATATATATAAATATATATCAACTTTATTTAAATTTTTAACGTCATCGTTTTTAACAAGCATCAATCAACATCTGCTGCACACAACTTAATTAAATATGAGATAATTAAACGGGATTAATGGCTCAGAATATAGAAGCAACATGTGACGAAATCAGCATTCCTTGACCGTGACGTCACCTATGAATGGAAGCTACTAATTAATCATTTTTCTATCTAAATAAACCTTCGCAGGGTCTTATTGCCGAATATTTTGGTTCTTTAAATTGTCATTAACGTCGCCCGAGTTGCGAAAGAAAGGTGCAACGACCATTGAATTCAGACCTTTAAATGTTAAAATACTGTATTTAAATGTAACTTAGGCATGTAACTAGATCTTATCAATAACGAGTTTCTATCACTTAGCACGCCACGATATCTAATTTCCGCAATAAACAGAATTCCGGTGAAAATTTCATCAGAAATATATTATTTTAATATAATGAAAGCTTCGGTAAAAACCAATAGGACCTAAATATATATATAAATATATCCAAGCGATAGAAGGTCATAGGTCAGCGTACGATTTGCATGGGTGTAACCAGGAAATACGAACGAAACTCGAAATGCAAGTTTCGTAAACAACTTCATGTTTTCTTCTTCATGATATTACTTTTTTTTTTCTTTTTAATCTGAGTAAGAGAAATTACTACAGCCGGAAAGGCAAAATTTCTGTATCACATAAAAAAAGAAAGATCTATTAAGTTCACTTTCAACTTTTGCTCAATAATTAATTGCAATGTTTTCCATTGATTTTTAAGTATTTAATTTATAAACAAATATGAGTTCAGAGTTTATTAATGAAACAAACATTAAACAAAGGAAGTATAGCGCGTAGTTCAAGGTCGAGGGAAAATGACAATTCATTAGATTTCCTAAACATTGCTACTGCTAGTACATAAACTCTGCTTGTATCAATTATTGTAATTTTAAGGTGAAGCGAATTCTTTAACACGGGCCAACAAACGCTAGAATACGAGTTCAGAAACACATACACGTGTCTCCACGCAAGATTGTACTTTGACCTCGTTATCGCTATAGAATATTGCTATAGATAAGCTAATGATACAATTCCCAAAACGACAATTTATGTGAAGTTTTTTCTTATATATTTTACTCACCTTATTAAATAATATTAAATTCTTTTTTTTTAATCTAAAGCGGTCTCGCTAGCCTCGAAACAATATAGACGATTGTAGGAGCACAGTTATCCATTCATTTCCAGTAAACAGTATGTTTTGGCTAAATGCTTGGTGTAGCCGACACGTCCTCATAGCGGGACGATTACGACACCAGACCGAACGTTCACAGCACTTCGCAAACCGACAGCACACTACAATAAAGCAGACATCCGTTCTAGTGAACGGGAGGCGGTGGCGACGGAAGCGCCACATGCGGCATCCTTTCGAAGGATATATCGCCCGGTATCACATGCGATTCCATCAAACTCGTCGTTACTAGTCTACAGTCGACGGCGTGGCATCGAGTGCCAAATTAAAAAAAACAACAAACATACCAAACTACTTTTTCCTTTCGTATGCATTTTATTTACTTTTTAATCCGGTAGATGGCGATACTGCAAATTGATAATGCGATAAAAATACAATTTCAAATCCCGTGGCTCCATCTCGCGACAAATATTAATCGACGACAAATGTGGAGCTTTATTTATTTTTTTTTTCTTTCCTTTAACACTGCAATTAATTTAACGAAGGAGAGACTTTCGATTCTTGTTCTCGAAATCTGTAACTTGTGACTAATTTAAATAAATTTTTAGCGAAAATTACTGGAAAAATCGCAAATGTTTTAAGTGAATTCTTTCCCTAACGTCTTTTTCCGCACAATGAACACCAAGAAAATAAATTACGCGGGGTAAAAAGATAAAGGGTAAAAGACTAGAACATTCCGATGGTTCTTAAAATACTTTCGAATGGCGTGGAATAAAATCGAAAATTTGATTAAACTTTTTCTTACATTTTTACGATTTCAATTGTCTTCATTATCAACTTTAACGCTTTCGAACAGAAGCTAATTTGAACGTTTCAGAATGGATCTATAATTAAATAAATATTTCTATAAATTTATATCTTGCCATTGTTTTAAAATTAAATCAAAATATTAGTTAAATAGAATACATTTTTAAATGTAATTTTTATTAATTAATGCGCTTTTTACTATAGTTTTCACCCTACGCTGTTTCTTATCGTACGTATTATATATATTATATAGTTAATGCCCAGTTGATATATATTATCTTAATATAGTATAAACATATATAAGTATATACATACGCTACGCACACACACACACACACACACACACACACATATAGGCACATATATAGCTATATATATATATATATATATAGGCTATGTATAGCTAAATATATACAGCCTATATATTAACACTGTCAATTTTTAGACAAAAAAATACACTTGACATTTTTAAATAATTTTTTTTATTGTTAATTTGAATATTTTTTAATTTTTATATTTAGTAACTGAAAATTTGTCGCTGGACCATAGTTCAATTTTCCTAGAAATAATATTTGGAAAATTTCCAATTGTTTCCACCTCTTTCTTTTTAGGTGTAAGTTATAGTTCCTAAATTTAATAGTTTAATACAGCATCATTTTATTTTTAATCCTACCTAAAAGATTTATTACCGGAAGAAAACAATAATTATTCTTCAATTAAATATACAAAAAAAAACTATTAATATATTTTAACACACTTAAAATTATATAAAATACATTTTATTTCGATTAGAACGTTGTTATTGTATATGCTATTTGATTCTAATTCGTTGAAATAAGGTTACATTTTACAATGGAAAAACACAAAGACAAACAAGAAAAGGCATAGAAAGGAAGCAAAGAAAGAAAGGAAAGAGGGTTAGTGAACTGAACCTACCTAACCTTTCAGATATATCCAAAAGCTGAGGAGGGAAAGAATTCAGCAATGGCCAATATCCAACAGATATCAATTTAGTGAGGAAGAGTCGAAAACTAGAAAGAATGAGGGTAGATTTAACAAAATAGAAAAATTGTATGAAAAATATGAGGAAACTTTGTACATATACTTAAATGTTTTACTTAAAAGTAAGATTTATTAACACGAGGATATAATAATAAAAATATTAAACATGTCTATCTAAAAAAATTAATCATATTCTTCAATCTCAAGTTTAAAAATTAAAGAAAACTTTTGCTACACAACAGTAATAATTTTTAATACGTACTTATTAATTAATATTTAAAACTTATATTTAATAACTCCAAATTATAAAAAATAAACAAATAAAACTGATATTTATAGCATTAAAACTCATTAAAACACGTATAATCAAGCCATCTGTGATAAGTTTAAAGCTAAACATCTGTTATTCAGACATATATTCTGTTCGTAACAAGATAAGATATTTCAAATTTTATTAAATATTTGAATTAATTTAATAAATAATTCCCATTTAGACCTTTTCGTATTTGTTTACTTAATATGCCCATTATATAACGCCTAATTTTGTTCTTATTCAAGGAAAAGTTATTACCTGCTCTACTTAATACCTGTTTAAAATGATTCATTTATCTGAATTATAATTTTAAGTGCAATATATAAAAGCTATGTTTCATTTAAAAAAAAAAATTCTATTTAGTTTAATTTATAAATTATATTTAGATCAAGCGAGTAAATAGCTTTTCTGCTGAGCCATTTCATTAGTATTAAATTAGATCATTTTCATGATACCAATGACAATTGTGATAAATCCAGTTATTTAGAACATTATTGAAGCGAATAGTTTTAGTTACATTAAGCTGTCGATTGCATCAAGTTTAACATCTTGTAAAGTCATTTTAAATTCAATATTCACCCAACGAAAAATTGTTATTTAAATATTATATATATATATATATATATTAAAAAAGAAAATTCATTTAATAAGCTGAATATAAATGAAAAATACCAAATTTATGATTCTGTCTCTTCTAATATAAATATATTAAATATTTTAATTTGAATGATTTTATTCAATAAATATTTAAAAAGTTTGATTGACTATTTAATCAAACTTCTTATCACAAATTTAAATAATATTTTTGTTCAAAATGTCATTTCTGAATAAAAATGTTCTGTTTAATGAATAATTTGAAATCCATTTTTGTTGAATTTAAATTTTTATTTAAAAAAAATAATAGTTTATACATTATGTAAAAAAAAATGATCAATTAAATCGAAATTTAAAATTTTAAAACCCTGTTTTAAAAATGAAAGACTATTAAAATGTATTATTTATAATATTTTTTCAATTTATTCTAATATTTGGAAATTTACCAAAAAAAACTAATTTCTGTGTATTTTATATAAAAAATGAATAAATTGTTAAATATATCTATGTATATAAATAACGATGTTATGTTGAATTCACACTTAGTATTTATACACCGAACTCGCGATTATCCGTGCTAATTAGTGCACGATTATGCACAGAAAACACGGATAATCCAAAGTAGTCCTCTAAACTATTTTTAAAAAAAAACTATTCAGAGGTTTTTAAATGAACTACAGTATATATACAGCTCAATTCTGTTAATAACATCTCACTTTCCTTCCTTAGAACTGACAGTTGAGGGAGGAAAGAAGAGCTGAATGTTGCTTATGATAGTTTATCATTTTGCAGAAATTCTAATATTTTAACGATGCACGGATAATCGGGAGTTATGTAGAAAGAATTAGATAACAAACGAAGCGATTAAGCAAGGATCAAAGGTTTAATTTAATTTTTTAATTAAATAATCCTTCACTCGATTATAGCAAAAATTGAATAATATATTATTTCAAATAGGCTGAAATATTGCTTTTCAAATGAGGAAATTCCCAAACGATTCTGCAACATAAAAGTAAGCCGTTTCAGCATTCCCTTATTAGTCATAATTTCGTTCTCTAATCAGTTATATGCCGGTTACGAAACAACTGAATTGCCCTTGTTTTCAGTTGTTTAGTAATTATCATTTAACGGTATCGTAAATTCGTGATAAGAATATAAATGAGTTTAAACGAAACGTTGAGTTGTTATAAATTTTTTTATTATTATTATTTCACAGAAGCGTCATTCTATTTTTAAATATTTCTCATTAGTTGCTGTGCATTGTAGCGTCACAACACTATAAATTATAAATATTGTGTGTCTATAAAATATTTTTTCTTTTATCTGTGTTAATAAAGTTTTATTGATACTACAGTCGAGAGACTTGAAAACTGGAAAATATTTAATTTATTACAAAATTTCTATCGTTTTAAAATGTAAATAAGAGATTCATTTACATCTCAAATTTAAAATTTGATTCTATTTTTTTCCAAATTTATGAATACAGACCTGTAATTAATTCAAATTACGGGTCTGTGTATTATAATTTATTATTTATACAAGTGGGATTCGTTAACTTCTAGCGCCATCTTACAATGTTTGTTACAATTACTAGATGTATTTATATTGTATGTAATTTTTATTATAATATTAATTAGGTATAATATATGATTTGTATAACATTACCATCAAAATATTCATTTGCTATTTCTGCTAGCGGCTAGAACGGACAATTATGAGGGGAAAAAGCAACGATGATTCATGCACATGCTATGAAATTCCAGAATTTATTGGAATAACATATAAATATTTTTCATTTTAAATGTTTTTTCCTATGAGAACACTAAATAAAGCATTTAATCACGCCATCACGCATTCGACTGATCCACAATGGGATAGCTGGGTTACTAGGCATGGATCCGACATATTCGGATTAAACCAATCATGAAAATTTCTAAGGATCCGACCTCAATTCGAATCCTCATTCCCAGAGCGTCGAGAGGGACGTCTTTATCGTTCCAGCCAAATGTTGGGTTAACAATAAGTTGTTGTCAAGAAATTAAATGAAAATTACTCTCGTCTGCTTATTGCAATTCTGTATGAAAAAATTTAAAACTATTTTGAATTAACTTTAAATTATATAAAAAAGTATAAACGGTATACTTCAGAATGCTCAACTGTCACGTCAGACAATATTATACGTTCCATTGTTACCTGTCCCGGATTAAATAAAATACTATCCGGGATGCAAAGTCCTGATTTCATAAAATAGATTTTAACAATTATGAAAAAAAAATAATAATACGTTATCCGGAAATATATAATTTTAGAACTAGATAACTAGATCTTGTAAAGATTGAAGTTACGTTTTTGATTTTCAACAATAAACAATTTACAAATATTAAGTACCGTGTAAAACTAAAACGACTCAGCGTAACGTTTTCTTCAGTGTGGTAGGTTAGTCTTGGGTGACTATTTATTATTTTTTTTTATTAATTGCACTTCAACACGCAAAAAGACAATCCAATAGACACAAAAACTGTTTATATTATATAGAGAACACGGCAAACATAACAAAAGAAAAGTTTCGAAAACTGGTCACTCAAGCGTATACATATTGTACTGTACATGTGAAAGTGTTAGGCTATATATAAATGTATACAACTAATATTGTACCATTATTGCATATATAGTAGATACACCCCATTATCTCTCCACCCCTCGACTTCTAATTACCAAAATTTAATAGCATCAATTTTCCTAATAAACAAACATTCCTGTAAAATTTCAGACATTTTCGACAAAAAGCACACGAGTTATTAAGCTTCAAACAGGGAGAACAAAATCGTGAAATACACATACACAAACATACAAACATTCCATATACAGAAGGTTTTTTTTTTATTTCTCGATGTTTCAAGGTGTCCTGAATAAAAAAATGTAAAAATTTTGGGGGCCATTTTTAACTGATCGTCATACTTTCCCTCTGTTATATATAACAGCCGGGAAAGTAAAATTATGCGTGTTTATTGTCATATTATTTGAGAAATAATAGAGTAAAATTTCCTTAATACCGATATCGCTTTATATGAATAATTTTTCAAAAAATATTGAATTTATTTGATAATCATTTCGGTTATAAAGAATTAATCGCAGATATTTTTATTCTTATTTTTCCCGCGCTATAGGCACTAAGAGAGTTTTCATTTATGCTCCTCAGGACTACAATAAAATGGTTATATTATGAAAGAGGGGCTCGGTACATCCGAACCATATCATTCAAGAACAAATCCTGAAAATTCGATGTGAACTCAAATCCGAATTTTTCTGCATTTAAATGATGGCTTTTTTTTGGATTCTTTATTGTATAAATATATAACCAAAACCATACTATAAGAATTTCCTAAATATCTAGATCTAACAGTAAAAGTTTCATTTTCTTAATCCAGAAAGTTTATCATTGTTAATTAGGATTGACGAAATTTTATTATACGGTATGTGTAATAGTTTATTTTAATTTTATACTATAGCATTACATGTTTATACTTTAGAATATGTAAACCGCTGAAAAGTTTACCAATGATTGTTATAAATGTGATGCCGTTGACTATATATCGATGGTTTGTATTAATGAACGTTTCAAAACTGTTATTTGCTTCCTTATTAAATTGCGTGAACAATAGTCCCTTAATTTATACAACCAATTTTCGAATCACCTTTCAAATTAAAATCGTAGCCTACTATCATTCGCACGAACAAGGCATTGATAAGGAATACATTCAAATGAAATACATTCTAAAAGTGACTCAAATCAGCCTATAATTTAAGTATTATTTTATTTATCCACGTAGAATTTACAGTCAATATATTTTAATAACGCAATACACGCTGTGAGCAATTAGGTTAAGCGTGTCGTAATCATACTAATTTAAGTGTTAAGCTGTTAGTCGAATAACAGTAGTTTAAGACTCAGATCCCTTGTTGGGGGGACGAATAAAAAGAAATTCAAAGATAATCTTTGACAACAATATCAAATTTGGTGATTTATATCTTTGGACTATCCACGTCTTATCGCTAAATCGGTACAACGTGAAAGGTTTGGCTACATTTTAGAGTATTATATAAGAATTATAAGAGGAATAGGTAGAAAATTTGAACAAGTCATTTAGATCTAGAGTAATCTGTGACAGAAAGTGTCGAGAGGGAGGGAGAGAAGAACGAAAAGAATTAAGAGATCAATGAATTGTGTAAGAGGATTTTACACTTCGATGTTTTTAACATTCTCCGACGTACAATATTACCTCTCAATCTGCAATAAAATCGATTTTATGTTTTATTGTCGTCGATATAAAATATTGATTTTTAGTAATCTACATTAGAGCAGCGTAGGCAAATAGTTTCAAAACTATTCTAGAAAGAGTATTGATATCAGAAAAGGACCAAAAATGTCCTTATTTTCGTTCTTATAAATCACTTAGTAACCTATTTCGAGTCATTATGTTCAACTTCCGAACGACAGAAACGGTAAAGAAGTCAGCCAACCTGTCATTCTGAAGACCCGAGACCGAATCTAAACAGGGAGGAATTCCAGGAACATTTAGGGCCAGTCTATTCTGGATAAAAAGGGCCACGTCTCTCACCATACGACTTCCCCATGATGGATATAATTAAAATAGCCTTAGAATGAAAAAGGAAAAATTATCACGACTCAAGTATTATTATAATAGGACTCAGCACTATCTTTAAACATGATCGGATTTTAAATTTCTACCAAATTTTCGGAGAAACTACAGGGAAAAACACGATTCACTATAATAAGAGAGGCACGGCGATCATGAAATGTTAAATACATGTTTACAATAAATTCTACCGAGTCATTTACATTTAAACATATCCGCATATAAAACTGATTTTGCAGTTTTCAAATTACAATTTTTTAAAATATCTTCTATCACAAAATATTAATTATTGATAATTTATGTTAGAGTATCGCGAAATATTCATAAATACTTTTAAAAACTGTTCTACATATAATTTACAGTTATACTTATTAATCATTTTTATAATGATAATGAGAGTGTAATGCTGTTATACTTTTAAAAACGAGGACAATAATACGTCATATCACTCGATTTATATTCGAATTGTGTGTTACAAAAATTAAAAATAATATTTACTTAGTTTTTCTGAAATTCTGTATCAAGAAATAAAAATGTTTAGCATAAGTATTCAGTTTTCTCACCGATTATTTTCACTCGCAGAGCCATCTTCTGAATAATTTGTAAGTTTTAATTAATAAATAATAACGAAATTTTTCTGAAAATAAATATAAACCTTGCATTGAGTGCAATCGTTACAAAATATTGTTAAATTAATTAAGCAAAAAAAAAAAAAAATGAATCCAGTAAAGAGTTGCTTAACTTCCCGGCAAAATATATAAAATTGTGTGTGCGCCATCTGTTATGATGTTTTATTACTAAAGACTTTTTATGTTTTTAATTATTATAAAATGGCAAAAAGCTTAATTTTCAGGGTAGGGATGGGTTTTACAAAAACATTGTAAATGCTAATAACGAGGTAAACATCATTAAGTCCGACCCTACTCGAGATATAACACACGACTGTTTTTATTCCCCCACCATCTCGACCTTTAACCGGCAAAATTTAATAGCATTAATGTCCTAATACATAAACCTCCTTGCAAAATTTCAGAAAGTTTAGACAAAACGCATAGGTGTTACTAAGCTTCAAAGAAGGTGAACGAAATCGTGGCCCCACACACCCTAACACCCATATTTACAGAAAAAACCCCCTAATTTTTTTTTTTTTTTTTTGCATTTCCCCGAGGTCCCTCGAATTCAAAAATGCATAAATCTTGGGGGGGGAGTTATTTTCTGATCGATCGTCATACTTTTCCTCTCTTATGTATAACAGCCGGGAAAGTAAAACATTCCAATAAATTCAGTGTATTATTTTATAAATTAATTTACGGTATCAACTAATAATGAATATTCCTGCGTTAAGTTCATTAAGAGTAATACCAAAACCTGAATTAATTCTCTTTAGTGAAAACTTTCTTTTTTGAAGAGAGATGCATTAGCTTTAAGCTGTGCATTTTTAACACACCGTCTTAATAGTCAATATGTTAATATTTCAAAGTTTTAAAACATATTCTGAACGATTCAAAGCCATTTACTTAATTGTAATATAATGTTCTAAATACTAGGTTTTGTAACATTGCAATTTTCATAGTATTTATATTAGTAACCGCTGATCAAGAATTCGCACCATTACTTGTGTGCAAAGGAATGCAGGTAAAAGGGCAATTAAACAAAAGTAACAGGAAAAATGGTGGGATTTTTTCTAAAACGTTCCGTTCTCGATGTTGCTATAGTTTCGAATTTCATTTATAAAGCCGTTAAGTACACATTAATACCTTTGTTTATTGAAGTTATTTTTGAGGTTCGACGCGTGGTGTCCAAGAGATTAATATGTCATAAAAAAATTAAATATTAAACAATTAAAAATCATAATTAATTCTGCTTAAATCTTTAAGACAAATGATTTAATAATACAGTATTTGTTTATACTACACGAGAAAGTACTAAGAGATGCTATTCGAAATGTCGCATAAATAAAAAAATAATTTATTCAATATTTATATTTTATATGGGACATTTTAAAACAATCCCGAGTATTAATTGTTTAAAACAACTCAGAGAATTTTGAATATAAATATTACATTTTCTATTGTGTAAAGTATTTTATTTTTTGTTCGGCAGATGGCACCACACAAACATTCAATTTACACGTAACGGTTTAGAAAACAAACACTCGTACTGATAACGTAAATTAATATGCGAATAAATATTATAAATATTAAAATTTTAATAAATATCATAAAAATACATTGAGAACATTTCAAAATTTTATTCCTTATTAAATTATGTGAATGCAAAAATTATAATAATAACAAATTTTAATGTAATCTTAGTAAATGAAAAAGTTCACAAAATACTGTATTAATCTGTTGAAATATAAGAAAATATACTGAAAAGAAAATAAAGTTCCATTGCAAACAAATTTACAAAATTTCGTACAGAAAAACTAAAGTTTATTTTGGGGAATCAGATAGGAAAATAGAAAACTGACTAACGGAACATACTGTATTACAAGCTTAAAATAAATATACTATAATTTCTCGTTTTATTTACGTTCTTCTGAAAAACTATGTAATATATATATATACACAAATACAAAAATAAAATTTAAAAATAATATAGCCTTGTTGTTTTCTAATTTAATTTTTAAATTTTAAAACATTAAAAATATTAACATAAATAATGAAAGTAGAGTTTTAAAAAATGATATATGATATAATTTATATAATACTGAAATACAATGATCATTCCACCAGAGAGAAGAAACATCAAAGTAATAGTTTAAACAGGCTGAGTGCGATGAACGAAATAGAACGAGCAATTATTTATGGACGGCGTCACAATGCCGGGCTGCAATTTTTAATCATATTTTTAATTTACTTAATTTAAAATACGAGGGCGGTTTTTTTTCAAGCTTCGATGGTCCATAAAACAAAGACAAGAGTAAATAACAAAATGAATGTATTACCAAAGGTTAGATACAAGTATGGTTACTTTTCGACATAATCACCGTGAAGATTGAGAAATTTGTCATATCTGTGGACGAGCCCCTTGTCATAGAATGTTTCCGCCAGTGAATTGAGATGGCCTTAATTGATTAACAATGCTGTTTTGAAGATTGTCATTGGTCTCAAACCCTTGCTCTGCTAGCCACGTTTTCAGTTCAGGAAAGAAGTGGAAGTCTTCACACGTTAAAAAATTTTAAGCTGGGTGGAAGTCTGAAAAGTGGAAGTCTTCGCCACTTTTAAACACCCAGCGTATAGTCCCGATTTAGCGCCGAGCGACTTCCACCTCTTGTTTGAACAGGAAAAGCGGCTAGGAGGGCAGAGGTTCGAGACTAATGACGATCTTCAAAAAAACGTCAGGGCCTATCTCAAGTCATTGGCGGCAACATTCTATGACAAGAGGATGAAAAGCTCGTCTACAGATGTGACAAATTCCTCAATCTCACGGTGATTATGTCGAAAAGTAACGATGTTTGTACCTAACTTTTGGTAATAAATTCATTTTGTTATTTACACCTGTCTTTTTTATGGACCATCGGAGCTTGAAAAAAACAGCCTACGTATATGCTCTCCACCTCAAATTAGTAGTGGTTTGCCTCTGTACATCATGCTTTTCTTTTAGTAATAGTGTCATGAGGTCATCTATTAACTCCTTTCAGGGGAAAAGTTTTCAATTGAAATATTGTGACGTCCAGTTTGCTTTGGAAGTTCTTATATAGTTAATCAGGGCCTTCTGCTCCCGAGGTTTTCACGTTTGGTTTCGAATTTTATCTATCTAACATCGTTCTCGAGATTAAGAAAGGACAAGCAGACAAACTGACAGACCGACGGCAGTAAGAATTTACAGGTCTACAATTTTTTTAAATTGCAATTCAGTAATTAAAACTATAGTTTTGGAATATTAATTTTATTCGAATAATAGCCCGGCTAATTTTAAACTACATTATTGTTTCTGCTGTTAATTCTTTTGCATTTTGTTGCGTTATTAATACAGTAATTAAATATTTATTTATGAAAGTTCGAGTTTTAAAGCAAATTATACTTTCGAATAATAGTCGCGGTTACAATTCGAGTAGTGTTCGAGTACTTTAAAATGCTTTCTCTGTTTTGTCATTTGTAAAACTCTAATATCTTTGCAATTTGATCGAGAACCTAGTTTCTAGAAACAGAAATAAAACAAACCAGTTAATACAATAAAATACGTTTCTATTTACACCAAATGTCATGGTCCTGAAACGTTTGAGATTATTACAATCTTTACAAGTTACAAATTACAAGCATGATGTATTAAATAAAAAGTTTTGTAACAAGTTACATGCTGTTAGTAATTTTGATTACAAAGTTACTAATAATCAGTAACATCTTCAAGTAGGCCTAGCATACTTGCTACAAGCTACATGTATTATAAGTCTTGTAGCTTGTAACTTATTTTTATGCAACAGGGTCTAGGACGTAACATCTCGGATAGGAAAATCAATGCCCAATTCTGTTTTATTAAAAACAAATATTGAAATAGGCCTATTATTTCACAAGACTAAATCAAATATTAAACAAAATCTACGTTTTCATCATCATCATTAGAATATATATATAAGCAGAAGAACATTGAAGAGAAGACTTAAATGAAACACTGATTTCCTCTCCACCTCAGCCTATTTCGGGTGTGTTGAACAGCTTCAAACATCCGTACATGCATTCAGTTTCAACTTTAGTTTCTATTACATTCATTCGTGAAGATGCCCTTTCTACTGTGGCCTTTGAAAAGGGCAAACAAAGAATTACTAAAGCCAGCCAAGAGATACTGGAAAACTTTATTTCTCCCTGGATGCGTAAGATTATTTTGTATACCCATAATTTAATAATGCATGAAGTGTCATAACTAAACGTAGGTAAAACTTTCAGTTTTTCCAATGTAACTAAACTTTGCTGTTAACACCTTCGAATTCAATGTTGACAGATGCAGAGGTTATCTCTAGATCTAGAGGTTTCAGCAATTGTTTGAGGGAAAACATTTCGAGGGGCAAAGCCTTTTGCCCTTCGAAAGGACTACTAACACAATAAGTACACTATTGATTCTCCATAGACTCTATTTCGTGGTTGAGTTCTGAATAGTGATTATTTTTTACAGTTTATGGTATTTTGTGTATTGTGGGTGTTTGGTACAGCTATGTCTATGATGTATGTTTGTTTTGTTTGCAAATGAACGTAATGTCTGGTCTGTTATTATTATTATTACGATTATTAACGTCATGATGATTTTCGGTTTAAATTTACTTATGATCCAAATGACTTTTCACGAATACTTCCCGTCATTGATCCATTATTCTAAACTATTTTAATTGATCTTATAATGAGCCAAACTCTTGTAAATTAGAAGCATCTCGAGGCAACCTTGCTCTGAGACATCACAAAACCGATAAAATTCTAATCTTAGTTATCAAATATTTTACAAACCGTTATAATAAAAGTCATATTATTTCTTTCCGATTTCAGATTTATTCTAAATAGTAAAATAATTAATTATAAACATTTAAACGGTAATGAACAAAATAAATAGACTGTTTTAAATTTAAGATCAATCATTTCAAATGTTATTACAGTAGAGAGTCGTTAATCGGAACGCCGGTAATCGGCACGATTTTCAGTCGGACTGTGTCGTGCTGAATCGAACGTTTTTGATACTAAATTTACTTCTAAAGTATAATTTTCATGTTTTTATATTCTTCAATATATTTATTTTGTACAAACAAAATAAAGAAATAATTTTTAACGATACGATAGCCTCGATTATTATTATAAAAATTTTCGTTAGGCTTAAAATCGACGAAAATTCAACACGAAGCGACACGCAACGGAGAAAAATTCAACACGAAGCGACACGCAACGGAGAAAAATTTGAACATCGGACAGGTTAATATATTTTTTCGTACATAATCCGTAATCGGAACAAATGACTAATCTGAACCACCCCAGTCCCCAATTGATTCCGATTTTCGACTCTCTACTGTATATTCTAAATATAACTATATAAATTAAATCTTTCTTTGAATCTTTCCAAATAAAGTCTTTCATAAAAACTAATGTTTTGCTTGAAGATTATTATACTAAAGATCATTTTTATAGTGATGGTCAATGTTTATTTCTTCATGATTCATGAATATACACAAAGTAAGATGGTATGAGAAATAAGAGAGAAAAAAAATCTTTTCAAATTGCATGTCCAGTTATTATTTCGCTTTATTTATTTTTTTATTTTTTAAATCTTACACATAAAGAAGAATAAGTTATTAATATTTTCGTATTCATTTAAAGAACTTAAAAACTTACTTCAAAATTTAAAAAAAACTTATCATTAAAAATAAGTTTATAATGCTGATGACATTAAAACTAGTTCAAATTATATATATATGTTTTTCATTTAAAATTACAAAAGTATTTAATTAATAATTTATGAACAACAAAGCGTATAATTCTGTACCTTCTTTAATTTTAAAAATCTTAATATGTAAATTATTAAGATGTTATATTTTATATCAATTTATATATTGTACAGTATCATTAAATTAATTTGAATTATTTTTAAAGTAAATTAATATTTTTAAGAAATGCTTCATTGCAAAATATAGAATAAATTTTTAAAACAATTATATACATTTATTTAATTTATATTAATGATTTCTTTAAAAAAAAAACAATTACAAGTTGATTCATCCGATACAAAATTTTTCATAGGTAATGACATTAAAATTTTATACAAAAATTTATCAAAAACACGTATTAAATTTTATTACGTCCGTATTAAATAAATTCCAGTTTTCTGATATTTATTATATATAAAACGTAGTTGAATTGTCTTAGATTTATAAAAATATTTATTTTACAATATTAAAAAGTTTTCGAAAATATTCTGCATAGATGCTTTTACTTTTTATGCAGTTGAAGTCATGCTCCTAATTCTTTTTGATAAAATTGAGGAATATCAACAGAACCTTTACTTTTTTCCACAAATACCTAAAAGATAACAAAATATATTTATTTTAAAGTTTTTAGAAGTTCAAAAATAACATATTTCATTAAAAAAACAGTATCCTTACCATTAAACTTTTACTCATGAAGTATGGGCGGTTGATTCCATCGTTTCTTTCACAGTCTTCACAGAAACAAATAAACAAAGTGTCTATGACCATCTGCATAAACAATTTGTTGCCCGGTTAAATTTTTAATAAATCCAAATGTTTTAAATAAATCTTAATACAAAATATCTTACTTCATAAAGAGACATGAAGCATGTTGATATTATGTACACTAAAACACAAGCAGTGAATAAAGGTATTAATGCATTATTCAGATCATTTTTATTCTATAAGAAAGTAAATCTTAAATTATTTTATTTTCACTTTGAAGCATTTTCATCTTTGAAATTAATAATGTACTCACTTTAAGGAGTTCTAACCCGATAATACAAACAACTATCATCACAGCACATTTGGAAATGAAAAGGACAAAATTTCCAATAGAGTTGATAGCAGCTACTCTTAATGCATTACGAGTTAAAATTGAAAATGCTTGTTGAGCTGATTTGCAAAATCCATGTCCAAAAATTGCTTTAAAAAGTTGAATTTATTGATATTATTAACATATTTTTAGGGTATAAAATCTAAATTTAGCATCTTAACGGCTTAAATAATATATATTATTTAATATGCAAAATTACTTGAATATTTTTACTTTAAAAAGATTTAACAAATCATGTGTTTCGAGAATGAATTAATAGCTTTTAAATAAATTTTAAAAAGGTATTGGATAAAATATGAGGCTACAACACGACTAAAATTAAGTAGAACCATTTAAAATTCATGAATAATAAAAGGTTAAAATAATATTAAATTCGGCTCAGAGACTTATTTTTGAATAAATTTTAAATTAATTAAATATTACATTATATAGAATAAAATGTCGATAAAATATCATCCAGGAGGATAGAGGAAAATTATGATGTCTCTTAAAAGCAATTTACATAATAATGTAACAGATAATAATAATATTTTAATATAGTAGATCGATATAAGAATTATAGGAATTCTTAAAGTTAATTTAATCTGCTTTGTTGCTTAGTTATTAATTTGACGCGAGTTTAAATTATATTATATAATCTAATTAAAATATTGTTAGAAATAGGCTTGACATGAATTGCAGTGGAATTATTATAAACTAAAGTAAACTCGTATATTTTGAAGAACGATAACATAAAATGTACTTTTTTTTTAAACAGAATATTTGTATAACAATTCTTTAAAATGTAGTGTTAGGTTAACTTACAGAAAATTCAGACAGATCAAAGCCATATTAATTAGAAATTGTCTGGACAAATATTTTCAATTTATAAAATATTATAGACTATTGTTAGACTTACTGTATTTATAATCTTAATTTTATGTTGTTACTATTTTACGTTTTCAGTTATATGCAGAATATAACACAATAACTCATACCATATCATTTTAATTTCTAATATGAACAGTTTACAGGGGAAAAAAAAAACGAGAAAAAGAAAACTTTGTTGGTGTATCCAGTCGTCAGAAATAATAGAAATCGAGAAGTTATTAAGTTTTATAAATGCCTTAAAGTCATCGATTGAATAAATAAAAATTGTATAAAATTTAAAAAATAAGCAGAAAAATTAGTCAAAAAATATATAAAAATGTATGAAGTTTTGTGAAAATAATAGTGTGATAATGTGAGCAATATTTGATTGTAAGAATATTGTTATTAAAGAGTTCTTAAAAGTTACATTATGTTAAACAAAATAATTAAATTAAAATGATAACATAATTTTAGCTTCAACTTAATATTAATCAATTTACATTTGGTTAAACTAATGTATGTTTAAATTTAATTACATTTGTTTATGCATGAGTTTAATCATTTCAAATTCTAACCTAGAATTTCTGATTTAAAATAATAAAATGAAATATAAAGATTAATTTTAATAGTTTCTAACTTTAAGTGATAAAATATATAGGCCTATATATATATATATATATATTACATTTTCCAATTAGCCAGATAAATATAACGTACTGCATTACTTTATTATTATTATAAGTACAATACAGTGCCATTAGCATTAAAATAATAATAATAAATATTAGTAATTAAAAATTATACTAAGCAAACGATTGTAAGTAATGTACTTTATGCCATCTTGTATAATAGGGATAATTATAAGTAGAATGGTGGCATTATTATTAATGAGTAAAATAATTTAATTGTAAATGCTATTAAAATAGAAACGGGAAATGTCAATCTTGCATTTAATATTTCATTATTAAAACAAACCATAAGAGAGAAATGGCTTAACGAAAATTTGCATCTTATACTGGTATGTAGGCCTATATGTTTTTTTTTCTTAGCATCGTGTCGTAGTTTTGACATTTCTAGAAAAACTACAAATGTGAATGGCAAAATTAGTCAAAATATATCATAATCACTTGCTTTTTTGAAGTCGTTTCACTAAATTATAACTATAACTTATTATTAGAAAAAAATTAATGTTTAAAATGTTTTTAAAAGAACCATCTACTAAAAGTTGGCTCAGAGCAAAGAACTTTAAAGATCATTTTTGCTTTAACCGAAAATACAGCGTGATATCAACAGTTGTTTATTAATGTTAAATTGTCATCAGGCGCAACTTACTGTTCTATTTTTAATCAGTTAAAAATTATATTAAATTTTATTAATTAAAAATGAAACATAATTATAAAATTTACTTTATCAAATTATTTATTAGACTGTATGAAGTGATGATGATAAAACTTTTACTGAAATCTCTATTGTTAAATGAGTTTTCGTACAGATATTGTTTGGTATAAACTGTTTTTCAGTTTATTGATCAATAACTTCACTAAAACTTGCACGGAAACATATCTACTTAATAACATGTTATATGTTTACTATCATTTTAATTAATAATTCGACTTCTGGTTCACACTTTTCATAGCATTTACTTATAGGAAAATCTATCGTATAATAATAGGTTTTATATCTAACTCTTTGATATGTCCAGATGAATTGCTTACTTTGAATATTATAAGAGCCGATATGTTAGTCAATACAATTGCTGTTAGTATTTAGATGCTAACAGTAATCGTCCTGACTATCTTAATATTCAAATTTATAATTAAAATGTGTAATTTTATTGAATTTAAAATAAAAACAGATGTTATTAAAATACTGACGCCAAGTGATTATTAATACACTTTAAAATATTGGAATGAAATTCTAACTTTCAACCAAAGATTTCAGAACATATTAATTGATAATCATAACTTTCACGTATAATATCAGCACTTTAGCAACATTTATTTTTGTCTTAAATTCAATGAAATGACGTACAATATACTGATTATAAATATTCTGGATAATTATCAAAATCTAATTTTATTACAAAATATAAAATTCAATAAATAGAAATATAATATAATACTTATTAAAACAGTTAAATGTGTTTATACTTATAATATTTAAATATTATTACCAATTTCAATGAAGGCATTTTTATTTAAATAAATAAGAAACTTTTGCAGACATTTAAAACAACATCCACAACATTTTAATGTTGATTGATCATGCTTATTTTTCGTTCTGTTAAAAGAAAAACAAAAGAAGTTATTCATAAAGAAGAAAAAAATTTTATTTTTATAAATAACCTTTACTGATCTACCTTTTCTCAGCTTGTATAAGAATAATTCTTATTAATTTAATAATCGCAATAATAAAACTTCCCAAAATTACTGATCCGAGATGATAACTTACTAAATGGCCTATGCTCTTAATTATCGGCGCAGTTAGTCTAGTTTTATCTCTATAATCGAAATAACAAGGATTTATTAATTTTTTACCTTTACAACTTATTTCACTATCTACAGTAAAATACTATTATTGTTGTTGTATAATGACAGTATTTACACGTTTTGTTAAATATGTAATAATTGACGATATGTAATTAAGTTTAAAATCAACACGTAAAATGATAATACTTTACTATAAAACTTATTAAAATGTAATTTACCTGGAAAAATACCATTCTGCTACTGCACCAGCTATAACCACATCTTGACAACTAATAACGCATTGCAGCAGCCAGAGAAACATAACGCTGAAGTAGAACATCATGGACTACGAATGTTTCAATTATAATAATAAAAACACTAATTTAAAATTTGTTAATAACAAAAGTAATACTTTTAAAAAGTAAGATACTTTATATATGTCTATAATTTCTCCATTCTAAAACTATATCTCATTACAAACATATATTACAAATATTATACTTTTATTATGCTACCTATAAATGTAAATTGTATTAAAAATTGCATTTTGTACAATAAGTGCTAAAATAAAATGCAATATAAAATTGCATAAGTTTATTTTAAAATGCAGGTTAGGTCTTTTAGTAATAAAGAAAATTAAATAATATCCTATTAGAATGAATTAAATTTCTAAAATAAGCAAATAATATTAGTTAATATATGCACACGTTTCATATACTTATTTTTAAACATTCATTATATTGAATTTCATTTTCAATATTATTATTACAGGAATGTTTAAAGATGAATAATTATTAAAACATAGAAATTTATATAATCCTCTACTTTCACAGAAATATAACTTATACATTCTGTAACGTATATATAATATTTAAACAGAGAAATGACAATTTCTAAAGGAAAATCTTTGAAAAGCGATTAATAATAATATCAATAGTATTATTTAATTTTATAGGTGCCAATATTCCTCCATCGTGTTCAATCTAAAAGAAAAAAATATTTCATATCGCATATAAATAAACAGAATTCTTGAATATGACGAAAAATGATTAGTCTATTTTATGTCAAAGATACAAATGTTCGATTTGTTTAATTAAATACATGTTTATCAGTTTTGCGTATTTACTGTATTATAAACAAATTTATGGCTTTTGAAGTGAACATAATAAAAGCAATTATTACCTTATTAAATTTACTCAGAGGAGGATATATATGTTTTCTTTGAATAACATAAGGTTCAGATGCAATGTAAAAGCTAAACACTCCGTCAATCCATAACATTATTACGGAGGCAGCAATAACAAAGGTCTACAAAATAGAAAAAGTTATTATTTAGAAAGGAAATAATTCATTTGTAAATTAATATTTTAATTTGAAATAATAAAATATATTTAATATTTTAATAAATTGTATTTAACTAAAGAAAAGAACTATTGACTATATACTTATAAATGCAAATATTAAAGATTTGTTAATATACAGATTATGGAATAAAATAAGAGAAAGTAAGAAATACATAAATTTAAATACACAAGAGATCTAAAAGTTTTCATTGCATACATGTCTAAAAAGTAATTTAAATTCCATTTTTTCGACTAGCTGGCCGCTATAAATCTTTTCCAGTAGTCCTATAATTAGTAGCACTAGACAATTCGAGTCCTATAATTTATCACAAGTATTAAAACTCTCTCTATCCACACCATAACCGATTCTAATAGAAATAGATAGAACGAAATTGTGGTCAATCATATAATTTTAATATAATTTGTGTTAATTAATTAATCGATCAATTTTTAAATCAAATTTCTTTCAGATAGAAATAATAAATGAACATGGATAAATTTTTGGATAATGAACAATGAATTTTTCTGTGATATATGTAAGTAGCAATGATTAATGCCAAGTTATTTGAAGACATCACTTTTTTCCTTTTTTTTCAAGCATAGATCATCATCAAATATTCAGTATCTTATGATATTCAAGAATATAGAGATGTTAGAATAGTATATTGGCCTAGAAAAATTACTTTTATCAATTTTTTAATGAAGAAATTTGCGAAAATGTGCATTCTATCATGCTTATAATCCTGGTAATTTTATGATCCTTGTCTAAAAATTATTATTTATTATTAATTATCGAGTTGAATAATTGTTTTACATATATAATAAAGTTGCATTAAACCTTTATAAAATGTGAAAAATTGTTTTGAGTTATTTTTACAACGGTTTATTTTAAAATTTATTACCCTATTTTTATTATATTGATAATAAATTTTTCTAATTGCTTGCATTATTTTTACTATTTATATTATAAAGTATACTGTATAAAATTATTTATTGTGACATCGCCCGGGCTACAATTTTTAATCATATTTTTAATTTATTTCATTTAAAATATATGCTTTCCATCTCAAATTAGTACTGTTGTGTCTTGCCCCTGTACATCATGCTTTTCCGTCAGCAATGGTGTCGTGCCTGTCATCTACCTAACTCCTTTCGTGGAAAACATTTTTGAACTGAAATAACGCAACTTCTGGTTTATATCGGACGTGCATATATCGGGCCTCTTCTCTCTACGGTTTCATATCTGGTCTGTAATTTCATTTATGTAACGCTGCTCGCGAGTTTAATTAAGGAAACACAATGGGAATTTATAGGTCTACAATTTTTTCAAATTGCAACCCAACGATTAAAGGATAAAATGATTAAAGGATATGCTTTATTAGTATAATGAGAGTGACAATTTTGTTTTGTGAATTCTAAATAAACTATCATTTCGAAAACAAAGTTCGTTCAATTTAAATGTTTTATGGCAAAACAATTATAGTTAAGCATGTAGAGACGATAATTCTTTTGTTATAAGACTATAGCATAAATAGCATAAAAAATAATAAATAAAAGTATTCAGTTTATTATGAGCAATATTACATCTAGATACTAAAACGATAAAATCAGATTGGCAATAGTTAAAATCAGATTAGAAAAGTACGGCTCAAAAGATTTATTCTGTAGAGAAATCACTACAGAATAAATCTTTCGAGCCGTATAGTTTAACTTTTCTAATACAATAATATTAATAGTATGTATTTAATTTCCTCATTAATGATATTTATAATATATTTATGAGAATTATCATATACAGTATAAATTTTCAATTTGTAAATATACTGTATAAAATAAGTGGCATTAACATCGTAAAGACACAAAAGATTTATATCGATAATCAGAATTTTATGTATAATAAATTTAATTTGTTGTTATTCCCATTGCCGCTCATTAGAAGATTATCTTTCAGATAATAATATGTTAATTAAACGTGTTTGTTTAATTATGACAACGCAACACTTGGGCGATCTGCCTAAGGAAATGCCTTTCGGGAAGTATTTTAAGGATAATTTGTCCCTATTTAGGCGTTAAAAACGTGGAGAAAACCCGGAAAATACGTGGCCAGTTCATCCTGGTGAGGCACGAACCATACAACCGAACTACCAGTGTTCAGGCAACAGAACCGTTTGGCCATTAGTGGGCCGCACGTTAATTAAGAATTACACATAATTTATTAAAATCTATTTTAATAAAAGATAAATGTTTATGAATTCAAATGTGACTTTTGTAAAGTTGGTCAATAATGATATTTACTACTATTAAAATAAGCCTACATGTGTAATAATACATTCGGAACTGACAAATATAATAATTTCTGATTAAATTATTCGTTAAGAAATGTTTGTGAATATTCGCAAACATAAAAACTAACTAACATAAGAATTTCTTACAAGATAAAAATATACGCGTGTGAATGTAAACTAGTCAAACTTTATTTTCAATTAAATATTTTCATACCCAAAACGGTTGAAATAACAACATCGGCATAGATTTTACAGCACGGCCTGCTTCTTCAAATAGCATCGCAACCTGTAAAGTTAAGAATATAAACATTTAATATATATATATGTTCGTATGAAGCTTAAATAAACTGCAAATCTTTTAAAATAAGAATAACCCTTTAAAATGAAAACTACGCTCAATAGTAAGTTTAATAATCCCGTATATTATTAGTAAGGTCCGTATTTTGGGGTGCAGTTTTAGAATGGATTGGGTGCTCGTTTGGGTGCTTTTTTTCCGTTTTGGGCATTAGTTTGGGTGCTTTTAAATGCTGTATTATTAAGACAAAAACCAACAAGATGTACTATATTTACAAACTACATAATTGTTTATTGTAATTTACAACAGTAACCATTTCAATGTTCTTAAAAGTAAAGTTTTCTCGTTTGGAGGATAGAATGTCTTTATATAAGGAAAAAGATTTTTTTACGTCGACCGAGACTAAGAGGATATGTTTCATTTTTACTCAGAATTCTAGTTCATTGCAATCCAGAATATTTTTCAAATCGGGATTTTTTGATAAACTAGATTTGAGTTTGTCTAGGGCAAAACCGTCCAGTACATCAAGCGCCTGACTTACAATATTCCACTGATCCCGCATTTCAGTTCCACGTCTTTCCGGCTCGTTGATGTTATCCATCAATAACTGTGGTCACTACTGGATCAGAGACCAGTTTCTCGACACTGTCGAAGGCCGCAGAATCACCAGGAGGAAGTTCGTTGTTGAACGCATTAATTTTCTCGACGTTTTCGCAGTAGAATACCACACTGTTTATCCAAGACCCCCAACGGATAACCAGATATTAGAGTTCTTTGAGTTCGTATTTTCAAGTTGGTACATTTTAAACAACATTGGTTGTACATAGCACCTGGTCAGTGGTGCAACAAGAATGTTCAGCACGTACCGTTTTGTGGAATCCGTTGTTTCATCCAGTATAAACACTACGGGATGGTCTCCAACAACGTCCAGGTGCCCCTATAAATAAATGCTCGAAATTCCTCCTTTTTTGTTTGCCTCCTCTATGCTTTTCCAAATTATGTGTCGCCTGATTTTCGTTTCTTGGTGTTTCACATCAACAATAATCACATAATCTCAAATGGAACAGCAAAGAACTTTTCCGTCTGTGCATACGCCTTCATCTTTAATCTTATTTGCTAAAATGTTCAGTTTAGATGCGGACAATTTTGTCATTTTCTAATGTCGCCGACATCGAACAAAGGAAATTGGAACTGTTGTGCTCACAAGTCAGGGTAAAGTGACTTCAATACAGAATTTTCTAGATTGTTCTTTTCTTAGTGAAAAGAAAAGAAAACAACGTGTTGCAGATTTTTAGTGAATCTGTTTACATTCTTAGAACAACCCTAGTTGCTTAGTTGTTTAGTCCAGAAAATTCCGCTTTACCCCCTTTTCTCTCAACAAAAAAGAGAGTAAGCGAATTATCGTATTTTTTTCCTCAGCATAAGTGGTTTGGTTTATTTGTTTTTTCTCCTGAAGTGAATGAATAAAACCACCAAAAAAAAGAGATAATTGTCAACATATTCTTTGAAAATGTAAAAAAAGGGAAAGCTGGGCGCAAAATATATAGTTTGGGTGCTAGTCACTGTTTTGGGCAAGTTTGCGATTTGGGTGCTAAAATATGGCAATAAATGGGCCTACTGCACTAAAACCAACTTAGTTTATCTTTTTATACTCTGCCCTTTCAAAAATCGAGTGGGTGCGACACCCAAAAATCCGGACCTTAATTATTAGCATCAATAATTATTACAGATTTTAATTAATACGAAGAAAATTGTTTTAAAATATTAATACATTTAATAATGTGTTTCATTATGTAACAACTTACATAATTTTAATGATAATGATTACAGATAAATAATATTGTATCACTTAAAATTTATGTAATATTAAGTTAAAACTCAATGTATGGCTATGGAGTTACTTAAAATCTAAGCTTACCAAATGTATTCTTTTCCTCATACCGAATACAACCAATACATAGATTACCTGTAATTACAAAATCGTGTTTTATTTTTGTAATTCATAAAAATTGATTAAATGCTCTTAACGTTATACCAATGCAACGCTGAAGATAATGGCGCCAATATAATAATAATGGGAATTAGAGTCTTGCTGAGGACTTTCAGCGTTTTCTGATTGAAAATATTTGTCCCTCCAGATTAACCTAAACGGCACAATATTTAAAATGGTATAATTTTAAAAACTTTTAAAATATTATCATACTTTTCATAATTCTTACCATAATGATAAGCTCAACAGTAATAATCCCAATCCTACAATGCCAATGATTATCCAAATAATTAACCCAGCGAAATAATGTAGAAAAAGAAGAATTATAAAATTCAGAACTGTAATTTAAATTAAATATTTTTAATTATCAATTTTATTAAAAAAACAAGATTAAATGGTATATTGTAAATTATAGAAAACAAAATGAAAATTTCTTACAGAATGCAACTATGCAAAGAAATATAATATCACTTCTGCATTCGATAATGTCTTCAATCGACTCCTGCAATTTATTTTCATTAAAGGTATTTATTATTTAGTTCAAATTTTTTATTAAATTACGTACCCATAGAAAATTTGAGGTTTGTTTTAACATTCGTTTTCCAAGTGTAAATTCGTAATTTGGTCTACACCAAAAGAAAACCGTACGGCTAGAAAAACAATGATGTTTTATATAAATAAAGATACATTAAATATAGATAATAACTAAAGATGAATAAAGTAAGTGAATAAATTGATAATTAAACAAACAAAGAAAATGTCTTAAAGTTAACAGATAAGATTAACAAAATTTTAGTTATTTTATAGAGAAAAGTTAATAAATTTATATAGAAATGTTATATAAATCATTACATGATCTATGAAATCGCTTAAAAATCTTTTAATACAATATATTCGTACATTATATTAAAATAATTAATTAAATATGTTTTATTATTTTAAATTATTATTATGCATATATGAAAATATTTTACATATATACATAATATGTTACACACTGCAACAGCTGGGAAAGTAAAAAGATGAAATCAACCAATAATAACTTGTATTGAAATAAGACTTTTCACATGTATCTTCGGTAATTTTCCTATCTCTTTCTCTCTCAAATTACATTTTGATAATTGTGTATAAAAAAAGTGTTTAAAATATAAATTTACCTATTGTTTATCGATTAATTGTCAATAAAAACGGTGTTTTTTTCAGATAAATATTTAATGTAAGACTACACTTGATTTGCATAAGATGAAACTTCAGTGAAAGATATTGGAAATCTAAGTACAGTATATGCATTTTCTGAAAGCTTCATTGATTAAATAATTATAGTTAGAGTTTTGTTTCTTTAAAAAAGTTAAACTGTTAATTAAATTACTTACAAAAAATTGAAATTTTAAATCTTTGAAATTATTTTTTAAAATAATTAGTAAAAACTTATTTTTCTAGTTACATTTTACCTGTAATCAGGTGGACATCCATCAACACATTTGGATGGTATTTGGCATATATAGTGTCTTCGGTCACAACTCATAAAATATCTATGGAAAAGTTTTTATTTTATAGTATTATATCATATTTAAATAAATGTATCTACCATAAGAAAGACTTACTTCTTATCTGTCATATCACGACCAGAACTAGAAATATTTTCAAATTTCTGATTTTTAATTCCACATATATTTCCATTATCATCAATACCATATAAGAAACGAATTAAATCGTTTTCTGGAATTTTCAAATAATGAAATACCTACAGAAAGTTATTGCTTATTAGCTGAATTTAAAAATTAAAATTTAGAAATTATTTTAAAAATCATACGTGCTTAGATCATATTTTAGTTTAAATATCTTAAAAACTGATTCTGCGGTTATATAAAATTTATTAGACATTTTTGTTTTTTATAAAAGAGAGAGAGGGGGGAAAAAGCTGGAAAATATGTTACAACTCATATTTAGAACTGCTTCTCCTCTAATGTAACTGTTTTATGTTTCAAAGACACGTTGAAAACACTTTTACATGTTTAATTATTATGCCTTTGTGTCCTTTTTTAACTTAATTTAAAATTTATTTTGTATACTAGTACTTTCTATATATTAACAGGACTTATAAATCCTGTTAATATATAGAAAGTACTAGTATACAAAATAAATTTTAAATAAACTTTTACATGTTTTTCACCATGCACACATTCAATGTGTGATCATGAAGAAAATACTGTATACGCGTTAAAACCCGATATTCATCGAATAGATGGCAGATGGCCGAAGCGGTAAAAAGCATCAATGTGGCGCTTTGGCAATCAGGATTTGAAGTTTCAAGAATTTTTCATAGGCAATCTTTCCTGGATATATCTGGCTTATTTGCGGTGCGGGGTGTATTGATCCCTGTTAAGGGAAGTTAAAAAAAATAAAAAATAAAAAAAAATAAAAAATAAAAAAAAATAAAAAAAATATCTGGCTTATTCCTCCCACCCGTTCGGCCCTACCGTGGTCTGGCCAGATATACAGTGAGTTTAAAAGTTAAAAAACTAAATACGAAAATATCCAAAGAATGTATTTAGGATTTTTCAGATTTTTGTACGTGTGACTTTAATCCAAACGTAGTGTATATTTTTTAAATATTCGTTCCCTAGGAATAACAAAATGTTAACTATTCTACAGTTGAAGAGAAACAGAGGTACTATTGTTACAGCTACTTTCCAGACAACGAAAGTACAATCTTAACGGAAAAAACTATTACAGAAAATTCTCTAATTCCGAATTATTCCTATAACGAACTTCTCCATATATCAAACAACTCACAATCCTAGCAAATGATGTAAACAACTGTATACAAATATATTTTATACGATTTATCACGCCATATAACGAACAAATTTCAAAATATTCTGATAAAATTTTCTTTATTTCGAACTCTGGCTATTTGTGTGGCGACAGAATCAAAAATAGAAGAGGTTTGAGATGTCGAAGACACTAGTTCTTATTACCATTATTATCATTAACAATAATAAATGTTTTCAAATAGACACAGGGAAAGGTTGCCAGATCCAGCGATTTCTGGTCAATTAGGCTATTTTTGAAAAACAAATTGTAGCCGTTTTTATATCAATGTCGCTACATTTTTGTTTATTAAAAGCATTTTTTCCCAACTTTCTATCCCCTATCTACATTGTATTTCTGACAATAAAAACTAAACCTGTTAATTAAAAGCCGAATTTTTAGGGCTTAGGTTTTCTTTGCGACAAAACATCGGGATGTTTCAACTTTTTTATAAGCGTTTGCATGATTATGGGCAACACTGCCCCGAGTATGACAGATTTCCACATCATTATAAACGGTTTACAAAGGAAATGCAAAGAAATTAGCAAGCGTCATACATTTTTAGTTTTGCCCGTGCTTTATTGGGTTTATTTCTATGTGTATTTAGGCTATAATATTCGAACAAACGTTTACATTAAAAAACCAAACAAATAGATCTAGCTAATTTGGTTTAGAAAATACTGTAATGAAAGAATCATACAATAAGTGAGATAGGTGACAGTTGATGAGTTCTTAGGAAAAAAAAAATGTCACTTTGTGAATTGTCATGTAAAATCAATTACTTTACCTTTCTCAAACTATAAGTAGTTTTCTGTGGTATTAAATACTATAGCCGACCACACTATACAATATTATATTTCACATGATTTGTTCCATGTGTTTTATGTTAGCAAAAAGTTATGAATAAATGCGTTTTATATTTGTAAAGTCGTAACTGATTATTTGTTATTATTCTCTCTATATAAAATTCTTCTTATATCAAACACTCAAAATATTGATTTCCTTAAATTTGTAAATTAGAAAATTCGACCATAATTCGAGCTTGCAAGTTACAACATTAATTGGGATGTAGAATTTAGCTGCTGTTAAGCCGAAAAATTTCTCTTTACTTAAATTATATTAAGCAATTAATTTTCAAAAAGTCCTTCGTTTCCGTGTTAGAAAGATTTTCGGTTATTATTTTGCATAGGAATTCGTTCCGTTCCGCAATTTATTTTACACTTTACATTAATAATTTCAATACACTATAAAAGTAAATTAGAATTTATCAAATTGTTAACTAATTTCTAAATTTTATATTTAATAATATTAGATCTGTAATATTTATAAAAGAAAATCATTGAAATAATAATTACAATTGACTTTAGAAAATTGAATGTTTAACATCTTACTTACTAAAATCGATATTATCATTTATTACTGTATTTACATTTTATATATTAAAATAAATTTTATAAAATATAAAATTAAACTAAACTAACCACGAACGTTAACAAAACTATAAAAATAATCAAAAACACCACATCCTGGCATTTTCTTTCCTTTATTGGTCCATCAAACTGCTCAACATCGGTTGGAACATATCTTCCGTTTAACTGAAAACGTCAGTATTACAGATAAATTAAGCTCGAAAATCATTCAAAACTAACTTATTTCTATGAAATTATTATATTTTTCTGTAAACATGAAACCTTTAAATAATTACAGAAATGTCATTTTTGGCATGTATTCGAACTGCAGTCCCACAGCACCCCATATCGAGATCCAATTACATGATTATTTCGTTCCAAATTTCTACAAAACGAAAATGTAAAATTAAATTTTAATGGTACAAATAAATACATGTTTACTTAAAATTAAAAGAATTATTCATTAAACTACATTATTTTGTTCTTCAAAAAGTTAAAAAAAAATAATAATCTTATTGTAAAATATGGATAATTGTTTACAATTCAATGATTTTAGTGATATAAACTTACAAGCTATTATTGATTTGTAATCGATTAAGACAAAGCTAATATAGAAGAATCTCAGACTTTTACCTTTACCCGTGTGTTTAATCAATAAAATCAAAATCTTAACTGAAAATAAGTCTATAGGTCTAAATATCTATATTTTCCCCCTCTCCTTCCGGCCTGTGGACACTAAGAGCAAGTCCAATATGGGTTCGGTTAGACCTACAACGGAGGTCGGGTGTGAGGGATGGGGCCCGACTTATCCGAATGGACTATCCCCGAAAAATTCCTCGAGTTTTCGATCCATCAGGATTCGATTTCGGGTCTTCTAGAGTGGTAGGTTGCCACCTAAAGACCTCGGCCATCTGATTGTAAAAAATAAAAAAACAAAACAAAAAAGTTAAAAAAGAAGGGCAGGCTGGAGTATACAAAATCCCCTACAAAAATAAATAATTGGGTTTGGAAAAAGAATACATAGAGGACACAAACAGAAACCTTAATAAACGTCTTAAAGAACACATGTAGGCCTAGAAAGAGCAGTATTGTACGGCTTTGTCTAGAATAGCGCAAAGCGAAGGATCAGTGGTAGAATGAGAGGAAGCTAGCATTATAAAACCGGTACACTCATCAACATTAGCAATGAATTTAGAAAAAGTTGAAATTTATAGAAGTAACCTTTTGGGAAGATATATGAACTATAAAGATGCAAGTGTTACCCACAGCGTGAAAATATATGGTTGAAAAAAACTTGGAGAATATTGCAATATGTCCTTACAATCAACAACTAATGTTATAATTGTAATTTTTTCTTTTCCTTTTTTATTTTTATTTTATTTTATTAGTTTATTTTAAATTGTATATATATATATATATATATTACTGTAATTTATTAGTTGGCTTCACATAGCTCATTATTCCAAAGAATTTTGTATTTTAAAATGTTCTTAACTGTTCTAACAGTTAATAAATAATTCTCAGTGTGATAAGGTGTTCTTGTGGAAATTAAGTAGCATATAGCCGAGTATTAATTAAATTCAACACTGACAAATGAATATAAAGTTTATTTTTCATCTATAAAATAATTAAATTTTTCTATGTTGATTTTTCCGTCCGATGGCGAGATTATTATTAATCGAATTGAAGACAAGTCTGCCCAAAAGGGGCCACCATTTATTTTGCGTTCCAGACTAAAAACATACATTCATGGCGACAGGCCTTCCTTTTTAGGCTTCATGTCGCCAGATGTAAAAAAGTCCTTTAAAAAAAACACAAACATCCGATTAAAACTAAAAGGAGTCGGTGACACACAGACGTCTTACTTCAACCATCCGGCCAGTGAAGGTGTTTCCGCTTTTATTTGCTGGAACAGGCGCTGGAAAATGCAAATTTTAAAAGCTGCACCCTGGCGACGGTACTTTAAAATTTCTTTGTTGATTTTTCCGTCCGATGGCGAGATTATTATTAATCGAATTGAAGACAAGTCTGCCCAAAGTACCGTCGCCAGGGTGCAGCTTTTAAAATTTGCATTTTCCAGCGCCTGTTCCAGCAAATAAAAGCGGAAACACCTTCACTGGCCGGATGGTTGAAGTAAGACGTCTGTGTGTCACCGACTTCTTTTAGTTTTAATCGGATGTTTGTGTTTTTTTTAAAGGACTTTTTTACCTCTGGCGACATGAAGCCTAAAAAGGAAGGCCTGTCGCCATGAATGTATGTTTTTAGTCTGGAACGCAAAATAAATGGTGGCCCCTTTGGGCAGACTTGTCTTCAATTCGATTAATAAATTTTTCTATCAAGAACAAGAGATGATAATTAAAAAAAAAAAAAAAAGGTAAAATTAAATTTTAAAATGATAATATTTCCAAATAAATTATTTACAGATTTTACGGTCACTGGCCTTTTCCGTGTTCAATGCCAATATCTTTGTTAATTGAACTGCTAATACAAAGAATATCTCCGACAACCATTCATTTCTAGGTATTGGCGACACTTCTCTTGAGCGTCAATTATAGGAAGTATGAATCATCGAAACGTCATTTTCTAGGTCACTGAGCTAAACTACACCTGTTACACTGAGCGAGGGGAAGAGACTATAGCTTCCTCTTTCTACCAATAACCATAAACAAAGACTATAATAATCTAAAATCACGATATCAAATTGTTCCAACACCACTTCCGGGTTTAGTTTATAGTTATATCAAAGAAAATCAATACAGTGAATTATGGTTTAAATTAATTTATGTAAACAAGCTATCAAGCCGCATTATAATCAGGAAGGCTCCTCATATTATATATCAAAAAACTTAATGACTTCGATTTTTATACCGTTGAAGTGTACTGTACATTTTTATGTGAATCTGGTCGTTCACCTACTCCATGCATTTGTTATTTACTATAATCTTCTATCCAAAAAACAAATAAATAAATAAAATAAAATAAAATTACTGTAATAAGAAACTTCCGAGAAACTGTCATAAAAAATGATAATAAATATTTGCAACAAGAGCTGAAATAGAAATTTAGAAAATAACTGTGATATAATTTCAAAACATAAATTTTGCAAAGTTTATCGAATGAAAGGATATCGTAAAAAAGTGAGCCTAAAGCTTGTTCTAGGAAGGTAAAAAGTTAATCAAATTTGTATCCAATCTGTAGCATGAGTATCGAAATTTATTCATAAAAAAGATAATATTTTCAGGAAATAATATGAAGTTAAGAATGAAAGAATTGATTGATTCTCGCTGTGTTGACACACTCATTTTCTACTTTGTTAGACAGATTGATAAATGACTTATTGAAGAACTTGATGGAAGAGAAATTATTTATCACCTTGATGATCGACAATCATTTTTTTTAATTTTCTAATCAGATTTTATAATATAATCTTTTATTATATTGTATTTATAAACCGTATTGTGCAAATATTATTAAAACAGATTTAATTTGTATAATTTGAAGCTCATATATGTACGATCTGCAAATTAGGAATAATATTTATGCTTGTAGTTTTTTTGGTATATAGTTTATATATTTTTTCCTACTGTTTATATGCAATAACTTATTCCTAGAAGGAAATAAGTGAAATTCATTATATTATCTAAATTATTTTGGAAAAGAATTTATATATAAACACTTTTATCTATACATATACAGATATAAAACCACATTATACCTATATATAGGCCTATTTTTTATATGAAATTTTTTAAAATAGATAATAGAACATATAAATATTAGTAATAAAGTCATTATAAAATGATACAAGCAATTATAAAAATAATTAAATTGTTTTTATAATTACTTGTATCATTGCTTTCATTATTATTTATCCCCTCATCAATTTTATTATATTTTAATTTTGTATTAAAAAAAATTTCTTAATAATTAACAATTAAAAATTATAATACAAATCATATTTAAGGGTCTAAATCGTAGGACTCTACAGATTAATTCTGAATATCATTTAAATTAAAAATGTACAGCACATGAAAATTATTTTATGAATATAAATTTATCAATTATCAATAGAGACATAAAACAATGTGTTTTTAATGCATTAATATATTTATGTATATGCATTTTAAATTTAAATAAAACATTGTAAGAATATTCAACAATTTAAAAATACTTTGAATCCGTTTGCTAAAGCTAATTAAAAAGAAAAAAATTCATAACATGATCCTTTATATTAACATATATCTGAGAATTTATTTGAAATTTTATTATTTTTTTAAAAAATAATTTTCGATTATCTTCTGTTTTAACGTGATAAACAATTTATTTTATACATGTAAATAAAAATATCGAGCTATAAGTATTGTATATGAAAAGTCATTTTGAATATCGTTTTGGATTTTTGATATTCGGTGAAATGTTATAACGTATATTTTATATCTAGTTAGTTTGTAATTAATAAAAAATGTTTCTAATTTAATAATTTCTTTACTTTTAAATTTAAAAATAAAGATATTAATTTTTGAATTGCAAATATGTCTTTCGAATTAACTTCATTTTTTCAATGTCATTTGATCAACTCTCTGTTAATGAAAGTTTTCAACAATGAAGACACTCAGAGTATTCCTAGTCTTGAATAAGAATAGAAATGAAACTGCCTTTGAATTTCTGTGCGTCAAGTCTTTGCTAGAAATCTCAAAAAAAAGTTTACAGAGTTATTATTCTATATTTGCAAGCTGCAATATTCACTGTGTTGGTAGGGATAGTTCATGGTGGCATCAAGTTTAATACTATATTGTGCACTATACTGCATTCTTCATTATAACACATTGAAAAATTATTATTAAAATGTTTTCAAGAACGGAATTTTTTAAAGTATTTTTGAGGTATCTACTGGCATGAATTATAATAGTAGTCAGAAATGAATTATATAACACTCAAAAGACAAGCAGAAATGTTTATAATACCAGTTGCAAAATATACACTACTAAGAGCTATTGAAAATCAAAACACAAATAATTATAACAAAATTATATTAATAATTAAAAGTGGAATACAATAATAATTCATACGATTATGTAAAATGTAAAATATTAATTGGACTTCAATATGAAAAAATTATAGATCTATAAATTCCCACTGTCGTCTGTCTATCTGTCTGCCTTTCCTTAATCTCGAGAACAGAGTCAGATAGATGAAAGGTGAAACCCGATATGGAAAGCTTAGGGGCAAGAGGCCCGATTATCTATATACGAACCTACGATGCATATCGGAAGTCACGTTATTTCAATTTCAAAAGATTTTCCCTGAAAGGACTTTATTGTTAAAGGAAAAATATGATGACTATTAGATGACTTTATTGTTAAAGGAAAAATATGATGTACAGTACATGGGAAAACACTCCAGTAATAATTTGAAGTGGAGAGCATATATTTTAAATTAAATAAATTAAAAATATAATTAAAAAATGCAGCCTGGCATTGTGACGATGTCACAATAAATAGTTGCTCGTAAATATTTATTATTATTTACAATTTTTATAATCAAAATATATTATTAATAGTTAAAATTATTCTTGTTATTGTTAAAACATTTCTTCCAAATAATTAGTCGCATATTATTTTCAACTTTTCTATATGAAAGATGTCCTTAAGAGATACATTAGTTTGTGATGCAAAACTCAAATCCATAAATACAACAATCCAATCAAATTCATACAATTAAAAGTAAAGATCGAAATTATTCATTTCGTATTTTAATTCTGAAATTATTTCGTTCCTTTCTTACAAAAATTTCAGTTAATTTTATTAACTCGTTTTAATTTGGTTCCTGGCATCAAAGATATTGCTTAATATTCAACAATATTACTATATTATAACAAAAATTAAGAATTGATTAACATAAAATAGTATATGCTAGTAAATATAACATTGATCTAATTACATTTATATGGAAGAAATCTATTCAGCACTTACGTGACGAAATCTGTAAAGTGAAATATAATACATTTGTTTAAAAAGGATAAATAATGTTATTTAAGTGTCTCCGTTTTCATAATTTTATATTTGAAAATAAAAAAATACTTATATTTTAAATTAGCGAATATAAAAATAATTTAGATGTATATAGCACATGATATTATAAAACAATTGAAAACAGAAATACTATAATTAGAATTGCAAACATTGTCTCACTTTTATTCTACTGTAATTCATTTATTCATACATAGAAAATACAACAGTATATATATATATATAAATTAAGAATTTATCGACGCTGATATCAATGAAATCTACTTTATCGATTTTCTATAAATAGTTGTATTGATATAGATTTTTTAAAATAAAATCGATATTTCTTGTTCACGATGGAGTCATTTTAATTTAGAATAGGAAATTAAAATGAGTATACTTTTGTAATTTAATTTTTATTAATTATTCTAATTAAATTCAATAATAATAGCGCCATCTTATTCTAGTTTTGATTTATTGTTATGTAATCGACTGGAATTTATGTAATTTGATCTGAAAGAATTATTTATGACAAAAGCAATTCTGTTTTGTTATGCTGTAGCTTTACACGAGTATTTTATTATATTCTTCTTTTTCTTTTGCAGTAAAAATTAGATGAGCATATTACAATTCGTAAAAATTATAAGGCACGAAACATACCAATTTAAAATGTATAAAGATAGTCAGAAAGCAAGCTAAGATTTTCAAATAACCGTGCTTATTTTTTTTTTTCAACAGAAATGTATTTTTGTATAAAAATAAAAATAAAATTAAAAAAAAAATTTCTTAAAGGGTCTAATAAAATTGACGGTATTTAATGAATAGTATATTTAAAGAAAATATAAAATAAATATATTAATTAATGTAATAAAAAATAAATTAAAGCATCAAATATTTATTTGATACTTTAATTTGTTTTAATTAATGCTTTTATACATTTCAAGTAGTAAAAATCTATTTATGTTGATTGGATATATTTTCCGAATTTTTACTAAAATTCACGTAAATTAATTAATGCTTAATTATTAAAATAGACTGCAAATTATTTATACATTTATGCATTTTTATTCATTGGTTAAACATAATTCAATAAATCTACTTATTATTATTATTATTATTATTATTATTCATAAACTATATTCAAGAAGAAAACAAAATTGAATTAAATTACTTATATAAATAATTACTCGAAGAAAATAGAAAACATGAAAACATTTTGATAGTTTTTATTAAGTCTGAAATTTCATTGTAAATATTAAGAAATTATTATTTCATTACGGATTTATTGAAAACATTAAAATTTAAATTATATTTTATAAAATTAATACAAAATATAAAATATTTATAGATACTGTGCTTACTTACTTCGTATGCTTTACAAAGAGACAGTACTCAATGGTTTCTCTTCAAGGTGTGTAGGTTAGTCGCACGTGATGTCGACTCTGGGTATCAATATCGATTGAACGAAGAACTAACCAATAGAAATGTTTACTTATATATATATATATATTCTTTACTCTTTGATTTACTTGTTCTATTATTCACATTTACTATTTTTTAATCGCTAATTCGTACTGTCTATATATTAAGTTTAATGCATTATCTTCTTTATACCGATTTTTTAATTTAGTAACCATAAAGTCCATTTCCTATCCAAATTAATAGTAAACGCTTTAATTACTTATAAAAATAAATTGACATATAAATATATAAATTTACTGTTGTCTTAAATAGTAATATCGTAATATATATTTATATGCAAGGAGAATATTTTCTAGCTTTTAATAATGAAAATTATTATTAGTTTTATTAAATTTGATATTTTAAAATTTACTATAAGGGTGGGCTTGCAAACCTTGAATATACAGTTAAAAGAATGACATCAATTAACTTAATTCAAAAATAATTTAATTTAAAATGACAATTTTATAATTAAAATTTTTTAACCTTCATTAATTTTTTAAATTAATTGTAATATTAAATTTGATTTCTTCAATAATACCAATAATAAATCTGAAATAAATAGATAATCAAATGATCGATTATCTATTTATTTATTTATATTTCTAACTTCCTTTTTAATTTATAAATATTTATTTATTATAATTTTAAAAAAGCAGAATTAAATTATACAAAAATTCTTCATTTACAAAGAATAATAAATTTATTCTAATATTTTAGTATATTTGATAATTTATTTAATATAATACTTTTATTAGTATAAATAATTGTAATATTGTATTAAGTTTAATATAAGAAGTTTCAAAATTATTAATTTTGTCAATAGTTTTTTCATTACTAAATGATAATTTTGAACATTTTTCTAATAAAATTTAATTGAAAAAATTGAAAATATTATTACCCATTATTTTAAAAAAAATGATAATAAAGTAAGCAGTTATAGGAAAACATAAAAAGCACATATTTGCATAATTATAAAGTATTTTTATTATCATCCAACAAATTCATTCAGTGTATAATGCAGAATAAAAATTAAAATCGTTTTTAAAGTGGTGTTTATTAAATTAAAAAAGAAAAAAATATTCATTACTAGCTCTGTAATTTTTGCTAAATTGAATAAAAAATTGTATAATAATAATTAATTAAAAAGTTTTTTATAAAGTTATAAAATTCCTGAAACATTATTTCAAATATATCTTCATAATTTAAATGTACAAATTAAATAAATTAAAATAATTCAAGTAACTTATCAATTTTAACTACAGTCTAATCAATTTTTAATATTTATATGTGTCTATTGCAAGAAATAATAGATTCTTTCGTGATTAACTGTAACACATTTACAATTTTAAATATCAACAAAGTATATCATAATTGTTTTCCTAGAAATTTCATTTAAATAATTTATTAAAACATTTTTTTTCCAGAGTTCAAGTTTATTTATATTTTATGAACATAAGAGCATTCTTATAACAAACAAAATAAATATCAATATTAAATATATTCTGAAAAATGATCGTGTCATTTCATTAAATAATTGTAAAAATACATGTCGGATTATTTAACTTGTTGGAAAAATTGAAAACTCCTTTATATTAGTTAATAAAAATAGTTTGATTTAATAATTTAGAGGAGTATTAATGGACGTAATTTTCGAAATAACGCTTTTTTTGGCAATCTTGAAGAGGGTTAGTAAAGCTAACCGAAAACGTTAGATTAAAGAATTAATTTTACTGCAGAGTAAAGGTTGTTTGAAGTAGTTTGTTTGTAGTAATGCAGCGTACAGTACATAATAGTTTGATTTATTTTTTATTCAGATAATTTTATCTTCTCAATAAAAATAAGTTATATAGAAGCTATAAATAATATTTTATTTAATCTTTTAATAAAATTATTCAATAAAAAAGGCTAAAACATTCCAAAGTAGTCAATAAAAAGTCAGAAATAACTATTAAATGTATTCTATAAAGTTAATACGTTTATTTTAATCCAAATAACAAAATTTATGGCAAAATTTCTGGAATCTTAAATTGTATCAGATAATATAAGACGTAAAATTATTCAGACTTTTATAATTAACATTTAATGCAATTTACAATGACCTATTTACTTAATTGTTTGACACATTTCACACGACCTAAATAGTAAAAGTATAGAAAAATGAAAATCCAATTTATTCTTTAGGTTCAAGTAGATATGTTATTTACATAGAATGCATATTTTCAAAGTTATTTTAATATCTATATTTTAAATTTTACTGAAATATTCAATGAAATTCTTTATTATTGTTTTTAAGTTAATTTTACAATAGAAATGGCAAAATTACTTCAATGAAAAAGAAATTAGTCAAATTATTAAATATTGACTAATACTAATAACGCTATAAATACTTAAAAATCAAACTATATAACTGATTTAATTATTACCGGAAAAATTTCCGGAAACAACAAACACAGCGATTTTATATATCGATAATGCTGTTATATAGTTCTAACTATATGATATGAATATTTCAATGAAATAATAATTTGTAATATTTTATCTATTAATTTTATTTTTATTTTTAAAATTTTTATTTACAAAAGAAATATATTCATAATAAATATAAATAAAACTATAAATGTTGTTACACATAAAATATAACACATGTATAATACTCCTCTTTATATAAAAATAATAGCAGTCACTATTTCTATTTTGTATAAATTTATTCTTTGACTTATGCATTACATTGCTTAAAACAATTAAACCATTAAAATATAGAATAGTTTTATATCAGGATCAAATGCCAATTTGATTTTAACGTTTACGATGTATTTTTCTTTACTCACAAAGAACATTAAATAACCTTATTTCTTGTATAGAACGTATGTCAGGTACGTTACTATTTTAGTGGTTATACAGAATGCTAATACTTTATCATGCAGCCCATTATACAGATTACTTAATAAGCTTTTCTGTTTCATTATTTGTCTTCTCGTTAATTTTACACAAAACAAAACTACCAATGTAGTTGCATTATTAAATTGATATCGCAATATCTCCTAATTGTTTTAATGTTATATTTTGATTTAACAGTTTAATAAATAATCTTTTATACTGTATAAAACAAAACAATTACAACATAAATATTTTCAGTAGGAAAAATGTGATATTAATTATTATGTAACTTTATAATTTTTGCGAGTAAATGAATAAATAAATTATATACACATTAATTAAGATCGTCTTTAATTAAAATTAAATAAAATTATTTTAATTAAATTTTCTCAAATTAATATATATTTCTTTTCCTTTACGAATAGAAGTTTAATAGTGTCATTAAAATATTCTTATAAATAAAAATGTTCGTGATTAACATGTAAATTAGTTTATAGCGCTATTTTAAGAGTTTTTCTGATCTTAAATTATATTTAAAAAATTGGCAACTGTAGAAATTCTGTATATCAATAATTTTATAGGACGTAACCCAGTTTTGTCAGACAATACAAATTTTCTTAGAAAATTTGTTAGCAAGTCATACGGTATATAATGTGCATTCATTATTCATAAATTAGATTTAATAAATTTCTCAAAAAATATTAATTTAAAATAATACATAAACTTATTAATATTCAGTCGTAGAGAAACCGTGTTGTGCTAGATTGCTTATTCTAATTGTTAAACACAAGATCGTGTTATTAACTCAAAAGCCAAGTGTTTGAGTTAATAACACAATCTTGTGTTTAACAATTAGAATAAGCTTATTGATGATATTATAAAAAGTTACTAATAAGTTACATGAAATAAATGAATAGTTGTAGACACTATTGCAAGAATCGTTATTATGTTAATTATAATCGTTATTATGTTAATTATGTTAATTACACAATCGCATTCTATTGTGAATTCTAATATAAGGCCTGGCTCAATAATTACCAATTCTCTAGCAAATTTTAAAACATCTGAATGCCTTAGAGTTTCCAAAATTTTACTTTCTATTTAAAATAAATAAATATATATTTTTATTGTAATTAGTATTATGATACGAATATTTGCATATTTTCAGTCGTAAATCCTGACTTATTAGCTTGATTCTTTATTCACATAAATTCTTAGTTTTATATTATTTTCTTGATCGTACGATGGAAAATTTTTTAAATATTTTGGCTTGCAATTTGAAAAAATTGTAGACAAATAAATTCCCACTGTCGTCCGTCTGCTGTCCTTCTTTAATAGTTAGATAGATGAAAGCCTAGAATAGATGTGATAAGATTAAGGGAGGTAGGCCAGATTAACTATATACGAACGTCTCATCTAAACCGGAAATCTGATTGTTTTAATTCTAACATTTTCCCCTGGAAAAAGTTAATAGGTGACTGACATGATTCCATTGCTAACAGGAAAAGTATGATGTACTGTACAAGGGCAAGCCACTACTAATTTGAGGTGGAGAGCATATATTTTAAGTTAAATATATTAAAAATATGATTAAAATTACAGCTCGGCATTGTGACAATGACACAATAAATAATTGCTCGTTCTGCTTAGTAAAATATACGAAGTTATAGAAAAGAACGTTTTTCTCGATCTATTCGCAAAGCGTTAAAATAATTTTAGTACAGTATAATTAAGTATTTAAAGAAAAATTATAACTTCTTCTATGTTATGTTCTATTTTTCTATTATTTTACATATATAAAACTTCGTTTGTGTTATGTATGATCAATTGTATAAAACGCATTATTGTGAAATTGTTGTAAAAGTATATACCATATGATTCATTTTTGCATTGAACTCTTGATATTTCGATATTAAATCTAAACCTATTTTTTTCATTACTCTTTTACATTTTATTTCTGATGCACTTCCCAATTTTGTGTTGATAAGTTCTTATTTAATATAACTCTTATCTCATCATTTTAATACAAATATAATTATTTAATTCATTTATGACATTTTTATATGTATATCAATTATGTAATAGTAGTCATGTGCAAGATAAAATAAGAAGCATTTTACATAAAATTTTACTTAATCGTCATACAAATGATAAAGAGATATGGCTTCCAATAGGAATTTATTTTTCGTCAGAAAGGATATTCCATTTTTTAACATTTTTTTTTACCAGAAATTACGTGATTCATCTCTGTTAAAAATCCAAAGTTGGAATCCGATCTTCTATGATTGAAATCCAACTTGGCTTCTTCATAAGTAGTTTTTTCTCACTCCTCATCCATACTAATTAACTACAGGAATAAGGTGTTGTCTTAAAGAGGAAATGTCAAAATTTTAATTATAGCACAAAATAGAATTTAAAGCATTATGAAAAATATGCAAAAAGACTCATAAAGTGAAATAACAATTTAAACCAAATTTAAAATTTACTAATTGTAATGCTTTTTAAAATAAACATTTGTTATTTTCAATCATAAATTAGTTAAAGAATTAGTAAATGTAAAGACCGCAGTCTCTCAACAAGAAGACAAAAATAAAAATCCAGCACGAGTTGCATAACTTTCTCGGAAAAATGTTAAAATTGCGTGTGTGGCGCCATCAGTTATAGGGTTTTATTTAAAAAACTTTTTATAGAGTTGATTATTACAACATAGCCAAAATTTTAATTGTCAGGATAGATGTGTTTTATTGATATTTAAAAAATTGTAAATGTTAATAACGAGTGAAATCTTCATTAAGTCCATCCCCATTCGAAACATGACACATGACCCTTTCTTCTCCTCACCCCTGTTGACTTTTAACTTCCAAAATTTAATAGCATCAACTCCCCTAATACATGAACCTCCCTGCAAATTTTCAGAAATTTTCGACAAAAGGCACAGGAGTTATTAGGCTTCAAATTGGGTGAATAAAATCATGCTACCCACATCGTGCCCCCACACATACACTAACTTCTACACATATAAGAAAAAAAAAAAACCTAATCTTTTTGCTTTTCTCGACGTTTCAATGCTCCGAGTCCAAAAATGTATATAATTATACTTGTAGTTACATATTATGTAATGTAAAGCCATATTTTCCCTCTATGATACAGCCGGGAAAGTAGATATTATCGTAAATAAGTTTTAAGGTATTTATAGAAAATAATTTTGAAATACTGTAATAGTAAATAATTCGTTATCCCTAATTATTCGTTTAATTTTAATAAACACAGTAAGCTAACAAAGATCAAATTTTAGATAATATAGTTTGCAAAATTAAAATTTCGCTTTTATCGAGGTTACAATTTACATAACATGGCATGTTATAATTTGTAGAGCACATTCAGAAATGAAATATATATGAAATTGTTAAGTTGTCTATAAGATACAGAATAAATAGAACTAAAATTCTTTAACACTCTTAATTGTTTCAGAAAATACCTCTTCCTGTTGTTGTGTATTTGAATTACTTAAACACTTATCTAAAAATTTGCCAAATAATAAAATTGATTTAGAATTTTCATCGAAAAATCAAGCATTATACTGTAATTCAATTTTAAGGTTTCCTAAATGAAATTCTATTTATTTATATTATTTTTATGTTAAACTATTTAAGTTACATTATTCGGTCAAGTTCGTATATACTACATTTGAATGTACTGTACGTGTTTACTGATAAATCAAGTAGCCTATTACTCGTCGTGTTTCTAGCTTAAAGAAAACACGAGAGCATACTCATTACGTGAGAACACGGAAACACTACAAATTATCCATTTTTGTACTGTCCTCTACGTGTTTCGATTTATAAAACTATAATTAAATTCAGATTTTTTAAATATTTTCTGTATATTATGATTAATGAGATATATATAAGCTTTATATTTGATCCAGATTTTATTTACATGGAAAAGGATTAATCTATATTTGTTTTATTTCAGACGAATATAGAAAACATTTTGATAGGAAATTATTTCGGAACTAATAATATAAATGCTTATTTATATATACTTATTGAAAGTAATAATTGAATATACAGTAGGAGCAAAATTTTAGCTTTTTTATTTATATCAATTTAATTTCCTATCCTCAGTCTTAAAAATATCTTCAATGTTATTTTGACAATACACTATTGTAATACTTTCGTTTTCTTTTTATTTTATGTGATGCAAAATATAAATATTACATTTCCATTCACATAGTAATTTCTACCATCCCCAATTTTATAATTAAGTAAATTCACCGTAAAAATTTAAATTTTTGATTTATTAATAAATGCAAGATAAATCGATAATTTAATTCTATAATTTTTTAATTTTTTAATTATTAATTTCCTTTCAAATAATAAATAATTAAATTTTTAAAATTTAATTTTTTCATCTTTACATATAAGGAAGTATAACTTGATAAATTATTCTATATATTTTATAATTTTAAATTAACGTTTAAGTATAAATCAAATTAATTATTTGATTACATGATTTAGTCTAAATTAATAAATTATTGAATGATTTAATAATAAGATTATTAAATTATTTAAATTAAAAGCTTTAAAAGTCAATATTAAAGTGACATTGACAATGCTACATATGCAATATAATATATTCATTTTACTACATTAGTGAGTAAAAGTAATTATATATATAATATACAACACAATGCGTTTTCTGATAGTAAATTAACAATGAAACTAAACAAAGTAATTGATCCTATAAATTTCAAATTGTATTTAACGAATAGCTTAATTTGTGTCTCTATCATCAAAGCTTAAGTTATACATAATCGAAAATCCAAAGCAATATTGATCTTTATATATTATAATAATTATTCAGAAAATCGATTATAATCTTATTAAGGTTTTAAAGTATCTGTAATTAGAATTAATACTGTATTAAAACAAATATAAAGCAGAGTATTGGAGTGATTTATCTAAGCATGCTTTAAAATACTACATGTGGATTTAAACCTGTTATGGTCCTAAACAATAATATATAAGAAGTCTTACCTTCTTCACCAAACAATAATAAAGCTTACAAGCGTAAGGCCCAATCTATAGTTCAGGGCCTTAAGCTTGTAAGTTTATTATTGTACAGCTTGGTAGCATATATGTATTACGTAAGGCAATACACAAAAGCTAAACAATACAATACAAAATCATTTATATTTACCGATACAGAGAAATCTCGTCAATGCTGTTGCATAACAGAAATATATAAAAACTATTTTTGAAAAATACTTATAAATATTTTATTTAAAATGAGAAACTGCAAATTATTTCGAATTCTGTGCAGGTTTATATAGAAAAGCCTGTGTGCGTCATAAAAATCGATTTACAGGGTATAATAGACATATAAAAATTAAATCTAAATAATGTAAATTATTGATTTCTTAACAGAAAGAAATACAATAAATTCTGTTCAGTTTTTATGATTGTTATGTTTTGGAAATAAAAATGTTAGTAAAAGAATTGAAGGCATTAAAAAATGATATCGTTTTAAAATACTTAAATATGTTTATTTTTTCAACATTTATTTATTTATTTATTATAAAAAAAATATGCACAGCTTTAAGATTATTGTTACTTTTGCTTAATTTTATAAAGTATAAACATTTTCAAAAACAAGCTTTTAAGAAATACTGTACAGGCTATATTTCGTTTTGAAAATTTTCTATATATACAGTACATAATAATTCAGAAAGAATTTCTGATTTATTATGTACTGTATAAGAAACTATGAATAATAAAATTCTTATATAGAAAACTTTCAATAAAGAACGAACTTTAAAAAATTAGTAAATAAATATATACTAAGTTTGTTTTTTTAATTATTAAATTATGAATTTTATTATTCATCATTTAATAATACAGAAAAAAATTTCCTGTAATTTAAATTTATTAAATGCTTTCAGGAAGTATCAAATCTACACAAAGCATTACTAATTTATTTACCAATTCTGATATATTTAAATTCACAAGTGATATTTTCTGATTAATGATAACATTATCGTGACTGTTAACGTTGACTACTAATCCTAGAAGGTATTTTTTATGTAAATTACTATTAGTTGATTTCCGCGAAAAATGCGCTTGTTTCAGAAACTTTTTTATTTTTTAACAACAAACAAATACACAACAAAAGATATCAATGTAATATATCTAATGAAAATGTGATTTGACTTCTTCCACTTATATTTCCTATGCAAGTCACGAATTTTACAGCGCTTAACGGAAATAAATCTAGTTTATATTTTATATTTTAGAGTTATATTTTTGTAGCTTTTAAAATTATAAATAACTAAGTATGGTATAATTCTTTTAAAAATTAGATTTAATTTTAGATTTTATATATAAACTTATATCAGATCTAAAATAAAGTCTAAATCTTGTGATTTGATCAAATAATATATGTTGATAATTTATTAATGGTGAGGCGATATATACAGTAGAGCGTCGAAAATTGGCGTCAATTGGGGACTGGGGTTGTTCCAATTAGTCATTTGTTCCAATTTCCGACTTTGTACGAAAAAATATATTAACCTGTCCGATGTTCAAATTTTTCTCCGTTGCGTATCGCTTCCTGTTGAATTTTTCTCCGTTGCGTGTCGCTTCGTGTTGAATTTTCGTCGATTTTAAGCCTAACGAAAATTTTTATAATAATAATCGAGGCTATCGTATCGTTAAAAATTATTTCTTTATTTTGTACAAACAAAATAAATATATTGAAGAATATAAAAAACATGAAAATTATACTTTAGAAGTAAATTTAGTATCAAAAACGTTCGATTCAGCACGACACAGTCCGACTGAAAATCGTTCCAATTTCCGGCCATTTCAATTACGGACGCTCTACTGTATATTTAATAAATGGACTCAAACGTAAAAAAAAGCAAAAATTATAAGTTCATTCATTAAATTTGGTTGTAAATGATGCTGCCAAAGTAACAGTTAATTTTTTAACATTATACAAGAATTATACACGTTTTTTCTGCATTCCCTTACAGATGAGACATACTATAATCGTAATATCACCGGTTTAACATTGAAATCCGTAAGTAATATAAGATGGGAGACAGAATAAACGCAGAATAAATATATCAAATACTTTAATCGATTTTTTTTAAACTCCTGTCAACTATACAGACTATAATAAAAACATTCCAGTAAACTCCTAACGGTTGGGTTAAGTTATAAATGTAGTCTAGGGTGGGCAACCTTTTTTATAACATGGGCCAGAATAAATTTTACGTTCTAAAAAATTACAAAAAATTGGAAAAATAACTAATTAATAGTTATTTTTCCAATTTGGAAAAATAACTATTTAAATATTGGAAAAATAACTAATTAATAGTTATTTTTCCAATTTAATAATCTATTAAAGATCTCGCGGGCCGGATAGAAACTTTTCGCGAGCCGTAGCTGGCCCGCGGGCCGGGGGTTGCCCGCCGTTGATCTAGTCTACTCATGATTCACATAATCGGGCGAGGGCGGCCGAATATCTAGCAGGCAGGCGGCTAACATCCCACAACCGGTCCGGGATATAAAATTGGATGCTTTATGCATGTGTTGCTTCTACCAGCTAAACCGTGACGTTGGTGCTCTGTAAACCGCATGTGCCAATGTCTATATAATCTGGCTGATTGGAAACTGACCCGGTTTCGACATTCCTTCCGCCAGTGAATTATTCGAATATACATTAGCAATCTTATCGTTTTTTTTTTCACATGTAGTATAGAAATTTGTAAAAGATACATAATGCAGTTATAATAAAATATTAATTTTAATTAATTCAAAGCACGTTAAAATATGAAAATTTATATTTTATAAAATACAAGGGAAGGTCTTTGGAAGGTGGAAGCAGCGCTTCCATCGCTTCCAATGACGGCACGCCACTGGTAATTAAAGAAACTGTATTCCATTGTGTACTATTATATACTTATAAAACATAACCAATTTTCATTATTTCATTTATAGGGAGTAATAGTACAATGTATTATAGGTTGATAAATTTCATTACGTGAAAAATTATTGCAGTTAAATCGTTACACATCTGCAGTATGAAAATTAATAAACTGTTTTCTCTACTAACGAAATGAATGTCCTATTCTCATCGGGTGTTTTTCTTTTACATAACTTTACGTTAGTAGTGCAACCGTCATAAATTTTCTTTTAAATTTGTCTTCTAATTTGGGAATTTGTTTAGTTTTTTCAAATATTAAAATCTTTAGTAAATTTAATAAGATTCGTGAGATTTGCAACATATGTCTATATCTATACATTTAAATTTATTCTATATAAAATAGTAGTACGTAAAGTCACTTTTAAAAAACTATAATTTTTAATAAAATAAATTCAAAATATATCATAAAAAAATCACAGCTTTTAAAAATATTTATAAAACGTGAATTTACAATACGTATTGGGATAAACATCATAAACTTAGCAGCAAATCTCGTAAAAGTTGGTCGAGAAAACAAGTCGGTATTCTGAATGTATTCCATTGTGTACTATGTCGGTATTTACCTTCATTATATTAAAATTAATATTGCTATAATAATAACAGTATTATTTATAAACAAATTTTCGAAAATACAAAATTACATTTATTTTTCAACGTTGCTCCTTTTTAAATTAATTTGATAGTATCGTCTAAACGATACTGTAGGGTATGGAATCGCCTAGGCGTGCGATTTCCGCCCTGTTTTAATATAACGAACTTTCGTAACGGAAGAACCGTTAGAAGGACCGTTAGAAAGATCCGTTAGAAGAACCGTTGAGTTTTAAATCGACGATCGACGGACGATTGGCTGGCGGAAAATGACCGTTGGCCGGACGTTGTGGAAACATTCAAATTTGATTGGCGGAGGATTCGAACGCGGACACTATTTAAGTAGTAGTTTCGGCAGGAAAGGGATCGTATCGGATTCGGATCGTCGTTATCGAAGTGCTAACTAACTTTCTCTCGTTGGACGTTACGGAAATCTGGGGGAAGTGAACTCCAGTGGTTTAGTACGAACTTGTTCCTGACTCGGAGGTGTTGTTAATTACAAGTCTGTTTGATCGTAAGTTCTTTCGACGAACTTGTACGGGTATTGTCGCGTCAGGCTCATCCTAGTCTCGTGTAATGATTAATTTTCGTAACTCTCACCTGACCGTCTTGTTCGTACGCCAGGTTCCCTGTCGTATGTCCAATCACGCAAAAAAGTCCACTAAATCTGTCTTTAGATTTTATTCACACAAAACAAAAATCAACTATTTACATTAATTCGGTTATAAGAGCATTCCACTATGTTCCCGCGTCTTTTAGAACTTAACAACTTTTTTCTTGGTGTTGCCAACTCTCGACAAAAAACCAAAATTCCCGCCATCTAGTGGGATGAATGGGTCAGGTATAGTCGGTTGTTGCTTGGACTAGTGTTTGTGCATAATTAATTGTAACGCTACTTTGTATCATTTTGTACATTTGTATTGTAAATATAAACTTTGTGTTTCGTTAAACCGACTGGGTGGTTATTTTGAACATTACTGATACTATTTATAAATAACACATTCACAGAAATTTCCTTGAATTAAAATGATTTCATCCCGGAATTCCATATTATTAACAAACGTCAAAACGTTAATCATCAACCTTGACGTCTTTTGTGATTTCACCAATAAAAAATATTCTTTGCATTAGATCATGTTGTTATTTTAAGGGATTATCGAATATGTGATAAATCATCATTCTAAATTACAATCTGATTATTACTTTTTCTGAATCTGTCTTAATGTCTGTCAGTAAATTTTCAATAGCGATGTTAATGAAATTAATTTAAATCAAAAGAAGAATATAAAATTTAAAAATAATTCAACAAAACGAATAATAAATCATTAATATTTATTATTTTTAAGTTTTTATTACAATGGTAATTTTAATTACAATAAGAAAAAAATTAATTTTTGATCAAAGAATTTAGATTCCAATCTTGTGTAATATATATTTGTATGTTTATTTTCTATTTAATTTTAATTCATATATTAAATATATTGCTAATATGTATATTGTAAAGTATTGGCCTTTTAGCGGAGAGGGAACAAAAGAAGCGCGACCTTGTCAATTGGACCCACTGTGGTCAGGTAATATACCACTTGTAAGGTGTTGACTTGTAAACAGAGGGAAAACAAAGGAACCGCCGACTTTGTCAATTGGACCCACCTGCAGTCAGACGATAGACCGCTTGCCATATAAAAAAACTACTAAACGTAAACAAGTGGCGGACGTTAATGTAAGCTCCACTTTCGTCGGATAACAGCGGACTTTAGTATAAGCTGTTCACGAAAGAACCGTTTGTGATTGGTCGGAAGTTTTCCATCCAAAAAAAACCCTTAAACAGCGGAGCAAACGGGGAAGGGAGGAGAGAAGGGCAAGAGACTGGTATACGGTAGTCTCAGGCACTTGGGAAGCCCGCTGAGCGTAGAGAGAGTGTTCTCTGGTAAACATCTCAGGGACGGGTTAGTGCGGAGACTGGATTGACCGTGCAGTTGAGCCAACCAACTCCAAAAGCTGACTGAGGCCTCCCCAGAGTTTAATAGTTCCCGAAGGCCAACCTGGTATGTGAGACACCACGCTTTATTGTCCAACTTGTCTTGTATATATTATGTTGTCAAACTTATACATTCTACGTATTTTGTTTTGTAAATAAACTGTAAATATTCTCTGAATTGAGTGTGGAGGTGTATTTTCCATCGAACCGGAATCAACTATCGGATCGTGATACACACGGACCCAACTCAACGAGACGGAGTTTGAGAAACATCACTAGATCTTCACGAAATCTTCACTTATATAATATATATATATTTATTTATCAAAATTTTACCTGAAAAAATATTTCTTTAAAAATTGAAAGCAATAGCAATGTATTAAAAATTGTGATAAACGAAAAAGTAGAATATAATTACAGATATACTAAATTACAGTATCTGTTAAAATTTTTAACAAGTTTTCTCGCTTACAATTTTTTTATATAATCTTTGCGTTGTACTTTATAAATAAAAATAGTAAATTTTACAAAAATACCTGCGAGAGTACCGAAATAATTACTGAATGTCTAAGTGAACATCAAACACTTATCGTTTATAAATCATCGCTTATAATAAAATATAATTCATATTTGCTAACATAATTAAGCAAGTTATATCTAAGTGTTATTGATTCACCTTCAATGCATAAATGCATAAATTTAATTATTGAAGATCAACAAAGTGGAACGATATTCAGTTATACAGTAAACAATGCCATAAATTAGGACATACATTTTGTAAGATTAATAATATTCCTTCATTAACATAACTTTAGAAATCGATAAAATTAATTTTCATATAAAATTTCAATTTCGTTCTTCTTACTTCTGAACGAATCTTATTTTATTCTGTTTAAATTATTTGGAAAAGAAAAAAGCCAGCAACGAGTTGCGTGACTTTTCCGGCAAAAATATTTAAAATTATGTGTAACACCATCTGCTCTGATGTTTTATTTTAAAATATCTTTTTATATTATTATTATAAAATGGCAAAAGGCTTAATTTTGAGGGTACAGATGAGTTTTTATAAATAAATAAAAATTTGTAAATGCTAATAACGAGTAAAATCTTTATGAAGTCCGACTCCACTGGAAATATGACACACGACCTGCCATTCTGTCCTAAGACACAAGACACCTCAAACTGCCAAAATTTAATATCATCAATCTCCGTAACGTACAAACATCCCTGCAAATTTTCATAAATTTTTAACAAAAGACACAGGAGCTTTAAGCTTCAAAGTGGATGACAAAATCGTGCCAACGTTTCAAACTGCCGAGTCCGAAAATGCAAAAATCTTGAAGGATCATTTTTGATTGATCTCCATATTTTCCCTCTGTTATATATAACAGTCGGTTAAGTAAAAATCATCTACAAGTATCAATTTTGAAATTATTACAGTTAATTAATACTCATAAAGAACCTGCTTTGTGAGTATTAATTAAGTAAGAGGAGAAAATAAAATCTGACAGCGTTAATTTATTTCTGGAGTTTGTTAATAAAGCTAAAATCGTCAAGATCTGCACTTAAAAATGGCAAGCTTTCTGTAACTGAGTAATATTTTAATATTAATAAAAATTTTTTTTAGGAATTTTATCGTAACTTTTAAACGAGGAATATTTCTTTTAATTCTCTTATAACATAAAAACATGTATCTTTTGTTGATTATTCAGTAAAATAAGAAATGTATTATTAATTATAGGCCCAAAAATCTATAGTCTACTTTAGTACAGGGAGGTTTTTTGAATGTTTTGATAAACAATTTGAAAATCTAGCGGTTGCAATTTGGATTGAATCATTAATTTATTTTATATGTCATTAGTCGTCTATTGTAAAATCTATTTTCGATATAATAGTTAACAGCGAATAATAAATGTTTTTATTAAAACGATAAAATATATATTGCTTAAAATTACATACAATACAGAATTTTGAAAATCATTTGAAATTAAAAATTATTTTTTCAAAAACATTATAAGTAAAAGAATACAAAATTTTAATATTATTTGAACGTTTATAATTCATAAAAAGTTTTACTTATGTACTGATTTACAAAAAGAATTGTAAAAATATATTCAAATGGCTGAGCTCGTTAATTTCTTTGACTTTTGTGATAAAACAATATTCCAATAATAAAGAATTTGAATTTTTCCTAACTCCAAACTAAACATTCAATTGTAAAGATTATGCTAACGACATTTAAGCTAGATATAGATATTTTTGGAAACTTTCTAAATGAAGATAAATAAGAGAAATACTAACTAAGTATTTACTTGTTTAGTGAAAGTATTTCTCTACAAACGATTCTCCAATTTTTAATCTTCAGATCAGTACTATAAAATGAAGACAAAAAGAATATTAATGTCATAGAAATTGCCAAAACAAAATTAAATGCATCATTTAATATATTTGAATCTATTTTTCATTCTTCCTGTACCGTGGGCACTTAGATGATCCTTTTTTCCAGGCGTATATCATAACTGAGCACGTAATTAGGCAGACGAATAGTGAGGAATGGAACCTGAAATTTCCGGAATAGACTACTTTTAAAACTTTCTGAGGTTTTCTCATCCAGAATCCCAGAGCGGCAACCTGACTGACGCCGTCGTTTGCTTTGGCTAACCGGGCGTCGACCTATTTGGACTAGAAAAGTCTAAATGCTGCATGAAATTTATCATAAATCTATATAACAAGCAAAAACTAATAATAAGAAAGCCGTATAGACCGATCCAATAATAAGGATTTAAGTGATTATTCACGACAAAAAGAAGAGAGAAACGAAATAGTGAAAAAATAAAAGGATTAAGAATTTTAAAAAAAAGTTAAATTACAAAATAGTTACCGAAAAGATAAAAAAAATCACCTTTAATAATTAAATATTTGACGCTTGATCTATTTAATAATATTGGGCTGCAATCCGTTCGTCTGTCCGCACGACTGTCCTTCCTTAATCTCAAGAACAGAGAAAGGTAGATAAAAGACGAGGCCAGATATGAAAACCATGGGCCAGACGGTTCCAATTAACTATATAAGAACTTCTGATGAAAACCGAGTCACGTTATTTCAATTCAAAAATTTCCCCCGAAAAGTGTTAGATAGATGACCGGCACGACTCTATTCTTGAAGGAAAAGTATGATATACAGGGGCAAGATAGTGCTGATCATATATTTTAAATTAATTCAAAATATAATTAAAAATTGCAGCCAGGCATTGTGACGATGTCACAATAAATAATTGTTCGTTTTATTTTAAAATGGAATAAAAATTAGTAAGCCGAGATCAAGAATTCTATTTCATTCGTCGTTTAAAGATAAGAGAATGAAAAGGTGGGAATTTATAGGTCTGCAATTTGAAAATGCAGCCCAAGTACAAGTTAAATAAAGAACACAGAAAGGATTGTATCAATTCAATAATGAAAGCACTGAGAATTTGGAATGATGATTTATCACATATCCGATAATCCTTTAAAACAACGGCATGATCTAATGCAAAGAATATTTTTTACTGGTGAAAACACATCTAATTGGTGGTGAAGGTTTTGACGTCTTTTTAATAATATGGAATTCCGGGATGAAATCAATTTAATTCAAGGAAATTTCTGTGAATGTTTGTGTTTTAGACAACACTATTTATAAATAACAATGTCCACAAATCAAATTAATTTAATTTAAAAAGCAGCAGCGTTATTTCATCCGAAAATGCTTTTAGATTTAAAATTGTTATTAAATATAATAAACTAGAAAATCAGTTGAAAATCTAAATCTTTATAAAACTCATAATATTTCCATTATTATCAAATAAATAATACTTTCATAATATTTGTTTTAATCTTGCCAACACTTTAAATATTCGATATTTGAATGGTTTCCATATGTAATTTTATTATTTATTTTAAAGTCTATCTCTTATTAAGTACAATATATTTCACAATTATGCCAATGTAGAATAAAGGTCATTTTGTTCACAAAGATATGGGTTGTGTAATTTTGACGTTTATCACCAATCATTGTTCTTTAATTAAATTAACTTCGCTGTTGAAATGTCCTTTTTTAAATAGCACATGGTCACATTATAATGACTGAATGGTTGTCATTTCATTGCTAAACTGTTAATTAATTTTTATTATATAAAACTTTAGATAAATTTTTATCGAGATTAAATTTTCCTTACTTTATATTTATTTTGCCAAAAGTTATTCTCGTTATTCTCTCTTCTATTTAACAAAATGTAATATAATTCCCCTTCATGCTGGAAATAAAGCGTTATCGGAAACAAATGTTATAATTGAGTAAAGATTTTTATTATGTAAATTATTCAATCATTTAATGTTCATCTTAGTTTTATTATTATAGATTTCATTATAGATAATATATTATTTCTGTGTTAATTTTGGCACACTTTCGCAGATCACGTAGTATAGTAATATTTTCATTAAATAGGAGTGTTTTTCTTCACGTATTATTTATATACTATTGTTACTTTTAAAAAATTCAACAAAAACACCTACAGAACTTTGCAGTGTCCAATTTGCAATTGCACTTTGCCCTATTTTTCCAACGTCTCTGATTATAATTGTTGTCAGGCCATTTAAGTGACGGAGCAATATTAAACTGTAAAATAAGGAGATACATATCAAATTACATTGTTACATAAGAATTTTAAGGAAATCGTTAATTCTACTTAACGTAATACTCTCCGTTAATGAAGTTAGCCTAGCCCTAGTGTATGAGCAAGATTTAAATGTATGTTAAACTATAAAATTAAAAAAGCAATATTAATAAAATCAGAAACGTCTTTACTTTTATTTATCGTGTTTGTCAAATGGTTTCATTTAATTATTTAATTATTAAAAGGATAAAGCATTAACTGTAAGTAGTATCGCTAGATGGTGCGAGGAGTCAATACAGTTCGGAATAATGGGTCAAAGACTTAAATTTTCAGTTTAAACGTAAAATTAAACTGCAATATACAACTGTAATAATGTAAATTGTAAAATAAAATTTTAAAAAATACAGTCTTTTTCTATGTTATTAAAAAAAAACATATATATAAAATAAAAATCATTAAATATACCGTATACAACTTTACATTTTTTTAATTATAATTAGTGATGACGAATTAAATTTCCATTAATTAAAATATTAAATGTTAATATTTTAATTATAATGCAAATAAGAAGAATCAGTTTTGTATAAAAATTAAAAACTGTAATGGCGTTTACAATTATAATTACATTTTCATTCTTAAGGCGTTAAAATTTATAATGAAATTATTAATATATAAATCTTTTCAAATATTTATCGTAATTATTACAAATAATATTAAATTGTTCAATTAATATTTTAAAATGTTAAAACGTTATTAAGCGATGTAACATATACAGTATATAAGGTAAAATTAAGGTGATTAATATATTTAATTAGCATGTAAGAGGATAAATAAATCTAATGTAATAACATATTCTTATAATTTATATTAAAAAGCAATATAATTAACTAAACCAGAATTTTTTAAATGTTATTAACATAATTATATATATATATATATATATTTAATTTATCAAACAGGTAATTACAAAATCAAAAAAATAATAACAAAAAGTTCTTGTATATCCTTTTTCTCTGAATATAACAAACTCATCACATCTATTTTCGAATTAAATATATACTATAATTGTTGAGAAATATTTCTTCTTCCTGTTCATTGGTAATAATGAGGTATACCGAAAACATATTAGGCATTATATACTATGTACCGGTATATATCTCTGAATATTATTCTCGGATTTATATACCTCCAATGCTAATATTACTAACTGATCAACAATTTTTAATTGATATTATTTGACTTAAATTAATAAAAAATTATATTAATTTAGATTGAAATTTATTTTTCTAATAACGGATCTTTAACCCGGAATTTTATTATAAATAGTAACGTAATCAATTATTTTGTTTCTTTTTCTGACTCAGTTATTAACCTATAAAACAATACGTTTTATTGAGATATCTCAGAATAATGATGTCATAATATGTGGCATTAACCTGTCTATATTAGGTATACTGTGGTGTTTTCGGTTGGATATGACAATGGGATAACGTTATTTCTCTACAGTTCTGGACTTTTTCGATGTTCACAGTTATAAAAACAAATAAAAAATTACTAGAAGATAATTAAAAACAGATGTTTTTAATAATTTTATCAATATTTATAATCATCTTCTATAACTTCGTTAATATATTTACTTTTTTTTTACATTTTCGTAATATTGATAATATTAAATTTCTTTTGCTATATTTTTATTCATTCTTGAATTAAATTAAAATTTTTTTAAATACATTTAATTTACTTAATTAAAATTGCTTTTACATATAACATTTATTTTATTAATTTTCGTTATTTCTACCAGCTTAAAAATGCCTTAATTAAATATTAATTAAGAAAATATTTATGAAATAAAACTCTGCATTTGTGGGTAATACGTATGAAATTTTGTTTCGTGTGTAATTTTTTTTTCTATATAAGCTATAGATCTATAAGATCTATAAGATATAGATCTATATAAGCTATATATAAGCTATATAGCTTAATTCGTAATGAAAATAAATTCAAAATTTTATATCTTATCATTTTAAAGATGATTTTTATTATTTTATTTTATTTATTTATTTGTTAATTAATAAAGATAATAAACAAAGAAGAATCGGCTTCAATAACAAGCTTTCAGATAAAAGCAAAATAACAACAATGAGCATGCAAAATGTAAAAAAACAGTGAAAACATATATAAAATATACAAAATAATGACGTTGAATGACACGAGATAAAAATACAATATAAAATCACCCGATTAAAATACATAAGAGTATATTATGAGAGAATAAATAAATATATAAAAAGATAAAATAACGTATATAAGACACATAAAACATATATGCATATATACGATACAATAAAATAATGTATGTACAGGGTGGTTCTAAATGTATGCGAAAATTTCTGGGCAATCATCCTTTGTATTCTTCGAATAACTTCATAAAAGTATACATAAACATATGTTTAAGACGGCATAATTTCAAAGTTACAGGATATTTAATATCTAGCCCCATTGAAAATGACGAATTATGCAATCGCATTGTCACATCCTGTGAAATAATTCGACATACCCCTGGTATTTGTGAACGCGCTCGCTAATCAATGCGGCATAGGATATAATTTTATATTACAATAGACGATGACATTTCCAACAGTTATTACGACTATGCCGTTTCCAACATATGTTTATATGAGCTTTTAAGGTTGAAATTATTCGAAGAATCAGCCCCTGAAAATTTTCGCAAATACAGTATTTGGAATCACCTGTATGTTCGTAACTACAAATTTATTTATCTTTTAAGATTCGGTTATAACTTAGTACGTATAATTATATTCTTTCGACTCGACTTCCTCTTTCTACTACCGTTTTTCTTGTCTGTTTCCACGTGTTCAACTTCGCGATGCTTCCTCCCAAAGGGGTTTCGAAAGTTAATTAATGGATTTTTACTTCCGAAAAATCTTACATATACTCATTAAAGGTGAACAATCAGCGTGAATAAGTAAAATTTTTACATGCTTTTTTAAAATGAAGCAAGTCTAAATAAATGTCTTCCAAGTCAACCGTCGACTTAACCTGCAAGGATAAAGAAGCGTTGAGTTATATTTAATCGACACTTTTGAATGAAAAGGCATGATCTTTTTAGGTGTATTACGACTAGAGTCGAAGGTAATTTTTAATGGTTTGATTATCCTTTGATAATTTTAATATGGTAAAAGAAGTGTAAATGAAAAGCGAGTTTCGATTGAACATAAGTAAGACAACAGTTTTCGATTTTTAAAAATTGCAGTAGAAGGGTTTTCGAGCAAGAGAAAAATATATAACGACTGTATTACACTCATCAACGACAAGGTTCGGTCTTTTCAGAAACCCAACAAGAATATATAAGTCTGCTTATAAATAGATAGTGTTGTTATTAATTGATTTAATGTTATTGTCATAAGCAATGATTTTAGAATATATACCAGTAAAACATTTGTTAATACTGTATAGGGAAAGAAGAATATTGTTGTATACTGCAAAAACATGGAAAAATCACTAAAAGATAACCCAATTTTAACGCGAAAGATGTAAAACGAAAAGTAATTATTCAGACACGAAATGAAAGCTGAATCAATATCAAATTCGGTACTCAAGATTTCGAAAAGAGTACTCGGGAGAACTGAATTAAAAGCTTGTTTTAAGTCCAAATAGACAAGAAAAGACGGTTGAATAAGCTCTAAATCAGGGGTAGCTAACCTTTTCAGAAGGCGGGTCAAATTTCAGAAATAATATTTTCTGCCGGGCCACGCACCTAATTTTTTTTAAAATGTTAATTAAAGTAAACAAGCAAGCGTGCTACAGCTTCAACCACATCGTCGCTTCCCAGTAGGTGAGATCGTGGTCAAACACTTGCCTGGTTTAATGTAAAAAAAAAAAACAAAAAATAGGTATACTTATAGAATCCATATGGTAGACAGGCTACTTGGTTAAAGTAGTTTGAACTGTTATTATAAACATGTTAAATATGTATTTTAACGTCGATCGCAAAATCTCTCCAGATGCAGTGACGATAATAAAACAAAACTACAGAATAACACGGAACTTTGTCAAGCTGGACTGAAAGTAGTTATGAGTATGAGCCCGATAGCATTGCGAGTTTACTGAAAACGCCGAAGACCACAGAATATACATAGCTGAAGTTGAAGTCTCATATTAAATTTTATCAACACCTAGTGTCGGACAAAAAACTAAGTAACCTTGAGTGTCAAATAGCGGGATATTTGAAATAGCTAAAATCTATGAATTTTTTCAAAAATGAGAAATATTTCAAATTTCTCTTAGCTATAATTTAAAAATACATGATACGAATAACTCATGACATAATGTTCTTTTGGTGATATGTGCAATAAAGTTAACATTTACGTTCATTTGACCTAGCTCCGCGGGCCGAAACATGACTCCCAGCGAGCCGCATGCGGCCCGCGGGCCTGGTGTTGGCCACCCCTGCTCTAAATGTTTCAGAATTGTAGATTGCGTGATCACTAAGTTAGAGGAGGTACAGGGTGTCCTAAAAGTAATAAACCCATTTAAAGTAAAGATAAAAAATAAGAGATTTAATTGTCTTCGTTTTGTGTTGCAGATTGTTTCTGTGACTTTGGAGGTCGAACGTGAATCACGAGACAACGCCATTGCTTCAAGAGAGGTTTCCAAATTGTGGGTGTTGCGGAATGGAAACATTATGAGACATCTGAGTCTCAGTTCCTGATTCTTTCCTCTAAGGCGTCCTCGACAAAAGCGCGTAGGTGAATAAACCAAGAGCAATGCTATTCTCAGGGACAACATTCTCAGTGCAATTCGTAATTCTTTCACAAGAAACTTTGGAGAAAGTTATGAAAATAGTAGTGTCTCGAATTTTCCACTTTCCACATGCCATGTGCAAAATGTTATTTTCGTAAATAATCTTCAATATATATGCTTTCAATAAATATTACAGTTTCCATGTAACGTATGAAACTGTTTAGTAACCGACAAATCATTTGAATATACTAACTTTTGGTCACCCTGTACAAAGCAACTAGAGACCGAAATGTTGAAAAAGATTTACTTTAGAAAAGTAGTAGCAGAATACAACTGTCGAAGTATACAAGACTCAAACAGTTTTACACATTGCTGAACAAATAGTAATTGCTTTAAATAAGTCAGGATCCTTTCTAGGAATGGCAATTAATAACGAGGAACTCCGTAAGTTTGGAAAAAAAACTATCTTGGAAAAACAAGTGAAAATATTCGTTTCAAATCATCATAAAAAATTGATGGGATTTCCTCAGTACTCAGAAATGCTCGTAATGACTTGAGATAGTTCGTTGACAGAAAAAGTATCTGAGTTAGTTTTTACAACTATTGCGACATAATGGAATTTATACAATATTTTGAATGTGTTTGTTATACAATCATAAATAATTTTGTTATTCAAGAAAGGTAAACAATGATGTACACACATAGATACATATATATATTATATACTGTGTATATATATATCATGTATACTGTAAACACTCTCCCACCCTTCCCTACATATATGTATAGGAAGGAGGGAGGTGTATGGTGTGTGTGTATTTACATATTATCAGTATTGTTTATTAACATATTAGTTTTTAATTAAATTTATTTAATTTACAATATCCTTGTGTCAACTTTTTAATATCGGTATGAAGTAATTTTTAAAAACAAAAGTTATTATTTTTAATTATGTATAGATTGTCTGCCACACAGGCTTTTTAACAAATATTGTACAAATATACGGCTTAAAATTTTTCAAATACTTAATAATGTTTATGTATTTTGTTATTTAAAAAAAATAAAACCATACCGTAACATTTAAAACTGTTAATGTCTTTTAACAAGACAAAACAGTTTTAAAATAAGTCCATTTCCCTTCCCTTGAATTTGAATAAATACAGTAAGCGTCAAAATCCTCCCTATGTTCTTGCGTAGCTTACTATAGAAAAATAGCAAAAAACTATTCGATATGCGAAAGTAAAAGAAAAGGGAAATAAATCAGTCGTAAGATTATTACAATATTCACATAATAGCAAAAAATTAAAATAATTTTCACATTTTTAAAATATCTATGGCGTATAAATTCTGCTTGTTGCAATGGGAAGATTTTGACGCATAAATTAATTTGTTATAATATTAACAACGTAATTTCGTGCTTATTAACAACATATTAGAGTATAAATATGCAATTGAGCTGCTGCTTGATATGCTCATCATGAAGAAGCTTTCCAGCAAGAAGAAACTCCGTGCTGAAGAAAGGTTTTTCTGTTGAGAAAACAGCATTAGAAGTTGATGTTAGGCATTGGAGTGTAGCCAAAATAAAAAATAATCAGCTACCATATCACGAAAATTTAAAAGCTGACAGGAAGGAAACGTTGAGCGCCAAAACAGAAACGTTCGATAACAAGTGGACATTGTGATACATCATCACAAGTAAACAGGGAATTGCAACATGGCGTAGGAATAGAAGAAAGTACTTCAACTATCCGCAAATGTCTAAAAGGTAGCAATTTAAAAGCTCAAAAAGCCTGAACTTATCAAATTACATAAACAGAAACGTCTTAATTTTGACAAACTTTTGCCAAACGCTACACAGTGTATAAAGACTGGACCTTAGAAGAGTGGAAGAGAATTGTATGGTCAGATGAATCTAAAATGAATAGAGTTGATTCAGATGGGCGAAATGGGTATGGACTACATCGATGAAGTCCATAACTGAGCGAGAAGTACAAACGACATGTTCTATACCTAATAGAATGGATAGCGTTGTTTACACTGCGATACTTGAGAATTATTTGTTACATTCTGTTGATTATTACCACATTGATATGAGCTCTTTCATTTATCAGCAAGATAATGATTCAAAACATCTATCCAGGTGAGCGATGTCATGGTTTCGGGATCAAAATATTAGTCTGCCTTAGCGGCCGCCTCAATCGCCGATCTCAACCCGATTGAACACATCCGGTCCTTTTTTAAATGTCGCTTGTCTGACTATGCAGCTTCGTCTGAAAGCATCGACTAATAATGGAAACGTGTGCAGGATAAGTGGAATAAAATAACATTGCACGATTGCAGAAATATTATTAATTCTTTGCCTGATCGCATTAGGAAGGTTTTAAAAAGCCAAATGAGGCTATACTGATTATTGAAGTGTACATTTTCCACAAATATGATATAGATTTTTGTCTGCATCAAAATCCTCCCAATTCATATGTTCTTTGTATGTAACTATTATTAATTAAATAATTACGTTGTTCAAATAATTATATACGTACCATATAAGTATGCACATAAATGTAAAGTTTTTCGTACAAAGTGTGCTTTGCAACATATTCCAGTTTCTTTAAGTCTCCTGTGTTCTTTGAGAGGATTTTTATGTTTACTGTATATTATGGTACACCAAGTGACTACGGCAAAGGATTACTTAATAATAAAAACAACAGTTATTTAATAACAAAATGTTTTATTCTTAAAGAAAAAGGAGACTCACGGAGAGCAGAAACAAATGAACTACATCAAACAACTGAAAACGAATGGCAATAATCGACATCCCACACAAGATGAGACGCACGGAACTTTCAATTTATTATGGTTTTCTTTGAAAGCATATAGTTCATTTATATCAATATTTAGATTTCAATTCTAGCATGTACCGTACGTAAATATACTTTATTATTTTTTAATATTGTAAGTGAATACGAGAATTTTCCATGTGCGATTTTTCTGTCTGATCATTTTTCAATGTGAGCAATTTTTCATGCGGGCAAGGTTAGGTGTGAGCAATTTTCGTGTGGACATTTATAGTTATAACCCATTCACTGTTTAACTATTAAATAAATGTGAAAGTATCACGTATTTTATAAAATGGACAATAATAACAATAAACCAAAAGTTTTTTTAGTATTACTAAAGTTGCTTGGTAATAGAAAAATAAATCCAACAACGAGTTGCGTAACTTTCCAGGAAAAAAAGTAAAATTATGTGTGGCGCCATCTGTTATAAGATTTTATTTTAAAACATTTTACATTATTAATTATTATAAAATGGCAAAAAGGTTTAAATTTGAGATTAAAAATGAGTTTTATAAAATTTTAAAAAAATTGTAAATGCTAATAACGAGTAAAATATTTTTTAAGTTCGATCCCACTCAAGATATGACATATAACCCATCTACCTCCCAACCCAGTTGGCTTTTAATTTCCAAAATTTAATACCCTAGTATACAAAGCTCACTCCAAAATTTTAGAAATTTTCGACAAAAGGTACAGGAATTATTAAACTTCAAAGTGAATGAAGAAAATCGTTCCACCCAATCACCCACCCACACTCAAACATTCATAAATATAGAAAAACTCTCCAACTTTTTTTGCATTTCTCAAAATTTCAAGGTGCCCTGAGCCCAAAAATGTAAAAATCTTTTGGGGTCATTTTTTGATTGATCGCCATACTTTCCCACTTTTATATACGACAGTCGGGAAGTAAAAATGTAGTTAAATTAGGGTAAAATTCGTCTTTCATTAATAGCAGAAATAATAACAATGATTATATAAAGTTTTGTCGTAATAGTTTACAACATTGCAAATTTCATTCTCAGAGAACTGAATTATCATTTAGTACTTTTCCGGCTGTTATATATAATAGAGAGAAGTATGGGGATGGGTCAAAAAAATTAACCGCCCTAGATTTTTACAGTTTTCGACTTGGGACTGCCTTGAAATGCCGAAAAATGCAAAACAATTCGGGGGTTGTTTCTGTATGTATGGATGATAGTGTGTGGGGAGTGCGATTTTGTTGATCCATTTTGAAGCTTACTAACTCCTGTGCCGTTTGTCGAAAATTTCGGAAACTTTGCAGGGAGGTTTGTGTATAAAGAGCATTGATGCTATTAAATTTTAGTGGTTAAAATTCAAGGTGGGGATCATATGTCATAACTCGAATGAAATCGGACTAAATGAAGATTTATTCGTTATTAGCATTTATATATTTTTATTTTTTAAGAAACTCTTGGTTCCATTCATAAAATTATTAATAATATAAGAAGTTCTAAAAAATTTCATAAAAAATGACATCACACATAATTTTAATTTTTTTGCCAGGAAAGTTACGCAACTCGTTGCTGGAAGACTTGTCATTAATTATTTCAGAAACTTTTTATATTTTTAATTATTATAAAATGGCCAAAAGCTTAATTTCGAGAATAAAGATGAGTTTTATAAAAAAATTGTAAATACTAATATCGAATAAAATCATCATTAAGTTTGATCCTAGTGGAGATACACCCCCATTATCTCCCCATTTCCTCTAATAACCAAACCTCCGTGCAAAATTTCAGAAATTTTCGACAAAAAACATAGGAGTTATTAAGCTTCAAACAGGGCGAACAAAATCGTACCCCCCCTACACACACACTAACATCCATACATACGGGAATTACCCCCACATTTTTTTGCATTTCTCGATATTTCAAGGTGTCCTGAACCCAAAAATGTAAAAATCTTGAGGGGTCATTTTTCGACCGATCGCCATATTTTCTCTTTGTTATATACAACAGCGGAAAGGTAAAAAACAACTAAATATCGGCAAAGTGCATTCAACTTTAATTTTTTTAAATGTATCTTAATTTTTAGTTTCTATTATGTTAATATCTGCCTCAAGATCTAAAGGTTAATAAAAGTAAAGTAAGCAGTTAAGTCTATTTAATATTGTTTATTTTATGTTTTTGATTTAGTATATTTTGTTAATATCAAATAACTAACGCATGTAATTTGATGGATGAATATAGAAATTACATTGCTATAGTAAGAAAACATTTTCTAGATAAAGATTTGCGTTTACTTTACAAAGCATACTTATAAATATTTGTTTAAATTATTAATACTGTTTTATATAATGCTTTATCGTTGATAAACCTCATTATTATTAGCATTCTTGTTAATTCGAAGCGGCATTTAATTATACAGAGCAAACTAAAATTGAAAACAAAAAAGAAGTATATATATAGCCTTTGTAATATTATTTTTAAACTGAAATTTTAAATTAATTGAATCTATTTAATTTAAAATATATGCTCTCCATCTCAAATTAGTAGTGGCTTGCCCCTGTACATCTGTACATCGTACTTTTCCTTTAACAATAGAGTCGTGCCGGACATCTATCTAACACCTGCCAGGAGAAATATTTGAATTAAAATAACATAATTTTCGGTTTAAATTGGAAATTTATGTATAGTTAATCTAGGCCTCCTACCTCTATAATGTCCATCTCTGGTCTCGTCTTTCATCTATCTGACTTCATTCTTGAGATTGAGGAAAGACAGACAGACAGAGGAATTTATAGGTCTACGATTTTTTCGAATTGCAGCTCAATTAAAATATATTTTAAACTACTCGTATTATTACTAAAATAATAAATAAATTATGTTTTTGTGTATAAGTAAATGGTTTTTCTAGCAACTTCAATGTTTAATTTTAACTTTCGCGTATTTAAATATAAACAATTATACAGTTTGCTTGAATTTTTTAAATAAAATTTGTAAAAAAGTAAAAAAGATAAACAAATCATTAAATTTTATATATATTTTTCGGGCTATTAAATTTTAATTGAGGAAACGAATAGACATTAGAGGCTCTCTCTCGGTTTCCTTGTTACTTCTTAATGTTAAAAGCGTAAAATTTATGTCATAAATAATTATATCATTAATTTCATGGGATTTAAATTAATTTTCTTATCACTTTCCTCCATAAATTGGATACAAAATAGGTTATAGCTTCTTCTTCTCTTAGACTTTTTGTATTACTTCCAAACATTATTATTATTTCATTTAATGCTATTAATATCTAATTACAGTATTATTTTAAATTATGATTCCCTTTTGAATAGCAAGTATGTTATTATAATATACTTCTTGATTAACTTAAACTAAATATTATGTATAATTCAATTAATAAAATTTCTTGTTAAATGAGAAAGAAAATTACATTATTATTAAATGTAAAATATAAAAAAAATTCTAAATACTGTAGTAATTTTATATTACATTCTGAAAGGTTTGAAACTCAAAATAACTATACAGAAATAAAATTTTTACTAATATAATATTTTCTTTTTCTATTATAAAATAAACTAATATTTGTATTGCTGCAATGTTAAAGTTTAATGGTTTTCAATTATCGTTAAATGTCATATTAATAATAATGTAAAGTAAATAATTTAGAAGAAAAAAATGAGTTAAACGAAAATGAAAACGAATTGACATTGTATGAAAAATGATTTCAATAAAGAAGTAATATTTTATTAAGAACAATACTAAAACAATATGAAATTTTAAAGGATGAATTTTCACTTTAATCAAATTGAATTATTATAAAAATAACAATTGATAAACTTTAATGTAACAATGGCTAGAAATATCACTTACGTAAAAAGGAAAAGTAATTACAGAACTTCTTGGAGAAAAAAATTAAAATTAAAAAATTTTATTTTGAAATTATATACAATATCGATTAAGTTATTGTTATTTTTTGTAATAAACTCGAATTTATATAATTTCGAAATTTTATTTTCGAATTATAAAGATGAAACTTGAATTAGAGAAACAAGTAATTGTTTTATAACAAATCAGTAAATAAAATAGTAGAGGAATTTTCTTAATACTTGTTTTATTATTTTGCCATAATCTTAATAACGATGCAGTAATAATCGTCAAGTTACGATTAATTAAATCTTCACTGTTTCTATTTCTTAAGATAAGATTATACTCGTGTTTTACTTAAACTAAGCTATATTATATAGCTATGTATCTAGATTAAGTGAACATTCTTTTTATATATTGCATTAAAATACATTAAGTACTTACAGACAACTTTCTGTTATTATAGTACATTATAATACATAAAAACTTATCTAGAATGTAGTTAAGCTCATATATAAATTCTATATTTCGTTAAATTGTTTTATCTCGAAGATTTAATACATATAAATTATATTTTAACAAAGTTACAGCTTGATAAATCAACCGTTTTCGGACTTAGATATAAATTCTTAAGAAACCTTCTCCGTTTGACATACATTTTCGTTTAAAGTAGCTATTTAGTTGCACAATTACTGACGTCATTTTTCCTAAAGTATACAAAAAATGAAGAAACTGATACATTACTTTCAGAGATATCTCCGAATCGACGAAGTGAAAGAAAAAACAAATGAGGAAAGAAAGAAAAAAACCTTAACGCATTAATAGATTTAGTATTTTATATAACGACTGTAATATTCAATAAATTATTTGTTCATATTTCTGGGCATTCGGCAACAATCTAAATATGTCCTGAATCGTACAGGTTTTTGTCGGTTAAAATTGCACAATTTGTAGTAATGCGATAATTCAGGAAATGTCCTTGAACTTTTCTAAGAAATCTCATTTCTTCATCGAATGGATTAAGGAAAATCTGTTATTAAAATTAAATAATTCAGAAAATTATATAAGAATTTTAAATAATATTAAAAAAAGCAAATCAAATTAAATTAATATTCATAATTTACTTTAGTGTCGATACATATATACATTAAAATAAATAATATAATCGAATCTTTAAACTTGTTCAGAGTTATAATCAATTTGTAAAAACATTCTTTAATACATTCAAAAATATATAGAGAAAAAAAAAATTAATAAATGAAAAGATAATCGGTTGATATCGTTTATTTTTAATGAAATTTGTAATTGTTTGCTTACGTCATTATACTAAATAAAAACCTGTTCACGTCAACCTTAAGTTATAGTTTCTTGTTTGACCTGTTACGGGTCTGACAGACATCGCACCGGTGAGAACAATAATGGTTGGTTATACACAGAGTTCTAATACTGTAAGTAGAATAATTATATAAGGTAGAAAAATTTTTAATATGTATAATTTATGTCATTTCCATATTTTCTGTCTTATGTTTATTGTTAGATTTTACAGTTAAAATTTGTTTTATCTTTCAATAAATAGTTATGGAATAATTAATTTTATGCGAAGAAAAATACTATTTTAAATTCATCGTTTTGCCCAAAAATTTAATGATATTTATATAATAATTTTATTAGGAAATTGCTTTTAAATTATTATGAGACTCGTTTCTCTATAAATATAAGTCGCATGTTTATCATTCGACTTTCAAGATTATAAAAATATTTTTGAATATAATTTTACTTCAATATTCATTCTTTATTGTCAAAAATGGTCACAATTTAATAAAATTATAAGCAAAATAGTAAATAATCCGAAAAATAAATCTAAATTATTAATTATTCTTAGCTGTTTACGTTGTATAATATATATTTAAACAGAACATAAAATGAATATAAAACCATTGCTCTCATTTATGTAACGTCCTTTGCTTTAATTAGATCTTACAAAGTAATTGTCATAAGCTTTTATAATTTTATTTGAATATTAATTTTGTATAAAATTAATTTATTATTCATTTTATTGGTTTTTGAATTTAATAGATGTATAATTAAACTCAAGATTGAATTTTATCCATGACTAAATATCTTGAGGTATAATTTTTTTAAATAAATAAATGCGTGTGAATATAAAAATTTATTTTTAAAAATTCAGAATTGCACTATTAACTGTAATTAAGCATGCATAATTTTCACTGTATTTTTTTAAATTAAGTAATTATATTTTTTTAAATTAATGTTTTTTTTCTAATTTCTTTTTTAATTGACAAGAATAATTGGTTTACGTGTTTATATTTATACAAATTTACATGCATGCATTATTTTTTAAGTTGTCAAAAAATGATTACCTGACATTTCACGGAGAATAATCAATTATTCGTTTATATAAAAATATAATGAATCACGAAGATACAATATATTTATATCCTTCATTGAATTGAATAAACACTTGTAATGTTACAGTCCCAGACACTAAGCGATGGATTGTAAAAAATAACGAAAACTTTGCAAGAAATAGCTCAAACTATTAAAAATTTTAAGAAAATATTTATTAAACAGAAACCTTAAAAGAAAAGTTTCAAAAAACTGCGAAATGATTTCACTGTTACAGTAAAGAAAATTTCACTGTTGCAGAAAAGAACATTTCATGAGAATAGGACATGTTTTAGTACAAAATACATTTCATTAACTGCAACATTTTTTCTCTACATTAATGTATATTATGTTAAATATTAGATGGAAATTAATGAGCTTATTGCAAAATTAGAACAAAGTTTTATATCAATTTGGAAGATTATAATGGTAAAGAAAAAATAGAGAGTCATGTTTTACGATATTTTATTTACTATATACGTGTTTCAAATTTTATCCAACTACAAATATGTAACGATTTCAGTCTAGTACGTTTTATGTTAAAAAAGTATCTCGTATGTAATAATATATAAACGTACTGTACATGGTGCTGCAGATCCGTACATGTTTTATAAGTAGCCTATAGTGCAGAATGGAATACAGTTTTTTTTAATTACACAAATACGGTGTTAAATATTTATAATGTGCATTTACACATCATGCACGAAACGTAAAAATGATAACAATAAACTTACCTTATAATTCTACACTATGCAAGTATATGGGGTCGATTTGTCAAAATTATAAGCAATTCTCGAGCTGTTTATTATTGTGTTCTAATAAAAATTTTGAAATGGCTTTCCAAATGAATTTTCTTTAACATCCTCTGCCTTCATTTATTTGACAGCGTGTCTCATAAATTCGCAATCAGTAACCTGCCTTAATTCTCTAAAAACTTTCTGTTATTGAAGTAAATTTTTCATAATTCTTGCAACGATGCACTTGTTTCCTTTTTCTTGTTTCCGTTAACAGTGCAATTCTTCCGCAATTTTTAAAAAAGTCAATTTTCTGGTTTTTAATTTGTCTGCTATTTGATAAATATTTTTCAAAATTTTGAAAAGTTTTCATTATTTTTTTTGCAATTTTTCGTTTAAATAATGTTAGAAATTATAAATAAAAAATGCTTAGAAGTGTTGAACACAAGATCGTGTTAATAACAATCACATGGTACCGTATCAACTAAATAAAGTTAGAAAAAGCCATGTGATTGTTATTAACACGATCTTGTGTTCAACACTTCTAAGACAATACAACACGGTTTCACAACAAATCAAAAAATGCTTAGTTATAAACTATATACTCGAATCGTGAAGTTATCTTAATATATTAATATTTTATAGACATACAGATTAGATTCATTTTATATTTATATTATAAAAATAATAATTCTAGAAAAGAAAATATTTTGAGAATGAATGTGTATTTTATTGTTTTGGAAGTGAAATCTTAAAATTCGATAGAACTTACAGTTGTACAAAATTTTGGATGATCCGATGAATTATGTGCTTAAAACTTTGCTATATTTTACAAACTTGATCGTATTTTATTTTTTTCTTATTTGTATTATGTGCTTTAAATTTATAATTTAGACATTTATAAAGTACAATAAATATTTTAATAGTCAATCCTGGAACCATGTCGTTCTACTTTTACTAGTTTCCTATAAGAACTAATTAGTCCAAAACAATGCTTGCCTCGTCAAACATCTTTATTCAGTAAATTGCAGTTAGACAGACAAATTTGGGATCATTTGTCCCCTCTTCAATATAAAATTTTACATTGTCCCTAACGGTTTTTCATTGATAGCTAATAGGAACAGTGAAAAATTTCATACTGAAGAGGGGAATGATAATAATAAGTCTCGTAAACTGATGTATTAGATAAATAGCAACAGTCGTAGCCTCTTCCAACAGAAACATTTTATTTATCAAACATAAGGCGAAGAGTAAATATTTAAGAGAAAATTAACACAAATATTGGAATTCAATTTATTATGTATCCATTGTGATTGTTTTTTCTTTAGTTAAGGATTAATTTAAGAAACTTAATTAGGAATTCTTTTAAATATGTTCCCATTTTTTAAATTCTCTATGAGCAATTTTTATATAAGTTTTGCTTAGTAATGCATTTTTTAATATATAAGAATAAATTCTTAAAATTAAAAATATATTGCGATTTTCGACGAAGTTTCATTGCAGTTTTGTACAGAATGAGAATTTTAATTTAAAACGCAGTGAAGTAAATAAAATAAATAATAGAAAAGATTAAATTCTGACTACTGTAAATAAATCTATATTTAATACAATCCAAAAGTAATAACTTTCAGGATAACAGTCGTAACTTTACATATCAAATTCAGTCAACAAATTCATTGTTTAAGTATTCGGATCAAATTATTTTTCTTAAAATATCTATGAAAATCTTAAAAACAATTTTATAAAATATGTGTTGTAACTTTTTAAAAGTTATAAAGAATATAAATAACTAAAATATCCTACAGTATGAGAAAAATGCAATCTTCTCTTCTTTCTCTCGTTTTGCGAAGCATGACAAAACAAAACATAATTTGGGTCGTCGGACTTTGTTTCTATTAAGTGAAACATCATCGTCTCCTAGCTACACATTGATGAGTTTATCACATGATACAGCAGTATTGCCTTCATTACTTCACCTAAAAATTTTTAACATTATTTTTATGAAATAGAATTTTATATCTATTTAAAACTATAATTCGTGTCATCGAATGTATGAATTAATTTAAAAAATTATCGAACAATAAAATATTTAGTAAAGTAACATGTACTGTACATAATTATTATTACCACAGTCATGTCATGTGCTAAAATACATTATTTAAAGCGCGACTATTAATAAACATAAATATAAATTTAGTAAAATAGTAAAATTAGCGTAACCATGAAATCTGCAACGAAAATTAAACAAAAACTCGATATGAACATTACGATAATCTACTAAAACTTTAACAAATATTTTCGGCTTTAAATATTAATTAGCATAAAGAAAAGGTAGGATTTTTATTTAATTTCATTCTTAAAATCTCTTCCTTTGTGTTACATTTATTATAACAATCCCATTTATTTACTAATTATGATATATGATAGTATTATAATGTTCCTGCGAAACCCTTTAATTTCTAATACAAGAAATTTGAAATGTTTAAGTGGAGTTAATATTGGATATGACATTTTATATTGACATACAATTAGAAGAATTAGAAATAGATTTTAAAATGTTCGTTTAAAAAATATTTAATAAATCATTCATTGATTTAATTCCTTAAAATGTTAGTCTTTACTCTATAAAAACTAAAAATTCGCCTATTTATCTTTAATACAATATATTTATAAAAATATTTAAAATAGTTTTTGATTTGTCTTTTTTAAATACAAAATACTTTTAAAATTGGTTTAATTGATTTTTAAATATAAATTAGCCAATACCAGACTACAATTAATTATTTTTACAATTTTTAAAGTTCGTAAATTAGGTCAATGCGAACATTGAATTGTTTATCCCAGTTACAAATCGTATGGAAACATGGAAGATTGAAAGTTGCGTGCTTATTCATGGTTACATGTACACTATATTTATAGATTCTAAAGATAATAATTTCATAAATTGTATCTACATATCAGCTTTTTTCTTTATACAAGTTTAATGTTAGACGTTAATTATGGTTTTATGAATTTTAATATATTTAATTTCACACTAAATTCTAGCTCTTTCTTACATAAGTTTAAACCTGTTAAATTTAGTATTCAACAGGTGGAGAAGGCTGATTAAATATAAATAATGAGACAAACTGCTCATGCGCTTTCAAAAAACTTCGAATTTAATATCGTTATGTCCAGCAAAACAAAGGTGCAACCGTTAAGTAGAGTAAGTTTAAATTAATTAACATTTATTATATTTTCTTACAAAATATATGGACAAAAATATGACCTAAATATATACATCAGACCATTTATAGAATTCGTATTCTCAATATTTTATTATATTTTCTAATAAACAAAAGTAATATTAAGATTTTCTATTATTAATTTTATTATAATTAAACCTTTTACATTTCGTAAGTAGTTTTTGTTTATTTAACATCAGCGGATTAAGTTTCATTTACTGCTTAAGTGAATATTACGTAGCTGTTGCTTATAATTTTATCTCGTCTAATAATATTGGTTTTTATAATCAATATAATGAATTGTTTTATTATTTTAAGGTTATTTAATTATTTTTCACGGAATATTTAACGTTTCTCCAGAAATGACAATGTAGACTTATGTCAAAGGTGCGAACCTTCCTTTTTATCCATTAAGCATCATGACAGGAAATAATTCCTATTAAATGATATCATTTCCTTTTTATTAAAGATACTTTTATTTTCTGTAAACTTTTTGTTAATCATTATCTTTGCTTTAAGTTTTAATTGTTTCTTTAGTTCTTAATTGCATTAATATCAGCAAATATGTTAAACCATTAACCAAAAATTTATACTACTTTACATGAAATATTTTTCATATTTATTGTTGATAATGCACTTAAAATTAAATTTATCCTTAAATTTTTCAAACGTTTGTTTTTATAATTAAACTCCTGATCAAAATATCCGAAATCCCAATTAAATCGAAAAGACGTCAAGGTAATAAAATTAACAAAATCACAAAGTAATCATATTACAATATTAAGGTAGAGGAATTTGATGTTTAAAACGAAATATAATTTATTTTCTTTGAAAAATTGAGATCTAAAATTTAGGATATTTACTGTAATAATATTTAAATAAAGCTAAATGTTTAAACAATAGTTATAAACTTTAGATTCATTTATCTCTTTCGTTGTTTTATTCTATTATTCCCGTAAATAAAAGGGACGAAAAATAAAGTAAAGAGAAAGTGAAAGCCCAGTTTTGCAGCTGAAACACTACATCTATTTAATTATTCATGGTCAAATATATTATTTTGATAAAAACAAAATCAAACTTTAAATAAAGGAATTTTATTATATAAATTCCAGATTACAGAGTTTATTATTACAAATATAACAAAACTTATCGATTGACCTTGACCTATTATCTCAAATTGAATTTTGAATAAACCTTGATTTACTTTCTTTTATTTACATATCCATTATTTTAATAAATATTAAAAATTATTTTTAGATAATTTAATCTAAAATTAGTCTATATTTTAATTATTTTATTATTTATAATACCACAGATTATATATTTAATACATATTCAAGGTTGTTGTGCATCGTTATAACATCATTGATTATTTATTGTGTTTTAATCGAACAATTAATAATTAATAAATAAATTTTAATTAAGTTATTGATGATGTTAAAGTTTATCTACAATTTATATAAATATTTTATTGAAATTTTTAAAATAAGTCTGTTAAAAAATTAATTTAGGTTATTTGGTTAGGAATTTTTCCTGAAGCCATGGAATTGTTCTGTCATTAATAAAACATTATGCAAATATATAAATTCTATATTTTTATGTTGATAATTACGAATAAATTGCTGTTGATTGATAGATTAAAAATTATTATATTCAGTTGTATCGATATATTTATAATTCATTAGAAATAGAATTATAATTCACTTCACTCAATTATGTTGAAAGCCAATCGTCATCATTATATTGTCTTGGCAAGCAGAATAAATGCAAATTAAGTAGTGAAACTCTATACAAAAGCTAATTGAAAACGTTAACAAATTCTAGAAATTTATTCTGTTAAATATGACAAATTACTCTGTTATTTAATTTCATGAAAAATTTTAATTTTTGTGTAAGTTCTCGGGATATTCTTTGTGAGAATTTTACTGATTTCAATTGATTTATATAATATAATTAACATATTATAGCCTATATAAAAAATTTATCCAGTTTTTCTACGTAATTTTATACTTTATAGCGTATGATAGCAAGGATAGAAAAAAAATTTTGAATAAATTGAATTACCGTAAAAAATTTCTTAAAACCATTTAATAGTTGTACAATTTGAACTTGAAACCCAATTGACGTCATGTTTTGATTGACATTTTGACACAGTATTTTCGATTATTCACAAATAGCCTATACGTATAATTATTTTAATAGTTTACAAATGTTGAATTAGGTATATTTACATATATGCCCCGATTTTAATATAATTCTACGGACTTATTTTACAATTAGAATATTTTATATAAATCTAAATATAAATTTTATTCTAATTGTAAATATTTAATGTAAATTGTTTCACGTAAATAAAATAATGCTGTCACAAAATCAAGTTTAAAGTCTTATCCATGGATATGATTTCCATTTAAAACTGTTTTATGTTAATACGAGGAAACGGTTTTTATATCGTTGAGACGAAACAAAGCACAGTATTTACCTTGTTACGCTGAATTTAAGTCCATTAACATTGCACTTAAACTTTATCTAAAAAATAAACAAACTTCCAATTTTTTGAAAAACGATGTCCATATTTTAATAAAATTAAAAATCGATCATTTATTAAGACAGACTTAATTAAATATATACAACATTGCGTGTTTTCTTAAGAGAATCTTGCATAGTTAATTTTTAAGTATCTTACTAGATACATTATTATTTAAAATGATAAAGTAAAGTTTTAAGAACCTAATACTATGGCATAAAATACATATAGAAGGTAAGATAATTATAAAAGAATGCCATTCGAGTGGCTTCCGTTGAAGAGAACAATAAAGAAATTACATAGACAAATACCGTGGGATTTTATTATTTCCTGTGGGTCTGTGAATGAATGACCTAAAATAATATATACTTTAGTAATAATAATTACTAAGGAATGTACGCAAATATTGCATTACTATTAAATAAACGGAATTTCCGCCATTTCTAAACATAAATACGTACGATAAATTTATTAGAAATTTAAACGTTTGCTTACTCATGTCGGCACGCCTTTATCTTCTTCTTTCAAAATTTCCCGGATTCATAGTAACGGGAATTATAAAACAGCTTGTAATATATCTTCACAACACATGTTTCTAATGTATACTCAATCATTCATCGTACGAATAATCAGTAGTATTTTTGTTTTTTTAATATAAACATAGACAAACTTGATACTTTTGTAATATTATTACAGTTTAAATGCTTAAAACAATAAATGTAATTGTGCGGAAAGTTCTGTAAATGATATGTCATTAAATTATTTTTTATACAATTAAAATAAATTTTAAATATCTTAAAATGTTTTGCTTATATAATTGAAAAAATCGGGAATCCATATTAAGGAAATCTGATACCAAATCAAGTTCAGGGTGATAAATTAAATAGGTCAAGTCGGGAAATATCGAAAGTTTAATGGCGCTTTCTTCGAACTACTGATTTACATATAGAGAAATGTTAAATAAATATTTAACATTTCTCTATATGGAAATAAAATAGATTGCTATCAAATGGGATGTTGCATCACGTTAGCACATCAAATACGTGATATATTAAGCGGAAAATCGCAGGAAATGCTTATATTTCTCGTAATTGACAAAAGGGAAATACTATTTTCTAAACATTAAAAATTCTGATATATAAGTAGATGCGTGGGTGATTGCGTATACCTGTTGAAATATAAAAGTGTCAAACACATACGAGGCTATATCAGTTACAACTAGCAACTACCACAATGACTATCCTCAACTCAAAGGTAATTTGTGATACTTTGTACTGTACATTTTAAGATCACTATCAGTCTGTTATTGTTATTCTATATACCGTACTATAATATACTACAGTATGTTAAATATTCAATTATAAAATGGATGTTGTGTGTTAGACGATAATTCGAAATAACAAACACTATTATTTTATCCATTAGAATATTTATTTACTTTTATAAATATTAATTAAGTAATAGTTATAATTAATTAATAACGATTTCTATAGTCATATTTAATCTTATATATAGATTTTGTGTAGATTTATATAATATATTATCCGAAAAGATTTATTTTGAAAACTGAAACGTTTTTAACTTTTTATATTTATATTAATGTTTTATGATTGAAATTTTAATCGCTTTAGAAGTTAGTAAATGTTTTAGAAATATACTAAAAAAGAAATTAGAATATAAGTTCTAAAATTCGATAAGAAGTCATTACTATATTTCATACTGTTTGTCGTTTTATGTATTTGTTTATTTTCTTCACGTGAAATATTATTCAGAAAATTTTATTTTTAAAGCAATAAAAATTGTTAACATATATAAATACTAAGATTCTATATAAATACAAAGAAATTCTCTTCAAGAAATTATATAATTTAATTGTGTTTTTAACGTATCTGCAAATTGTATAATTTTTTGTGCCTCTTTCTTCTTAAATATTTCAATTTTTGTTTATATATTATCTGCATAAACCTTGTTTATAAATAGGACTTATTATACTGGTGTATTTTCGAATTAAGAGAAAAATTTAAATATAAAACAAAGATAAGACGGAATATCTTTATTTTAACCTGAAAATTAAGCTATTTTGTCTTATTTTTTATTAAGTTTTTTCTTTCCTTTGTTAATCCGTAACTACACCGGTATAGTAAGTCCTGTTTATAAACTAAGTCTACGTGGATAGTATATAAACAAAAATTGTGTGTATAATTTTTTACCTGTAAAAGTAAATACTAAAACAAACAAATTTAAGTAATTCTAAAGTCTGAAAGTATGCTAAATACTAAATTTCTTTTAAATATTATGTATAGAATTATATTAGTAGCTTTTGATTTATAAGTATTTAGTTACACAATATTTAAGATTGAATTAAATGGCATCAAATATCAATTTTTTAAATCAGTATAATTTTTCTAAAGTATACATAAAAATATATTGTAAAATTTCTTCTTACTTTAAGGAATTGCTTGTTTTGAATTATGAACAAATTAAATTATATCCTTTAATAACCAGAAACAATTATATCATGCATCAACAAGATAAAATCAATTTCAAATTTTTAAATAAATTAATTATGAAATAATGAATTTAGGAAATCCCACTTTAAATATCTTCAGAAATCATGACTTTTTCACGTGTAATTTACCTAGGACCTAAATTTTTAACAGAAAAATACGAAGAAACCACATTAATTATCGTTGTTTTGCCTTTTTACATCAAACTAAAGTATACGAGAAATTATTTATTGTGACATCGTCACAATGCCGGGCTGCAATTTTTAATCGTATTTTTAATTTATTTAGTTTAAAAATATGTGCTCTCCACCTCAAATTAGTACTATAGTGTCTTGCCCCTGTACATCATACTTTTCCTTTAACAGTAGAGTCATGCCAGTCATATCTAACACCTTTAAGGGGATAATTTCTGAATTGAAATAACATGACTTCTAATTTGCATCTGAAGTTCTTATATAGTTACTCGGTGCCTCCTGTCCCGAAGGTTTCCATATCCGGTCTCTTTTTCATCTATCTAGCTCATTTCTCGAGATTAATGAACGACAATGGACGGACGACATAGGTCTGCAATTTTTTTAAATTGCAGCCCAAAAATGAAATCTAATAATACAGAATCACTATATATAAATTGTTTTTGTCTATAAAATCTATAGTATTATTTACACAATATTTATTATTACCGAAATTTATTTATTCTAATGTAATAATCGCACAAGAAACCTATTATTATTATTGGTAGAGGCTTGAGTAAGCTACTTCAGCTTATTCAAGGCTAAAGTAGACAGTGAGGAGATGAGAAAGAGGAAAAAAAGATCTCAGTAACGTATTGAGCAGATATGGTGAATCAGAAAGCACGAAAAAAAATTAACACAAAATTTGTTAAGAAATAGTAATTTTAATTACATAAACTATTGTAACACCTTCTCTATAAGTATCTAGTGAAACAGTATAATGAAAGGCAATACAAATCCTAAGTAGTATTTACAAGTATAACATAAGAAACATAGATAAATCGTAGATATCATTAATCTTTGAACAAATATTATTTTATACATTAATTTCTGATTTTATTCTAATAATCATATAAACTTTAATAAATAATTTCTAATGATTAAAAGATAAAGTGATAGTATAAAAGTAGTTTACATTTAATTGTTAATTAAGAAATTATATAACATTATAATTTACTGAATGATTATTTTACAATATTATTTAACTATTAATAATAAATACTAAATTAACATTTAGAAACCATTATATGAAGTCAAACTGGAAAATTCAAGCAACTTAACTTAAAAATTTTCCATTTTGATGTCTGATGATTTCCAAATTGTCCTTTAGTGTTATCTAATGCCAAATTGCCTCAAATATTAAGGAACAGTTTTATCAAATTTTACAGAATATAAGAAAAAGTCTTCGTTTAATAATATTTAGATTTATATTAATATTTTTATCTAGTATTAAAAATAAATTCCGAATTAAAGCCGATTATCTTTTTCATTTTGTTTGCCTTCTCGTAAATATTTCAAATAAAATTGCTGAGTTAAAAATTTATCTCAATTGATACAAAATCAACAGTTAATTTAATAAATAATATTTGTTAATTATAATTCTTAAATACTTATTTTTCTATTTTTAGGATTTAGTTCTTCCAATATCATACAAAAACCGATTTAATATTAATGGGAAGCATCATGCGAATTCAACAAATTCATTAGTAAGTAGACTTAGTATTAAAAATATTATTATTATTTATCAAATGTTCTTGTATATGTGTATATTATATTATGCTATGTAATATAATATATTATGTATATTAATAGGAATTATCGGATTCGAATGAAACTGTAAATCCAGAAAAATCTGAAACTCCGGAACGAGGTCAATGGGGTAGCAAGGCTGAATTCATATTATCTTGTGTAGGACTGTCTGTAGGGATAGGAAATGTTTGGAGATTTCCTTACCTAGCATATCAAAATGGAGGAGGTATATCATTATTCCAAGAAAAAATATTATTACAGAATATGCAGAGAAATATTTCATGTCTCATTTTATTATATTACTTTTAGGTGCTTTTCTTTTCCCATATTTTATCCTAATGATATTTATCGGGAAGCCTTTATATCTAATGGAATTAGCTTTAGGACAATATTCGAATCTTGGACCAATGTCGGTTTGGAGATGTTTTCCTTTAGCTAAAGGTAAAAATATTTTACTACTTTCATCAATTATTTAAGTAAGTAATCTTTATAAATAGATGAACCTGATAAACATAATTTTAAATTACAGGTGTTGGAGCAGCTATGGTAATTGTATCCATTATGGTCGCTATTTATTACAATGTCATAATGGGTTATACTTTATTTTATTTCGGACAATCATTTCGTTCCGTTCTTCCATGGAATGGATGTTATGATTGGTGGGGTGCAGATAACTCTACTTGTTACGTACGAGATAAGAATAGCGTATGTATTAATAGTTTAATTTAACATTTTTTTTTAGTTCTTATATTATTTTATTTCATATTTAAAAGAAATTAATTTTTATTTAATAGACTCTCTGTTCAACTCTACAAAAACAGCTGAATTTATCGTCCATAGAAGGTTTAACAAATTGCACCAATGCTACTCAAACATCATCTGAGCAATTCTGGGAGTGAGTAAAATATTTACACTTTATTTCAGTTAGTTATAAAAGTAAACATTATTGAAAATATAAATAATAATTTAATTTTAAAATTTCAAATCAGAAAAAATTAAATTTGTAACTTTGCTAAATTGCAGGAAATATGTCTTGAATATTACATCTAGTCCCGAAGAATTGGGTGAAATTAAATGGGATTTGAGCGTGTGCCTGTTGGTTTCGTGGATAGTTGTGTTCCTTTGCTTAATGAAAGGTGTTAAATCATCAGGAAAAGTAAATATAATTCATGCATTATGCCTGTACTTTTTAATAATATTTACAAGTGTATTTTAAAAAAATAACAAACAATATAATATAAATTATTGCATTTTTTTTACAGGTTGTATATTTTACAGCAACATTTCCTTATCTCATCTTGATCATTTTGCTAGTTTTTGGAGCCACTCTTAAAGGCGCTTCCAAAGGCATTTATTATTTTTTCGTACCTGAATGGAATAAACTATTGGAAATTGGAGTTAGTTTCGTTTTACTCTAATTTTTATTTTTATTTTTAGTTTATTTATTAATAAAATTTAAGCTTTAAATCTGCTACTAGCTACAATTTATTCACATAATTAAAATGTATTTTAATTTCAGGTTTGGAGAAAAGCAGCCGAACAACTTTTCTTTTCATTAAGTATTTCATGGGGTGGATTAATCATGTTTGGAAGTTATAATAAATTTGGAAATAAAGTGCATAGGTAGGTTATTGATGATTATTTTAAATTTTTTATATGAAAAGCAAATATTTTCTTTTATAAAAAAAATTATAAAATGAAATTATTTACATTTACAGAGATGCATTCTTTGTAAGTTCTTTGGATTTTGTCACAAGTTTAATCGCCGGAATTGTTATATTTTCCGTTCTCGGCAATATGGCAGAAGAAATGGGAATCGATATTAAAGATATTGTTAAAGGAGGTAAAGCTTTTGTTTCGATTATTAAAACTTAAAATATATATATAATAATGACTTTTATTTCAAAAATTAATAGTCGTCTTGTATAATAGGTCAAGGATTGGCTTTTGTGGCTTATCCAGAAGCTTTAGCTCAGTTAAAAGTTCCCCAGCTATGGTCAGTTCTCTTCTTTTTTATGCTGTTTCTTCTCGGATTGGATAGTGAAGTAAGTTATCGTCATCATTATATTATAAATATTAACTTAAAGTTGCAAATTTATTTATTTATTTACAAGGACTTACAGAGATGTCATAATGACAATAATGGCTGACCCCACATAACAATCCCGAAAAGTAAAATTAAACGCGTATAATATATAAAAAGAACTTTTTCGCGAATAGCATGAAAATTAACTATTCGCGAGTGTATAAAACTCATTTAGAACTAACAATAATATAATTAGTATTTTTAATTAAATTATTTCAAATTTTATTATCGAAGAAATTTATTTTAAAAAATAATAAATTCACTTTTGAGTTGCTAATTATGATTTTTCCTTTGATTAGGGATTATTCTCCAAAATATTAGGTACATATCTATCGATAAAATTCAAAATCTCGGAAATACGGTGTGTAATTGCCGAGAGAATAAAAAGAAATAAAAACCAATATAAAATATTCATTAATGACAAGGAAGATAGACCATGAAATTTAATTTAGGTTATTCAGTAATAGAGTTAAGCCCTGTTATCTAAATACAATACTTCAATTTTTAAATTAAATTTTCATTAGTTACTTTATCACTACTAGAATATTACAGTTACTAGATTTGTTTATAAAAGAATCAATTTGAAAACTGTTTTTCTACGATTATTTCAGAATATTTTGAGAAAATTTGTTAGAGTTTTGTTAGAGTTATTAGAGACTCCATAGAGTATCTACTTGACAAGTTAATGCCTATATAAATTATTTTACTTTCTAGTTAAATATTAAACATTTATTATATATTAGAAAAATTTTAACTTAAAGAATTATTTTCTAGATTGACAAATATGTTTCATTTTATATCTTAAGATAACAAATTAAATAATGTGTAGCAAAGAATTAAATATATAATTTTAATTTATAGTTTGCACTGCTGGAAACTTTCCTTACCGCATTATATGATGAATTGCCTAAGATGAGAAATTACAAAGTTCTGATCACTTTCCTCACTTGTGCTTCTTGCTTTCTTCTGGGATTGCCATGTGTCACTCAGGTAACTTCTTGCTATTATTTGTTTTAGTTCATAACAGAAATATTTAACGTGGGCTTTTATACTTAAAAATTATTTATTGCAACTATATTTTATTTTGAATTTGGAAGTTTCATCCAGAAGAGAAATGTCCGAAACAATGACAATTTTCCTCTCAGTTATGTAAGAACTTTGCATTGTGAAAGACATTTATAAATCAATTTGAAATTTATTATTATAATTAAACCTTATTGAGTTTGATAACTTATAATATCTATATAAAATCAGATTTTTAATCTAAAAACAAATGTATTAGCTTTTTATTCGTTATACATATCGACACGGTTTGGGAAAATACAATGAAACTTACCAGGGTCCACCCTCTCATTCAGGAGGGATCAACGACTACTTTTGGTCAAATTAACTTCAACTCTGTACTATAACAGGTCCCCTTCAGCGGCGCGTTATCTTATGGGCAAAAAGGGCAATTTTCTGATCCCCGTCAACAGGGGATCCAAACCAATCTTTTATAAGAAAACATTTTCCCCAAAAATTTTCCTTGAGGACAACTGAATGACTTCAACACTGTACATGGGGGCCCCTAATTAAAATTTTCCTGGGATCAATGAACCTATAACCCGCCACTGGTTCCCTTTTTATCAGACCAGCGGAATGATGGCATTCGAATAGGAAAATTACTTAATATAAAGTTACCGGCAAACACAAAATGTTTTAGGGGTTTTCGATAGTGCCAAGTTTAAATATTTCGTCCATTTTTCGTGAAATTTGATTAGTTGGCCGATTACTATTTCGTGTTCGGCCGTGAATGTATTGAAAAAATCGCTTCATGTTTATAATTTGAAACGAATCTACGATTACAAAATCAATTATCAAAAAACGTTAAATACGAATCGAATTTGAGTGTTTTCATTTACTTAAAATCATTTTTAAAAGTTAAATTCTATACAAATATGATTAATAATTTATTTCTTATTATAGGGAGGTCAATATGTTCTTAATTTAATGGATACTTATGGAGGCGGATATTCAGTTCTAGTCATTGCAGTTTTTGAACTTTTGGCATTAATGTGGGGTTACGGTAAGTAAATTTTATCTGAATCTAATCAATACATAAATATATATTTTACACAAATACAAATGTGATTTAAAAATAACATAAAATTATATTTGAATTAATTAAGGTGTAAGAAGATTTTGCAGTGATCTAGAGTTTATGTTAGGATTCAGACCTAATTACTTCTGGCAGATATGCTGGGCTGTGGTAGCACCTCTTGTATTAGCTGTAAGTATATAATTATTATTCTATAAACTATTTAGTGTTTTTGTTTGTTTATTATCTTAAATTAAAATTTTATATATTTTCGACAGTTCATATTTATCTACAGTTTAACAGAACATAAAAGTATCACTTATGACACTATTCCATATCCAGAATGGGCTGATGGCATCGGATGGGTTTTAGTGCTGATAACAATTTTACAAATCCCTTTATGGGCAATTTACGTACTTATAAAAAATCGAAACGTAAGTTTATAATTTATTTTTATTTTTGTGATTTTTGTAAATTTAAAAAAGTATCTCAATCTAATTTAAAAAATTAATAAATTTCATTTTCACATAGAATATTCGTAACGCTTTCAAACCTGAACCAAGTTGGGGACCGGGAGATCCAGATGCTAGAAGAAGGCGTTTAAACGATGAAAATCCAGAAATTGTTCTTAGTGGAAGAAATGGCATTGATAATCCAACAATGGATTTTAGCAGCGAAAAATTTTAATTTATTTTCAAATTTTTAAGACGATTGGTTCGTCTTAAATGTATAGTGTAAATAGTTGCAATATATTTATTGTTTTTTCATAAATTATACATAAATAAATCATTTTAAAACTATATTCGCACATAAAATATTTTATTTTTGTGTCACTTATCATTTGTAGAAAAAAGAATCTAATGTATTTTAATTATTTTAATAAAACATATAGATTTTCAAGCTCTTATATTTTTGATTTTACACATTTTAGATAGTTAAGTATAAATGCAATTTTAAGAATAATACAAGTTCTCAATACTGTTAAGAGATCCTAAACTTTATAAATTTGCTTCTTTATATAGGCTACTGAAAAAATATAGTATACTAAATTATGTAAATGTATACGAATAGGCAAATAATCTGATTTCATAGGAAATATCAAACGTCATTAAATAAAATTGCGCTGGTCTAATCGCCATATCACTGACAAACTGAACCTAATCATTCTCACATTGCAATCACGTTATGCAGGGATGCACTGTTACTTTCATGCGTGTTGTGCAGTAATGCATTTACCTGTCATAGTTGACAGCCTGTTCCGGAAACCCAATTGATATTTAGGAATATACTAAAAGTTGGTAGTATGTATATTTTCATGTGCTACAATTTTGTAATTGACAATGTTGCCATATTTTCATTAGGAGCTAAGATTACAAGAAGGAAACGGAAATTCGCACCATCGAATCGTTTAGCGCTTGCTCGATATAATATACATCGGCAAGAAATCTGCCGTGATTGGTCTATTAGTTAGATTAAACCAGAAGATTGAAACATCGGCGGTTAATCTTCTGGTTTAACCTGAGGATGGCCTTTGGAATAGGCCGGAAATGTTAGTATGTTTTCAATAAATTATCTCGGCAATATTAGGTGTGTTTTGATAATCTAATAATTATTTGCTGAATACGTTCTGTTAAATGTTAAAGGTCTATTAGTTTTTTAAATAACTGGCCGGAGGGAGACTTTTGTTACCTGTATACTAACTGAAAAAGGTATTACGTAACAAAAATATCTTAAATGTCTTCTGCTTCATTTTTTTATTATTAAATAAATTTTAGTAAAAACCTTTTTGGATATTTTAAAATTATTCTGTAAATATTAAGAGCATGTATAAGTTATGTACCAAGTCTGCGCAGCGTGATAAATATTGACTAATTTATTGAATTGACCAGACATTATGAATACAGTTACGTTCTCATTGGGCAGTTCTATTTTTTTAAATTGTAGGGTATGGAATCGCCTAGGCGAGCGATTCCCGCCCTGTTTGTGAGATAACGAACTTTCGTGACGGAAGAACCGTTAGAAAGATCCGTTAGAGAAACCGTTGTGTTTCAAATCGACGATCGACGGACGATTGGCTGTCGGAAAGTGACCGTTGGCCGGACGTTGTGGAAACATTCGAATTTGATTGGCGGAGGATTCGAACGCCGGCCGCTATATAAGCAATAGTTTCGGCGGGAACGGGGGATCGTCTCTATCGAAGTTCTAACTATCTCTCTCGTTGGACGTTACGGAAACCTGGTGAAAGTGAACTCCAGTTGGTCTATTACGAACTTTTCCTGACTCAGAGGTGTTGCTAATACTAAGTCTGGTAGCGGAGATCGTAATGTGTTTTTCCGACGAAACTTGTACGGCTATAGTCGGTTGTCACTTGGATTAGTGTTTTGTGCGTAATTAGTTGTAACGTTATTTTGTATTATTTTGTATATTTGTCTTGTAAATATAAACGTTGTGTTTGTCAAACCGACTGAGTGTTATTTTGAACATTACTTAAATCTTCACTTCTTTCATTATAAATTATTTATTTTTTGTGAATTATTTCAAAGTATTTTAAAATCGACATGAGATCTTTTAAAAGTAAGTATTATTAACAGTATTAATTAAACTAATGTTAACGAAAAGTATTATTAATTTATATTTCAACTTAAAGAAAACTTCTGGAATGTCATTTTTGTAATATAAAAATTCATAGTTTTTAGTTTTAAAGAGAGTTTCTAAATCTTTCTCTGTATTAATGTTTGTCAAGGATTCATCAGGTATAAAATTCTTTACTCCAACTTTTTGCTTCAAACGTGACCTCATTCGAGCTTCAGTTCATACAGTATGATACTCTCGATTTTTTATTAATTATGCAAAACGTAATCCTTCCGACCATTTGTTAATGTTGTTAATCTACAACCAAGAACTGAACATACTTTCTACGTCTTGATTTCATCTTTCTACTGAACGCTAACTTTGTGAGTGCTTGGGCTTTCTGTGCTCTAGTCTAACTCAGGCCGCATACTACACACTTCTTTAATGACATTATTAGAGAATTATCTGCCGTTATCGCTTTGAAGAATACTGTATGCACTGAAAATTGTAAAAATGTCTATAAGAACATAGGCTACATCTTCAGCCTTTTTGGTTTTTAATGGTCTTAGTTAAATGAATTCAGTCAAGTGGTCTTGAGACACGAGTATAAATTTATATTGCTCATTGGCTTGCTCATGTCGAGTTCATTTCATTACTTAAAATTGGTTTAACTACCAAGCCTTTTTAAGAAACATTCAGTTTTTTCTGATAATTTCACATAAGTTCAAGCAAATTATAATCATATCTCATATCTCTCGTAATATTTTTATATTTCGTACTTAATTCTTTTTCCATACGGTTTCTGCCGCCATGGTGAATAACAATATGGTCATCGTGAAATATCTAAAATATTTCTTCAGTGTGAACTTAATATTTAATCAAATTACCTTCTTTTACAGACACAATTAATTTTTTTATTTCTCCCATAGATACAACGTCATATCTACGTAAACCCTGATATTCTTCAGATAACTTCGAAGTCACTTTGATTTTTTGACTCTCACTTTTTTGTATCATTGTCAAATACACTGATTTTGTAAAACTTTGCTTTGACTTTTTGCTGCTATTAACTCATTTAATCGGTTGTTGAAGCGAGCGACTATTCGTATCACTTAATGATTGCTCCATGATCGTTACTTTTTTCAAAGAAGAAAACACTATTTTGAGAGGCAAAAGTAAAATTAAAATGTTGCACAAGATTATATACTGGTCGCATGAATTTAAAATTATATATAAGGAATATTTAATAAAGGAAAGTGCGTATTTCATATTCATCGTATACGTGATAACTCCATTAGAAGTACGCGTTTATATAATCATCACAAATGATGCTAGAAGTCGAGTATTTCACTATTTCTATAAAAATAAAATAAATTTGTTACTGACTTATTAATAAAAGTAATTCAAAATCTAATTGTTTTTAATTATCTGCAGTAGTTTTTTTTAATAAAAACTACAGCAAATAACATTATATACTAGGATATGTAGAATTAAAACGTTTTTATCGATTAAAATGTGTTAAAATATCTCATGTAACATGAAGTAAAAAGTAATTTAACATTTTAACAATCAAACTGAGAATTTATGTATAAGCCTTGTAAAATATTCTTTAATAAAAGCGCACAGAAAACTAATATTTTAAATGCGAAATTTTCGTCATATGAGGTATAATTTCGTAATAAAATTGATACGATTTAGATTTATTAATTTAAAAACTTATTATAAATTTCTGAATTAAATTATTTAAAAATATTATTAAAATCAGCTTGCATTAAAATTATTTATATTTATAAATAAAATATTTAGGTTTATGTAAAGTCACTTAATAATTTGTTTTCTTTATTAAGTGTTTGTAGGCTTTTCTGATATAAAATTGAGTGGATTGAGTAACTTTTAGTCATATTGCTGAATCACAAAATTTCTGATTAATAAAAATGATTATTATAAAATAGAATTAACAAAGCATATTCGATATTCCATTTCTTATATTGAGAGTGCTGTTTATGACAGTTATATATTATTATATATTAGTGTATAGAAATAATATACTGTATCTTATCTAAGTTAATTCATCCGGGAATTTTTTACGTGTTTAAAATACAATTATTTCAAATTTAATATTTCGAAACACTTGGTAACTCGAGTGTTAGTTTCAAAGTTAAATGAACTTTAATCTACAGCGCGTTTTACGATTGTAAATCTTTTGGATAAAATACCGGATTTTGAGCGATTAAAGTTTATTCTGTACATTACCTAAGATTGCTGCCGATGTAGATAATCTTTATTTGGACTATTTGAACGAAGTTTTTCTTAATACCGAGAAACATATTTAAAAAAAAAAATCAAATCTTATAACATTATATAATAATTGTAAGTTTCAGGATTTAAAAAGATACAGCTTTTGCTTAATTTTATAATTTTTTGGACCAATTGAACAATGGGAGGAGATAGAAACCACTCTTCTTGCTCCAATATTTAGGAAAATTGAAGATAATTTCGGTTATGACCGGGAGGTGCGGAATAAATAGAATATCAGTAACTCTTTCGGTGTTCAAGAGATGGCGCTTCGGGAATATGATTATGTGTTATTCGAATTGTTTAATGTTATCGCTATTTGATTAAATAAAATATGACGTTTTTCTTGCATAAAATAAATTAATTAACGACTTTATTTTTATGATTCTTGAAACTATTGAAATGTTAGATAAATATATCAATTAAAAATGGAATTTGATATGTTTATTAATTATTGAAACGAGAATTAAAATATAAGTAAAAACTTTTCACTAAAACCGTTTTGTAAATGTGTAATTTTTTTCTTTTAAAATGTGTAAATAATTATGTCGTTTTTATTACATTTTCAAATAAACGTAATCCAAATAAGCGCGACAAGAAAATGATATACAATCGAACTTTTAATAACGGCCAATTTTTTAAGGAACGAATTATTATTATTATTTTGAACGCGAATGCATACAAAGTAACTTCCAAACAACGGTCATTTCTGAACAATGGCCATTTTTTGTTCCCGTCATGTTCGTCGTTCAGAGGTTCGATTCCGTTTGAATGTTGTAATATTAATGATAATGAAATATGAATATTCTGTAAAATTATCAAAAAATAAATACATTCCGTATATTCAAAACAGAAATTCTGTTAAAAGTACATACCGCACCATATTAATTCAATATAAAAGAATGTTTATATGAATAACCGCTACCTATTCTTTCATCTGATTGGTGAAATGTATAAAATAATGAAAATGTATTACAGTCGTTTTGATTAGCATATGTCATTTTTTTATAACATAAATGATTTTAAAATATTTGGCTAATTAGTTACAACAGTTTTTGAAATATTGATACTTAAATATAGGCCTACTGATAACTAGGGACACAGTGTGACTTTGTCGTATCGAATTGAGGCGGAGTGTTGCGTTATTGTAATTAAACTTTTTTATTTAGTGTTAGTACATATAAATAATCTTTCGTTCCATCTAATCAGAGGCATAATAAGGGCATGCGTATGTGTTTGGATGTGTATGTGAAAGTGAGAGAGAAATAATGTATGTGTGTGAACAGAAGAAAAGGGTTGCTGGCCACACGAGAAGGCAATCCTTACATTTGTTGGCCACAGAGACGATGTGGCCAACGAGTGGATGTACGAGTCTGGGGAGCAGACTCGTACATCCACGTATTTGATGTCGGATGATTAAACACGATTTCCCTAATGGAATAGTAAAAAATATCTGAGAACACAGTAATCAAAGAAACTCGAGCATATTTGTCAACTAAAACTTAGGATTTTGAAATAAATTCAAAATCCTAAGTTTTAAAAAGCAGTTATAACTGATTCTCTAAAACGTTTCCTTCTTAAAAGTCAGAGTAGGCAAGCCAGTTTATAAAGTAAGCGAAATTGGGATTTTGACGGGAGATATAAACATTGTTCTGTCCCCTTCAAAAGCCCTCCTGTACTCTTCCCTTAGTATTGTGATTTTCAAAAACAACTTAACTAATCCTCGATCTAATATTATACACTCGTAAGACAATCATATTGTTGACTAAAAGCGAGGAGAAAGATCTCAAACAAGAAAAGAATTTAAAGATTTTTGTCAAATTCTAAAGACTTCTAGCGAACCTAGCAGAGTGTCAAATCCTATAATATAAAGATTGACAAAAAAAATATTCATTTATAGTTATTCAATTTTCCGAGAATGTACAAAACTAGAAGAAATTGTCACGTTTGTTAACGCATTTACCCCAATGACTGATTAGTTTCTAAATGCCATTATGGATAGGGTAATCATACATCCTCATATGTGCAGACATATCCTTATTTTGAAAGTAATAATTATTATACGCACGCATTTTTGTGAATGCCTTGTTATGCCCGAATTTTCAATGATTGGACGTATTTTTCCTTCATTTTGAAGAAACTATCTTAAAAATGGGCGATTGGTAATATTGTAGCTTTAAATTTAGAATAGATAAATTGCCTACCCAACCAACATGGGCAATTCAGTGGCGTTTCTACTTTCGATATTAAAATAATAATTAAGGAATGACGAAAAACACCAGTTGTGTAGAAAAGTTTTAAGAACGTGGTTCAATGGTGCATTAATATTGGGATTGGTTGAAGGTGTCTTCATTTTAGGGTTTTACAATATGGTATCCATATTTTATCCAAGAAAATGAAAAGATTTTATTCAAAAATAATAAATAAATAAATCATAATAATAACTATAATTGAAAAAAGTCAGGCACCAACCAGGAGGAGGTAAAATCGAATGAAACTTTATTAGTTAGAAGGTAATGAATAATTAAATATCGTAAGGACAAATTCCTGTAGAACGACAGTACAATTTTAAAAAACCTTTAATATGCTTTACATGCATACTAAAGTACCATAAATGCGACGATATAGTAGGTCATGGAGGCATACAAATACTGTCTCTTATTATCCTGCGACAGATTCTCCATTAATTGCTTCTTCAGTTCCCTCTCGCTTGTAAACGCTGAAGCTGGTGTCCCATTTTGTCCCACGAATGCTCGATAGACGATAAATTTGGACCCCATGCAGGGCAAGGAAATATAATAATATGACAGAGACTGCAAAACTATCTGTTTGCTGTCGAGCATTACTTTACTGGGAAATAACCGTTTGCAGTCTTGCCATGAAAAGTAACATACGAGGGTGCAGGATTTCCTGAACGTATCGCTGTACCATAAATGTGCCTCACCACTACTTGAGTAACCAATTGTCATAAGAGATGGTTCAACTGATTAACTTGCCAGCAATGGGAGCAGTGTACCACTCAACAGTAAAAGCCGAATTGAAGCGCAAACTAGTGATTTTCTACACTAACATGGTGGTCGTCCGTTCCCATATAAAGTGAAGATTTGTCACTGAAGACGATATGTTGCCAGTCCATAGCAGTTTATTCTTCTCTATCAGGATACCACTACAAACAAAATTGACGACATTGAATGCTAATTGCAGGGCGCATAGAGATCACCGTGCATCAAATTTGTTTCTTCTAGGCTAATGCTCCTACCAATGGTTTGAAAAGAGACAGTGTTTCGCTTTCCTGATCTATCTTTTTCAAACTCTTAGTGGCATATCTAGCTTTCATACCTACAAACAACAGGGTACGCTGTAAGCTTCTGCGAGTCTTTAATAGAATACAGGTATAGCGATTTTAAGGCACTCTAGTGTCATTACTTGATTTGCAATTAGACTACAACTGTAATCATTTATATATCTAAGCCAGCCGTATGCCAAGTTTTTCAATAATCAAGTAATTTTATCTGTTAGTGTAACTTTTTTGTCGATGATTGTAGGCCTACATGACTTGCATGTTTTATAGAATTTCTAAGAACAGACATTTCATTAAAATACATATAATGCATTGAAATAAATAAATTTTTCATGCACGTATGTAAACGGTTAATACGTAGTTTTCTGTTGTTCATTTATTCTCTATATAACACTATGAATAATTCATTTTCGTATATTTACATTTATAAATATTTTAAAATAGATCAATATCCTGAAAAGTATTTTTCAGTAAATTATAAAGTTTAATTCGCAAAAATTCTAAATCTGTAACTTATAATTTGAATTTAAACGGAATGATCTACATAATCAGTCTGTGATCAAAGATTTGTTTTATGCACGATTGTAATTACGTCTAATAATTATTAATATTTAATTATGTTCGAATAAAATTTATTTTTATTGCCTATAGTTTAGTACTTTCACCAAACTGATTTAAGAATTATTCTAATTATAATTTCCTTTTCTATCAGAGATATTACAGATATTATTGAATAATTTGTATTATAAACGCCAATAATTTAAATTTGTGGTTGATTTTAATTGTAATTACAAAGATATCTACAGAAAACGAATAATAACCAAATGATTTATTAATGTGTATAAAAAAATATTACAATATTTTAAAGCACTAAATTGTGTTTTGTTGCCCTGGCCTATTTTAATATTTTGTATTAATTGTAATATATTTTTAAAATTATTTATTGATATAAAATCTAATAAATAATACATTAAATTTTAAAAAAAAATCATATAAGTTGTCGCAATCCATACAGTTTATAGATGAACGACATAAACGTTTCATTTATAATACAATAATCTATAATATATCTAAATATTTTAATTTTGAATAACTTCCGATTTCAATTTAAATACTTGATTATCATATTTTATTGATTAAAAATAAAATAAATTAGTATATAGAATCCACTTATATCCATATAATGTGGAAAAATCTGAATAAAGTTAGTCATCCCTTTTCAACAAACTACAAGTTCTTATAAATTATGTTATACGATAATACTTATCTTCCTTTAATAGAATTTCTTAATTTGTCATTAATAGAGCAGTACTTAGTCATTTCATAAAATTTAACTTATTTTTATTATAAAGAAGTATTAAAATCAGATAATATAAATTAGATAAAAGTAATTCGAAAAGTTTTATAATGAATGTTTCACATAATATGTTTTAATACACATTATACAGGCCTATATATTAAAGATCGTATATTCACTAAAAATTCAATTTTAATTTTTTTATTGTGTTTTAAATAGTAAAATTCAATAAGATATTCGAAGAACTTACTAATACTGAAAATATGTTTATTTTATGAGAATAAACCTTCTGTAAAATCTATTATATATTAATATTTCATAATAGTATATTAAGTTTATTAGTTTTATAGATGATAGATTTTGTATATTTCTAAGGATTGACATTTAAATCTAAATATGTATTATTTCTTGCATTTAAATTAAATATATAGACTATATTGTGTATTTTTAAAAATTTAAAACAACCAAAAAATACTATTAAAGTTTATTTTAAACTTTAAATTAAATGAAAACTTAAAACAAGTAAAACACGAAAATAATTTTCTTTGAATTAATAATATATTCATTTTCCTATTTTTTTTCATTTAATTAAAATTATATATAAAAATTATTTTTTTAAATTACTTATTTTCAGTTCTGTTTCAGTAATCATAACTCAAGTAGCATTTAAAAACTTTCGCTAATTTGTTAACTTAAAAATTAAATTAAAAACATTAATCATACAATAAATTAACTTCATTATTAACAACATGAAATTTTATTATTAAAAAAGTATTCAACATCAATCACTCTTTCTTTTATCATTAGTTTTCGTTCACTTTTTACATGGAAAGAAAATATTAAAAATAATCTAACTTTCGTTTAATATTAATTATTAATAATTCTACTCTTTACTAAAATAATGACGTCTTCTTTTGTTTTAATTAAGTATTTTAAATTTATTTCAAAAATTGAAAAAGAAAATTGTTAAAATAATTGTCAATAGTGACTCAATAATACTCGATAGTGACTTGACAATAATAAAATTATTGTCAAGTCACTATCGTTATGAAATTATTATTAATAATGTATTTTCTATTTTTCAAAATCTACATTTACTCAGTTACGAAATGGAGGATGATACATGTTACTGTCACAATCAAGGAAGTGTATAATTTTGGACTGAACGAATTGCTTTTTTAAGAAAAATAAGAGAAACTTTTTCTTATCTTTATGATATTCTTCATACCAAATCCTCACTTCGATTTCAGATATGTTACTGATTTCGCTTTGCAACAATTCGCTACTACAAAATAGCAAAATTATTAACTAGTTTTTATTTTATTGCATGTAATCGGTAGATGAGTAGATATTTTAATTGACTGATGCGAAAAGTTTTACATAATATTTACCTAAATGCTATATTTAGTGCAAGTTATTTATGTTTAAATTTTCAAAATCACTACGGCCCATCAGTGCCCGATCATTGGAAATAGCACAACCAATTAAAATTATTACAATATACAAGATAATAAATTTTTGATGATTTTATTTTTTGATAATTTTATATTTACAAGTTAATATTAAAGACTTAATTTTATTTTATTTATTTCAATGCTTACAATGAATATTTGATTTTAATTATTCGAAAATTTTGAATAACAATTCGAATATTTTGCGTATTATTATTATTATTATTAGCCTATTATATTTATTATTACTACTCAAAGGTGCAGACTGAAGGAAAGAAAAGACAAGGATATAAAAAAGAGAAAAGATTTCGGTACGTTATTAAACAGATAAGATGAATCAGATGTTTACGGGGAATGATAACATCCAGTGTTTACAAAGAAATAAAGTCTATTTCCTTCATATTTGTGCAAATAGTAACAAAAATATATATAATTTAAAATAAAAAATTAAAATTAAAATACATTATTTGAGTTATTCATTCGTAGAAATAAATATTAATAACATAATAGTTGAAAATAAAAAAAAGAAAAGCAAAACGGTTTCACTACAAGATTATGATGAAAGGTAATGCAACTCTTTAGTACTATTTACAATGGAAGATAGAAAATAAAACCACTGGTTGCTGGTCCTTTCAGCAAGAAGATCTGTCCTTTCTTTGCCTATTGGCAAGCGCCAAATCCGACAGAGGGCGTTCAAGATGGCTGCCGAAACAGGTAAGGAACTAACCATGCGTCTGTTCAATGCCTGAGCCGATTCAGTTTCCATCGGTGACGACTACTGCGATAACCAAATGGAGAACAAATCATTGAATTTATAAAGTAAATAATTAATAAAAAGTACATGGCCGGCGTTATTTACATTTAATAAATATATAAAAATATAAATACGACTATACAAAGATAAAACTTTGCTTTTGTTTTTCAGAAGCAAGTTTTATCTTTGTATAGTTGTATTTACATTTTTAATATTTATAAATACATTAATTTATGTCAAATTCTAGACTGTATCGGCGACAGGAAACGTTGTCTTGTAGAAGGTGAAGCCGTTTTGGATGCTGGACACATCGTATTTTGTGGATTAAACTCTAACAACAACACTGAAAGTTCACGTTGTTGCTTTAGTGTTGCAATCTCAGATATTGTCGTTTTAATACATCTCAATTACGGGGAGAATGCACGTGCAAAGTGGGGCTGTCTGGTTTTCGTAAACATGTGATAGCCGAGCATAATACTAAAATGAAAACAAAAAACGTAAATTAACTTATATTTTCAATTAAGAATATTTTAAAAAATTTGACTGGAAAGTTATCTCGACATATGTATATGAAGATAGAAAATTTACCTATTTTCTCTCCGATCTGCGTACAAAAACAATTTTTCGACAGGCATGTCCATTTACAAAAAAAAAATTAGACATTTTTTTCTTTTTATGTGGACGGCTTCAGATTTTCAAAAGAATAATTTTCAAACTTGAATGGGAATATTACCGCTAAGTCACGACTACATAAGAATTATTATTTAAAAATAAAATAATAAAGACTATCGTGTGTAGAATTAAAACACTTCTCAACTGTTAACGTGTAACAGGTGAGAAGTGTTTTTATATTAGAACATGGTGTATACTGCTTAAAATATTTAAAAATAACTATTATGATAAATAAAACTATGTTCAGTGTTGTTGTTAGAGTTTAATCCACAAAATACGATGTGTCCAGCATCCAAAACGATTTCACCTTCTACAAGACAACGTTTCCTGTCGGTTCCTTGCCTGTTTCGGCAGCCATTTTGAGCGCCCTCTGTCGGATTTGGCGCTTGCCAATTATCTCTTGTGTCCATGCCCCCAATATAAGCTAATATGATGAGATGCAGAGAATATTCAATCAGATGACGAATTTTGTAAGTTCTGTACTGTGCTAATACAAATTTTGTCCGTTCAAATCATGTATGTAAATATACTTTCTAAGTTTTCAAAGCCAAAAATATGTAAATCAAATTATTATTTAGTGTTATTATGTGATGAATAACATCTAATTATTATGTGAAAATTTCACAGAGCTACAATTTTTTTTTTACTGCTGTATTAAATTTATACAAAAAAAAAATTTAAATCAAGGCTGTGCGCCAATACTTTTGTCCATCACTGTAATTACAACAGAACAATAATAAACAATTAAATGCTATTGTTAAATCTAGAATAAAATCCACCTGAAATAAACTAACACTGGCCTGTGGGACCACGGGATCGAATCCGGACGGTCGAAAAATCCCAGGAATTTTTCGGGGGGTGGTCCGTCCGGATATGTCGGTCCCCGTCCCTCACCACCCGGCCGCCCCATTGTGGGCCTGGCCGAAACCCATAATGGGCTTGCTATAAGAAGGCCCTCTTAGTGCGCCAATACTTTTGTCCATCACTGTAATTACAACAGAACAATAATAAACAATTAAATGCTATTGTTAAATCTAGAATAAAATCCACCTGAAATAAACTAACACTTGTTTTAAAATTATCAGCAACATTTATATAGAATACAACATGTATTCTATATAAATATTGTTATCATATTTGTTGTTTTTAAAGCGATTATTTATGTGAATAAACTGTAATGCTTTTCTTATATCAAGCATTCCGTTTGGATCATATTAAGCTGCGGGCCAAATTTAAATCTTTTTGAACTATGATATGATAGAATCTTACAAAAATACTTATGTAATATTTATAGTAATACATCAATACATATTCTAAATAAAAGGTTAAGAAAATTAATTAAAATTAATATACAGTATATACAATTTGTTTGTAATAAGTGCATTAAGAACTACAAAACAAAACTTAGTCTAATGATATGAATAATAAAACAATTCATAAATTTTAGTAAATTTTAGTAAAACAATGCTATAAAAAACAAAATGCTAGCGTTAATATAAATTGCTGAATTTGAAACAATAATTATACTAAAAATGAAATAAACTTTTAATTTACGTTGACTCTATGAACAATTCTAGTTGATTGGATAAATTCTAATGAGCTGATGCGAATCCGTTTATTAATCTAAAATTTCTTGATTAACTGTAAATTTATTATGTGTAAAAATCCTTTTAAAAATTGAATATAGCAAAAAGAAAATCCGGAAATGTGGCAAGCCCGTTAGTGAGATATAATAAACCATGCAAGTAGCACAATTTAGAAGACCTATCTTTATGTCAATGGATAGATCTATTAATGTAAAATCATTTTTAAAAATCAGATAGCGAACTATATTGAAAGATTCGATGGATCGCATGTGACTCTTATGCACCTCAGAATTATGCTAATTTCAACTTTTAGATAATACTACAATAGATTTACAGAATAATAGTGTGTCATATCTTTATAATAGAAATTCCCTCATCAAACATGACGGAATACTTTTTATGAAAAAATAGAGATCGAAGAATTAAGAAGAGAAGAGATTTCAATAAATTCAAGAAGAGTTGTTAATATTCTACAAATTAAGTATTTTATACTATCTGTTGTAACATAAAGAGCAACAATACAAAATTTCACCTGGGGTGGACAAAAATAGTAGGAGTTATGGAGAATTCGCTTACACACACATAAACAGATATTATATTAAAATTTGTATAAAATTACTTTATACACTACATTCTGAGTAAACACTCTATTGCAAGAATGGGTAACCCGCAGTAATATTTTTTGCGGCCCGCGTGGCATAAAATATGAATAAATATATCAATTTTCCAGCTTAATGAGATATTCAACAAAAATTCAAACGTTATTTTCTACAACTTGTATTTGTGAATAGTTTTTTTGCAATGAATTTAGTAAAAAATTAAAACAAGAAACCGGCTAACAGACACATCGAAACTAATTTAAAACTAGCAGTGACTAATATTTAACCAAATATTTCCGATATATTACGTTTAGATCGATGCCAGAAGCTATATTAAGTATACCTATGCTAATTTATTTAATTAATTATATATGAATAAAAAATTGTGATTTATCGACATTTTCCTCCTCTTTTCTATTGTGTGTGGCCAGCGTCAGTTCAAAAGTTTTGAAATGCGGCCCTTACATAGAAAAAGGTTGCCCATCCCTGCTCTATTGTCTTTTAAAAGATTTCTTGCTGTCTTCCTTTAGTAATAGAGGCATCTTAATATTGTTTTGGTGATCGACGTTGTGGATTCCTGTTTCTGAAACCATTTCTTAATTCCACGTTGATAAAACAAAGCTAAATTGTATGTAAAGTACGTTAATTAGATGAGCGATAACACTTTCTAAATAACTGGCTCGTTAGATCGTTCCTTCCAATTGGTTAATAGCACGTTACGTGATCACCACGGAAGGTTTTTTAAAAATTTTGTTATAGAAGTGACTCGATGAGGCTATCAATGTTTAAAGTTTAAATTTAAAATTTAACGAAGATATGTTTAAAATACTCCATTTGTCAAAATATTTCAAAATGCAACGCCATTAAGGGAAATTTCTTCGTCGAGGTAGTCATTGACATCACTGAAACATAAGTGCGATCATGGATCCGAAATCGATAAAACGTTTAATCTAAAGCTAATATTTCCGCGAAATAACATATTGTTATAACATAACTATACTTTCTGTCAAAATAAAACGTGTAAAGGATTGCTTTTAACAGAGTATGGACAAAAGTGACATGACCTTGTGAATTGGTCCCAACTGGAGTTGTATTTGTAAACAGGAGGGGAAACAAAGGGAGCATCGTCTTTGTTTATTGGACTTGCAGGTCGGGCAATGTGTTTGCCACATGTTAGCTTGCTAGAAAAAAATGTAAACAAGTGACGGACGTTATGGTGAGCTTGTTTCGTCGGGAGAACAGCCGACGTTTTGGGAAGCTTCCGATGAAAGGAAGGATCGTGATTGGTCGGAAGTTGTCGTCCAAAAACTCTTTAAATATCAGGGGGTGGGAAACTTTTTTAGCCATTACCCCAAAATATATTTGTGTAAGTCGATATTACCCCCCTCACTCATTTTGAAAAGGAGAAAATCGATACAAATTTAAATTAAACACAATTTATTTATTGAATCATTTTACACTGAAAATGAAAAAAGTTTGATGAAAATAATAAATAATAGACAAACCAAATAAAATTATCGTTTTGAACACAATAATTTCATTGAAAACTTTTACTCTTTCGGTTTTGAAGAAATTCCTTATTACCCTCAATAATTTCATTTTAACCCCATTTGGGGTAATTTACCCTGGTTGCCCGACCACTGCTTTAAATAGTAAGACGAGCGAGAGAAAAGAGAGAGGGGCGAGAGACCGAATACGTGGTAGTCTCTGACACTGGAAGCCCGCAGGGTGTAGAGAGAGTGTTCTCCTTTTAGAAATTCCTCTGGGAAGGGTTAGAGTAGAGACAGGACGGCCACGCGGTTGAGCCAACTCCCCAAGTGACTAGGCCTTTCCAAAGTTGTTAGTTCCGGATAACTAATCCGTTATGTAAGACACCACCTGTTGTTATCTCGTAAATACATACTATGTTTTCAAACTTGTATATTCCACCTATTGTAAATAAACTGTAAATAGTATATAATTTGAGTGTGGAGGTGTGCTTTTCTAAGAACCAACGTAACAACATTTTCGAGTCGTAAGAACCAACTCGAGACGGAGATCTTCACTAAACGAATATAACCCAAATTTCATCTGGATTGGTCAAAAATTGCCGAAGTTATAAGGAATTCACACACAGACGAGGGCTTTTATATTAGTAAATAGGTTCCTATAATAAAAGTTTATTTTGTATGATTTTATTCTTCTTGGTTGTAATTAGTTTAAACTTTTTCTATATGAAAAGTAACTAAACATATAAGCTGTAAATACATTACGGGATAATTTTGTAATATTAAAAAAATAATAATAATACTAAATTTTTGGCCAAGAAAAACTACTTTATTCATTTACTTCAAATAATATTTAATAAAAAGTAAAAATACGTTAGATGGATACTAGTCCTATCTTCACTGCTTGCCTGGTGATTGGACATGGCAAGCAGTGAAGATAGAACTAGTATCCATCTAACGTATTTTTACTTTTTATTAAATTGTAATTCTGCCAGCCCTTTTTACAAATTCAAATAATATAATTTTGTTTCCTATATTTATCAACGATTTTACTTTACTGTACTTTAAACAATTTGATTCGTCATTCACACCAAACACCATACATATGTGATGTCATTCAACTGTTAGAATTATTTAAATACTACGTATTGTACACGAATTTCTACGTAAAAGAGCATTGTGAATTCCCGTTTTAAATAATTATTTGTTAATGATTCGGATCTCTTCCTTATTGTTAAATCTTTGTCAATTGGTCAAACGATGTATGACGTCAAACACAGATCATTATTCGCATGACTTAATGATATCGAAAGTTTCACCTATCTCATTCTGTATAAAAATCTCGTACAGAATATAGGATCACCTAAATAAGACTGAATAGTTGCATGTTTATTTATCATGACGTCTGTTGTTACTCCAAAGGTAAATTTCTTTTTTATTTTTGCTTATTTAAAGTTAATTATTCCACAAATATAAATGAAATTTTAACAAAAAAAAAAAAAAAAAGAAAAATAGGTAAAATTTGATCTTTTAAATACAATAATGTAATATCTGTACATGTAGTAAGGTAAATCTAATTATGTATTTCGTAATTAATTTAAAAATTTTTAAATTAATATAGATTTTTAATGTTATTAAAATGTTTATTGATTTAATTTATAAGATAAACAATAGGATTTCTAAGTCACTATAATAATTATTTATTACCTCACAGCATATATTAATATTAGTTACTTTATTTTATATAATATGAAGTGTAAATTCTTCATTATGTAATCAAGAATCAAGTATTATGATTCAAACTGAAGTATGCATTCTTCATTACTATTAGTTTAGTAGATGTAATAAATTTTAAACTATTTCATGTTTTTGCTTATTCTTATTATAAGATTATAAAAATTAAATCATATCCTGATTGAAATGGTTCTGTAAATTATTCTTGAATGAAATCATTTATTATTTTACTTTAAATGTTTACTATTAATTTATCCAAATATTCGATTATTTTCATTGAATTGCTTAATATTTGCGTGTAAGTTTTTATTTGCGAAACGTCATTAAATTTTTTACGTCTCATAAAATAATAGTAATTTGACCTCATAGACAATTACTTTTTAAATTGTAATGTTTAAAGAAAAATAAGATAATTTTATGTGAAAGATTTCGTACTTATTTTATTTATCAATAAATGAATTAATTTAAAAACTTATAATACAGGTATCCCTCGTATAACATAGTAACGTTCCGAAAAGGTTCCGTGTTATGCGAATCCATGCTATACAAAACAAAGGACTAATGATAAATATAGGTTTAGGTTTCAAAAGTTAGCAAAAGTATACTATTCTTTTCCGTCACTAACAGAAATATGTCTATTAAAGCAATTAATAATTTATTTTCAGTCAATAATTAACTAAAAATCTCAATTTAAAGTATTGTATTACACGTTAATATTAATTTTAGTTAAACGAGAGCGTTTTTTAGAAAGTATTGTCATATTCTAAGCTTTTTTTTATCTTTCTGGAATGATTTTTCTCCAGAATTTGTGTTCGAATGCCGAATTGTTCGAGTTGGAAACAGTTCGATTACCGAGATACCGCCATATTTCGTTTGTCATTTTTACGAATAATTTCTTACCTACGGTTTAAAAAGTTTAATAACATTTACCTAAAAATGTTTTAATAAACTTTACTAAATACGAAGATTAATCTACAAAACCGAAACACAGTGACATTCTTAAACGTTAATGACTAGCTTTCCTGTCAACAATAGGAAAGTTAGAACACGGAAGAAACAAGTTTACTATCAGTTTTCATTAATAAGGATTTATTTCTATTCAAAATTTGTATAAATCTTATTTTTTTTTATATCTTTACAAATTTTAAGTCACCGTTCTACCTGTTAAACAAGGACGAGTGAAAATAAATTCAGACTAATTGTTTTCTCACATGATAATCATTATGAAACGTACCTACTGTAATCTTTTTCAAAATTAGCCATGAAATTCAATGTACAGTACAGTTGCAATCAGTGGCACGGAGACATTTCTTGTGGATGTAATCTTACAATGTATTCGGAACTGACAGATAGTACAGTTCTACCACGACACAACCTTCCTAATCCGTGAAAATGAAAGATGATGATGGTCATTACTCATTATCTTGTCGGTTGGCGGAGCAACTCTTGCTTTCTTTGGAGTGGGGAATAATGGTGGTTTACGCACTGCTCCAGAAGCCCGTTTGATCTGGGGTTCTTCATTATAAACTATTTCAAGAATTTCATAAGCTTTTGTAGCTGCTTTTCACGAGCGGAATTAAAATTTCAGACTTTATACTCTCATCACAATCATCATGCGTTTTTTTATATGCGAAGACAAACTATTTAATTCTTTTTACCTCCATGTCCTTACTCACCTGTGAAAATAAAGATATTTTGTTTTGACTTTTGACTAAGTTCTCTATTTGCTAATCGGAAACTACACCAATATAATAAGTCCTATTAATAAACAAGGTCTATGTAGACAGGATATACACAAATTTACAAACACTATTGCTCTGAGCGCTCTAGCGATCAAACGACGTATCACATTTCCTGCATTAATAACCATTTTTTACAGTGATATAGATCCGATATTTGCTAATGCTACATTTCCAGCAGAAAAAAAAATCAATTTCAATTTGTTTTTGAAAATTTTCAACCTTTCTTTCCCCTGGTTTTAAACATAGTTATAGAACAGGATATTCAATATCTTTCTCCACATTTCAGGATACTTGTAATGCAAGTCAAAAGTTTTAGATTTTTTATTTTTTTAACTCAATCGTACTGTTTCTTATTAAAGTATTTGTAAATATTTTCGTATAAATTCATTAAAATAATTCTATTTTATTTCCTATTATTTCAATGTCATGTTGCTGATGCATTTTTCGCTTACATGTATATGATTTATATTTGTAAATATAGGAAAGAATTCTTTTTCAAAGAATTCCATTCCTTTTATTATCCATTTTTATACATTATTATTATTATTATTATTATTTAAATTACAACAACGGGAGATAATAATTTTTTAAACTCCTTCCATTCTGTGGAAACTTTCCCATTAACCCTTTCTTTCTAGACCTATCGGGTCGTTTCTTTTTATTTTTACTTCATTTTCGAATATCGAAGAAGTTTTTGTTTATTTTATAAAATAACTAAGAAGAATAGCTTACTGTAGGTTATGATAGTAACTATCAATCTTAATAATATTAAACGAGGAAAAAATACTTAGAAAATACGAATTTTGTATTTTGTGTTTAATAATAACAAATAACAATGGATAATATCAACTAGCTGTAAAATAAATAGGCAATTGTTTAAACAGATTAATTTTCGATTAGCCTACTTATTCGTATTATACAGGATTTACACTAATTATTAGACGATTTCGTAAGATAATATTTTCGTAAATATTGAACAGAAATACATGTACCGGTACTTGGTATTACCACCATTTCAAAGAGAGATATTTGCAGTTCTATACTGACCTTAAATGCGTTTGGCCTTTGGCACGGCAGATGTCCAACCGATATTCCCATTCTAGTCAAACCTTCTCAGGCATGTCTTGCGTGACGTTCCCGATGGCGCTGTGAATCCGCTGTTTCAATTCCGGCAACGTCGTTGAAACAAGGACACTAGAGATTACCTAAATGAACACCTACCGGATCGATGCATTAGTCGAGCAGTAGCCGCAGAAAAGATCTTCCGCATATAGCCACCCCGGTTACCTGATATCAGTGTGCAGTTTCTTCCTTCTCCAATGTTTACGTCTTTCCATCACTACATACATACACGCTTTACTCTCCACTTCCAACAACATCGCGGAAATTGAAACAACGCATTCACACTGCAACACAGTGTTTAAATCTGGGAATCTAGGAAAAAAATTTCTAAATGCATTATTGTTTTTTGGGAGTAGATTTTACTAATACAATACAAATATGGATAATTCTACAAGATATTTAATACACAGTATTTAAAAAAAATTAAAATTATTTACAGTACATAAATATGAATCTGCAAAACTTCATATAAATATTGAAGTTTTGCAATATTTATATGACTAAAAATAAGTAATAGATTTTTAGTATTATGTTTAATCCTAATAAAAAAAGGACATTTGTATTCAAGCAAAAACGAAAAACGAAGATTCATAAGTGTAAAGAAAAATATGACAACAATTAATCAGAATCACTACTGGAACTAACACTCATCCAATGAGTCCTTGGTGAAACAGCAGAATTCTTTCTTTCTGGTTCTGATAAAATTTTCTCATTTTCTATTAAATTTTACATTGCAGGATTAATTTTTTTTTTGCATTTATTTATCTGAGGTGCTTGCAAACTAGCCATAAATGAATCTGAGGTCATGAGAAGTCTGTTTAGCAAGTACGAATCTGTATATCTTCTTGATATTTTCCTCGTAAATAGCTCCCTAAATTCTCACCTCTTGAGCTTCCGAGTTTTACCTAATTGGGAGAATAAAAACTTTAATGTCCCTTCCGTGAAATTAGGAGTCACTGCCGTGATTCCTGCCAAGTAAAAAATTCACTGACTATACAGGAATCAGAGTTGCCGATTGGGAAGATCGATTTCTCCGCCTCCCAAACATCCGAAGTAATTCCGAATATCTTGTTTGAAAGAAAATTGTTTTCTTAGATAGAGTGCAAAATTTCAAGATTTTCTATAAAGCTGTTGCCAAAGTATAAGCAATTGAAACGTGCAAAAATCGCCAAAAAAGCTGTATTTTCTTCTTTTCGTTTTTCTTCATCCGGCTTTTAGAGAAAAACTATTGAGTCTAGAAAACTCAAATTTTAAACTTAAGCCTTATCATTATCAGTGAGGTGCTGATGAAACTTCCGGGTCGATAGGTCAATGTTCACGGGGGTTTCCAATAGAACTAATTCAGTCTGACGGCTTAATTTTATGCTTATAAGAATAAAATTGCATGAAAACTAATGAAATTTCTTCAAAATGTTACTCATAATTACAAAAGTTCAAATTTATGCGAATTAAAACTTTTTATAACGATTTTTCTAAACGGCGTATCGAAAGCGTCGGTCGCGGCGCAGCGCATTTGTTCGGCGACGGTCACCGAAAGCCGACCAATCTTATGTCTTGACGTAATAATATAATTATTAAGGCTCGTCAGTGACCAAGCGGTTCCGTTCCCCGAGCACAGGAGTTTGGTCATGGGGTTCGCGCCTCGCCAGGAGGGGCTGGCCGCGTGGAGTTTTCTGGGCTTTCTCCATATCTGTAACGCCCGAATAGGAGCCACTTATCCTTAAAAGACTTTCCGGAAAACATTATTCTCCTCTTTCCACGTGTAAACAAATATACAATTACTAACTACGTGACATCGCAACTTACCACTGCGCACCATAGCCTAGTAGGTCTTGCCCAACATAATAAAAGACAAGACAATTACTAAACAAAACCAATTGATATCCAAACAAAAACATCTGAGATGTAAAAAATTTTGTCAAGTAAAAATTTATGACAATTTATACGACGGTCAAAATTTTTTTAGGCGTTTTTCTTTGGTAAAAGTAAGCTTGGAGCTTGGAAGCGGTACCCACAAGATTTTTACCAGAAAATTAAAAAAATGTTTGCTAAAAAATTAATAGCAAATGGGAAAAGTAGCGAGGCATCGACAAAGTTTCCTCGATACTTTTTTACATCTCAGGTGTTTCTTTTTGGATAAAATACTATTAACATCATAGACATCGGATGCCATGCATAGTGTTGGAAGTAAAGGTCTTGTGTCTGTCTCCTTTGTGTATACTTAAAATTTAGCTAAATTAAAATTTGTGATCACAATTTATCCATTATAGAATAATAATTTATCGTTTGATTATCTAAATTCACTCCTGTTATCTCAGCCGAATTCTCAACATTCCTAAAAAATTTACGGATAGAGCTCTTGTTATTTCGAATCACCAGTTTGCTGTTTAGGCATGTCAATCAGAAGATCTAATTTATGTCCAAAGGAAAGATAGTCTCTGTTTACTTCTCTTCTTGATAACATATTTGTATTGTTTGTTTCAGTAAGTTTTGAGCCACCGATGGCCAAGTGGATAAAACCATTGAACACTGGTAGTTGGTCGTGGATTGGGGCCTCGCCAACGGGCTAGCTACGTGGAGTTTCTGGATTTTCTTCACGTTAATAACACCTAAATATGGAAGTATAGACCAGTTTCTCGTAGAAAGTTCTCCCGGGAGGGAGATCACCAGCGTTGCCGTATACTACCTCCGCTAAACCTTCACATTTCAAGAAAACTTAACTCCATTCCTAAATTCTGTAGACGTTCTGTCGTCGAGATATAAGTTAAATTAACACTTTGCGTTAAGTTGAAAATTGAATTTTTCCCATAGATTTCCGTCACTTTCGGGAACGTTACACAAGACATACTTGAGAAGGTTTGGCGAGAATAGGAGTACAGTCGTGACATTTGCTGTGCCACACGTGGGGCACAGATCAAATGCATTTAAGGTCAGTATAAAACTGCAGATAGCTTCTTAAAAATGGTGGTAATATCAAGTATTTCTGTTCAATATTTATGAAAATATAATCTTACGAATTCATTCAATAATTTGTGCACACTCTGTATTTATACACTCTTTAATATTTAATATAAATATTACAAACAATTGTACACGCCTAAAGCGAATCGCGTTTGCATCTCTTTTCTAATATCGTAAATCTAACTTTACTTACATCACATGTAAGCCACAGACTCCCAAAATTCTTAATCTGTCATTAGTTTCAACCTTTTTTAATGGTTATGTGATTGCCTACAACGAGAACTTCCAAAATTGAAGATTTTTTAAAAATATCAATGACATACTGTATATTACTATCCAAATTGCTATTCCGAGATGGAAGCGTATCGAGATTCCGTAGAACAGGAATAGACAACATTTTAAAAGATTCCTAAGTCGAAAAAAATTTCATAAGACGATGAAGGAAAAGGTGGGGTAGCCATCCCGTAAAAGTTGCCGAAAGCTCAGTTTTTCTAATAAAAAGTGCACTTCAACGGTAGGCTATACAGTTATGCCAGAAGTATCAATTACGAAAGATCCCAAACTGCCAAACAAGCTTTGCAAGAAATCCAGAGGCAGTTTCCGGGGATCTAGAGCGGTGGTTCTCAATCTTTTTGAAGTCGGGGAACACTAAACTTTCACATTGTTTTCCGCGGAACACTTACAATATATCAGCTTTAAAGCAGGGGTGGCAAACCTTTTTGAAATCAAGAGCACACGGTCTAGTAGATGACGACATTGGTGTTTTCTAATTACATTCCCATACAAAAATTATTTTACATTGTATTAATCTTTCTTTTGCAATATAATTTTTAATTGTATATTTGTTTTTTCGCGGAACAACTGAAGTGGCTTCACGGAGCACACGTATTCCGCGGACCACGGATTGAGAACCACTGATCTAGAGAGATTGACCAGGCAATTATCCAGATCTGAGTTTTATAGTGATTACATATCTAAAGAAAACTTCAGGAAAATATGCTCGTTATCCGCAGCCAACAACAAAAAAATCAATTGATTACATGCGTTCAAGAAGAATGGGCATTCCTTACTCAAAATGATACCTTCTTGGTGGGAAGTTTTCCCAGGAAAACTCTTCAATGCATTTACAATAATGGACTTCATGCTGATTATTAGTAATAATAATCATTTATAGTCCAAATATGTAATCGAACAACTGATTTACAGAAATAAAAATAAACATCTTATTTAAACTAGTCAGAAACTTTTTGTGTACCTTATAGCTTTGCTTTTATTAGTGAGAATAAACTATAGCAGTGTAGCGCTTATAATGTTAAATAAAAACTCAAAATCAATTTGCTGGCTTTCAATTATTTTATAATTGGCTACATAAATTAATTATAACATTTTAAAATAGTAAGATTCCAGTGGCGTGCCGTCATTGGAAGCGGTGGAAGCGCCGCTTCCACCTTCCAATAACCTTCCCTTGTAATTTCTAAAATATAAATTTTCATATTTTAACGTACTTTGAATTAATTAAAATTAATATTTTATTATAATTGCATTATGTATCTTATTACAAATTTCTATACTACAAGTGAAAAAAACGATAAGATTGCTATTGTATATTCGAATATCAGTGGCCGAATGGAAGCGCTTACCAGACGGCGTCCACGGCGAGAATAACTGAATGGTGTAAAGCAGCCAGAGGGCATTTGCGCATGCGCTTTACAGAGCACCAACCTCAGCCGGTTTAGCTGGTGGAAGCTACACACGTGTAACGCTTCCAACGATTCTATCCCTTAGCCACTGGGTAGGGAGCTATCTGACTAAGTGAATTGTTTAAGATTTAAAAAGTAAAGAGTATTCAATGTTATTTTTATGCACGGTTTTTTGGAAAGTTATATTTGATTATAATTTTCTTTTAATTATACTGTAATTATATTGACAGATTTTCAGACATAAAATCTTTAGAATTTTTATCACTTTTAGACGTTAATAATTTTGATATTATGAAAAACAATTTTTCCAAGCGTGTTTTCATTCTATAAATTAAGTAAATTTTATGGGAAATTTTTTGATTTATCTAAATTACGTAGCGAATCGCAATATTTATATTCGTGTCCGGACTATATTGACAAGTAACTCTTAAACATAAAACATATTATAATTAATGTCGATCCGAACAAAGACGAACTAAAAGAATTATATGATTTAATATCGTTAATATTTACGGTACCATCTATCAGTGGGTCTGCCGAGCGCAGTTTTTCGACCACGGAGCAAATTCAAACAATGGCCAGAAACACTCGGTCGCAGGAAAAATTGTCGTCGCTAGCGTTGCTTTCGATAGAAAAAGAGCTTTTAAATACGTTGATGGAGTCGACGACCAGCGACTTTTATGATAAAGTAATTAACGACTTTGCGGAAAAAATCGCCGAACAGAGCCGAGCTTAGTTCACACTGAGCGAATAGCGAAAGCGAAAAGCGATTTTTATTCGCTTAGCGAAATTGACCCTACAACCAAAAGCGAAAAGCGATTGCGAATTTTAAGGAGCCAATCATTTGCAAACAGAGAAAACATCATCTCGAAAAACAAAATGGCCGCTTCCGATATTCCGTCGTTAACCACGTTTGTTTATTTATTGAGAATGAATGATACGTCAATAAGAAAACGATGCTGGGTAAGAGGAATATTAAAAATCCGTAATTACAACTTTTACTCTATTGCGTAGGAAGTTTCTATAGCCATCATGAAAACAAGAACCACGTGACAACTAGCGGGAATACGATTGGTAGCGAAATTTTTCCGCTAGCGAAAAAGCTCGACGGTTCCGAACTTCGAAGCGATTCGCTAAATGGTAAAATTCGCCGGAAACGACGTCATGTCTGACGTGTTATTGGCTCTGTTTTTTGCTCTCGTCAGCGAATCGCGTTCAGTGTGAACTAAGCTTTAGTTTATAAAAAATTAAAAAAACAAGTTTTTCTATCATTGTTTGTATCATATCAATTTGTATGTATTATTTGTATTTTAGAACTAAAACACATAAATTGTTTATTTTTGTCATTTGCATTACCGTATTTGTTTAAAACTTTTATGGAAATGTCATGTACCGAACAGGTCTGACCCGTCACGAAAGACGCAAAAAAACGGTTAATTTAGAGAAAAATTTATTAGTTTAAAAAAAAACATAGATAAAAGTCATTTTTAGTCGGACACTCATTATTTATATCAAACTGCCAGGCAGAAACCATAAATCGCGGAAGGAAGTCGTCCTATGATCGGTGGAAGATCGAATTCGTCTTCGATTTTGACTTTTCTCGCGCTCCAGGTAAGAGTCTCGTTACGTTTAGTAACCAGGGACCGACCACTCGGGAAGCGTGATTGAGGGAGAACGACCAATCAAAATGGATGAAAGAAAGAACGGAGATTGATATAATCTCCGTCAATCGAGGACACCTGGCACTCGGTTAACGTTCCGAATAACCAAAACGCCATGTGTCAACGCGCAAAAAAAAAAAAAAAAAAGTTTTTCGTCTATTGTGCCAACCCGTAACCCGTGCCACTTCGAACTTAGACCGTGTCTCCAACGCCAACAGAGGAAGTCCCCCCGTGCCTTACAGACTTGTCAACGCCGCTATCCCGGGGCCACCTTCGATCGACCATCAAAGAACCACATCGACGCCCAGGATGTTCGAACGGCTGATTGTCCTAAAGCAAACTATTTTGTACATAGTATATGTTTATTTTATGTTTTTTTTTTTTATCAGTTTTTGTCAGGTACGTCTCTTCCGCCACCACGCACGTACGAATGGACTCTAGGCCATCACTGACGCGCAATTAACTGATTGCCCCTGGAAGTCGGCTTCTTACAGAAACACGGCTTCCCTATCATCAAATGTCACGGCACGCCACTGTAAGATTCTACGTTACATCAAACAATGAAAAGTTTAAAAAGAAAGGAAAACGAAATAATAAAAATTAAGGTTTTTTATATAAAATATATAGTTCATTGCTTACGACATTACATAATAAAAACTTGTTGGCATCAACCTTAATTTAAAAGTTTCTTGTTTGACCTGTTACTTGTTGAATAATCGTCGCTCTGGTAACAACAATGGTCGATTATCCACAAACTTCGTATACTGTGAGTAGAAAATACCGTATATTATATTTATTACTTTAAAAGTATACAAATTATGTTATATTTATATGTGTCTAATAAATCTGTTGCTTAATTTTAAATCGGAAATATTTTATACTTATTAAACTATTAAAAAAATTGTCTTCATGGCCTGCATTATTTAAATACATTACATAATTTATTGTTTACTTCTTATTTTATTTTCACAAAAAGGGGTGAATTGAAAAATAATTTCGGTTATATCATCCTTTTAGTTTATAATCTGTACTGTTATTATACAAAATATTTATTATAATAGTTATATTTATTTACAAGTATTAAACTGTAGACTACAAATGAATTTCACATTTAAAATTAGTACTTAATATAAAATAATTTAAATACGAAATCTGATCATTTATTTCATGCATTATTTATGCTAAATTATCCAAGACGTTAATCTTAGAAGTGCTCGGGGTATGATTACCTTTAGGGTGCCCGTTAATCGAAAAAGATGAATACATCATAGTAATAAATATATTAAATATAAATATGCATTAAAAATTTAATTTAAAATAAAGGAACACAACTTTCGGAAAACAGCAACACACAACCAGACTATATTATTCCCTTACTAAAGGAAAAAAATAATAAATTAAATTAAATTATACCAGACAGGAATATCCGGCTTTGTTATATATGTTATGTACGGGAATAATATTATGTAACTTTTTTTTCCTAAAACGCGTAATTTTGTCGAAATGTCTTCCTGGTTTTAGAAAAACCTGGCAACTCTAATTCTACTGCACTCGCCTAACGTTACCACCTGATATGGATATTTTTCTTAGAAGAAGGTCCCAATAGGTGATGTAATCTGTGACGATCCAGAGATACTGAGAGATGCTCAATACTTTTATTGTACCCAACTGCAACAAAGACACTTTAGTCAACCACTTTCATGCAAGATGGAACGCTTCCACATATCCGACGCTGAATACAGTAGTTTCTACAACATTTCACCGATAACAGAGTAATTAGTCACGCGTTTCCTACCGCGTAGTCATTCCGTTCTCGTGACCTTAATCCATGTGATTATTGGTCATAAGGATGCTTAAAAAGTGTGATTTATCGAGAACAAGTTACAAATTTGGCAGTCATAAAAGACAGCATTACGCTGTACATACGAAACATCACAGATAGTCTATTGTTGAACACTTGAGTAATATACATCCCCTTCGTCGCTAAGGTCTGGCGTAAGATGGGAGTTTTGTAGAAATAAAATGTTTATTGCTTGCAGCGCCAAGCTCCATAGTGGTAATTTTGGTGCTATATTTTTACAGAAATATTTTTCTCATTTCCTGAAACGTCACCATATAAGATTCGGTTGCATTTACACTGCTAAATATCTCTCTTCACAGCGTTGAATATCAGAAAACAGAAGTACTTTACGACATCCGGTACATCATTAGTAGCATATTAGTAGTTGTGATAAGTACAGATACGAAACTATAATAGAATATTTTGAATTTATCTTTTAATTCATAAGAACTATTATAATGAAGCAATTTTCCTTGTTATCAGTCATAAATCATTAGATCGTTGCAATTGGTCGAAAAAATATATGACGTCAAACACAGGTATGTTCGTTTACAACGTCTAATGATGTCAAATGTTCTACCTCAATCAGCATTGAGTTCTCGTTTAGTATACATAGGATTATATTTAAATATTATTATATGGTCTTATATTTATGAGTCATGACACTTCATACTCCAAAAGTAAGTTTTTTTTTTTTTAATTATTAAATTAAAAGTTTAAAGACCTGGTATTCCTGAAGTTTAATGGTTAGTTTATGGAATTGTAAATACGGAATGGAATCTAATAGTTTTACTATTTTTTTTTATTAAAAAATAGTTTAAAATTTGCACAAAATAAAGTAAAAAATGTCTCAGTTAATTTTCTATGTCTAATTTTATTTTCATATTACTTAATGCAGTACTTTAATTTTCATTAAAGTTTACCTGTTATATGTATTATTAATTTAAATTGAGTAAATATTAGTTTTTTTAAAAAAGGATGTGCAACACTTTTTATAGTCACAGTTTAACAGTCGAATCATTGTATTTTATAGTCTCATAATAATTTTTATGAAACTATTCACGAGTGTCGTATAAGTTTATAAAATAAAATCATAAACGACTAGCGATGAACGAGCTTTCATTTTATTAATAATATAAATTATAAACAGAATTTCTGTTATAAATACTTGTAGCAGGTTTTAATCAATAATAATAATAATAATAATAATAGAATATTTACAATGTTTAAACTAAATATAAATAAAATATAATTTTCGTTTAATTTTACTTATTGTCTTAGATATAACTGTCAAATTGTACAATCAAATAAAATCTTTTACAGCAATTTATGGAAATGAAATCCACATTTGAGTAATATATCTAATTTAAAAGGATATATACCTTTATCTTGATTTATACCTTTTAAAGTATTTTTAGTTGCAGTTACAAATCTTTTTCTATTTTAAACTATTATAAATAATTTATTGTATTACTTAATTCAATGTCGGATGTTCCAATTCATCCTTTTATTCATAACGTTTAAAATTTATTAAAACTAGTTTAACTCATAAAGACAAAATCATTTTTTGTTTTAATTTAAACAAATTGTCAAACAAAATTACGGTAGAAATTAAAAAAAGGTCTCTTTTAATTACAGTAGTAGTCTTCTTATAAGAATATATATATATGAATTAATTTAATACGAAAAAATTACAGTATATAGTTTATTTTAAAAGACGAAAAAGTTATAATGGAGTGAAAAAATAAAGCATTCAATACAGAATTTTTTTTTTTTTTGTAAAATTTAGCTTATAAAAAATTTAATAATAATGTATAAGAATCAACTTGACGTATTTGTCAGACGTATTTTTATTGATAAAATAATGTTTAACAAATTGTATTGCAAGTCACATATTCTTAACGTAACAAAAAATATAACGAGCAATTATTTTTATTCGATACATCAGTAACGATTTTATAATGTTTCTTTTTTAATAATACAAATAATATCTATCGATATAAACTAGATGTAATATTGTGATATAATAAGTTACATTATACATAGTGAAATCTTGTTTACGGATCAAATGTAAATGTTTATTTCTAGACGTTTTAAGTTTCATATTAAACAATTTTAGACATTTTTAAATTCGTAACATTAATCAATTTAAATATGTAGAAAAATATCGTTATAAGAATATTATTATTTACAAAATAAGTTTATATCCCACGACGTAATAGTGATTATAATCGACCTAATAGTAATATAAAATAATATATAATAGGAAACGTGAAAAATCATTTAAATTTTTCTGATTTATTTGTAGTTTCTAGGTTATACTTTATTATAAAGCTACATGAACTATTTAAAAATAATATTCAAAATATATATACAGTGTTATATAAAAATAATATAACTACACAGTTCTATAGTACAGTATAAACTAACGAATTTCACTTTTAAATTATAACCGAGTTTATTGTGTACAGAATAATTAACGAAGTTAAATTATATTAGAACTATAATTATATTTAAATAGTTTCAAGGCAATATTCAATAACTGTTATTCGGAAATAAAACATTACTAAGCTTACTTTTGAAATAAAAATCGCTACTTGTTTACGTGTCGATACGCTTGATAAATTAGTTTTATGTGATTACTTTCATATATATATATATATATATACAGGGTGGGCCAGCGAAAACGAAACGGCAGAGTGTTCGTGTTCGTCCAAGCAAAGCGCTCGGACAGGTCGATCTTTTGCTCGAGGGGACATCTTTTGCAATAAAGTTTTTGCGATTCTGAATATTAACTAAACAAACATTTTTTTCGAAATAAATGTTTGTTTAGTTAATACAAAATAAATGAGTTTTTAAAATTTTTTGTTGTCTGTTGTATTCAGAATCGCAAAAACTTTATTGCAAAAGATGTCCCCTCGAGCAAAAGATCGACCTGTCCGAGCGCTTTGCTTGGACGAACACGAACACTCTGCCGTTTCGTTTTCGCTGGCCCACCCTGTATATATTTTATTTACGTTAATTTAGAAAGAAGTCATACAATTTAAATAGGTTATTTAACTTAAGATATAAACGATATAAATATTTACAATAAATTTATTTTTAAGAAATACAGTAGAGAACCGAAAATCGGAATCAATTGGGGACTGGGGTTGTTCAGATTAGTGATTTGTTCCGATTACCGATTATGTACGAATAAATATATTAACCTGTCCGATGTTCAAATTTTTCTCCGTTGCGTGTCGCTTCGTGTTGAATTTTCGTCGATTTTAATCCTAACGAAAATTTTTATAATAATAATCGAGGCTATCGTATCGTTAAAAATTATTTCTGCATTTTGTACAAACAAAATAAATATATTGAAGAATATAAAAACATGAAAATTATACTTTAGAAGTAAATTTAGTATCAAAAACGTTCGATTCAGCACGACATAGTCCGACTGAAAATCGTTCCGATTACCGGCGATCCGATACCGGGGTTCCGATTAACGAGTCTCTACTGTACATTTTATATATTACATATTTTACCTTTTAAATGAATTGAAATGAATAATTTCGTTTGAATTTCATGTGACTATACAGGTTTTCTTAAAATATATTCAGTTTACATATACAGTGCATCAAAACCCAGTCAATTTTTATCTGTAAAGTTGTTTTCTTTGTTTAGTTTAATATTCAATATTATATAATCCCAATATCAAAATGAATAACCTTAAATACTCCGTAGTTTTCCCTAAATTTCTTGTTAAATCATACAACAAAATAGGAAAGAATTTTTAATTATTATATTTTCTGGTTTCTCCATTTATAACACGAACAAAACTTAGATATGGTTTCTAATTACAAAATTGAATTCTCGAAACGCAATTCGTAAAGTTTAACATGAGACCTTTGATCAAAATTACCAATAGATTTAGTGCATTACATTTACGAGCACGACTTTGAAAATACTTGTTTTTCGAGTCATGCTCATAATTTATATTATAGATACGAACCTAGACTTTTATATTGTAATCAACATAAAAAAATTTCTAAGAATTGACGTTTTACTGTAAGCCTTTAATTTTATTTATTTATTTAAATAGTTTCTCGTGTTAGCAGTTCATCAAACATTTGTAATGACATATTTTAATATTCGTAGTATTCGAAAAATGAGTTTATCGTTAAGTTTTATATTAGGAAATATATAATACAATGTTTTCCGACTGTGGTTTGCGGTCCAGTACCGGTTCGTGGGGGGAAAATCCGTTCACAGAAAACTTAAAAATTTAAATGCTAAAACAGGAAAAAAATGATATTTTTTGATATTGTACATGTGTGTGTGATATATTCTTATTGAGGCATATATAAATTGTTAAAAATTACCGATAATATTTAAAACTTAACAAGTATGAAACGTAGAGAATTAACATTCACGACATAAGATTATTTTATATAATTCCCTTAGAAATGTTTTCATTATTACGTAAATTTCCAGTTATAAATTTCCCATAAAATTTATGTATAATTGCTCAATTTTTTTATTGTCTTGTATTACTACCAGAACTAAATAATTCTAATGTATTTTTAGAAATTGCGTATTTAATTTGTAAGATGTTTTAGTCGCTATTGTGAAACAATAAATAAGTTCAAAGAATCTTTATTTCATATCGAAATAATTGAATTTTATTTATTATTTTAGCAAGAATTGATAAGCATATATATCAAATAAACAAAATTTAATGTAAAATGAATTTATTTTTTGCGAAAGATTTGAATTTAATGAATCGAAACTGCGAAATATTTTAACATTTATGACTTAAGATTTATTATATTAATTCTTGATTAATTCTATATTAATATATAGTACAGATTTGTAATTTTAATGAATTAATGATTATATCATTTTTCCTCGCAACATACGAAAAGGTGACTCCATTTTCTCTTATATTTGTTTATAAATTTTAAAATTATAAAAAGAAAATAGAGTAATTTAATATAAATAAAATATAAATTACGGAAAATTTTAATTTCGTCATCTAAAGTAAAATGTACTTTCAAATTATTTTCCATTATTTCTGATATTTTTTTCACTATTCTAGAGTTTTATTTTTATATGTTACAATAAATTGTAATTTTTCCCTAAGGTAGATTTAAACGATTCTTTCCAATCAAATTGTTTCAGATACTAGAACATTGATTTTTACAATGGTTTTACAATACAAAATATTAAAATTCTAGTGGTTTTCTTTTGAAAAGGAAGAATGGATTTTTTGATAAAAGTTGTCTTTCTTTTTGAATAAAAATTCCATAGTCACGAATGGGAAAGATTAAATGACTGCTATATCATATTCTGCGTCAAAAGCCGTGCAAGAACATATTGCCCTCATGTATAAAACTTAAAAGTTCCTGGAATTTCTTATGAATTTTATCGATTTGGTGTCAATATACATTTCAACTGTTTCTTGATAAGTTACAAACATTTTCTGTAGAGAAATCGAAAAATCATTTTTGAGTTTCATTCGGCTCGACTACTTCATCGATATATTTATACACAGAATGGATTCTGCCTTTTAAAAATTCAAAACTAATTTACAATAGATTTTGAATAACAAATTTTACTGTAAATCAATTCTTTTATAACTTATTCGAAAAATAAATTTCTACATACGTTGTAAAGTTAACTTTATCTTTTTAACTTTATAAAATACTACTAGATTTCAGATGATTTCTTTCGTTAATCTAAGAACCAAAAGTGGAGGAAAAGAACAACCAATGAAAAAATTCCTCATCTATTTGTCAACCTTACTGAGAACCAGTTCAATTTGTACGAAGTAAATTCGAATATGTTTCGCATAATTAAGGGCCATTTTAGATATGAGCCAAATATCCGTGAGTTATTTATTGTATTGTTAAAGCTAAAAGTTATAACCATCGACGGTTATTACAATGCCGGCTGGGGACGCATTCAACCATCGATGGTTATAAGGTAAGCTTATATATGCTGGAAGAGGAGATCGGATTGGAGGTCCGGATAGCGTAACTGGAAACGCATCTGCATGCTAAGCAGGAGTTGTGGGTTCGAGTTCCGCTCCGGCCCGATTTTTTCGTCCAGTAATTATGCGGCTCCTGGACATCAACATTGTCACACTTTTAGCCACATTTTCTGCTTTTATTACTTCCTTGTTCTTAAATTAAGAATGATTCATACCGTCTTCGGAACAAGGAATCTTAAACATGGCTGCCAGATCCGCCAAACGTGTACTGCTTTTACGCTTCGCGATTTGTTCGTTTTTTTTTTTTACTCCAATCATTCATACAAAAACCTTCTTCTTAGGCTTCGTTGCTACTATACTATTACTTCGTTGCTTCTTAGCTTCGTTGCTTCTTGGATGTCATGATTAATAGTTAGGGGTTATATGCAGTGGTGATATTCGAAATATTTGACAAAGGGTTCGCTAGCAGAAAATTTTTCGCTAACAACCACCGACAAACAAAATGGAAGTTTTGGCTAGAAATAAATACAATACCTTTTCTTGCGATATATCTAATAATCAGTGGCGTATTTGGAACGTAACGAGCCCTGGGCGAAGACCAGATAACAATAGTATATTAGTGCTGTCGACCCTTTTTTTTTCGGCAGAGAAATTTTTACCCCGAATCGCACTACTCATAGTAGACAGATGTCATCATCTCTCGTAATACAATATCCTTTTTATTTCGCTGTCTATAGCCCGAGACGTCTTCCTCAGCCATCTTGTATTATCTCACGCGCATGAGATTGTGGGATCTCTCTTATGACTGGATCTAGTTTCAAGAACTCTCTTGAATCGATCGCGATTGAACCTCGTTTCGGTCGAGAGAGATCGCACCAAGACATAGTCCTCGACCTTGCTCACAATCTAGATTGAAATGCTCTGTGCGAACGGGGTATAAGGCTCTAGTTTAGTAATATTACAGAGTATAATACGTATATTTTAATATATTTAAAAAAAAACAAAACCACTGATTTTAATATATTTTTTTAAAAAAACAAAACCACCAAAATGTTACGTGTGTTTAACAAGGTTCGGGAAATTGAAAATTTTAACAACGGGTTCGGCCGAAGCTGTGCGAACCCGCTGAATATCACCACTGGTTATATGTATATAACCAAACACAAAAAATTTAAAGCGAGAAAAGCACTGAAAACACACAAGCTTTAGTGTGCGACTATGCAGACGCGAATTTAGTAGCGAGCGAGAGGTTATGAGCGATATAGTTCTCGCAAAGAAAAACATGCACAAGCGAGAAACGAGAAATCTCGCTGGCGTGAGCGAATTTCTGGTTCTCGCACATATCTGGCAGGTTTTGATCTTTATCGCTTCTCGTCTCTTCTCGCCACATATTCTCGCTCTCTCGGAAAATTCGCACGCTCGCGTCTGCATAGTCGCACCCTAACAAGAGATGCTTTTACAGCGAGAGCGAGAGAAGATTTGCGCGCACAAAAGATGGCATTTCCGTAGCGAGTGCATTTTTACTTTCTCGGCTGTTATATATAACAGAAAGAAAGTATGGCACTCGGATTTTTGCATTTTTGGACCTAGGTCACCTTAAAACATCGAGAAATGCAAAATATAGAGTTTTTTCGGTATATATGAGTGTTTTTGTGTATATGTATGGCACAATTTTGTTTACCCTCTTTGAAGCTTAATAACGCCTGTGCTTTTTGTTGGAAGTTTCTGACATTTTGCAGGAATATTTATTTATTAGGAGGATTGATACTATTAAATTTTGGTGGTTAAAGGTCAAGAGGGTGGGGAGTTAAAGGGGATCGAGTGTATCTCCAGTAGGGTCGGACCTAATGACGATTTTACTCGTTATGAGCATTTACAATTTTTTTGTAAAACCCAACTTTCGCTGAAAATTAGGCTTTTTGCCATTTTATAATAGTTAAAAATATAACAACAGATGACGTCATCAAATGTTGCTGGGAAAGTTAAGCAACTCGTTGCTGATTTATTTTAATGAGCGCACAGTTAGAACGTAAAAGCATCGTTCAAACTGCGAGTCGAATTTCTCACGAATTTAAGAGTTCAAATTCTGGGACGTTCGAAGTACGAAGTACCACTGTATTTAAAAATCCGTGTATAAAGAGAACTTTCTCAATCCGTCAAAAATCTAGTTTCGTATTGAGATTAAAGAGAGTTTCCAATTATTCAGCTAGATATTTGTCCATCAAAATTCGAATTTGCACGGAAATTTGCTTCAATTGATTTCATTCACTCTTTAACGAAACGCATTTGGAATGACGTTAAGGATGATAAATCCAGCTTGTCCTTTACCTCATTTTTTATATTACAAAATAACTGTCATTTTAAATCTTACTTTTTAAATTTTAATTATTATTTACGTAAATTTTTACGGAAGTGTTGGGATTTGATTCACTTTATCTGATATTATATGAAAATAATTGAAACAATATAATAATGTACAGGTATAGCATAACATAATATTGGTATGGTACTAAACAATTGCACACTTCATGAAACTAGGCCAAGACCTTTGAAATTTCCAAATCGGCCTTAACCGATTTAAAATAGGTTAAATTACACGTGAGTCAGCATTTACGATAGATTAGTTAATTTCAATGGATTTCTGACACGATATCTTCAATTATATAATACGAAAGCTGATACAAATTTTTACATATTAATTAATTCATTTTAAAATAGTTAAAATTAGTAATAAGACTATTTTTTTTAAATAATTATTCTGTGTAATGTAAACAAATAAAAGGTGAAAGTAATTTTAAAATAATTTCATTTTAACGTACGATTTTTATCAGATTATTTAACGACAGGTCTATATACAATCAAATCATTAAAATGTCATAATTACAATACAAATTTATAATATGTAAATGCAATTAAAAAGATCTATCATGATTTTGATAACAGATGAAAAATTGCTTCTTGATAAAACGTGGATATAATTAATGGTTCATAATTTTGTGGGTAGGCGTGGTAGTATTTTTATTCATTTGGTGTGCTTTTTTTAATCTGAATTTATATTTGTGCATCAAAAAATATTCATAAAATTAGTCAAAAAGTATATACAGCAAAATATCCATTATTTTTTGAAACATTATCATTGAATTAATAATGTACAGGTATAGCATAACATAATAGTGGTATGGTACTAACCTGTTAATCCTCAAAATATTATAATTGAAAATTCGAATCTAACTTTTGTATTAATTGGAAGGTATTATATATAAATTATCATTTAATATTTGTTTCCTTATAATTTATTATAATTTATATAGGAAAATGAAAAAGATATTCCAAAACGTGAAGTATGGGGAAGCAAGGCAGAATTTATTCTTTCGTGTGTTGGTCTTTCTGTAGGAATAGGAAATGTTTGGCGATTTCCTCACTTAGCTTATGAAAATGGCGGAGGTAAAAATAAATTATTTTTTTATGAGTAATATTATTTAAATAAAATTTTTTTAAATAAAAATTTATTTAATTCGTTAATTTTCAGGTGCCTTTTTATTTCCTTACGTTATTTTATTACTTTTTGTTGGAAAACCGATGTATTTTTTAGAAGTGGCTTTGGGACAGTATTCTAGTTTAGGTCCTACGGCTGTTTGGAAATGTTTTCCTCTAGGAAAAGGTAAATAGCACTATATTTTCATTGAGTTTCTGTTGAATATTGTTTATTAAATTATTATCTTTTTTGGATAATTTCCAATTACTGAAATATCAGATATCAAAAAACTTTATTTAATGAAGAATTAACCTATATTACTCTTATCATTAATTAAACATCGTTATCAATAAGGAAATAATGTTTTATTTAATCAGATTTTTTTTTTAAATTTACGCAATCATTCATTAAAATTTGCTATCTTTTACTATTACCAAGTGGAAAAAATTGTATTGCCCGTGCAATAATTTACATGTTAAAATATTTTTAATAATGTAAAAATAATTTTATACTTAACATTATAATTAAATTATTTTCATTTTTCTTTGGTGCCATCAAATATTACAGGATATTTGAGTTGCAATTTGAAAAAAATGTAGACCTATAAATTCCCACTGTCATTTGTCTGTCTACCCTTCCTTAATCTCGAGAACAGAGTTAGATAGATGAAAAACGAGGCCAGATATGGAAAGGTTAGGGGCAGGAGGCCCCAATTAATTATATATGAATTTCCTAAGTACCGGAAGTCACATTATTTCAATTCAAAAATTTTCCCCTGAAAGGAGTTAGACTGTATTGCTAACAGGAAAAGTATGATGTACAGGGGCAAGACACTACTAATTTGAGGTTGAGAACATATATTTTAATTAAATTAAATAAATTTAAAAAATATTATTAAAAATTGCAGCCTGCCAGTGTGACGATTTTACAATAAGTTTGCTCGTTACACTTAAATTATTCTCATTCGTAGATATATGTAAAAGTGTCAATAAAATTTAGAAAATGTAGTTCTTACTGGAAAGTTTTTTAAGGTATAAAATTGCTTTATTGACATTTTCATAGAAGTATCCATAATTTAATAAAAATAATTTGGAGCAGAAGAAAATGGCATCTTTTTTGGAGCTTGAGGTATAAAATTCTAATTCGGAATTCAGCAAGGGAAATCGTTAAAATGAACACAAAGATTTTCTTAATATTATATGAATGAAAATGAATGAATTATTAATTAAATTGCCGATGATGCTATTTTGACTGTTCTAGCACAACAATAAATTAGCAATGATCAACAAGTATTTCTAATCGTCATAATTATTCTAATAAATTTTAAAGAAAATTGAAATTCTTAACCAATGATTTGTTCATAATGATTTATAGAGAAGCAAATGACACAAATCCCTAGATTGTTTATTCAGTATCTAAAAACAAACCAGATGAACACATGTTGTTTGCTTTAAGCTGATGATCATTAATTTACATACAATATGATCCTTTAACCGATTATTTTGAAAATGACTAGTATAACCACTGTGGACCTTTGGCCAAAGTACAGGCCTACTAAATAAAAGCATCTGCCAAACGATAGTGTCGTCTTCCCCCCTCTTAGATTGTAAAAGAACAAAAAAATATTTCCGTTTCCACTAGAAATGGAACATCAATGACAATTATAAAGTTTTAGATAATAACAAAATATATAATTTTAGCTTTTTTCCATTCCAAAATACCAAACGAGATCTCGGAACAGACTATTAAAGATGGTCTGTCACCATTGTCACTTGTCACTCCATAACAAGGGTATAACGACGGATGGCTGAATGTGACTTTCGCACAGTCATGAATAACACCACTATAGCTTAAAAATATTTAAAAATATAATTTAAAAACAGTGGTACGCAGACTCCTGAGGTCCGCGGACTACTGTTTCGGAACCACTCCGATCTATCTACTCCTATGCAAATGTAACACTTAGCCATTCTTGTGTTATAACCGTATTGTGCAGTGATGGTCAGTCATGCTTAGTTTTTTTTTTTTTTTTTTAACTCTTTCTGTCCAGCAGGCATTAAGAGGTCATTTTAGCAGGTCCATTATGGGTTTAGCCAGGCCCACAATAGAAGAGTGGGTTGGTGAGGGACGGTACCCGACTTAACCTGATAGACCTTCCAGAAAACTTCCTAGAGATTTTTACTTTTCCAGATGTAATACCGGATCGCAAACAGGAGCGGAACTTCAATGCTGAAAGCCTTCAATGCGCTCAAAGAATGAAACCACGTTTCAGTCTATATATTTTATTATAAAATGTCCTTATAGTTCGTACTTTTTATTATTTAGGTATTGGAGCAGCTATGGTAATGTTATCGATAATTGTGGCAATATATTATAATATCGTGATGAGTTATACCTTACTATACATGGCGCAGTCTTTTCGCTCTGTGATTCCTTGGAGCGGGTGTTTTGAATGGTGGGGAGCAGATTCGAATTGCTACGTCAGATCGGAAAATCAGGTTAGTAACTTTACACTATAACTTGAATATACGACTCAATAAAAAATGTAACAACAACGAGAAATTATAAGTTAAACGTTATTTTTATCCCGGTTATTCGAATCTAATGCTTTCCTGAAAACTAAATATCGGAAGTTCGAATAGTAGTAAATATTTTCCATTATTTCTTATTGAAAAAATTAACACTTTTTTATTATCATTCCTAATAATCTCAATCTATTTCTCCAAATTATACTAAAACACTGAAAAACGCCTACTTAATCGATTTTTAGCATGATATTAAACACTACAAATTTCAATCACCTTACTATAAGCACCTAAGGAGATCATTAAACGGTTTTAGTAATATTTACCCTTACTATTATCTAAATATAAATTTGTGGTTCGTTGTAAAACTTAAAAGAATGTAATTAGATTTTTCATTACTCTGACAAAAACCAGGAGAACTTTATTTAAACTTAATATCGCTATTACACATCGTATTCTTACTTTCACATAATTGTGTACATTAAATAGACTTTTTCTTATTGAATTACGGTATTATCTACTGTGAATTTAGCAAACAATCTCAATTGGATAGATCGAAAGTTTTCACTTAAGTTATAAATAGTTTAATTTTTATGATTTAATAAATTAAGTGAAATTCATTTGTCTGTTAATCTGTTTTTTTTTACCTTGATCAGACTAGATGCGCCGATGTTATGAGGATGCTAGAAACAGTATATAAAGAAGCTAATCGAACAGAATTTAATTTAAATAATTTAACAAATAATATACCGGAAGAATATGTTATGAAATTAAATTCCTGTACTAATGCTTCTCAGACTGCTTCAGAACAATTTTGGGAGTAAGATATAATAATTATTATTAATAAATTTATAAATTAATCACTGTACTTTTTAAATATGAAAATTTGTAACTGGATTATAATTATATATAATATATAGGCACTATGTGTTAGATCTATCATCTGGAATCGATGAAATCGGTCCAATAAAATGGGATCTAGCTCTGTGTATTTTTATATCTTGGACGGTCGTCTTTTTAGCTCTAAAAAATGGAATTAAATCTTCTGGAAAGGTAATTTTTTTTATAAAATAAGAATATCAATTTGTAGCAAATAATTTTTATATATAATAATAATAATAATAATAATAATAACTCTCCCGTGGTCACCACCTGGTCGTGGTGGGAGAGCCCAGTAATTTTACTGATCCATAGGGCAATGCAGGCTGGAGCACAAGCTTCTGGTAGGGACACCCATGCCAGTAAGGTCTATGGGGAGAAATGAAGCTAAGAGTGACCACACCCACATTCTGTGGAGATATTTATTATGGTAATAACTAGATCTAAATTTGATACCGGCTCGGACGTCGCCCGGGTTAACAAGGTCCGCGTTCGTGGGTTAGGCAGAGGCTCGCGTTCGAAAAATAGGCCACAGTCTCCCTTGGTTACCGGTGGCGAAAGCAGCACCGGCCCAAGCATGGCTACTGCAATGCCCTCAACAGATGTGAGGAACCAACCCAGCCTTGGTGTTTCTGTGGCAATGCATCCACAGACCACAAGGGCTGGAAAACCACGCCAACGGATGAAATGGACAGTAGAAATGAACGAGTTTATCATCCGTACTTACTACACAATCACAAAACTCGAAACAAACATGACAGCATACAGACAACAACTACACCATAGATTCACACAACAGTATCTTCATCTCACTGTCACCGAACAAAGGGTTGTTGATCAAAAAAGAACAATTATACACAACAACCTTATTCCACAAACAACACTTGAAGTTATCAAACAACTAGGTTGCTGATCAAATACATCAACAGACAGAAACATCTAACATTAATGAAGATTACGTAACCTGTCAGGATAATCCAGCAAACAAGCATTGATAATAACACACATACAACAATTACCACTAATGATACTACAGACACTTCCTCGTCAATCACTGATAACAAGACATAGATTTAGTTAATACGCTCTCACTTATATTTCAGGAAACACTCACTAAATATACAGGTACAGATCCCACACAACGACCACGAATACCAAAAATCAACACGTCAAAGGAAGTTGGAAAAACATTAAATTATGTAAACACTCACTTACTACCACATTACATTCATTCAATTTCTACACTCGCAGACATTCATACATTAGTTTATGCTGGGGCAGTCACAGTGGTGACACACCATGGACTGAAAGTTCAATCACAGACAAATACACAGAAAACACAATTCTATCACAAGCCTGCCTGGCAGAGAAGAATAGAAACACAAATAAATGACATTAGACAGCAATTAGGCAGGCTGACACAATACACTAAAAACAACATAACACCCAAATTAAGGAAACAGCTCAAAAACATTTTCAAAAAAATAAAAACACACACAAAACACGAACATCACAACACACGCATTACAGAATACATTGATACACTGAAACAAAAACTTGCTGCCAAAGCACGTAGACTCAAACGATACAAAACATGTACACTACGAAAACAACAAAATAAATTATTTACAAACAATGAAAAACTCTTTTACAGACAAATTAATAACAAAGCAAACACTGATACACAGCACAGTGGCACACCAACAGAAGAAGAACTCACAACTTATTGGTCTTCTCTTTGGTCCAGTGCTATCACGCACAATGCTGATGCAGGCTGGATCGAGAAGGAGAACAGAAACTTGCACATCATACCAACTATGCCCTGTGCTGAAATAAACATACATGATTTCCAATACACTGTTAACAGAACACACAACTGGAAGACACCTGGTGTAGACAACATTCACAATTTCTGGTACAAAAAGTTTACATCACTGCACCAGGAACTAGCTAAACACCTAACACACATCATCATCAATCCACAAGACATGCCAAATTTTCTTACTCAGGGCATCACCTACATGAAACCTAAAAACAACAATACCACAGACCCCACACAATACAGACCAATTACATGTCTTCCAACACTCGTACAAATTATTGACATCCTGTATCGCAAACAAAATATACAAACATATTGAAAAACACGACATTCTCACGGAACAACAAAAAGGTTGCCGTAGAAATCACAGGGGATGCAAAGAACAGTTACTCATAGATTCAGTCATTCTACGGCAAGCACACAAACAACACAGAAACATACACATGGCATATATAGACTACAGAAAAGCATTCGACAGTGTTCCACACAGTTGGCTGCTACATATTCTACACATGTACAAAATACATCCATCACTCATTACATTCTTCCAAAACACTATGCAGCACTGGAGAACAACACTACATCTCAGGGTTAGTAACACTTCCATACAAACAAACCAAATTTTTATTAGGCGAGGAATTTTTCAAGGAGATTCCTTGAGTCCTCTCTGGTTCTGCCTAGCCTTGAACTCATTATCCAACATGTTAAACAACACGCAATATGGTTACAATATCAGACATGAAAAAACAACACAGTTTACACTGTCACATCTCATGTACATGGATGACATAAAACTTTATGCATCCACACAAAAACAACTTCATCAACTCCTACAAATCACACATTCATACACCAAGGACATACAAATGGAATTTGGCCTAGATAAATGCAAAACACTTCACATAGAAAAAGGAATCCTGAAGAAAGAAGATTTTGCACTTGGAAATGGAGACGTTATTGAATCCATGGAAGAGGGTGAGTTCTACAAGTATTTAGGATTCCAACAGGCCAAACTAACAGAACATACACAAATAAAGCAAAGATTAATTAAAGAATACCAAAGTAGGTTAAATGCTATTCTCAGAACACAGTTAAATGCAAAACATACAGTCAAAGCAATAAACACATATGTCATCCCAGTACTCACATATTCTTTTGGAGTTATACATTGGACTCACACAGATCTTGAGCAACTCCAAAGGAAAACAAGAACTACACTTACTAAGCATAAACAACATCATCCTAAATCTGCTATAGAAAGACTAACCCTTCCACGTAAAGATGGCGGACGTGGCCTGATTGACATAGTTAACCTTCACTACAAACAAATACAGTCACTGCGAGAGTTTTTCTACAAAAAACAAGAAACATCACAATTACATAAAGCAGTAACTCTAGCAGACTCGAATAACACATCATTAAACTTACACTCACATCATATGGACACAACACAACATATAAAAAGCATAGACACCATTAAGCAATCGTGAGGCTCGAAAGGCACTCCATGGCAGGCATCCTTATGATCTGGCCCAGGATTTTGTTGACAAAACTGCGTCAAACAGCTGGTTAGCTCGGGGATTCCTCTTTGGAGAGACGGAAGGATTCATGATTGCCATACAGGATCAGGTCATAAATACTAAAAACTACAGAAAACACATACTCAAAGATGCAACACTCACAAATGACACATGCAGAAAATGTCACATCATGCCAGAAACTATACAACACATCACTTCTGGTTGCAAGCTCTTGGCACAGACAGATTATTTACACAGACATAATCAAGTAGCAAATATAATACACCAAGAGCTTGCAAAGAAACACAAATTAGTAGACATCCACAAACCATACTACAAATACATTCCACAGACAGTATTGGAAAACAACACACACAAAATGTACTACGACAGAGCCATAATCACAGATAAAACAATTTACCACAACAGACCAGACATCACACTCATTGACAAACACAATAAAATCACATACATTATAGACATATCCATTCCAAACACTCACAATATACAAAACGCATGCACTGAAAAAATTAGCAAGTACACAGAACTCGCCCAGGAAATAAGGCATCTGTGGAGGATGGATAGGGTGCTTATTGTACCTGTTGTTCTCTCCTCTACAGGTGTGATACCACACACACTACACAAAAGCCAGGGCACGTTACAATTGAATAGAAACACATACATCATACTACAGAAGGCCACTATATTGAATACATGTCATATTGTGAGAAAATTCCTGAATACAGACACACACACTGATACACTTCTTTAATTTCTGTTTTGGTTACTATGCCTTGACTTTGGTCCGGCATAGTACTTAGCCACCGGTGTTAACCGAGTATATCTAACAATTAAAAATAATAATAATAATTGTTTTCATTCTAGGTAGTTTACTTTACGGCAACATTTCCCTATGTTATTTTAATATCGCTATTGATTTATGGAGCAACATTAGATGGCGCCATAGATGGAATATACTTTTTCTTCGTTCCTAAATGGGAAAAACTATTGCAAATAGAGGTTAGTAAATTATCAGATAAGATAAATACTAATATAGTAGACTTTCGCTAATTCTGCCTCAATAATCCGGCATACCTTCTTGTGTGATCGCCTATGCGCTTCCGTTTCGATGAAATGTTAGTTACGTTTGATCTGGAACAGTAGCCCCGAATAAAGAATTTAGCAAAATAAGCTTAGAATGTTTCAAACTTTTGCTTTCTTTGACACTCAAGATTTGGTTTTTTTCTTCTGCTTAAAATAGATTTTCACGAATATCGTCCTTCATTGACTACTATATCAAATTTCTTTATATCAGTTAATTTATTGTAATTAATAATAGCCTTTAGCAATAAATAAATAAAAAAAATTAACTTGACTGCAAAATAGAAACTAAAAGATATAGAAAAGTATATTTTGAACTGAGGTAAACAAATTTTATCCATAATAAATATTTAATTGTGTAAAGTGAGATAATTGAAATTATTCTCCTAGAGAGTTTAATAGGCTACTCTAACAAATATTAATGGATAAAAAATGTCTTAATTATATAAAAAAATAATGGAGTTGTCATCACTAAACGCGTCATATGTACTATATTTATGTAGGTATTTACACAATATTTAACAGGGTAGCCGAACTTTATCGCAATACCATTATCAGCAATACGCGAGAGACTCATCCTCTATTGGAACGATATATTATATTGTGTATATTTAAAATATTACGCTATAATACACTTCTTGTCTAGCCTTGGTATATACTTGTAAGCACTATTGGCCTCTATTCCTAGACTTATTACACCGTCACTGGATACAATATCAAACTTATTACACAGTGACGGTGTAATAAGTCTAGGAATAAAGAAGTCAACATAGTACTTACAAGTGTATAAAATATTATTAATAGTTATCACTGTTGTGTAGTAAACGTCACTGTTACTTTACTGATATTTTATAATAGGTTAGGAAAACATTCGTTTAACTCCTCCGACTTTGCAATCGTATCCTTAGCTCAAAGTTTAGTTGCAATGTACAATCCATGGGTATATCACACTACACATAAGTCTTGCAATATTTTTGTAAGGTTTTTGTGTGTAAGTATTACAAATTTATAAAAAGAAATTGTATAAATATACATTGGAGGGCAAAAGTTAAGTTAAAAGTGTTTTTTTTTTAATTCTTAATTTAAAATAAAATAGAAACTTTATTAAAATAACAAATTTATTCACTCAATAGGGTGTGTGCCCACCCCTTACAGCAATACATGCTAGACACCTGCTTCTCATACTCTTTACAAGGTTATTGATCAATTCATTAGGAATTAAAGTCCATTCTCTTTCGAGAGCAGTCCTGAGCTCATCAAGGTTTCTGGGTGGGGGACAGAGACTTCCCACCCATCTTCCGAGGGCATCCCAAGCATGCTCTATCGGGTTCAAATCTGGAGACCTGGATGGCCAGTCCTTTCTTTGGATTCCAACGTCTTGAAGATACTGAGTCACCAAGTTCGCTCTGTAGGGACAAGCATTAGCGTCCATTAAAACGAAATCCGTGCCTTCTGTGTGAGCCATTGGGCGAATATAATGCTCAAGGATCTCATCGCGATACCTTTGACCTGTTAAGGAACCTCCTTCAAAGACATGGAGCTGCCCAATGAGAGCGATGCCTGCCCAGACCATCACACCACCTCCGCCGAAGTTGTCTTTTTCTCTTATGTTTGATGGCGTATATCGTGTTCCAGCCTCTCTCCAGATAAAGCATCGTCGAGAATCACTCTGTAGGCTAAAGCGGGATTCATCTGTGAAGAGAACTTTGCTCCAGTTGTGGTCTGTCTAGTCTTGATGTTGATGACTTCAATTCAAGTGCACTTTTTTGTGGAACAGTGACAATGGAATACACACAACTGGGCATCTTGCATAAAGACCAACAGCAGCAAGCCTTCTGAATACAGTTCTGACAGAAATTCTTTTTCCTGTGGCTGATTCAAGCTCAGAAGCAAGCATCCTGCATGTTAGTCCTCTATTGCGTTTGACAGTTATTTTCAAAAACCGGTAATCTTGAGGTGTGGTAACTCTTAGACGTCCTTCCACGGGAATTCTGGAGATATCCCCTCTAACTGTAAACTGTTTCCAGAGCCGTGAAACCACCATTCTTGAAACTTTTAGGCGCCTTGCGAGTTGTTGCATCAGCTTGACTAAGCTCCATTTCCATCCATCCAATAGTATGCCATCTTAAAGAATCATCTAAACGATGCCTAGAAGCCATTAGAATGTTAATGAATATGCCTTAATTTAAAAAAGCAGTTTAAATAAAGTTTGATTACAAAAAACAGCAAAGTCAAAGGAGCGTTCTAACCAGCGAACCACTAAAGATTGAATTAAACGTACGTAATTTGCATATTGACAAGATATTTTTCTATTTTCTAATTCGTCATGTAAATTTGCATATATGTCTACATTTTCAAAATGTTTTCGTGCATTATTTCTAAAGTTGTGAGGCAAAAAACTACTTGTAACTTAACTTTTGCCCTCCAGTGTAAGTCGCTGTAAGAGTCTATAAGAGCCACAGTTTGGTTACTATGGGTATATAACAGTGGTTCTTGACCAGTATTCCGCAAACCTGCCTCGAGTATTCCATGAAAAAACAAAAGATTTTAAATTTTTTAGTGCAAATTTATTCTAATATAACGTGCGACCCATAAATATAAAGGCACAACTTGTTATCCGAATAAAAGCTAAACTACTCATCATATAACAAAACCAATTTAATTTTGAGGTAGTTATAAGTAGTTTAGCTTTTATTCACATAACAAGTTGTGCCTTTATATTTATGGCACATACCTTACATTATCATATTCGTAGACATTTGATTCATTCAATACATTAGTTTTTTTTAGTTCCTTGCTTCATTGTTTCCCGAGAATAGTAGACATGAAATTGCTTATCACTTTTTGAATATATCTATGTTAATGCTCCGTGTAATAATAAGTATATGAATGGTGTTTGGCGGCCTCAAAGGTTGAGAACCACTGGTATATAACAGCTTCAAAAATAAAATCTACAAAACTTTTTAAAAATGCTTTCACATTGGTATGAAAAGCAAATTTAAATGAATACAATGACTAAACTGTACTAAAATTTATTGAAATTACAGTATTAAACATTTAATAAAAATAAGAAATTGAGAAACAGTTAAATATACCGTAGTTGTATTCTTCAACGAATTTAATCAAGTACCAGATATTTCTAGAATTAATTCGTGTTATAAATATAAATGATATAAGTTATTATGAAAAATATATTCCTAAATGATAAACACAAAAATCAAACTTATAAAAAAATTTTATCTTTATATATCTTATGAAAATTCAATGCTTATGTTCAAGTGTGGTCCTGTACACATAGCAATTATACAAAAAAATGATCAAGTTCAGTAATATTTATTTACGATTCATCAAATCTCGCAATGTGTGTATTTTAGTGGATAGTAAGGCCGATTTTTGCGAAAACATTAAAAAATAAATAAACCAGTAGTTTAAATTTAAAAATTATAGAACTTAGGGATATCAGACTATTCGATTTGTAGACTTTTGTAACTACCAATTCAAAAATTATGTCCATCTTATTTTAATGTATGCAACGCTCCGTCAAATCGAAAATAATAATTATTTTCTAATTATTAGATAATTTAACGGTGTGATATGATTAAAAAATAATTATAAAGTTCCATAAGAATTAGATACAAAACTTTTTTAATCTTCCTTTCTACAAAAGTAATCGATTATTGTTTTAATGTTGCGGAACTGATGCAAGCAAACTTGGAGCCCGAGGAGAAAGATCTTTGTGCCGTTCGGTAAAGAAAATCGACACATCAACGCAGCTCCAGCAAAAAAATCACTTGTCATTCTACACTGATCAACTTCTTGATAAGGTCACATAGTAAATTTTAATGATAGTTTCAACTGGTTAGATCAGGATATATGTGTAGATACGAGGGAAATACGGCATTCAATTCAATATTTTGTAAGGAACGAAACATCTAAGAGGTTAAGGTAGATATCAGAATTTAAAATATAATCCTAAATATCCATTCTTGTAACTTTCAGTACTCTAAACATCATAAAAAGTTTCGTTGCGAGTAAAAACAGTAATGAGTGAACTCAAGAGTATAATTTATTATTAAGAGCTTGCAAGCAATTCGTAATTTTACAGTATTTTTAGTACCGTCAACATTCAGAAAAAATTCTTAATCATTATAAAAGTTTAGAACTAAAACAAGAGTTTGCAAGTTTGCACTTTAAGTAAAAAGTTCTTAAAAGATAAAATTGGAGGCATTCTCATCAGACTTTTACTTGCTTGTAGGTCATTGTTAGAACTATTTTTAATTAAAAATGATTATAACTAAAACGCGACAAATGTCAAATTTTAGTTTTTTAATCACGTTTACTTTATTTACAATGAGATACGGAATTTAAAACAATTATATTTATTATTTTACAAATTACGCGTTATAAAAGAATATATTTTAAAACAAAACTAGCTTCATTTGATTTAGATAGTAATGTTAAAATAAAAACAATATAAATGCATGAAAAATATATCATTTGACATCTATTTGTTATAATATAATTTTAAAAGCACCAATTGATGAACCCATGATACATTGCATGGAAATTATACGCTTTTATCGTCATCTACTTTTATCATAGTGGTTGTAAATATCTGAATCCACGGTGCCGCGTAACATTATCTGGTCTAATTCTACTTTGAACCATTTCCGATTGTCCATTACACAGGAAAAGTGTCTTTCTAATGGACGACCTCATAGACGATTTACTCATTTAACAGATGGCTCAATTAACTAGAACTAACGATAGAACAGCTCCGGTATGTGTTGCTAAACTGTTAAATTTAACAACTGCATCTTAAGCTTTTTATATTAAAATATTATCTATTTACTATAATTCATATTTTAAAAATTCTGTATATTTTGATTTTTTTTTCAAATTGTTTTTCCCCCTGTGATAAATATTTGAATAATATACTTTAAATAATTCAAAGGTGCTTTTTCTAAATTCAAGATTTAATCTCAAATGAAATTCATTAAGAAATATAATTTTAATTAATTTATACATTTTAATATGTATTTATTCATATTTTTTAAAATTTAATTTTATCTAAAATTTGATAACATTTTAATTAAGCTTTAAAGAGTTTAATTGCTAATTAATTACTCTCTTTGTAGAACATTATTTCCTATTGTTTTGTTGTTTGCTGCTCTTTTTACACACTAATTTAAAAATTAATATTGTGATCACATAATGAATTATACAATTATAATTAAAGCTGTAAAGAAATGTTTACTAAAGTATTAAAAATTAATAAATAACTGAAATAATTGTGCTTCATTATTAAATGTAATAAAACATTTTTATTCCATTAAATGCAATTATTTCATTAATTTTAATAAAATAATTGCTTCGGAATAAAATAAAATATTCTTATATCTTTATTAATTTAAAATTTAATAAAAATCCACTACATTGTAATTTTTTATTGGTTTAAAAATCATGTTTTTAAAATATTTTATAAATAACTTTTACTCTTTTTTCACTTTTAGCCAATGCCTGGATTTTATTCTTTGCGACACTTTGGTTCGTTTGTAATATAGGCTACTTTAACAGATTTTTTTTGCAATAGTTATTTATTTACTACGTGCAACAAAATATAAATAGGATTAACATACGTAATGAGATAAATTTACGTCTTAGATAAAAGATCTAATCTAGGAGAAAGGTGATTACATATTTTATCACCTGTCAGATGCATATCCATGACATTTGTCTTCCGTTTTCCATATTTCTTCATCCACTGGCTTTTCTCTCCAACTTTTTTTTAAAAAAGAATTTTATTGTCTCCGGGACTATATAATGTCCTGAGTTGATCAAGAATTCTATGTTGAATTACTCTACTTTGAAGTTGTGAAGAGCGCTGTTTCTTGATCCGTCAGGAAAAATCTAATTGCATAGAACGGAAACAAAAATTATTACACTCATCATTATACATAAATTTTGAATGCTAAAAGATTTGGTTTACTCTTGAAAATGCCGTTATGGTTTATTTTTAGTTGTTTTTTGTGGGATAATTTACTTTATTTTTAAGGTCACTTATAAAACATTAAACAATATCAGTTCAATAAAGATGATGATAAAGATCCTTATATGAATGAAATAGTATAGTTTTTTTAATAGAGTTTTTAATTTCTTTTTGTAAAATATGTATTTAGGTTAAAACGATTGCGTTATTATAAAACATTTCAAAATTGTTTTATTTTAAACAGAGTTTATGTTATTGTTTTATGAGTTTTTGGTAAAGGGCCTTATTAGACTAAGGATACCACGCCATGATGAAAGCGTTAAGTTAGTCAAGCAGCTTTTAACAGTACTTTGTACAAATTACACAAAATCCTCGTTAATGTAAATGTTTATCAACATTAAATACACTGCCCCAACTCTGTTCCATTTACAATAAGATGTAAATGGAACAGAGTTGAAATTCTGTCTTCAAATACGTTATTGCCTATTTTTTCTCTTTAATTAAATTGTATTTCACTCTGTCGTCTTGACAAACTTCTTCTATAATGCATTTTGACTAAGACATATCATGATGCAACGTTTACAATGAGAATGAATTATCACTATAATCGTAACTTGCCAAAGATTTCATCGTAACGTGAATCCTTTATAAATCTACATAATTTCATATCTCTAACTCTAAAAGTAATTCAGAATTCTGAATAGTTTATATCATATAAAAGTACATAATTTGATTTATTTGCAGGTATGGAGGAAAGCAGCTGAACAACTTTTTTATTCGTTGAGTATATCCTGGGGAGGCTTAACATTATATGGAAGTTATAATCAGTTCTACAATAAAGTACATAGGTTAGATATTATTTGTTCTGTTCAATCTTCACAGCAAACTATTAAAAATCTCTCTATATACATATTCTCTCTTTTCTCTGTGAAAACGAGAGATAGAGAGAAACTAATGAGTAGTGTCTATAAAAATTCAATAATTCTTCAAAAAGTTTTAAAATTTTGTCATTAAAATAATTCCAGGGATGCAGTTTTCATCAGCTCTTTAGATTTTCTAACGAGTTTGATTTCGGGTGTGGTCATATTTTCTGTATTGGGAAATATGGCTAAAACTATGAATCTGGACGTAGAAGTTGTCGTGAAAGGAGGTTTGTTTTTATTTTTTTTTATAATGGTTTAATTAACTATATTTCATAAATTAAAGATTTTAAAACATTTCAATGGAATAACTACCGGATAATGTTACATTGCTTTATATAGGAGAGTATTTAGTTTGTGTTATCTTCTAATATCTCAAAAACGAATTGTTTTTCTTGGTATGGAAATATCTTGAATTTTAGGGCTGATATTGCGATTTCTCTGGTCAACTTTTAGTTACATGAAAGAGTCATTCAGATCGATGTGCCAGTGAGCCATCCTATTTGCTAATATTACTCTTAAAAATGAATCTGCGAAAAGCATAAGTTTACTTTCCAACACTGAATATTCTGGATATTATTTGTAAAATGACATATACAGTTACGTGTCATAAGAAATACTGTTTTTTACAATAAAAAGTTCCTTGTACACTATTTCAAAAGTACTAAATATATCTGTATATTGATGTAGTTACATAGGAAGTTATGTATAGGATCAGACTCTTCTCCATACATCACTATTTGAAGTATTATAATTGGCTTAATTAACATTTTTTAAAACTTTGATTTAAAATCTTGTTAACAGTTTTTAATTTTATATCAACAAATATTAATATAAGTAGCAAGTTTATTAAATGAAATATTACTAGATGCTGTATAATAAAGACAATGTAGGTATATAATAGTCTAAAAACAATAGTAACAGGCAAACCACGATGATTTAATGTAAATCACGAAACATAGGCAGTTCTTTTTGTGAAAATCTTTCCTTTCTAGATATAATTAGTACAAAGTTTTATAGAATTATAAACATATATTCTGATCGAACCGGATTTAAGTCTTTGCATTTAATGTTTCGTCTTAGTAATACCAACACAATCCAATGAAACTTTGTCTAACTTTGCAACTGTAAGCTGTTAAATATTTTAAATCCGTCCGTCGTTCTGTCCTTCGTTAATCTCGAGAACGGAGTTAGATGAAAAAAGGAGATAAGAGAGAGAGATTATTTTTATAATAGATTAAAATATGATTAAAAATTACAACCAGCCATTGTAATTGTTAAATTAAATAAATAAGTTAAATATTTAAATTAAAATCATTTAATAATTTAATAATAAAATTAAAATGTTTAATTATTTAAAATAAAACGATAATTAATTGAAAAATTAATTTAATGTTAATGAAATTCGTTATTTACAGATCTCGCTACTGTTAATTAAATTTGCTCTCAGTGTAATATTAAGAAAAGACTTCAATGAGTTGCACTTAATTTTCGTTGTTCATCATTATTTTTATCTTTCCACTTGATCTTTCTTTCTGATGACCGTTGGTCAGACATTTTCTGAAGACTTTCCTCAATTGTTTAATAAAGTTTTGTGACGTTTAGTAAGTCATAATTGCTAAGATAAATTTAATGGCAATTTGTTGCAAACTGGCATTGAATTTGAAATTGACTTCATTCGTGGAAATTTAGCATACGAAACATTACCCTTGACAAACTTTCCGAATAATCGTATAACCTTAAATTTCCTTCACTAATATTGTTCAAATGTACTGTAATGTTCAGCCAAATTACTGTAAATGAAACGACTTTATGGTAGAGCTCGAAGCCCTTTTTTATGACGATGCTTGTTTTCTAGATTTATCATCATGGTGACATTTCTTCACTCAAAACTTCCTGTAGTTGTAGTCTGTGTAATGCGTACTTTATCCACATCTTGAGTCTTACTGTTAAATCTGGTTCCGATATTATGCTACAACTTACAAAAGTTTTTTATTTAGGTGTTTCAATATTTTTTTTCCTTTCTGAATGTTTGAATAAACCGAGTTATCTACCAAATTCTTAACTATAACAAAATATTACATCCACAAAACAATAAAAACATCATAAAGATTCAACCATTGATTTAAGTCACTCTACCATTGTTTTAAACCGTTGTTATCGTGATATGTTTAGAGTAAAGAATTGTAAATCCTGTACAAAAATAGAAATTCTGTACTGTATTACCGGAGGATAAACTTTTTAACAATTTAATATTTATAATCATCACCGGTGTAGACTGACTCGTTCGATTTAATTCTAATCTAAGAGCGTAACCAGGTAAATAATTTTCAATTCCTAATAGGTGTCTGATAAGAAAGCATTTAGGAAGCTTTCCGCCATTTCTAAAGTCCATCACAAACGATTTAAGATGATTTATCACTAAACCCCCTTTTTTACAATAAGTATTTATCTTCTGTAATGCTATTTTAAACGTAGCATATCGTCGTCACCAGTAATTGATTCAATTGGTATGCATCATCCGAAAGACTGTTCGTAGTCAAATATGAAAAGGGATAAATATGATCATAAATATTTTATAAGCTTTATATGTTAACATAAATTTAAAATATTTTTAAAAATAATCTATGCTATTCTAGTAAATAATTATTATTTCAGGGCCAGGTCTTGCATTCGTAGCATATCCAGAAGCTTTGGCTCAACTTTGGGTACCTCAGCTGTGGTCTTTTCTCTTTTTCTTGATGTTATTTTTTCTTGGCGTTGATAGTGAGGTGATTTTCTCAGAATAAAGACCATTATTATGTTCTATACATATTTTATTTAAAATAATTGTTTCTAAAACAAGTAAGTAAAACTTGTTTTTGAAATGAATCTGTCTTATTAATTCTATTATAAAATTTTATTTGTATTTTTATTTTAATATAAATCTTATTTTAAATTTTCAGATATTAACTGTATGTATATTATTTATTATAATTAAAAAATGGTGTGAAGTTATTTTCTATTAAAATTTTTCGCATTGTAGCTGACATATTTCTTAATATATCTCTTTTTTAATTTAAAGAAAACAATGATTTTTTTTCTATTTCTAGTTTGCCTATCTGGAAACATTTCTAACAGCAATTTATGATGAATATCCTAAAATGAGAAATCGTAAAACTGCAGTGACTTTTTTCACTTGTTTGGGTTGTTTCTTATTGGGTTTACCTTGCGTTACACGGGTAATTTCAAATTTACTAATTTTTTAATATCATAAGAAATTATTTGTATAAACTTATAGAACAAGGGTCTCATTAATATGTGAACGTACTCAGCTATGATACATACCTCATCTCACTGCTCGTTATTATTTTTGTTTTATATCTGTAAAAGAAATTCGGATAAAAACAGTTCTTAAAGTGAGCCTTACTATTACAAGATCAATGCAAAACAAATAATTTTTATATAGATTCAATTTTTTTTAGTTAAACATATTTTAGATTATTATATCTTCAATCAAAGAATTTTATAGTAGGTAGCTTTCATCAGGTTTTAAAGGTAAAATTTAGACATTTTGAAAAAAATCCTTTATCGACAATTAACTCAACAACGATTACAGTTCAGTCTCGTAGGTAATCACCATTAATAACTTTTAATCCCGTGATCATAGAATGACGTTTTTTCTTTGAAGAAAGTTTCGAGAGTTGGATATTGTCGTTAAACTGTATATTTGTATAATAGTTCTGCAGGGTGAGAAATAAATGTAATTAGTTGGCACCAAATCTGGGCTGTAAGGTGAAGGAGACAGACTCTCCAGCCCAGACCAGCCATCTTCTCTAAGGTCATCTTTGCTCTATGTACTAGCGTGTTGTCGTGACGGTATCGGACTTTGTCAGTATCTTGGACGAAGTTCTTTGATATTGGTGTTCAAACGATCCAGTTGTTCACAATAAAGTTCTTTCTTGACCGTGATGTTGGTTGGAAGCAACTTCTCATGATGACGCCAAATGCCACCTTCTGCACTTTGACATTTGCAACAGTTGGTTGATCTTTGTTCATCCATGAACGTTTTCGTGAACGCTTTGCGGATGAAATCGTGAGCCTTCACTTCTGAACTGATAGAGGAACAGAACGAGAATTACGATAATACATATCATAATTTATTATTTACGTTCTCTATTAAGTTACAAATAAATAAAAATAATACATTTTAAAATTAAAACTTTTTATTAAACAAATTCTAACGGTTTTCGAACGAAATAAATTACAATTATTTCTATATTTTAGGTAAATGTAAAAGTTACACAATAAAATCTAAATATCCAGGAAAAAGTTTAAAATTTTATTTAAAAATCCTTTCCCTTATTACAAGATTTAAAAAAAAAATCATTTTTGGTAATTACCTGTCTCAATATAACTTAAATTTATACTGATTAGCTAATTGATTCCCTCATTAGAATTCATTTTATAAGTAATACAAAAAGTGCATTTTCCCTAAATAAAAAAAAATTGTAAATTATATTATTTCATACTTACATTAACCTTTCAATAGAAATGTATACACTTTTTAAAGTAAATAATTATTACTTTTTTTATATTAAAAGTTGTTATAATTTATATTATAAATTTTATTCATTTTCTCAAATCATAGTTTTTAAAATATTTATTAACATTAAATTATTTAAACAGAGCTTTATCAAATAGTGATAAAAGAAAATAAAATGTAATTTTAATATATTTCATTAAATCTTTTATTAAGGGTGGACAATATATTTTTAATTTAATGGATGTTTATGGAGGTGGCTTCTCAGTTTTACTTGTATCAGTCTGCGAAGCAGTCGCTCTAATGTGGGGATATGGTGAGTTATTATTATTAAAAATTAAATTAACTTTTTTGTTGAAGAACAACAAAACAGTTTCCTCACTCCAATGATAAAAGTAAGAGTTACAAAACCATTTATTTATTTAATGGCGATGCAGTTTGTACTGTACCGTTGCACTCGTTGAAATAGTTCTGCAAATTGTATTCTCATTAAATAAACTGCTTTGTAACACAGTGATCATCGAAAGTGTGGAGTGTTTTTATGGTTCCTTAACAGAATACAAAAATTAAGAATGTAATTCTAAGTGAAAATAAAAAAAAAACACAGAAGGTTAATATTTTTATTTTACTACAGCAATGTGGATTGTAAACTGAATATTTTTACTTTAATTATTTTGTTGTAATAATAATTAATTTGTTTTTATAATTTTATGCAGGTGTCAAAAGGTTGTGCGATGATTTTGAATTCATGCTGGGATTTCGACCCGGTTACTTTTGGCAAATTAGTTGGGCTTTTGTATCTCCAATTGTTTTATTAGTAAGAATTTAATCGTCTTTGAAAATTTATTAATTTATACTTTCAGAAATTTTCATTAATTTTCTTTTTATATTTATACTTACAGTCTATATTTATCATGGGTTTAGTTAATTATAAACCTATTACTTATAATGAGAAACCCTATCCCTTTTGGGCGGATTTGATCGGATGGTTACTTGCTCTGATTTCTCTTCTTATGATTCCAATTTGGGCTGTTGTCGTGCTTTATCAAAATAGAAAGGTAACAATTTAAGAATTAGATAACAAATATTACAATAAATTAAAAATTAAAATTGTCATACTTGCAGGATTTACGTAAGGCACTCTCTCCGACTGAAGATTGGGGTCCTACAGATCCAGAGATTCGCGAATCTAGAAATAAACTGATAGATATGAAGAGTTTTGAAAATATTGATCAAAAAGGCATAGTCAATAACTGTTTAGATATTAAAACGGAATATATGTGATAAAACTATATATAAGAATATCTACGAATGCGGTTAATGAATATTCAATATTTATTCGGCATACAGAAATCACATATATTTTTATAGTTAGTGTGTTAAAATATAAGCAAAATTTTAATTTAACTTTTTTTAAGATTTATACAAAACATTTTTATACTAGTCTTATTGGTCTGTCAAAACACTTTCATATCTCTACCGATATTTAAATATGTAAAAAAAACTTTTTAAAGTGCTATTTTTAGTTGCAGACTGTGTTGAAATAAGTTATCAAATATCAGTTTATAAAAAAAATAGTTACAGTACTTGTTATTTTCCCTCCTCTCAGAGTGACATTTTGCGAACTATTGGTTATGCAATACAAGTTGCAGACTGTCATCTATTGATGACAGAGCTTATAAGAAAAGCACAGTGCAATATGCAACATTTAAAGAGTTCTGGGGCTGTGAGAAGATATTTTACTTCCATAGAAACTAAACGTCACGAATCTGTCATCTAAAATAGATTGACTTTTTCCTGTATTTGCTGCCTGTGATATCTCAATAGTCCATTTTGTAACTCCATATCAGTTTCCGAATGTCAGTTTTAGTAAGATGTTCTTCAAAAACAAAAAAAAAACTTTAAGCAATCAGAATATTTTTTTAGTTTTTCGAAGAAGGATTGTAGAAAATGCCATATATTTTATTAAAGAAAAATTGTTTTATTTGAAATAAATGATAAATAACGTCGGGTTCTCTAGATCATATAACTAAATCGACATTCGTTTATCCTCATCAATTGTGTTGTTTTCATCATCATTATTATTCAATAAAATTTTTAAAATTAATTTTGTAGTTGTAAATATCATGTTTTTTTTAAAAAAAAAGACCTGAATTTAACAACGCGTATAAGAAGAATGGATTAAAACTAGTGGTGCATAAGACAGTTTAATTGCTTTGCATAAGACCATTTTTATCGTATTCACTTTGATTTATTTGGATCAAAAATTTAATTTTAAAATACTTTAAATTATATTCTTTACATTTAGCACAGAAGCTTAGCAAGAGAAATTGTTAGATATAAAATACCCGGCATTTTTTCCTTCTTTTTTAAAGTAAATACTCAGTGTCCTTGTTTATAATCTTTATATTATATCTAAGATCTATTTTTCCCCCTTATTAAAATCTCAACATTCACCATATTTAAAACACTAATCATTATTAAGCAAGATTTAAAACATCTTTTGTTACATTGTAATTGTATTATATTACAAAACTAGTCATTGTTAAACAACCATTTATTGACCATTTATGAAATAATATATTAATCGATCATTATTTAAATTCGATAATTTTTAGGTGTAATAATATATATATATATACATATATATATATATATTAAGAATGACTTTGTTTTTAGCATACATTGTTTTTTTTTTTGCTAGAATAAAATAACTGCAATAAAATATATTTAGATCTCGTATATTTAAAATTATATTTGAAAATTCTTCAATATTAAATTTATATGAGTTTATTTATTATTGTGAATGTCCATTCTTTAATTTATAAAATAAATAAAGCAAGTAAAAGATAAAATAACAGTCTTATTTAAGTAATTTTGTTAATTATAGCCTCGAGTTATGTACAGTACCTTTTGTTTATTGTTCTGGTATTTATAATTATCTAAAACCTGAAAATTGTAGCAACATAAATCATTATTTAATTTCAAGATTACGTTATTGAAACTTTGATCAATAATCCCTTATCAATTATGTAAAACGTATTAATATATATATAAATTTAAAATGGATTTTACTACGATAATATAAAACTTATTTCATTTTTTAATAGAAAAATTCAAAATTTATTAACTAAATTATTCAAAAAGAAAAAGAAAGTAGGAAAATTTTGATATTTGTTGTTTTAATTTAACTCGTTAGATGGCGACATTTGAAACGATTGTAGAAATCTTTAATTATCAGATTAAATATTTTTCGTTATTATTTAAATATAATTTAAAAAAAAATTACATTAGAATTAATCTAAATTCATTTTGTATTATCAATTTTAACATCACCTTAAGTCTTATATTAAAAAATATTGCTTTTTTTTTTTAGTCAAATTATTATTATTATAACCAAATTGATCAATGTTACTTATATAAAAACGTGTTTTATATACATTTTAATTCATTCATTTAATATGTATAAATAATAAATATAATAATAATAATCATTATATTTCATTAAAATTTATTATATAAACATATTTAATATACTGTGCGAGTATTTACATTTATATAATAATAGTTATAATAAATTACAATGAAATTAATTATAACGATGATATTGAAAAGTTTATAAAATATATAAAAGTAAAATTTTTAATTAAAAAATTTTCTTTTCTTTTCAAGGTAACTCTAATTAAATGTAGCCTAGACTTAATTTATCATTTCAAATTAATTATAATTAATGATCATAAATGTCGTTTTTAATTAATTGTATTATAATCATTTTATAGATTACAAATTATAATTAAATCATTTTATGTATTAATTGATTAACTTTCAGAAATGAATTTTTATTTTTCACTTGTAAAAATGTTAATATAAAGCTTTTATAATTAAAATAAATCATTGCATAGATATAAATATCTAAAATCATTTTAAAATTATAAATGTTTTTATTTCAATAGGTTAAATTCAGGAAAATTATATTAAAAAAGAAAAAAAAACAATTTCTTTTTTAATATCACACGACAGTTCGATTCAAATTTTAAAGATACTTTAAAAAATTAAAGTCCAAATTCAAAAATGTAAAACAAAGTCAAAACAATCCATTTATCAGAGAATGGATTCAACTTCCATCAGAGTTGAAATCTCTATCTATTTTCTTTTTGTCTTTTCTTCTATATTTCATGCATAAGGCTGCTAAAACTCTCTTTTATTTTTCCTCCTGAAATCTTTCTTTTTCTTTCTTTTTTACTATCCAACATCAAATAATATTTCATATTTAAAATTGAGGCATTTATCTAAATACTCTGGATGACAACAAAACCAAATTAGTACGCTAATGGTTCTTAGAAAGGGGTTTTTTTTACCCCCTTTAAAACTATATTACTGTGCGGGATCATTTTTCTTTCTTCCAGGGATAATATCCTATGGTAATTTATATGAGACCAAGATTTTAAAAAAAATATTTGTATTCCTTATTTAAAAAAAGGTGATATTTTATTTAAAAAATTTATGAATATTTTTATAAAGAAGCATGGTGTAAAATATTACCTATTTTCTTTACCTTAGTTACATTATTTATTTACGAACTTAACTTCTACAAAATGATTCTTAAGAAGAATTAATGATTAAGTAGTTACCATTAAGTTAAAGAATTTATTTTTAATCATATTAAATATACTCTAAAATGTGTACTTAATATTCTTTAACATTATTTTAAATATGCGTAATTTCTTTAAAGTTTGAAACTTGATATTATCAATTTTACATTAAGTTCCATTTTCAGATTATATCGATTCTGTGGTGTTTTAAGATATAATTATATTTTTCAAAATATTTTTATAAAAGCTGATTATGTTTAAGACGATAAAGTACTTTTAGATCTAATTAATTTGAAAGAAGTGCAATTAAAAATGCTCATTAATATTCATTAAGCAAGTTCATCCAAGCTTATGTTATTATCCTGGATATTCGTCCGTCTGTAAACACTAACTCGTTTCTATATTATATATATAAAAATAAGATATAGAACTATTTATCTGTATTTCATGTTATGTTGATTAAATTAGAAATTTACCTAATTATAGAACTTTTAATACAAAAATTTATTCAAAAACTAAGAATTAAAGCTGAATTTTCTGTAAAAAAAAAATATTTAAAAATATATCGCTAAAACTGAAATTTAATTACAATTTAATGAAGCTAAAATAATGATTCATTCATTATCCATGTAATCCAAAAACTGCAATTTTAATTATAATGAGTGGATATAAGGAAAAAAAGAAAGATTTGTTTACAAGATTAGAGATGAAATATCATTTGAAGAAACTTTGAAGTAAATTATGAAGATTTGTTGCAAATAAAGATGGCATTGTATTTGCTTTATTTAATAAAATAATTATTTGTAAGCGAAACATAAATCACAAAAGTCAACAAGATAATTAACCGGAAACTGCATTTTAATGTGTATAAATCAATAAGAATCAGATTTCACTTTAATAACTCAATTTATCATTTTGCGCGAATACTTCTTTTTATTATTTATAATTATTTTTAAAACTTTTCTGTTTTAGAAACAGAAAAGTTTTAAAAATAATTGTAAATAATTAAAAGAAGTATTCACGCAAAATGATAAATCAATTAATCGATTAATTTTTTAAATTTGAATGATAATTTGGGATAATTTAACAAGAAACTAAGATAAAACACCAGTCTAAAATTCTAGATGTAATTATTTTCAAATATTAAAGAAAATACAAAAAAAAAATCAATTCTGTAAAGCACTGTTGTCCGGTCTAGTAGTGTTCCGAGGGCTGCAAAGATGCTTTTTGACCAAAAAATACAACCCTTAATACAGTTTTAGGACGTGTGTAATAATAATAACATATAACTATATAGACAACACATTGGTAAAATATAAAACACACAACTAATTAAATATTCAAATTTTAAAAAAGTCAAATGAGAATACGCAAGTATCTTGTATTGGCTAGTTAGGCTATATCATCCGTGTAAACCGTGACGTAATTGTCATGTAATAATAATAATATGCGTTTATGATGGTCATTACGCGGGGAATAATGAGGTCTTTTAAGGTCTGTAACGTCTGAATAGGTAACTATACCCTATTCAGACGTTACAGACCTTAAAAGGAGAAACCTTGGAGAAAACCCGGAAAACTCCACGCGACAGTTTGGACGAGGCGCAAATCCACGACCGAACTGCCAGTGTTCAGGGAATAGAACCGCTTGACCACTTATATGTAAGCCCAATCACTTAGGGGAAGTGCCACCATTTTATAGGCTAAATTACTTTCAATAAATACAATAAATAAAAATATAAAAATGCCATAGTAACAAAATATTGTATTACTATTCTTTATGTTTAAATTTAATTTTCTAGTTCTCTATCCTTTACATCAAGTTTCCGCTATCTGGACCAAATTTTATAACACGACTATCTGTACGTTCGACTGTCAGACTTCATAATGTTATTTCATCAAATTTAAATCAATTTTGTTGTTTATTTATAGAAAGGTCTAAGCTATTTTACATTTTAAAAGAATAGAATCTTTGGAATATTTTTAATTAAAAATAATTAATCACAAAAATTAACAATGAAAAAAATTATGTCTATATAATAGAAAAGCTATATATAGATAACATTCATAGCTTTTTCATTTATACATAACTTATATACATATTTTACAAACGTAATTAGCATATTCTAGATATAAAATTGTCATGAAACGTATAATTGTAGTACATTTATCACAGTTTTTGTAATTAGTTTAATACGAGTATTTAATTTGTCAGCAATTTTTAATGAAGTTTACAAGAATGATGTGAAAAAGTTAATATATAAATAACGAATTATTATTATTAATGATTATAAGGAATATTTTTCTGAGTTTGATTTATAGGTCTTCAGAGAAGAGAGAACTTTTCCGACAAAATAAGCTGTTTAAATCACGGTTATTCAGTTAAGTGGAGGAGAGACTAACGAAGCTGATGAAGTGCTGATTGCTCTTGTTTAGTCAACATTTATTAAATCATTTCTGACAACTCACAATTGAAACTAGCAAAGTAATTAGTACAGAAAACACAAGAAACCTTTTGACGAAAACATATTAATTATTTGACACACACAAAAAAAATATCTTATACAAGTTATAAGCTTTTATTTATATTATTATTGCAATAAAAATCTGTGTAAAACTATAAAATAAATTCCAAAAAAAAAAAAAAATTTAAACATCACAGTCCAAAAATCGAATAATTAATTCATCTATTACACAATAGTTTAAAATATAGCTTTCTGTTAATATTTTAAATTAATTAAAGTTGGAAATTTCGCGATTACTTATAGCATCTGGATTAAACAATTCTCATTAAATAAGAAAATCAATTATTCAAAGTGATACAGTTAAACTCGTCAACTTTACTAACTCATTAATTATTCTGTAGTCTCGAAAACTCCGTGTGTCAAGTGATTCGAAAGCGAATGACAAATAATCACAAACAGAAAATAAGATAAATTTTCGAATCGTGTCTTTCAGTAAAAAGGTGATTCGTGAATTTCTCAAAGGAGAATTCATGGATACTATCGAAATAAGAAATTGGATAAAATACAAAAAAAAAGGAAAAGAAAAAAGGAACCACATTGCCTTTTCACTATCAAAACTAAACGAGAAATCTATTTATAAATTTCCAAAGAATTTATTAATATTCAAAGAATTTTTTTTCCCCTTTTGTAAATGAAATTTGCATAATTCATTGTGTTTCTTTTGCATAATAAACTAAGTCATTTCTTTGCTAAATATAATTGAATTTAACATATCTACTGTACATTAATTTTTTGAGATATTTCAATATTAAAAACACTATCTACAGTAAATTTTTCAGGCATATATCTAGATAAATACGTATCATATTTCTATATTTGGATTTGTTAAAAATTCTTGTGACAAAATATATCTTCCTTACAACACTCATTTATATTATTCGTAAAAGAAATGTTTTATTTAGTTTAAACTTATAATATATATTTTAAAATTTAATAGAATATTAATTGTTAAATCTGTAAATAATTTTAATCTAAAATTCGAAGCTGAATAACTCATATTTTCGATTTATATGATGATAATACAAATTAATTAAATTTGATGTACAGAATTTATAATAGAATTTTAATTATATTTATTAATAAAGTATAATTCTGTTAAATATATTGTACTTAATTAATAGGATGAGAAGATATACATAAGTATAAGTTATACTTAATTTAAATAATTAAATTAATTAATTCAAAAATTGTTTTTTAAAATCTATTATTTTGATTTATAATTACACTTGATATGTTTTATTTTGCTAAATATTAAATAGTTGGTCCTAAAATATAAACTTGTCAATTTGATAAGGTACAAAAATATACCTAGTATAACGAAAAATAATGCTAAAGATCAATATTTAGTGTTATTTTAATAACGGTGCATCTATAAATTGATCCGAAATTCAGTAGACGTACTCATTACATTAAGTTGCTATGCTGATACTCAAGAATAGAGATTCATCTAGCATCTTAAACCAACTAGAAGCGACACATTAACTGACTGGTGGTATTAGAGGATTCGATCGAAGAGGACAGGGATATTGCCTAAAAGCTAAAGCTGTCTAACAGAACTGGTGTATAATTACACTTGGCACTTATTACTACTTCACAACGCTTATCTAGAAAGTTAGAATTTTTTTTTTCTTTTTTAAATCTATTTCAGTATGAAACATTTATGAGGATTTATTTACTGAACGTAAGAATTTTATACAGTTTTTTTCAAATTTTTATTTATAAAAATCTAGCGTACCTATTTAGTATCAAATGTGATTTATTAAAGACGTTTGATCTTAAATGTGTAAAGTAGAAATTTAATCACGGAAAACGGCTTTAAAAATAATTGATTTGACTGTTTCACATTTAAAATACAGTTCTATCGACATTTTTAAAATTTAATTAAACTTGAAAATGTATTTGTATTTATAAACAAAAATTGTTATTACGAATTAATTTATTTTATAATCTAAATCATCTTATTTAATAATACAATACATAAAACTAGGGTATATAAATTAGTTTATAAGTCTTTTTTTACGCTGTATTCAGTAATTAATTTATTTTCTTGTTCAAATAACTTCATCGAGGCTAAACCGAGTCACTTTAAAATTAAGAAACGTGAAATGTCAATTATTATTAAATTAAAAATTTTATATACGTCAACGAACTGAATGACACGTTTTAAACTTTTAATTATAATTTGATATTTTTACTATAATTTTCATCTTCTATTGGTTTAACACGTCGCATTATAATTATGTAGAAATTTTAAGAATCTTTCTGAAAATGTTTCCGAGCTTTATAAAAAGCCTATCGAGCAGAATTTTTATGTAGAATAATTAGAACATTTAAAAATTCAGAAAAAAGTTCCATTAATTTAATTATAATTTGAATCAATGAACTAGAAAATTAAGACTTTGAAAAGAATGTAAAATGCTTGATTGGTGATCTTCGAAAGGTACATGCTTTTAATGTAGTAATGATGTAGTATCGTTCATTACAACTGTATTTAAAAAGAATGAAATTGCCCTTGCATTATTTACTAATTTGTTTCGCCAACAAAATTTATTAAATCGAAATAATAAGACTAAAAAGCAACGATCGAAGAATTGACTCTAATTCATAATGAGAATTTCCAGTTAAAGTTTAAAAACATGAAAAAAAATCTTCTTTGTTTAAATTCGGCATTATTATACTTAAGCCTATATTTTCTTTTAAAATGTCGTCTAGAATCAACAATAAATATCGAAAATGTTTATGTAATAATAGATTTATAAATAAAATAGTAAAAAAAATTCTTGAATTTTAATTTAAAAAAAGCATCGAGTATTGTATGGCGAATTTTTCTATATCGCTACTCATAATGTCCATTTGTATTCAGGCCAACTCGGGAATATTAAATTTTTTTTTATTATTATTATTACTGGAGTATTTTGTTTACAATTGTTTTATTCGAATATTACTGATTTTTGGTTGTTCTATAAAATCCTATTATACGTAAACATTTGCTTATGACAGAATACAAGATCACATGATTGTAGGGTTTATACGCCGCTTCTGATCACGATAGACGTAGGACAAACGTCAAGTATGTTTTTCTATTTCTATTTAAATTTTTCCTGATTCCAAAATACTTTATTTACGAAGAAACGGCATATCGATGATATTTTTCGCTAGTTTATTTTTTAAATTAATAAATTTAATGTCTCTACTGCTGTTCTACTGCTACATCGCTTAAGTTTTTAATTGATTATTTGTTTTAATAATTGATTAAAGTTCTAATGTGTTTTATGTGTAAATAAAATGTGATTTTTTTTTTTACTTTTATTTTAAATCTGCTTTTACAAACTGACATAAAAAGAAACTAAAATCAAGTATAAAGCATTAAAAATTTGATGTTGTGCACGTTAAAATTTTTATGCTTTATAATATAACATTAAAAAATAAATAAGAGTGTGTGTTTTTTAATTTTATTATACACTGAAGCGTAAAAAATAATCTGTATTCCTTCGTCGAAAAATGAATATTAATCCTTTCAATGGTATTTCGTGTTAATGTTCTGTCGACCGTGCTTCGTTGATGTTCTAACATTCAGAATTCGTAAAATTTTAAACTATTATCAGTATATTTTTCTTTAAAAATAGTGATTCTGTAAATTATATTTCGAATCTTTTGTAATTTTCACTTCATTTCTTGTGAAATAATGGCTTGAACTCAGAACACCTAAACTTGGATTACAGTGTATTTGAAGTTTACAGTACTTAAAATACTAATTTACGCGTGTATTTGAAAATCCGGATGGAGTCCGGGCCCAATTAGTCTGGATTTTTGACGCTTCACCGTACTTCTAAATCTAAGGATTTGCCGATGTACTACTGTACATCTTCACATTATTAAATTTTGATATGTTTTTAATGTAACTTACGTGTTACTTTTAGCAATTTCTGGTTTATAATTTACTACCAAATTTGTCAGAGCGTTAAAATCTTTCAATTCCTAAGAATTTATTTCATTTTATGAATTCAAAAAGAATATTCTAATAGAATTAAAATGGTTTAATTTTATTTATAAAGTAAGCATATTTATAATATTTTAAATAATATATACATATGAAAACTAATAAATATATTAAACTTTTTAATATAAATTAGATCAGCTTTTGGAATATCTGAAAATCTTAATGATATTTTACTTAGACACGATTTTTCTGAACATTATTTTTGAACAGCTTATCACATGAAGAGTTATTGAGAAAAGCTGTAAGACGTCCTTACTGCTTTTTACTTTTTTCCTTTTTATATATGAAGGGTATTTCTGCAGATATGTTGAATTATATCTGAAAAAGATTTCACTTATCTGTCTCTCAAAAGAGACTTTCTCGGTATCCTTTGAAAGGTACTACAAAAAAAGTCTCTTAACCAATTTGACATTTTGCCTGATGTGGTTAGAAGGTTGCCACAACCCGCTTATCAAAACGTGATAAGAAAGAACTTTTTATTATAGAAAAAAAATCCCATTAACATATTATAGTTGAACTTTAATAGCTCATTTAATTACACTCAGCCTAAAAAATTAATCTTACTTATTCAATATGAATAAAATTAATTTTTAATATTAATAAATATGTAATTTGAATAACGTTTTAGTGTTTTTAAAGTGTTTAATCGTCGGAAGATTAAGTTACACATGCTGCACGATGCTTTTATTCAGAAGCTACTAATTCATCTAAATCAGGAGGTAATGATCGAAGTTCATTATTTGGCAATGACGTTGTTAATAGCAACGTTTAACAATGAAGGAAATTGAAGAATTATCGGTAGACTCGATTTTAAGTAACAGAAATATAAAACTAGTTATAGTAAAAAATAAAATAAAATAAAAAATTGATTACGTCCTCCTAGAAAAACTAATTTGGCTTTAAAATATTCTTTGAAATCTAAGTATGAATGCAATTTTATAAAAGTAAGAGGAAAAAAGTTTTATATAAATTTAAAGCAAATGAAATTTTAGGATTTTATTGAGGAAATATTATTTAGTTCTCTAAACCAGTCGTGAGCAATATGCGGCCCCCGGAGCTTTGGCAACGTAATTTTAGCTTCCTGTTTTCTGTCTCGTGTCATTATTCAACTCTAATTAAGCTAATATTAGTGACCAAGAACATTCAAACTAAACTTGACTAGTTTATTTTCATCTTTTCACTATACTGTATATTACTAGTTCGCACATTATTAGCATATATTATTTTAATATCTAGTATACTGGTGGTTATGGATAATGTTGATACTCAGCAGGCTTAAAGCCCGCAACTCCGTAAAAATATAAATAAAATATGTTCATCACTGCTCTAAACATTCAATTCCAAACAGAAATTTTATTAATATTATACATAATAAAATTAATTTTAATACAAATTTATATCATTTGCCTTTACGATAAAAAAAGTCATAAGTTAACTGAAATATTAAATAAATTTTTAACGTGCACAATAACAATAAAGAGAAAATATTTGTTCTTTCTCAGAAAATCATTCGGATTTTGATAAATTATCTTTTCAAATAATATCGATGAAACATTTCGTCTTGTTCAAATTCGAAATGTTTCTCTACATCGTTTCTCTTGATAATTTACAGAATAAGTTCCAATCTTCCGAAAAAATGAGTAATTAGCTTAAGTTTATTTTACTGATGCACAAGAGGAGTGCTAAAGCAAACTCGTGTTTTTATCAGTAAAAACGTAATTTGCATATTACTTAAATAAATTATTATTTTATCTATGTAAATATATCGCTTTAAAAATAAAAAAATATTAAGAACATCGAATAAATGCATTTAAAATAAACCAATTTATTCGTTTAATCGTGTGTAAATATAGCGCAAATGATGTTTATATTAATAAATATATATAGTGTATATCAATGATGTTAACGATAAGTAATGTTTCCAAGTAAAATCTGTCAAATATAATTTCTATTAATTTTATGACTAGTTGAAATATTAAATTTTCTTTTCGTCTGATAAATATCATATAGGCCTAGACCTACTTTCATTTATCAAAAGTATATATAAAATATTTATGTTCTTTTATATAAAGTCGACTAATTTTGAATAGAATTTAAATTTTGGGCAAAAATAGTCATTTTAAACGTATTTAAATTGTTGTCATTTTAATAAAATGTTATAAAATAATAAATTATTAAAAACTGTATAAAAATACCCGAAAAAATTGATCGTAATAACATTAAACATTAAACTAATTCGACTAGCAAGAGATTATAGATAACAATTACAGACAACTTTTTCTAGTTTAAATTATAGATAATTAATTACCATCTATAATTGTTAATAGTTAACTTGCAATACGAAAACGTATGCCAATTACTTAACTCTATTATAATCTGAAATAAAATGAATACTAAATTGTATTTTTAATGTCAGGTCTTTCGTGTATTTTGCTTGGCGACGTTTTCTAGATGCATTAAAGCAAATTTTTGAAGTATAGTTCATAATTTTATTTGTAAAATGTCTAAAACGATAAAATTCTAACATGATTTAATTATATAATATATAATCCAGAATAAGAATCTTTATTAAATGTTTAAAATTCTGGCCACAGAATTTGTTAAAGCGTAATCTTTGTCAGAACGTAGATTCGAATCCCGCTTTGGACGGGGGATGTTTGTTTGTGTCGGAATTTTAATGGGGATTGTTTAGGGAACACGCTGTAACCATTGTGATTTATGACGTTAAGCTTAATCAAAATAAAACGAGTGAATATTCTGCATATTTAACAAATTCTTTTCGCACCATACGACAAAAGTCGTACAATCTATTATTTACGACTGCTAGTGGCAACACGTGTTATTGTGGCATTCATATTATCAAAGTATCACCAACATTTCGATCTAGGGGACGGTATTTTCACTCGTAAGGTAATATGTGTCTATTACACTAAAATTATTTTAGAAACACGACTTCAATAGGAAGAATAAAACAAAATTATTCTACAAAATTCAATAAAGTTTGGAATCGCTTTAATATGGCGCTGTAATTAAAGTATATTAGTCCTATAAATAAACGTTTTCAATATATTTTCTTCCGAAAATGCAACTTACAAAAATTCTCGGTTGATATAAGTAATCAAAACTATTTCAATTTAATACGAAATTCTGTAATTCTCCAGAATCGACATGAAATAATATTTAAAATACTTTAAATTCGTATCAAAAGAGGATACAAGGAAATGTTAATACAAATTAAGTTGTTGCTAGGAAGCTGAGTAATTCGAATTTCTGAGAGAATATTTCAATTAATGATCATTAATGATCAGGTTGAAATACTTTCTTTTTTTTAATTCTGTAAATGTATTCAATATACGAAACAATACATTCATTTTTATATACATTATATCTATAAAGTTACACATACTACTATACAGTAAAACCTCAATTTAACGGACTAATTCGGACGAAAGGGTGTCTGTTAAGCCGAAAGTCCGTTATATAATGGAGATTTTTTCCAAATGCGTGTATTAAAAAATTGACAAATAAGTAGAAACAAAAAAAAAAAACTAATGTAGATGTGTAATTAAAATTAAGTATGTACAAGAAGTTTAATTTTACAGAAAAGTTTTCTATGTGTATTATTGCTTGTGTATTCTGTACCCACTAGTTCTGAGACTGTAATAAACAAGTATACGATGTAAATCGAAATAAATAAACAAATACTTAACAATTTCTTTAATTGTTTTTAACTGCACAAACAAATAAAAGTTGTGGCATAAAGTTAAGAATGGTAACTCTTGGATTTGAAAAAATAACCTGTTAATTTAATTACATACGAAAAGAATTTTCAAACAACAGTGATATTTTTTACGTATGACATACAGACAGAATTTTCTCTCTGTTAAATCTGAAGTGCCGTTAAATAGAGATTTTTACAGTAGAAATCACGAGAAGAATTTCATATCAAATATTACTAATAAAATTTTAAAATCTGACACCAAATTATTATTTTTTCGAGAGGAAAACTTTTACATGTGGCTAATTTATATTTAATTCAATAAAATAAATTTAAATTCAAAACTCATAAGATGGAAGTGATGAATATTTAAAATGTAATAATAAAACTCCATCTTCTTACCAAATCAGATACTGAACGAACCATTCATGAGTGTTCCATTGAAAATGTATAAAACTTTAAGACTATCTAAATTTAATCACTTATTTCTCCACCGCCGCACAAACTCATCGATTATCATGCTTTCTCCTGGATAATATCATTACAGTACAGGAATTATAAGTGGCAATTAGATAACTTACAGCATACCTAACAATTCTCAAGGTAGAAACAATCTTCACAATGAATATTGTATGAATTTGACACAGTTACGGTTCATAGATATATCGCATTATTTAATAATATCATCTCGAAAAGTGTCGTACTTAGATATTATCACCAAGTGATAATATCGAGTGATAGTCGACTTAGAGAGAGAGAAAAATTTCTACGTTATGCCCCGGGTTAAACTCTTTATCTCGATTATCAAAATAAAATTGCTTTCTCGGTTAGAAAACATCGTATATACAGTTTTTATACAAGAAAATTCAGCTATATAAAACCATTTATCCTTGACATAACATTGCAGAAAATACCATTATAAACATACAAAGATTTTATTCAGTTTATATTTGCATTTTTCATCTTTTCCCCTACAAAACTGTTTGATAGATTCGGTCGAAAATATTATAATATAAAGTTTTATCATAATATTTCATAAGCTGTAATACGATAGATCTAAATTGTATTTGCTACTTGTTTATTGATTTATTTATTCAAATTAGATTCGCCTGATACTGTTCTATCTCTTCACATTAAACGCGATAACTTACTGGTATTTGTTAAAGAGTCAATTTAAAATAGACATTGAATTATATTATTTAGCGTATTTATTACTGATGTATTATTACATAATTAATAGCATTAAAATTTACATAATCCTTATGGAATTAAATAGATTATTCTTCAGGGATTTTACATAATACGAGCATAATAATGAATCGTTGCTAATTCTCCATGAAAATGACTAATATGAATATTTATCAGCTGTTTCTTGATCATTCTTTCACTTTATATGATCCTTACGATGTATTTACTAAAATATGTCAAAATTAATTCGATTATTGATCGTATAATATATATTAGTCACATTATACCTCATAACTATAAATAAAATCGTATTAAAAACGTCAGTTAAGATATTTAATTTAAAAGTTTAATATGTTAGATTTGCCATTTTCACGAAATAATATTTTTAAAAAATGCTTTTACTGTTATCTATGGAATTATTAGATATAGACGAACGATTTTATTACATTTAAAATAAATTTTCGGATATTCGAATATCTAAACTTAAATTTGTATCAAAAATATATATTAAACTCTACGAATGATTGGAAAATTTTGGAAAAAAAAAGAGTCAAACGAAATTGGTTAACTTTTTATTACACGGGGGATACAGAAATTTGATTAATAGTAAAGAATTTAAAACTTTTAAAATACAGTACATAATCATTTTTGATATTTTATAATTTCTTTATAACATATTTCCAATTTGACTTATCCGGTTGACTGATGCATCAATTTAAATGATTTAGTATTTTATCTAGTTTCAGATATTACCAATAATTTTTTCCATAAAATTCTCTATTTTCTAATATTATCTATCAAAAATAATTTATTATTATTCAAATATTTTAACAGCGATAAATTAGAGGTACAGTACATTTAGGTTTCGATTTAATTTGTTATATATTGGCCTATATTTAAGAGCCAATATTTTAATTAATTATTATATCTGAATAAAATGTTAAAATGTTTATAATTACTTATTTTTTTAAATATTTAAACTTCAGAGAAAGTTTTTATATTTTAATCTAAGCAATAGTTTACGTTATAATCCATAGCAAATAATGTAAACTGATCTCATCGTTATAAGGTAATAATCGAATTTATTAAACTATAATGTCCTTTGGGAAGATTATCTAATAAATTAGCTCAATGTAAAAATGTAAAACGTTATTATTAATCCAAAGGTTAATAAAATTTCCTATTAACGTTTGGCTACAGTTTACGCTTATGTTTAATGAATAGATAGATCAACCGGTGAACAATGAGAAACCAGAAAATTTATGATTTATATTATTTAGATATAATTATAAACTTTAATGGAATTTAATACATTATCTACATTGGAAATATTTAATGCTACATTAATGATCTTAAAATTTAGGCATAAATATGTCATTATAGTAAATGTATTTATCATATCTAACAATATTTCTGATCCCTTCGGTAGTATTTTGAATTAAATTGCTAAATCCTCATTACTTAATTCTATGTTCAATATTTAAATACTTCTAATTATAAGAGATTTAAACTTTAATTCTAAATTTTAATGCAGAAAACAAAAATAAAATAATTTATCGTAGTTACAGCTTAGTACGTAATTTAAACTTTTTTTTCTAATTCTAGCACTTTTCTTGATTTGATTTCTCTGGGAAGATTATATAATTAATTATTTACTTGCAGTAGATAATTGATTAAATAATTTTCCTCGAAGATTATTTCAAAGTCAATAGAATTGGGTGGAAAATTTTACGCTCGAATGCTATTCTCAAGTTGTTATTTTTATAGTATCTTTAAACATTTTTGTATAAAATATATTTATTTTTATATTATTTATGTGTTTTATTAACTTTTTGTAATATTTGATTTTAATTTTTTTATTTTTTATTTTACAAGACTTCACTAATTAAGCATTCTTTTCATAATTAAAATTTCGATTTTTGTATATAAACGTATACTTTTAAATTTATTTTTCTATGCATCTATTATTATATATTTTATCCTATATTTTTATTTTCTAATACTGAAGGCACGATGATTTTTTTCAGGATATTTTTCATTTACATTATATAGATTAATTTTATTTCTTTGAATATTTTAAATTTAAAATTTATGTTAGACAGTTTGTAGAATATTTAAAAAAAAGGGAATCTTCTACTGACTTTGAATTCTAACCCAGATTTTTAATCTATGTTTAGTGATTTTCAGAAAGTTCTCGTTCTTCCATACCTCATTCGTGCTGGCAGATTCCAACGCACACACAAATAAATTGAAGCTGGACGTAGATCATATTGTAAGCTAATATCACGGATGACAAATCGATTAACAAAGTAAAAGTTTAAACATCGATTAATTTAACATATGTATATATTAAAATAAACAAATATTTTAGAAATTAAATACGTATATTTATTTATTTAAAGCATTGTTCTATGAAGGTTCGAAATACTTTTTCTATTGCATTTTACTTATTAATAATTAATGTGAACAAAATTTACAAGACAATTTAGAAATAAAAATTAAAGAAAATAACGAAAATAATAAAACGTGTAAAATAAACAAAATTTATAATTAATTCTGATCTACTTTATTAAATTATAGCGATGATAATTAGCCAAAGATAATAAAGACGTTGTAACATGGCGTATTTTTATATTCTCATCACGCCTAAATATTTAACTTTAATGAAAGTTAAATAATTGATTTTCTTTTATGCTATTGTGCATATTTAGGCGTGATGAGAATATAAAAATACGCCATGTTACAACTTCTTTGCTGTCTTTGGCTAATTGTAAAACTTATCATTGCTGTATTCTTCAAAAATGTGGACGATATTTTATAGGTTAATGTGAGCCTAGGTATACAAAATAAAGTAATTTATATTAATTCTGATTTTATAAAATTTAACATATGAACGTATAACGGGTAACTTTCAATGAAATAATTTAATTAGATCGTTTCTAAAAATAATTTACAATAATGTTTTATTAATATCAATACAACATTTAACAAAACGATTTTTCTATTTAAATAATAGAATTATTTGATTATAAAATTTATTCTCTCACGAATGAGAACGTATTAAACAGAATTATTCTTTAACAGTGCCAAAATTCAAAGCATTTGCAGGATTGTCATAGCAAGTTTACTAATACTCGAGAACTCACTTGATAAATCCAACTGTTAATTTTAATTATAATATAATCAATGGATTTCTATTCTCTAGCAGAAAGTACTGAAAAGACATCATGGTAACTCTTAAGATGCTTTAAAACTCAATTCCCACATTGAAAGTGAATGTACTGTTGCATACATATTAATGTTTACAATTTAATAAAATTCCTAGTTAACTTTTAAACTTTTATAATTTTTAATATCAATAGCAATAAGTTTTTCAATTACAGAATTTTAAGAAATACAAAAATTTAATCTTTTTTAATCTAGAAATGTTTATGATAAACTTTATCTAATTGCTTAATTATGTTGTTCTTAATTCTTTTGAATCTGTTATAAAAGAACACAAAAAAATTTTTAGTTTTTATTTTACAGATTTTCTTATAAATTCTACAAAACACAATTCTATAAAATCTATACACAATTTTATATATTTTTGAATATATTTTTACTGTTATATTTAAATATATCACGTTTATGAATGCAGATAATGTTAATTAATACTAGAGTAAAAATATGTGGATATTTAAATATAAAAAGGAATGCTGAAACAATTATATAAGGAGAATTAATCCAGTCATTTATGACTGTCGCAGTTGTGGTCTTATAAATTAAATGATCATATTAATGAAAACTGGCAATTAGCTAAAACAATTAAGCAAGTAATGCTCTCATTTTAATGAGAAATATCTTATCTGCTGTCAGGCTTTGTTTAAAATAATTAGTTTTTCATAATAATAGTTTTTTTTAATTAGTTACTGATTTGGATTTGTTCGTCAGTTTAATTTACACAATCTTAAAAAATAAAATTTTTCTCGTAATTAATTAAATATTATACTATTTAATATATATTGAAGATACTTTTTATATAGAAATCAAAGCCTATATCACATTTAGAAAAATTTTAGAAATTTAGCAGAAATTTTTAATTAAATTACTAACAAAATATTTATTATATATTAACGAAGTTCTGTGAACTGATGCACCATGACATATTCTCTTAACATTAGGAGGGATCCAAAGTCCAAACTGATCTGAACTCTCATCATTCATTATTAGTAATTTAGTGTAAAACTTCTCAATATCTCATTCATACTAAATGATGCCATTGAGAGCCATACGCATCCATAATAGATAAAACTAAAATATTATAGTTTATATACGATATTTGATGAGTTGATAATACAACGTATGCGGTCCATCCAGAGCGCATCAAAAGTTAATGATAAGTTTATGGTTAATGACACACACTTTCCATTAATATTTGATGTAATTTTACACCATATTCGTAATCAAATGGCTCTATTTTATATAAATAAAGCCATTTACATAAATAAAAAACATTCAATGCCGTCTGGAGAATTAATTCAATACAATCTTAAATGAATAGTAACGTATAATTATATCGAAGATACGCATAAATTTAGAATTTTTCTCAGTAAAAACTTACGTTGAATTGTACTATTTGAATTTATTTATTTATTTGTTGTAAAGCTTTGGTTAAGAATATTCTTACGATCTACAAGATATCATTACTGAGCTGATATAATTTGAAATAAAAAAACTCTTGAATAAAAACATTGCATCCGTAAATCTTCCAGATTTCTGATTATTTATAAATTCACGCTTTATACAAAAATCACCAGAAAAAAAAGATTATGTAAATGAATTTTAAGCATTAAATCAGATATGTCTTTTAAGAATTCTAAACTTTGTCGAAAGCTCTTGATTGGACATTTCTTAGAGTGGAGCTGGAGGAAACTTCAGTTAGTTGGAACAAACGTAAGAGTCTAGCTAATTAAACCAATCAAGTTTTAATGGTGGAGGTCACTGACTACTGTAAAGGACAAAGCTTCCTATTGAAGTCTTGTAAGTTTTTTTTTTTTTTTTTTTTTTAATAATATCGGATTTTAATTAGAAAACAGTTTTTATAATATGCGAGTTTATTTTGAAAATATCACTAAACTTATTATTAATATAGAACACACAATAATTTCTAAACTTCTATATTTAAAAGTTTTTCTATTTATTAATTAATGCTAAACAGTTCGGAAAAAACTGTAAACATTTAAACTTGGAGATTTTAAAGTTTATCTTCTGCAACTCGGTTGGTGATGGAATAGGTTAAATCATCGGTACGTTATTAGTTGTAACACCATTATATACTACAATATCTACTGTTTCAAAATACTGTAAAAAACCATTATTTTTCTAATATCAAAATCTATCTCTTGATACTAAATGATTAATAAAATATACAGTAAGCGTCAAAATCCTCCCTATGTTCGTGGGTAGCTTACTATAGAAAAATAGCAAAAACTATTTGATATGCAAAAGTAAAAGGAAAAGGAAATAAATCAGTTGTAAGATTATTACAATATTCACATAGTAGCAAAAAATTAAAATAATCTTCGTAATTTTTAAATATCTATGATGTATAAATTCTGTTTATTGCAATGGGAGGATTTTGATGCATAAATTAACTTGTTATAACATCATTTCAACGATGTAATTTCGTGCTTATTAACAACATATTAGCGTATAAATATGCAATTGAGCTGCTACTTGATACGATTCATCATGAGAAGTTAGTGTTGGGCGTTGAAGTATAGCCAGAATAAAAAATAGTGAGCTACCATTTCACGAAAATTTAACAGTTGACAGGAAGGAATCGTTGAGCGCCAAAACAAACATTCGATAACAAGTGGACGTTGCGATACATCATCACAAATAAACAGGGAATTGCAACATGGCGTAGGAATAGAAGTGAGTACTTCAGCTATTCGTAGATGCCTAAAACGTAACAATTTGAAAGCTCAAAGCCTAAACTTACCAAATTACACCAACAGAAACGTCTTAATTTTGCCAAACTTTATAAAGACTGGATCTTAGAAGATTGGAAGAGGACTGTGTGGTCAGATGAATCCAAAATCAATACAGTTGGTTCAGGTGGGCGAAAATGGGTATGGACTAAATCGATTAAGTCTATAACTGAGCGAGAAGAACAAACAACATTGAAATTTGGTGGTGGCAGTCTTATAGTCTGGGGCTGAATTACCTGTTTTGGGCCTGGAATGCTATGTTCTGTACCTAATAGAATGGATACGTTATTTATCCTGGGATATTTGACAATGATTGTTACAATCTGTCGATTATTAGCACATTGATAGCTCTTTCATTTATCAGCAAGATAATGATCCAAAACATACATTCAGGAGGGCTTCCGGATCAAAACGTTAGCCTGCTTGAGTGGCCGCCTCAATCGCCTGATCTCAACCCGATTGAACACATCTGGTCCCTTCTTAAACGTCGCTTGTCTGACTGTGCAGCTCCGCCTGAAAGCATCTACCAATTATGAGAACGTGGAACAAAATAACATTGCACGATTGCATGAAATATTATTAATTCTTTGCTTGATCGAATTAGGAAGGTTTAAAAGGCCAAATGAGGCTATACTGATTATTGAAGTGTACGTTTTCCACAAATATGATATAGATTTTTGTCTGCATCAAAATCCTTCAAATTCATATGTTCTGTGTATGTAACTATTACTAATAAAATAATTACGTTGTTCAGATAATTATATACGTACTATATAAGTATGCAAATAAATGTAAAGTTTTTCGTACAAAGTGTGCTTTGCAACATATTTCAGTTCTTTAAAATAGTCTCCTGTGCTCTTTGAGATGATTTTGACGCTTACTATATATTTACATTTAACAATCCCATTCAATAGTTCTAGATAAACTTCTAACAGCATTTTTAATATTTTTATTATTATATTATTCTATAGAAAATAATTAAAATTAATTTTTCATTATTAACAGATACATTATACTAATCTTTTTGCTGGAATTGAAATAAATCCAGGTCCACTTCCTCGATCCCCCCGCAGTCTAGTCAAGCAGTTATGCAAAGAAGGGGGCGAGGGAGACCACGTAAGGAAGACGTTAAAGAAGTCGAAGACAATTATCAATTGGTAGAGCTACTGGAAGAAGAATTTTTATCAGAAGAATATGTGAAGGAGCCTACTGGTAGCTCTAGAAATGCTACAATTAGAGATTTCTTCGAACCGACAGGTGAACCAGCGTTACAAAATGGCGAGGAGTCAAAATATTCACTTAAATCAATTTACGAGTTGATTCAGGAAAAGTTCAGATTGCTTAAATACGGAAATGCAAATAATAAAATCCGAAATCAACATCATGAAAAAGGACAATGTCAAAGTTAAGGAAGAGATGAAAAATATTAGTCAAAGGATCCACACACTGGAAGAAAAGTCTAACTCTTACACCAATTTAAAAGGTATGTTGGAATTTGAATTCGACAAAATGTTCAACGAAAATACAAAGAAAAATTTGGTTATCTTGAACTTTCCATTTAAAACTTTGGACGTGTTAGAAGAGTTTAAAAAATTTACTAACGATGTTTTAGATCTTAACAATATAGTAATTGAGGGTCTTGTACAGTTTAAAAATAACTATAACAAGCAAATAATAAAAGTCATAATGGATTCGGTTAAAGACAGAAACATAATCCTTAAAAAATTCTGGGCAGTGAGACCGAAAATGGAAGACGAGATGAAAAAAATAATAATAACATCAGATCTATGTTTAAGATCCAGAATCAGAAGGAAACAGTTGATAAATAAGATTAAGCTAGAAAAAATAGAAAAGAATAGAATTTTAGTAAGAGACGACTATTACATAAAAGACAATCTAATGTATACCTTAGATACTAACACGAGAGATTATACAATTGAGTCATTTTTTGGGAACAAACATAAATCTAGCCTCGAAACAGCAATGAACAATCTTAATTTGAAGCAGGATATTGATAAAAGCAAGATCATTGTAGCAAACAACACTAGTGATAATAATAATAATGAAGTTGATCTAGCAGTAGTTAACAGAACATCCAAAGATAATGAGAAGATACTGTCGGAAAATGATGGTTATGACTTGTTAGTGAGTTTTTGGAATGTTCAAGGTCTGAGAGGAAAGCTTCAGAACTATTCGGTGAGAGAGTTCTTAGATTCTAACGATATAATTGGAATCACAGAAACATGGATGTTAAACTTAAGTGTAGCGGAAAAAAATATTCTCTCACAAAATCACAGTATCATATATAGTAATGCTCAACGTAAGAGTAAATTCGGTCGTCCTGCACGAGGGATCTCCTTGCTAATTAAGAAAAGTTTGGGGGACATATTTTATCAATATATTTCTGAGTACTTTATTGTTGCAATTATCAATGTGGATAGTAATATTAAATCAAGATGGAACTACGTATATCTGGGGCTAATAGTGATATACCTCCACCAGCATTGGATAAGAGAAGTGTTTTACATATAGTTCATAATTATATAGAAAGATGGTCTTTTTTAGTCCAGCAATGGATAATTGGTGGAGATTTTAACGCTCGTATTGGAGAAAACACTTATACTGAATTTTCTCAGTATTATGACAATATTAGTGGCAGAAGAACATCCAAGGATAAATTGCTAAATATGGATGGTAAAGTGCTGCTAGATTTTGTTCAAGATAGTCAACTAATAATTTTGAACGGCAGACTAAAGGGAGATACTCCGGCGGAATTTACTTTTGTCTCCCCAAATGGTAAATCGACAGTCGACTATGTTATTTGCTCAGAATGTATGATAGACTACTGTGAGTCTCTGTCAGTCCTGGAGAACGACTTATCTGATCACTTTCCGATTCAACTAGTGTTGAAATACTACAAAGATATAAGAAGAGGAAAAAGAATTGAAAAAGAACATACATTGAATATTGACTTTAAACCGTCTTACAATAAACAGAAATTGTTAAATGAGTTCCAAAATATAATAGAAGATATGTTAACGCTAGAGGAAGAAAAGCAGCCAATTGCGAATTATCTGAGACTTACAACAAAATTAGATGAATACAGATTTGGGAAATGCTTAAGTCCCTATAAGCAAACATATAAATGTGAATGGTATGATAATTCATGTTATAATCCAAAAAATTAAAAAACAAAAAAGTTTAAAAGTTTTTAGAAAAACTAACACAAAAGAATCCTTAACGAAATACTTACAAAATAAAAGAATATATATAAATTTAATTAAAGCAAAAAAGAAGAAATATTTTTCAAATATAAGCAAGATATTAACAGAATCAAGAGATACCAGAGTCTTCTGGTCAACAATTAACGGATTTCGCAAAAAGAAATCAGACTATAGAGCATATACAAGGATAGAACACGACAAGTGGATTAAATATTTCCAGGAATTTTCTGAAAATTATATGTTAAACTATAATCAAACTCAAATGGAATACGAGCTATCACAAGTAACGAATCATTTAGAATTAATTAAAGTGGAGGAAGTACAGAATCGGATTAAAAAACTAAAAGACAAATCAACACCGGGACCAGATATGATACCCAATTCGCTTATTAAACTACTTCCACTAGAGCTCATCACTTATGTGACCAAACAATTCAATGAATTCTATAATCAAGGCATAATTCCGGATAAATGGAACGAATTAATATTTACAATGATATATAAAAAAGGCCAAAGAGATGAACCTTCAAACTACAGACCTATTGCATTGTTATCGAGCCTTCGGAAAATATTTACATCAATTTTAGCGGATAAATTTAATACTTGGACAGCCACAAATAACTATAGGAACACTACACAATATGCCTTTGTGGACAGAGGAGGTACCCAAACTGCACTATTCGTTTTAATGGCATCAATTCAAATACAACTAATCAAGAAAAGACATAAAGTCTTTACTCTTTTCTTAGATTTAGAAAAAGCATATGATTCGATTAGCATAAATGATCTGGAGAATAAATTGATAAAACATAAAGCAGATGAACACTTGATTAAAATGATAAGTTTGTTGTTTGGGAGATACGAGACGATCATTAAACAAGATAATAATGTCTGGCCACCATTCACAACCTATAGAGGTTTATTACAGGGAGACCCTCTATCGCCGTACCTTTTTAATTTTTATCTATTCGACTTAAATAAATGTTTCCTTAGAGACGAAGATGGCATTCAAATAGATAACCAAATCATCCACTCAATCTCATACGCAGATGACATTGTATTAGTAGCTCCAACGGCTGCTTCACTTCGCAGGAAAATTCAACAAATAACTGAATATTTGGAAAATTTAAAAGTTAAAATAAATCCCAAAAAATCAGTTATAATGATTTTTCGTAATGGCAGTAATTTACCCAAAAAGCATATGTGCTTTTATATTAAGAAAGAAGAAGTGAAAATTGTTAATGAAGTTAAATTCTTGGGAATAATATTCACGCCTAATTTATCTTTTGACAAACAATATAAAAGCTCAATAACAAAGGCAAAAAATTTAATAAATAATCTGATAGTGTTATTCTGCAAAGCTAAAATCAAGAATCTGAAAACTTATTTCCAACTCTTTAATTCAATTATCATTAACTCGATGTGTTATGCATCTCCTATCTGGTCTACAGGCAAGTTCAACGAATTTGAAAAAATACAAAATACTTTTATCCGTAAAATTTTCCAATTAGAATATAATATACCAGGAAGTGCTTTAAGAATGGAACTGAGTAGATATAAACTAAACACCACATTAATAAAAAGGTACATAAAATTTCTACAAAAAATTATAAACGCTGATGACCTAACTACAAAATTACTGAATGTGTTATATCAAAAATCAAAGATTACAGATTTAAAACGAAATTGGATAGTACGTCTCTCGAAGATATTTAACACATACGGTTTTTCTATGAGTCTATTTATGGATCAGTCATACATCAGTGAACAGCAAAATAAACTATTAATACAAAGAGTAATGGAAAACTCCATTGTCCAAGATATCGACGATATACAGAAACGAAACAATATAAGCTGGTATAAAATAATTTTAAATTACCCATCAAATAATAACTATATGTTGACGAATCTCTCATTTAATGTTAAAAAGTTTTTTATACAGCTAAGACTAAATAAAAACTGGATAAATTTAAACAATGAATTCTTTGACTACTCTCATACCAAATGCCCAAGCTGTAGTAAGACATTATCTAAATTTCATATCCTCTGTGAAAACTGCAGCGAAAATTGTAATATTCAACAATCAGATATTGGTCGATTAATCATTTGTTCTAATGAAACGGATATGTATAAGTTCCTTGATACAGCAAACATCAATACTATCTTTAAATTATATAATTATACAAAGCAACGTATGAACAAACAATGCAGTGTTAATTATTAATTAATGTACTACATATTAGACAACTAACGTTCATTATATATATAGAAAAAGTTCTAATAATAGAGGACATATATCCTGTATATGTTAATCACGTCCTTGTAACAGGCGAAAGCCTTATATGATAAATAAACTTTGAATTGAATTGAATTATACTAATCTTTATATATTTGTAAATAATAAAGTAATTAAAAAATAATAATAATTTTATGAATCTCATTCTAATAAAAAGTGTTGTTTGAGTAAAAGAATAATAAATAAATAAGATTTTAAATTAATGTATATTTTAGGTCCTACTGTATATACAGTAATGTATAATAATATATGATATACTGTATAATGTATATGCTATAAGTATACACATAAATAAAATATTTCAATTATTTAATGTATTGTGTTATAATATTTTAATCACCTCTATTATTATTGAAATGTTTTACTTCAATATTCAGAATGATCCTAATTAAAACATCTCTATTCAATGACTTCTAGAAAAATATTCGGCAGTCCAAGTGCAACTAAATTTGGTATGACTACATTATGGGACATGGAGAAGACATTTTCGTAAGGAAAAAAAAGTACCAAAATTCGTCACTTTTGCCTCTTTGAGTCTTAATCCTGTGAGTTTTGGCTGCGGGGACACTACAAATGTGGTTTATCGATGACACGTTGCAAATCTGGCAGCCTTGAAATATAGTGTCACACTGCATGTGAGAAGCATCACTGAGGAGCAATTACATCTGGCCGTTGAACACGTTATTCATCTCCTTCAGGTTTTACACCTTCAGAATGGAAACCGCATCGAGCATTATCCGCTGCATCGCTAAGGTCTCTGTGCAGCGTGAGTATCTTGTGCAAATAAAATGTCTGTTACTCGCAGCGCCAAAAGTGACACGGTGGTGAGTTTTATTACTATTTGTTTTAGAGGAAATGTTTTTTACCATGTCCTGAAATGTCACCATAACAGATTTGGTTGCATTTGGACTGCTAAATATATCTCCGGATAGCATCTAATAGGGACACTTTAATTACAATCACCCAATATACAATATTTGAAAATTTTATCTAATGTAATTAAAACTTTACAGAAAACCAGTTGTTATACATATTTTAATAATAATAAATCGATTTAATACAGTATTTTAAAGATTAAGTGGGTGCAACTTTGTGTTTTCTATAAGTCGAGTGATAAATGTAAAAATATCTTAATAATAATTCTGTATTATATCTAATATATTTATATAATGTATATTATTATTATTATTGTTGTTGTTCTTAAATTAAAAGATTTTATTAGTTACTGTTTACTGTTATGATCTTTGTTATTACTCATTTCAAAATATTTGGACTTAAATACGAAATGTTTTCAACACTGTATACATTATTATACAGCTAATGATAATTATTATAAATTTATTTTGAAAAAGTTTGTGGGTTAATTCTAAAGCATATTATTTATTTAACATAATGATCAAAAATCGGTAAAAATAAACTTTTAATTTTTTTTTTTTTTTTAGAATGTACGGAAAATCATCTTTAAACATTTACCAAACTACTTACAATTGCATGAAATATAAATTTAACAAAGTTTCAACTCAATTTAACTTCATTTCTTTTTCTTACCTTTAAACTTTAATAATTTTACACTGTACTCTTGTCAAACGAAAAAAGCATTGTCTTGTTTTTTATATTTTAATTAATCTTTATTACTAGATATTATATTAAATTAGGAAATCAATTTGAAATGTATTAAACAGAGATATTAATTCTAAAATTTAAATTTTATAAAGTATCCAAAACAAGTTATAAAAAAATATTATTGATGAAAAAACGGGAGAAGGAGAAAGCTCATAGAATTCCAAAACATTTTAGACTATTTTGAATTAAAAGCAAGTAAACTGATATTATAATTGCAAAATAAGAAATAAATAGACATGAAGGAAAATTCATTTATTCTATTTTCTGTCATTTTTATATCTAATATTGCTTTATATTTTTTAAAAAGTATTTTATTTGCATAAACTTTTTTATAGTTAATCAGTGAACTTGTTATTTTTTCTTTTTTTTTTTAATATTTCTATTCAAAACTACCCTCAAGATGCACTTAGCAGTATTCTATTCAACTTAAAGGCTGTTTCATATTTTATGACTTCATCCAACATGCTTCCTTGAGAGAAAGATCTGTATTTAATAGTTGAAAACATTTCATCATGTCAGATGAAAGTATCAAATTCAATCTTTATATTTCAACTAGAAATTTTTCTATTATGCCTATAATAAATTCGTAATGTTAGGCTATATAAATTGAATGATAAATAAATTTTTATTGCTTGTATCAGAATAATATTTAATGCATGTATCTTATTAAAGTATATGTGAATTTTCTATATTAAAATGTTAAAATTTTCGTAACACGTTTTTATGAATTATTAAAGTATTAATAGTATTAAAGTATTAAAGCTTAAATTTATTAAAGTATTAAAAGACCGTACATAAATTCTTATGTTTCTTTTTTTAAATGAACATAAACATACGTATTTAAATCATTTTTAATTATTTTAAAATTAATCGATAGAAATTAAATTTTAATTAATATATTAAAATAAAATTGTGACGGATGATTTCCATTTTACTGATTTTCCGTTTCTGTAATATTTCTTGTTGTTTCAACGTTTCTTATAAATCGTATAAGATAAAATTCTAAATTGTTTAACATTAGAATATTGTAGAAAACAAAGACGATATTTTAACAGCATTTAAGTTGAACTTTATCATTTATATTCAAAAACAATTTGAATGTAAACGAGGAAGCTGTTTTGTAGAAAATTTGCCTTAAGGAATTTGTTACGTTACATCGAGTAACGATGTAACTTTTAAAAAAATCGATATGCCCAAATTTGAAATGAAGAAGAAATTTCTAATGAAAATAAATTCTAATACTGTATGTCTTACACGTAACAAGATAAAATGTAATTGATGCAGTTTTATAGTGTTTTCGGTCTGAATACGTTAAGGATTCATAACAAAATATTATGAATGTGTTAAAAAAATAAAAAAAACTATGAATAGATAAAAAGATATTTTTTTTCTTATAAGAAATGCATACATTATTTATAAGCTGTTCCTACTAATGCGTATATATAGTGTAATAACAATAGATCTACTTTGGACAACACTCGGAATTCTACACCAAAGAAATCTATTCACCCTGCTAAAATATGTATAATAGATTCCATTAATAAGATCTGTAACTAAAATAAAATCCAGACACTCTTAAAATTAATATCTAATTTTAAGAAATAAGAAAATACACACATTCATTCTATTTTTCTCATTTCATTCTATTCCTAATTAGAAATATTTGAGAGAATTAATAGAAGAGTATAATTAAGTAAACTCTGTCAAACTTTTGTACAAGAAAATCATTTTAATAATACAAAATTATTAGTAAACAAATTAAATTTCTTAAATCTCATTATAAAATACAAAACGAAGACTGACACAAATTGGCATCTTTTACGAATCCTTCACATACTGATGGTATAAAACAGTATATAAACGTTGGCAATATCAATCTTAATTTAAAAGTTTCCTATTTTTCTAAAACGCAAAGACGAGAACGTCCCTTGATAGATGGAAAAGAAGCATCTGAAAGTTTATAATTAAAGCTCCACCCGACCAATGTTTATAAAGTATTCCTATATTGATTTATGAAAGCCATTTATAACGCTTCAATTTTTGATAGTTTATATTTTTTATATCCAGGGAAATGTGTTTTAACCAACGTTAAATTTAACAAGAAGGAAGAAGGTTTTATTCTTAAAATAAAAAATTTAAATTTATACAGCTGCAATCAATGATTATAATGTAATTACAAAAGAAACAATAAGTCTTTAACTTAAACATTTATATTTTTATATTTTTCACTTTTATTATTATTGCCTGTAAAGCTATGTGACGTCGTCTCATTAATTCGTTATAAGTTTCTTGATAAATTTAAAACAAATTATCTTTACCCCATCGTATTCAACGACATCCGATCTAAATAGCAAGATAATCAGTCATATTCATGCAACGAGACATCAATACCATATACTAATGAGCTATCAGATAGAATATTCTTTATACTAAAAGAAATTGCCAAAAATAACAATACAGAAACTCCGTTGAAAACGTTAAGTTTGTCATCCATTATCGTGTTAACATTGTACATTTGTGCTTAGTCAAATAATCAATCTGCTTAACAACAATACATTTGTTATTTAGCTGAACGTTAACACGAAAGAAAACATCAAATCAACAGTGAGAAATTAAATCTAACTCTTAAAAACAAGTAAAACGATTGCGAAATAAAGATTTTTTTTTTAATTCGAATCAAAACATGGAAATAAACTTCTTTTCCTCGTTTAACTAGCTAAAATACTTCATTTCATTGACCATAATTTCCTCTTTTTAGGAGAAATATCAGTATAAATAATATAAATATACATTTGAATGATATTGATAAATTCAAAAATTGCAAAATAAATCTAAATTTTAAATCTGTAATTTTCTTTTTTTTTTTTTTTTCCTTCTGTTTGGCTGCAGAGAGGAAGACGTGAAAGATGAGTAAGAAAGTTCGGGAGTTAACATAAATAGACATAAGTTATACTAAGATAAATGACATCAATGCTCAAGTTACAAATTAATCTTAAGCCAAAATTAAAATGTCATATTCTAATTCATTCGTAATAGTAAATTTTTCTTTACATATTTTTATTTTATATATTTAACTTTTTAACTTTTTCATTCGATATTTATTTGTTTAGTTATTCTCCATACACATTCTCATATTTCCATACTTCCATCTAATAAGATCAAAACTTATAACTAAATGGTTTTTATTTATTTTAAGCTGGTTAATAAATAATTAACAGGATCTACGCTATTAAATTTATGCTCCATTAAAAAATTTCGAAATAAGAGATGTTTGCAATGTTTCAATAATTTCTAATATTCTCCTGTTTTTTTTTTCAATTGATAAGGTTGTATTTAATAATAAATGGTTTTTTCCTTTATTTTCTTATTTAATAAAAATTGTTTGAATATCATCATTTAAATTGTTTATTCTTGCGACTTATTTTGCATTATTATATATAATTTAATTAGATATATATAAGTTATACTGTTATAATTGAATAATTAAACAATTATAGGACACTTTCTACATTAGAAAATTTTCTCCCAATCTTATCTTGACCGGATACATAGTAACATATTTGTTCGTCGCACAGAGTACACAAACGTAATTAAGTCTACATTTAAAAGGACCTCCTTTGCAAACAAATCTATTAGGTCGAGGAAGAATGATTGTCTTCCTCGACTACTACTTTAAAAAAAAAAAAAAAAAAAAAAAAAAAAACATCAAATTCAAATAAAAATTGACTTATTTATCTCTTGATAATATTTATTCATAATCCTAGACTTTTCAAAATATATAGGCCCTATATATATAAAAATAATAATAAATTGAATTATTAAAGTTGTATATTTTCACAAAAAACGACTGATCTACTAAAAATACGTAGAACTATTCTAATACAAAAACTTTGGCAGGTTTTATTACGTAGGATATGAAAAACATATTTTTTTTTGTTATCCTCGAATTCAAATACATTAAAATAAATAAATATAAAACAGAATATTCCTATTCCCAATAATATAAGTTATACAGTACGTGCTTGGTAAGACACATCGCTAACCAAATCCCAAAATAGTTCAATTAATGTCTACGCAGTCTGACTGAAAGATGTTTCTAACTCAATGTATATCTGCTTCCAGCTTAATAAAAACCGCAAAAAAAAAAAGAAATTAAAATTATAAATTCAATATTGTAGAAAAGTTTTTTGTGAGAATAATATACACGAGTTTAGTGATGTTATTGCATAAGATATCTCTTCCGGAAAATAAGATACGTGCATTTGGATTCCATGTTTTCTAAAAAAAAATTTATCGACCTACCTTGACAGTGTCGAGAAAAACATTGAGTAATATAGTCGGAGAACATTTTCTAGAAGTAAATTATTTATCAATACTGAATACAAAAAGTGTTTAAATTATAAAAGTTAATAAACTAAATACTAAATTTTTTCAATGTAATTTTTAATATAGAAGAGGATAGCTTCTATTTATAGCGTATAAACCACACAAACATATCTATAGTTTATATATTACATAGAAGTGTGAGTAGATAAATAGACATCTAATATAGGTATATGTATGTAATACTGTTTATTATCTCATTACTTATTCATTTACAATAGAAATTAGATTAAACATATATATTAAATATACACGAAATCTGAATATAGTAATTATTAATTACTATAAAATTGCTATTAAACTGAATTCGTTTATTATATAAAATTTATGTTAAAAGAAACAATAAATATAGAAAAAAACGAATAATTGTTAAAGAAATTTGTATATATATATATATATTTGTTATTATTTTCTTTTCCTTTTCTTGAGAATTATAGGTAGCATTACATTTTTCTTTCATGAAAAGGTTTATCTAAACAACTCTAGATTTGATTTACTGTTACTGTCATCTTTTCTTGTGTCATTAAACAGAGTAAAAAAAAACCCTTTTTATTTAAAGAGCATTGGAAGAGACATGTGTATTGCAGATAAAGAAGAAAAGACTTCGTAATAGTCACTTTTTATCTGATGGAAAAGATAAATTAGTTATGATTTATTTAATCTTACATAACCCGGTGGGTATATTATTAGTGAGAAATAATGCATCCATCGTACAGTTAGTTAGGCATTTGTTCCTCTCCTATAAAGTGCTTCAATTTAAACGAGAAACTAAAGAAAAGAAGACAATAGTGATCTAGAATAAATTGACTGGAAGTCGACAAACCTTTATAAAAAGAAAAAAAAAATTGTTGACAACTCTCGGTAATAATAGCGATTGGGATAGTACAGAAGGAAATAGAAAAAGCTTCTAAAGATTTATAATGAACCTTATAAATTTTCTTTTTCTTTTTTATATTTTTAAAAAATTCCATTTAAATGCAAAACCTCTTGAAATCAATTAAGTAAACAATATGTAAATAAAATAATTATATATAAATTTCAAAAATGCTCGTTAACATTATAAATGGGTAATTAAATGCATAATTAAGAATAGTGTAATTAAGATATGATAATTTAAGAAATAAAAATTATTTTTACAAAGATAATTTCATTTCTATATCAAAATAAATCATTTTAGAAATAATTTTAAGTGGTAAATTTATATAAAACAATCCTCTAAAACTTTACGATTATTTGTGAAATTATTTTTCAATTAAAAATCCTTAAGTGGTGTTAACTTAATTAATCAATGTTCAGAATTTAATACGAGATGTATTTTAATGTATAAATGTATATAATACGTTCGTATGTTTAATTTTAAGAATTTTATTTCGATTAAATTTGCCGAACTTATTTTTATCGCGTATATATACAGAAGAGTAGTAAATAAAGCGCGGATGTATACACGACGTGCTTTAACGAAGAGAATCGGAAGAAAGTTGCTTCCAAACGGAAAATGGCATTCAACAACGTGGACAATTATGTATTACAGTTACAGCAAGAGAAAAACAGCATTGAAAAAGAATTCCCCCATGCCAAAAGACTACTAGAAAAAGGTGAGCATCCGTGACATCATGGTGATCGATGTAAACTTAGGATTAAGTAACATCGTCTACCTTACGCGGTATTATATAAATCCGATAATCTAATTTATTAATGTCACAACGCGTTAGATGAAAAAGTATAAATGAGAAAGTTTCCAATTGAAAAATTCTCCCGGTGGAATTTTACACCTATGCGTTGCTATTAATTCCATTCGAGCGGCTACTTGAGAGACGTGATCAAAAAGACCGCTCTGAATACGAAAGTTGTAGACAGAACAACGGGTTATTGAACTACCTCTGGTTTTTTCTCTCGGGAAATGTGCCAACTAAACTAAATTGAGTAAATAGCTAGAGAGAAATTAACTTAAATATGCTAGAAAGATATTTCTCGTTTCAGGACTTATTAGCAATCAAGATGATGAATGAGTCAGATAAATGTTACACTCCCACATATGCTAGTTATTGTTTAGATACTTAATCCAAATACGCATTCCTCTATAATAACAATGGTAAATGGTCCTTATATTTATATTTATGACTTTTTATATTTTAAAGCAATGGATGTATCTTAAAAATAGAATATATATATTTATATATATATATATATATTTTTATCAATAAAGGAAGTCAAACAAAATTTTCAGTTTATTTACATAGAGTTTATTTAAATAACCTTAAAAAAGATGGACTGTGATTTTTGCGAGTAGAGTGTGTCGATGCATTTGCAATTCCTCTTTAACCATATTGAATTATGGATTAGTAAAAAGGGATGAAATATTTCTTTCTTTGATCAAATCGTAGAAAACAGTGAAGAACTTTAGTAAAACCTACAGCTATTGATTTATCTCCTGATACTATAGGTTAAAGACAGATATGCTCTGCTGTTTAAGGCAGATAAGACACGACAAGCTATAAAAAAAAATACCTTTAAAGGAATTGTAAAGTTAATGTATCTCTATCGGATTTTTTGTTAAAGCTGAAAGTATAATGTAGATATTCGCTAACGTCGTGTTATCTTTTTTCTGATACTAAATACGGCTATTTTAATTTTACATCTTTTTAAAAGGTTTTTCTGCCTATTTTATCAGATTTGGGTTACATTATTTAAAAACTAATAAAATAGAAATAGTCTCTAACAAAGAAAATTGTGGTCGGTTTTTATCTTATCTAAATAAAGAAAGATAATACGTAGATATAGCCAAAGTTTATATTCTAAGATATTCATAACGATCACTTACTTCTTTAAAGATATATTTTGTAATTGAAAATCTCTCAAACTGTTTTTTTCCCCTCCAATTTTTAAATAATCTAAAGGAAAAAAATATGGAAGATATTTTGTAAATCGTCGCAGATGAAGTTAAAATATATTACGTTGAAAGCAAAGAAAAAATAAATTTTTACGAGAAAAGTAATCTTCTAATCAATTTGTATGTGTAAAGAGAATGTAAATAAAGATAAAATCCTACCAATTTTGTTTATTCTTACAGTAAAATACGAAGGTGATAATTATAGATTTAAAAATCATGATAGATAAATATTTTTATACGCGTAAATCAGTTTTTTTTGGAGGGATTTTAATTTAAATTTTAAATAAACATAAAAATTAACTAGTGTTGGTTATTTAAGGGGAAAATATTTATTCGTGATAGTTAAATTACAAGAACGATTTATGATAATTTCATTATCATAAATGTAACCACTTTAATTTTAAATTATCACAAACTTTTCTGGTCGTACAGCAAGTATCTTATTAGGTACAACGTATCAAAAACAACAAAAACCTAAGCAATTTTTTTATAAAAAGAATTGCGGTAATCTTTATAGAAGTCTTTTGCAATAAGAGAAACTTCTAATTTAACAACTAGAAGGAAACTATTAGGGATAAGAGATTTTCATCATCTAAAACATCTTCGGAAACTTTCAGAAACTAAATGCTTCCTTTGTCAGTTTAAACAAATTAAATTTCTTTTTACCATTAAAATTACGAAAATGATAGAAAAGTTTTACTTTATTTTATTTTTTTTCTTTATCAAAAATTAATATTTTTTCCGCCTCATTATCTGCAATAACGAACAATTCATTTCCATCAAAATAAAATAACTTTACAATTAAAAAAAAATGTAATACATTAAAATTACTCCTTTAATTTTAATTTAAGCTACGCTAAATTATTTTAATTTTAGAAAATAATTATTATAGTTTTAAATCTTGTTTATCGTTATCTTAATGATTTACTTTTGAAGTTTCTTTTTTTTAAAAAAATAAAATATTCTTCTCTAAGCTGATTAATATTGCAACGATTTTCGCTAGTAAAAATTTTCAATTAATTTCTACTTATATTATTTACACAAATATACTTATAAAATAAAATTAATTAATCCATATAATACTGTTATTTAAGTAATAAACTAAATATAGAACAAAATTTTACTTGTTTGTTTGTTTTTAATGAACTATTTTTATCTCTTTAGATTCGTTCCTTAGGACATTTTAAAAAAATATAAATAATATTAAAACTTGTAAAATATTTATATGTTAAAATATTATTAAAAATATGACTATAAATATTTCGAAATTTGGTATTACAGATTCGCTTCCAGCAAATCATCATCTTAAAAATTGCATACTGAAAATTACTATAACGCGTTTTAGCATTCTCCAATAAAAATATTTCCTGTAAAACTCTTGGCAGTTTTTCTGAAGTTCTTATTACACTCATACTTGGAAAATATGTCAAAAATGGCATTTTTCGATCCTCTTTATACGTCATTTATAAGGAGCATTTCTTCCTTGATCTTAAGCTTGAAAAGTCTATTGAGTAACGGTAGGACTAATAATATTTCTTTCTTTTTTATAAAAAATATAATAAAAATAACGTCAGTAATTACATCTAATCAATTCAAATACGTAATGTATATATTATTATTACAAAAATAATTATAAAATATTAATATATATTATATATATATATATATATATTGAGAAAGATAAAATTAAATCCGAAGCAATTTATATTTATATGTTAGAATTATGTTTACAGTATCTGTTCATTCGTAATTTATATGATATACTCTAATAGCATAATATAATACTTATATTTATAACTTATATAAATATTCGTGTAATATACATATGTAGCTTCTACAGTTACTATAGAAATAGTAACGGTGATAATTTTCCAATAAACTCAGCAGTTGTTTGTTCTTCTCCAAATTTTTTCAACGAGAAACCATGACAGGTCTAGATTTTTCGTCTGATAATGAATAAAAATAACTCTTAGGTGTGTGTTTTGATAGCACTTTCTCTGTTTTTTTTTCTTCTTCTTTTTAGTACGAGTGTTGTCATTTATAATACATAGAGAAATGAGTATTGCTTTCTAAACAAAATTTTTCAATTAACTATATTATATATAATATATAATGATAAATAATTATATTTGAAAACAAACTGCTTGGTAATTAATGTCGACATATTGAATGTCGTTATTTATATATTATATTCTTCTCTAAGCTGATTAATATTGCATACTCTATATATTTTATATTTTATCTTATAATTTTATATATTTTATATTTTATCTCTTACTCTTTATATTTTATATTTTATCTTATGAGTAATTCGTCTACGAATATAATTAGAACTTTTTTATCTTTGTCTAAGTTATTCGAGAATAAACTGATATATTCCTTTAAGAAAGGAAAGTAAGAAGCATTTATATTCCAAAGAGAAATGTACTTTTGGAATTCGGGAATACAAAATAGAGCAGTTTTGGAATAAAACTATTGACTTTTCTCTAAAAACCGCTGTAAGCTCTTTTTAAAATGTAAACTATTTATCATTCAATTACATATACCGATACAAAAACTACTTACTGACATAAATCAGCTTAGCGCCAAATGGTTTCAATCCCATTTTTTAAAAAAAAATTTACCTTTCCTTGAACTGTTGGTACACTTAACTCAATTATCCGCTTAAAATTTATTTGGAAGGATAATTTAAGTTCAAGACGTTTTGATCGATTTAAAACAGCAATTTGTCACTGAACGACTAAATTAAATGCAGCCTCGAACGAAAATTAAAGAAAAAAAATTCATTTTTAAAAAGTATAGGACCTTCTTGATCTTTTCCAGGACAGTAAATGATAAATTCCAAAAGAAAAAAAAAAGTTCTACAAGTTTTTCATTAAATCAATTTTATGTTAAAAGTAAAAGAGAATTTTAATGGGATTTACATTAAAATTTTAGGGTATTGTAATTATCGAATGTTGAGATTCATATAATTAATTTTGTCCCAAACTTTTTTTTTTTGGTTAATTTATATCTCCTATGATGATCGTACTTTTAATTATTCAAGATATAGATTTCTCTCCAGAGAGACAAACATGTTGAATGGCATCTCAAGAGATGTAAACATCTTGAATAAATAAATCATAAAGTAATATTTCAAACTTAACGTTTTTCGGTGCTACTTTTACTAACTCGTATAAATAATTAAATATTTTAATAATTAAATTTAAACTATAAATATATATATATATATATATTATTTATTTTGATATTAATAATTAAATATATTAATTGCTATATTTTCGTAAAATTAATTTATATTGGCTTACGAAGTTTGTTTTGTTTTGTAATAATTCTCAAATTTCTATGAGACTATTAATGATCGAATTTCTTTAAAACATGAAGTTGATATATGTAGGCAGTTGGTATCCTATCATGTGTCTTTCCTGTAGACTAAACAGCTCCAGATTTAGTTCAGAGTCTGCATTTAAACGATTACTTTTGTTTTCTCATTTAAATTTATTTAAATTACTGGATACCATTCGAGAAGTATTAAAATTAAATATTTCTCTGAGATATTTCACATATTTAAATTTATAACTGCATTGTTTATGAAATTATAAATTATGTTAACATAATTATCTCTGTCTAATTAAAGGCAAGGCAGTGTTAAAAATTTTATGTAGTGCCCAAAATATACTTTTTTTTCTGTACAAATTTATGATAGCGATGAAAGAAAAGTTGTAGTTTTAAATATGGCGTAACCTTTATAAGATAAAATAAATTTTACCGTAAATTATTTTTAACATTTATTTATTTTTAAGTTACCTCAAATTTAGATTCTTGTCTATAAATAGAACACATCCAGGAAGTAGTTTTGGATAAGTCCGAGAAATTACTGAATTAAAATAACTTTTTTAATTATTATTTTTTTAAAAAATTCAGCTAAATTATTAATGTTCTGTGTCGTTTTCCATATAATTCTAAAGAAAAAAAATCGAAAAAAAATTTAAAATTTTATAAGCTTAATTTATGTTCTAAATTGATCGACTGTCATATTTCACTTATAAAATAAAATTTATCATATTGTATTTTTTATTGCTTTTTTAAAAATATATATAATTATAAATTTTTAAAAGTTTAATAATTAATTATTTTCTTATTTTTATACACAAAAAATATGCTTATTATTTAATAATTTCATATATTTTTCTACACGAATTTTAAGTAACTTATTTCCGATAATAAAGTCAATCGTTGCAATTTCGGTTGCCAATTATTATGAGATTAACGTGTTTACATAAAATTGTTATGTGATAAATCGTTTTTTAACCGTTTATTTGTCGTTTACTTATTTAATTCTTTATTTTATTGTTATTTTTCTATCGTAAGCTAGTTACGAAATAAAGTATATTAAGTTTAAGAAATATTTTTGAGTTATAACAATTGATGCAATTTTTAAAAATATTTAAAAAAAAATATTTTTACAATATTAATAAAAAAGCTTATTCTATTTTATCCTAAATAAATAGACAACAAACATAAATTTATTGTTATTTTCTATAGAAAAGAATGACAAATTTTTATCTCTATAAGCTTATCCCATTGAAAGTAATGTTCGCAAGAAAATTCGTTTTTAACCAAACAAAATCCATCAAAACATTTTATATATGTTTACAATCAATATAGTATAGTTAGATAATGTTTGCAGATTTTCAAAATTTAGCCATCACTCTGCATACATATAAATTATGTTCTACTTCTACATCCTCTATCAATACAGAATATCTTTTTATAATATATAAATCTTAAGAGAAACGGCATTTTTTTAAAAGATATTTAGAAATTTTGTATATATTTTTATACGTGTAGAAAATTTTAAATCGTTTACTTTAATTTTTTTTAATGTCAAGCGCTAATTTGTCATTAGCGCTCGATATTAATCATTAGCAGAAAATTACAAAAAAAAATCATTAGCATTAATGATTACTCGTAAATCTGTATTTTGTCACCTTAATAGTTTTTCTATTAAAATTATTATTATTTTTTAAACTTTGATTTAATAAAACGATCGTTTCAGTAAATCGTCAAAAATGCATTTCCTTGTCGGTTTGGAACTTTAACAAAAATTAAATTGTCGAATTTGTATTTTTCTGTCACAAGTAATGCCTGTTAACACACATGTTGACTGCACGTTATAAATAGCGCTAATTATCCTCAACAAGAAACTGTGCCACGAATTCGTGAGAGGTTTTTTTTCCCTCCCCTCCCAAAAAATTTAAGTAGGGACAACATGATTATTCATTAATTACAAATAATTTATCTAGGAATTGATAAGACCTACAATTTGCATGCTAATCCCACGCGCAATTAAACATTAGTCAGGTTCATTCAAATTAAAGTAAATCTTGTTAACTCTTCCAAGAGGAGGAAAAAATGATAGAGAAGAGTGAAATATAATTTGAAACCTTTAGTATATTCAATATTCTTCAATTATTGTATAAAAATTCGATTTAAAATTGACTTTTTTAAATAAAACTTTCAGATAATTCAAGTTATTAAATCGTTTTAATATTTAAAATGTTATTTTAACTTATTAATATTATTATTAGAAATAAATTTATAAAATATGAAAGAAAGAGAACCATCCTATCTCGATATTTTATTGAAAATTCTTCGAGTTTTTTCTGTAAGCCCTTCATTTGTCAAAAATTGATGTCTCATTTATCATATTTTATGTCTTATATATATATATTTTAAACTTGTAACAAAAATAATTTATTATAAATTTTATAAAATATTTTAAAACAGAAACCATTATAAGTTCGTTTTAACAACGTTAATTTCGAGTATTTATACAAAGCTTTATTAAAAGTAGGAATAATTCTACAATTTACATGTCTAAAATGTAACACATTTCCTACAAAATAAGATATTTAAACCCGATATGAAAAACAACTTTAAAAAAATATATATGTAATTAATTTTAAAACATTAAAACTCAAACTTTGTCACGTAAAAATGAAAATAAATGATAAAATTTTAAACTGATTATGACAGAAAATTAAAGTGGATATAGAAGAGATATTTTAAGTATGTTTGCAGCTAATTATAACGGATAAAATTTTCAATTAATTTAAATTTATGTAAAAACTGTTCACGCCAAGAGAGTTTAGAAAATTAAATTGTTTAATCAATCATAACTCAAAGAATATTTTTTACTGATGGAATTGTAGTAATGTATGATTATACGTGTATTTATTTTTTGTTGTCGCTGGTGTGAACTATGTGTTAAATGACTACGAGGATGTTCTCTTAAGGAATAACAAACATAATGGAAGAACATCTTTTTGATATTGTTCCTGTCTCAAAGGACGTCCTACAGATCACTTGTCTGATGGACAAAAGATGTTCCTTTAGTGAGAAAAGAGATGAAAGAACACCTGGGATTATCATCAGCACCATGTACAAATTTCTCCCCGCATTTCTTTCGGAAAAATATAATTAATCACTATTCTTAACATCGATACTTTTTAAGATTTAATTTGTTAACACAATAAATTCTCCTTAATTAATAATCTTTCTATTATTCGCCAAAGAACCGCTTATATAAACTTTTTTTTTATTAAACAAATTGTATTATGAAGAGAAAGAGTTTTTTATTGGCTATTCTAAATAATGCTAGTATACAATTTTATTTCTGTTGCAAAGTAGAAAAATTCAAAAACGACAAAAAGAATTTTTTCGTAAGAATTGTAGTGTATAACAGATAAGAATAACTTTCTATACAAGAATAGCTCATGAGATAGAACATCAGAATAGAGGCAACAAAAATTGACTAGTCCACATCACTTCTTGGACAAAAGCCCGCATATAAGAGGATATCAAATTTATGAATGGATAAATCCATGAAAATTCTCTTCTGGCCTGTAACGATATTTCAAACAGAAGAATGTTGAAAATTTCCTAACTATTTGCTGATCGGGAATAAGTATTACAACAGGAAAGGAAAAGAAAAAAGAAAAAAAAACACTGAAAAATTAACAAAGAATGGCGATATTTTTACAAGAAGCACATTTTTTAAATTATTTTCAATTTAATTTGTAAAAATAATTTTCTTCTACTTTTACAAAAAAAAATTGAAAGTAATTTTTTACATATTTTTCTCATTAAGATAGTGATTAAAATAGTTTACTGCATTTAAAACGATATAAAAATTGTGATATATATATATATATATATTTTAAATGGCAGAATTTTGCAGAATTATTCAGTAATTCCATATATTTTAGTACACTTTAAATTCATTATTTTTAAAAAGTTTTTGTATTTTTTAATAAATTTTGACGGTGAGAAACATGCACGTTTGCCAAAATAATAAAATTTATCTTATAAACTGTACGTTGTCAAAGAAGTAAATTAAAACAAGAAAAGAAAAATAAAAGAAATAATTATCATAAATCTTTTTAAAATGATAATTTATTTTAAAAAGTGTATTATTTAATATTACTTAATCATTTAACGTTAACTAAAGAATGTTTTATTTTGAATTTAACTTTAAGATTAACGGAATATTTTATAGTTATTTATCTAATCATTTCTAGACTTTTCGGAATTATTTTTATAGAATTTAACGAGGTACTTTAAGAAATAATTTTGAACATTTTCCTTTTGGATTATTTTAATTTTCAATGACATCACTGGCAGCCTTTAATTATTTCGGCTTTCATCATTAAGGTAAACCATGCGACAAAGAAATATAAATTCAACAACTATCATTTTCTATACTGTATCAAAGATTTCGCATTAAAATTAACATGAAAAGCATCTTTATAAATTTCAATGAATTTTAAATTTCATTCTTCGAAACATCAATAAACTTTCTAAACTTTCTATATATTATCATTATATTACATTATATTTTTATTTAGGCTATATTACGAGGATTAATATATTAATATGATTAGTTTAAAATTCATGAAATTGTAAGTGTTGAGACTTTAAATTTTAATTTTCATTATTAAGCTTAATCTATTAGAAAATCAGTAGAAAATTACTTATAAACTTCATTTATAGCAGCCGCTAATTACACTTTTGTAATTAAATGCATAAAACTCTGTCGTATCGTTAACCAGAAGTCATCGAACAAATTTTAATTGATCATTAATGTAAATTATTGAGCTGTTAATGCTTGAGAATTTAGAGAGAAGCCTTATCATTGACTCTATATTTTAATAAAAATCAATAGTTAATTATTTTATTAATTAAAATTAAATTTACATTTATTTATTTCTTTTTCGTTATATATTTTAGAAAATTAAGGCAAAAATTCACTAAAAATAAATATGTCTAAATTAATTTTTTCTTTCTTTTAAAAAAATTACAGTAAATATTCTTAGATTACTCGTTAATTTTATCCAAGATCAACGCAAGTTATATATATATTTATTTATTTTTCATATTTAAGACGTTTTTAACTAGCAAATTAATTTTTAGAAAAGTAACGTATATCCTGTAGTACGGCATATTTTATATGAAAAGTAATCAGATATGTTCCTTCAACTAATTAAATTTATCGACTTATACATTATATTTTCATTTTAATATAAATAAAAATATAAAATTTTTTCGAATATGGATGTTTATACTTAAATTTTTTTAAATCTAAATATAAACATTTGACTGGAGCTTAGTATAGAAACTAAGTAACACTAGATTTTACTCGGTTCGACTAAAACCTCCCATGTAAAAATATCACTTAGTTTTTTTTTTAACTATAGTATAAGCTTACTGAAATTTTAAAATTTGAAATTTAAAATCTGCTTATTTTCTACTTAATATAAAACTTTTTTTTTCCTTTAGAAATCTCCAGGATTGAAAGTGGAGAGGAGTTTACATCGGCCACGTTTACTGACATCCATAAAGGTAAATCGATTCGCCTGCAAGTAAAAGTAGTAGTACCTGTAAAAGATCATCCAAATGTAAGTATAGTCGTTGGCACTTGTCCCATTTTGAGACATTTCAGTTAAACAAATAGGCTATGAAAAGTGGATATACGAAACGAGCAAATTCACATTCAAAATATTTTTTCTTCTATGAGATATGATAATGGATATTTTAGATATTTATCTACGATATCAATATGGTCGTTTAGTTAAATTATTTATTCTCTTATATATATATATCTTTTCAACAAAATTATACTTCAAAACATTTCATTTAACATAATCGAATATTTGACGCTTCTATTCAGAAGAGGAAAATAATAATAATAAAAAAAAGGAAATTAGTAACAGGTTTCTTTACGTATATTTTGAAAACCGACTTTCCAGCAGGTGTGTTTACACCAGAAAACACGACAAACAGAAAAAAAAACAAATGAAAAGAAAGAGTGAAGATAATTAAACTGAGAGCCTAGTGAAAAAGCAAGATTAAAGACCATGAATATGGATGAGATTAGAAAAGACTTCGGAGAAGGATAACTGTCTATTCAAAATGACAGATATTTTCCATTTAAAAAAATCATGATTGATTTAAAGAACGTAATTTTCTCGATTCTATCCTTATAAAAGCTATGTTTTACTTTCATATTACTATAATCATAAAACATCATAATATATTAATGTTTTCTAATGAGTTCAATGTATTTAAAAACAATTAGTGGGGGAAAAAATATATTTATGGAGGAAGAATTAAGGGTTCGGGTTACATAATAAACACTAGTTAAAACTTTTGAAAATTTGGATGCTGAAAGAGACATCATTAGTCGTTCAGATAATTAAGAGAGGGAAAGATGAGTCTCTAACGAAAATATAATTGTCTCGAGTGAGAAGAATATAAAAAGAATTATTTATTTTTCAATTATAATAGCTATTTTTGATGCAGAAAATAAAAATAAAAGTTACTGTATCTAGAAATAGAAATCGTATTTGATAAATTAGTAAAGTGGTTTATGGAAATTCATCTGATACTTTATTCTTAGTCAAGAAAAATTGTCTTGTTGAAAATTTATATTGATTTTTAATTATTATGTTACATTTATAAAAATAAATCTTTTAGGCTAAAGAATTTTAATCAAGAAATAGAAATAAAATTCTTTGCTTATTTATTGATTTGCAATTTTTCTATTTATAAAACCATCCACTCAAGCAATTATGAAATATGAATCTATATAATATTCAATATATTATACTGTAATTTATTCTATTAAGAGAAGTTTATTTTGAAAATCTATCAAACTTTTTATAGAAGTATTTTAAAATGTTGTATTTTATTATATTAAGTTATTTTTATAATGAGAACTTTGTGATATTATTTTACCAATTATTTCACTTTTGTGTATATAACATTATCGTACTGTAAATTGCGGTGTATAAGTTTTTAAGCTTAAAAATTCTCGATATAGATAAATTACATTGTATCCATGCTTCAGTTCTGCCCTGCTATATATTTTAAGTTTGAATTGTATGAAAGTATAGACCTAAATCAGAATTTTGAGCTAAAAGCCTATCGATTTACACGTTCGGTCGAATTTTACGGTATATCAGTTAATTTTGATTGTTTTCTTCACGATTTTTCTTTAATTATAATAGATATTTACAGTCTCTAAGTGATGAAAATTGTGTGTTTTAATATCTATATATCATATTTTCAACATTAGTGATAGAGAGACGAGGTGGGCCAAAATCGGTAACAATACGAATCCTACTCTTTAAATCGAATAAAATCGATAAAATAAATTTTTATAATTTTCTTATTATGGCTTTTATATTAAATATTAAATTTTGAGGCCGTTTTACATCTTGAATCCGAGCTAAAAAAAATCTAATTGGCTCTTCTATGTGGGTCTTAGCTTACGATAAACCAAACGTATAAATGCTTCTCGTGCTTTTGGATTTTATAATAATTTTGAATTTATTAATCTTTATACTTTTCATTCTTTAATAAATTGAAAAAAAGTTATAAATTTTCAGGGTTAAATGCATAAATATTAGATAAAGATACTTATTTTCTTGCAATTGTTGTAAACAAAAGAATAGCATGCATTCAAGCATGAGACGAATTGATAATTTTCAAAATATTCTATCTTAATGTTAAACAATTTTCAAAAGTTAATCAGAACGAACTTTAATCATTTTAAATTCTAAAATTTAATTTTACTTTTTAATTTAAAAATAACAAAGGTGTAAAGATTTCTTAACAGATAAAATTTGAAAAGAAGTTCCATTTATTACAGCAAAACTTTCACTTCAGCGCATCTAACTGTAGATAACAAGACTAATTCGAGAAGAAATCGTTTTTGAATGAATTAATTTAACAACGTTTTTACTTTAATTAAGGCTTTTTTTCCTATATATTTTTTATTTAAAGAAATGGTTCGTATTAATTAAAAATTAAAACTAATTCTGTAAACTATTGTAAATTGAAAATGACATTGTTTATCTCTTCAGTAGATTTTTTTTTTGTTTTAGTTTGTTCATTTTTTACAAATGCTAATTCAATAATTCTATGTAATTTTCTAGTTCATATATGTAGAATGCCTGTATTTAAAACATTATTACTAGATATTTAATACTAAAGAATAAATTTAAAAAACTGTAGAATTATTTAATCGTAATGGATTTAATTTGCATAAAAGTGAATATTCAATACATTTAAAAAAGAAAATTAAATCTAATGAATGTTTTTTATATACTAGAGATTCTACAGATATGTGTAATCAATAGTAATGTCTTATTAAATTCTCTTGTTCTTATCAAATTTTTTAGAAAGAGGGGTTAAACCCTGAAAAATCTTTCGTGTTTCAGGACCATAACAATTAATAATATTCAATGTAGCATTGATATAGAAAAATTTTTTAAATGTTATCGTTTGTTAACTCAGAAAGTTGATTGATAATTTAAATTCCGTGTTATCTTTCAGTTTACAACAAAGTTAAGATATAAGTTTCTTGTTTTCTCCGAAATCCCAAATGGCTAAAGAGTTACTGTTCTTCGTTTTTATTTATTTGTGAGAGTCTAAACAGATCCCAAGTTATCAACGAAATATCAGGCTGTAAGGAATCACTATCTCTGTTAATTTGCATATTAAGAAGATATCTAACTTGCTTGAAGTATGATATAAAAGAATTTACATAAATTTTTATTTGAAATGTCATTGTCCTCTCGATGAAGTTCTGTATCTTTCAAGCACTTATGAAAGTAAAATATTTCTTTAATAGCCTTAATTATACGATAATAATCTGTAGTTTATCAGATGTAAAGTAATTCTGTGATTCAATTTTCTCGAATATATATAAAAAATCTACTAGATATATGCTAAACAAAATTGTTTAAACGGTGTTGATTAGTGTAATGATTTAGTAATGATGTTTAAACACTTGGCTCCGTATTTTGGGGAGCTCAGCACAAAATATAAACGTGGAGCCTATTCAAAACGCCACTCTAAGCGCAAATATCTGTACCTAAACTTAGATCTGAAACTGGCTTTGTCTTTAAATAGTGTATACATAGAATATTTTACAAAAGAAGCTTCTATTAATTAACAAAACGTTTAATAACTGTACATATATATGTTAATAACTATGCAAGGTGTCTCACGCGAAGAGTTACAAGCTAATAACGCCAGAAGAACTTAAAAGATGCAAATTTTTATTATTTTCTATGGTTTTAAAGGAGCTTCACAACAATGGTAAAATTCTTTCGCTCCTCGGAAATTTATATTTGAAATTTCAAATGGAATCAAGTGTAAAATTGTATATTCAAACTGACAAGAATAGCAGTAACTACAACACTATTTTGTCTATTTATTTATTTTATTAAATATTCAAATTGTTGGCCACTTATTTTTAAACATTTATTTATTCTTTTTATAAAACTTTGCACGATTCTGCACAACATTTCGTGGCCGCTGTAGCACAGGTTTCACACCTTCTCCGTTTCATTTTTTCTCTCGAAGTAGGTGGTAGGAACGTCACTTTTTTTTTTCTTGATGTATCTCCGTAGAAAGTAATCGAGAGATGTGAGATCAGGTGTATGAGGGGGCCATCGAACGAGTCTTCCACGACCTATCCATCTGTCACCGAATTCCTGGTTTAATAGAGTACACGTATCTTTGGCAAAACGTGGTGAAGCACCATCTTGCTGAAACCACATTTTTCTTCCCAGATTTAGTGGTACATCTTTTATAGTCGACCGCACAATTGAAAGGAGAGGGACTAAACAATTTTGAAACAACGCAAGCTCCAACTGTGCCTAACATTTAATTGACTCATGTTATAAAAAAAGTGCTTTAGATGAAAGTTTATTGTCTTTTTTCTGTAGAACTTAAAAATAAACACTTTTCTCTGAAATTCCATTTGAATTTTTAAAGTTGTCCGCCCTACTACGAAAGAGGGCGAGGAACAACATAACTTTTGCATTGTTACGAAGCTCCTTTGAAACCAGGTGAAACCCCTCATTCACCTGATAAAAATGGGGGAAAAATACAGTTCACATAGGTCAAGTTATATTTGAGTTCGTAACACTTTACCTGTACACCCTTTATATAATGAAAGGGTAGAGCAAGAACATTTTAATGCCTTTATCATTAACATCACTGATTAAAATTACTTAAAAATTGATAAAAATTTAAAATAAAGACAGCTATTAAATTAATTTACTATTGTGGTGTATTTTATATTAGTTCTTACTCATTAGCATATCTAAAGATGAGATCAGAAGTGCTTCTATGTTTACAATTTAATTTTCTATTTATTATCACGCTGTTTAGCATTTAAGAAGATAACATATTGACTTATTCTTTGACGCAGTATTAATTTTGAAGTGCAATAACTGCTTTATTGTCTTCATAAATTCTTTTAATAGTAAGGCAACTGAAGTTTAATCCTTACTGTGCAATACACACCTTTTACTTAATGCTATTTTTATTATCTCTACTTTTTTTTATGGCTTAATGAAAATAAACAATACACCTATATAAAGTAACCCGAATATATATTTCTTAAGATTTTAAGTAGATAAGTCAGTAATATACTCTTGTACAGTACATGTACAGTATTTTAATAATACATTATATAATCCTCCTTTTAATGTTAAATATAAACATATTTGATAATAAACTTGATTATTCTTAAAGCAATTTATTTAATTAATTTAAATATCAGATTTCATCGAGTTGAAATTAGTGCAATTAATTTTAGTTTAATTGGAATCTGGATGCTTTCTATAATTATGACAATGCTAACTGTTAAAACGTCTTTGTTTTTAGTTCATAAAATTCAATTTTTATTTAAAAAAGAATTTATTTTTCTATGAAAATCATCTTTAAAAATTAAATAAATTTATGTAGATAATATTATTATTACTGTTCAATTATTAAATTTCAAAAATCTTTACATATTCTAAATTTAATTTTTATTTTTACATAATATATGAAAATTTAATTATACTTACAAATTGAACATACTGAATATTAAATGATAATATACATAAATTAATATTTGCTATTATAATAAGTAATTATAACTAAGATTTATAACTGAAAAAACACTTTTCAAAAGGGATAATAATAATAAATAAAATCCTAAAGGAAATGTCTTCTAAAAGGAAAGTAGAATGTAAGTACAGTACAAATAGCTATTTGCCAATATTACTTTATAAAGTATCTATAATGTAAATTCTTGGGATAAAAAAGCAATTTGAAGATAAACCAGTTGAATGCAACAGTTATCATAAAGACAATGGATTGCTGGAAATGACAGAAGTGGAATATCGACACGCAAAAGGTTTGGCAATAATAAATCTACGATGGATTCGATAAAAACAGATAAAAGACCAAAAGCACAACCCAAAAGATATGTTAGAAGAAGAAGAAAGAAAAATGGATCACATTCTCTGCACGGATATAGGATCCATCATACTCGAAGTTCAGTAAACAGTTATAATGATTGCTGTAATCTATAAAGTAAACTTCTCATTAAACAAAAAGATTTATCTTCTATTCGACGTATCAGTAACGATCACACATTATACTTTATTTAATCATAAATGTATTAGAAAAAATCCACCTTAAAATTAATAATCACTACCCCAATTTATTTTAATTAACTTTACAACTGTTATTTTAAAACTTGTAATTATATTAATACACTGTAAGAGAGTTAAGCTACGAATAATTTCTATTAATTATACATTTTTATGGTTAGTTTTCGAAGTATATATCCGTTTTTGTGTACTGAAATTTTAAAGTTTAAAATTAAATAATTTTATTAGATACTATTTTAGTTGTAAAAAAAAAATGTAGAAATTCATTTTTATTTGTTATTCCAGGCAAAAAAAATTGTTCTTTTGCTTCATTATCGTTATAATTATTATTGTTGTTATTAGAGTAAGGCGAGAAAAATGATTTTAATGATTTTCCTTTTCAGTTTAATTTCGTAGGCAAATTACTAGGCCCTAAAGGAAATTCTTTAAAAAGATTACAAGAAGCAACACAAACCAAAATGGCTGTTTTAGGACGTGGTTCGATGAGAGATAAGGCTAAGGTTAGAGATTTATTATCGCAATTATCATAACAGAGCCGAAAATTAGCCGAAAGTTTACGATCTTTCTTTCTTTTTTTTTTCTTTTTATTCATACTTTAGGAAGAAGAACTTCGTAAGGGTAATGATCCAAAATATAATCATCTAAATGAAGATTTACATGTAGAAATTACCGCATTTGCTCCCGTTTACGAGGCTTATAATAGAATGGCCAAAGCCCTTAGAGACTTGCAAAGATTTTTAGTTCCAGTTCGTATCATCTCGTTAACTTTTTTTTTTTTTTTTTTTTTTTTTTTTTGAATTTTGTCTACGTCAATAAGCTTATTGAAATTTTCTTCGTGTTAGGATTATTATGACGAAATAAGGCAAAACCAACTTCGCGAATTAGCTCTACTTAATGGAGAAGAACCACAATGGTCAGACTGTCATCTAGAAGATGGATTGAACAGACTGGGCTGCAATCTGACACCTCCCAGTGGAAGAATATGTCGAGCTGTAGTTAATAATCGCATTATATATAGAAATCCTATAAATTGTTCCAATCCCGCAGATAAAGACGGTTATGTAAGTTTAATTTAAACATTAATAAGCAAGTTTTGACTTCTAAGAAAAGCATAAGTTAATTTTTTTTATTTAGGTTACTGAAGATTCTTATTCGGATCATATATGCGATGCGGAATATTGTGCACTTAGGTAAATCTTATAAAATTTTGCATATGTTTCCCAATATTATCAGATTAAATTTATTATAAATTGTATCTTAGAGACGTGAACTGTTACGATTATTATCCAATGCCATCGGAAGATCTGTACGATTTTAAAGATTATGGTTTGTATACAAATGACTTATAATTGCTTGCATTTAGGCGCCTTATTTTATTAAAACACCGTATAATTTTACACTCGTTCCAGGTGAAATGCAGCATTCACTAAGAGGTAAGATGTATCGACCTTTCTCCAGAATATTTCGACGAGATCATCCGTATTTCTCTACACACCGTTAAATGTTCATTACCTTTATGGAGAAGGTAAGACACGAGGAAAAGTAAATCTAGTCGAAACGCCGAATTTAAAAAAAAAAAAATGCACAAAAATTTTATGTAAAATTGATTTAATATTTTTTTATTAAAAAAAAGATTTTTTATGTTAAACTCGATCTTCCCAGCAAAGTATAAACGAACAAAATTTCAATTAACATTAAAAAAAATACATTTGCATTTTTTCAAACGAGTTTAAAAAAAACATAAAATATAAATTTAATTCGTGAAATAATCTTCTTTTAAATATTATTATTATTATTATTAAATTAACGATATTAAATAATCGTAAAAAGAATAAGGATATAATTTTATTGTCTTATCTACGTATCCAAATGTTCTAATTCTTTTCATTCAGATTTGTAACTCGATTCGCGTTGATATAAAGATAAATATTGCCTAATTAATATAAATCGTGTTTAAGTATATATATAATTGTAACGATAAGATGAAAATAAAATTCATGCAGAAAAAAAAATCGTGTTTAACTGTTACTGCATCGTTCGCTGTAAACAGAAAAGTAACACTTAACAATTAAAAAATTGATTTTAAGATTAAGTTGCATTAATACAAAAATAATAATTGAATTATTAAATTAATGATTATATTAGGCATAAAATCATTTAAAGTAAGTAACTAATTTAATTACAAATTTTTATGAAAATAAATAAGTTTTTTAGTACTCGTAAAAATTCTTTTTTTTAATATATAAATTAAAATTTAAATTAATTAGGTAAAGGAGAAAAAATACTTCTCTGAAAACTTTCAGAAAAATATGTTCGCGAATCTAATTTAATCATACATTAATGAGTTTTAATTATTTTGAAAGTAATTTTAAGCGATACGAAGATAAATGAAGCATCTTCCGTAGATACGTCATGGTATTCTTGGTCCTAATCAAGACTTAACCATAAAATTGTAATTTACTAAATAATATGACTATCTGGATGTGTACTTCGTGATCCTCCGAGACCGTTCTCAATTTAACTTCAATAAATAGTTACCAAAACAGTTTATATCCGCAATATAAATTGTTCGTAACTAGAGATACATTCCAGTTACAAATACGAATATAATTTCCAGTTTTATTTGAAGTTTTATGACTTGAATATTCTCTAAGCTGTTATCTTCGTGTGCAGTAGGTCTAAACTAATCTGAAAAATCGATTATGATTCTTTGTTAAGGCTCATATATTCTCTAATTCAGTTGAAACACGTGTTTTAAAAATTACGTAAACAATTTTAGCATCTTCTATCCAGTTATTGTCGTTACTATTTTAAATATAAACAATACATTAGCTTTTACCCTACTACTAACAAGAACATTGTTCAAAGTCCTGCATACAAAACTGTTTAGATTTTAATTAAGCGAACAATTCGCATTCAATTACAACCCCGACAAACTGCAGACACATTCTCTATTCATGCTTAATCCTTTTATAAATTCGATCGTTATATTAATTTTATTTTGCATTTATATCCGATACACGTATATCGTTTTATAGACATTTCGAATGGTGGCGTTAACACTGAAAAGAAATCTTTCTGGACTGTAAACTAAAAGCTTTACCGCTGACATTTGTTTACTTATTGATTTTCATGCTGAGAATCGCTGTTTAAAGAGTCTTTGAAGTAGTCTTTAAAATAATTTTTTTTAGTTTAGAACAACTTAACTTGTATCTAAACAATTTAAAACACGTATTTAAGCTTATAATCCTTTTCGGTCCTTCAATTAATTCATTCTCCTTAAGACTCTAAGACAGGATAAAGTATAAATTTATATAAAATAGCTATTGAAGTTCTTATATCTAAGCGCTACACTATAATTTATTTTTCTCTTATTTAAAAGTAGAAATTAATTGGCAGATATCGGCACAATTAATTTCTTTAAGAATTTAACAAATGACATATTTATGGTATATTTTTCCTGCTAACAAGTCATCATAACTTTCATATGCCACAACTACGTATTGCCAACTTCTTGGGTAAATATTTAACCAGTTATCGAGATACATCATGTTTGATGACATTTGGTGATAAAAGAGACACTTTCCAAATATAAATGTCATCCCCAGATACAGTGATTGGTATATAATTTCTAAAGAGGAATCTTTCGTGCAGCTGTTTCGTTTAAAATGTTTAATTTTCGACATAGTAACCATAAACACGATGCAATTACCATTTCAAAATTACAATGAATTTAGTAGATATTGATTTTCCATTTAGATGAAATTGTTTCAGAATTGTTGTCACAGTTATATTTAGTCATAAATCTGCTGGAATACGAACGAGCATCAAAATGATAACGAATTACAAATAGCGCCGATTCAAATGAGGTATGGTAATTAACAAAACTAATTAACTTGTTTGGCATTTAATTATATCAATTTACCGTTTTTCTAATAAATTTTCTGTCTATGGAAGGTTTAAACAGCTTACACTTTCCATTATATTTCCTTTGCTTTGAAGATTATAAGGATCTAATATTAATCCTTACTAACACCAAAAATCGAATCATATTTTTTTTCTAAATCTTAACGAAACTATAACAAAGTTTTTAATAAATCTATAAATCTCTTATCAACGAGTTTATTTGGAAAAAAAAATTTTCTAGTTTTTAGTTTCGTTTCATAAACTTACAAAATGAACTAACATTAATTTTATGTTTGTTTCCAAACTTTTTTTTAAGAGGGGATTTACCGGTAATATTTTGATAAACTAATTTAGTTAATAATCTAGAAAAACCTTAAATAAAATATTAATTTATTTGTTGCCAAAAAGATTATTTAAATACATAAAATCACTTCACAAAAGCAATTTTATAGTAGTCATAAGTAATAAAATTTGAATCGTTTTTAAATTTGCCTTGTATAAATATATGTATACATTTTTCTATTTTATTTATTTATTTTTTTTTTATTTGCATTTTTATCTTCTTCCTTGCCCATTTATTCTGAACTGCATTGACGTGTTTGTTTGCCAAGTTTCAGAATAGCCAAAATGATATATGCACGTGATGTTTCACAATGTGAAAATGTATTTATTTATTTATTTATTGTCTTTATCGAGGGGATTTTTCATTATTTTTTCGAAATAAATTTTCTCCTTCCATCTTCTATAATATCATTAATATTATCTTTAGTAAAATAAATAGTTATTAGCTTAGTAGAAACAATGTTTTTAAAATACTTCTTTTGTTTATAAACATAGTAATCAGATTTTCAAATAAAATATAATCATCGGTGGAATAAACTCTCATGAATTTTAAAATTTATCGTATGAATATGCACGAATTTTAAACTAAATAAGTATCAAATTTGCAGGAAAATATATATAATTTAAGCCGGTTTGAATTTTAGAAAAGCAGTTTTAGAAAATAGCTTTAACTTAAACTATTTTCGTCGATTTACCGATAACATTTTTATTTAAATATAAATTTTATTTGGATACGGAGAAAAGTTATTTATATTTTGAAAGTACTAGCCGTACACAAAAATGTCGAGATATTTTTGTCTATAGAAAGCTTTGAATTTTACTTTAAAAAAAAAAAAAAAAAAAATGGATGCATCGTTCTATGCTTACGTGCTCTTTCATATTACCTACACGTATACAAATACGAAAATTTAATGATATAATTTATAAAATTAATACTGGAGAATGCTAACAGTTGTGAATATATAATAATAACATCGTTGACAACTCATCTGTAAAATTATTTAACACGGTTCTATTAATGATATATCAGTAATATAGTTTTATCGTTAATATTTAATTCGTCTTATAATATTCCGTGATAATTTCGCTATCATTTCCGTTAAGATACTAAAATTAATATTGATATTTGCTCGATTAAATATTGGTTTGTTAACTAATGTTGAACATGTCAATACGGTGGTTATATACAATGCATATTTTAAAACGCTTTTGTACAAATATCATTAAAATTAATTAATGCCAAGTTAAGTAAAATGAGTCAAATTCACCTAGGTTGTTTTTTTTACAAAATATAAATAATTTACTAGATATTTATTCGAGTCAATAGAGTGCAAACCTACGTTCACCTCTGTGTTACTGTGGATGTAATAGCCATTAGCGAAGAGTAAACTCTTAGAGATTGTATACAGTAACATGCATATAAGTGTGTTTGTCGTATTTAAATCCTTCTGGCGTACTTATTTGATTTTTTTCTTCATTTATTTATATAAGAAAGTAAGAAGCTCGCCCCGTTTATAACACTGGTTTAAATACTTTAGTAGAATGGAGTAAAAAAAGTATGTTAATTTAAAATGATGTTTATAAAGGTAAATAACTTATAAATTAATTGATTTTATTTATTCTATGAAATGTACGGTTATGTTAAATAATTAAAAACATAAATTTGCATTAACAATGAACGAGACGTTAACAAAATTTAATACAAAAGAATATGGTCTCGTGTTTATTATTTTTTCGGTAAAATATATATATATATATATATATATATATATATATGAATTTATCAAATTTTCACATTTTCATATATGTGATAAATTTGATTTAGAGAGTTTCAACCATAATCTGTTAAAATAAATTTTTTTTTCTATTGTAAAGAATAGAATTTTCTTATCTTGTCTTTCAAATGACTGTCACTCGTTAATATGACATTATCCTTTTAAAAAACACGAATAAATTCTCTAGAGTTACAAAATAACCTTTAAAAACTGATATTTTATACGTTTAACGAGATTTTATTGAGTAAAAAAAGAGCAAAAATTAATATAGATTTCTATTTGAGTATTTTATTTAATCATAAATTTGAACAAATATGAGTTTTCTTAATAATGTAAGCGGCTTAAGGATAACTATTTATTATTTATGAAAACGTTATTAATGTCTTCGTATTTTATATGTAAACGTTTAACGTCTTTTTATTTAATTAATGTAAAAATTAGAAATAAAAATATAATTAGAAAAGATTTATTAATTTAATAAAACATTTCGGACTTTACTTTTCGTACGAAGAAAAACAATTTCTTTTTATTTGTATAATTTAAGTTAAATTATTAAATTTATGAAAAAGTACAATTAAAAATATTTATATTATGATTAAAAATTATATTAATTAATTAAAAGCAATTTGTTTAAATCAAAGTGATGTTATTGGAAACCTTTTATAATAAAGTTAACAATAGATTTTATAAATTAAAAATGAAATTTATTCAAATTAATAAGGCAAATACAGCTTAAAAAATACTTTTAACTTATAATACGTACTGTATATAAGCCTATTATAAAATTTAAATAGGCAAAGATTTATTCTTTTAAATTAATAATTAGATTTATTTTATAGAAAAATATGACTAATAAAAAGTTGTTTTGAATTAAATATTTAATAAATTTTTCGAAAAATTTACAATAAATTTTATATTCCAAACAAAGAAGCTAATTATACGCGATTAACTTATAAGATTATAATCAGTTTTTAAATTAATTTATTAAACTAAAGTTTACAAAGATTGGAACAAATATTTTTAATTATAAATTATATTACAGAAACTCTTGACATTTTTGTGTAAATTCAGAGATACGATATTATAGTAAGTGGCGTTATTTTAAATTCAATTAGTATTATATATCTAATTATTAAAACTTGCAGGTCTATGTACAAAACTTTTAATATTTCGTTAGCATATTTTACCCATTATAAGTACTAAACTTCGTGACCTTACTTAAACTGTAAATTTAAGTTAATCAAATTTTTAGATGAAAAATACGTTACCCATTTCTTCTTCCAGGATATTCGATAGTCAAAAAATAAATAAAATGCGAATAAAATCTTATCCATCATCATTCCATTATCAACGGAAAAGAGATGATTTTTTCCTTAATAAAATTTGGAGAAGAGACGATGCTTCGTCACTTTCCACCAAAATAAAGTAAGAAGTTTGGAAAAAAAAGAATAAAATATAAAAATTTTCCAGAAACTTTACAATCTTCCATATTCATATATATTCCGCCGAAGAAAAAAACAATGGACTCAAATCGATAATATAAATTGTCGAAAGAAGTCTCTGCGTAGAGCAATTAAGAATAAATTTCGGGGTTTTGTCAAGCGAGGTAATTCTCTTGTACGATAATGATAGTCCATACACTTCTCGGCCAACTACAGAAACATTTGGATCAATGAAATGCGAGAAAGAGGGACATCTGCAAGTGCCGATGCTATCTCTCACCGTGTGATTTAAAAATTCTGCAACCTTCAGAAATGTCGATAGGACTACAATTTCCTTCCATCAAAAGTTACCAGACGAAATTTGTTAATGGTTCGAACAACCGAGTTCAGATGTTTTTAGCCAATGATTTATCTGAACTAAAAGTGCAATGTTCACTTTCATTTCAGCGGCCATTATTTTGAATAATTCACGTAATGTATTTTCTAGACAAATTCCTATTACTCTGCTTATTGTAGGCTGTTTATTACGCTTATTATAACTACCCAAAATAATATATCGTTACAATGATTTATATTTATACAATATTTATAAGTTTAAGTATAGTTTTCTCATATTATTCCATTCGTGTAATTTATTTTTACTTATTATGGTATTGTTACGTAGTGTTAATGTATATAAAATAAGATAAAATTCTATATTTGAAGAAATTGATCTCTTCTTTTTGAAATCAATGAATATAATCAATATATATATATATATATATATATATATATATATTTTGCTGCTGTAAGTATGCAATGTATGTTATTATATTATATTCGAAAACCATTCGATAAGAAAAACATATTAATTATAATTCCAGATATATAATTACATTTCATTATTGTAATTTACTACGTGTACTTGAAGAATTTGCATCGATAAATTATATATTATTACAACAGAAAATTTTTTTTAAAGAATTCATAAACACGCCTATTGATCGTTATTTATTAAGCTTGCATTACAACAAAATGTGTAATGAATTAAATATAATATTACAGTATATAAATTACAGCCACTGTCATTTGACTAATAAAGAAATGCAAGAAGTCGAAAAACTTTAAATTTAATTAACGAAAATTTCTTTTAAATTTAACAAATTCTGATGATTTTGACGAGGATTCATTTAAAATAAGTCGTTAATTTTTATCAGTATTTTTTAAATATTATTTTATCGACATTTTTATATGTAAAGTACTGATGTTGGAGCGGGTTATATGATATTCGATTAAAAAAAATAGCAAATGACCTCATCGACGTAATTAGACAAGTCATAGTAAACATGATCGATGACACTGACAAACCATTCATAATATCAGTTTTCAAGTTGTTTCAGTGTGACGATAGACACAACGCAAAACTTTTAACTTTGTATTCAAGTTTTTAATATCGTTATTATTATTATTATTATTTGATTTGATAAATAAACAGTAGAATTTTTAATAAAATTTTACTGTTTATTTATCCGTAATTTTTAGTAACTTTTAATAAAAATTTTTAAATTTATACTTAAGGTTTTTAAACGACAAGTTAATGTTCGTCATAATACTAATTCGAGTAAATTACATCAAGTCATTTTTGATTAAAACGAAAAAGAATCTTCAATATTCTTATTAACGTAAACATTTTACTTTTAAGTTTTCTTAATTAAATGTTGAAATCACTCTTGGGAAAAATTACGTCAGTAAATTATTTGTTTCATTTATACGAATCGATCCATTAATTAAATACGAGGGAAAAGAAATGGGGGAAAAATTTTGTCACATTTCATTCTTTTAATCGAATTTTCTTTCGTTTTAAAGTAATTTTGTCGTATTTCGTATGTGTAATTCAGACGTGAGGTTTCGACTTAATCGATTTTTCAATTTTGTATTTGATTTAACAATAATGAACATTCTAACTGACTAATCATTTGCAAATGAACATTTACAAGGTCTTTTTTTATATATTTTTCTTCGTTCTTTTTCATCAATACTTTAACCTAAACTCCTCAAATATTCTTAATATTGTAACGTATAAAAGTAAAATTTTAAACCGATTTTTCTTTAAATTTCTCTCTAACTTTCGTTAAAATAAAAATTGAATATATTAAAATAAAATATATTTCGAAAATTCTTATCAATTCTCAATCGATTAATCTGTAAAATTATAAGAAAAATATTATTTCGAAATGCAATTACTGGCTATAATATTAAATAAAATGAATCGCAGCCTTTTGTGTTGATACAATGCGCTATTTTTAAATTCATTCTCTTTTTTTTATGGTCCCATTATAATTCAATTTTTAAAATTTTGAACAATGACTTCTTAGACGTTGCAAGTCGACAAAAGCGAATGACTTAACCTTAAAAAAAATAGTTCAGAGGAAAAAATGACAGAATATTTTTCCCCTTTGGTAAAAATTTCTACTTCTTTTCCTTTTCTTGGATTTCTTTAAAGAAGAACTTTTTGTCAAAAACTGAAAATTAGAGAAAGGTTTTACTCAAAAGTAACTTCACTTAAAATCCAATAAAATATATTATATAAAATGCCTGGAAATGTATATATATTTTTAAATAAAAACTTGTCGAAAATAGACTTTTAATTTACATGATTTTAAACCTTTTAAAAAATATTATCACTAAAACTGTTAAACAATAAAATAAATACATAAATATCGAACATAAATGTGCATTTATACTTATAAAATTATTGTTTATTTTAATAAAAGACGTAGAGAAGTGAAACAACTAGGAGTAAGAATTCGTGTTATTTTGCATGGAACCGATTTATCTCGGCGTGATTTAATAAATTTATATCGATACCAACGAAAATATAATAAATTTATTTATTTTCTCCGTAAAGCTTAAAATAAGAGAATCTTCCGCACTGATAAATTTAAACAGAAAATAAAAAAATAAACTTAAATATAAAGATATGTATCCGTTCTTCTCAACATAATTAAATTAGCTAAGGGTGGCGAGTGTTTAATTTTTCATTCAGATGCGAATTTATTATTTTCTTATTAAGAATAATGATGACACAAGAAACTGAAATAAATGATGAAGAAATTAATGCGAATCCAAGTTAAAAATATATTATTTTCGTTTTTTTTTTATTTTATTTTAATATAGAAGTAAATAGCTAGCTTGAAAAGGGGAAAATGTACATTAAGAACAAGATGAAGAATAGAAAAGAATTTAATTTTCTCCTTAATTACTGAATATGTATTAACTTGAATAAATTGTGAACGTATTAAAATTTAATCTTTATTAGCATAAAAATTTATTTTTAGAATTAGACCGATTAAAACTTTAAAAAAATTAGAAAAAAAAATTGTCGCTAGGTTTGTATAATCCTTACATTTTCCAATTATGGAGCATCTGTTTTCGATATCGATTGACTGAACTTGGTCGAGGTTCATAAATTTTATTTTTATACTTTGCTAAGAAACCTTAAAAAGAGATTTTCAAATTAAATATACTGTAATTAAAACTATTTCTGTAATAAAAATTACAAGGTGATTTACTACGAGTAGTTAAAATGGCAATTAATTCGTGTATGATTTTAATTACTTTGTCCACTCAATTCTTCTTTTAAGAAACTAAATCAGAATTGTTTAGTTTGTTTTTAAAATAAAAGAACTTTAATAAATAAATAAATAAATATACTTCAATTTTACGCCATTTTGAACTAAAAGTTTAAAGTAAAATTCATGAAATATTAAGTAATAATGATTATATAACAGTAAGTTATTTATCAATTATTTTATATAATATCTCTACTTTCTTAAAGATGTATTTTAAAAAGTAAATAATTTTCTTTATAGGCCTAATGATATATTTTATAAGAAATTCTTTTAAAGTACTTATCTATTTATTTGTCGCTGATATTAGTTTTATATAATGTTTCTGTATCGATGAGCTAAGTTATAAAGACGATAAATAAAATATTTTTATAAAGAACTCTTGCAGGAAAAAAGAAATTGTAGAGAGTTGAAAACTGAAGAACTGCTTTCATGATGACTTCTTTCATCGAACACGACACAACATCAAACAAACCTATCTTTATAGTCTATAAAAGAAAGTCGTACACTTTCTTAGCAAAATATTTTTATATATTGAGAAAAAAATGATTAGGGATAACTTTGGGAAAAAGTAGAAGACATGTTGTTATTTTGTCAAGTATTAATACACATGGAGAGAAAATTTAACAATTTTTGACAGTGGATCTTTCCGTAAAATTCCTTTCAATAAAACTTGACAATTTTTTGCTTCGAGATTGGATTTTTCTACCTTGTAAAAATAAATTGTTTTAACATCTCGGTAAAATTTTGAGAAAATACCTTTCTATAACAAATGAAAAATTAATAGAATAGAAATTCGAGTAAATGACAATGCGAAGTATTAAATAAGTACACTACGAACGTTTTTCGTAACAGAAATAACAGATATTTTTGTAAAGTAATATTGAAATTATTTACTATTCTTGTACTCTATAACATTTGAATTTGTAAGTACAGAATAGAATTTTCATAACATCTCTATGTTTTCCATCGAAGATTAATTTATATTCGACGACATTATGTTTAGAATTTTTGAGGAAGAAAAAAAAATAAAACAGATGTTATTTTTATTTACTTTATTTGTTTAATATATAATTTATTAAATACCGTATAATAAATGTAATTCCTTAGATTATTTACTGTCTTATACATTAAATACTACAATTTTCTACTTTAATTTTCTTATAAAGAGTACAAATTAAATTTGATAGAAAACATCAAAAAGTAAATAAAATATATACTTATTTAGTACATATATAAAGTATAAAATATAAGTTTTATATAATCGTGGTAAAAGAGAAAAAGAGGGAAAAGCGAAAAGCTAGAATTTTAGAAAATCAGGATAGAATTTTCAAGCTCAATAGAATACAAACTCAGTTTTTATAACGCATCACTCCTCTCCAGCTGACTATTTCAGAGAACTTTATGGCATATAACATAAAGCAAGGTTTTTCATTGTCATATTTTCCTTCCAGGTATAACTGCATTCCTTCGGGATATTTTAATTTTCAAATATTTCCCTTTCAATAAAATTTTTAGTATCGTAAAATTCGTTTTTAACAAATCACACGAAACAAAAGTAAAATAATTTTCGTGTAAAATATTACTGATAATTCTTATATATTATAAATATAACACTATTATTTAAACTTGAAAATTAATAAATATACAACATTCACCTGAATTTTAAAAATGTTTAATAATATGCCAACGAATTTAACATTGTCTGTTGATAATTATAATGCTGTAATTTATGTAATTTACTTTTAACAATATTAATAATAAAATGATATGCAATTTATATAAATTAAATTATAAAATTAACTAATTTATTTATTTATGTAACCAACACAGTGTATTTATTTATTCTTTCAATAAATTACCAATATTTTAAACAATGGGCCAGAAATATTTTAGAAAACTATTAATATATTCGATTAATTTACATTTTTCCAGCAATTTTTAAATTAATATTTATGAATTAATAATTTTCATGAACCTTAGATTGTCATTCGGATAGTTTTCGTTATATTTTCTACACTAATTTACATTCGTAAGGAGTAAACATTTCATTATACAGTATCATTAAACACTAACATATTTGTTTAGTGAATCTCTATAAAACGAACGAAAAAATATATAGGCCTATACAGAGATATTATGCACGTATTGTATTGAATCTTAATACATGTTATCAAAAAGAAAACAGCAGGTTATAAAGGCTCTCTTAATACCCATAGGAAGGAAAAATTCAAAAATAAGGGTGCAATACTTTCAAATATCAACCATTCCTTGCAAATGCAACAGATGATCTCTTATTGTAATTCTCTGCATAAAAATCTGCTCTTTAGATATGTATTATGGATCTTTATACAAAGATCTGTAAAAAAATATCCGCTTTTAAATATGATATTATTAGAATAAATTATGCTGATCGACTGATAGATAAATAAAATTGAATTTCCTGATTGATAAAAAATAATGGAAAAAACTTTTTGTGCATGAAATTAACCTTATGTTACGTTAAAAGTTTAATCTCTTGTGGAACCGGTATCAACAAATAAAGTGTTCCACAATGGATCAAGGCACTGAAGTTTTCAGGAAGAAGAACCAATTATAATATAATTATATTGCTTAGTTTCAGAATAAACAAATTAAATTAATATTGATAATAACTGTTCGAAAGAAATCGAAGGCAAGTTTTGTATTACTTATATAAAATTGAAAAATTTAATTTATTTACTGAATACAATGTGACATTTCGAACCAGATAAACAAAACAGGTAAAACTGATTGAAAAATTAATTTTAGTATGTCCCAAACTGTCTTCAGTTTTCAAATCAATACCTTAAAACAAAGACAGAAAAATGTTCTAAAATCAGCATTTCTTAATCTGTAACCTGTGGATCGGTACTCCTCTTCGAGGAATTTTTAACGATTCGTGGAAATTACAACCCAAGAAATTGTTAAATAAAATCATAAGAAAGTTTTAATTAAAAATATAAATTTTATGATAAACGAATATTTTTATTGTTAAAAATTATCCGGCTGTAAATACTCTTAAGCATATGTTGGTATTCCAAACAGTATTACGCATAAATTATATGTACACGCATAATACAAATACGTGCTCTTTGTTTAACTACGTGTCTACTTATTGTTATAAATGTTAAATTTTGTGTATTTATTTAAATGGAATTTTATTTTTTAATGTTGTTATTAAATTAAATGCAGTAATTATGTGTAAAAATTAAGTTTTTAAACTAATCTCTGGTAGAAAATTATAGTAGAACTCCCATTATCCGAGATGAACCTGTTCTAACACTGCCATTTATGAAAGAAAGTTTAAAATATGTAATACAAAATTATTTGTTTCTGTACCTTTATCATTTAATTCCAATGTGAGACATCATTCGTATTAAAATGTGACTACAATTTGATTTATATATTTACATAAAATAATATACAATATACATATTTTTATTCTAAAACTCTTTTATGTATTACCTTTATAATAAATTATTATTATAGTATTGTAGTTACATTTTAATATGTAAGGACTTGTCTCGTATTGAAGTTAAATGATAAAAGGTAACGAAAACAAACCATTTTGTAATACATGTTATCGTTTTGATCTCTATTTTATGGTTTATGGTGTATGAAAAGTAGAGTATTCACTTACAGGTTTGCCTCGGATAATGCAAAATCTCGGTTAATCGGGTTTCTAATTTATATAAGGTACAGTACATTCGCCAAATAAAGCTCATTAGTAGTCCGAAATAAAGTCCATACATAAAGAAATAATTTATTAATTAAAGTAAAAAGTAAGAGTTAATTAAATTACAATAAATTTATTTAAACCTAATAAAATACAAGAAGTAGCTTTAAACATTATATATTGGGCAAAAAAAAACTGGATATTTTGTTTTTATCCGTTAGTCAAACGCATTCTTCATGAACATATTTTGAACACTGTACACACAGTCTTTTGTCAGCAATTCGATCTTCTCTGCATAAATAACAGAACCAGCTTTCTTTTCTCGTTGTTTGTTTGTCACCAGGTCCACCTGCAAGATTTATCACAAGTTTTGCAAAATGATATACCCATTTGATGAAAGTCGCTGTGGTCCTTAATCCTTTCTAAGTCATCTCAACCTCTCTGCCAGGTGGAAGGATATCCTTCCATTCGGAATTTAATCTTTTCCCTTTAAAAATAATCACAGACGGTATGACTTGACTCAGTGCCTTTCCACACGAGACAATAGACACACGTTTTCACCGTGTTCAGGTGCTACAAGATGCTCTCTTTATTCTCCTTTTCTGGCATACACATTTTGCTGTTTATTAACTAGGATCTCTTCGAAAACGCTTATCGCTGAGACCAGGCGCCATTTAAAAACGTTACGTATAAAATTTCGGATGATTTACCGGTCGCTCCCAGACTCGCCGATCTTTGAGGGTAGTTAGAGATTGATCTATTGATTTCGGATGACGTCGTTCACCGCTACCAATCAACTGATCGGTAAGCAATTCTGAACAAATATTAGAACGGCGAAACAGCTGTCCACCATGGATCAAGATCAAAATCGAAGATGGTCGTTCAGTGAGGTTACCGTTCGAACACATTAGTGCAGTAGGTTCCCTGCTTATTGCACTGAATTTTGCGCTACTGTGGAGCGTCTTGCAATAAAACAAAGAACTTTGTAATCGGAAACAAGGTGCAACTGAGTTAACATGGCAAATTCGGTGAATTTTTCTTCTAGAATAAAGAAACGTAACATTTGTAGCGGACAGGATATAATAATTCATACGGTAAATCCACAGCGATAGATTTTTTTCCGAATGAAAAAACGCCCAGTTAGAAGAAAGTAAATTAATTTATTGAAAGGATCGTAATTCTGTTTGTTTTAGATGTCATAAATGCAACATGAACAGTACGTTATTTTGAGCAACATTTAAACGTAAATTTGAGAAAATTTCGTAAGGTACTATTTTTTCGTTTATTTCGCATTTAATTTGCATAGAATGTACTGTACAGTACGTTGAGCTTGACCTGATCGGCTGTGGGAGTGAGTAGTCGAACTGCTGTTGACTGGATGAATTTTATACTACACATTATGATGGTTTCGTAGACTAATTTGCCCCAAATGAAATTTGCGGATCCGGAAAGGTGGTCGAAATCGACAAGACTGATTTGAGCAGGACTAAAGCAGGAGAAAGTTTCGACATGTTCGTTCAGCATACGAATAAGGTTTATCCAGGAGCGGTACGTGTTTCAGTTTGGAGAGTGTCAGGAATTGTACCTTTAGCCATGAAAGTAAGTACCGATAAATCCGAAAATCGTAAGAGGAAGAATGTAGACACGTATGTTAATAATTCAGAAAAAGTTTCTACGATGTGAAAGAATGAACTTACGAAAGAATAATCCGACCATGTTATTTGCCGAAGAAATTGGAGGTAGGGAATTAGAAATGTCAACGGTGAGTGAAAGATTTTTTTTATTTAAATGCCGGTGTAGTTAGTAGTTGCGCTGGACGCCATTTTGTTTGCGGACGTCACGTTTACAAACAAGATGGCGGCCGGAAGTGCCGCCATCAGGTTTACCTAGATATACTTTTACCGAACAATAATATTTATCACTGTCTCTGATAATGTCATCTGGAGAACGGACTAGTCATGACATTTCCGAGCAATGCACTTTCATTTAGCTGATAATGTATGAAGAGTTTTCTTTCAGTATACTATAATTGGGGATATGTGTTGGTTTGTTTTCCTATATCTTTTTCTTGTTTCAAAAATGTGGCTAATTTTGTTTGTATTCCTTTTTTAAAGTTGCTGGCTTGTGGTAAACTTGTTCTTGATTCTATTTTTTCTTCTTTACTAATAAAAAATATGATTTAACCAGGGACGGATCTAGGTTTTTCGGGGTCTAGAGCTCATTGAAGTTTAATGGGGGCCCCATTTTTTGTTAATACAAATAATACTATAAATTATCATTATTATTATATTATTATTTTTACTATTTTTTACTATACGATAAGTGCTCATTGTTAACGAAAAAGTATTAAGAATTTATGATGATTCAAGTTTTTGGGACCTTGACACTTGGAGGCCCGGGGCTTAAGCCCTATTAGTTTCTATGTAGATCCGCCCCTGGATGTAACCAACTTTAATATAATTATCAATTTAAACCCTAATATTTTCGGACGGATTCCAATAATAAATTCGAACATACTATAATCGATAATTGTAACATAATTTTGCCATTTTAGATTTTTTAAAAATTTTGATACAAAATCCAAACAAAAGTATTTGAATACTAATTGAAGCTCAGCGAGCGAAGCAAGCAAACTTCTTTTGTAGACACTCAAATTGACAAATCGCCGAAACACGTCTTGCGAAGTAATACTCGACCTATTCCAACGAAAATTTACATATTGATAGAAATTAACCTATCACACCTATTAAAAACTTTTTTCAAAAAACGATAAATAGTGGCAGTAGCCTATATTGAGTTTCAGATTCTCATTGTAAGTCTAAGGAAAAATTCCTGTTGAGTTCTATTATTTTTGCTATTTTTTGTTAAATACAGGATTATTTTAAAGTGCATTAACAGTGGTACGTGTGAGTGCTTACGTGTAATTTGATATTTACGAAAAAGAATCGAAATTCTATCTATCTTTTGCCGAGTAAGCTGCTTAGAGTTTTAGACCAAAGAATTTTGAGTTAATATAATCTATAGGTGTCCAATGAATTTGTGTGTACAGAGGGAAGGTGAATTACTAGTAATATAAAAAAAAATGAAAAACTTGGGAAGATTTATTTTAGATTTATTGTTATTGCCACTCTCCAGTGCTCAGTGCAAAAGTTTTTTTTTCAAAATTAACTTAATTAAACAAACATTCGCAACAAACTCTCAACGGAAACTATTAATGGTTTTCCATTAGCTTCCAAAAGTACCAATAAATAATGTTTTTCGTTAATTGTCTGTATAATCTTGTTAGCTTAAAGGTGAAGGGACTTATGCCATATAATTACTTCTTTCCCTCTGTCAAAAATCTATGTATCAGTACGATCTAGGCCAACTAATTATTCTGATCTAGATTTATTTCTTGTTTTTCTGTAAATAACATTGAATTGAATAAAAGTCATTTTATAATTACACCATTTTTTGATGTATTGTACTGTACAGTACATAATATTTTCATTTAATTTACCTTAGGACGTTATTTTTCATTATTTTTAAAATGGTTTATTTTGGTTTAATGACGGAAAAATTTGATTTATTTTAATTTTTTTTGACCCATATCTGGTTTATTTTGAAAATACAAAGATGGAAGTATATTATAAGTAAATTACTGAATAATTTATTTATTCCTGCGAGAAATGAGTTGCAGCTACTCAACCTTTTCCCTACTAACACTGCTTTTCGCTATTTTTCATAGTAATAGCCTTGTACTATACCCACTTGCATATATACTAAATTTAAAAAATACGTTGTTTATTTAATGTGATATATGTGATTGATGCTTCGCTACTAGGTTTTTAATATTTGGAATTATATTTGTAAGTTTAGTCCTGTCTCCTCTTATATCAATTCTTCTTTCTTTTTGTCACGATTTTATTGACTGAACTAAATTCACATTCAGTCAAATACGAACCAAAAAATATTGTTATGCTTTCCAGTTTGAAAGCATAACAATATTTTAGCCATTTCAGACATGTTCTGATGCAGCTGTATATCTGTATTTGACAGTCATAATTTAATTATTCCACCTTTTTCAAATTTGTACTTGAATTCATTATTGTATTTTACTTCAATAAGTTGTTCTTGGATATTTTCACTGATATATTCTACATGACAACCGAAAGGTCCATCATCCATCGCTGAACTTCGAATGAAAATCGGCTACTTAGTTCTTTCAATTTTAATAAAAATTTTGCGTATTTTTTATCAGTTTCTTATGAGAGATGTCCAATTATTTCTGTTAACTCGTGCGTGCTATCGAAATTGTTCTATATATTGATTTAAAACAAGCTTAATTTTTCAGTGAAAACTTTCAGAACGCGTGTACAATCTAGCAACATGCATAATTTACCTTGAAGCTGGAGTGAAACTTCATTGAACATGAGATAAAAATACATGCCATAAAAAGTAGATATCACATTTCTGGTTCTTTGTTTCCACTGCCAAATCTTTCTCCCTTTCATCTTCCTAGAAATTAACTACTGTATCAAATAAGCTTATAAATCTGCTCAAGCAGTTTTCGTTCGTGATCCATCGGACTTCGTTGCAGTATGTCTTATGTACTGCTCTTCGCTATCAATGCAAAACTTTTGAAAAATTCGGTCATATTACTGTAAGATTTAATTTTATTAACTGTTTTAATAACTTGTGAAGATCAGGACTAGTATTTTTGACAACTAAATGATGACCATGTAGCAGCATATTAGTGTAATAATCGAAGGATATACATTTTTTAAGTGAGCAATAAATCCCTTATGCTTACCTACCAAGGACAGAGCACCATCGTAAAGGATGGTACTCTGTCCTTATGTCTCAACAAATAGCTCTATTATCGCTTATTGTAGATTCGTCTATTTGAATTGGAAATTTATTATTATTTTAACTTTTCAGCTAACTGGTTTTTCACATCAGTTGATATTTCGTCAATTCTTCTCGAATTGAACCATTGCTTAGTGTTAATGCTTATAAAACATTCACTGAATCTTAATGCAACACAGTTTTCACGAGAATTTCAAAGGAAGACATATAACATTTTCAGCAACTGTACGTTTACTTCCAGTTTATGCAATTATTTGGTGTATGTGACGGACACTGATGTACTGTACAATACGTGTATACTGTCAATCGCTAGTTGCTTGTTGCAGTGAGGTCGGTAAAACTGTCACAATCATCATTAATACTATGAACTAATCTGTAAACTGAGTACGTTTTTTACTGTTCGGTAAGCACAGTACATACATATAAAATCCAGTAATCCCACACCCGCCTATCTGATATATGTCAGATTGCAGAGAGACACTACTATAATTTGAGAAATCAATTATTACAATATCGAAACCATTAAATTTCGGAATTGCAGATTATCGAAATTCAATATCAAATTAAGCACAACAATGGACGTTTATTAATTATGGACGTTTGCTACCATATACAAAATGAAATGTGTTTACAGTTTATAGCCAAAGTTTTAAGCGAACAAAGGGACATAAATTTGAAATAATTTTATTAGACTATACACTTGTGTGTTTTTTATTTACGAACATTTACACCTATAAACTTACTAAAAGAGATTTTTAAAAATATACGCCTATTTGTTTGTGACAATTTATCGCCTCCTTAAGCGGAACTTTCGCCTTATGGGACGATATGCACCCCTTAAGAATATCTGGTCTAGACTGTCATTAATTTATCGTAGTATCTCTTCACTTTTAAATGTAGAACCTCTTTTTTATCGTTTTTAAATTTACAAATCTAACAAGTAAGTATAAAAAATTACTTTTTTAGTTTTGTGCTTTATTCTTTATTGGTTTTGTATTCTATCTTTTATTGAGTCTATTTGTTTTTAGTAGGGTGAAGGTAAGATTATCTCGTGCTGTACTGCACTATCAATAAAATGTATAAATAAATAAATTATCTCCGAAAGTATACGTTATTTACATTGACACCTTGCTTTTTTCGTAATAGGCCGAAAAATTTAATGTAATGTATAAATATGCGAACCTTAATTAATCACCGTAATTGTTAGAGGGTGATCCAATTCAAAATAACATAACACTGTTTTTCAAAAGGAATGTCTAAAAGTTCTCTTGTTTTGCTGTAAAATATTCTCGTACGTGTACAGTTATGAGAATTATTTCATTAACTGAAGTAATTCCTATCGAAAGTAATTCGAATAATGTACAGTACGTTTCACTCGACTGCGTATATTCGAAACACTGACTTCTCCGATGAATTCATCGCTACTCATCAGAAAGGAATAAAGAGTGCCCCGTCTCTAGTCTTTATTTACTTTATTGTTACCGTACAAATTTTCTTCCGTTACACGTTTATATTACTGGATATTCGTTAATCCAACCAAATCGAAGCCTTCTGGCAGCAAATATTATACTTGTAAAAATAGGACGAGACAAATACCTTGTATTAATGATTTAGGAAGGCCTCGAAAAATTATTGTTACGTGCAGGACCGGAATTACAAATAAGTTATGTAAGCTGTAGCTTAGGGCCTCGAGTTTTAACGGCCTCAAAAATGTCTACAAAAAAAGAATTTTTTACAAGCCAACAAAATATACTTTACAACCTATCTTGTTTATATTACATTTCTAGTGATTTTTTTCCTTTTTTAATATAAAATCCATCTGATTTTTATAGGTAGCTTTTATTAACTTTTAGTATCTTTGTTTTGCGATCAAAAAATCTCAAAAACGAAATATTTAGTGTTTCCCTTTTTAAATTGTACCTTATTTTATAAATATGTTGCAAATACTTTTTAACAATAAAACATATATTATTAAAATAAATATGTTTATGTTAATGCTCTTCTTTCTGTGATTGACTTCTAAAATTATAAACGATTGGTAAGGGAGTTCAGAGTTCAGCTTGGGATCTCGAAATGTCTAAATCCGCTTTGGTCGTGTCACAATGTATGACGACTAGAGGAAAAGATAAAATATTATTATACAGGGTGTTTTTTATCTCGAGACAAGAAATAACTTAATTGGATCTCATTATTTTGGGAAAAAGATATAGACAAAAGTTGTAGGGTTTCGAAGGACCAATCAGTTGGTGATCTTGGATGTGACCTTGACCTTCAAGGCCATTTGAGGGTCAAGTCTGTTTTTTTCAATAGAAACACACATTTTTGACCCCGGCAATGGAAAGAGCGGGAAATTTCACAACCGGATATACCTTTGACCTTATGGTCTAGGTCAAAGGTCAAGATTATTTTAAGGTTTAAATTACAAGCTTTTTCTAATGGGAAACCATACTTCTTATTACTAGAATAGGCAGGGAGGTAAAAGTTACACTTTTTCATGACCTTATTACTTTGACCTTTAAAAGCATTCACTACTTTTAGCACTACCCAGGTGTAACAATGTGGACATAGTAGTTTTCTGCTCCTTTTGAGATGCTCATTTTCAGCAAGTCCCCTTGCCTCTCACTATCACAATGCTTGTTTTCGGTGAGTCACTTTACTTTTCACCATTGCTTGAGATGTTGGTTTTGGGGAAAAATTTTATAACAAACGTTCAAAATGATGCCCTTCCACTTTGATGCATTTGTTGAGCCGCGCTTAAAATTATCGTGCTTGAGATGACCTTTAGAGGTCAAATTTGGGGTACTCTAGGTCATGGCTGATTGTGAAATTTCCTGCTCTTTCCATGTAAATGTGACTTTTACCTCCTTACCTATTCCAGTAATAAAAAGTATGGTTTCCCATTAGAAAAAGCTTATAATTTAAACCTTAAAATAATCTTGACCTTTAACCTAGACCAGGCCTTGCCAACCCACGGGCCGCATGTGGCCCGTCACGTTAAATTGTGTGGCCCGCTAAGCGATATTATACATCTATTAAAACTTTTGTTTCCCGTTATCTGTACACAAAAACAATTAAATAAGTGAAAATTTGCATGTGTCATTGTTATAATGCACAAGTGCGAGTACGAATTCTTGGTATAACAATAAAATCTTATTCATTTTGTATTTGTTTACTTTTTTAAAATCGTGTTTTCCTAAATTGTGGCCCACCGTAATTTTACGCGTGATCAAAGTAGCCCACGAAACAATTTGGGTTGGCCAGGCCTGACCTAGACCATAAGGTCAAAGGTATATCTGGTTGTGAAATTTCCCACTCTTTCCATTGCTGGGGTCAAAAATATGTGTTCCCATTGAAAAAAACAGACTTGACCCTCAAATGGCCTTGAAGGCCAAGGTCACATCCAAGGTCACCAATTGATTGGTCCTTCAAAACCCTACAACTTTTGTCTATACCTTTTTCCCAAAATAATGAGATCCAATTAAGTTATTTCGTTGTCTCAAGATAAAAAAACGCCCTGTATAAATAAAAAACTTCAAGTAGCTTCTTTGGATATAATTATACCCTGCATAACACATTGCCAGCCAGCATTTAGCAACTAGAAATTAATCAACAGAATTGAATAATGTTCTTTCTGAATCTACAAAAATCATTAATTTCACAGATATACAAGCAAAATACAAATAATTTCAATAAATATACAAAAAAAAACCACATAATTTCAACAAATGAATTGAGATCTCTTTACGAAGAGAGATCTCAATTCATGACTATTTGCAATACTATGCCAAGAAGTTGGTGCAGAACATGAGTCACTATTACTTCATGCTGAAGAAAGATGGCTCTCTGGAAGAAAAGTACTGACCAGGCTGTATGAATTAATTAAGAACAGAAGTAGGACTATTTATGATTGAAAAAAAGTTTATTATAAAAATATTTTTCTGACATTGAATGGATTATAAAACTAGCTTTACTTAATTGATATACAGTAGAGCGTCGATAAGTGAAACGTCGGTAAGTGGAACGGCCGGAAAGTGGAACGATTTTCAGTCGGACTGTGTCGTGCTGAATCGAATGTTTTTGATACTAAATTTACTTCTAAAGTATAATTTTCATGTTTTTTATATTCTTTAATATATTTATTTTGTTTGTACAAAATGCAGAAATAATTTTTAACGATACGATAGCCTCGATGATTATTATAAAAATTTTCGTTAGGCTTAAAATCGACGAAAATTCAACAGGAAGCGACACGCAACGGAGAAAAATTCAACAGGAAGCGATACGCAACGGAGAAAAATTTGAACATCGGACAGGTTAATGTATTTTTTCGTACAAAGTCGGAAACTGGAACAAATCATTAACTGGAAGGACCCCAGTCCCCAATTGGTTCCACTTTTCGACGCTCTACTGTATTTTCATATGTTAATGATTTAAATTTGCTGTGTAAGTCTAAAGGGAAGTGTAATAAACGTATTTCATTTATAACTTATAACAAAATTAATGGATTTAAAAAAAAAAATTTGGAAAAAGTAAAAGAAAACAGTTGCGATATACAGTAGAGTCGTTTATCCGAACACCGGTTATCCGAACGCTTTCCAGTCGGACTGTGTGGTGCTGAATCGAACATTTTTGATACTAGATTTACTTCTAAAATATAATTTTTATGTTTTTATATTTTTCAATATATTTATTTTGTTTGTACAAGATAAAGAAATAATTTTTAACGATACAATAGTCTCGATTATTATTATAAAAATTTTCGTTAGGCTTAAAATCGACGAAAATTCAACACAAAGCGACACGCAACTGTAGAAAAATTTCAACATCGGACGGGTTAATATATTTTTTCGTACATAATCGGTTATCCGAACAACCCCAGTCCCCAATTGATTCGGATAAACGACTCTCTACTGTATTTGTTTCTTATTTCGATTTTACTGCTCCTAAGCAAGACTAAATGTAAATAAACTGAATAATTTATCTATTATCATTTAAAATCATTGTATGATGGATTCTAAAAATATTCCTTAAGAGACACGAACGTGTGAGAGATAAATTTATGGATTACAAATCTTTTTTATGGAGCATAAATACAATAATTTAAATTTAAATAACAAAGAGCAACAAAAATGCCTTTTGAAACTGAGTTCAGATTTGACGTTAATTACAAATTTTTCAAACAGAAATTTAAATAACTTTTGGACTGAAATGAAAAATGAGTATTTTAGTCTTCCTGACAAAGCTGTGAAAATGTTACTTTCCTTCGCTAGGACTTACAGCGATGTCGATCATAAAAAAAAAAAGTCGGCTATCCATGGATTCAGATTCATCTCTTTGTCTGGTATTGACTTATTTGAAGTCTAATATATTGAATTAACTATTGGACAAGACAAACAACAAAATCGCATTAAATTGTGAATAATTTTTCAGTTTATTATAATTTTTACTAACAATTTTATAACTTGTAATTGTTTTTTTGTGAAGATTATTTTGTGGTTTATATGGAAACATCACATACAATGTGTTGTTTCCATATAAATCGCAAAATGTAAATATATATATTATTATTATTATTTATATATATATAACTTATATAGGCCTATATATGTAACTTTTTATGCAAAATGTTACTATTAAAAATAAGCATAATTCGTAGTCGTATATAATTACTGATCTGTGTGAAATTACTGGAATCCATGATTTTATCGGTCCGCGATAGGAAAAAGCTTGAGAAACACTTATATAAAATATTGTACAGTGCGAAACTTGCGTTTTCTACTTTTTTCGGGAAGATCCAAAATTTCTAAGTTTTATTTTGAAGAATCAAACTTACAAATCTCTTTTCAGCGTGATATTTTACTTATTATATTATATTATATTTTACTTATGATATTAAGCGTAGTTTAGATCAAAAATTTAATATATAATAATAAGTTTTTCAGTATTGATTTTCTTAAGAAAAAATTTGCGATACATACACAGTAAACTTTATAAATAATTAAATAAAAATTAAAATGACTAATAAAACCATAAAAATCACAAACTACACTTCAAAGTCAAAATATTTAATGGTGTCAAACAAGCACAAGTTTAGTAGTACAGAATCTCATACACTTCACACTTAACACTTCAATCAACAGCGAAGATTCAGAAAAAATATGGAAATGTCAAAAAATTACATATAACATAATAGCAAGGTTTTCCTGTACAAAGTTCGGAAATAACGTGTTATACAACGTTGCAAATACTCGTTTAATTACTCGATTTTCGGGTATTTTCGGCGCGTGAAGGTAATTTCGAAACTTTTAACATTAAGTTTAATGTCTCTATATTTCAGCATTGAATTAAAGTGAAATCCATTTCTTGCAATCCTCAGTTATTCACACTCTCAACTAACACATTGGTATTGCAATCGGTTTATTTAATATTTTGTTTAGTATTGTTATTATAAAGGTTATAATGTATGCGAACACAAATTGCAGGCAATTAAAAATTACTCCTTTATATATTCACACTATAACCTTTATAATATAATTCCATAAAAGAAAAAGACACTTTTAATTAGGTGCCTTTATTAATTTATTAAATATAGCAGACTAGGCATGATAAATGAAAGATGCGATATGGCACAGCCGAAACTGCGATACTGAGAAGCCGTAAGAGAAACTGATTTAGAAGAACATGAAAAGTTGTAAAATGTTCTTTTAGATGAAATTTTATGTAAATCCGTTCCTAAGTTATAAAGGATGTTATTTATTGGATGCCTTATCCAATAAATAACATCCAGTCTTTAATGGTTTCATCGAAACTTTCAGAAAATATAATTATAGTTAGATTTTTTTTTACTGAAATGAGTAACTATTGATGTCTTACTTACGTATACAATTAGTCGTACATACTGGTTTGGTTTATTTGGTTACGGCAATGTGACGGATCTGTCGAAGGAAAAGTTCCTCTTGGAAGGTCTTTTAAGGAAAACTGACCCCTATTTAGGTATTATTAATGTAAAGAAAACTCGCGTGGCCAGCCCGTTAGGCAGGCCACAACCAGTGTTTAGTGACTTTGTCTACTCGACCGCTGGTGGGCGAGTTATACAGATATTAAATAATTGTGGTTTTAATGTACTGCGTCTCATTTTAGATAATAGAATAAATTTTAACCCGTTTACTTAATGGTCGGTTAAAATCAAGCATTGACAACCCTCACTATACAGTACATATGTACTACAAAGAAACTGTTATTTCTTTTTGAGAATAAAGTCTGCAAGATGCAAACCCTTGGTTAATTAAGTCAAACGGGTACAAATCAGATATTTTATTGTTGATCTCCAACAGATTATAAAGACACGTGTTATAACCTTTTTTTTGTTGTTGTTTGTTTGTTTCCTGACTGCATTAAAAGGTTTTAGTTAATTATTTGACATCAAAATGCATTTATCATTTCCTAAATAAAATGGATGTTTTAATTAAAATCGAAATTACTTTTTATTAAACATATTACGGAAGCATTCTATTCCAAAAGGACTGACTGATTCATCGGAAAATATTTATATTGTACAGTAAAAGCTCGATATAACTGAGTGACCGAAGAATTTGGTCCATTATAATGAAAGTCCATTTTATCGTGGTTACTTGTCATTACGGACTCTTCCATTATATCGATAAGTCCATTATTATACAATGGAATCACGTCAGAGCGGATCTCGGTAACGAACCTGGAGAAAATGTCTACATTCGAGGATTTTTCCAGGTCCAAATGTCAAATCAATTTATTTTTACCTCGTTTCAGCGGATCTGTTACTATATACAGTAGAATCCCCTTATATTAGAGGTAATATCGATTTGTCCATTACTGTATATCGATATTCTGGACAAAAGTCAATTACGTAGTGGACAAAATTTCAGTTGTAAAGTATATAAGTTAAGCCAGATTTTTATTAACTGTTATATATTGTTTTTACTAGTTTATATCTCTTACAGTAAATCTAAAATATAAATCTAAAGCCTTTCGTTTTCTTCTATGATCCACGGCTTTACTTTACTCAACAAATCCAGGACTGGTCGCTCATAGAGAAAACGAAACTAAAACTAGACTTAATGTAAAATTCTACGTCAAAAAATTTACAAAAATAATATAAAATTCATTTTAATATTTCATTTTTACAAATAAAATAAATAAAACGATTATTGCGGCGAAATAAAATAGCGACTAAAGAGTCCGTAATAACGGAAGATCCATTATATCGGGGTTTTACTGTATAAATTTTTGCACTTTTTTAAAATATTATTTAATACAAAAAATTACGATATTGTTTATTTTAAAAATGTAGATTGTGTGTTTTAGTCTAATCAATTAAATATTATATTCATACATTCTATTTCTGTTTATTTTATGTAGAAAAATTCGTATTTTATTAATTAATTTTTTTTAAAGATTTCCTATTTATGTATGTATTTTACTCAAGGATCTGTCTAAAATAAGAGCGGAAAGATTCGTTGCAATAAGTGCTACTTAATTAATAAAAGATTCTCCAGTTGTTCGCCATTTTTCATATAAAACTATTAAAAGATAGACCGAACGAATGCCAGAAAGCAACTTTCTCAATTGGCAAATATAACATCTGCCATTAAAAATATGTTTTTACAATATTTTCTAAATTAGAAAATGATAAATATTTTTCGAATGCCATCTTAAAAATTCATTAAATGTAATATAAATATTTCTATATATATTTTTTTTTTTAATTTAAGAATTATAAAAAAAATAAAAGAATGTTTGTTTTTGAATATGGCGTATATATTTCTGCATTTTTAAAATCATAATTTTAATTGTTTCCATTTATATCTTAACTTTCGATTAACAATTATTAAATATATTTTAATAAATTATTTCTTTAAATACAGAAATTATATTCTTTATTTATCTGAAGATTTACGTAAACTTATTCTTCTATTACTTTTATTTTATTCTTATATTAAATATATTTTATGTGGAAACTATAACGGTAAAGTGTTAAGGATTCAAAAAAAAATAAAGAATTTGAATCTCTAATTTTACATAATATTGACAATTAAATAATCACAGTTCGGAGAAAAAGTATGGCTTTTAATAAATAAAATACAAAATATAGTTAAAACGTCTGTTAAAAATAACTAGGAAATTCTTTTATGCTTCATGTAAATACCCCCCTGGGATTTTTCTATTTATTCGAACTTGTTTTGCTTTTAAATTCCAGGTTATTCGTCTAATTGATGTAGTAAGTAATTCTTAACAAATATAAAAATTAATAGTAAAAGATTTCTATTTTACTGTTTTTTTCCAGATTAAATTCTTTTTAATACATTCGTTTCCGACAGATATGAATTAATTTGAGTTTCCTTATTTTGATTCTCAGCTCTAATTTATTAAGTAATGGTCTGAAAAAACTAGAAGGAAAAAATAAATCTTTATTTTTTTAATACAATAACAATATTTGACTGAAGAAAGTTTTCGGGTACATTAACTGGGAGTTATAAGAGCTATAATACTTATTTTTTACATAGAGTTTAATTTGTGCTAGACGTCTTGATTGTATCAGACCCAACTATAATTAATAATATCGTTATTCTTTAGATAGCAATAACGATTAGTTTACGAGGTATTTGAGGATACCTTATTGATCCGTAGCGGCCGGATGGCCGAGCGGTTAAGGTGGCAGCCTACCGCTCTGGGGGACCCGGGATCGAATCCGAACGGGTCGAAAAATCCCCAGGAATTTTTCGGGGGGTGGTCCGTTCGGATATGTCGGGCCCCGTCCCTCACCACCCGGTCGCCCCATTGTGGGCCTACTAATAGAGGCCCTCTTAGTGCCCGCAGGGCGGAAAGAGTTAAAAAAAAAAAACCTTATTCATCCTTAAATACGTGTTTTGTGCCATCATAATTTTCAAATCCCTTATGTCACCTATTGTCGCATGTTTAACTCCTCTATCTAAAAAGCGTGATATAATAGACGTTAGTAGAATTCTTTTCTAGAAGTAGGTATACATTTCAATCTACAAGTTTTAGTGTACAGTATATTACGTGCGCTTCTAACACGTTTAATGCATATTTCAGGTCGTAAAACATCATGGTCACATGATTAAAAGCTTTTACGGTGAGGGGTTTTACGGCCCTTTTACGGCTAGTGGAGTCGCGGCCTAACAGTGCGTGTGTGTCATTTTTACGTGTATAAGTCTGCGCGCACCTTGCGATCTTAAACGCATATACATTGGCTCTTAGTTAATAATAAATTATACCATGATATAAACTTTCTGATAAAACAGTGATTATTGACTTCTATAAAGAAAAATATAAAAATAGCACAGTTGCAATATTTATTATTATTTCGATATTAAAAAATAATACATTGACGAACTGGGACGTCTCATAAACCAACTCGTATTATTCAAGAATAATTGCAGGGTCCATACCGATTCGAAACTAGATTCTCACCACCTGAACTAAAATCTTATTATACAGTCATCAGCCGACTTTTCTATTATTAATGTGTGTATTAATTTTCGGACAGTTAAATTAGGTATTTAAAGGAAATTCGACATCCACAATCTATTCTGTTTCTAGTTTTTAATGACTCTTATTGCAGAGGCAGGCAGTGATTCAAAATTCTAGTGAGAAGACATGTTTTCTAACAAACTAAAGCTCATTTTTACATCAATTTCTGCAATGTTGTCTTTAGCCTTTACAGCCAGATTATATACATACTATTCTTAATCGTCTTAAATTGATTCCCTTCGGTTATTTTGGCACTGAAGCAAGTATGCACCACACGCACACATTCGTGCAATGCTGGAAAGATTTATTTTGTCCCGAATAAATGTTTAATTAAGTAGACATCCTGTATATCGGGGAATGGCGAATCTTCTTTATCTCTGTAGACCACCAAAAAGTTGTTAACTACGGCATCGGCAAAGTCATTGTAAAAAAATATATGTATGTACTGTATAGTACCGTGTCTGTGTATATATAAGCTTATGGTAATACAATAAGCGGTGGTAATAAAATGATCTGTTATCTATATTTAAACTTACAACTATGAAAACGTCAAAAAATATTTGTATCGATCTTACAATTTATTGATCAATAAATTTTAAGTTATCGAGCAGTGGACAAACAGAGTACATTTATAACTTTTATGGAAAATAAATTATTTTCTCTCCAGTGTTGGTAACGTTAATTTAATAAAATGGCTCGAGTTCGAAATTAAACGAAAAACCTACTCCTGTCTTTTATTATTATTATTAACATCAAATAAATAAAAATATTCCCATAAAACTAATAATGTATACTTTCGTATAACTTACTTTCTGTTCGTTTTATATGTAATATTATAATACATATGGAAAATTTTGGTTCATAATTAAGAATGCGAGAAATGGATTTAAATGTCAATTTTTCAATTGAAATGAATAATAATAATCTATAATTGCTCGCGGATCAGTTTCTACACCACTGCTATAAATGCAATATCAGTACGACATGCAGCAAAACACTTTAATTTTCCTACCAGATCTACACGGTTTCTTTTAGAGTAGAAAAACGGAATAATTTAAAAAATAATAATATAATCATTGACAATAAGCAATAAATGAACAATTTGTAATATTTTAAATTAAATTTATTTGAAGACTAAATACAAATAAAAGTTTGACGTCTTTACACATCCTTCACGACCACAGGAACATAATTAACGCGAATAAAGTATCTTCCCTTCGAGGCTCTTCTCTGCTTACAAATATGTAAATTGCATAAGATCCCTTTGGCAGAGGATTTATTTTTACAAGAGATTTTTTCGAGATCAAATTTTTATTTGTATTTAGCCTTCAAGGTAGTTAAGTTGTTTTCTACCGCTCTGGGGAATCCGGGAGAGTAATCCCGGGTGATCTCGGATATGTTGGATTCTGTTCCTCAATACCTGTCCTCTCATTGTGATCTTTTTCAGAAGACTTTTCTGAGGGCAGAGAGTCAAAAAATGAAAAATTTTTTATTCAGTTTAAATAAAATTCTTCATTTACTATCTATTGTTAATCGTGACTTCATTTTTAAATTTATTGTCTTCATTATTTTTAATTACAACAAATTAATATGGCAAAAAATTTTCCATTTAAAAACTTTTCCAACTTTCGTTATTTCTGTTGAATTTTATATATTTAAATTTATTTTTCAAATGTAAATTGGATAAGATTATTTAATTAATATTTCCCAATTGAAAATCTAATTAAAATGATCAATTTTATTCAACATATTGTTAAAACGCTTAAATAAATCTTCAATGAATTTTTCGCCATTTTGAAAACCAGAAATATTCTAATCAGGAGTGACGCCATCGATACTAGAAAAATACATATCTATTTTCATTTTCTGCTCTACGTGTTCTACAATACATAAATAAAAATTTAATAATAAATTGGCATTGGTCCAATATCGAATCTTTCTCTTTCAGGTAGTTCGTTGACTCCAACTATTCAGTTCAATACAAATATGTAAATCTATAAAAATAAGTTTTATAAAAATAGATATTAATTTTTATGTTACTTTTCAGACTATTTCTTTAAATTTCAGTATTTTTAATACAAATTCGTATCCTGAGGATTCGAAATTGCTGGTGTGAGAGGATATGAAGGAATCCATAATTTTGTAATAATGGTTGCCAGATCCCACTGATAACTATTCCTGCGTTTAAATTCATTTTGTTTTCTGTAATTTTAATGATTTCGAAAGAAAAAATATCACAAAAAGAAACCCTATGAACGTTTAGAAATCATTAAAATTACAAATGTAGAATGAGGAATTACTGGTTGAAAACTCAATTCTTTGACAAATGATCGCTCTCCCCATTATGAACATTTTGAGACTCCTTTTACATCCGAAACTCATTGAGGAAACGTACGTAATATACACACTAGAAACAGCAACGCCAAATTTTGCTCTAGTGGCTGAAAAAATAATAATTAAACTGGCTTTTACATCTTTTTTTCTAGTTGAATGTTGCGAGCGACGTATCGGTGACATTGTCAATCAGCGATGATCGGTCTGAGTTATATTTTTTCAATCATTTTATACAAAATCTGATTGTATTTTGTAAAATTATAATTTTCTTTAATCTAGAATTTAGTAAGAAGAATTTGCCGAGTGTAAATGATTTTTATTTGATTCGAATGTCATCTGTCAGAGGAATCTCCGTAAATTATTCCAATACTACAGCAGAAAACTCGGGTCTTTTTTAAGGCGCTTTAAACAATACGTCGCGTTTAGGAATGCAAATTTTCCTGTTCTATTGGCCACATAAACAAGAATGTCCTAAAGTGACATTCCTGTATATGTGGCCATTTTGATTAAGTGGCCACCAAGGAGCTTTTAGTTACATTAAATTAAACAGTTAAGAAAATGTGTAAATGTAAATTAACTCCACGGGGTTTTAAATATTTAAAATGTATAACAGTTTCTTAAAAAAACTTTTATATATATAATTTAAAAATTATTGTAAAAAACATTTAAGCTTAACCAAAAGAAATCATCAAAATGGAATAATGGAAAGAAAAGTTAATTTTTTTTATAGTACATCGCGATTTCATTTTCATTTAAATGTTTTACATATTGTATTTATAATCCGTATCAATCCAGGAATAAAACACATTTATTTATAGAAGTGAATATAATAAACATTAATTTTTAATTTAATATCTTTTTGACACTGAAAAATCTGTGAAGCATTTGTTTTTAACTATATTCCTTAATATTAACTTAATTTACAAAAAATTATTATTGTGTATTTTATATATAGTTACAAATATATTCCATTTTTAAATGCTGAATATATATGATTAAGAAACCGCACGAAAGTTTTCAAGTCACTGTGAAAACTTTGTAAGATAATTCTAATATTGCTGGAATCACTTCAAATATCTCGAAAATATTGTGCAAATTTTTCAGTTTGCATGGTTTTTATCATCCCTTATATAAATTCAGTATTTAATACATCATCACAATCAGATTAAAGTTTTAATACTGTAATATTTTTCTCCTTGTTTATACATTTTTCTCTTATTATTTTAATATCAAAGTTACTTTAAGATATTGGAAATATTGTTACATATTCTTGACAACTTATTATCCTTTAATGCAGTTTGACACAACAGGAGGCTAAGCTACAATACCAATGATTTATTTATTTTCTAATTTTCACTAAAATATAAATTTTTCTAAAATTTAATGAAAATAAGAAACCAAATTAGATTATTAGTGCTGCAAAATATGAAACTATTTTGGACGATCACACAATAACAACATAAAGGTAAGTTGCCAACATATACTGTATATCAAAATTCTAAATGCTTCATGTTGTTCAGTTGATAAAATATATTATTTCTAAAATACTCTTATTATAATATCACTTTTAAATTTCTCAAGATCCAAAAACATTTCTTCACATAAAAAAAAATATCTTCTAAAATATATATTTTACAAAATTATACTAAAATACAAAACAAAAATAAAACAATGACACACAATATATTGGTAATTGCAATTTAACAATGCATTTACAGGATAAAGATGCATAAGTCACAATAATATTTATATAATATTTTAATAGGATAACAAGAAATTTTACACACACTGTTTAAAAATTATTTATGTCTAAATTTTAAACTTTTTTTTTTATAGAGATAACAAACAACAATTCCATTTTATATATTTTAGAATCTATACTAAAATACTTTAGTAGACTTAATTTCATATTATCAAATACAATACAAATTTTATCTCCTATTTAATTTCATACAATTTAACAATTTTTCCTTTTTTGTAAATATTTCCTTCTCTTTGAGACACTCTTCTTCTTTGGCCTGTAACTTTGGGACCATCTCTGCTCAATTCATCTCTTGCCCTACAATTCTGTCTGATTATTTGATTCAAATGATGTATTTGTTGCTAGTTTCCATCTAGTAATGAAAAGAAAAAAATATTCTTCTCCAGTAGAATCTGATCATCATTTCAAGATCAGTTTGGAGATGAAATTAAGTGAAAAGGGAAGAGTCTGCATTTCTATCAGCCATTTTCGGGCCAAGCAAAAAGAACTCATTAAAGGCAGAATTATAAGGAAAAGAGATGAATCAAGCAGACTGTCCCAAAGTTACAGGCCTGAGAAGAAGAAAATTTAATTTTTTTATCTTTGAGATTCTTATCTCCTATAAAACTATTATTATTAAATATTTGACAAATTATATACAGGGTGTATCTGTACAGTGATTACAAACTTTCAGGAGTGATAGGTACACCTAGATAATGGGAAATCACATTCTTGTGTTTTGGTCACATAGCAATGCATGCAATGCATACAATACATTGCTATGTGACCAAAACACAAAAAGGAAGGATAAGAACAGGGTGAGAAAACAAACATGTTTTCTCACCCTGTTCCTGTCCTTCCTTTCTTGTGTTTTGTGTTGTCACTACCGTGCCAGGAAAGCGTTTCCGACCATGCATTGCTATGTGATTTCCCATCGTCTAGGTGTACTCTATCGCTCCTGAAAGTTTGTAACTGCTGTACTGATACACCCTGTATATATAGCCTAATATTTTTAAAAATTAAATTATAAAATTAATCAATTAAACATTTTGATAGTTCTAATACAAAAGTATACATAATTTAATTTAAATACAAATTTTAATGACCACTTGAAAAGAATTATTATTATTATTTGCAAAATTAATGTAAAATCAAATTTTAAAATTTAATATGAATATTAAATGTAACTTTACAATACCAAAGATACCAAAAATATTTTAACATATATTTTATTATAATTTGATTTTAGTTATTTTAAATGGCAAAATTTTCTGTCATTGTTATTATTTTTTATATATACAGTACATATGTTTTTTCTAATAATACAATTTTTTAATTGCCAAATATATATAGAAAATAAGAGCAGTAGAATCTGCTTATTGTAATTATGGTTATTGTTATCAGTTAAATGTTTTGAGACATAATTAATGTTATAATACACTTTTACTTAATTGTAAATCAGTTTCCATTATACTTATCATTATCTTCAAGTAAATAAATATTTTTAAGCTGTCTTTTCATGCTATCATCTTCAATTTCATGGCTAATGATAACAGAAATAATTGTATGTTATTATCAGTCTTAAAGAATTAACATTCAAAGTTAAAAACATTAAACTATTAAGTCATAGTTTAAATTGCTGGCACTTATTACTTCAATTATAAATTAATAGTTGCCTATATTTTTTAATAATTTTACTGAACAAATTACTATTATTTAATAATGATGATTATAATTAACAAATCTAAAAACAAATCAAAATGTATTACTTGAATAGTCTTTTTAATTCCAATAAAACCAACATTTCCATTAGTCATATTAATACTTACCCTGTGCTCATTATTATTAGTTGATAACTATAATTAGCATAGACAAGTCCCAAAGTGATTACAATTTAACAGATTCTACTATATAATCAATATTTTTGTCTATCAACTCAATCAAACACAAAAGTATCAGCCGAACAATACAAAAACAAATATGATTTTATGTTCATATCTTAGATATGAGCCGATCACTTGCAAAGTGGATTAACTCCATAAAACAAAGTATAAAAATTTTTTAAAATTCCTTTTTAATTATCAATTTATAACTTAATGGTATACATTCTACAATGTTTATATATCTTAAAGCATAGCTTTAATTAGTTATGTGAAAAATGTAAAAATAATAATGATTAACTCCATTTGTAAATCCTTAATATAATCGATTTGGCCTCTGAATGGCTCATGTATCTCACGAATATATTTTATTCACATGTAAGTGTGTGTGTAATATTCATAATAACAAGTTATTGTCAAAAAAAATTTATATAATTTACTTTATGTACCATTAACATGTTTGTGTAAGATTACTGATTAAAAAAATATTGTTTATAAAAAAATTTCAAAAGTAAAAACAAATAATTCAAATTCATGCAATTATGAATTGGTAAGTGAGGTAGATTATAAAATTTTTAAAACTAATTAAATGTAAAACATTTATCATCAAAATAATTTTGTTTCCTGAAATTATTTAGTCACTTTTCAATTGTTCACAAAAGAATAATTTGAAAATAGATTAAACTGTATGAAAGTAAAAACATCAATTTCAGAAAGTAAGGTTCAGCAGTACTTATATAATAATAATGTATATTTTTCACAATAATTTATTTATTTACAAAAGAAATAAATCAATAATTGTAAAAGATTAAAATATAAAATCGAGATTTTAAAAAATGTGAATAATAATAATTCATCTTTAAATTTAAATTGTTTTGTGTGTGATGTATTAATTCATCATGACCAGAATGAATAAAAATGAGAAAAAACTATGAATATTAAGTACTAAAATTTCTCAAAATGCATTTTAGTACAATATATATAATAATGGCTTTTTCTATAATTTGTAACCAACAACTTTCAATTTATTATTTTAATGCTAATTTCAATGAATATTAAAAAACTATAAACAAATGTTATATAATTAAAATTTTACATTAAACTTTTTATAAAAAAGGAACCATGAAATATTTTCTGAAATAAATAAGAAAATTAAAAAATTTTTCTATTACTTATAAATGTCTTATTTATTTCTATAACTGTGTGTGTAAATAATAAAATTGTTGAGAAGAGAGAGTTCAACTAAGAAAATTTAGCATGTTGTAACAGTATCAGAATTTGAACTAAGTAATCCCTTTCCAAGATACGATCTTGGAGACGTCCTTTCCATTTCTGCCGCTGGCATTAAAACAACCTGGATGATTTCATCCAAGATGATGGCCAAAGTGTGTAAGGACTTTGTAAACTTCCAGATGGATGTAAAAATCCTTCACTATGACAACCATTGACTGCAGCGAATAAAAATGACGATTTCCATTTTCTCTTATCTTTGATATCAATATCAGAGTAACTATCAACGGGCCAGCAATTCTAATACATAGAATAAATTCAAATGTATGTTTTTTTAAGTAAATTATTTAGAGACATTATTAAAAGTTATTTTCATAATTAATGTGAAAATGAATCTACAGAATATTTTCTATAGAAAGAAAATTAAATATTTCACATTTTAACTTACCATTGAATCAATGGACCAAGCAGGAACTTTTAATTTTGGTTTTTTTGATAAATGCATTAATTATACTTTTTGCAAATGGAATATGTTTATAATGGTGATAATCTGATAATTTAAATTAACTTTCTTTTCCCATTGCAACATCTGATGTTGAACCGGTGAACAATTCTGATTCTAGAAGCAATGGTCAAGTTGATGAACATGTCATTTCTGGAACAGGCCATGTTGTTAAATTAAGACACTGAGAAAGAGGCTTGAAAAAGAATAATTGAAAATTTATTAACAACATTTAATATCAATTATAAATGACGATTTTGAAATAAATTATCAAATTTATTAGATTTAAATGTAAATCTCTCTGATTTTTATATTTTTGTAGTATGTGGACAAAAATAATGTATAGTGTACAGTACTGTACATTTAGAATCTTTATCAAAAATTTATATATATTCATGAATATTAATTTATTAATTTTGATGTTAATTACTTAGAAGAACACATTAAAAACTTATGATTTTTAAACTGTTGTGGGTAGCCAGGAGGTAGGATGAACGCGTACTCTCTTTTTCCTGGCAACAGGTCGTGAAACCTTCCACTTGTCAAGGATGGCTGTTTGTTTTATAATTCCAAGGGGTCGGGACTCTTTTTGTCAGGCGAGTGTAGGGAGGCAAGAGGGGTTGACGGTAAGGCGTAGGCAATATATGAGTAAATGACACCATTAACAATGAAACAAAGATTTATTAGAAATAACTAACCTAATGATTACAAACTCTAACATCGAGATTTTTTCGACTGGGTTCTCTAATACACGTAGGGGACAGACAGTTATTGTAAACTCTCTCTCTGTCCCCTCTGTTTCATACCTCGTTGATAATTCCTTGGCGAACCACAAGGAAATTCGATGGACGGAGGTCAAAATAATCCTTCCCAGTTTGAGCACAAAGTTAATCGCAGAGACTCAAATTTGTCAGCCATCGATGAGTGACTCCCTGAAGGGGAAGGTATGAGCTTTTATAGGTTTGCAGTCGGAAAATACATCATGTAATTGATTGTTTTGGAAGTAAAGGTAAATAGGGTAAGTGTGGAGGTTAAAGTTGTTCCCGGGGCCAAAACAATATGATGAAGTCAAACGTTAATTGTAAACTTTAAGTCTTGCAGTATGAAAATGAGTGCCTGGATAGGTGGATGTTTACATCCAGAAAGGAGGGTTATAAAAATTCCCCATGATGATGTTTCCCTTTTGTTTCGAATTTGTTAGTTTTTTGGAAGGGAAATAATTAACAAAAACTAACGGATCTCACACTGTGATAAGCATCAAAGTTTTTTTTAAAAAATTGGACTTTTAAAATGTTTTAAACCTATTTTAGTTTATACATGATAGTTAACACAACAAGAAATAAAAACGAATCATTATATAATTATTTAAAAAATTAGATTCAAATTAAAAATTTATCTCTGTTAAGAATTTTACATAAAGTTGTAATTTCAGAATTTTTTGATTTATTCTATACTCAATTTAAATTTAAAAAAAAATTCCATGTTAACTGCTTTAATATAGGGAATAAATGTTTTGAAGTATATAAATTAAAATTCCTTTTCATATCTGTTCCAGTTTATTTGAAAGGACTGATTTGCAAGCAATTAAGCCTATTTATTAACAAGCAATTATTTATTGTGACATTGTCACAATGTTGGTCTGCAATTTTTATTCAAATTTTTAATTTAAACAATTTTAACAATAGGAGTTATGCCTGTCATCTATTAACTGCTTTTTCAGTATTTATTTATTGAAATTTAACTACTAAAAAATGTAAGACTGACAACTGTAAATAAAACAGACTGTTTCAAAATTATTCAAAAGGTTTTTAAAAATAAAATTTGTAAACTTTTTTAAAATGTACCTTTCCGATTGTAAGAAGATTCTGTCAATTTCATTTTGTACACACAAAAGATATTTCTTTAAAAATTATTTATTGATCCACTTGTGCAAAAATTCATCCATTATTTATTTTTTATAATTTATTGTTATGTATGTCAATAAACTTAAAAGTTTAAATAAACTTGCAATAGTTTTGAAAATATTTCCAACTTAAATGGCTTTATGACTATGAGTTACATAAAATATCTAATTTGATGTTATTCAAAATAGAAAAGAGAAATCAATTTCATATATATACATTCTATAATCTTACTTTTATTACTGAATGACAATAATAATTATAAAAAAAATGTTGTTAAAAATTTTCAGTACATAATAGATGCATCTATTGTTCTGTGGCTGTGCTATTTTGTTGTATATAATTGTACTGTATATAGAATAAGAACTCCTTTCTTCTTTCCTATAGAGCTAGTGAAACTGAGTTGAGCGCCACCTGTACGCAGGCAAAGAAAACTGCTTTGGGAAAACACGTGCTTCTTTGGGTTGGATATGTACTGAAACGCGGTGATTGTTTTCTTCCTGTGATAATGAACAACAGCTTTCTGCCACACAAAACTTCAAAAAACAACTGTTGTGTGGTTGGTTGTAGCGTTACCTATATTTACCTATATTACTGCGCCGCCAGGTACAAAGTTTTATTCGTTCCCGAATGAACAATACCCTGGAAGGAAAGAGAAATGGCTGGCTTCAATTTAATTCCTGTGGTTAATTATATAATGATGTGTTGCATTCTAACCAATCTTCTGTTATAAAACCTTAGTTGGCTCTATTTTAAATTTAGTTCTCTAATGTAAACTTGTAATTTTCTTTTTTCTTTTATATTATTTTGCTAATCTGACAGATATTAATTGGCATATGATGTAATATTTGAATTTAAGAGATCTGTGGAAGAAAGGAATAAAGAAGCAAAATTAGTATTTTGAGAAAATGAAGGTAAAAGTTCTCCCTGTTAATACAATACTATTAGCTACTGTTATGGTCCTTATTGAAGCTCCTCTATATATATGGTTAGTTATAAATTTCATTATTTACCATGCAATGGATATATAGTTTACTTCTATGCCAACCTTTGTACAAAACTAAGAGTATAATAATATCAGAATATTAATACTGCTCAGTCCTAATGATCTACAGTCACTTCTCGAGTTATGACGAAAAACTTTCATTAAAAAATTTTTTAAAATGTATCAATTTTTTATAGTTTTCATCACAATATCAAACACATATCATATACATATATATCTTGCACACTTCTGACGATTGATTGCATCATCTTTAGTTTGTTGTACCCTTCGCGTGTGCTTGTGTAAGATGGCTAACTGCTTTGTTGTAAGTGCAGTCACTTCTCGACTTACGTCCGAACTTGCAGATTTACGTCACTTATGTTTACGTTTCTCGACTTACGTCAAAACTTTACAGTCACTTCCTGATTTACGACCCAGTCGTAAATCAGGAAGTGACTGTATTGACTAATGCAGGCATTACTTTGACCGTAAATTGCTAAATTTATAATTTATCAAATTTCTATTTATTAAACTATATTTAGTGTTACATGTAACATACAAAATTCATATATTGCAAGAATGCTATTATTCCTCAATAACAACCAAATGAGCAAAATGTTGAAACAAAAGTAATGAACATGAAGTACTAAACTTTAAAATTATCACATTGAAAAATCGCTGGTAAGATCATCGTCATCAGAATCTTCCTCACTAGAATGTTTTTGTATGGTTGAAGCAGATGATGGTTTTCAAGTGTAATGTTTTATCGTTGGTGCTTTTAAGTAGCTCCTTTGTTAATAACAATGCTTCACAAGAACCGGTAAGAACTCGATTATGTAGTTTAGTTTTTATTAAATTTAATTGCAAAAAATATGTTCAATTGCTGAATGAGGAAGCAATAAAAGCATCTATTTACTGCCAAAGTAAAGTAAACAATATAGAAATATAGAATAAAAACGAATGTTTTGAAAGGTAGTAAATTGAAAGGAAAGGTATTAGGATTTCATGAATAGTACTAGGAAAATGGTGCTGGGTATCTTGGTACTGGAACAAGTAAAAAGGTATTAGATTAGTACAAAAGTATTAGGTGGAACAACACTAGTGCCGGCTTCGTAGCCCCGATTCTGTTATTTGGCGTCGCCTCGATCTAGTTTCGTCGTTCCTTCCACTAGCTCTATAATTCTTCTTTCTTCCATTTTTAACCCTTTCCTGTCATGTGACAGGAGCTGTACTATTCGTGGGTCCTGATTGGCCGTTCTACAAAAGGGACAAGGAGGGGGTCCTGCCTGAAGCTACCAATAGACACGAGGTGAGAAAGAAAGACACTTTTGAGTTTACCACCAAGGAGAGAGGTCAAGTGAGAGTGACTGGAGGACTGTGTGTAAGGCTGAGGGCAAAAGAGAGAAAGGGCCAGCATAGACCAAGTAGGAATGGAGACAAGAAAATAATTGAGATAGCCGTTCTGGAGAGGTCTAAGGAACTGCCTAGGTACGTTTATTAATAACTGCTTTGAACCCCCCCTGGATGCTAATGGATTGTACATTCACCATGCATGAAGTGATCAAAATCAATATTCACGCAGTTCAGGACCCACAGATCTAGCTACTGGTAGATTTTCTAACTATCCTTCCCTTCCTCTTTCTAGTAGTAATAGTATTAGGTTAAGTTTAATTATAATTATCTTAGTTTTAATCAGGATTATATGTATATATTAAATTTTGCACAGGAAGTTTGAATGAGAGAGGAGACACTGTAAATATATCAATATATAATTGTCTCTGTGACAAGCATTCCGTTCTCTGTCAACTCATTCGACTAATAAAGCAATTTGATCATTATTTGCTTTGTCATCTTATCATGTGTTTTACACACACACTTTCACAGTTCCTAGTTCTTAGAGTAATACAAGTATTTCTGAAAAAGATAAAAATTTTCATGGAATGTGAACCCAATATTGGCTCACAACCCATAGTTTGAGAAATGCTATTCTATTTAATATATGATTAAAAATATTGCCTTCAACAACTTATAATCTTTGTCCTTATACATAATATAATTAATTTTCATAATTATTTCATAATAAACAGCAGTTTTTATGTATAAAAATCATCAATAGTAAAAATTAATCATAACAAATTGACAACTAATATTAAATCTGAGAAATTAGCAAAAAATAAAATATTACCTGTGGACTTCAATTAAGAATATGTCTCAATACAGTCTGATATACATCATCTGCTTCTACATCCTAAAAATCTCAAACGTATCACAAAAAAATGATAATATTTGTTTGAATTCAACTTGGTAAATAATTGAAAATAACTATTTTACCTGTACAAGATCTTTCAAAGTTTCTATTTGAGTAATTTTTGATCTTTAAAAACTTCTTTAGGATCAATGTTATTGAGATTCTTTAAACAAAATTTTAAAAGATTTATTACATACACATTTCATTATCATTAAGAATAAATGCATCATCATTAAATAATATTAATTCAAAAGTAAAGCCTGTTTATTAAGTTAACATTTACCTAATTTTTGATATATCAGTTCTTTTATGTTGGATCTATTTTTATCTGATTTTATGCTAAATTTAGGTTATTACTTTAACAAGTGAACAGATTTAATATTAAAATCAGTTGAATGACATCAGTTCCTAACTTTGCTAACCATTATAATTTTTGAATTGATTACTCAATTCTGAAATATGCGAAGAAACAGTTCAAAGTTGAACTCAAAACTCAACTTTTACTAGTCAGTATGTAAATTGTCAATCAAATCATCCAAACACTCCAAATAAGATCATTTTCCAGATATATTAACTTAAAATACATATAACTGTAAGCTTAAAATTCATTATACCAATTCAAGAACAAGTATAGTGTCAAAAGAATTGAAAAATATATAACTTAGATACATCATGATACTATGTGCAAGTAATAATGATTAGTTTATAAAAAAAATTTTACATAAATTTTAAATAAACATATTTTAATAGGTTGATAGCTGGATGACCAAGATGGTTAAGGAGTCAATCTATCATTCTGGGTCAACCTCCGAGATCAAACCTGGGTAGTCAAAAACACACCAGGAATCTTTCGTGGGTGTCCAGCCCAGATATATCAGGCCTCTCTTCCTTTCTCTCTCTCTTTCTGTTTTCTCCCAATTTTTGTCATTCCCTTTTGTTTTATTCTTTTTTCTGACCAATCGTGATTTTATTCTGGAGGAAGTTGAGAAATGAGAGAGAAGCTTGATTGGTTATTTATAGTCCTCCTCCTTTCTTGTCTAGTAAAAATTGTGTATCCACACGATGTGGATAAAGTAACAACTGTCACTTAACACTAATTGAAAAGGGAAAACAATGACCATTTCCTTCGTCTTTTCCTCTGAATGTTGTGAGATTAATGATAATCAAGAGAAACAAATTAGAATAAAAAAAAAATTATTAATTATTTGTAATCTGTATTGCTAAAAATTTAGAAGGGAGGGTCCCTAAAATCAGAAAAATAGGCAAAATTCCTTTACAATACTTGATAACAAACAACCCTGGTGTTGCATTCACACATTTACAATGTGTGGGTGCAAAGGGCATCATGTCTGATTGTTCATCATATAATTGTTAGCTAACAGATAGAACAAAAAAAAGGAATATAAAATACATATATAGTTTAAAATACAAGAAAATTTCCAACTTATCTTTAAAAGAGATTTCATTATTAGTTTAAAATTAATTACAAAAGAAACCCCCTTCTTGTCCCTTTTGTAGAACGGCCAATCAGGACTCACGAATAGTACAGCTCCTGTCACATGACAGGAAAGGGTTAAAAATGAAAGAAAGAAGAATTATAGAGCTAGTGGAAGGAACGACGAAACTAGATCGAGGCGACGCCAAATAACAGAATCGGGGCTACGAAGCCGGCACTAGTGTTGTTCCACCTAATACTTTTGTACTAATCTAATACCTTTTTACTTGTTCCAGTACCAAGATACCCAGCACCATTTTCCTAGTACTATTCATGAAATCCTAATACCTTTCCTTTCAATTTACTACCTTTCAAAACATTCGTTTTTATTCTATATTTCTATATTGTTTACTTTACTTTGGCAGTAAATAGATGCTTTTATTGCTTCCTCATTCAGCAATTGAACATATTTTTTGCAATTAAATTTAATAAAAACTAAACTACATAATCGAGTTCTTACCGGTTCTTGTGAAGTATTGTTATTAACAAAGGAGCTACTTAAAAGCACCAACGATAAAACATTACACTTGAAAACCATCATCTGCTTCAACCATACAAAAACATTCTAGTGAGGAAGATTCTGATGACGATGATCTTACCAGCGATTTTTCAATGTGATAATTTTAAAGTTTAGTACTTCATGTTCATTACTTTTGTTTCAACATTTTGCTCATTTGGTTGTTATTGAGGAATAATAGCATTCTTGCAATATATGAATTTTGTATGTTACATGTAACACTAAATATAGTTTAATAAATAGAAATTTGATAAATTATAAATTTAGCAATTTACGGTCAAAGTAATGCCTGCATTAGTCAATACAGTCACTTCCTGATTTACGACTGGGTTCAGTTCTGCAAGTTCGGACGTAAGTCGAGAAGTGACTGCACTTACAACAAAGCAGTTAGCCATCTTACACAAGCACACGCGAAGGGTACAACAAACTAAAGATGATGCAATCAATCGTCAGAAGTGTGCAAGATATATATGTATATGATATGTGTTTGATATGTGTGATGAAAACTATAAAAAATTGATACATTTTAAAAATTTTTTAATGAAAGTTTTTCGTCATAACTCGAGAAGTGACTGTAGATCATTAGGACTGAGCAGTATTAATATTCTGATATTATTATACTCTTAATTTTGTACAGTTTAAAGGTTGGCATGGAAGTAAACTATATATCCATTGCATGGTAAATAATGAAATTTATAACTAATCATATATATAGAGGAGCTTCAATAAGGACCATAACAATAGCTAATAGTATTGTATTAACAGGGAGAACTTTTACCTTCATTTTCTCAAAATACTAATTTTGCTTCTTTATTCCTTTCTTCCACAGATCTCTTAAATTCAAATCATAATTTTACAATAGATTAATTAATGTAATAGAATTTTAGTTTATTATTTTATTTCAATTGACACACAAATTGTTTTTAAAAAATTAAAAACAAAAATATAAATATACAAATGTTTCCTTTTACAAATAAATTTAATTACAAAATTCAAATAGATGACTGTTTTGAACTATAATATTTAACACCTTTTTCAGTTGAAGCTCTGGTATATTTTGTTAACAAAACATTTACATCTTGATTTGAAGTAGTTAAATCCCTGAAATAATTAATTTATTAAAATATAAGAATTATAATAAACCAGTTACATTACATATTTTATAAATTTGTTTAAATTAAATTTTAAGTAACATTTTTACTTGATATATGGGTAAATATTATCATATGTCCATTTACTTTGTGTCTTAAAAAGCTGGTAAAATCTGAAATACACAAAAAATAAAATTTCATAATTTCATAACAATTCATATTCAAAATTCAATAATTTTATTACCTTTCATTCACGCTGTCTGGCAGATCAGAAACAGGATAAAAATATATGACATTTGGTTTTGATGTATAATCTGTCAGTGCAAGACCCTAAACAAATATGTGGAGTTGAATTAACATTTATCATATGAAAAACATAATAGTTAACAAAATATAAAACTAAACTAAATATTTATTGTTTAATTATATTGGTTAACATATTTTATATAAATTACATTTAGAATAATAATTATATTTGATTTTACTTTTACTATTATTATATTTTTTAACTGTGTATCTAGTCTCAAAATTGTACAAGTAATTTTGAAATTAATAAATAAATAATAATAATAATAATAATCTTTATTCACAAAAAGGGGATTATCCCTGTTGCAGGGGGTTGTACAAAATTGACTTGTAAATTTTCGTATTATTAAAACATTAACTAGGTTATTAAAATTTAACAGTCGTTATACATTGGTTTTATATTATTTCGTTATTAACATAAATAAAAACAGTTATTTTAACAAACACAGTAATATAATTATACAATAATGGTGAATGTTGATATATTTTGACATACTGGCATAGATTTACAACATTTTTGTAATCTTAATGAAATAATTATACAGAGAATAAAGATCGTTTTTATTTAGGTTATTGAGAGAATTTCTATCATCTTGGGATGAATCACTTTGGAGTATTCGAGGAATGTTGAAAGAATCACGTACATTAGAGAGATTTTGACATTTCTGAAGTAAGTGTTCAATTGAGAAGTTATCGAATTTGCACCATGGGCAATGATTGTTTGACAGGTCAATATAGAAATTATTGATATAAAGGGAATTTAATAAATAAATAATTCTGAAACTGAAAAATTATTCAAAACTAAATTAAATATATTTATACAGAATAATTATATGAACATAATACAGCAGAAACTTGATTACTGAAACATGTTCCAAAAAAATAAAAAAAAAACCAAAACCATAATGTAAATACACACAGTGATTTCCAGTTACATAGACCATACTTTCTATGTCATCAGTCAATTGTGGCATCTGGGTCATATATGTAAAATTATGCTAGATTTTAAGTAAATTGATTTACTTTCAAATAACCAGTTTTGCTTTTGGAAATTACTGTGATTGATATTTAATGAATTATATACAATACTCATTCTGCTTTACAAATATAATTATTTTATCCATCATTTCTTGTATTTGTAACTGTTGCTATGTATATTGTATTCATTTGAAGATGGAATAGCCTTTCAAAAACTTTAATATAAATAAATACACATGAAACTTAATATAATTGATAGTTTAAAAAACAAATTTCAAATCCATTTATTATTAAATCTCTAGCATTCAAATATAATTTACTATAATGAGTATGATTCATTAAATTAGTATTCCAACAATAGAATAAAATATTTATTGTTAATTCTTAAATTTATTTGCTTTATTTATTTATGAAAAATTTTGGTTAAAATTGAAAAAAGTGTTATTTTAAATTTATAAAATACAAAATAATCAGACCAAGTGTATAAAAACTTACGTCTAATTGTGACAAAGAAGTAACCATACCCTCGGGAACACATTTTTCCCAGCATTCAAGAAATTCTTCTAAATTAAACTATAAATACATTAAAAATTTTAATAATTTTTTTATGATTTAATTTATAATTATTATGTGAAAATAATTTTTATGTAGTAAAAACTGAAAATACAAAACACTTAACACAATATAGAAATGTGTCAAAACCTGGAAATTGCAAATTAAATCAAATTATGTAATATTACACTTTTTCAAGCTCTAATTACTGATTTTTTATGATAGAAATATAATGTAATCCAAAGAGATGATCATCTATAAATAGATTTTTATCTCTAGATAGTTACAAAATTAATCAATTAAAAAATGAATTGTGATTGTTAATGTATGTATGGTAAGGAAACACCTAAAATTAGTCAATGATGTAATTTGGCTTAGATATTTTGGTGTGGCTGCAAATATTTACAGCAACTCTTCCATTCTTATGTTCTAGAAAGGTTGATAGTATCTGCATATCTCTCTCGTCCATCTACCTTTCATATAATATAGTGTCCATGTGAAATATACTTAGCGCCCCTTGCTTCAATTTTTTCTGTTCATTGGAGAGATATACCTATTTTTTTATGGTTCCACACTTTCAACTTTTAATAGTTTGAGGCTAGTATAATAGTAGTTGATGTAAAGTTTGCGATTTTTCTCAAAGTAATCCTGATTAAGAGTTATAACTACAGCTCAACAATCTGAATTGTCCAAAATTGTCAGATAAATCTGTGATCCTCTTCATGTAAATTATGATGCTGAATTTATACTTATTATTGCAGTCTGCCAACACAAATGGTTTGATCCTGAATCTCAGTCTCTTTGTTAGTATGTATTATCAAAATTAATTAAAAAACTAATTGTCATTTCCAAAGAAATGTGAGGACTGGGTTAAACCGGCCCAACAGATTTTAAAATTTTATTGTTCAAATCCCCTTGGGAGATATCAGTCCAGCAATCAAGATTCAAAGGATGTGCAGCCTTCCGCCGTCAAACACACTTCCCTCCTCTCCGGATCCGACCTCCAATTCACGGAGATCGACTCACCACCCACCGTTGCGATTGGTGATCGCAACGGATGAGACCTGGAGTATATAAAGGGGGGAGATATCTGGGAACGGGGTGGCTGAACGTCCCGGCAAATCCGAATCCAAATCGAAGGCCAAACCCGAAGACGCCGGAGCCGCCGACTACGAGCCGCCAAGCCCGATCCTTCCACCCACCGCCAGAGCCGAAGAACTACTGACCCTCTTTCACCGACCGATCCGTCCTACGATTGTTGTCGATACATCAGAAGACGAGGTATGATTCCCCCAACATTTGTGAACTCTCTCTCTCGCGCAATTAGGGACGGGATGCGTAGATTCTCTGTATTAGGTTCTCTATCCAAATAAATTGTTATCTGTGTTATCCTGGCTCCGTTATTTCGGATATTGCCTTGACTTATCGACAAACCCACACACTTCCTCCACTCGACCTGACAATTAATTACTCAATCCTGACGAGTCGGGATATCATAAAAATTTAGCCATCCTTGACAGTGGGGTGGGTCTTGCCGACCTGTTCGCCGAAGAAAAAGGAGGTAGGACGGAGTCGTACCTACCGGCATTCCCACAGTTTGATTCTGAATCTCAGTCTCTTTGTTAGTATGTATTATCAAAATTAATTAAAAAACTAATTGTCATTTCCAAAGAAAGAGCAACTCATCAATACATAAATTTTCATAGTGTGAAAAATGTCTTCCATGTCCTCTATGTTGTTGAAAATGTTTTGCACTTTATACAGACTGTACAATGTGTCACAATCCAAACAGTCAGCAAAATGCAACATTCTTGAAATTAATTTATAATGATTTCTTGAGATCAAGTCTAAAAAAAACTGAAATATTAATTTTCAGATCTATAATCCAATAATATCATTATCATACTGAGAAAAAAATACTATCATTTCAGCAACATCAATGTCATTCTAGCTATTATCACACTAGCTGATATCAAGTTATTTCCACACAGTTCTTGCAAGTATGAAGTGTTCTCATTAAGAATTATGTTGATGTCATCAATAAATAGTACTTTGGATATATCCAATTTTGAGATCTGTTCATTGACATATACTGAATATCCAGTTTGTATCATTAAATGTCCTCATACTTGGATAAAAGTTTGCATTTTGCATCCACAAAAAATTAATGTTCCTGCCTGTCTTCTACTTGTAGTATAAGCATCAGAATCACCAGTATCATCAGATGACCTAGAAGAACCAGATGAAGATACTATATACATAATCACTTTATAGAAACTGAAACTAGTAATTACATCTTTCTCACGCTTCTAGCAATGAAAAAATTTATTAGTAGTATGTGTGTGTGTACTGTACATAGATGTATATATATGATGTAAACAACACAATTACAGGAGCAGGAGATTAATGAGTGTATCCTAGATGTTGGATTTCTTATGGAGGATATATTTATTTATTTTTTTTGTGTTTTTAGGAATAACTGAGTACATGAATATTGGTGCTACTTGATGCACTTTCCACTGAAGTAGTGGTTGTTAGCTTTGAAAAAAAAATATAAGAAATAAATAAATAATTTATTTTTATAATTATATTTTATTTAAAACAATGGAGTCAGAATTTATTATCTTACTTAATTGTACTATAAGCAAGTACACGAAAATTTAAATTTTCCTTCCTTTCTGGCTTATGGAGGACTAACGATTTCTCAACTCTAAAACATTTACTAAAACTGAAATAGAATTTAAAAAGGCTTAAAAAAACCAGTTTTTTGTAGAGAAAAACACTTTTTATTACTTTACACTTATCCCCAAATGCATTTCGCCAGTAAACTGGCCTCCTCAGTAGGGATTATTTTTAAATATACAATACAGTTCAAATTGCCAACTATGACAAATATCCATTATTAGTTTCTCACTCTGTGATTACAACTTGCATACCCCAAGGAATTTGTTAAAAAAAATGGTATGATGATTTCATGTTAAATAGATATCAAGTAAAGAAAAAACAGGAAATTAAAAAATATGTATCTTTTCCATACATTAAAGGTTTGTATGAGAAATATCAAAAATTTTTTTGTAAAACTTTGTATTGGAGCTAATTTTATTAAAATAATAGGTTACCTGAACTGATGAGAATAGGAAATATTACTTCATCACACAAGCAACCTTTAAAATCCAGTGATGCGTGTCTATACAAAAGCTAACGTTTTCAACCCCATCTGGGTCTTCATCAGGCAAAGTTCATACGAGAATCCCAATACAAGTGGAACGGAAATATGACATCGACAACAAAAGATGCACTACCACTCTTGCCACTTTGCCATAGAACCAGGAATCATAGCTGATCTGCAAAATGTCCATCTAATCAGACTCTCACACTGTACTGACCAGCTCAGAACCTTGGAGACTCTTGAAATCTATAAGGCGGGATTGCATAACATGTGCATCAACTCTAAGGATGCAACCAACATCTCACACGCCTGGAAATTTTGTTATGAGGGAGTGCAAACCCACAAATGACTTCTCATCGATCTATTTCAATCTATATTCACCATTTTGCAAGCTGGATGTTACACATGCATAATCGTCATCCCAACACAAGCTTACAGCAACTCCAGTGTTCCATTTTCTATTTTAATTTTACGATTTTAAATTTAAATAACATTCGCTTCGGGTTTTTTTGTTCCGTTCCACTTGTATTGGGATTCTCGTATGAATTTTGCCTGATGAAGACCCAGATGGGGTTGAAAACGTTAGCTTTTGCATAGACATGTGTGAGACTGCGGATTTTAGCAGGAAAATTTGTGTAAATGAAAGAAAACTTTCATTTTTTGTTCAAAAAGTATTGTAAACAATCACCGATAGAAAAAACTTCTTGCGGAGAAACGGAGCAGAGGTCTCCAGTAACTATCAACAGTTAGGTGGGAAAGTTGACACTTAGCTGTCAAGAATTCGCAAGTCATTGTCAACAACTGACCGTTTCCCACACTAACACTATAAAAGCTTGCGCCACCAGAAACTTAGCGCGCATCGCACCTGGAAGTTATTCCCATACTTGTGTCGTCAATCTCCATGAGTCGGACTAACATCCCGGGGAGAAGACATACGACTGCCGCACTTCAGCCATACCGTCCAGTCTCACATAGAGATATTTTGTTAGAATTCTGTGAACTCTCTCCCCTAGCAGCAGCATTAGGTTTAGCTCATCGCTGCCTGTGTAGAACTTGTCAAGCCGTGTATTTAGGTGTATGTTAACTGCATTTAATCTCCTAGTATATAGTAGAATAGACTTGTAACCAATTTGTATGTTATTCTAGTTAGCCAATAAATGTTTTATTTGTCAACCTGTCTCCTGTCAATCCAACCACCTGTCGACTTACCGACGCACCTCCCCACTCACTTTTTGCCCTCCTAGCCGTCCAATGACAAAGAGATCGGGTTTTGCCAACCTGTGCAATGTAAATGGTCAGTGAGGATTAACCCGACCCTCTGCGTATCTCACACACGCATCACTGGATTTTAAAGGTTGCTTGTGTGATGAAGTACATTTCATCCAGTATTTGTTAAGAAGTTCAGTTGTTATAGAAAGTATTAATAAAAGGAATCCATTAGAAGAAGGTGTAGTTTACAGATTACAATGCATGTGTGGAGTTCCAAGTTTTTACACTGGAGGAACTAAACGGAAGTTAAAGGTCAGACTATCAGAACATCTTGCTGTGGTACGATTAAAAGTTAATACTTCCCTGGTATTTTTACTTTATTAATTTGACAATTATTAGCATTACAAAGTAAAAATTGTATACAAAGAAACAAATATGGTTACAAAAGACTTAAAGAACATTTTGCAATAGTTATGCAAAGTAACTCTGTAAATCTGAATAATGGCATGGTGCCAGCAGAATGCTGGGTAAATCTTGTTTGTGATTACAACTTGTATACCCGAGTGAGAAACTAATAATGAATATTTATCATAGTTGGGAATTTGAACTATATTGTATATTTAAAAATAAGCCCTACTGAGGAGGTCAGTGTACTGGCAAAATGCATTTCGGGATAAGTGTGAAGTAATAAAGTGTTTTACTCTCTACAGAAAACTGGTTTTTTAGCCTTCTTAATTCTAATTCATTTACTAAAAATGTTTTAGAGTTGAGAAATTGTTAGTCCTCCATAAGTCAGAAAGGTAGGAAAATTTAAATTTTTGTGTACTTGCTTATAGTACAATTAAATAAGATAATAAAATATACTTTTATCATATTAAATAAACATAGTCATGTAAAAATATTCCTACAAATTCAATGTTATTAACAATGTTAACAAAAATGAGTTTTTCCACTAGATTGAATATTTTTCTTTTTAATTCTAATACATATAGGTGATCTAAAGGTTTTAGTATTAAATATTTAAAAATATAGTTATTCTTTTTCATTACAAAACAAAAATCCGGATAAGAAATTACTATGTAATAATACATATAAACAACCGTACTAACCCAATGCAAAGCAATAACACATCAACAACTGCCATAATTATTATTAATTTTAATACGAGATGATGCCTAATGCCTCCCTCTAGTGCCAAATCCATTTGTAATTTATAATTATTTATTCCAAATTAAAGCCCAATGATTTACAGCAATTGTTGGTGTGTTGTTACTATGTAATAATATTTATACAATAAATATCATCATAAAACATCTTAATTTACTGATTTTCTTTCCAAAAAAAAAGTTTGGATACACTTTTTTCATATTTAGTGTAACAATAAAAAGCAAACTGTAATAAATGTAGAATACTCTGTGATCATAATGAATTGAAAAATACAAGAAACTGAAGCCAATAAATAAATTATACAGTAATTACATTTCATAAAGAGAAAGTCTAATAGAAAAATTATAAAAGCAATTTAGATAAATAGAAATACTACAACAGTGCAACAATGTTAAATTTAGAAATATAATCATGCAGTACAACTGTATTTTCTATCAACATTTTTTTGTAAATATTTGTATATGTCTAATCACTAAAGAATTATTAATTTTATCAAGTAAGTCTAATTATAAATATAAATAAATATTTCCCCTCCAGAAATGCTATATAAAAATGTTTTAATTTGTAAATAAACTAATGCTAGTTCCATTAATGACTTGCTATAGAGAAGCTAATAGCAGATACATTTTTAGAGTTAGTATTAAGAAAGGTGATAGAAGAATTTGGGAATGAAATATAATTTTATAGAAGGTAATAGAGGATTTGCTTAATATATGAAAATAAAAATAGATTAATTAAATCTTCAAACTTTTTAATAGATTTTAAAAAAGCAGTTTTGTATTGAAGCTTAAAAAGAAGTCTGAGAAAAAAAGCACATTTCTTGGACTTATATTCTTCAATACTCTTGCCAACCTGTAAGACAAAAAAGATGTTTATACCAATTTACTTTCCATTCAATTTGAAGGACCCATATCAGATTTAGAAATATTAAATTATGAGCTAGAGTTGTTGCAAAAAATAGCAAAGAAACATGGAATTGGAAAGAGAAAGTTTGGGAAAATAGGTCTAAAAATAAAGACAAGGAAAGGAAAGAAGAAGAAGAGAGAGAAAAAGATAGTGCCAACATATTATGTTGAAGTTTGGGGCAAATTTTATAAGAATTTAGGAAGGATGACAAATAAATGAATAATCCATATGCAAAATACCACAATGTTTCATAAGTGGAGAAATGAGGAAGATAAAGATAAAAAAAACAAATATAGAAATAGAAAATATCTTAAAAAGGTAATTAGTTGTTAAGATCCAAACTTCTTTCCCAACTGTTTATCCAACAATGAACAAACAAAACAACAAACATTCAATTTTAATGACATTAATGTAATATTATCAGATCCAAATTTAGTAGTCTCAAATAAAAAAAAAAAAAAACATTGTATCAAGCAATGAACTGACTTCTTAAAAATTATTACATTATGTTTTATGGATAATATATCTGTACTCCTGTAAGACTATTCTTCATTAAGTAAACATCCAGGATAATGAGCCAATATGTTTGATAATCAAGATTTTACTTTAGCCTTTCATTAAAGCAGGAATTCACTAATCATAAAAATTGGAGATTAGTCTTGACTTTAAATTTTGACTGTTTCTAAATAATTTCTCTTTGTTTTTTCAAAAAGGAAGTACAGTAGAGAACCGAAAATCGGAATCAATTGGGGACTGGGGTTGTTCAGATTAGTGATTTGTTCCGATTACCGATTATGTACGAATAAATATATTAACCTGTCCGATGTTCAAATTTTTCTCCGTTGCATGTCGCTTCGTGTTGAATTTTTGTTGATTTTAAGCCTAACGAAAATTTTTATAATAATAATCAAGGCTATCATATCGTTAAAAATTATTTCTGCATTTTGTACAAACAAAATAAATATATTGAAGAATATAAAAACATGAAAATTATACTTTAGAAGTAAATTTAGTATCAAAAACGTTCGATTCAGCACGACACAGTCCGACTGAAAATCATTCCGATTACCGGGGTTCCAATTAACGAGTCTCTACTGTATTAAATTTTCTTGGTAAAATCTCATACTTATTTCACATTAACTAAATCCAACTGTATTTGCAATGTAGTTCTTACATCCTTTTTGTTACTTTTGTATCACTTCTAAAATATCTTAATTTATAATTATCTTATTATTATAAATGTTTAAACATAAATACCTTTCCAGCTGGTCGTAATAATATTTCTGCATAAAATCGGCAAACTTTCCTTTCATTTAGTTTAAAAAATTTATCACCTAAGTGAAGTAATAATTTATAAACATTTAATAGCCAAGAATATTGAAAAATCAACAAAAAATTCAAAACTAACTAAATTAAACTGATAAATATGTCTTAGATCATACATTAAATTTTATGGGAATTAGTAACAAAATTGCAAATACAGCAACAGCATTTGCATTAAATATTAGATTTAGTGTCATTCATATACAAAATAATGATATAATGAAACAAAGTATGCAATTATATATATATATAGTCAAATAATTTACAGGTTCTAACTTGTAAAAATATCATTTAAAAATTAAATGAGAAACTATCAATTATATAAGAATAAGGTAATAAACTGAATAATTCAAAAAACAGAATTAAAAATACTTTTGCTTTATTACTTGGATGTTTATCTGTTGTTGTTTTATTATATTGTTCCAACTGAAATCATTTTAAGTTTAAATTTATAACTGTAAACTGCTTACAACAACTGACAAATGTGTATAGGTATTTTAGAAAATGTTTTAGAAATAATTAACAGCTTCAAACTTATCAAATAACTGATTTGTAATTAGTTATTAGGCCTGTTTTTTGGAAATGTTTGAGAAGTGTATCCTATTATTTGGACAAGGAGCTGTTTGTGTATAAGGCTATGTGCTTACCAAGTTTCAAATTGGAGACATGAATGTCTAGCCCTATTCTTGTTAGCAACAGGAATCATTTTTTAATGAATAATTCTGAATAATAGATTTCATCACATTGTGTAAACAGTATTTCACAGGTTCTATCATATCAAAATTCTTATTTTAATCTACTGGAAAAAAAGTGAAAAAAAGACACTCCAAAAAATTCCTCAAATTTTCTGTTGGTTGATAAAAAATCTCCATTCTGGAAATGCCAGGTGACATTGCACAAAACTATCTGGTTCTCAACATCACTTCCTACTTTTATGCCTGAACTTGCCATGTGATGTCATGAAATTGCTAGGTGTGTGGTGCACGGGACTCCCACTGCAAAGAAGCTCAACATTCTATTGTTTTTCCTGAAGTGTGACTTGTAATTCAATTTGAAAATATATAAATAAATCAATAAATATAAATTCTATTACCTATGATTTTCATTTATTTGAGCATATTTCTTCCAAATGTTATTCCAGCTAAAAGAGTTTCTACCATATACTATATTACTTTTCATATAATCATAACTGTGTAGCTTTCCAATTATTTATTTCCCATTTATTCTCAAATATCTTTATTGAAGTTCAACATTTGATCATAAATAGATATTTATATCTTGAAATTACAGTATAAAAACAATTTTCAACAGTACATACCATCATCATCAACTTTCTCAGTCAAATCAGCAAACCAATATAAAGATTGTTTTACAATTTCTCTAAAACATTTTAAAACAAATATATCAGAAAAATGAAATTATTATTAACTACTTGATAAATTTAATTTAAAAAATGTAGTTTAATAATTACAATTAAAGATAATATACAAATCTTATTTTTAGTTACTTTCCTACTTACATAAATTAATATTCTACAATATTAAAATTTAATTAGAACTATTTAAAAATAAATCCATAATATAACAAAAATATAAAATAAGAAGCATTGTTTTTTAATAATAAACTAAAACATATATAAAATAAACAGATACAAGTATCCTCTGTACAACATGTCCTCTGGTTTCACTATAACATGATTTTGGAAATCCTCTGTACAAAATTTCACAATTTTTAAGTTTAAACTTTGTTATTCAATATTTTTTAAAATTCAAGTAAGCACACATGTTGTCTCAAATTTGCCCACTGATTTTACACCATTGCAATTTTTAAATTATTTTGTGCTTTTCATCAGGTTTACTCTAATAAAAACTGATAGGAAGGATAGTGCAATTTTTTCTTTCTTGTCCTATCAACCAGGTGTCGTCATCATTACTTTCAGACTTTAACCCTTAAGACTGTCACTGTGTTTTGTTTTTATAGATTAATTTTCATATTTAATAAAGTTTATTTAAACATTTTCAGATAAGTGCTATTAAACTTTTTTAACTGCAGGTAAGCAATCATTCATAAAATATCTCGATATTCATCGATATCTCGGTATTCAAACACAAATTCTAAAAAAAGTTGCTCAGTACTCAAATGAACAAATGCAATCCACTATAACAAATTTTCAATTATCAATATATTTTTATTTCATCATCCATAAAGAATTTTTATGATAAAAATAAACAATTTGAAAATCTTGCTGATACTTCTGATCAAGATGAACTAAAAAGCTGAAATGAAAAAGATACTTTGCAAAAAGTAAATGCCCTCATTTCACTAAAATTAACATTAACATGTAATACAGTAATTTTTAATTGTGAGTGTTTATTAATTATCAATTGCTTTAATAAATATATTTCTTTTAGTAAATGAAAAAAAAAAATAGTATACTTTTGCTAACTTCTGGAACCTAACCCTATGTTTATCATTAGTCCCTTGTTTCATATAGCATGTGTCTAACCAGTTATATTTCTGACTAATGTGCATTATGTCTTGCAGCCAATATTTATCACTTAGTGCTTGTAGTAATTCAGCAGAAAAAACATTATCATCTAATATTTGAGCTTGATAAGCATATGAAAAAACCAACTCCTCCGATTAATTTTTAATAACATTTGGTCATAAATCAACAGAAGACGATTGCTGTACTCCTTTGATTTGTTATAAACTAGTTTTCTAAAGTTGCATTCAAGCAAATCAAGAATTTTAAACTAAAATTGGAAAACATTCATATGAGTACCAATTGCTAAAAATGGTCTACTCCAGAGATTCCCAACCTTTTGTGGCACGGGCACATTCGAGATTGCAAAAACAGTGGCGGGCATAAATCGGATTTAAAAAAAATTAAATATGCCCTTTATTATAACATGCATTTTGTACATATATTTACTATAACATATATTTATTATAAAAGCCAAATTGGTGCAATCTTTGACACTGCATTTCATTTGCTAATTTCTCACATTTGGGAGTGTATGATAACGGCAATTGTAAACAATCTTCAAGGTTGGCATTAGTAAGATGAGATCTGATTTTTGATTTTATAATATTCATGGTGGAAAATAAAGATTTGCACATATATGTGGAACCAAAACAGGATTTGATTTTGAAGGCTGCTTTTTTCAAAAGATTATGTTTTTTATGATCAACTAAATTCCAAAAGTTTTCATCCGTATCGTGAGATTTAAATATGATGTCATTTTGAAAATCTAAAATCTCTTCTTCAATTATCAATGTTTCTTCTTGAAGAAGTTCTGCTATAGATTTATCAGTTTCAGTAATGTCTACTTGTGTAGTAAAAGGATTTACAAAAAAATGTAGTCACGAGTTTGATAATGGTAAATTGATGGAATCAACTTTCAAACTGTTCCAAAAGTTTTTAACATGAGTAGTAAATAATGTTAGGTCAAAATTATTTTCACCGTTCACTTTTTTCATCCTTGGAAAGTGTACAAGAGAATTTTTCAACAAATTATTTATCCAAAACTGTATTTTGGCTTTGAATTCTTTTATAGAGCTAATCATTTCAGCTAAATGTTTATTTTTTCCCTGGAGATCCAGGTTTAAACTGTTCAATTTTTCACATATGTTAGTTAAAAACACCAAGTCCATCAACCACTGTAGGTTAGCTAACTGTTAAAATGTTTGACCTTTTGAAATAAAGAATTTTTTTCTCTTCCAAAAGATCAAAAACTTGACCAAGTGCTTTTGCCTTTACTTAACCATCTTATATCTGTATGTAAGATAAGGTCAGCTTGAAAAGATTCATCCTTTTCTACAAGGGCAGCGTGATAAAGGATTTGCTTGAATTTTGTTAATTATTTTAACAACATTCATAACATGTTCAAAGGATAATATTTTGGCACATAATGATTCTTGATGCATGATGCAGTGATAATACATAAAGTTCAGAAAGGATTCATATTTCTTGCAATGGGAAATGAATCCATTATTGCAGCCCACCATTGCTGGTGCACCATCAGTAATTATTGCCAATAACTTGCATAAAGGCATATTAATTTCTGTTTAATAATTTTTAAAGATATTATAAATATCTTCACCCCTTGTTAGCGCTTGCATTAATAGTAACTTTAATAGTTCTTCTTTCACGCTAAAATCACTGAATACCATTCTTATCGTTACTGCCAATTGCACTGTATCTGATATATCTGTTGACTCATCTAATTGTAATGAGAAATATTCATATTCTTCCAAGTCATTTTTCAACTGACTTTGTATATTTGTTGAAATCACCTGAATTCTTCTTCTACTTGTATTGTTTGATAACAGCAAATCTTGTATTGCTAAAATAATTTCTCACTTATTAGAAAATCCTTCAAATAACAAATTGGCTCAATCAAGAAATGCTTCCTTAATTAGTTCACTTTCTAAGAATGTTTTTTTTTTTGTTTTGCCAACAAATGAGAAATTTTAAAGGAAACAATAGCAGCATTTTTATTTTCATTTACATGGCTAGTAAAAATTGCATGCTGGGTAGATAATCCTGATTTTAGTTAATTAAATTTTCTTTTTCTTAACTCAGATTTAGGCAGATAACTAACCGAAAAAATGATTGGTTTTGTAATGACATTCGACATTGTGTTTCTTTTGCTACTGACACACTATTACATATTAAGCAAATACACTTCTCCTTACTTTCAATAATAAAGTAGTCTTCTTCCCAATATTTGTTAAAAAGATAGGTTTGTTGTTTTTTACTTGGATTACTCATTTTGAGGTAAAATGTTTATATACAAAAAAAAAAAAAACACACACACAACACAAAACATCAGCATGTGATGACAACAGTATGAGTTTACAATGGTAGCACACAGTGACAACTAATACCATATCAGTAATATAATAGAAGAGGCATGATGGATTAGACAGTGATCAGTGTAGCCCAAGTGTAGCCAACTTAGCAAATTTCTCACTATATCTAGCAAGATTTTAAAAACTGAAGTAACTTTTTATTTTCTTTATTTTTAAGATTTAATTTCTTTTTCATTATTTCAACACTTTGCTGCAGGCTCATGTAAATAGCTCTGCAGGCACAAGATTGGGAACCTCTGGTCATTCCAATTTGCATCTTATCAAGGATCTGGAAACTGAACAGTTTAAGTAGAAAGTTCATTTAAAAAACCATACTTGAGCCTTTTCTAATTTTTCTACATGATTAACACCCCAAATTGGAAACATATAACTTAAACTTGATTTAACTATTGAACCAAAGAGTGTAAAATAATTCTTGACAGTAAACATCATTTTTGACTAAATTAAGTATGCTTTTAGCCCAAACACACGTTAAACAAATAGCTTACCAAAACACAGCTAAATGGGAAGGGCTTATCAGGATGAGATGGAACCAAAATTCTACATTGCCAGAATACAGAAGCTGTTGGACTAACTGAAAAACTACCAAGAATTTATGTTGAAAAATAATGCTTGTAATTTCTAAGTATAATATTTGTGAACTAATAAAATTAGTCTGGATATTTACTGCATAATCTTCATATTTATAAAAAAAATGTTATAATGATATTAATAGTTTATATTATCTAAACAAATGGATATTCACAGTATTTTAAAGATATATAATGAACTAGTTATGCCTATGACAAAGAAAAGATAATAATTAAATAGTCAATAAAATTTAAAACTTGAAATTTTTACATCTTGAAATATAAATCAGTTATTTCTCAATAATTTTTGACAAAAGTTTTATATTTTGTTCAAAAAAGATTATACTTTAAAAATCTTTAAACTATAGTTAATGTTATGTTTATAACAATTTGAAAAAAATAAATATTAAAGTCAAATGTTTGTATTTTATTTGAAAAATTACAAAAGAAGTATAAAAACCTTGGTTCTAAATCTTCTAAAGTATCTAACAGTTTCATTTCCGGTATCTCATTAATTGGCCAAGAATTAGAATCCACAAGATTTAAAATAAAAGTGAAAATTCGAGTCATATAATCAAAATCCAATAAACGCCAATATCCTAAAATATAAAATGTTTGTATTGAACAATATACAATAACAAAAATTAAATAAGTTTTATAAATCTAGCACCTAAAACAGTATAGTAATCAATTAAAATATTAAAACTGGTTCAACCTGCTTTCTTATTAAATATATCTTTCAAACGTGTAAAAAAATAGGTTCAAATAAAGCCCTTAGGGATGTGTAATGCTAATCCTCAGAATCACATTTCTGAAGTGATTGAGTTTGAATGCTTGAAAAAATCATAAAATTATATGAATATTTTCACTCACCAAACATTGCCTGTAGATGTGGCTGTCAGCTCATTGTTTTGGAATTTTTCATTTTAGAATTTTTTTTAAACATTCAAACTTGATCAATTACCTCAGAAATGTGATTCTGAGTGTTAGCACTATAAATTCCCGAGAGCTTCAAATAACGACGGCTTATTTTCAAAAAACTGAAGTATCTCTCATACAGTAATTTTGAAAACTTTCAATAACATTGAAAAACAACTCTTGTCAATGGGAACATTTTAGAATAATTTTTTTTTATATTATAATACAGTTATGATATTGTGATTAAGTTGTCACATAGACTATTATAAAGTATAAAACGTATTTAATATGTCTTTGTATGTTATAAAAATTATTCAAAATTTAGTTTTAATTATTTACTTTATCAAATATTCTATTATTTTTATAGTTTTATTAAACTGAACAACAATAATAAAATATTTGATAAAATAAATAATTAAAACTAAATAAAAGGTTATAAAAAAATAAAGAATAAACTGAAATACAATTTTATTAATAAGAGACCCATTTAAAGTTGATTCATTGTTTTCTGATTATGTTTTTGTAGAATTATTTTTATTTTTTATTAAAAACATTTTCAAGATTTGCATTTTGTCTTTAATGACCAAATAAAAGTTTATAATCTTACAAAATATAAGTTATTAGAGTAGCTTAAAATCAAACATTTTCATTTTATTATTCGTTATTTGTTTCATTTTAGGTTTAAATATTTGACATTAAAATATTCTAAGAATTTACATAATCAAATTTAAATAGAAAATGTATGCAATTTATTGAGTTTATATTAGGATCCAAATTTTGTATTTCAGTTAATTTAATGACATTAAAATTTGTGTTATTTTTGCTTTGTACTGTACATCACAAAAATATTCAATGGGTCACAGGTTTGACATGCCTGGTGCAAGTTTATTTAATATCAAGTGTTCATTGTATGTCAGTACATATATTTTTTTGACAAGACTATGTCTTGTTTATAAAATCGTACTGCCAGCCTGTGTTACCAGCTTAGAGGTATGAAGGAGTACATGTCAGAAGTTATAATTTGACACAGAGTATTAGGTGCCCAAATCATGTGCACAGAAAAAAAAAAAAAAAAAAAAAAAAATACAGACTTGTAGGTAGTCAGGGACCAAGAACCAAGTCAACATAAAATACAAAATGGCAACACTCTTTCTACAAACAGGCACCTCACCCCACTGAAGTCAGGTGGTGAGAGTACCACCCACAGTCGTTCTAGGAAGTGGACTCTGACCCTAGAACTGAACACTTTACAAATTTTATTTAACAAAGAAAATACTATCTAATTTTGTAAATTTGGGAGTGCTTCAAATATGACGTTAAAACAGGGTTTTATGTCATTACAAGTGGGTTTTTTAACATTATCTAGTATAGTAAAATCATGGCACCAATAAAAATTTGACATGTAGGGCAGAAGATGCCACCACGAGCTTTGCCCTCTGACCTCACTTTGCTTCTGAACTCCAACAAGGAGACAGCTTTTCATTTAACGTTAGTTAACGTTTTGAGTCGACAGCAGTGCCGATCTTGGATTTGTATTATATTTCAACATTATTGTAAACATCGTGTAGCTGACCCAAATAAAGTAAATTATTTGCCTGGATCAGTTTCTCAGTTAATTTTTACTGGCAGAACATGTGGTCGAGGTCAATGTGGACATCACAGACAAGGTAGGATGCAACCTAGACCAATTCCACCTAGCAGCGAAATGTGCCGCATACAAATTTTAGTCATGCCACTAAAAACGTTATATTAGGGTTGTCGTTACATCCGATGATGTTATAATCTGGTTAAACTGTATATTGTTTGTGCAAAATAAAAAAAGTAGTCTGTTTTTACTAACTTCCATAATATAATTTTTTTTCTTTTTACATGTATTAATATATATATTTTATTTGTGCAAAATAAAAAAAAAATAGTTTTGGACGATACAATAGCCATGATTATTTTTTCAAAAATGGGAAATTTTCATTATGCATTGACAAAAATTCAACCCAGGCCAACATGCAACGGAGAGAAACTTCGACATTGAATAGGTTAATTTCACCGAAAATGCATTGTGGCCGATGAAGTTTGAACAATGGCGCTCAAAACCAGCAATACAAACAAGATTGGAGAATAAGAATGAGACCCTGCCTTAAGCATCAAAGTGACTGCTTAGTAGTGAGTCTCCAAGACATAGTCTTGTCCCAAATATGGTTTTGCCGTTTTACTTGTTCTGCATATTAGAATTCAGTAATACATAGAAAATATTGTGAAATACTTTATAACCCTTATTAAAATATATTGTATAATATAATTAAATGTAAATAATAAAAAAGTCTGTATGAATTTTATATATCTGTATATACTTAATATACAAATATGTTAATTATTCATTATTATTTTTACAATTATATTTAATAATTAAGTTCAATCATCAAATACTTCATATGTGAATTAATATTAATGATAAAAATTACTTATAAATTATTAAATTAATAATACCATTTATCAGATATGCTTGAATATCATAGAGAGCTTTTTCTAATTCTGTTTGACTTGCTTGAACAACATCTAAAAGATCTTGAAAAGTATACTAGAAAAACAAATAAATAACTTTTTATATTAAATAATAAAAGACTAAATTTTCCTAAAACTAAATCTCAATTCAAAACTACATCTACTTCTCAATTCTGCCATTTAATTTATTTGTAAGAAATATGTTTCTACTCAAGTTATTTCATGTCAACGAGTGAATAAATGAGTGGATGAGGCAAATGTATTTTTATTATATTAGATACAATTTTCATTTTACTTATTTACTGTTATGTTTTTATTTAAAATAGATGTAAACTTTTAAATAAATGAAATAATAGTAATGACTGACTAAATTACCTTTCTACCAACATTATCTTTCTCATATTCTTCTCCTTGATATGGATTTTCTTCTAATAATGTTTTTAGCTTTCGTATATTTGGTCGACTTGCACGTAATTCAAAATAGGAATGGAAAATATCTGTTATCTGAAAAATTCGCAATAAACAAATAATTTTATATTTTAATGCCATATTAAAAACTTAAATTATTAAAATCACATCAATATTGTATGGTCCAAATACAAGTATATTTTTTCAAATATTACAGTTATAAAATTATAATGGTTTATAATCACTACTTTATCTTTTACAATCACCTATACTATTTGTCAATTTAGGACAAATCTTCAATTATTTTTTTATTATTTACATAAAATTTATTATTTCTCTTTTTTTTAATATCTTCTTGTTAATATAAATGTACAGAACTATAATCAACTAATAAAAAAAATTAGCCATATGACAGAAAGTATTTATAATTTCAAGATAATCAAGTACAGTCATTCTAAACAGGAGAAATTCTATAAAGATTAAAAAAGCATTCAACTGCACAATATTTAATAGAATTTGCTCAAAACTTTGAACTTTATGGGCTCAAATTTTTTAGCTTAATATTAAAAATATCTACAGCAAAACATTTTCAAAATGATTTGCCATTAGCAAATCTACTAACTACTTGGACCAAACAAAAATTAATCATTTTCTAACAGATAATGGCTATAATAAAATAAAAACAAAATTACAATTATCCCATGTCAACCAATAATATAATTATGCTAAACAACAATGAAAAACAAGAAAGATTAGTGACAACAGATTACAGAATGAATCATTCATTCTTATCTTCAGGATGAGTCAAAAATTGCTTAACACCCTTATAAAATCAAAATGAACTAAACTGGAGACAGTTTGACATGATAGAAACATGTTATGCCTGGGGATAACTATATTTGTGTGTGTGTGTGTGTCACCATTTTGAATTCAGCTCAAAATGTTTGAATGGAAGTGGAATCATACGATACACAAAATGAGGTTAGAATTTTGAGAGAAATGTAATGGTGCACTTATTCTCTGCCTAACTTTAATCTGTGAAAAGTTATTAAGAAATGAATCTAACCAATTTCTCTTTTTCTAGGTGTGTTAAACAATACAAAGATGTCTCTAATCTGTGAATAATGAATCCAGATCATCCTGATGTCTGGAGGAGAGAAGTTCACGTGAAATTGAAAATAATTTTAATCAATAATATTCCTGTAGAGATTGTGATGCATGTGGCAGTTGTACAATTGCTGCAAAAGTTTTGAGAAACTGGATCAGTCAAAGATATAAATCATGATCTGGGCTTTAAATGAACTTTTCTCCCAAGACATCAGGATGATCTGGATTCATTCATCAAATACTAGAAGCATTTAGTATTGTTTAACACACCTAAAAAAAATTTGTTAGATTCATTTCTTTATAACTTTTCACAGACTAAAATTAGGTGAAGAACAAATCATTGCATTTCTCTCAAAATTCTAGCTTCGTTTCATGTATTAAGTGACTCCCTTGCCATGTAAACATTTGAGCTCTATTCAAAATGCAGCCATCTAATTGACACACAAAAAAATGGTTGCTCATATATAACATGTTTCTATAATGTCAAAATTTTCCTCCTTAACTCAAATTGATTTATAAGGGTGTTAAGTAACTTTTAACACACCTTGTATATCCACTATTTATATATTTTTGGTATAAGACTAAATGTCTTTTTCTTTCTCATCAAAAAAGCTAATAGTGAGGAGAAAAAAGATATCAAGATAACAAAGATATGTATAGGTATGCATCTTCATTATTATTATCATACCCAAAAAGCCATTACAAAACTTCAATGAATTAAACTGCCAGATTCAACTTAATCTATAATCTTGTTCCCTCTGATTATAATTTATGGCAAGAAGTTTGAGGATGACAAAAAATGATTTCTGAAGTAAAAAGATAAATGTAAAAGGACTTGGTACCATGAAAATACACATGGTCTTGCATGTCAGTGATATAAAGCCACAGATAAAAAAGAAAACTATGTTGAAAAATATAGGCCTTGGCATCATAGTAAAAATAAATCAAAACAAAGTTCTTGTTTTAGGATACTGAAAATGTTCATTATAAAATTATCATTTTCAGTCTCACTTCAGATCATCTTTAGCATACGTGTAAACTGAATGTGTATAATAGTTTATGAAATAAAACATTTTCTGAAATGAGACCAAAAACACTGCACAATAAATATTTTTGATTTCCTAAAGCAAGCAATTTTACATTTTCATTTATGTTAAAAAATATAGTAGTTTGTGATAATTAAATATTCAAGTAATATTACATACTTAAAAAAAATCTTAAATTTTTAAAAGATGTATTTATTATTAAATTGTGAATAAGACAAAACTTTGTTTATAGTATTTTCTGGATAACTTTCATGAATAAATAATATATATATATATTATTTATATACAAGTTAAATAAAAATTTATATAAATAAATAATAAATATACATTTTATTTGATTATTTCTGAATATTATGAGGAGGTTGTCAAAAAGTGAGATAACACTTTTTTTTTTTTTCGCAAATGGAGAGAAGGAATGAGCTGAAACAAGGTAGATGAATAGTCTTGTTCATAATCTTTGAAATGAACATAAGGAGAATAAATGAAACAAAAAAATGGTGCTGCCATCAGCAGCTGAGTTTAGTTGCAAGATGGTGGCACTGTGTGAGAGTGGTCCACCATGGGCATCTGCAAAGTAATCAATTTTTGCAAGCAAAAATCAATAAAAAACAAACATTTCCTGCAAATAATCCAAGCTCTTGACCAATGGAGTTCTTTTGTTGCACACAACACTACTCCCTACAGTGTACAGTGCATGCTTGAATGTGCCATGATCATTGGATAACCGCCTCATTCCCCATACAGTTCTGATTTGGCACCGTCTGATCATTTGTTCAGTCCACTGAGAAAGCATCTTTTGGGAAAACACCTCAATACAAATGAGAATGTTCCTGCAGAACTTCAAAGGTTGTTCAGGAATTTGAACTCTTACTTCAATACTATAAATAAAGTGAACAATTGTTGGCACAAGTGTATCAATAACTATGAAGACTATGCGGAAAATTAGTTTATATTTCCTTAATTATTCTTGTATACTGTCAATATTCTATCATTAAATGTTGTCTAAAAACAAATACATTACATTATTTTTCAAAAATCCCTCATACATGTTTTTAATGTTTAATGTAAATCCTGGAGAAAATATACTTTAAAACATTTAATGGATTAATAAAGAATCACTTATTACAATCATATTTATGACTTCTATAATAAGCTCTATTTGTAGTTTTGTTTTACTTATTCCAATTAGATATGAATAATAATAATAATAAATCTAAATTTCATATAATTACTTTTTTTATTATTTTTTTATTTGTGGTTTTAGGCCCTTTACCGCTCTGAGCACAAAAAGGCCAAGAACTGATATGTAGACAAGAGTGTCTGTGTTGGTTAGTAAAAAGTGTCCCAAAGAGAGCTCATAAGGTCCCATGAAGGGCTCATAAGAAATACTAGTCCCTTGTGAGGGTTCATAAGTTTACGTGTTTTGTGTTGTGTCTCAGTATTTTATTCTGCATGTTATGTTTTGTGTTATGCTATTTTAACTTACCATTGTTGTTTGTTGAGAGAAGAGGAAAGATAGATTGATAGAAAATTTGCAGTTTGCATTTATTAACCAACCAGACCTAACCTTAATTTTTGAGTTACTCAAAGTTGCCGAGGAAAGGAAGGCAACAGTGAGCAACATATAATTATTTTATAGAATGATGATAATGTAATTCATTTATATTAATCCAATAATTATTATTACTATTTAAAGTTTACACTTACTTCTTTTACATTTATTATTCTAGTTTTGTCATCATTATCAATTTCCTCTGGAAAATTTATATCTGGCAATAATAATAATGAATTAGATGTCTCAGCTTCTTTGATTTCAAAAGTTTTAGTATCAGTACATAAAACTGCAGAATCATTTTTATCTCCTCTAATGACATATCTTTGGAAAAAAATCAAAATTTTATTGAATTATAATTATAATAATAATAATAACTAGTAAAAAGTATAGTTACATTTTAAAATATTTAATTGAATTCAAGGGTTGGATGTCACACCAATCTTTTGTTTAAGCAAGAAAGGAAGAAATTATCACAAAAGTGTTAATTACATATAAATATTGCTATATTTGCAAGTGCTTTTGATGTATTATAAGGCATCGTCCTCAGGCAGAACATAAACTCAAATAAATCTTTTGAACAAACATTTCAAATTAAAACTAATGGCATTAGTCCTTTAGAACAAACCAAATTTAGAATAAAAACGTAAAGAATTTGATTTAAAGCGCACGTGATGACAATGCACATGTGCCACGATGTGTTGAATAGGTGCTGAGAGCAGAGCAGAGCTAGAAATGTTCTTTTAAGATTTTATATAGGCTGACCCACATTGTGAGCAACTCACACATGGGTGAGTTGGATGGATTTGATAATACAGTAAGGAGGGCATTCCAAACATAACCAGGCTCCTTTGATCACAAGGAGCCTGGTTATGTTTGGAATGCCCTCCTTACTGTATTATCAAATCCATCCAACTCACCCATGTGTGAGTTGCTCACAATGTGGGTCAGCCTATATAAAATCTTAAAAGAACATTTCTAGCTCTGCTCTGCTCTCAGCACCTATTCAACACATCGTGGCACATGTGCATTGTCATCACGTGTGCTTTAAATCAAATTCTTTACGTTTTTATTCTAAATTTGGTTTGTTCTAAAGGGCTAATGCCATTAGTTTTAATTTGAAATGTTTGTTCAAAAGATTTATTTGAGTTTGTGTTCTGCCTGAGGACGACGTCTTATAATACATTGAAAGCGCTTGCAAATATAGCGATATTTATACGTAATTAACGCTTTTGTGATAATTTCTTCCTTTCTCACTTAAAAAAATATTTAATATACAAAAGAAAAACTCTATTATTTAATATTTTCCATATTTTTTTTATGATTATAAGAAAAATATGTAAAATATTTTTGAATAGTTTAACTTACAAAATTTGTAACTAAAAGTTACAAATAGTAAATTATCATTTGTTGATAATTTATTTTTGGCAGAATATTTATAAAGGTTGCACTATTAAAAGTACACTGTATTATCTGTTTCTAAATTGAAAGTGTTCAAGAATGTTTTATTTAACCGAAACAGATTTTTTTTGGTCTTTCTTTAATTTTAACCCTTAAAAATAAACTTAAGAAGTCCAAAAATATTTGAAAATTGATATGTGTGTTTCTACTTAACCTAAATAAAGCAGTTTTTCCTATGTTATTTAAAATTTTGGTGGGATAACTAGGTATCCACATAAGCAATTTCACTGTGAAATTTAAATGCTTTTGGCACCATATGTGTGCAAACTATAAAACCAGGTATCTTTTGTGCACAATTTAGATTCTCAAGCTGAATATACTCTTACATCACACAAATCAGATGCAGTCGATCAGCGATGAATAAATGTCAACAGATGATTTGGTATCATTTTCTACAAAACAGCTCAATGACCGAATGCAGTAACGGAAAAATTAATAGAAGTTTGCAATTTTCCTTTTCCAAGTTCATTTTATAAAAAATTTCAGATAAAAGTTTTTTTATAAAAGAGATGGAAAGTAAAAAGATGAAATATAACAAAAATAATAATAAATCAATGTTTTCTTGGGCTGCAATTAAAAAAAAATTGTAGACCTATAAATTACCACTGTCATCCATCTTCCTGTCTGTCCTTCCTTAATTAATCTCAAGAATGGAGTTAAATATATTAAAGTTGAGAACAGAGATGGAAAGCTGAGGGACATGAGGCCCCAATTAACTATATACAAACTTCTGGTTTGCACTGGAAATCACGTTATTTTAATTCAAAAATTTTTCCTTTAATGAAGCTAAATAGATAACCAATCCAACTCTACTGCTAACAGGAAATGTATGATATACAGGGGCAAGACACAACTAATTTAAGGTGGAGAGCATATACAGTCAAACCTCAGTTTATGAACTTAATTCCTTCCTAAAAGTTGTTTAGAAACCAATTTGTTCTCAAATGGAAACAAATTTTCCCCATAAGGAAAAAGGTAAAATGGATTAATTCGTTTCTGACCCTCAAAACAAAACTCTTCTTTTTACCTTTTTTTAGCTCACACCTTCCATCACTGCCAACCAAAACCAACAATTTACAATGAAGTACAGTGGAACCTCGCTTAACGAGCATAATTCGTTCCAGAACCTTACTCGTAATGCGAAACACTCGTTAAGTGAAACAATTTTTCCCACAGAAATTAATGTAAAACATAATAATGCGTTCCATTCAAAAAAAAAAAAAAAAATACTCAAATACCGTATTCACTTGTGTATAAGATGATGATTTTATTAATTTTTCACTGTTTCAAAAGCCTAGGTTGTCCTATACGCGCGAGTGAAGGATTCTTTACGTTTTTGCAATAATTTTTGTGAACCATGTATAGTTCATGCTGCCATTAGAGCAGAGAGCTATCAAGGTCAAGGTGAATGTCACTTTTAAAGAGATGATCCGAAAATAGCTGGTCACTTAGCAATGATTATAAATGTAGTTATTTCATATTTCTTAAATTGGTATTTTTAATAAATATTTGTACATTCTGAATCATTAAAAATAAACTTTTTCCTGTCAGGGAAATCATAATCTTTTGGTTTTGCTACATGAGTATCAAGTGTGTGGAAAAGCAAGCTTCAAAAGCTGATAGCAAAGTCATTCAGGAAATACTGCATTTTAAATTCACTTGACAGATCAGGGGACAATGCTCTGTAGAGCAAAAGTGAAAAAGAGGAGAATTGTAATGAAGCTTCAGAAGGTAAGTCCGAATAGACGAAAGATGACAGTGTCAAAAAAACATGGTTGTTTGCCTTAATAAGTGCATTTGATAATATTCTATTTGTGATTAAACGAAATAAAATTAGAATTGCATTAATAAATCTAATTGTCTTTATTTTGATCTTTAAAGTCACACCTCGTCCTATATACAAGATTGTCTTATATGTGTAAATACAGTATTTTATGTCCAACGTTTATTCAAAGAAAATTATACAATATACATTGTTAAGGAGTGTGAATTATCATCATCTTTTCTGCTAGCATGGAATGAACCAACCTGGAAAGCAAATTCGATTTGCAGAAACCAAAAAAAAAAAAAAAAAAAAATCACAGATAATAGCATGATGGAGCATGTGCACAATCCAGGACTTCCCTTCTCCTCATCACTCGTTATGCAAAACTTCACTTGTTAAGCGAGTCAATTTTTAAAAATTTGATTTGCTCATTATGCAAAGTGCTCGTTAAGCAAGGTTCCATAGTACTATAAACTTTGACTGCCAAGATGAAATATAACCAAACCTATCAAGACCAACAAGTACTTTATCCACACTTTCTTAAATATTGTTTCAATTGATTCGATTTCAATTTTATTTTAAGTTTCAGTGTAAAGGCCAGTTTTAATTATTTTATTACAGTAAGACTGTTCCTAGATGACAAAGTGCTAAACGAAACAGTGTTAAACGAGGTCATTTTAACACAGAGTAAATAGGGAAAGGGAAACACACGACCAAAAATAAACAGATTTTACTTTAATTTTAAGTTATTTTTATATTAATTTGCATAATAATATATGTTAAATAACACACAAACATATGCCCACAGAAATGTAAAGTTCACTTTTTGGGATGAAGGTCCCGGCTCTTCTGAAATTCTTGTTTTTTTTGTGATAAAGTCATATAGTTTCATTTGTTGCTTTCTTTTTCTTTCCTTAAGAAAATGTCGGTAGCAGGAGATTGCATCCAAAATGCCTCATCTTAAATGTCCTTTCAAAATCTGGATCATTTGCTACAATTTGATCACAATTTTGGTTATCGTTCCCAAACATTTACTAAGGAAATCTGTAGCAAGTTCTTTGGGTTCTTTGTTTTCAGAATCACTATTTTTCAGTTCTACATGAATTTCTTTTTCTACCAGTTCTTGAAGGTCGTCATTAGTAAGGCTCTCACCAGAAACCTGCAGTAATTCCTCACTATCATCTACATCTCCTAGTCCTGCTGTATTGATTAGGTTAATAGGTTGACAATTTGGTCAACCTAACAATACAGTGATAGGCTCTTCTCGTTGATAATTCTTGGATACCTTCAGCCATAACATTTTCCATACTTTGTTCATGCATTTATCAGTTAATTCTTGCTAAGCAAAGTTGATATTCTCTATGGCATCCATAATGTTATATTTTTTCCAAAACTGCACCAAACAAACATAGATTTAAGGAAAGTACAGCACTATGACAAATTGCCACCTTTCGCTGATTGGTTCGTGTTTGGGAAGAATCATATTATATATGAATCAATGAAATGCTGTGATAATTTGAATCAGTGTAAATTTTGAGCTTTTTTTAAGGCTTCGAGCAGACCATGTTATATCAAATCAGTGTGAAGCAGGATCTTACTGTACTTTTAAATTTAATTATTAGTTTAATTAACTGACTTCCTAGTACTAATAAATGCTAATTATTATTATTATTATTATAATGTATAATGTTATATTAATAAATTTTTGTTGTTTAATTTAATTTAAGCATATTTAAACACAAACACTTGAATGCCATTTATATTACAAGAATACCAATTAATGCAGTTTTTATTAATTAATTTGATTTAAATTCAACTATGGCATCTATCAAAAAACAGAAATAGTATCTTTCCTGCATGTGCATTGAAATGTAATTTAAATAACGTCATCAATGATTTGTTATGTGACGCAAGATGATCTCAGTGCCACTAACTTCTGAATAAGTAGTCTTGTTGTTGATTGGTTGGGCCATTGACTTTCTTTAACATAGGTTATATATAGGAAGTTGGCCATCAGTGGCTGTTTCTGCTGAGTAGCTTGTTTGGAAACAGAGTTATCATACAACAACCAGAGCAAATATGGCATTCAAAATTTTTGTTTATAAACTGAATCATTTGTAAACTGGGGCATTCATAACTAGAGATTTGACTGTACTTTAAATTAAATAAATTAAAATTACGATTAGAAATTGCAGTCCAGCATTGTGACAATGTCACAATAAATAATTGCTCTTTTCTTTATTCCACAAAAAATAGGTATGCTGCTAAGATGATTACATTGTCCTTTTAACTATCTTTAATTTATTCTTTCTTTCTTTTTGCCAGGTAGTGTACAAATGAGGCATAGTGGATAACAGCATTACAGTTCATACAGAAGTTACATGATTGTATGCTGGCTTCATGCAGTAAAATCAATTATGTGAATACCCAGCTTTAATAAATATATAAACACTATCCTAAACTGTATGTATGCAACATAAGAACACTTCAAAACCATAATCCAGTTAAAAGAACAAAAACATTCAACCTTTATAAAGGTCCAAAGAACATCAACAATAAAGTTACAACCAAAAAATTTGATATCCATTTTTTAATAGCCAAATCTGAATTTTTGACATCTGGATTTTCAACACTTCACTGTATAAGTAATATTCTGAATTTGTATATTCTCAATGTACTACAGAACTATTCCACTCTTGTGAACAAATAAACTAAATAATGCTTTAACATAGTTTAAACCAAATTAAATAGAATGACTAATATTACATTTATGCCAATAGCATTGTATTTTAGATATCTGAGACTATGCCATTGCCTAAAAAGTATATTTTTTATCTTTTTTTAATATCTTAAAATTATAAACTAATCAATACAATATATTTTTGTATAAAAATTCTATTTACAGTAGAGACTCGTAAATCGGAACCCTGGTAATCGGGATCGCAGGTAATCGGAACGATTTTCAGTCGGACTGTGTCGTGCTGAATCGAACGTTTTTGATACTAAATTTACTTCTAAAGTATAATTTTCATGTTTTTTATATTCTTCAATATATTTATTTTGTTTGTACAAAATGCAGAAATAATTTTTAACGATACGATAGCCTTGATTATTATTATAAAAATTTTCGTTTTCCTTAAAATCGACGAAAATTCAACAGGAAGCGACACGCAACGGAGAAAAATTTGAACATCGGACAGGTTAATATATTTTTTCGTACATAAACCGTAATCGGAACGAATCCCTAATCTGAACAACCCCAGTCCCCAATTGATTCCGATTTTCGGTTCACTACTGTACTTACCTATTCCGTAATAATTTAATAAAAAATATGTATGTGTACAATAATTTAATAATTAATTTTAAGTAAAAAGTTGTGAAAATTCAAAAATTACCTTTTTCCTTTTAATAGTTCATTTAAGAGAGAAGAATCAAGTTCCATTAATTTTAATCCATCATTCTGAAAGTCTTCTGATCCAACTAAGCATTGTGTTACATATTTTAAATCTCCATCATCTAATTTTGATAAATGAATCATATGCTGAACTTCATCTATGCTCCTAATAATTATAATTATAATATTAAGAAAAAAATTTGAGAACAAAGCAAATTATTAACTTATAAGTTTTAAAACTGATTTCATAATTTTGGATACCTATTATTAAAACTATAAAGCAAAACTATAATCAAGAAATAAAAAAATATCTTAAGCTAATTTGTATTGTCTTTATCATGGCACCTAACGTCTACCTCTAGAAACAAATTGCTTTAAATCAATCATTTGATTAATTAGCTAGATTATAGCTCAATATTTAAGGCAATCGTTGGTAATTCATTGTCTTATTTTGCAAACTAAGTTTATAAAATGTATATTGCTCCAAAAACAACAGTCTAAACAAGATCGATCAAATTTAAAACAAAGTACAAATTATAGAGAAACAAAGTTGAGAGCTCACGCCAAGTTTTGACTGGATTCCGGTAGAAAGACTTCACTGATTTCGGGGTTAAACTATTTCTTTTTTATTACCACTAGCACTTTCGACGAGTTTATAATCGTTGTCTTCAGGTGAAAAGATATAAACTAAGTGCTAGTGGTAATAAAAAAGAAATAGTTTAACGCCGAAATCAGTGAAGTCTTTCTACCGGAACCCAGTTATAGAGAAACTTTCATTCAATATAATAGACTAATAAATAAAAAATTTGTATAGTAAAATTTATGATAGTGATTCTTTGACTACCCATTTATTATCATGTACTAAGGAAATGATAATAAATGGCTAGTCAAAATAAAGTCAAAGAATTGAAATCAATTTCAAACTCATTGTAAACTGCATATCTTATCAACAAAATACACTCAAAACACCTTGTAGAAGTGCAGCCAAATTTATTACATTCTAACATTTTCGGTCATATTTAATGACTTTATCAAGAATAAACTGAAAAAATTGAACACATCACATTTGCATTAACAAACATGCATTTTGGAACGTTTTTGGAGTTTCACTAGAATGTCTCTTTTTAAAAACGTTCCAAAATGCGTGTTTGTTAATGCAAACATGATAAGTGTTCAATTTTTTCGGTTTATTCTTGATAAAGGTCATTAAATATGACCGAAAATGTTAGAATGTAATAAATTTGGCTGCACTTTTACAAGGTGTTTTTAGTGTATTTTCTCAATTTCAAAAATTATAAGAATCTTATTGCCTTTTATCAAAAATATTTTTAAAAATCTTGTACAGAAATTTAGCATATTTTATTTTAAACACAATAATTATTCTTAGATTCATATTTATAAATAATTAACTTTCACTTGGATGTTTGAATAATGCAAAGGCTTTGCTTCTGTATATTCTTAAGTGTCATAAGTCAGGTTTGATGCTTTAAGACTGTTGTGGGTGATCTATTTTTAAGATATGCAACTGTAGCTCTAACTTTTATCCATAATGCAGAAATTTGTCCATAATCGGAAAATTGTGCATTCAGCATTGTCCTTGCTAACTCCATAAGAGTTCAACTGCATTTTTCTACAAGACATTTTGTTGAGGAGTATCAGGAATCAGGAACAGTTGGCTCATGCTTGATTCCTTGATTAGAAAGTAATAATTGAAACTTATAACAAGTATATTCAGTACCATTATCTGTTCAAAATCTTAATTTTTTTCTTCCGTTTGTCTCTCGATCATAGTTAAAAATTCTTTAATTGGTCAACAGCATCACTTTTATTTTATAAGTACACAAATATTTTTATAGCAGCATCAACAATGAATATGGTGAAATACTTTGCACCTGAATATGATGGCATTGCTATTGGACCACAAATATCCAAATGTATTAGTTCCAAGTGGGTTGATTTTTTGCGTCTGCCTTTGTAAAACAGAACTCCAGTGTTTTTCTTAGTATAAGGCCTTGTATACTTAGAAAACCACTTATGTATCTGTTGTATAGAGCTAGTGGAACTGAGTTGAGTGCCACCTGTACTCAGGCAAAACAAACTGCTTCGGGAAAACACGTGCATCTTTGGGTTGGATATGTACTGAAACATGGTGCTTGTTTTCTTCCTATGATAATGAACCACAGCTTTCTGCCACACAAAACTTCAAAAAATAACTGTGTGGTCGGTTGTAGTGTTACATATATTAATATGCTGCCAGGTACAAAGTTAACTAGCTCCTTTGCTAATAATAGTGCTTCACAGGAATTGATGAGAAACTTGATTTTGTAATTTAGTTTTTATTACATTTAGTTGCAAAAAAATATGTTCAACTGCTGCACTTGAATGAGGAAGCAATAAAAACATCTATTTACTGCCAAAGTAAAGTAAAAAAATACAGAATAAAAATGAATGTTTTAAAAGGTACTAAATTGAAAGAAAAGGTATTAGGATTTCATGAATAGTAGTAGGAAAATGGTATAGGGTATCTTGGTACTGGAACAAGTAAAAAAGTACTAGATTAGTACAAAAGTACTTGATGGAACAACACTGGTGTCACCTTTGTAGCCCCGATTCTGTTACCCATCATCGCCGCTAGAGGCACCTAGATCTAGTTTTGCTGTTCTTTCCACTAGCTCTATTCTAGAAAACCATTACAATGAGTATGATGATTGTGATTCTGAAAAATTTATCCTTATCACCATTTTGTTTGAACATTGCATTTGAATAAAGCATTATAGTGTAAATGGCCCATTCTTTGATGCATTATGGTGTAAATGGCCAAAATTTCTGCTTCATTTTGACATTACACTCTTAAACTGCTTCTCTTATTTTTCTGAAACATTTACTATATATATAATCTTCAATTCAAGAGTTTGGTATGCAATCAGGAAAAATTTTGATGAAAAATAAAAAACACCTTTACAATCCCAGCAATGTATTTATTAATAATAAAAACAGTTAAATTACAACACACCACACTGGGAAATACATAATAACAAATACAGAACCAACAACCAATGTGAAAAAAACAAAATCTATCTCTGGACAACTCCTTTGAGTTTTCCTTCGGGTGCTAAAATGGTTAGCTGATGGAATGTAGTTCAGCACATAAAAGATTTTTTGAAAGAAATGTAAATTCGAACCACCATTCAAACTATAAGTATTAAAAAAAAAAAAAAAAAACAGTTTTGATCAGTTTGCCTGCCAACCACAATTCAAACTGAATCAAATATATACAATTTAAAAAATACATACAATTTTGCAAAAATATATAATTTAAAAAACAATGTTTGAATTAAAACAGGCAACAGATTTAAAATAACATTAAAAAAAATTATTCTAGCATACAACATAACTGGATAATATTGACAAACAACAAATCACACACAAACTTTTTTAACACAAGTAAAAATTTAACAATACACTAATGTTTTCAGTCACAAATTTGGTTTTTGTCAGATCAATTGCAATTCCAAAAAGGATTATTTAGTAGAATGTTCTTAAAATTATTACAATTCCACTTGGGGACAGGAAGAAGAGTTATGCTACATCTCCCATTTAGCCATACAGCAATGCTATCCTCTTGAACTCATTAGGTGTCTGACATTCTGTCAACAGCAGCATATGGATCTGGTTATTACACTTAATAAGTCGTATAAAGTACGATAAGACTCTCTCCAATGTAAGATCATCACCCAGACGGATAATTCCAATATCACTTACAGGAGAACAACAACTGTTTTTTTCAGTGATCAAGAATGCCGAGGACTAATTTGACAGTAAAATTTCCTACCAGGTATATATACCATCCCCATTCAAGATAACAGTCAACCATGCTTTGCCTACGACGACGTCCATATTGCTTTTGATCAGGCATGCCTTTTACACTAGTGCTCCAACATAGCCCCTGTCAAGTATTTGGAGTTGTCTCATCTGCATGGAAGGCACTCTACAAACTTTCATGATTTTCCTATAATTTTTTGTTTATTTTAATTTCTTTTACATCTCGTCTCGCCTTCTGCATCACACATATGCAAGAATCCATGCACACACACAACATTTGTTTGGTTTGTTTTAATTTAAATATGTATTCTATATTTTGTTCCATTTACAAAACCTGACGATATCCATTTAATATGGTGAAAATGTTTGTTTAACATTTTTACATCAGAATTTTTCATTGCTGGTTTTGGGTATTTTAGTCTTTTTTATTTTATGTTTAGACTGAAAAGATGATGGAAGAAAAAAAAAACTATGACAGTATGGCCTCAGAATCCATCACTAAAGCCATAGAATCTACAAGAGGATGAAATGTAAAAATATTTCGGGTTCCAAAAACTATTTTAATGAGATTCTCACACTGTCTGCATGTTTTGTGGTAGAAAGTGGTCATCAGATTGCCACGTTAACTGTGGGCGAGATGTATACAGTGGGTGAACCTGTACAGAATGTTCAGAAGAGGCAGATTATATATTTGCAATTTTTACAAATAAACATTTTCACTCCTCAATGCATAAATGTTTAAATAATGTTAATCATGTTATGCTATAATTTGTCCTGTTTTTTTTCTTTTTTCTAAAAATTCCACTTACCCCACTATATTATGAAAATATGGCTCTCAAAGAATAGAACAGAACCATCCATCTCATTCAGAGCTAGAATATTGCTTTGTTTCTCTTAAAAATTCATAACTTTTTAAACTTCATTTCCATATAATATTTATTTAAATGTCATAAGACAGTAAAGATTTTAAACAGAAACCCATCTTACGCAAACATACTTATAAAGAACAACTGAATATCTTCACAAATATCTAATCACACAAAACAGAAGTGACAGAAATGAATACATTACCGCTTCTTATTTCCCGCCATTTTATGTACATTTAAAACTCGTTTCAAATTCCCGACGGTAGATGGCAGTAAATAGCAGCCTACAAATTTGAGAACTTCGTGTATATATATATATTGATATATTCTGGAAAATTCATTATATCACCGAATTATTTGTTTTCTAAAGAGAAAAATAACAAAATGGGAACATAAATCATTTATAACCATTTAAATGCAATTTTTATAATTTAATTTAAAATATTTGCAATAATTAGAACAAAATAAAAATATAACCTGTTATATAATGCTACTCGGTAAATTTTCTTTCTATTTCTTTTCTCTTTATTTAAATAAATATTGGATTATCAAGAAAGTATTTTTGGTCGTACAGTATTGGTACATGATTCTTTTCTAGAATGGCCGGATGGCCGAGCGGTCAAGGCGACAGCCTACTGCTCTTTGGTATCTCTTTTTTTTTTTTTTTTTTTTTTTTTTTTTTTTTTTTTTTTTTTTTTTTTTAACTCTTTCCGCCCTGTGGGCACTAAGAGGGCCTCTTTTAGTAGGCCCATTATGGGTTCGGCCAGGCCCACAATGGGGCGACCGGGTGGTGAGGGACGGGGCCCGACATATCCGAACGGACCACCCCCCGAAAAATTCCTGGGGATTATTCGACCCGTTCGGATTCGATCCCGGGTCCCCCAGAGCGGTAGACTGCCACCTTAACCGCTCGGCCATCCGGCCGTTAGCCTACTGCTCTGGGGGATCCGGGATCGAATCCGGACGGATCGAAAAATCCTCAGGAATTTTTCGGGGAGTGGTCTGTCCGGATATGCTGGGCCCCGTTCCTCACCACCCGGTCGCCTTCTTGTGGGCCAGGCCGAATTCATAATGAACTTGATAAAAGAGGCCCTCTTCGTGCCCACAGGGAGGAAAAAACCCTTTCTAGATCAGATAGTGACATGCGTTGGAAACAAATCTTCCAAACTATGCCGAAACCAACCCTATACTTCAAGGTTATGGGTTACAGTTTGATGGTCTTCAGCCGGCGTTATTCACTACAGCTTCTCAGACAATGTGATACAATCACAACAGACACCAATATCAATAAACTGGGCGTTGTTCAACATTTCGTGAGAAATTCAAAACTCAGCTACCAGCAAGGACGTCGCCAAAGGGGGCAGAAGGGGGCAGCTGCCCTTCCCTAGAAATTCGAAAAAAATTATTTAAATGCTAAGTTTTAATTAAAATAATCTTCTTAGACTTCTTGTAAGTTAAAAAAAAATGTTTTAATTAACATATTTCTTTTTCGGTACATAGTAAATGATTAAAACTCTATGAATCGTTTTTATTTTACTTACATACAATTCATATCCTTTATCAATTTACATCATTTTGCCCTTTCCCCTGGCCCATTCGTTGGCGTCGTCCTTGGCTACCAGTACTGGTCAACAGAAAAAGCATCATGCTCCTGCGCGACAATGTCAGACCAGACGTCATAAGGAAAGCGATGCACGAGTTGAAATCCAAGTTTTGCCTCATCCCCATATTCGTCCGATCTTTCCGATCTCTGCGCGTCTTCTTGAGAAAAACGCTCCAGACAACAAGGAGTATAAAAAAAACCCCTCTTGCACGAGTTTCTGGTTTCTAAAACACTAGATTTTTATTTAACCGGTATATAAAAGCACTTGTATCGTGTTGGCAAGTGTGTTGAACACAATAGTTCTTGTTTCGATTAAATATTGCTTGATTGCTTGATATTCAATACGTTGCTTGATAGTGAGTTATCTTTTACAATTGACAATTAAAAAACGAAAATACTTTCTTAATGACCACTACACTTTATCCTTGTTCAATAACGAACAAATTTTTAATTATTAAGTGAGTATAACCAATTGTATTGTCCGTTTTGTACGAGTTCATAAAAAACTAGCTATGTAATAAACTATATTCATTTGAGAATTTAATACTCTGTTGTTACTGAATCTATTATCGAACACTTATAGAGCGCAATGGAATTTACATTCAGAAACAAAGCTTGCCTGATTGCTCGTAAAATTGCTATATCATAATTATACCGTTTCCTTAAAATCTTTAAAGTCGCAAGAAACTACTCAATCAGTATTATCAATCATTTTATAATTGAAATGTTTTCTTCATATATTGCGAGTTAATTACAAATTTTTGTATTTCATTATTTCATTTTCGTTACGGGATTAATACTCCATAATAGTTTGCATCATATTGCTAAGAGCTCGAAATACAAATGAATATAAAACGAATCAATATTGAATATTTTATAAGGCACTGGTGCCAATTCATATTTCTCACGCTGCTTGAACATCTGCCCATGTTTATGATCATGTGAAAAACAATTTTAATTTGTATATTACAGGCATGGGCAAATGCGGCTCTTTTTGAGTTACATGCGGCTCTTGCTGAAAGTGCTATCCTTCCCAGTCTTACCATACTATCCGCCACGATAGTACAGAACTGCGGCTCCCATGCATTTTGCAAAACCTACATTTCGGCTCCCACTGAACTCTTGCTTGCCCACCTCTGGTATATTAGTTTTGAAAATATGCATCTATTTAAAAAACTAAGTGGAAGTTTGTAATATTGATAACAGTGAGTAATAAGGATTCAATTTTTATCTAATTTCCTATAATTTATCTTGAGTAATAGGTTTATAAAAAATTTTTCATCATCCACGCTGGTCGGTCTCATTGCAAGTTGGAGTCAACCACAATGGAGGTAATTGTAGTAATTGTAGTCATCTAGTCTTAACATGCTGTTATCTCTAGTTAAAAAATCAATCAATCTAACAAGCCTGTTGAGTAAAAATTGTTTTGCCCAATTATTTTTGCCTTTCAACTAATTAATTATCTTCATTCTCTGGTGATTGTGGACAGTTATCAGGAATACAGTTCAAGTAGGTATACAGTTATTAAATTAACAAGCATGGTAATTTTTTATGGTTGCATTTTATTATTATTTTCTTTTTAACTCTGTTTCGGTCGTGGACATTCGAGGACCCTTCTTTCATGTCTATCATAGATTCGGGAAGATTCACAATGGATTGATGAGGGATAGAATACGAAATCCTGAACAGACTTCCCAAGAAAAATTCTTGAGGCCTTTGATCACTAATTGGTCCTCACCACGTCAGCCATGATTACTTTTTAGCAACATTGATTTAGCAAATCTGCCTTCGAAAGTGATATTAGTTGGAAGAGGAGACAGTTTATATATTAATTATTATAAAATGGCAAAAAGCTTAATTTTGAGGGTAAGGGATGGGTTTTATAAAAAAAAAAAAAAAAAATTGTAAATGCTAATAACGAATAAAATCGTCATTAAGTCCGACCCTACTCAAGATATGACACACGATTCCCTTTATCTCCCCACTCCATCGACCTTTAATCTCCAAATTTTAATAGCATCATTGCTCTTAATACATAACCTTTCCTGCAAAATTTCAGAAATGTTAGACAAAAAGCATGAGAGTTATTAAGCTTCAAAGAGGGTGAACAAAATCGTGCTCCCACATTCACACTAACATCCATACATATAGAAAATACCCCCAAATTTTTTTTCATTTCTAAGGTCTTGAGTCCAAAAATGTAAAAATCTTTTTTGGGGCTATTTTTTGACTAATTCCCTCTGTTATATATAACAGCTGGAAAAGTAAAACCGAGATCAGCGAGTTATAGCAGTCGTATAAAGATAGCTTTAGGTTGGAAGTATGATTTTCAATTTTTCTACAACTCTCTGTATTTCTATTATGGTACAGTACAGGGAAAATGATAATGGTAAAGTGAAAATTTTGCTGCATTCTTACGTTAGATAGTTGATTCATGAGCTCACGAATGCTTGGTGTTCACACTGCTCTTATTTCTAGAGATAATTTAAGATTAAATTCATGAATTGTATTTTTTGTATTAATTCTGTTTTGTTTCTATTTACAGGCCAATCCACATACAAGAAAAATGTTAAGTACTGTATTATGTTTTAAATTGTAATCGTTTATTTTAGTATTCAATCACTCTTCCTTTGGTTTCTTATCTACCGCAATAGATAAGAAACAAGTTCAGTAATTTGGAGATCTAGCGGAGAAATAGTATTATACTTCAATATAAAGACACACCTGCCAAAATGCTTATAATGAATAAAGTGCATATACAGTAACTCTAAAATAAATGATGACTAATAATAATAAATAAAAATTTGTTAAAATGAAATAAAATCAAATTATAATTAATTTTGAAACGTTAAAATTTATTAAAGAATGCCTTCGATTTTTAAAGGTAGGCTACTTTGATTTTTATGTTATAAGAATTCCAATCATTTAATAATTCCCAGTTTTATTTTATAATTATGCTTCACAGTTTAACGGCAATTAAAAAGTTATCAGTTGCAACACACATTTTCCAGAAATAAACTGGAAAATGTGTCGCAAATAACAAAGTTCAACTTGGAGACTACACCGTGGAATTACCTAAATGTGTTCTCAGAATAAGATATGTAAATGCGGGAAATAAGATATGTAATCAGGAAATTAGTTATATAGAATAATAAATGCTGTAATATTCCAATAAAATAATAAAAGTTGTGACATGTAACATATTCTGAGAAGAGCGATAACTTTTAATATAAACAAGATCAAATACATTTATACTTATATAAAGGTGATTGTTAAGTTTAATATACAGTATACAGTTCACAAAATGAAGATGCAATTGGTTTGTTTTTCGTTAATCATTATTTTGTTTGTTTGTTCATATCGTGTCAGTTCTCATTTACCAATATCTGAAGTTACTTCTAATTTACAAATTATTGACAGTTTACTTCAAAAAGGTAATGCATTTAATTATAAAATTAGGATTAGAATTATGTGAAATGTAACTTTATCAATTAACAGTTATAAAATACGTGGAGAAAAGTAAGGAACCATATCCGGGTCCAATTGACTGCAAACACGTTCAATCTAATGGCAATAATAAATCTGGTATTTATAGAATTTGGCCTTTAAATTGGGTAACTGTTGGAAGTTTTCTTGTTTATTGCGATATGGAAATAGACGGAGGAGGGTGGACGGTAATATATTAATTTTCAATTTTTTAAATTAAACATCTAAAATATGTTTAACATTAAATAATAAATGATATTTTAGGTTTTCCAAAGAAGAGGGGATTATAAACAACCTAAAGATTATTTCTTTAAAGACTGGGAACAATATTCATTGGGATTTGGTAAATTAAATCAAGACTTTTGGCTAGGTGAGTAATCTGAAACTAGTTTTATCTGATGAAGTAAAAACAAATATTTAATTTGATAACCTTAAATGTTAAAGTTTAATAGCTAAACGTTTATTTAACATATCTAGGTAATGACAAAATATTTGCTTTGACAAATCAAGCAAACTATTCTCTGAGAATCGATATGAAAGACTTAGAAGGAAATAAACGATATGCATTTTATAAAGAATTCTGGATCGAAAATGAAAAACAACAGTATAAATTGCATGTATCTGGTTTTGAAGGAGATGCAGGTAAAAACTTTTATTATAATAAAATAAAATAATATTTTCGTTTATAATGTAAATGTTATTTTATTTTTATCTAAATCTTAACTAAACACATAATAGCATAAATAAATAGCGAAAATTAAAAATTCATCTCTAATTTTATACATCAGTTTTCTTAAAGCTATTATTTAAAGAGAAAATTCTAATGATTCTAGTATGTTTATCTATCTATTTTATACGTATATAAAAAATAAAATTATATTTTGTCTATATTGCTTAAGTATCAATTTCCCTTGAAAATTTTCTTTTTCTCAATAGATTAATTGATTTAACTTCACAGTTGGTTTAACCGTAGTTATTTCGTCTGTACCGCATTTCATCAGAGACAAAGACTATTGGGTTTTATTCACATTATTCTTTATTTCACTATGCATTTCGGGTGCAATCTTTTCCGTTTATTTTGCACCCCTCATCAGGTGTTACATTTCTACAATTGGTAGAGAATACATTTGTTACATTAATTATTGTAGATGGGTTTCTTAATATATATATTTTGTCTAACAATTAACTTATATATATATTTTCTTTCGAAGGATATTATACTTATTACTGCATTCACTATTTATTCTACTCAATATTACTAATATTGATTCGATCTTTTTACAATTTATTCTATTCACTTATTATTTATTTAAGCTACTATACTACTTTTCTAATTAGTCTACTAGAAATTAAATCATTACTTTATACCTGATTTTGTTATTTTTAGCATTTATGAAATTGCTAGAATTTAAATACCTTTAGGATATTGATAGGAAGCACCTAGAAAAAATCACGGAGAGCAACCCATCTCCGTGAATTTTTCTAGGGGCCCCCCTATCAAGATCCTAAAGGCAGGCCTATATAAATTCTAAATAAGGAAGTAAACAAAACACACAAGGCTGCTTTGTATAAACGATAAATTTGAAGATGAGTTATCTTTAGCATCACATTTCCTTAACAAATGTAGAATTTCCTTTAAAATTTACATAGAATCTTGTGTTTAGAGTTTGGCTCCATCTCATAACACAGTGGTGTCCTGTGGCACTAGTAATCAGGTGCGGGCGACCTTTCTATAGTAAAGCTTACTACAAAAAGGTTGCTCGCACCTGATTTAAATTATTGTACAAAAATTATAAACAAAGTATATTAAGTGTAATCATATCACTATTACAAAATTAAATTAATTCTCCTGAAATGTCTTTGTTATTTGTTATATTTAAATGATTTTAATGCGTATCAAAGGAATGCAAGTAATAATCACATGCAATTCATATTCACCAAAAGTTCGCATATATAAGTTTTATTTTTCTTTGGTATTATTATTCATTATTCTAACAACGCTTCGTATTTAAAAATTAGATTTTTTATGTACAAAATTTAAGAATAATGTAATTATTTATTCTAGAGTAATCTACATATGTTTTGCAATGTTATTCAAATTAATCTTATTTAATTATGTAAATTAAATTTTGCTTTTAGGTGACTCCTTCAGTGGCCTGAATGGCATGAAATTTACTACAAAAGATAATGATAATGATATCTGGCATAAAAATTGTGCTGAAGCATTTAAAGGCGGCTGGTGGTATTCTAAATGCCATGGATCGAATTTAAATGGACTTTATTTGAACGGATTCCATTCTACATACGCTGATGGAATCGAGTGGTCGACTTGGAAAGGTTCTAATTATTCATTACCCGAAGTAGATATGAAAATACGAAGAATAAATTAGAAATATAAACAAGTAATAAAACAATAGACAAAAATTTTGAATTAAATTTTAATACAGATTTTTGTAAACTATATTTTAAAAATCCTCATTTTTAAACTTCGGATAATGAGCTGATAAAAATGCAAGGATGAATAAACGATTAAAAATTTTGTGTAATAGAAAAACACTCAAAAAAGAAGGAAAAGTAAAGACTTTCTTTTAATTTTTTCTCCCCTTTTTTGAGTATTTCTTCTATTATAAAGAATTTTTAATTACAAATAAAGACGATATAAAATGATTTATATTCGATTAAGAGTGATTCAACGTTAATTGCAATATGGCATATTTGTTTAGTAGATAGGAGCGGTTCGTTTTGATAATTAAACGTGCCCTGCGAGATTATTACAAGAACTCACGACGTTTTTAGCGTGGAAAATTATATAGAAGAATAATATTTTTTGGTTGGTTATTAGTGAAGCATTTATTAATATAAACATTTACATCTCAGAGTGTAAATGACCGATAAGAAAGTTACTAGCCCTTGCATCACTCGTTCAATATGATCGAACGAGTGAGTCATGGGTTGGAAAATTTCTAATTCTAATAACTGAAAATCGATTAGAATTAGGAAGTAAAGTTATCTTCCAGTGTAGAAATGATCTACGAATAAAAATATTATTAAAAAATTCCTTTTTTTTTTTTATTTTGAGATCTCGATTTTTAAAATACTTAATAGACGACTTTAAAGATTCGTAGAAAATTGATAAATTTAATTTTTTAAATTCTGTTAATAGAAGAATGTTAATAGAAGAATTATAATATCTGAATATCTTTTGAAAAACTGGTATCATCACACCCTTAACGTCGCTATTACTTTTTAATTCTTATTGTTTAAACACGCAATATTTGTTTGTTTAAAGTTTGGCATTTTGAAAACAAAAATCTTTAATTCAAATGTACAATAAAAGAATATACGGTATAGTACGTTCGTATAATGTGCACTTTACCAGATAAAACTTTGTAAACCTCTTGAAAAGATAACCGAAGCTTGTACAAAAATCAATTAACTTTACTTATATTTCATTGGAACTTTATAAAAACAATAATATTCTGCCTAACAGGTAAGCGGAAGGAACATTGTCGTTGATACATTTATGGAGACTGATTTTATGCGACGTATAATAGAATCAATTTTACCTTAAGCTTATTGATATAGGGGAAATACGTACAAAATGACATATGGTTTAATTTTAGGTTCATAACTCATTATTGGTAAATCACAGCACTGTCATATTCTACACCAATCATCTTTGGTTCTTTACCTATGAAATATAATAAACATTTATAATATAAAAATAATAGAAAAAAAAATTATTAGTTTAATTGAGATCAGCCAAAATCCATTTTGTCCACATGCTATGGACAAAATGACACATTACGAAAGGACAAAATGACATACACGTAAAAACTATAAAATTACTGACAAAGTTCACAAATGAAACGCTTGGTTCTTTTAGAAACGTCAGCGCAAGAAGCGTGAGCCCGACGCAAACAATTTAAGCACTGCAACCAGGCTTCTCCAGGCTTAGATCGGGAAAAAAGATCATTGCAATATATGCATGGACAGTCCTCTTCGTCATCTTGAGAGTTTTCAGGAAAATTTTCTTCTTCACTGTCTTCTTCAAGTAACGTTTTAGTAACGTTTCATCTCTTTTCTCTGGCGGAGCTTTGGGCTCATTTTTTGATTTAATTGCCTTCATATTAGGAGTGGAAGTTAAAACTAAACAGGTTTGTCCAGTCTTTGGCTTACGTTTTCCTTGACCACTTATAAAACGTCCTTTTGGGACTGGAGAAATTTCCTTAATAGACACAGCAAGAGTAGAGGACGATGGATGTTCTTTAGTAGCAGCAGATGAATGATACAGAGAAACCGAATCGCAGGGGACCCCTGTTTAGTTGGCTATCCAAAGGGAAAAAAGCAATTTAGGAAATAAGTTCGACGCATTGAAAAAAATTAAAAATACCTTTTTTTCAAATATAACAGATGGTTTCTTTTAAATAATAATGAAAGATTTTTTGGAAGTTATTTTTTATAATTAATAAAACGTTAAGAGGTAAATTCCTTGACTGAGCTCTTATGGACTAAATGACATATCTACGAGTATGTCATTATGTCCGTTGCCTATGTATGTCATTTTCTCCATATAACGGAATAAAAAAAACAAACTTATAAAATAAATACAAAGATGATATTTTTAATGGAAAAAGTTATTTAAGTGCAACAACAACTTCTTGAGGGTTGAAATAAATGCTACACAAATAGATAAAATGTGAAAATCTTACCATCTATACCAGTGATTCTCAAACTTTTTTGACCCACCGCCCCCTTTGTCCGTAAAGTTATACCTAACGCCCCCTAACTCATTTTCTCTTGTGTGAGAAAGGATTGGAAATATTCTTAGGAAAACTTTTCTATGAACCTCACACTTTGTGCCCTTACCGTACATTGTTCTCAACATCTGGAAACCATTAAACGCAATGTTTCCTCTTATCCGTTTAACAGAGGAATGGGAACGGCTGTCAGTGACCCCAACTTTTGCCTTTGGTCACCGTTCAGTACCCTGCCTCCAGCGCCCCTAGATTTACTCACCGCCCACAAGTGGGCGTTATCGCCCACATAGATAAAATAGTGAAAATCTTACCATCTATACAAAAAACTTGTTGCAAGGAAAAAACTCGTAACGTATCAATGCTTGTCGTCGGCCATGACACTCGGGCGAATGAGAGGAGTGCGTTCACGTTTTGACAGGTTAGTAAAAGCCTCTCGGATAACATGGTGTCGTGGTCAGTTGCGCGCTTGAGACAGTCAAATTCGAATTATGCTACCTATGTCATTTTGTACGTATTTTCCCTAAGTGAAAGTTAAGTTCCTACGCCATATTTCTGATCAGAAGAAAAAAATCATTGCCAAACTTCTAAATAAAGAGCAAAACATTTCTAATATTAAACATCGAAATGTATATAAAGAGTTTTCACTCTTTCAGACTTGGCGAGTTTTTTAGTATGAGTAGGCCTAAACGTCAATGACGAATGAGTGGTAGTGAGCTACTTATTATCAGAAGATGCTATAAATTATATTATTCTTCGTAGTTTTTCACTAGAAAAATTACATCGAGTCCGCCATGATGAGAGAAATGTGCACAAATTAAAGTGTTCTCTTTTAAATAAGAAAATAGAAAAGCGTCTCGTGTTCATGAATAGAATATCAGGAAGGAGCTAGGCATCTGGTGACCTTGTCAGTTCAAGGCAAACAGGCGGACATTTTAGTGACCCCAGCCGGAACTAATTTTTCCCCTCATCAACATTATAACGAAAATGACGCTGTGCACTATGTATATACAGGGTGATTGTAATGAAAATATCCCATTCAATGCTGAAAGATATTAAATGCAACCAAATTTGGTATGGTAACATTTTAAAACATACGAAAGACATTTCAGCAAAAAAGTACCAAAATTCACTATATAGTACTTTGAAATAAAGATCATATATTTTAAATCAAATAAATTAAAATTGCAGCCTGGCATTGTGACGATGTCACAATAAATAATTACTCGTTTCATTTTGATTCTTTCCGCCCGGTGAGCGCTAAGGGAGCCCAATCATCCCCATTATGGATTCAGCCAATACCACAATGGGAACGATCGAATAGTGAGACAGAGGGACCTAACATATTCGGGACAGACCACTCCCGCGTAAAAGTCCTGAGGTTTCTTGCCTGACTAAATTCGACCCGGGATCGAAACTGGACTGGTCGAAAAATTCTCAGGAATATTTCCTGGGCGGTTTGACCGGATATGACGGGCCCCGTTCCTCACAATCCGACCTAGCCAAACCCGTAATGGACCTGCTAAAAGAGGCTCTACAAAGTGGAAAGAGTTTTAAAAAATTGAAACTTAGCAATCGGTTAGTCACTCCATACACGATGTATTCTATCCCGCTTTTTATCACAAGAGAAATGAATCATATACCTTTCAAACGTAAATTTTCACACAAATACAAGAAATACTTCATTTTTTTTAATGTCTGGATGTTAACGTTAACGGAAGTATGACAACTTTCATTTTTATCTTATTTTATTTTATTGTTTAAAGGAAAAAGGATAAAAAACAAAATTGTAGGATATGTCTTTCAAGGTAGTTCGTATTAGTACCAATTATCTTGATACTTCTGACACGGAAGAATCTATTCAGACACGATCACTTTTTGCGCCACTTCTTGTGTTAAAAACACCCTTCCAGTGTTCACACGGAGGAAAACGTAAGAAAAAAGCAAACTAAAATTTGTACTGAATTTGTAATAAAATTAATTAGATCATTTTTGGTTCATTTTTTACACATATGAAATTATAGATATTTTATTTGCCTACTTAAAATCGTTTCGTATGTTAACAAACTTAAAGTAGAAATGGCAAACAACGGATAAATATTAAGAAATATACGAGCAATGTGCTTTAGTGTATTTCTTGTACTAAAACGAAATGCTCTCACAGAATAAGTAAATTTAAAACTTTCATCAGATAACACTTTTTTGATACACTTTTTATTCCGCATTAAGTATCTGGTCAAGATCGAAGAACACACTTTTATTTACGAATATCATTAATAATAATAAAGAAATGTTTTTGTAAACACAAAATAATGTTTAATATACTGTACTGTATATTTTGAAATTCTTACCAGCAAGGTCATCTAGAAAATCGTACTGGCCTTGATGTGTTTATTGATGCTATCATCAAACTGAATGTGCTTATTAATTTACTTTTTATTTTTCTTTGAAGAAAAAAATAACGATGGCCTGACGGCCGAGGCAACTAAGGTATCAACCTGATGCCCTAGGTTATAGGCAGCAGGTGTTAATCTCAGGGGCGAGTTCTCTGGGCTTGCTTAGCATGCGCTACATGCTCAAGAGAAAGTTTTGACTGTCAATATATTTTTTATATGAGAACAAATATGCCAATAATAATTTATTCTAACATGTAAACTGTTTTATCATTTGAGTTTGCTTTTACATTGACAGCTAGCTGCTAGCCGTTTTAAATCAGTGCGATGCTTGCGGGAACTCGATCGCTTGCTCTGAGTAGAGGTTTGCCGCGGCAAACAAGTGCGCGCGCTTGACGTCATTCGAAGCATTTAACACGGCCAGATTGTATCGAAAGCTTGCGGTATCCAGTCAGCATACATGTATTGTGTATTGGGCGGATCTACATAGGGGCTAATAGAGCTTAAGCCTTGGGCCTCCAGTGTCAAGGGCCCACTAAAATTGAATTATTATAATAAATTTTTAATACTTTTTCATTATGATATATTTCATACATTTCATGTGTAGATATAATGGACTTTATAATAGTCCATACTTTTTATTCACACCAAATAACGTTTCTGCCTATTGTTTATAGTGCTAGAGATAGGCCTATTATTCTTATTATAGCTTTCAACATGCCCAAAAATTTTGGTCAGGATTCGCCCCTGGTTAATCTGCAGCATGCAACCTGGAAAGAATTCGGGCAGGCGAGTAAACCCAGGAATTTTCATAGGCGACCTGTTATGGATATGTTGGCCCCATCCCTCATCACTCGGCTATCCTATTGTAGATCTGGCCGAACTTCCCGTTAGATTTGATTAAAAAAAAAACAAAAACAAAACAAAACTTTAATTTAAATCATAAAAGATTTATTGATAACACTTTTGCAGTAAAAATAGAGATTTTGTGTCGCTTTCTTGGGTAGTGAATCTTTTCCTATTATCGCTATCAACGTGATAACAAAAATCTTTAGGCATTGTGATTATCAGAGATAAATTTTAAAAATATTATTATATTTATGACAAATTATCAATAATACTATTATTAATTTTTATGTAACATTTTAAAATCTTATATATTTCTACCCAATTATAATAAATGAAAAATGAGGACATAAGTAGTTAACATTTTATAAATATTTATACAATATCACATAAATATAAAATAATAAAATAATATATTATTCTTCATTTTTCATAGCATTTTTTCGAGTTATTTTAGACACTAATTAAATTTTATTTCATAATTATGTCATTATTCCGTTTAATTTTAACAATTTCCTAATAATTTTTTTTCTAATTTTTCAAATTATTTTCTAAGCTTTTCCTGCATATTTTGTAATTACAACTATTTAAAACATTTTAAACCGGAAAAATTGAATCGAAATACAACACAAAGATAATAAAATGTAAGAGATAGCGCATATCTATATACTGTATATCAGGTCGAAGGTTAATGACTGAATAGAAATATTCATATATCAATCAACATTTTTAAAATGTTTAAATATTAAATCAGAAAATCTAATATCATTTCGAAGAACAATATGTCAAAATGTTCTTTTAAATCATGATTAATGATATGTCTCTTATGTTAATACTGTAATTAAATGTGAATGATATTTTCATATTTTATGTATTATTTTAAAAAAGAAGTAGGAGCGTTAGAGAAAATAGCTTCAAAAATTTATTTTTATATTAACAAATGCAAACATTTCTTATAGTGAAATAAAAAATTCAATCAGAGGAAAAGGTCTTGTAACAATATGTAAAATTCATCTACGTAGAAACGTTTTCTGTACAACAATTCATCTTATAGAAATTAACATAGAACAAAATGTAAATTTCTCGAATAATGTCATATCTATGGCATTTGAAATTTAAATTTTTAACCTTATATATAATATATATAAGAAGAGGAATAATTATATAAATAAAAATACATTGAATGAATTTTTTTTTGTATTGCTGTAATTAAAGCATTCATTTTCAATAAAATCAATAAATAAAATACTTCTACAAATATACATTTAATAATAAACAAATTATCAAATAAAAACGTTTATATAATATTAAAATATATAGGACAATAATAAATGTACAAAAAAGCAAATATAAAGCCATAAATGAACAGTTAATATAAAATATTTATCAACATAAATTATATAAAAACATTTTGATTTATCAATAACATAATTTCTGAGAATTTATAACCATTAATAACAATTATCTATTTTTAATTTTATTTTTTAACAATTATTATTACTATTATTATACTGTAGTTATATTTTTAACTAATCGGCTTTATATGTAATTTTTATTACAAATTTCTAGATAAATAGCTAATGACTATTTAACAATATCATTGATCATCCGTAAAAATTTTGTCAATTCATATAAACAATACATAAACACATAGGACATGTATTTCACTTGTTCATAAACAAAATTAAAACATAATATTGATAACTGTACAAATCTCCGTGTTTTATGATTTAAAATAGATTTATTTCATTTAAAAAAATTTCTAAATTAATTTCTTAATTTCAAAAAATTGTCGTAATAATTCTACAACAGAAATATTAAAATAATGCATATTAATTAAGATTAAAATATTAATTGTATAAGAAAAATTATAATTAAGAATGTGCACGTGATTAAATATATTTAAAATTCAGAGGGCGTAATTTTTATATTTTATATTTTTGTATAAAATTATCATTTAATAAAAACGTAATATAATAATTAAGGTAAATTACCTTAATTATTTTATTAAAAAAAAATTATTTTTTTTTATGTTCAGTAATGCATGCACCGCCTGTAGCTTCAGCCGGAAGTGCTTAGTCTGAACGATATCTGACGTCATAACCGTAAGGAATCGCAATGGTGGAGAATCAATATGGCGATCAACTACCTTACGAAAGAGCAGCTTATAGGATATGAAAATTATAAAGTAAGTAAAGAAACCGTGGAATTTACTCTGTCAACAGATTCAGTTATTTAACTTTAATCGAGTGTTGTTTTTATGGAGTTAGAAAGTAAAGCAGCTTGCTTATTATTATTGTTTTATGAATTCAGCTGTTGGAGGCGTATATTTATTGATGTTTACAATAATATGAAGTGAATATAGTTTATTAATGTAAAAATATTTAAATAATATTATCTTCATGTCTATTTCATATCTATTTCACTTCTTTATGTCTATTTCATGTCTTCATGTCTATTTCATATATTTCATATTCATATTTTCTCTTTAAGATTATTATTAAGAAGACATTTCTTATTAAGAAGACATTTCATGTATTCTTAATAATAATCTTAAAGAGAAAATATGAAAGGTAATTGATACTAATAATATATATGATGTTTCAAAAGAATTAACAAAAAAATAAAGAAAAAATGATGAGTAGGCAGTAAGCTATTTAAATTGAATTGAATTAATTAAATTTCCAAACTTCACTGGCTTTTTAAATGTTCAAATAGTATATATACAACAAAAATTCATAATAAATGCCTATAAAAATTGAATTCAAGTGTAAATGAATAAAAGGTGAATCAGTTACTGATTGACTATTTAATGAAACTTGCTAAGAAAGTATTTTCTTTACAATTTATTGATGACAAATGCAAAATGTAATCGGTATTAGATACTATCCTTACACACAATTCTGTTTTTATGTGGTAAATATGTTCCTGAATAATCCGTGTATAAAAGATAAAGTTTGTGTAGAAAAATAGAAGATTCTAGACCTTAAAAACTAGTAAAAATAAACCAGTTAATACAGTAGGATGGGTTTATACAAAATATTTCAATTTTGGTTAATAAATCATATGAGGGATGATTGTAACATATCGGCAAAATTTAGTGAATTTGTTATCTGCATAAATTTTATTTTAATTTTTTAAATTAAACACCAAAGTATCAAGTTTTAACACCAAATGGCAAACTAAAATTGTTTTGTATTGAAAGAGAGAATAAATACAATCATACAAACAAATCATCATATTTCAAATTAAATTTTTACTGATTGCTTTAATTGCAGGATAAAGTTAGAATGAAAGACTGATGCTGCTACACGTGTTGTAAATAAGTTGTAAAAAACAGCCAAATTTTAAATTTACTTGACTGTGTAATTGCTTTAAATGCAAATTTTAAAGAATTGTCTTTGAAAAAAACAGATTTTTAGAAAAGGAAGTATGAATATTTTTTTTTATAATTAAAATCAAATGGAGATTTTTAAAAAGGCAAATTTATTGAAATGTGTTAGATCAAAATAATTGTGTAAAAAACATTTAATTTTTTTCAGATCATGTTAAATCAAAATTATGTAGAAAAAAAATTAATGTAAAAACAGAATTGGATGTATATCATTGAATTAATCAAGATTTTTATGTTTTACGTTAATGATTTTATAAAATATAGTTTTGCGGATGTTAGTATAGCTGGAGAATATTAAATATTTAACTAATGAAAAATTTCATTTGGAATTTTAATTGAATTCCTCTATTTTTATCATGCATGTTTTATATCATAATTTTCTTTATTAAATAAAGTAATCTGTTAGTAGAATATATCACATCTACTATATACAAGTAATATATGTATAAATTAAAAATATATATATATATATATTAGTTGTTTTGTTAATGGTAACATTGAATAATATGAATTAGACATTGACATAATTTTTCTAATTTATCAATTACTACTAATTGGCTGGTTGTCCTTACAATATTTAAAAATCTATTTTCATTTTGATTACAAAAAATAAAAATATAATTAATTTTTATTTTATAGTCTTCACTTAAGATAGTGTTTTGTTATATATTTCAATTTATAATCTAATAATTATTAAATAATAGATAAAATTCAATATAAATAAAAATCAATATATGGAATAATAAATAATTTACTATTAATATCTCAACAATTAAAACAGTTATTATATTTACAGATACATTATAAAAAATTTAGTAAAGTAAAACCAGTTTACCTTGCTTTGTAGTTTAAGGAGTCACATTTAATTCTTTACTTCTGATTAAACATTTTTTGAGATATTCTCATCTCATTATTAGATCAAATAAAGCAGATTTGAAAACCAGATTATATTGAAGTGGAAAGAAACCAGTTAAATGGGCCCTACTCAACTATTAGACCAGAGTCTGAATTCAGAGCAAAAAAATGATTTTGTCCGGATCACCAGCCAATTGCAAGTTTCCAATCATCTTATAGTTTTGTTTGGCTTTTTTCCACAAGAATTGTATTACTCTTGTGCTTTTATTTCATATAATATAATGTCATTTGGAACTATACATCTAAATTACAATGACATCATATACCCTATTTCACACCAGTGGTTAAAGAAAGGAAATACAATTTTTCTCATTAATTGTAAAGAATAGTTTGACTTAATAAATAAATAGCATAGCATATGATATCCTTACTTTGTATATCTGTATAGAGACTGCAGCATCATTGACAACACTTTTCTCTCTCTCCATCAGTTTAATAGTTGAGGTTATATGATTTGGAGTGGCAGTATGTCTGCCAATTCCATATTCAGACCTTGCTAAAAATTAGCTGAATAGGGCTGAGTTAGACACAGGTTTGCTTCTGAAGACAGCCAACCAACAGAGATAGCATGGGGATAATAAAATAAAACATAGGTCTTGGTCCATGCAGACCATTTTATTATTTGGAAACAGTTTACTATGATGCTTTTGAAGTTAAAATATCACCAACACTTAAATCCATTATATGTTTCAACAATTTAAAAATGTTCCACATTTAAATCTGTTTTCATTTTTGAATCTGCTTTATTAGATCTAATGATGAGATGAAAAGGGGGTGTCAAGAGTTTGTACAGGACCAGTATATTATATGGAGTTGAGTGGGCTCCTTTAACCCTTTAGCATGTCCTTTTTGCCATTTTTTTTAATAAATGAAATATGTAGACTTTTTCTTTATTAATAAAAAATAGTTTTAAAGATTTGATTTTTTTTTCATTATTAAAAATAACAAATTTATACAGATAGACATTACCTTGGGCCACTAAGTTTTCCCCTGCTTGGGGAAAAATCTCCAGAAAAAAACCCCTTCTCAATGGCCCTGAATATGAGAATATCTTTAAAAATGTTTAATCAGAAGTAGGGAATTAAATATGACTCCTTAAACTACATAATGAGGTAATTTGTTTTTTAACATCAATGGAGTCAACAGTTTCAAGAGAGCGAATATTTAATTTTTCAAAATTTTAAAATATAATCAATTACTGATATTTTTGATTTTTCTTAGTTAGTAATTATGTTTCATGCATTTGAATTAAATTAATGAATAAATTATTAAATTTTAATAATAAATATATAATACTTAAAATTTATCAACATAATAATTTTTAATAATTAAATAATTCTAAAACAGTTTTGAAGGGTAAGTATTCAGATATAAATATTTTTATAGAGGATTTGATATTTATTACACAGCAAAAAATAACAGCTAAAAATATAAATTGTTTTATTAAGATGTGGGTCTCCCTTTACTTTCTAATCAATAAATTAAAGATTCTTTATAATTTTTAAATTTTTTCTATTAACTATTATTTTTAAAAAATGATAAAATTCTAATGCTTATTTATTAAACACTTTATAAATTATTCAGCTATTGATAAATTATTTAATTAATTTTTTATACTATTTAAAATATAAAATGATTATAAAATGTTTTAAATTAAATAACAAAAACACTTCAGATTGAAAGAAAATAGCCTCTTGATTTAAGGTTTCATGTGTTTTATTTGATTTAAATTAAATATTTTTATTTAAAAACTCAAATAAATAGATAAATACAAATTTCTAAATTTTATTTGAACAAAAAATCAAAAAGAAAAAATTAATTTTGAAATATCCTTAAATTTCATAACTCAATATCCTTGAATAAACATTCATTTGTACTATGAATAAATTATACTTATAGACATAAAAGTTACATAAATGTTTTATTATTTAGTTTAGGAAAAAGATGATAATTTTCAATAAATCTAAAAAATTATTTAAATACAAAGTTGATGTACTTTTATGAATGAGATATATCATCAGATATTTCTATTTTATCATATATCATATTTATTTCTGTCTAATGATTTTTATTGTTAAATTTATGTAATTTTATTTTCTGAAGTAATTCTTTAAATGTACAAGTAGAATTAAAATTTTTATTTTTTTACATTATAATAATAATGAAAATTAAAATTTTAATAAATTTTTTTTCATTTGTTATTGTATATTATTGTATTATTTTTATTACATAGAGTAGAACTGGATTTAGTGGACAACTCAAAAGTAAAAACCTTGCATAGGTCAGATGTTTATTTAAAACAGCTATCTGTTAAAAAATTGTCATTTATTTTTTTAACAACTAGAGATTTTTAAAATAATCAATACATAGTCTTGTCAAAGAATATATAATAAACAGTTCAGAAATAGGCAAGTAATTGCCAAAATTATAGAGCCATTTTTTACTCAATATTTAATTAATATCATCATCATCTATATATCATTATGAAAAATGCTGAACATCAAAATAATACATACTTAAATATACATTAGTGGCATGAAAATAATATGTACATAAATACACTAAACAACTTGGATTTGAATCTCTCTTATTATTTTATACGGGGTAATCCATAAATGGGAACCAAGTTGACAGTAAAGCATTGCTGGCCTTATTATTAACTTAAGTTCCTTTAATTGTCTCATTAAATATTTTTCATGTTGCTGAATTCTTCAGTCTGTGCTCATCAAATATCCACTTTATCAGCTTTTCCATGTTCCACTCAACAGACATATTGGGCCAATGTGCTAACAGGTTTGTTATTAGTGATATCATATTGATGCTCCTTAATCCTGCAGGCTCATGATCTATTTGTAGAGTCCACATAATTATGTTCAATGTCTGTTGAACCTAGTGTAATAAGGGAACTGAGAATCCTAGACCCTCTGTATATTTATACATACATGCATAAATAAGGATAAGATATATTCTTATCATTAGATAAGATTTTGTATACTGTAGGATTGTGTCTACAGATTATTCTGGTATTCAGGTATTCAGGTGTTTAGCTAGTTGTGTAGGGTAGATGTACCAGTTTTGGCCAGTGTACCAGTTCTGGCCAGAAAACGAATTTAACTTAAAAATATAATCACCACATATTCAAATCTGTCCAACAAAACAAACTTTTATTGTTAACTATTCACACAGTTAACAATAAAAGTTTGTTTCATTTGTGATTATATTTTTAAGTTAAATTTGTTTTCTGGCCAGAACTGGTACTACACTGGCCAAAACTGGTACATCTACCCTATATGCTAGTCATAGTCTAGAATTACATGCTTTAGTCTGTGTATCCCTGCATTGTATCTGTGTTGTTCTGTTGTTGATGCTTGCTTTTACATTGTTTTTGTGATATGCTATCTATAATAGTATCATTGTAGCCATGCCTCACTGCTACATCCTTTAAGAACTGTAATTAAAGCCAAACAATTGCTGGATTATATTGGGCTTTATTAATGCTACTGTTAATAATTAAATGTTAAGTAATTTGGCCTAGAGATTGGCATTAGTCACTATCTCTTGATAAATTTAATAATTACTAGCAGGAACCTGTCGATATTGACGGTATTATTCAATTAAAAAACAAATCAATAAGCTCATGCATTTATTTTACTGATAGATCCTTTTTTTTATTGCAGTTTCTAAAAAATTAAAATAGTTTAGTTTAAAAATAAAAGTGATTCGTTATTATTCAAATAAATTGCATAAATGTTTAAATTTATTAATGTTAAAAAAAATGCAAAAAGCCTTTAAATTAACATGTAATTAGCAAGAAATCAGGAATTCAGAATTGGGCATAGGACAATGGGTTACTCTAATGGTTAAAAAATTAATCGATAGGTGAAGTACAAGTGCTTGACTTGTTTGTTTGTATAGACTTAACATTATACGTTTGCCACTCCGCCAAGCCTGAACCATATCTCTCTTTTCAATGGCATCATCTACAGGGCAATAGCTTTAATTTGATACCTGAACCATATTTATACCCTCAGTCATTGTCTCAAACAAAGCTGGACAGTATTTGAAGCTTACAAAATTAATATATAAATAATGAGCAATTATTTATTGTGACATTATCATAATGCCAGGCTGCAATTTTTAATCATTTTAATTTATTTAATTTAAAATATATGCTCTCTATATCAAATTAATAGTGTCTTGCCCCTGTACATCATACTTTTTCTTTAACAATAGAGTCATGCTGGTCATCTAACACCTTTCAGGGAAAAATTTTTGAATTGAAATAACACGATTTCTGGTTTGCATCAGAAGTTTGTATATACTCGTAGTTAATTGGGGCCTCTTGCTCATGGTTTCCATATCTGGTCTCATCTTTCATCTATCTAACTCCATTCTTGAGATTAAGGAATGACAGATAGACGGACGACAGTGGGAATTTATAGGTCTACAATTTTTTCAAATTGCAGCTCAATTAAATTAATATTTTGCTAATTTATTTAAAAGATTTTTGGAGGAAAAGAATGCTCAAAATGGGACTCAAATGTACAACTCTTGCATACTGTGGGCTACATTATTTTCTAAAGATATCATTATAATGATATCTTTAGAAAATATAAGATTATAATGGTATCTTTATAATTTTTGGTCTCATATTTTCAATAGAAAATATGAAGACCATAGATTGTAAATGGCTGCTGTCAAGCAGATTGTGTTATTGTAGTATTTCCATAGCTTTAGTAATCAGTAATGTTGCCTGTCTATATTATAATAGTTAAAGTTTTGAATTCCATTCCATTCTAGATTTTATTGTCTAGATTTCTCTATATTAATCATTAATTTCTATTCTTTTAAATTTTGTTTCGTTAATAAGCAGTGACACAGAGTATTGTCAGCTTTACAGTTTTAGTAAAGACTATTTCACATTCAGCTTAAATACATGTGGAATAATGCAGAATACTGAACATTAAGAATGCCTAGTAAATACCTGCTTCAAACTTTGAAAAAACAACTTATACCACATAACTGCAGTTACAAGGCAACAATTTTTTAAAAGCTAAGTCTAAAAAACACAATTCCTATAATCCAGTTTTTACAGTAAGAATTATAACTTCAGCTATGTTTTAAACCAAACAGATTTCCATTCTAAATGACTGTTATGTAAGCCAACTCCCAACAATAGATTTTGATTTACTAATTTAGAAAATTTAAAACAAATAGAAGTAGCTGCATTATGTGAAGATAAAATATTAATATGAACATACAAAAGAATGAGCAAATTATCTCATATAATAAGAACATGAGAAATCATTTTCTTTCATAACTTTTCAGCATTTTTTTTCAAGAAAACATTTATACCTTTAATACACAACATTTACTCATTAGCTTTGTTTTAACTCACTACTGCTGAGCGCACACAATTTTATGTCATTATTAAACCTATCAGGTAAATAGTTTCTGAAATAAATTTTTGTTAAAAGAACATTCTTTGATTATGAATTTTTTTGCTGTTACAGGATGAGTATAGCCCATGATGACATAAACCTGCAACACTATGTTCTGCTGCAGATATATGTTGTCATGAAATAAATAGAAATAAAGCTTTCACATAACCAGAGCCGTAACTAGGGTATGGCCAACATGGCCCCCGCCATAGGCGCCTATTTAATAAAGGCGCCAACGACAAGGTTTCGGAATAATATGTATTCGAAATTAATAACACAAAAAAACTTCTATATTTATATTTATATAGTATTTATTATCTGTAATTTCTACGAACATATTAAATAAAAATAAAAATGGTTGTTTATTTTTGAAATATAACAAAAATTAAAAAGACACCATTTTTATTCTTGGCCATAGGCGTCCAAAATCCTAGTTACGGCACTGCACATAACTAACCTCACCTTATATCCTGTGCTTCCCCAGCAGCAAGTATTAGTATGCAGTGTAGAAGGTATCATCATAAATAGTAAAACATTATTTTTTACTTCATTTCATTGTAGATGTAGTTTCATTAAGTTAAATGAAAAACAATACCGAAAGCAAAGCTTGTAAACTTTATGCTGAAGATACATTGCCTGTAAAACAACAACAACTTTTTTTTATACTGTTTATTTGATTTATTTATCAAATAATAATAATAATAAAATAGAGAATAATTTTAATGTGGACAGTATGCAATGATACAAATTTGAAATTTTATTGCTCAGCTCTTATTTGCTGTAGAGAACTCTTAAGCTAAGTTCAGATAACTAACAAAAACAGAATATGAAAAACAATTTACAGGCACTAGACAAAAATTTAGTTGCATTTTCTACTGATGCCTACTTACTGGAAAATGTAACATTCTAAAAAATGTTTATCTTATCCAAACATTTCTCAGATCAATTGCTGTGGTGGTAAGTTTTTGTGCTATGTATTCAAAGACTGTCATTCTCCTTTTGTCAGCTTCTCATATTAAATAGTGTGGGTAAACATAAAAATGTTAGTGGCAAAAAGATGTCATTGTTTTTGTAAAGACCCCATGTGCGGTAAAGACCCCATCTGTGAAGTTGCTGAATTCCCAAAGAACTATTCAAAAAGCTTGGTCCCATCAACTGCAACATTTAGGCAGAATTGTAGAAGAAAATCCTTGCTGTCAGATCAGGGTCATCAGAGGATAGTATATAGTGAACACTAACCACTTTCAAACCAGTGCAGAATTGCTGAAAACCATCAATCAGGGACCTGCCAAACAGATTTAGGAAACTGCACAATATGGGAATCTGGAACTGAGTGCTTCTAGGAGACAACTGAAGCTAACTGTGGAACACAAAAACTTACTTACATAAGGGCAACTTACAGGCAGAGCAACATTAAACATGTTAAACATGGACGTTAGCAGACTGGAAATTTGTCAACTGGTCAGATGAATCAAAATTCTACCTTCCTTCCAATGATGCCAGACAAAAAGTTCACTGATGATTCAATGATATATACCAGACTATGTTCAAGGCAGGATTCAAACTGGAGGTGGATCTGTGATGATATTGGGCTGTTTCAACTATTATTCTTTTAGACTGTTTTATAAATTTTTTTAAAAAGTAATTTGATCAGGCTAGTCCAGATTTTCTTCATTGTTTTCTTTATTTACTTCTTGTGGAATAAATAAAAAATAATAATAATATAAATATATTCTGATATTATATAAAAAAAATTATTAATAACTGTTCCAAATAGCAAGTAGTTATTAATAATTTTAATGTTATGAGACAAATTGACTCTTGTTTTTCCCGTTCTTTTTAAAATGCATAATAAAATTTTACTATCAAATAAAATTTAAAAGTGATGGAAATATATCTTTTTTACACCAAGAAATGTTAAAGAAAAGTAAAAGACAGAAAATTAATCAACTGTGGCAAAGAAAGTTAAACAAAATCCTACAAAAATTCCTCTTGTTTCAGAATAATAGTCACGATTGGAAATACAGATACACTTTACTACTAGACTCTGCAATATCACTAAGTATAAACAAAGATCAAAATAGCTTATATCAATGAAAATATCACTTATGGTATCCAAAAATATTAAAAATTCCTTCACTACAACCATGTATAAACTACCCATTGGGAATAAATGTTAAGACTAATAATTCAATTACATTTAAATAAAAGCTCATTATTCATTGGAAATAAATATATAAATTTTTAAAATAAAAATTGTTATTGGTGCAACTCAAGTGTCGTTTCAATATTACACATACTGAAAGACTGTGAGAGGTTACTCAAATACAAAAGTCACTTGGAATATCTTGCATAATACAGCAAAGTGCAACTCAAGACTTTAGCAAAAACCTGAATAAACTTTCAAAGAAGGAGCTATATAGCTTGTATAACTTTCTAATTAAAATTGTGAAAGAAGATGAAACTAGCAAATAATAGACAAAATCCAAGAACTTGTAAGAAAATAGTTATTGATGTAAATTTTTGATTTTCTGTTCGTAAAAAGTATAATTTCCTCTTGATAATTGTAATTACTTAGCCCCCGAGTAACAGTGCTTCCACCCTATATACTAATAAAGATTGATATTGATAATTTTAATGTTAGCTATATCAGCTGCTTTAAAAATCAACAACATTATTTGGATCCCAAATTGATATTACAAAAATAAGCAATGTGAAAGCATTTGCAGTTTTTAAATTTTCCAACATGTTATAATGGTTTTTAAAATGTTAATCAGTGTATCATTATCTTTTTCTATTAGAGTAATTAATATAGAATATATAATTGAATAAATAATATAGATTCTTTAAAATTTTTGGTGCATTAAAAATGCTTTGGATTTATATTGTTGTTATTAAATTGTAGTTTTATCTGATTGATTAATTTATTTATTACCGTATTTTATGGACTATAAGACACACCTTAATTTTTAAGCAATTTTTTAAAAAAAAACCTATAAGATGCTACGGACTATAAGACGCACCTGAATTTTGGAGGCAATTTTTCAAAGAAAAAAGTGCGTCTTATAGTCTGTAAAATACGGTATATGTAATTTTATTTAAAATCTAATAATAGTAATACAAATTATTCAAAAGAAAATTCTTAAATTGTGAAATGTACTTATTTTAATATACAATATTACTTTTAGAAGCAGAGAATTAGAATCAGAAACAAAAACTTGTGATATTGTTTATGTACTGTACAATACCTTGTACTTTGATCATTTGCAATTTAAAATGTCATAATCTTTACAGATAATAATCATTTGCCATTCATTTTAGAATGCTTTCTCTAATATCAGATAAGACTACAAATAAATTTCAAAGCTAATAAGGCTTCTACTTTCTGCAGTTTCACTGAGATTATTAATAATGCTCTGATTATTTCAAATGCAGCAAAACAGATATATATTACGATCTATGTAATAAGCAGTAATGTCTATAATTACACAGAAAACATGGCTTCTTACAGAAAATAATTATTCTAACTTATTATTGTGCTGAGATTTGTAATAATGCAATAGTATTAGATTTTGCCATTATTTGCTTTATTATTGAAAAATTAAGTATTTTCTCTGCAAAGTTAACAGTAGAATAAATAATATTGAGTGTTTAGATTTGTAATAAGATGAAACTCCTCTCTGATTGGTAATTTAAAATTTGAACACAGACTTTGTTTTGCATTTTATATTTGTATGGCATCGTTATTTAGTTAATTTTTTATTATGTTACTATTTTATTTATGTTTTAGATTTAGAATGATTTATTTTTTTAACGTTCTAAAGCAAAATGAAATGTGCTTGAATAGCTCTTGGAACTTATTCAGATATGTTCATAATGGTTTGAGTGTTGGTTTGATCTGATGATATATGAAATGTTTTGACAAAGATTTGATCAAAAATAAATATGACTTGAGTTGTATAGTGATCCTTCAAAGTACACAAATTAGAGTTAAATTGTTACAAATTAAATAAATTATAGTAGACTAAATAGTTACAAGGAGGATAAATTAATTATGCATTTCATTAAATTTTTAAAATTAAAATCAACATTAATATGTTATTTCGATTTAAAACCCATTAAATGATGATGATGATTTGAATATATAATTTATAATTATTTTATATTATTAGATTTAATCATTTTTTATTTTCATTTTCAGTATAGTTCAGTAGATACAAGCCCTCTCAGTAATTATGTTATGCACCCTTTTTGGAATCAAGCTGTTAAAGTAAGTATTATTACATAGCTTTCAATTTAATATATTTGATTTTTCTCAATATTTGTTTTGATAACTACGTGGATTTACATTTAAGAATGTATTATGTATGTTTCAGAAGTTTAAGATAATAACAAATCTCCCATTAGTATTTCTCATTATAAAATGCTTCATTATAATTGAACAGATATAATGTCTTCCATTTTAAATGAATATTATAAAATAAAGTTGTAACAGTAGCTAATTGGAATAGTCCTTTTCTTATAATAGAGTCAATGTGACGTGGCTAAATATTGATAACATTTCAACAGACATGGCAAGTGAAAACAAGATTCCAATTTTCCAACAAGCTTAAAACAATTTACAAATTATCTAACATATTTGCCACATTATATACTATTGACAATATAATTGCATTTTTACTTTCCTGGCTGTTATATATAATAGAGGGAAAGTACGGCCATCAGTCAAAAAATGACCCCCCCAAGATTTTTACATTTTTGGGATCTTGAAATGCTGAGAAATGCAAAAAAATTAGGGGTAATTTCTGTATGTACAGATGTTTGTGTGTGAGGTACAGTTTTGTTTACTTCTTTGAAGCTTAATAATGCTTTTTGTCGAAAATTTCTGAAAGTTTACAGAGCAGTTTGTTTTTAAAGGGCTTAATGCTATTAAATTTTGATGATTTAAAGGTTGTGGGGGGATGAGGATAGTCAAGTTTCAAATCAAGTTTACCATGAAACTTCAAGAACTTTATAACATCAATTAAAGTTTACAAACTAACAATGATTACAAAAGATGAAATAAATTACAATGTTTAAGTATTTACAATGGAGGTTTTCACACACACACAAAATAAATTAGAGTTCAAAAGTCCATTCCTTTAATATCCTGAACAGGTCTGTCAAAAAGATACCTTGCGAAGCAATCCCTGAGATTCAGACAATCACAAACTCCTTCAATGTCTGACTATGAAACAGCAAGATGAAACAACTTTCTTAGTCCAGTTCATTTGGCCAACCTCTTTCCTGCCAAAACTCTAACCTTTTATACAGATTGAAGTTAGGTTTAATTAACCAATCAGCGCTTCCTAGCTCTGTCATAGGTCCGGCTATGGTCTGATGTTTTGCGGCCAATCAGCGATCGTGGATTCAAAACTACTGGTCATTTTCCAACTGACTTCTGCTTTCGAAACTAACGGTCATTTCTCCAACATCGGTCATTGCTTGTTTGAAATAGAGAAAAAGGTGGGAATCGTACGTCCAATCTTATTCCCAACAAGGAGATAAAGGGGATTGCATGTATCTCCATTAGGGACAAATTTAATGACAATTTTACTCATTATTAGCATTTAAAATTTCTTGTAAAACCCATTCCTACCCTCAAAATTAAAGTTTTGCCATTTTATAATAGTTAAAAATATAAAAAGGTTTTAAAATAAAATATGATACCAGATGGTGCCACCAAAAATTTTTAATGTTGCCAGGAAAGTTAAGCAACTCATTTCTGAATTTTTTTATGTTAGTTGTTGTGCCCTATTACAGTAAAATGCAATGTTTTTGCTAGGCTATGTTTTTATATTAGGAGTTTATCTTTAGTATGCAACCACAAATAAAGCATCTTTACTATCATGTATAATAATTGCAGCATAAACATTTTTTTTGATACAAATGATATACAAAGTCAAATGTATCAATTGTATTCATGTTGATAAACAAAAATTTATTGTAGTTTAATGGATTTATTGAAAATAAATTAAACAAAAAACTGTAAAATTGTACATTTTCAGTGAAATTTAAACTATTTGTCTTTAAACAAATAATAATTTTTTCTGAAATTAAGAACTTTATTTTAGGATAAAAATAAATCTTTTTAATTCAAATATCTCTAACAACAGTGATTAAAGAATATAAGAAAAAGCAAGTGTAAAAAATGAGTGAATACTAAATGATATAAAGGATTTTTATTTAGCTATATTAAAGCTACTTAATATTCCAAAACAAAGCAGTTTGGCTAGATGTAGGCAGTTAAAATGTTTTGTAATAAATTTAATAACACTACTCTACAATTAAAAAAAATTTTCGGAACAGAAACAGCAATAGGTGAATTTTATTCTTTTTTGTTCGCTGAATCTGAAAATGAAGCCAGTTTTCTCCATCACCCACTAGACTTTTATTATATACCATTAAAAATTTGATGAAAAATGTGAATTTCCCACAGTGACCAAGTTTATTGGTATATTAAATTTCATGCAATGCTAAATAAATTTCTAATACTCATATTTTATTTGGCTGATTACATAAAAAACTGTTGTATAACATAACTAAAACAGGCATAAAAAGTACTTGAAATTTTTTTTATAACGAGTCAGATAATCACTTTTTCCTTTGGTGTAGAGTAGGATCTTCTCTTTGCAGAACCAGCAGTAGTCACTCATCATTGATTCATCCCATCTCCCTTGGTAACGTTGCTCAATTTGTAATATGTCCTGGTGAAACTGTTCACCCTGCTCATCACTCACTGCACCCAAATTTGGTGGGAAAAAGTCCAGATGAGAATGAATTTTTAAGGATATCTGGCAGCCTAAATTTTTATAGTTCAGCAGGAGACTTTTTACTAAAATATCACTATTTTGTGCTTTGTTATTTTCAAGAAAACCATGGACTACATCCTTAAATGATTTCCATGCCTTTAGCTCTATGTTATTCAACTTCATGTCAAAATTTTCATAATTAAGTAATTTTCTAATCTGAGGTCCAATGAATGGCTCCTTCCTGTAATTTAGCTTCACTTAACCTAGGAAACACTTGGCTTACATGTTTAAATCCTGGTCCTTCTTTATTCAGTGCTTTAACAAAATTTTTTATCAACCCCAATTTTATGTGTAAAGGGGCAAAATTACTTGCTGAGGGTTGACTAATAAGTATGTTCCATTAGTCAACCCTCAGTTTCACTCCTGTTTTGTCCAGGAGTGAAAGTGTCTGTTTTTGGTCACTCTTTAACCACATAATGTTCACTTGTTGCACGACTGTTCCATAGACACAAAAAAAAGCAGCAGTATTTTGTAAAGCCACCTTGCAGTCCAAGAAGAAGACCAATAACTTTTAGGTTTCCACAGATATGCCATAAGTGAGCACTATAATTGACTGCTTTTAAAATTAATGACATATTTTCATGTTTCTTTCAAACCAACAGTATGCGCTACTGGTATACAAGGATTCTTGTTTGAATTATGCAGTAGCATTGCTTTTAAGCTTGTTTTTGATGAGTCTATAAATAACCGTCAATCATCAGCTTTATAAGGAATATTCAACTCAGACATCGAACCATTTATATCACAACAGGAACACAACTGATCTGCCATAGTGAAAATCCTTATTTCTGTGTCTGAAAAATGAAACTTTGGTATCCTTATGCAATAAATTCCACTTATCTTTACTTTAAATAAAAAATGTATTTACGACTGAAAAATTAAATAAAAAACGCATTAAAATGTGCACCACCACAATAGGAACAAGACAAAGTTTGCCATTTTTACATGGGCTGGGATTAATAGGATCAAGTGATTAATAATGCCCTATTAATCACTTGATCCTATTTTAATCCCTATTTTAGTCATTATGAATAATGACTAAATGGCTGCACAACCTGATAAATATTGACTAATTTATTAAATTGACCAGACATTATGAATACAGTTACGCTCCCTTTGGGCAATTTGATTTTTCTTTTAATCTTCACCTTTTCATTAAGAATTATTTATTTTTTGTGAATTATTTCAAAGTGTTTTAAAAACAAGATGAGATCTTTTAAAAGTAAGTATTATTAACTGTATTGATTAAACTAATGTTAATGAAAAGTATTATTAACAAATTTATATTGGGTTGTTTGGAAAGTAATTTCGTTTTTTTTATTACTAGAGGAATTAGATGTATTTTTACCAGCCAATTTTATTTTAAACCACATTTTCATTATATACTTAGACAGCTGACATTTTAAGGCTTATTTGTAAAAAATTTTATGTGATTCTGTACAATTGGTTTTTTTTTGGTGACCCATCAAATATGGAAAATCGAAAGCATCATTTTTGGCATATTTTGCTTTTTTATAACTAAAAAATCAAAATGCTGTTCAAACAAGAAAAAAATTGTGGTACATGTTTGGAGAAGATGTGTTGAGAGAAAGACAGTGCCAAAACTGGTTTACAAAATTGCGTTCCGGCAATTTTAATATCGAAGATACACCACATTCTGGATGGCCATTTGAAGCCAATGAAAACAAAATAAAGATACTGATTGAAGCAATCTGCCATATAACAACACGTGAAAATCACTAAGAGATTAAATCTGTTAAATTGAACCATTTATTATTACTTAAAACGAATTGGTTTCGTTTCAAAGCTCGATATATGGGTTCCACATGTTATTAATAAGAGATGCTCTCTATGGTGGAATTCTAAAGAAATTTGTTTTTGAGCTTTTACCAGACAATTTAACAATTGATTCGAAAGTGCACTGCCATTGAGTAAACAAATTGAGTAATATCATCAAACAGAAAAGGCCAGAATTGATCAATAAACAAAGTGTAGTGTTTTATCATGATAATGCCAAATTTCACACAAGTTTGGTAACTCGTCAGAAACTGTTATAGCTTAGATGGGATGTGTTATCACACTAACCATATTCGCCAAATCGGGCACACTCAGATTATTACTTGTTCTGGTCTATACAAATTTTTTTTAACTGTAAGACATTTACTTGAAATGACAATGTCAAAAATCATTTGGATCAGTTTTTTGTAAACAACGATCAAAATTTTTATGAATGTGAAATCATGCTACTACCAAAAACAATAACAACAGGTATTTGATCAAAATGGTCAATATATAATTCAATAAAATATTTATTTATTTATAAGAATATTGTGTTTATTTTTCTATGGAAAAATGAAATTACTTTCCGAACAACCCAATACTTCAATCAAAAAACCAACTTAAAGGAAACTTCTGGAATGTCATTTTTGTTATACAAAAAATTGATTGTTGTTAGCTTTAAAGAGAGTTTCTAAAGCTTCCTCAGTATTAATGTTGGTCAATGATTTGTCAAGTATAAAGTCCTTTAGTCCAACTTTTAACTTTGCTCCAAACATGACCTCATTGGAGCTGCAGTTTTTACCAGTATGATGTGCTTGATTTTTCATCAGTTGTACAAAACGTAATCCTTTCAACTATTTGTTAGTGTTGTTAGTCTCCAACCAAGAACTAAGCATATTTTCTATGTCTTGATTTCATCTTTCTACTGAACTTTGACTTTGTGAGTGCTTGGGTTTTCCAAGCACCAGTTTTAACTCGGGCCGCATACAAAGTTCTTTGATGACATTATTGGCAAATTTTCTGCTGTTATCACTTAGTAGACTACTTGGTACATTGAAAATTATAAAAATGTGTAAAAGAACAGGCTACATCTTCAGCTCTTTTGGTTTTTAATGGTTGTAATTGAAAGGATTTAGTCAGGTAGTCTTGGTACACAAGTATAAATTTATATTGCTCATCAGCATGCGACAGCATATCTATAAGGTTGACCTGACATCTCGAATTCATTTTATTACTTAAAATTGTTTAACTATCAAGTCTTTCTTAGGAATGTTCTGTTTTTTCTGACAAATTTCACATAAGTTCAAGTAAATTATGATCATATTTCATATTCTTTGTAATATTTTTATATTTTGTACTTAATTATTTTTCCATATGGTTTCTGCTGCCATGGTCAATAGCAATATGATCATCAGGCAATATTTGAAATCTTTCTTCAGTGTGAACATAAATATTTAATCAAATTACCTTCTTTTACAGTCACAATTAATTTTTCTATTTCTCTGATAGATACGATGTTATATCTATGTAAACGCTGATATTCTTTTGGTAACTTTGAAGTCACTTTGATTTTTGACTCTGACTTTTTGCTGCTATTAACTCATGTAATCAGTTGTTGAAATGTCTATTCATATCACTTGATGATTGCTCCATGAGCATTACTTTTTTCAAAGAAAACACTATTTTAAGGGGCAACAGTAAAATTAAAATGTTGCACAAGATTAACTACTGATTACATGAATTTAAAATTTGATACTAAATACAATATGCACATGCAACTCAGATGGAAGTGTTGATCGGGCTAGTGTATGTCAAATGATCACTCCTCAAGGTATTATAATTATCTATAATAAACATCTTAATGCTTGATGAGTATATACACAACCAATTCTAGCCCAATCATTCAGGCAATTGTTTGTTGTGTTTATTATTATCATCACTTTGCCCAACCAGGTTATAGCAATATTCATAGTGACCGGTCAATCTGATAAATTATGATGATAAACCTGACATTTATTACAGCTTCCAATTTTGTTTGTCATCATTCATAATGACTAGGCAATATGAATAATGCCTGTAATAATCACTTATTCCATAACATATATAATAATATGCATAATCCAATATATTAGTAAATCAAATAATCTGATAGATTTTTATTGGGCTATATTAAAGCTAATTAATAATTGAAATGAATCAATTTGGCTAGAAAAACTGAATAATAAAAATGGAGAATAGACTTTCAATATTCACAATGTATGATTGGTCTCTTTTGGTGATGTCATGAGCATTTAAAAATGTTTTCGTGAACATGAACATATGAAGTGCTTTGGTAATTCTCAGCACTGGTTTGGGGTTGGCTTTATTTTTGTCATCACAATCTCTTCCAAATCACAAAGTAAGATTGCATGCAAAGTAAGAACAGCTAACTTCATATCATATCAGCTATACACTCCAAACTGCTATTTCTTATACATATTCCACAAAACATCAACTACTAACAATATGTACTAACATTTGTTTGTGGCATTGTGTTTTCTTAAAAATAATCATTGGGCTGCAATGTGAAAAAATTATAGACCTATGAATTTCCAGTCCTCAGTTCCAGTTTGTCAGTCCTCCTTTAATCTTGAGAAGGGAGTTATATAGATGAAAATTGAGACCAGATATGGAAAGCTTAGGGACAAGAGGCCCTAATTAACTATGTATGAACTTCTGGTTTGCACTGGAAGTCATATTATTTCAATTCAAAAATTTTCTCCTGAAAGGAGTTAGTTAGATAACCTGCACGACGCTATTGCTAACAGGAAAAGTATGATGTACAGGGACAGGACCGCTATTAATTTGAGGTGGAGAACATATATTTTAAATTAAATAAATTTAAAATATATGTTCTCCACCTCAATTAATAAAAATTACATCCTGGCATTGTGATGATGTTACAATAAAATAATTGCTTGTTCTAGGATTAACAATCTTCAAGATTAAAACTTTTGAGTAATAGATACAGAAAAATATTAAATTAGGGAATTATTAATTTATGTTTAATTTTTAGAGTTTAAATAGAATTTGTTTAGGGATCCTAGAAGTCAAGTGATGCTTCCAAGAAAACAATTTATCTTGGAATGATAGAGTTTTTTATAGTAATTAACTGTAACATAATTTTATTTTAAATTTAAAGTAGAATAGCTCATCAAAATTATTAAAGAATCCAAAGTTGTAAACTGAAAACATGCATCTGCTTAGCATGTATTTTCATTTAATCAAACTCAGTTAATCAGTTTTCAAATAGTCAAGTGTTTTTATTATTGTCATCAAAGATATAACTAGCTGGTTATGTTAAAATTATTTTGTACATTTAATAGAAAAATATAGAAATGCATCATATTCATTTACTACAAAATACAGCAGTAAGAACCATAGGAAAAATGTTTTAAATAAAATATTTAATAGTTTTACCACACTGCTATTGATTTTTTTTTAACTATTCTGGATTTGGTATATTATGTGGTTCATTCAAGTTATAACATCTCCATTTTTTTTCTCTCAAACTAATCACTCGAAAACTGTGAAACTTGTGCCACTTCTCGACATAATCTCCCTGCAGCCATACACATTTTTCACAATGTTGATGCCGTGATTCCATGGCCACTGTGAACACTTCTTTAGGAGTCTGGTTTGACCAGTGGAAAATTGCTGATGCAATAGCGGCATGGCTAGTGAATGTGCAACCATGGAGAGTATCTTTCATTGTTGGAAACAGCCAAAAGTTGCTAAGAGCCAGGTCAGGTGAGTAGGGAGAATGAGAAATTACTTCAAAGTTGTTGTCACGAAGAAACTGCAGTGTCACATTTGCCTGATGTGCTGGTGCATTGTCTTGGTGAAAGAGCACATATGCAGCTTTTTCTGGCCATTTTTCACACAATGCTGGAAGGAGCTTGTTCTTCAAAACATCTTGGTAGGATGCACCTGTCACCGTAGTGCCCTTTGGAATGCAATGAGTAAGGATTATGCCATTGCTGTCCCAGAACATGGCCAATATCATTTTTCCAGCACTGACGCTTACCTGAAATTTTTTTGGTGGCGGTGAGTCTGTGTGCTTCCATTGAGTTGACTGGCACTTCGTTTCAGGAATTGAAAAATGGCATCCATGTCTCATCCATTGTCACAATCGATGAAAAGAAAGTCCCATTTATGCTGTCATCATATGTCAACATTGCCTGGCAACCTGCCACGCGCACAGCCTTGTGGTGGTCCGTCAGCATTCACGGCACCCATCTAGAGGACACTTTTTTCATTTTCAGGTCTTCATGCAGGATTGTGTGCACAGATCCCAACAGAAATGCCACCTTTGGAGGCAATGTGTTCTACACTCATTTGGCGATTTTCCAAAACTACTTTCTCCACACACTCGATCATGTCATCAGACCAGCTGGCGTGAGGCCAAGATTGTCTTGGTTTGTTATCACACGATGTTCTGCCTTCTTTGAACTGTTGCACCCATGAATGCACATTAGACACATCCATGACACCATCACCACATCTCTCACTTAACTGGTGATGAATTTCAATTGTTGTCACACTACTCAAATGGAGAAATGAATGATTACACACTGTTCTTGTAATAAAAATGTTGCCATTTTAAGTATCAAAAGCAGTCCTCACTCTCGTCACTGTTGCTAGAGTTCTGTGTGCCATACAGTGCTGCCATCTCTGTCACACATTCACGAGTGCACGCATATTTTAAAACAAATCGCATGTTTCTATCTGTTTCCAGTCCTGAGAGAGAAAAAAAATCGGAGGTGTTATAACTTGAATGCACCTATGTCCTCTAATTCAATAAACTTTTTTAAGATTCCATATTTCTTGTTTTTTAGAAGCTTAATTGACTTATGTAAACATGTATTTTGGAACTTTTTCTTTAATGCATTGCACTCCTTTGGTACGTTAATTCTATGTATATGTTACAGTAAAAACCCGTTTTTAGTGAAAACGCGTTTTAACTAGTTGAAACTAGTTTTTACTGGATGTCATTGTTATAACCCGTTTTGTCTAGTTAAAACTAGAATTTACTGCTGTACATGTTTTGATTTTAGATAAAAATAAAATCAAACATTAACTTTTTAACTTTTAACATTAGTTAAAACTAACTTTAGTTACATAAATATGTTTGGGGGAAATAAATAAAGTGATGATTGGGATTAAAACATTTATATTATTTAATACGATATTTATTGAAAATATTGGTCACACATCTGTGATATTAACATTAATTAACCCTTTGTCCCTGAAGGCACTGATCGATCGGTACCCTGGCTTTTCATTGTTACGATTGGTAAATATCGATTTTTGTAAAATTTATTAACAACAGATATAATCTCGTTCGATATGAAGTGAATAAAGTATAATAATTCATTATATTAGTTGATAGCAGTATAAAATTTTGATTTCAAACAAATGTTTGATATAATGTGCGATAATTTCACAACAAATAAATATACATGCATAAGTGTTATATCGAATTGTACAAAACAATATTCTAAGTCTTTCTGGCTCAGTGCCAGCAAACAACTATGTAACTAGACAATGTTAATTTTCACAAAATGTTACAAATTATCAAGTTTGTGTGTCAGTTCTGATATATATTATTTTTTTTCTTATAAATTTTTCTAATAAAATGCATTGAAAAATATCGTATTTAAAACTAAAGATATTAATAAATGTAACTAACTTCAAAAAACGAACCTGTTACCAGTGTAAATATTCTTATGAGCGTCTGGCTAACGTTCTTCTTCAGGCGAAGATGGAATAATTTAAAAGATAGAATAGAACGTTTCAAATCGAACCGCTTCGTCCAATTCCGTCATGGCTGACATGCGCTGTAGTGTCGGGGTGTTGGTTATCGTTTATGCGTGTCTAAAAGGATTTGCCAGGCCGATGAAATGTCGATCTCTTCTTTTTGGTTGATGCAGATATTATTACAGCTCGTTTTATACATAGCGACCGCTTCTAACCATTTTATATGTTCCGGGTGGGGCGTCGTTACGATGATTTTAGCCTTATCCAGTTCCGCGTTGATATCTTGATCAGACGCGTATAAACTTAGCGCCGTGTTGAGTTTCCGGTGTTGTAGGTCGGCTTGGTGTTATGGAAAATGGAGCCTGATATAGCGGCCTTTGTACAAACTGTCAACAACAACCCGTATGGCTTGGTCATAGAAGTAGAGCAGATAAGCAGCACGGAGGCCCATTTTCTAGACATCGCCATCAGGATAGAAGCGTCTACGATCCAAACGTCCGTCTACAGAAAACCGACTGCAACACCAATATACATACCTAAGGGTTCCTGCGACCCGTTCTCGTATAAAGCGGCCGCTTTCAAAACCTTAGTAAGAAGGGCAACCTCGTACTCCTCCACTAAGGAAGCGCTAGACAAAGAACTGGCATATCTTAAAAAGGTCGCAACAGACCACGGGTACCCTTCCCTAATACGGCGTATAACCAGGCAACATCACCAAGGAAGCACATCCGCTGGACAAGCAAACGGTAGCGCTAACAAAAAAGATTTAACAAGGCTTCCTATCACATACAACCCATACGTTTGTAAAGTATATGGAGAAATAGCCAAAAAACAGCAGATGCAGATAGCATATCGAAGAGGCCCCACAATAGCCGAAATCCTAAAAAATTGCAAAGACCCTCTGTATCCCAACAGAATGTACGGAGTGTACTCTATCCCCCTAAGGGACAACAGATGGCAAAGGGAGCTCGTTTACATCGGTTCCACTAAGCGCTCGTTAAAGACCAGATTAAAAGAACACCAAGCCGACCTACAACACCGGAAACTCAACACGGCGCTAAGTTTATACGCGTCTGATCAAGATATCAACGCGGAACTGGATAAGGCTAAAATCATCGTAACGACGCCCCACCCGGAACATATAAAATGGTTAGAAGCAGTCGCTATATATAAAACGAGCTGTAATAATATCTGCATCAACCAAAAAGAAGAGATCGACATTTCATCGGCCTGGCAAATCCTTTTAGACACGCATAAACGATAACCAACACCCGACACTACAGCGCATGTCAGCCATGACGGAATTGGACGAAGCGGTTCGATTTGAAACGTTCTATTCTATCTTTTAAATTATTCCATCTTCGCCTGAAGAAGAACTGTTTTAGGTTCGAAAACGTTAGCCAGACGCTCATAAGAATATTTACACTGGTAACAGGTTCGTTTTTTGAAGTTAGTTATAATACCCGGTGTCGGTAAGGAGCAGAGAAGTACTTAATAAATGTAAGTGATTTTTTTCATATAGATATAATGATAATTTGCTTTTTGGTGAACTTGTAAAATAATATTGCCTGACTGACCTATATTGCCTTAGGAGGGATCGCAAAATAAACGTAAACAAGATGTCGGGGGAAAAGGGTTAAAGCGATACGAAATTCATCATACACTATAGGAACGTGTTAGCTGAATGACCTTGGTCGAAACAGTTTTTACTAAGCCATTTTGTTAAAACCTGTTTTGTCTAGTTAAAACTAGTTTTAACTCAAATTCATTTTTGACTAGCAGTAAATTCTAGTTTTAACAATGACATCCAGTAAAAACTAGTTTCAACTAGTTAAAACACGTTTTCACTAAAAACGGGTTTTTACTGTAACATATAGACATCAGAAACATTTTTTTCAGCATAATCCTTAAGGAATTCCAGCTTGCAATTAGCCTTAACCATCTTCAAAGCAATTTTTCTGTATAATTTATTTAACATGATCATTATGATGCTGATGATTGTTTAGTGAAAAAATTTTAGTTAATATCTAGCCAACAAAATAACACATTTGTATAAATACTATATAAAGACTCATAAGCTTCCCTATCAGATTTTAATATGAAAGCTTAACAGAATCTATATTTAATTATTATGAAATATAATTTAGTTGTCTGTAAAATTTATTTTGCAATTAATCAGATCAGTTTTTTAAATTATCAGTGTTATGCCATTAGTAAGTGCCAGATCTTTATGCATTTATAATCACTGAAATATGCATATGTTTGTGTTTTAAATGCCAGAAATATGTATTTTTAAATTGTAATTTAAGATTACCAATGAACACAAAAAGTGACAACTTAAATCATTTATTGATACAAAATGTAATTCCTGAATAGTTAATAGCTGCAGTTGCACATTATATACATTCTCAAAATTGAACCTTTACCTTTTATCAGAAAATATAGATTTATATCTAGAGAAACTTCACAATTTGATGTGTTTGGTGCATATTTAAAATGTTAATTCTTCAATCATACAGTCAGTTGTTAGATTAGAGCCTTGTAGAATGCTGGATATAATTGATAGTGCCAAAAATCCTGTACTTTTGCCCAGAATCCTCTACAACTTTTTGTACAACCTTTTAAATAGGTTACTTTTGATTTTCAGTAATGTGTTGCATACTTTATCCACAATTTCAGTCACTTCACTCAATGAAAGATTTGCAATTTCCAAACTGGTAATTGATACAGGTAATAACCTAGTGGCAGCTGACAGTTCTACAAGATGTTCTTGGATTAGTGAATTTGAAAATGTCTTCTGTAATTGAAACAGTTTCTGCTTCCTCAGAATTTGTTTTACCTTCCTGAAGTGGTCCACATAATAAATGGCATCTTCTATCCATGTTCCACAGTAAGTAAGAACTGGCTTCCATGGTAATGTGAGATCAGGTTCATTCTTTAAAAAATTTAACTCAAGCTAGACATTTAGTGAATGACTTCATGTTTGACATTAAAGAATTCTACTTTTTTTCTTTAATATCATGCTTTATATCAAAGAAAACAGTTCTGATGAATATAAGTTGATGAAATTTAGTCAGTTGATAAAAAAACAACCAGTAGAAGGATAAACCATTGAAATTTGCATGCTAAAATGCCAAAAATTAATATGAAAGGGTTTAATTATATTTGTCTGTGTAACACAAGGCTTGAGCAGTTTTTCATAAAAGGGAATGCCTGTGTCTGACACATCCTTAAATTTTATGGGATAAAATTCCAGTGGAATTGAACTGATAATGTTTTTACATATTTTGGAGTAAACTGAGGTAAAAAAAAAGTACCAAATATGCATTTATTCATCAAAATATGAAAATATGCATTTATAAGAAATTTAGCCTAAATATGCATTTTACCTATGCTTTTGTGCAAATACATAAACTTCTGATCCTTAGTCAGTCTTTTAATTCATAACTTTGAATATTGTGTTTTATTTACTTTAAAATAATTTGTTAAATTTTATTTGTAAATGAATACAAAAATATATTAATTTATCATTATCAATTTTTATATTGAATATTTAATATTTCACATTTATTTTTAATATTTGATTATTTTGTAGATATTAGTCAATAATTCAATGTTATCAGCTGATTTTTATTTTTAAAAGTTGGTTAATAATTTATTGATACTGACACTGATAGTTGATGCATCCTTGATTTTGCTATGTTGTTATTTATAAAACTAAATATTAAAATATCATAGTCTTAAACATTTTTAATACAGTCAAACCTGTTTTTATGCGGGGGATAGGGACCGCATTAAAAAAAACGCATTAAAAAAATCTCACGAAACTTCACGAATGGCTGTAAATAATAGTTTTCGCGACACAATTAAAAAATATTTTTTTTTATGCGGTCAACAGGGACCGCATAAAAAAAGTCTCACATAGAAAATAACTCAAAACCGTACGAAATAGAATTTATTGACAACAGATGTCAGCACTTGACTGCATCATCTGGTCTATCGTCTGTTTTACATATTTTTGTCCAGGTGGTGTTTTGTTGACTTAAAAAGTAAATTATTTCATTTTTCGCATATTCATGCAATAATATTACTATACTAAGTGCATTTATGCTATAATAAGTTTATTTAGCTATAATAAGTCAACGTAAGACATGACGAATCGCACGAGACTAGTCGCCAACTATACCGCACAAATTAAAAATTCGCATTAAAAAAATCGCACAAATAAAAATCGCACATAAAAAGAGCGCATAAAAACAGGTTTGACTGTATTACTGTAGTTATTCTAGTTTTTTGTTCTTGATGACATAATTCTTTATATATTTTATTAGTTCATCAGTTTACATAATAATTTAGACTTGTTCATGTTTAATCAAGCAATTTTTATATACTTGATAATTTCAACAGTGATTATTTATTTGATGTGATAAAAATTAGATTTAATACTAGTAACATTGATATATTGTTTAATATTTTTAATGTTTGAAATATGTGTATTTCTAATATATTAATATTTATGTAATATATAATAATTAAATAACATTTTAAACTTAGCATACTAAATTAAAATCAAATAATTCCTTAATTTTCATAACTTTAATTACAAAATATTTTCTGGAAGATTAACAATTTATTAATATCTTTTTTCCTTTTACAGTTGGTGCCAAGGTGGTTAGCTCCAAATGTCCTCACATTTACTGGGTTTATGTTAACTGTTGTTAATGCTTTTCTTCTGGCTTACTATGATTATGAATTTTGTGCCTCTAGTGATATCTATCCAATCTGTCCTCCAATACCTCAGTGGGTGTGGATAGTCTGTGCAATAAATCAATTTCTGGCCCATACTTTAGGTGTGATGTTAAGTATTAATACCTACTGGTAATGGATTTGTTTATATCTTTTCCTATTCATTCCCTATGACTGAAAAATATGTTTATAAAACAAGAAAATTGTGAAGATTTTTAGAAATAATAATAATTAGGATCCTTTTTCTTGAAAATAATATTAGCTATTCAATTTTGTAAGATTTTTCTATACCAAGAATAAAAATCAAAAATAAACATCAGGGCATTGAAAATATATGAAAAATTTTTTTAAAGTATTGTAAGGTAAAAGTAAGATTAAGTTTTTATATAATATTAAAATATAATAATGTTTTTATTTATTATTACACACAAATTTTATTGAAGAAAGAAATATGGTATAAATATCAAATAATAAATTTCTATTACATATTGCATAATTTAGCTTTAAAATATTTTTTGGAAATACTGTTATAAATGATAAATTTTTCATATGATTTAGTGTCTTCACACAATAATTAATTGTACATCATCATTTAAATTTTAACCAAGTCTTAAATTAGATAACAGATGAACATTTCCAAGACTTTTCTCAGCTTCTTATTCTAAACAAATTTACTGGAGCTGAGAAAAATCCTGAAAATGTTCATTTGCTATCAAGTAGTAATAAAAATAAAGATATATTTTTATTATCTTTAATAAATCTTTATTTTTGTTATTAAATACGAATGCTAATTATAATTTAAAAATCATTGCTATGTTATTTTATAATCTTTACAGTGTATAGAGTGAACATTGTATCATTTATTATATTTACTAATTCTTTTTAAATACTTGTATATTTAATATCTGGTTTATAATTATACTTTTAAAATTTTCTTCACAAATATATAATTGCCCAATTTATTAAATTTTTCTATATAATTATTCTATCATTATAAGAAATTTGTCATGATGTAATTGTGATTTTAAGTACTTTCCTGTTTTCCTTTTTTAATGAGCTATTAACAAGATTTAAATTTCCTTAATTAATTATTTTCTTTATTTTTATTTTTCCTTTTTTTTTCTTTGATAATAAATGGATAAAATTGTTCCATATATTTAGAAAAGATATTATCAATTTTATATCTATTCTATGAAATTTACAAGCTAAATGTTAATAATACTAAAGTAAAATATCAACCACACACCGCGATAAATAAACGATAATGTCCACGAAAAATCAAAAACTGTGCGTTATCTCATATAAATAAAATTGTCACAAACGTTTTTTGCAATTTGTCCGTTTTTCACCCGATGATGAACTTTTATGTTCGAAAACGTTTGTGACAATTTTATTTATATGAGATAATGTACCGTTTTTGGTTTTTTGTGGACATTATCGTTTAATAATACTAACTTGTATAATTTGTGATATTGAATTCCTATAAATATAACAAAAGAAACTAATAATTATATTAGAAAATAAAAATTAAAAAAATGTTAGAAAATCAAAGAAAAACTATATACTGTATATTACGTGAAATGATTGATAGAAATAAGGAATGATTATAAGTATTATTAAGCTGCACTAGTGAAAATTATGCTCCAAATTTTATTACTTCAGTACGTTTAAAAATAGAAGTTGAGATGGAAAAAAGAGTTGAGAATACTAAGTGACATGCTGGATTTTTATCAGGCTATATTAAGGCTAATTAATAATTTGAAACAAAGCAATTTGGCTAAGAGTTAGGTGGTTAGCTGCCACCTCATGATAAATTTAATAATTATAAATACACTAGAGTCCCAGAAACTCAACTCTCGATAACTCAACATTCTGTAAAACTCATGTCATTCAAAAACAAAATACATGTAATCTAATTTTTACATCTTACAACTTAACCCTAGGATCAAATAATTTATTTTTCTTTACCAGCAACACTTGATAATAGCATCAATTCCACATATTAACAAAGAATATAACCCTTTTTTCAAAGTACCACTGAAAAATGTAATGATGCAAATGTCAGTAACTTGAAAGTAGCCACCAAATAGTCAATATTTTTTAAAATTAAAATTTAGCTACAAATATAAAGTCACTAATGGTAAGTAGTTAATACATGTATGATTTTCACGTATAATACCTTTAAGAAAGTTGTTATTTAGGCTAGCATTATTGCAATGTTTCTGTATGTTAAATAGATTTGTTTATTTAGTGGAATTCTGTTACAGTTGACAACATGCTTCACCAATGAAAAGATGGTCAAATTTGACCTGCATTTTAAAACAATCTCATTTCTCTTACTTTTCTGTTAACACAAGTGTCTTGAAACTTATCATTTTCGGTAACTTGTTACCTCAGTCTACATTCAGTCAAGTTTATGGAACTCTCTTATATTGGGTTATGAAAGTTGCTATATAAATAAAAAGGATTGAACGTCAGAAAAGAATGAATAGCAATACAATATTATTATGTATAAGTTCAGTTTATTATTTTTAAATTATGATTTTCTGTATTTCATGAAGTATTTTTGGTTTCTGTTTTATAACCCTTAAAAATTATGTTGAGGACTTGTATTTAAATATGTAGAATTAAGCTAATTCTGAAATTTTAATAGTTATAATAGTACAAAGGTATTAACTCAAATCAATTTTTGCCTTTTAACTTTTTTCACTAAGTCAATATAAAAACAAAATCAATATTAGTAATATGAAAAAATGAGCTAACAAAACTTTTATTTTAAAAAATTAAGTCATTTGTTGTAATTTTATAATAATAAAAATAATTTGGACAGAAGTATTGACTAGTTTTTCAACAGTTTCACTTTGACATTTTTTTTTATTTTAATAAATTTGCATAAAATCATTGTTCTGAAGTAAAATGGTTTCTTACACACCTATTGCTACTGTTGTTTAAGTAATGATACTTCCAAATTGTTCACAATCTGTGAAATATGCAGTGACTAAATTAATATTGCATAATGAACTGGCAAACTGCATAAAGTCAAGCAGACAGCAGAAAAATCACTCCACTTGTCGACAGAAATATTGGGAGTAAACCTAAGGCTTATCCATAGAAAGATGCTACACAGGTAAGCCAAGAGTTGGTTTCCAAAATGAACACTGTCCTTTAGCTTGTAGGTAGCATTTAACAGTATCAAAACTAATTTCAGTGTTCTTTTTGGGGTAAAGTCATTATTTTCAAATAAAAAATGGGAAGGCTTGGCTTGAACTTGTCTAGTGCTTATACTCAATTAGCAAGTAGTGCTTGTCAGAAAGTGTTGTTTTCTGATAAGAGCAACTTTTGGCTTTTTGGAAGTGATGATAGATGATATGTAATATGGTCTGAAATCACTCATACAATGCTAGATATATGCTGCATGTTTAAATGTGGAGGTTCAGTATAATAGTTTGATTCCACTTCTCTACTCATAGTGTAGATTCATTGATTTAAGTAGAAAGCAAATGGATCCATTTCAGTACAAGGAAATGTTAGAGAAGACTATGTTGCCCTATGAAAAACAAAATATGCCTTGAGAATGATTATTCCAGCATGATAACCATCTCCAGCATTTTTCAAACCTTAAGGAATATCTTGAAGACAAAAATGTTACAATCTTAATCTAATAAAGCATGTCTGTTGATACTACTAAACCATCATGCTGACCAAACAAAATTATTCAAACAAGGCAAATTAAATAGCTGCACTAAAAGGAAACAGGCTTAAAATTGATATGATTATTGATTATCTTATCAGTTCTATGATATGGAGATGTACTGTAATTTTTCAAGTTAAGGGCTTTGTCACAAAGTATTAATTGCAAAAAATGTCTTCCTTGTACAAATGATTAATGTTGTTTATTTGTTTCATTTATTATTGTTTATTTGAGTCATTACTTTTGCCCAAAATTTGTTGTTTTAAAATTAAGTTATTGTTAATTATTACATAAGAATTGTTAATTCATTTTTCATGTTACTTGCACTGGTTAAAACTTATCAGATTCATTCTCAGACAGAAAATATTTAAGTTAAAAAAATAAAACAATTATTTGTATTTATGTAATCAAAATGTAATTTTAATTACATGCATTTTATTTTTAGATGGTATAGATGGCAAACATGCACGCCGAACTAATTCCAGTGGTCCTCTTGGTGAATTGATGGACCATGGGTTAGATAGTTGGGCAGCTTTGTTCATGCCAACTTGCTTATATTCAGTGTTTGGTCGAGGTGAATACAGTTGCAGTCCTCTCCGTGTCTACTTTGTATTATGTTGTGTCAACTTTTGTTTCCTGCTTTCCCACTGGGAAAAATATAATACTGGAATTCTTTATTTACCCTGGACATATGATATTTCACAAATTGTATGTTTCTCAATATTTTACTTTATGAATACTTAAATTATTTATTTTAATTTAGTCATAGTTTGAGTGATATGTACTAATTTTCATATAATAAAATAAAATTAAATGTAAAACATTTCTTTGATGATTTTATTAATCTGAGATGTTTAATTTTTTTTTAGGTATTATTAACATCATTTTTGATAACATATTTTAAATCATATAAATTTTTCAAATTCACTATTTTAAACTTTGGAAGTGGGGAGTTTGTTGAAATTTTAATATATGGTAAGTTTTGAGTATTTAATTTCTAAATTTTTAATATCAATAATGAATTTTAAATGTTTAATAATAAAAGTTATTGTAATTTTGGAGTACAAACATTTCAGTTGTTCCTGAATCTGTTTGCTGTTGAATTTAAAGTTCTTATTTCTATGTTTAAACTGAGGTATATGATATGGATTAATAAAAGTTAATTTTTTAACTGTAATAAAGTAAACATTTTATTAAAAATATAAATTATTTAATACATATACAATAGTTGATACCAGTATACTGGTGTAGTTTTGAATTAGCAAAAGGAGGAAACTTAGTCAAAAATAAGAAAAAAATTTTTTCTTACTTTTGACTAATTTTTCCTCCTTTTGCATCAGTATAATAAGTCTGATTTATAAACAAGGTCTATGTGGACAATATAAAAGCAAAATTGAAATATTTAAGGACATGGAGGCACAAAGAATTAATAGGACTACTTAATTTGAAGATATATATATAAAATTAAAAAAAAAAAAAAAGAATTTGATTCCTCATTGAAATAGCAGTAGATTCAGCTCAGTGGTGGTACTTTTGTTTCAGTGATGTCATTTGCCTTAATAATAGCTGAATTGTGTCACTTCTATAATACATTTTTTAAAAATTTTTCTAAACTGTGACCATGTGGCATTCTATTATAGAAGTTCTACCTTCTCACAGAAAATAGTCTGTCAATCTTTGACAGGGGAATTTCTCTAGTTTATATACATATATTTTATAGAAAGTATACGAATTCTTTCTATAAATTTTCATTCATTTTTAATTTATTCTATCATTGTAATATTGTTAATAAAATAATTTTTAAATATGAAATAAGTGAAATTATATAGAAGGCTCATAAATGCTCTAAATATATTTGAAATTTATTTATTTTTTATTTTTCATAAAACTGTAAACAGTTTAATCAAACAAAAGTTTTGTTTTTAAATAGAAAATATTTAATTTATATACTTATTTGCATTTGATATTAAAACAACAACTCTTGACATATGAAGCAGTACTATCATAGTATAAAAATAAAATTTGTACAGAAGTATATAGTATTTATGGTATTAATTTAACACATTTTTTTTTTTTTTAGTTGGGGCCTTAGGCATGACATTGCCCATGAACTTTTGTAATATATATCGGTAAGTTTTTAGAAGTTAAATAAATAGCTCATTAATGTTTAATTGAAAGTTAAAATGTAATAATAATAATAATATTATTATTTAATAATAAAATATAGAATTTAACCTTTGATTATATTATGACTAATTTAAAATCAAAATTTTAGAATTTGATAGAAAAGAGAACATATGTATAAATATTATTAAAATTTTTATAAGTATTTTCTATATTCTTCAGATTTTAGATTCTTTAAGTAAAATATAGAATGATATAATTTTAACAACATTGAAATAAATATTTGTATAATTATAAAGGCATTAAATTTTAAAATTGTATATTTTAATGATGATGATAATTTTTTGTAGTGCATATAAAACTCAGACATTGAAGCAAAAATCAATTAGGGAAAGTTTACGTCCTTTATTGCCTGTTACATTACTTTTTATTTTAACAACAATTTGGGCTTTATTTTCTCCAAATGATATAATAAATAAAGAGCCACGCATGTTCTATTGGATGACAGGCACTGTTTTCTCTAATATAGCAGTAAGTATTGATACTTTAAAAATGTTAAAATTTTTAATATATAAATTTATTATTTTACAAAAGAGAATTATGTCTTACAATGTTTCTAAAGTGAAAATTTACATTTTAAAATTAAACAAATACAAATATGGTTTTCTTTATTTTAAATCTTATAAAATGATGTACCAAACATTGATATATGTGAATAATGTGTATTATTAGAAATAGGGGAGGAAAAAAATCTATTTATTGTAATTAGGAAATTAATTTATAAAATATAAACATATTCCAGCAACAATGTTTTATTTATGAAATGTTTTTGACTAAGTGGCCATCCTCAGGATCAAACATGTAATAGAATTCTTTTCATATTTAAAAAGAATTCTATTACATGTTTGATCCTGAGGATGTTTACATGTCATTACATCTTTGATTAATGTCGGATGTGTCAAAAGTTGCTTTAACATCCTTATAAAATCAAACTGAATTGGATAAGAGAAACTTTGGCATGATAGAAACATGTTATGCCTAGGGGTAACCATTTTTGTGTGTGTCAACTACCGTATTTTACGGACTATAAGACGCTACAGACTATAAGATGCACCTTAATTTTTAAGCAATTTAAAAAAAAAAAATACCTATAAGACGCTACAGCGTATAAGACGCACCTGAATTTTGGAGGCAATTTTTCGAAGAAAAAAGTGTGTCTTATAGTCCGTAAAATACGGTAAGTGGTCACCATTTTGAATTCAGCTCAAAATGTTGTTTAATTGCTACTTGTTCTCTTGATATATACTGTGGTTATAACCATAACTATATACATAACTATATAACTATATAAGCTTATAACTAAAGGTTTCAGTAAAATCAGCTCAAAATGTTTAAATGGGAGTGGGATCATGTGATACATGAAATGAGGCTAGAATTTTGAGAGAAATGAAATGATATGCACTTGTTTTCTTCCTAACTTTAATCTGTGAAAAGTTATTAAGAAATGAATCTAACCAACTTCTTTTCTAGATGTGTTAAACAATGCTAAAATGTAATGTATGAATAACAAATTCAGATCATCCTGATGTCTGAGGAGATAAGTTCACATTCACATTACATTGCAAATGATTTTATTCAATGATATTCTAGAGAGACACTGAACTGTGGAAATTGTACGATTACTACAAAAGTTTTGAGAGACTGGATCAATCACAGATATAAACCATGATCTAGATGTTACATGAACTCCTCTCCCAGATTGGATGATCTGGATTTGTTGTTCACACAATTTAGAAAAGAAGAAATTGGTTAAATTAATTTCTTTTAATAATTTTTTACAGAATAAAGTTAGATAGAGAACAAATGCACACCATTGCATTTCTCTCAAAATTCTAGCTTAATTTCATATCTTGCATAATATCACTCTGTTTAAACATTTTGAGGTAAATTCAGAATGGATCACTTGATTCACATACATGAAGATGGTTGCCCATAGGCATTTACTAGTGCAGTCTTAGTACTAAAATCAAATCTTAAAATTAAACATATATAATGACTAAAATTAAAACTCTGGAATGGAATAAAAAAAATGTTAGTTTTTATCATGACAATGTTTCCCCTGCACAACCCAGTTTGATTTTTTGAGGGTGTTAAGCAGCTTTTGACTCATCCTGTATATTAATTTTAAAGTTATTTTAAAACATTTTGTAATTTCAAAAATATTTTTGTACATATTTATATTTTATGCTTTAGCATTTTATTTAGAAGTTTTTTAGAATAGTTGCAATAACTTTGTACATTATTATTTTATATAAACAAGTTATAATGAATTTTATATAAACAAGTTCAAATTATAATGAATAAAGTTATATTCATTATAATTTGAGTGAGCAATATGATTATATACAAATCAGTTAATTAATTAATAAATTAATCTGGAAGCAAAGATCAGTAAATGTCTGGGTAGCATAACTGGCAATGTGTCTGCACAGTGAGCAAGTGTTATAGATTCAAGACCCAGTAGAATAAAAGATTGACCAGAACTGGGTCAATCTTTTATTCTAGAATATTCTAAAGTGAAATTTAATTAAATTATTAAATTTAACAAGAGATGCAGCCTAACTCGCTACCTTCTGCCAAACTACCTAGTAATTATTTACCTTAACTCAATAAAGTTCATTTGATATTTGAAATAAAATAAATCATTTAAGGTTATCAAATAATATTTTAATGTATTAATTTAATAACTTTTTAGTTTTAATTATATTTATTGAAATTTTATTCTTATTATAGTGTAGTTTGATAATAAGTCAGATGACATCTACAAGATGTGAAGTTTCAAATTGGCTACTTTATCCAGTAGGAATTGTTATGCTTTTAGTATTTGGTTTGCCTCAAGTGGGAGAGAAAGAAATTTTTCTATTGAGGATATTAACCTTATTTACTGTGTTAGCACACATTAATTATGGTGTACATGTGGTATGTTATTTTTCAGTTAATGTGTATTATATTACATATCATAAGTTTAATTTATATTTTAATGTATGTAAATTCTTTCTTGAAAATTTCAATATAATAAGTAACACAAGAAAAAATATTTCAGAAAGATTGTAAAATTATAAAATTTTCAATTTCTAATTGATTTGAATATTGAAGAAAAGCTTCATTTTGCTTCCTAAACACATTATTTGTATTTAGCTAAGAACTGTATTTTTGTACAGATAATCTATGGGTTATCTGTATTTAAAACACAATTTCTAAGGGGATGAGGATAATCTATTTCAATTTTATTAAAAATTGGAATACTGAACTTATCAAACAGCTTTTCCTTTGTGTGATGCACACTTTCTTATCACAATTTTTCCTGAAACTACTAAATATATGTATACTCTTACCTTGCCTTTAATGTACTTCTATTCATTTTCTGTATACTCAATCAATGCTTTAATTGATATTAGACACACTTTTTTGAATTTGTGTCTTGAAAACTGATAAACATCTGGTAATTAGGATCTTATAAATGGTCCATAAACTTTTGATTAAATAATTTAAAGATTACCCAAATTGTAGGTTTTCTATATTTTCATCTTTCAAAAAGATTTACACCAGTACAGGAACCATTTGTTCAAAATTCATTACATTTTGGCATTTTTTTTCTGCAGACTATTAAATAATCGGAAAATACATTTTTCAATAAATGATACATTATATTTTAATAGCAAATAAATATACACTGTTATACATTTACTGAATGGAGATATAAAAATATTTTGAGTGACATCTGCCACATAAGTAGTGTTTAGATTTTAATGTATCTTACCTTTTTCAAGAATTTCATAATGAAAGATGTTTCAAGCATAAACACACAATAACACTAAACAATATAACACTAAAAATTTTTAAGATTTAGAATATCAATTTTTTAAGATAATATAAAATAATATGAACCAACTTCAAAGTGCATAAATACTACTAAAAAATTTTGTAATAAGTATAACAAATCAGCTACAAGTTCAGTATCTACATCAGCCACAGTTAACAGTAATATAGAGAGATAATTTACATATTAAGGAAGGTTTCCGATAGTTATCATTTGTACATTTATATAAATAGAGGAGTTAAATGAATAAATGATCAGTGTTTTCTAAGAATTTTTTAAAGTATATTTTTCATTTTTAATTACTTTTACAGATTTTATTTTACTTCCTTTAATTAATTCAATTTTATGCACAATTTATACAAACGTTATGTAAACTTTTTTTTCTGCCTTGTGTGTACCAAGAGGGTTTTTATATCTGCTTATTACAAATTTATCTAAAACAATAAATCAGCCAGGCAGTGATAGATGATATCCAGCATATCTAGATTAGACTAATCATTAAAATTTGAGAATTTAATCAAAACAGATTATTTGATATAAACTTTTAGATTAACTTTAATTAAATCTGATATTAGAAATAGAGTAGTCATTTTGTAATTATCATATTTTGCAATAACTTTTTTATATGGTATTTTTTTTTACAAGGTCACACCCAGATTTCAGCATAGAATGTTCAGAAAACGTATTTAGTGTATTTAAGCAGCCACATCTTAACTACTTGTCCCAAAAATTCTTTTATTTTAACACTTTAAATAAGCATACATTCTAAAGTTAAAGTTAATTTTAATTTTTTGGTTAAAAAAGTAAAATTAGAATGAATATTTATTCATCAGGGAAAAAGTGGAGATTAAAAGAATCATTTACAATTACATGCAATTCTGCATAGTTATATGCAAAAGTTGCTTATCTATTCTAATAATAATAATAATAATAATAATAATAAAATCACATATATTATAGACATATCCATTCCAAACACTTACAATGTACAAAACACATGCACTGAAAAAGTCAGCAAGTACACAGAACTTGCCCAGGAAATAAGGCATCTGTGGAGGATGGATAGGGTGCTTATTGTACCTGTCATTCTCTCCTCTACAGGTGTGATACCACACACACTACAGAAGGCCACTATATTGAATACATGTCATATTGTGAGGAAATTCCTGAATATAGACACACACACTGATATACTTCTTTAATTTTTGTTTTGGTCACTATGCCTTGACTTTAGTCCGGCATAGTACACAGCCACCGGTGTTAACCGAGTATATCTCACTTAACCCAACATATGAATAAAAATGCTGTTTATTATTATTATTAAGTTGGGCTAGGTAGAGGTTTCCTGTAGCCCAGGGCTTCTTAAACTATAGGTTGCGACCCCATTTGGGGTCTCTCAGTGAAATCCTGGGGTCACGAGATTTTAATGCAAAATATTGAAAATAATTTGTGAGAGTTTGAAAATGTTCTTCTGCCATTCAACACCACATCTTTATGTGAAATTGCTTTTTCAGCTTTAACACATCAAATCCCAATATTGTTTATTGCTAAAAAATGTTGAAGAGATTTTATGTCCAGCAGTGTCAAACATTGCATCAAGATTTAGTTTGTTATGCAGTAAAAAGCAAGCACATCCGTCTCATTAAAAAACAATTTTCCTTTAATTTTTGTATACTTAACCATTTAACTGCTGCACTCGAATATATTTGAACGAACTAAGACGGCCAAAATGCCCAGGCTCGAATATATACCAGCAACAGTATATTTTGCCCAATATTCTCTTTTATTTATGTTATTGCAAAAAATGCAGTTTTGATGAAAAATAGGGTATATAATTTTTGTAACTATAATAAATACAATTTTACAACTTTTTGTGCAGTTTTTAATTTTATATTTTTATATGTTTTTAAACAAATTCTAAAACTATATTTTTTCATATGTATATATATATTGTTACCTAATCAATAAATCATCACAAAATATTTATATATCTTTATTTTATATTTTTTGGGTTGCAAAAAAAATCACAATTATAAATGGGGTCATGAATAAAAAAAAGTTTAAGAAGCCCTGCTGTAGCCTATTGAAGGCCATTTGGGAATTCATTAGCCTAGGAGAAATTGAACTTCACACATGATTTTTTTTTGGTCTTATATTGTTAAAGTTGTGCCTTATATACTATATTTCATGGTATAAGGCATAACTTTTGTTTACATAATAATTTGAACCTGTTTAGAAAGAAGATTGACTCAGAATGAGGTTCATTTCACAATATCTGCAAATCCTACTCTGAACAAACATTTTTCTAGATAGTCAAATCTCAATTCAACAATTATTGATATAATTGTAAATTCCTGCATAACAATAAGAAACGTAATTTCCTAAGTAATTCATATTAATGTAAAATTTCTACTGTGATTTAAATCTGTTTAGTGATACATTTTTTTTACTCTACTCATAAAATATACAGTGTTTTCCATTCTCGGCAATGATGATGCAGTGAATTAAATTTTAATTTATTGCTTGGAATGCAAAATGTGGTATTCTCTTAATACAGTGACTATACTACAAACATTACTTGCAGTCAGTAGCATTACATGCGCATCCTGCCCAGGTTGATCATGTTTTTTGTATTCTAGTAACAAGATTTTTTTCTATAGCACTTAAAATTGATGATCCTTTTATGCTTTGTTTAACTGAAAAATGCTTTGAGTAAAAATTTTTTGAAAACATTTAACACTAAATGACAAATGAAACCAATTTTCTATAGCTGTTTAGTGCTTTTTTGGCACTTTCTGGTCTCAAGTCAAAATAAACTTGTATATTACAATCAAAATCCAAAAATCTACCAGAACCTAATCTTACTAGATAAAAATAATTTGTAACAAAACCTTTTTTACTTTTAGAATTAGTATAATTTGCAATAATACAACATCCTTATATAATTTCTGGGGAATTTTATGCTAAACTCATTTAATATATAAAGTTTTCTTAAAAAGTGTACAGGGATGTCTCACTGTTACAAATTACACTTATCAAAATAATTACGATAAAACATTCTCCTTAAGAAATTATATTTTATAATCAGTTTAAGTGTAGAAAGTACTTTTAGTTTTACTTAGTTCATTTTTGCCTGGGAAGATTTAGATTCTGGTTGAGTATGGATTTTGATGTTTAATATACTGTATACTATAGAAATAATATGCAATAAAATCACTTAAATCTTATACTAGAGGAGACTAATGAGACTAGATGTTTTTCTAATGTTGTCTAACTATATAAGGTTAAAATTTTATACATATTTTTTTAAACATTTCTCATTATAACAATAAATCTTTATCTGATATTTTTTCTTGTTCTGTCAAATGTTACTATAGAGTGTTTTTACTGTATATCTAAATTCTTAATTAAATTAAATTTAATAATTAGATCATTTTTAACTTAAATTCTTATAAAATGACAGCTATGAATACTTCTTGTGACACATTCCCTTTTTTATTTTAATTAGCAGCTTAAGATTAAACTGAGAAACAGACAAGTTGTTATAATTATTTGTTTTAATTATATTACTTTGTGTTTTTTGTACTGATGATTATATATTAAAATTAACAAATAGAGAATTTATTATTTGTTTTATTTATAATTTGTGATTCTTATTATATTGAAAACAGATTTTAATTTTAAGTAAAAATATTTATAAAAAATTGAATTACAGTAATTAATTTACGTTTTTATCATTCCTGTACAGGTGCGTCAAATGTGTCGTCATTTTAAAATATACTGCTTCTCTTTAAAAAAAGTGCCAGCAGATTGACTTGAGATGTAAGACAAAAAAAGAATAATACTATATGACATTATATCTGCTGCAATTGAAAAATGTTTTTCTTAAGATAAATGTGGGTGCATCAAGGGTAATGCAGATCATCTAGAATTTTTCAAGCAGCATATTTGTGGAATTTTTCAGGCAACATATATTTGAATTTTCTATTCAAAGACAATGAAGTATGCCAAAATATTTAGTTTTAAGAAAGTGGTCCATTTAACATTCTGTAGAAAGCTTTTACTTTCTACAAATTATACCACAAATTCACCCTAAAGTTTTCATATAAAAGCTTAGAATCAAAGTGTTATTTTTTTAACTGTCATCCATCTCAAAATTGATGCACATCATGAATGTTTCCTATCCTTGTCCGTACCGTAATTTAATGCACAACTTCTATGACGACGTGAGAATTTACAGTTAAGATATGTTCGTAGACATTTCAGAGATTATAGCTGTTGAAGAAAGTTTTATTATTGAAATAATAATAATATGATGTTATGGCCATTCCAAATATTTATCATTAGTTTTAATTGCCATTTATTATCATTATACAGACAAAATATAATTTGTAATTAATCATGCAATTATAAAATGTCTTCCCTTGTAATATTATTTTGATTGAATTAATGTATTCAAAATGAATGTTTTGAAAAACTATACTTGTATTTCTGTTATACTTCTAGAAGATTCTAAATATGCCTAATATTATTGTAGTAAGTAAATGTTTTTTTAATAACTGTTTTGGAAATCAATGAACTGATTTATACTTTTAGATATACAATGTATTGAGAAGTTGCATTTGCTAATTCTTGATATTGTATTTACAGGTGTATTTTATATTATCATTAATTCCAATTATTTGTCTTCCTTATAAAAGATTTTGAATTTCACAATATACTAATCCAAATCTCCGTTCATTGTGTTCTTGAATATATTAAACAGAGTCAAGTCTTTTTATTCAAGAACATTATCTTCTATCAATTTTCATGTGAATCTTGTGTTAATCATATGATTTTTGAAAAAATATTTCTTCATTAAGAAAATCTATATATTTTTTTCTTAATCCTGTTTTTCATTAATACATATTCTCAAAATATACATTAATAGATTATCAAATTTAATTTTGATAACAGCATTTTCATTTAACTGTCTTTGTATGTCTTCTAATTGCATTGCTTTATATAACGTCATATGTTTATCATGGTCTTCTTGAAATAAAACACTTAATAATGTGTTTTTATTAAAAAATATAAGTTTATATTTGTTTCTTTGATAATGAATTTACATAAAACTGATTTTTTGTAATTAAATCCTTTTAGTTGTTTTTTCTACATAAAATGTTAAAAAAACTTTTTAAAAATCGGCTGAAGCATTTTATATTAGAATATTTCATTATAAATATTCCTTATTATGACTTTTTTCGTACTGAGTTTGTAAAATTTAAGTATAAATATTTTGAATAAAAAAGTAAAAATTAAAAAATATATATATTTATATATACATTGGATATGGTGGTATAGTTGAAACAGAGTTTAAAAAAGTGCAATGCAAAAATCAATTCTAAAAATTGCAATTATTAAGTTAATATCAGTATATAAATCAAATCTTTATTATATACATACATGTATATTTAAATACTAAAAATTAAAAAATATATTTGAGAATAATGTTATTTTGCAGTAATGATATACTTGATACAGGACGTATTAAAAGTCTCTCCACAGCAGGTATTGTAGGTTGTGGTCGCTGCTTTCAGGTTGTTAATTGGCTTTGGGTGATACTTGTACACTAGGAGGCATTGTGTCTGCTCCACTATTTCACAGCTGCATATATGCAGTTTAATTGTGCATGGTCCTTGATACCCACTGCAGAGAAACTTTTAGAACACCCTGTATAATATGCAGTTGATTTATATTTTAATGCATTAGCTTGATATGCAATCAGATTTTTTAAGCTGTGTTACTCCCTGTATATAGAAATTAAGAACTTTTAATATTTAAATTTAATGAGCTTTATGAAAATGCAAACACAAAAACTCAATTATTTGTAAATTTAAAAGGTCAGAAAGATTGAATTTTATTGTTTTGATAATTTTATAATAATAAATTTCATTGCTTTATTAATATTCAGAATAAATAACTGTGTTAACACTATTTCTTTCATTTCTGTTAAGATAAAACATTTGCTTCTATTAAATAAGTTTTTTATTTTGATTAAAATAAATCTTGAAAATTTAAATTTTGGAAAATTAAATAGACATTTTGAATAAAATTTCACAAAGGAGAAATGTAAAAATGTAAAAGATAAAATGTAAATATCAAGAATTTTCATGATTATCCAGTTTTAATCCTTGATTTTTTTTTTATATCGATCAGTATTTTAACAAGTAAAAATACTCATTTGTTAGAAATAAATTAACAGTACTTAATAAAAAATATTGAATAATAATAAATAATAATAATAATAATAATGCTGAATGTATAATCAAATGTTCTGAAAATGCAATATTTTAGATAAAAATTGTAATATTTATGTCAATTTTAATTTATCAAGATGATTTACAAAACATGAAAATCTCAAATTTGGAATTGTTTATTCACGAAACCTGTATAAGATTTATTCATTTAATAAATTTCATTGTGCCCATGTTTTGTTGTCGTTTACTTTCAACTTAAAATTACTATATTCACAAATTATGCTATAAAGTTATCTTTCAATAGATCTTACTCTCTCAGAACTTAGTTATTTCTGAAATCAAGAGTTTAAAACTAAATTATTCATTGTATTGAAATTTGGATTATGTCCCGTGCTGGCCCATGGATGAATGTTTCCAAAGCAAAGAGCAAATTTTACCCTGCACTGTAAAATTGAATCAGGATCCAAGATGATGATACCCTAACAGGTTATTATTACAATATTAAGGAATAATTTGTTTGTTTGTTACAATTTCGAAGCGATGATTTTTTTCCTCCAGTCTGAGAAGTGTGAATGAACTAATTAATTAATGACAGATTGTTATAATAGAGTGGGTTGGGGCAGAACCAACAAGCTAGTATACACTACATAGAGTGGCTGCGACCTTAGATACAGCGCTGTTGGTGGCAACAACGGGTACTAGTGACTGCCATTTTACTTTTAAGTCAAAACAATGAAATCTGTACCACATGTTGGGCAAGATTGTCAAATTGAAATCTGTTTTTCTCATCTAAATCTAGATTGTTTCATCTCAAATTTAGCTATTTTCTAGATTTTAATTATTATAAAGATAAGATCGGAGTTTGAAGTTGTAAGTGTAGTACTTAATATAACAATATTTTTATAATTGTGGCAGGTCTTGAAGGGCTTTCTCAGCCATATAATTGATTGATTATAGTGTACTCGGGTCAATCTGATCAGTGCCATGCTTGATGTGGTGGTGGTTTTTTTCAGACAGCATTTTTTTTCTTTTGCCGAATGTAAGTAATGTTCTAATGTTTTTATTATAATTATAGTTTGTGAATATTTTGGTTTCAACTTGTGAAAATATTTACAATGAAAAACTATATTTTGACTTTTGTCATGTTATTAACCACATTGTTGAAGTTAGTCCTTCTAAAAGGTTATATGGAGCTAATAATTGTGGGAAATAGAAGTGTTGCATTTGCCCATCAAAAATGGACAAAAAAAAAATACCAATAAGTGCAAGATACTGATATGTAAAAACTGCACCATTAGGATGCAAATTATGCACCATATGCATAATTCTGGATAACAAAAGTGTATAAACATGAACCAGCCTTTTATTCGTTACGTCATTTACACAAATGTCGAACTAATTTCATTAAATATCTTGCCGGTAAGAATTATTAACATTGCTTTCTTTAAAAAGAAACTTAAAACATAACCATATTTTAAATACAGCAATGAGTTGCATAATTTTTCCAGCTGTTGTGACATTTTATTTAAAAAAAACAAAATAACTTTTTACATTTCTAATCATTATCGAATGGCAAAAAGCTTAATTTTGAGGGTAGTGATGAATTTTAGTAAATGTTAATAACGAATATCATCATTAAGTCCGACCTGTCTCGAAATATGATACATGGCACCCCTCTTTCTCCCCACCCTTCATCCTTTAACCACCAAAATTTAATAGCATCAATGCTTTTTATACACAAGCTACCATGCCAAATTTCATTTCTTATAGACGCCAACACACACACACGAAATATTTTTTGAAAACTTTTTGGGGGTTCAGGAAGTCTCAAAACGTGGAGATTTGCAAAATGCTCTGAGGGTTAAATTTGACACGATTCCAACACTTGTAATGTATACATAACAACCAGGAAAGTAAGAATGCTTAGAAATGCATTTAACTTATCCATACAGAATAATAGCGAGATTGAAGCCGAAGTTTTAAACACGAAAACGTGTACAGTACGTCGGACGTTCAGCGCCGCTTTCCCGTAAGCCTGGAAGTTTGACAATGGTGTTTGGAAAGCCAGTGGAATCATGCTGACATTCCAAACGCCATTGTCAAACTTCTAGGCTTACAGGAAAGCTGTGCTGAGTGTCCGACGTACACGTTTTCGCGTTTAAAATTTTGGTCTCAACCTCGCTATTTTGTTTTGTTTAGAAACGTTAAAATATTTCTTTCCTTAACCCTTTATTTAATTTATTTTCAAAATTAAAAAACTAAGTAGGATCATTTTGACTCGCACCATCTTAGTCAAGGGTTAAAACTCTTCCTTTCCTTTGCACACTTGTACACAACGAGTTAGAATATTCAAACTCGTTGCCTTTACACAGCAGAAATGGCACGTCTCCTTGACTAAAAAGGAAATGGCGGACGTGTATTCAATTTTCTTTAAACATGGCGTTGCTCTATGTAGTATATTCTAACTCGTTGGGCAGAAACTCATTATGCAGCCGCCACCTCTTGGTGAGTTCTGGACTATTTATGGAAAATGAATACAAAACGAGAGAAAAATAGCGCTTTAAATAATAATTTTTATTTGATATAATCAATAAATTGTATCAAAACAAAGTAATAGAGGTATTACCTTGTCCTATTATCTTAACCTATAGAGTAGGCCTATTATATTTTAACATATGACATCATCCATCTTTGCAGCAGCGGATCATCGTACAGGCGCAAGAAGCGCGCGCTTGGAGCCTCCGAAAATTAGCAACTTGGAAATGATATATAGCCTACATTGTGCGAAACTCGGGCACAGATGCCATCATCATCACGACAATCTGCCGTAAACGGCGTGATAAAAGTAATACTAAATAACTGACAAATAAAATTTCCTTTTCGACCGTGAGAAAATATCTTAAGAAAAAAAAATAAATTAATAATAATTCTTTGTGTATTTACATGCATTTATTTGATTCGATAGTAGGTAACTGATCTCTTGAAAACTGCAAATTGTGTGAACAAATGAATCTTTCCCTAAAATATTGACACAGAGTTCAGTTACACCCTGTATATAATAACTAAGTCCGAGTTTTAATAACCAAATACCTAAACTCCGGATTTTTCGAGCTGTATTTAGGCTAGGCTTTAATCAATTAAAATAAATTAATTTGGTCTAAACACTTTAGTAACCTGTATTGATATTATTGTAATACATTACATTAATTTTAGAAAATATTATGTACAGTACATATAAAAATTATATAGAGACATTTTAAAAAATTATTTCAAGAACGCTTCTAAAATATAAATTAAAAATCTATTCGAATAAACATAATTTCGGTTTTAAACGAAAAAGAAATTCGACAGTGCTTTTTTCGAATACGAACTTTGCAGTTAATTTAGAACGGAAGGTAAGACAAGTACAACCGAATTTTTATTTTTTGGGCTGCAATTTGAAAAAATTGTAGACTTATAAATTCACACTGTCGTCTGTATGTCTGTCCTTCCTTAATCTCGAGTTAGGTAGATGAAAATCGAGACACCAGATATGGAAACCTTAGGCAGAGGAAGCTCCGATTAACCATAGAACTTATAATATAGTTAATCGGAGCTTCCTGTTCCTACGGTTTCCATATCTGGTCTCGATTTCCATCATCATCCAACTTCCGATTAAAATCGGAAATCACATTATTTCAATTTAAAATTTTTCCCCTGAAAGCAGTTAATAGATGACCTGCACGACTTTATTGTTAAAGGAAAAGTATGATATACAGGGGCAAGACACTACAGTACTAGAGGTGGAGAGCATATACTAGGGGGATAATTAAAGTTGCCCTACTCAGACCTGTCTAGAGCTCGTTCTCGTGGACGTATTTTGATGAAACTTGGTATACATGTTATATGGACCACGGGGAAAATGGAAATGCAAAAAAATATTTAGTTCGAATTTTTACCACTAGGTGAAAAAATGGTGCATGAAGAACAAAAAATACAAAATGGAAACACGCAAAAGGTTTTTATTCACAACATTTGTTCAATGTGCAATCTATTTGCATCAATCACATGTTCAAAACGCCTTATAATGCTGCAAGGCATTTTGAACACGTGACTGATGCAAATTGATGCTATTTTGTTTTTGAACAAATAAAATATGTAAAATGTTTGTTAATAAATATTTTATTTTCTGTTAGTAAAAATAGCACTTATTTATATGGATAGGAATCATTATGACCCTCTAAATTTTTCTCCGGGCCTGGAGAAAAATCTTCAGCTCTTCCCCTCTCGACAGCGGCCCTGGTTATAAGTTATACTTAGTATTATATCTACAATTTTACTCAGGTACATCTGTATTTTTCATCCATGACACAATTCAGAAATTCACTATCGGATTTCTCACTAGGCACGCAAGGTGCATGCCTAGGACTCCGAAATCATGAAAAAATAAAGCAACCGTATATCATGATTTATAAACAACTCGTTAATAATTAGTTTATGATGTCGTAAAGTTATGTAGAAGGGCCCTAATCTTCTGTGCCTAGGACCCAGGTCTTAATTCGCCTATGAATTTATTTTAAAAGTAAAACGTATTCATTATTGTATTCTATTCAATTGTACATACGTATCTTCTTGTTCACAGATATTTTTTGAACAATAAAAATCTGTTAACAAGAAAATTTTTAATTCAAATAAAGATCGTAAATAAAAATCATCGATCGTTATTTTTGCAAACTATATATATCTAATAAACTTTATTTATTTTATATTTATGAAGTTGGAAGTCGATTACAATGAATATATTTGAAAAAATGAAAGGCGTTGGAGATTTACCAGCGATGACAATGCCCAACGAGTTTGCTTCGTTGCATCCAGATCATGTAATTATCGAATTTCGATTATTTATATTATTTTTTAAACATCTGAATTTATAGTATATAAAACGCCTAAGATGTAACTTAATTTTAAGGTATTTTCTAATAAAATACAGCCTATCAAATTTCCTCCATTGCAATGATCTTGAAATTGAATTTTAAGATTTCTTTTTTTGTGGAGGGAAAGCTTTCAAATAATCAATTTTATTAAGTTTCATTAAGGTTTTTTTTTTACTCTTCACCCTCTGGGCACTAAGTGGGCCTTTTAATCAAGCCCATCATGGGAACAGCCAGATTGTAAGAGGAGAGGACTAACATATCTGGAAAAGAATACCCACGAAAAATTATTTGGATTTTTCACTTGCTCAAATTTGATCTCGGGTCCCTAGCCATTAAGTGGATAAAACCACTGAATACCGATAGTTGTTTGTAGGTTTGCACCTCACCAACGGCTGACCGCATGGAGTTTTCCGGATTTTCTTCACGTGTCTTACACCCAAATAGAACCCAGTTTCCCGTCGAAAGTCTTCCCAAGAAGCATCTTCTTGGCAGATCGCCCTTGTGCTGCGTTGCCTTGTTCTACCAATAACCGTTTTATCTAAACACCAATGTCTCGGACAGATTTGACTTAAATCAGGAGTGAGGCGAGAGAGCAGAGGTCTTCTACAAAGAAAAATTTTGTAATTGTTTTGTAAACCGAATCCACGAACATGAACCCAGCAGTGTTCAGTGGTTTTACCCACTCGGCCACTCGGCCGTCAGGAGTAAGGAGATTGGGAAAGTACTGTTATGCTTTTGTTGGCCAGGAAGGATTAATAGAAGTCAATATAGAGGCTGTAGTAACTAAAGTTCTTAACATTGAAATGCCTATCCTTGTCCGCGGGACCGCATATCTAATTTGCATAAATCGATAACGGAGTTACGGAATTTGACTGTATACAGTACATTATGTAATATACATTATACATATTAATATATATAATTTTGTGTAATATTATATATAATTTTCTAAAATAATTTTTTTTATAGATTTTGTTGGAAAATTTTCAAAATAATGTAAAAGAATTCTATCAGAAGCAATTAGAAGAAGCTAGAAATGAAATGAATGGATTAGTAAGAAATATTTTATTTTTTAACAAAAACAAATTATCTATTAATATCATAATGTAATAAATACTGTATATCAGTATATTATATGTAATATCTAAAACTTTTGAGATAGAAAATGATATAGTACACTGTTGCATTATTATTTTTTTATATGAATCTAGAAATATTTTAACTTGTGTAATTATTAAATTCATTGATTCTATAAATCAACAAAAGGTTAGGTTTTGAGAGTATTTTTCATTAGTTTACTTTGAGCATAATTGATTATAAAAATATAATTGAAGGGACGAATGGATGAAGGGGTACAAAATCAAAGTTTTGAGTGAATTGATGTTCAAATTTTTATTATGTAATTATTTCGGTGTAAATACTGCATGTGTCTGGTTGTTGCATTATGTACTACAAGAAAATGCCGGCAGCTTCGAAGACAGTGTGAGAAATCTTCGTCTCTCTGCCTCTGTGATGATCTCTTCCTCATCACTTTCATCCTGCACACTTTTGAAGATCTCTTCACCTATTAAAGCCTGATCTACTCTACAATATTCTTCATTCAATCAATTAGTAGTGTCATCTTCGTTAACTTCTCCCAGAAGCTTGTGGAACATATCAACGAACACAACATCCGGAAATGATTCTGAATTGACTTACTATCACTCAATGTAGACTCCAACTCAGTGTCAATCGAAGCTCAAATTGTTTCCAATCCTTCACTATTGTAGTACTCTCCACAATGTCCCGTGCTTCTGCTATTTGGAAAACATCACACATGTTGATCACTTTCCACATCTTCAGCATAGCTTCGGTAGAATCGTTTTCACAATCATCTAATGGGGGGGTAGGAATTGCATGTCGATAACGATGCGTAATTAATTCCAAAATTTCCTGATCCATTGGTTGGATTAGAGCTGTCACATTTGGCCGGAGAAAGACAGCTCGTATATCATCTGATTTCAGAGACAAGTCAGAGAGATGACCGGAAACATTATCAATTAGGAGGATGGCTTTAACGGAAGTTTCTTTTTCTTCAGTTTTTCCTTCAAAGATGGTACGAATTTATCATGGAACCACAGAGAGAAAATTTCTGAGTCCATCCATGCTTTCTTTTGAGCACGATAATCCACCGGTAGTGTACTCATCTTGCTGTGCTAAAAACATCGTGGCTATTGGGATTTTCCAATAACCAGGAGGGTAGTTTACGATTCCCATCGGTGTTTCAATACGCTATCAGTGTGACGCGTTGTTTTTGTTGTTTATACGCACGAACTTCCTTTTCGTTCTTGATAGCAAGGGTTTTTAAAGAAAGCATTTTGAAAAAGACGACAGTCTCATCAGTATTATACACTGCAGGGGGAGTTAGATTGATTTACACACACTTCCAGTTTGATAGCTAGCCCTCGCTTGCTGTAAACAGTTTACTTCCCCCAAGTTCTTTGTCAAACGCCACTGCTTTTTTCTTTGAATATCGATTGCTCTATAAACCATTTGTAAACGGCTGCATCAAGTTCATCGTTCTCACCTTTTCGCATAACTTTTCGTTTTCCCGTTTGTCCATTTGGCTGGCACACTGTTGCAGTTGATTCTCTTTCATCTTTACTTCATAAATAATGGCATATCCGACGATGTACTCAGTACTCGTGGATTTTTGGGAACGACCTTGCTTTAACTTCCCTAATATTTTCAATTTCTGTGTGAGTTCTAACAAAACGTTTTCTTTTTCAAGCCATAATTGAAGGTTGTCACGCCAAGTTGACCACTTTCCACACTTCTAAATCAAAACTGAAACCTCACACACGTGTGAAGTTTCACTTTCAATTTTAATAACTGGCGTGACGCCAGTTATTGAAATTGAAATGGATGGCCATCTGCATGACGCACTCCATTTATATCACAGCCGTAGGCCGAACAATTGAGAAACCGGATTAGCAAGACGATACTATATATATATATCATTCGACAAAGAAAAAAGAAGATCCATATTTTTTCTTTTATATGTCAAGTCAATGTTCTAATGTAATTCATATAGAAATATAGCACTGGTGGCGCAGTGGTAGCGTCATGGTCGGACTGGGCATTTACGTGTAACCTATTATGTGCTCATGTGCTCCTATTTTTAACCACATATGTTTGGCAGAGTCGGGATATGTGACAGAAGAGAACATTACAAGTTTTTCTAATGTTATTGATGTAAGGACATTTCCCGAAAGAAAGTATTCATTAGAAGATTCTGATAGAAATCCTTTCATTTCATGTGCTCATTGTGAACAATTAATCAGTCTTAAAATATTTTTCCTTTACATGTACGTTACACCATAAAATGTAAAAACTTCGAGCAGAATCAATTCCAATTCTCAATCTGGCCACGATGCACCACCAGAGCTATGCGCTATTTCTGTATGAATTTACATTAGAACATTTTAGAACTTTATTTCTCGTGCACAGATAAAAGAAAAATATGGGTTTTCTTATTTTCCCCCTCAATCAAATGACATATATTTATTTTATTAAAATGTAAGACTGATTATAGAGATTGTTTTATAATCCAGATTAGCGGGATTCGGATAAACGGTGTTCCACTGCAGTTTATTTATATTTGATATTTATCTTTTTCCAATTTCTTTATAGTAATGCTCCGCAATCTTTTTGCACGACACACCTAGGTACTTTCCAGAATTCCATGGCACATCCCAAATAAAAATATACAAAATATATAGAAGTTACAAAGTACAGTACATACTAAAAAACACTGATTTACTGTTTTACTTTCCCGGCTGTTATGTTTACATAACAAGGAAAGGTATTGGAATCGTGTCAAATTTAACCCTCCGAGTTTTTTGCAAATTTCCACGTTTTGAGACCTCCTAAATCCAAAAAACGTCAAAAAATTCGTGGATATGTATGTGTGCTGGCGTCTATTTCGCTTAATATCTCAAGATGGGGTAAAGATTAAGAAACGAATTTGGAATGATGGCCTATATATGAGGGGCATTGATGCTATTAAATTTTGGTGGTTAAAGCTGGAGTGAGTAAGGAGATAAAGGGGAGTTATGTGTCATATCTCGAAGGTGGTAGGACTTAATAACGAATAAAATCTATATTAACATTTACATTTTTTTTTTTTTTTATAAAACTTATCCATCCTCAAAATTAAGCTTTTTGCTATTTTATAGTAATTAAAAATATAAAAAGTTTTTATAACAAAATCTCAAAACAGATGGCTCCACACACAATTTTATTTATTTTGCTTAATAATATAAAAGTTATGAGTTTTTATTTGAAAAAATAACTTAACAGCCGGGAAAGTTACACAACTCTCGTTTCTGGATTTTTTTTCACTTGTGATGATTTTTTTTTTTTTTTTTTTTAACTCTTTCCGCCCTGTGGGCACTAAGAGGGGCCTCTTTTAGTAGGCCCATTATGGGTTCGGCCAGGCCCACAATGGGGCGACCGGGTGGTGAGGGACGGGGCCCGACATATCCGAACGGACCACCCCCCGAAAAATTCCTGGGGATTATTCGACCCGTTCGGATTCGATCCCGGGTCCCCCAGAGCGGTAGGCTGCCACCTTTACCGCTCGGCCATCCGGCCGTCTAACACTTGTGATGATATAAAAAAATACTTTAAATTAGTTTATAATCAATTTTCCTATTTCGATTTTATTTTTTAACAATCAGGAAACCACTTCGGACGATATATCGTGCATGAAAAACATGCGATTGGGATCTCAAATTTACACTTGAAATATGACTGCAAAGGTGTAAAATTGTGAAGCTTGTTAGAATTCCTTTTCTCTCAAATCTTAGTGGCGATAAACATGTAAGAGACAAATCATTGTCTCTTTTGAATCAATACCTATTTATAATATTCACGTGCTCACCTGTTTTTGGTGAACACGTGAGAAGGTATGGTGTGCTGCAGCATGCCAGTTGCGGAACTCTCATTTACAGGATATAATGGGTTATAATATTTAATTCTGTTTAGAATTATGGTATTACATATTGATTAAATTGTAAAACATGATATGCGTTACCTCTAAACAAGTTAGTGCAATAAAACAAAATGATTGAACTTAAAACTTTCTTCTATCTCATTAATATAGGAAAAACATTTGAAGTCAAAAACGGAATATCATAATGAATTAGAAAAAAAACTGAAAAGACAGCAAGATGAGTTGATGAAATGTAAGAAAGAATTAGAGAATCTTGAAAGTTTATGTAATAAAATAAATAAGTCAATTGAAACCGAAAGCAATGAACTGAAGATTATAAGTGAAGAATATAACAGTGCAAAGAAGTTAAATGATGCAGCTAAAGCAGAAGGTAGGCGTATTTCAAAATAATAATTTGTATATTTGCATTATTTCACAAATCATAACAACTAAATAAAAATTTGTCTTAACATCTCTTTACGTCAAACTTGGAATGTTTGTGCAGGGGTCCCCGAAGCTGTCAATGTCCAGCAATCGACAAAACATTTTTGGGGTTTGATTGAAAATAGTTTGTTAATTAAAAATTATTAGTTTGGTGGGTTACGTATTACAGTCTGGGTTGATGTAAATTTGCACGCTAAGCAGAGATGTAGAATATATTCGATCAAGGATTGAAGGAAATTAAAGCAGTCTTGGGAAATTTGTAGTAGAAAACATTATTATGGTAGTAGCTGCAAAAGGAGTAGTGTCTTGACTAACTGTAAATCTATAGACATTAATTGGGAGATTAACAAGCTGGAGGATGACCTCCACATTCAAGTCAGGCAGATGTAAAAGAAGGCCTGCTTTGCAAGATCTGCCTTCTCATTGGTTCATTTGAAAACAAAGATATAATAATATTATGTCCTATCCTATTAGTGGCAAGTAGACAATGGGGTTTGTATGCATTGCCTCTGGCACTGCATACAAATCCCGAGGCAGTGATGTAAAATAAATAACGCCACTTAATTCAGTCTCGTTTGCATAGTTTGCTCTTCACTCTGGTCAGTAATTTGCATATGCTATGACATTGTTATGGATATCGTACCTGTCTTCATGTTTTGGTTTTAGGTTTGAAACAGCTTGGTGATCTTTCGAATTACAGCAAGCCAAGTAAACGATGTCCTGCGGGCATCTCCTATAAAGCTGTGTTTAAGCAGAGTTATCCATTATGCTGAACGTGTATCCTATACAAATACATTGTATCACACCAAAATATCTGGTAAATTTTGTACTTGTGCATACTGATGTGAAATCTTGCTGTTAATTTAAAACATTAATTTATACAGTAATTTTGATTGTTTTTGTATTGGTCCACAGATCTTCTGTAACTGACAATGAATCATAAATGAATACATTCAAAAATGTGGTCATTGCAAAGCAATATAAACATAAAAATAAAAAATGCGTTTCAGATACACTAACTTTTTCAGCTTCAGAATATGATGTCTTTTTCGACATCACATTCTGAAGCTAACTTTATCAGGTGTGATGTTTCAAAAATCGAGTGCGCATAAAAACTGAGAAAACAGCAATATTGTTGTGAATAAAAAAAACAAAACATATAATCAAACTAAAGCTATTGTTTTAAGTGGAAAGATTGCTAATAGAAGAAAACTGTGATGGCAAAAGTCAAACTGATGTTGCTGAAGATGAGTTTGAATAAATAAGTAGTTGCTAAAATATGGAAAAAAGACAAGATACAACAAGCTTACATAACTCAACACTGAAGCAGTAAAAAATTCAAAGATATAATAAATTTAAAATTTGATTGTAAAACAAACAAAAAATTATGAAAAAATTAATCATAATTGTAATTTTTTAATAATTTCAGAAGTCTTTAAGAAATTTGTTTAATTAAATTAGGTCCAAACAATAACCTGATACAAATCTTTTTATAATAATTGTTAATATTTTTGGCTATTTTCATATGTTTCTAAAATAAAGTACCAGTAAGCTAAAGCCATTAACAAATGCTTTAAAATTTTTGACAAAGTTATTCAATAATCAATTTATTAATTTAACATTTGAGTATGTATACTATACTACAGTAATTTACATACCTTCAAGCCTGTTACTGGTGTGAACTCCAAAAAACGATAAAAAATGAAAAAACAACTGTATTAATCACAATGAAGAATTAAATCTCTTAATTTCTCTTTGTGATTAATATAGTTGTCTTTTCGTTTTTTTTTAATCATTGTTTTTTGGAGTTCACACCGGTAACAGGCTTGGAGGTATGTAAATAACTTTACTCCGGTGTTGAGTAGTATGATTTTATACTATACTATATAGGTATTTGGTTAGTTTTAATAATTTTTAATACCTAACATGGAACTCATCCTGAATGCAAAAAAGAAGTGAAATAAATCAGTACAGTAAGCAATAACAGAATTTCTTTAATTGAGCAGCTTTTTCTCACATAACAGGATCAATTAAAGGAATCCCATTATGTGAAAAAACCTGCTAAATTGCCAAAGAACTGAATATCAAAGGTTTCAAAGCAAGTGAAGGATAGCTGTTAAAGTTTTGAAAGTGTCATTCCATAACTCATAAGCAAATCAGGAGAATCAAGATCAACAAACTGTGTTGCAGCTGAAGAATGTATAAAGGAAAAGTAGCCAATTATTTTCTGCAACTACAACCCAGCAGATATTTTCAAATGATGGAAATCAGTAATAAAGAATTATTTGAATTAAGGTGGGAATGGTGCTAGATGGTATTTTTTTCCAGTTTGAAAAGACTCGAGGAACCTTGGGAAGTAAATGGAAGACTAAAGAAAATTTACAGAATGGTGGTTGTTTTTGTAGTAAGAGGGAAAGGTAGTAGCAAAGATTGCATAATCTGTCCAGTTCGACAGGAGCAAGCAAGAGTGGCATATGTTCACAATACATAATAGTAGAATCTGGTCATATTTTCAATCACTACTGTGTTGATTCCCCTGTAGATGGACTGGAAAGCATTAAAGTTCTAAGCTTAACTGGAAGTCTTTTTACACCATGATCTCAAGAAAGCAGCTTGTACATACATTATTCCATGACAAAACTATGATTTGAAAAATATTTTTATTTTAATAGAGATTTTTAATGCCTTTCAGAAGAAAAATTGCAAATTGAAAGAAAAAACTTAGAAATAGAAGTTGCAAGACTAGAGGCTTTAAAAGAAATCACTTACTCAGAAAAGGATAATGCACAATGTGTTGCAAAAAGAGTAGGAATTGAGAAAGCTGCACTGAAATCAGAAAATTATCAAATAGTATGTAATAAAATTTCAAGATAATTTTATTATTACTATATAATTTATATAAATATATTATTATTTTAAAATTTATGATAATTTAGTATATTTTTAATTTATAGGATATGCTGATTAGCTATCTCCAGGAACATCTTTTAACTGAAAAAGAAAAAGCAAATCTTTTTAAAGCACAATGTTCTGCTCAACAAGAAGAATTAAGTACTTTGAAAGATCATGTAATCAAAACAAAAACAGAAATTAAGGTATTTTTTTTTTTTTTAGAAAACATCTTGCAAGTTTTCTGAAATTTATTACAATTCTAGTTATCGAATTAAAATTTTAATATGTCTAGGATATAAGAATTTATTCAGACTTTGCATAATTTTAAAAATATTTTTCTATTACTTAGAAACTATTTTTATATGTGATCAAGAATAATACAAAGTGCATCTCATTATATTATTTGTAATGTAAATGTACAGTTTTTTAATCATCATGTTTTTTATAAGCTCTGCAGGTAAAGATGATCTCATAGAAACTTAATGTTTTTGAAAAAGCTCTGTTAAATCGATTTTTAATGACTTTGATAATCTTGATTAATCAATAAATATAAAAATTGACAAAATTGGTTTGTTAACTGTTTACATCCTATTTTACTGTCTTAAGGTAGTAATGAAACTAGAAATATTGAAAAATATTATGCTGTATTTATAGCTGAATGTAAGCCCTAAATATTATAAATTTGAGTTGGGCATAGTTAAAACTGTATGTATTTAATTAGAATCCAAGTCGTCAACACTTGAAAAGTTATTAACAAACTATCATGTTAAAATTTTTGTATATTAAAATTACATATTTAGTTTGGTATTGAATCAATGTATGCAGTTTTTTTTATCATTCTGAATTGTTTTTATATTTAAAATATTTAATATTTAATGGAAAAATATGATTGAATGACATTTCTATTATGTTTCATTAATTGTATCATCAAATGAAATATATTGTATTAACTGGTTCTTTAATTTTTGGCTATCTATTAAAGATAATAAAATAATGTAGTAAAAATATATTTAGTTAATAATCTTAAAGGTATTATTTTTTATAAGCTAATAATGTTTTTAAATAAATATTAATTTATAGTAAAAATGGATAGGACATTTAGAATAGAATATGAAGTAGAAAGTTTCATGTTTTATTTTTAAATTTTTAAATAGACAATTCTTCTGGACAACAAAAATTTGCTTTCAATGTGGAAAAACATTTTAAACGTTATAACAGAAAAAAGTACAGATATTGTGAAGATTCAAGAATTAATTAAGTATTATTTATTATTAATTCAATTATAAAAAATATTTGAAATAATTAGCAACATAGACCAAAAACATGTTTTTATTTCAATGAATTAATTTTTCTTTGATAAAATAATGAAATAAATTATCTGTACACTTTGGTTAACAGATACAGTCAAATCTTGGTACAGCAATTATTGATAATGGTAAATCCCTCAATAATGAAAACAAATATAATTCCCTATGCAATTTGTATTATCTTAATGTCAAAACTTCTTCCAACTTAATGATATTCTCTGTGATAAACCTCTATTTAGTGATACATTTTTTCTACTCTATTTATAAAATATATAGTATTTTCCTTTCTCTACAATGATGATAATGCAGTAAATTAAATTTTAATTCATTTTAACTTCTTGCAGGGTTTTGGAATCAAAAATCTGATACTCTCTTAATACTCATTTTACTGTAAATACTACCCGCAGTCAGTAGGCATCAGTACTGATGAGGTTTGTTAGGCTAAACATGTTTTTGGTATTTTAGCACCCAATTTTTTGTTTAGCACTCAAAATTAATTATCAGTTTTTGCTTTGTTTAACTGAAAAATGTTTACAGCAAAATTTTTTGAATTTAAAGTTAAAAAAGTTAATTCTAGTACCTACCTACTTATAGAATGCATACCCAAATTTTAACATATATATATAATTATTATTCATAAGTTACTTATTTATTTATTTAGAGAACATCAGGGAAAAATATTAACAGGAAATGCCAAACTGAATGAGTTAAAAAATAGATCCATTAGAAAAGAATTAGAAAAAAATGAATATTTCAACTTGACCCGAAAGCAAATTTTATCCAAGCTTGCAAATAAAGAAAAAAATAAAGAAAAGCATAACACTGAATTGCAAAATATAATGGCTGATATTACAATAGTACAAAAAACAATTTGTGAATTGGAGAAACAAGTATATCTTTGCAATGGTGTAAGTTTTAACTATAAATGGCTCTTGCATATCAGAGATTTTGCATGTTCATAAAAAGATATATGAATCAAATGAAAATTTCATATAAAAATCAAATGAACAAAACTAAAATATGCATTATTATAAAAAGTTTTAAAATAATTTTTAGATGTTTATTGTCCTGAAGTTGCATCCTTATTACCAAAAATGTTCAGATAATATATAATGTCTATTATTAAATTCACTGTTACCAAGATACAAATGTGAATTTTTATGCATCTAAAAAATGCAATACAACAAACTATATTTTAAAATGTGATTCAAGCAATTCAGTATTAGTTATCTTATTATGATGATCTAATCATAAGCTGATTCCAGTAGGCATCGATTCATATTGCATTATGATTTCAAAGATCAATATATTTCAATTCAATTTTTTATTGTATGAACTCTAGTTAGTTACAAGGTGGTTAAAGTATTACAAAAGCTGAAGTTAGTACAATTTAACGAATCAATATAATAGCTTAGTACAGGATAACACAAAATAAAATATACTAAAATAATCATTTTTTGAAAAACATAATTAATTAATTATATCTCTCCAGGTTTAAATTCTGATGCAGTGAAAGCACACACATGTTCCCAAGTTTCATATGTTTGCAAACTACAATTACTGCAAATTGTCTTAGGGTCTATTATTAGTCTAGTGTTATATGTTGTTATATAATTTTGATCACGTCTCAGCTGTAGAATTAATTATTTTACATGATAATTTATGTCCATGGACAAATAATCTTCATACATATAAGTTGTTTTAAAAACACGATATAATTGAAAATAAAGATCAATCTTCTTGTATGCTCTATTCACAACACAGTTTTATAATTAATGTTTGATAACTTTCAATCATATGGGGATCTTGAGACAATCGTAGAAATGAAAAACTGTGTCAATCTAACAGATCTTTCAATGCCAGTGTCCAGTTATATGTATAATTATCCATCATTGAACATAATTTATACAGTTTATTATATGCTACTTTAACATAACTGTTATCTTGTAGTTTCAACAGTCTAATCCAAAAAGAAACTATTGCTTTTATTATTAATACAGATATTCTAGAAACACCAAACTCCAATCGCAATATATAAACTGGAATTTTATGGTATAACGAAAATTCTTCAAAGATATAAGGCAAGAACAATTTCCATTTTATCTTGATAAGTAATTGCCCATACAGGAGCAGCATAAAGTAGTACAGATGAAATCATGGAATGAAATAATTTTATATAAATATGAGCAGAATTAATTTTAGCTTTTGAAAGAATAGGCTACATAGAACCCAGTGCCATTTTAGCCTTATGTACACTATAATTTTTAGCCAATAAAAACTATCTTAGCCTTACGAATACTATAATTTTTAGCCCGTGAAAACTATCCAGAAGACAAAAATAACATTCCCAGGTATGTGTAATTTGAAATGACGTGTATAGGCTGATTATTAAAAGACCATCTCTCTCTCTGGGTGATAGTCTACCAGTCCTCTCTGAACACCATCACTTTTGTTTTTGAAACATTTATAGTTAATCTATAGTCACAACAGAATACCTGTAAAATTGTGATTTTCTTTTGTAACATTTGTGAAGTATCAGCAAGAATTACAGTGTTGCTAGAATACATTAGTACATTAACTTGATCAGAGAAAGAAATCCTGGGTAGGTCAGATTTAGCAAGTCACACTACCAAACCATTAACATATAAATTAAAAAGCAGTGGGCTCAGAATCTCACTCTGCAAAACTCTAATGTCAATACCAAATGAATCAGTTGTTTCTGCTAAAATCTTTACTCTTGCAGTGGCATTGAGTATATGTCAATTATATGATTAACGGTATCAAAAGCAGATCAAAAGTCTACAAAACCAGCATAAAGTTTTCCTCTCTTTTTCTGTAATTTTAATTGTACCAATGCATTTAATACAAATATTTGATCCAGACATGATTGACTGGGTTGAAAACCAGCTTACTCCTAACACAAAATATATTTAACAATCTAATCTTCTAATCTTTTATTTAATAAAGACATAAATAGTTTACTAATTACAGGAACCAAGATATAGGCCGATAATTTTTGGGGTCATACACATCACCTTTTTTATATATTGGAATAATCAAAGATTCAATCCATTTTTCTGGAGAAGTAGAATTTCCTTTAATAGAGTTAAAAACTTCCAATGTTGTTAGAAGAAAATTTTCTGAAAAACGCTTTAAATATTCTGTTCTAATAAAATCAATTTCAAGTGAGGTTCCAGATTTAAAATGGTAGATCAATATATTTAGAAATAGAAATGCAGAAGAAAAAGAAAAGTAGTTCACATTCAGCATTTAAAAAAATATAAAATACATTAACACACAAAAAAATTGATATAAGAGAAGAGTAAATTAATAATAAGACTTAGAAAAAATGAAAATGGCATTATCAGGTTAACTGAAGTTAGTTTTATGATGCACATTTGACACTGTTGAAAATGTTTGCTTTCATATAAAATTGTGCTGGAGACTGCACAGTTTCATGCACTGTTTAATTGTTTTATTTACTTATGAATTATATTATTCTTACATATACATCTTTTTGTACAATAGTTATATTTGCATTGAAATTAAATCAATTTGTAATAGCTCAAAAATAATTTAAAAATTAAATTTGATATTAAAATTCATGATTATAAAAAGCAAATCTATGAAGTGCATGGGTTATAAAATATGTTGTTATTAATTTTAATAATATATGATATTTATTTAAACATCTATTTATAATTTAATTTTTTTTATTTAGTTCTACATTATGTAGTAAAAATAAAAACTCACAAAAGCAAATTGCTTTTCTGGAGGTACGAAAAAAATCACAAAAACTAAACTCCAGCAAAGTAATTTGTTTTTTGGTATTTTTGAAGAACTTGAAGTTGTTTTTCACATTAATAAAAAATCATTTTGCATGAGTTTTTAAATACTACATATACTAAACTATAATATTTGGTACAGGCGTAAGTAAAAAAATGTTATAAATGCCAATTTTCCATTTTTTAATCATTGCTGCAAAATAAAAAGCAAAGTTATGTTAGCTTCAGATATTTCTAACTATATCATTAATTAATATTCTTTTATTTTTCTTTAAATTACCAGTATATTTTTTTTATCCAACAAATGAATTAAGATACTCTTGAAAACCAATAATTCATATGACTGAAATCAACATTTATTGCATACTGTTTGTTCACCATGTTATGATTGAAGTTTTTTCTCAGTGCATTGCTAATTGATAAATTAGCCTAATGAAGATAATTTATGAATTATTAATGGACTGCCATATTTCAAAATCTAGGCCAATGAGATTTTTGTTTTTACTTGGCTTATGATGAATGTAACAATGCTCCTTACAGTTTTTAGAAGTTTTAGAATAGCCTTTTATTATATATATTGTAATACTGTAGCTGACGTGATTTTATAAATTGTGTTTAAACAAGGAGTAGGATAATTTTTTTGGATTTTCTATATCTATAAGAAATTTTGGGATCTGTTGATCATTATATTATTATTACTTTTACTTGGAGTGTGGAAAAAGAACATTAAAATCATTGTTCAGTTTTCTTTAAGAATTTATATCACATTTCTTGATTAATTTATATACAGTAGACCCCCTATAACACGATAGATACGTTCCGTGTTATACGAATTCTGTTTTGTACGAGTCACTTAAATACATGAGCCAATCAGGCATGTTTGCAGTTAGGGGCTACGGCTGTTTGAAAGGTTTTCTTCCACAAAATTAACCGATTCTAGACTAATTTGACTCAACATTTCCAAATCATGTATAATTTTTGGGAATAATCCATATAAACTATACTATAAACAAAAAATTGTAAGATTACTTACTGAGTGTCACCGTTTGACAATGCCATTGCTTAAGCTTGTTTTCGTTGCAGAGCAGCTCATCAAATGGCTGGCGCATGTTTCCTGATAAGTTATTCTTCTGCAAAAAATTTGCTGAACTTTGGAGACCTCATTAATAAAAATATAATTTTTATGGCCATTGAATAATAAATGTTTTTTAGTAGATCCAGTGCTTGTTTAAACTCAACGGTTTGTACAATGTCCGCTATTGGTCCAGATTCGACAAATCCTGTTGAGACACGAGTCGGCGATAACGTTTTACCGTGTTATACGAGTCTCTTTTAGTGTGTTATACGAACGCAATCGCAATTTTTTCGCCGTGTTATACGAATCCATGTTATAGAGGAGGTCTACTGTATATGGTTCAGCTTTGAATGAGCTACTTGTATAAAGCAGGAGTAATTAATTCAAAATCAGTTACATATCTTTTTTTAATTATCTTTTAAAAGATAATATTTTGTTGTGAATATAATATATTGATATATGATAATTTGACATAAATTTCATTTCTGTCTAATTTTAGATAATTATATTTATTTAACATAGCAATTATATGAAAAAGACAAGATAAATGCAAATTTAAGAAATCAAGTTCAGATAGCTGCTTCGCAATGTAAAGATATAAAAAAGGAAATCATGACAATATTAGAAGAAACATTTTTCCGAAATAATGTTTTCAAAAGTTTGAATCAAAAATTAACTTCTTTGATGGAACAACTACTTGAACAGGTAATTTATAATTATATATGATCTTCTTAAATTTTAAGATTTAAGTTACGTAATAAATTTTAAATTAGATTAATTATATGGTATTATTCAAACATTTAGTAAATATAAATGAAAACATTATTTAAAAAGCTATATAATTGATAAAAATATGCAAATGAAAAAATACAATGCTTTCAATCCAAGTAAGAAAAAGAAAATTAAATCTAAAAGTTGGATCCAAAATTTAGAATATATACACTGACAGGTAATTTATGAATGGATTGTTTTCACAAACTTTGAAAATATTAGTTTGCTTAGCACTCCTTAGAATTCTCAGTATTGTATATGTTACCGGCAAAACCCGATTTTACGCCAAACTAGTTTAAAATTATTATTCAAGTATATTAATGGTTAAAATAAAATTAAAAGGCAATCAATTAGCTGAACAATATTTATTCAAACATAGTCTACTTAATGATAAAAAACGGGATTAATGTTACCCTAGATATCGAAGGTGGCGGCTCGTCTCCAATTCAAGCGATCAGAAGAGAGGGAACAGTGGGGACGTGCGTTCTAACCTAACCTAACCTATTCGAATAAATTACCATAATTATTAGCAACCAAATTATTAGAATAGGTTAGCTTAAGTTAGAATGTGCGTTCCCACTGTTCCCTGTCTTCTGATCGCTTGAATCAAAGATGAGCTGCCATCTTTGATACCTAGGGTAACATAAACCAAAAACAGTATTGATTAGAAGTGACACAACACTTGTACAAAACTATAAAATAAAAATAAGCTAATCAGTACTTATCAGTGTGTATTTTTTTTATTAGGCAATGCACTTTTAAAGGTAATTAACTTCCAAAAATATTTTCAAAAATTTAAACGAAATAATAAAAATAACTTTTAAAATCAAACTAAAATTAAAAATGAACTTATTTGTGTTTTATAATAAACAAATTAACCATTAATATACTTGAATAATAATTCTAAACTAGTTTGGCCTGACATGCTTACGCCAAACTAGTTTGGCCTGACAGCTTACGCCAAACTAGTTTGGCCTAGGCAAAACTAGTTTGGCGTAAAATCGGGTTTTGCCGGTAACATATACATACTGTATATACTCATGAATGTAAAATAAGCATAATTGTCCAGACCATAAAGCAAAAAATGAACAAATTAAACAGTGACAAATTTATGTGAACATTTCCAGACAATAAAAATACACAGGATGTAGTCAATTGTACATTAAAAAAGCACAAGTTTATGCAAAATATGCACACTGTAAATCTAGCTGTAAAATGCATTTAACCATTAAAAGCATTTTATAATTGTTTTTCTGTATGATATAATACCACATTGATACCATATAGATGATTTTATAAAAAAAAATTATTGGAAGGTTAGAAACAGACCAGTTGCACAGATGTCTCTAGGACTCTGAATATGCCACAAAGTATGCTATCTAGGCTTTGTATCAGATTTCAAAGAACAGGAGACGTTGGACATAACTCTTGAATGTTAACTTCCTAATTGATCTACACTCAACAGGACCACCATTTTACATTAACTGCTGTTAATGTAAAATAGTGAGCCACAATGCTAAACCTTTCAATTAAGGCATATTGCTATTTTTGGTGGGACTCATCCTCCAGCCAACTGCTTGGGCTGTAGATCGCTGGGATTCTATATTATATATAATCGGCTTATATATATATATTATTTACCATATTTACTCAAACTCACATATAGGACAAGGTGTGACTTAAAGATCAAAATAAAGAAAATTAGATTTATTAATACATGCATTTGATATAAAATTAGAATTGTAAATGCACACATTGTCCCACAAAAATTATTGGTATTTTAAACTTTAAGAAAAAATCTTGTAAAATCAACAACATAATTTGTTCATGTAAAGCTGGACGATCTGGAATCTTTTTTACCTATTCTTAACAGTCGAATCCACTCTCCATCAATTACACTTATGAGTTTCTCCAAATTCTGATTTCCAAATAATCATCTGTTTTCACCTGGGAATAGATTAAAACTTATATCCTGCTCCTGTGTAATTTTGGAATTTCAATCTGGAATTCAATTCAAAAGCTTTGCTTTTCCTATTGCTATTCATCTTTAGTCTTGACAATACACAAGAACGATTCAAACGACCCAGATCAAGTACTTGTAAAAAATGCAAATACTCGGTTCACAAAAATTATTGCAAAAATGCAAAGAATCCTTTGCTTGCACATATAGGACAACCTAGGTTTTTGAAGCAGTGAAAAATAAATAAAAACTTCATCTTATATGCGAGTAAATACGGTATTTTATTTTATTTTTAATAGTAACACTTCATAATAATTATTTTTATAAAAATATGTATTCCAGACAAATGTTAAAACTGAAACTGAAAATGAGACGTCAAAACTTCTTTTAGAAGTTCAGAATGTTAATTCTAAGATACATCAACTTCAATTAGTATATAATGAGCAAATTGAAATAATTGATAATGAAAAAAATAAATTAGCTGAAAATGAAAAAGAAATTTGGAAAAACATGAAGCTTTCTTCGACAAAACAAAATCATATTGCAACTTTAACTAAAAAACTTGAAGACATGATTTCTCTTGCAGGGGTTTGTATAAATTTAAACTTAAAGTGAAAAATATTTTTAGAAGTAAAATTTTTTATTAAATTACTGATAAACACAATTTAATTTTACAAAATAAATTTTAATTATTTCTGTAAATTCATATACATTAAAAATTCACCAAATTTATATAATTCTATTTAAATTTACAGGGTGTAGAACTTGGGCCATTAGAGAGAGAGATTGAAAATTTTAAGCGTGATATATGTATATTAGAGAATAAATATTTAGAAACAGAAAAATTATGGAAAAATCAACAGAATGAAATGATAAATATGAGTGATGAAATTGCAGTGTCTGTCAAAGAATTGAGTTTTGTCAATAAAGAGATTGCTGTTTTAGGAAAGCAAAATGAAAGATTAAATGGTAAATTATAAATTCATTTTTTTATTTCAACATAGAGTATATCAATATCTGAATACCATCAAATGTGTGTAAATACTCTAAATAACCATTGAAAGGCAATTATTTATTTTTATAAAAATGATTTTTGCATACAGTGGAACCCTTTTACCCAGATTTCTGGTTTGTTAAGATTATAAAAAATAATTCCTCTCTCAAAAGTATGAAAGATAGACATATGGAAAAGTTATAAATGCAAAACAATCAAAGAACTCCTAAGTATATTCTTACCTCAGCATAATGTTGCAACTTGTAAGAATAGACTTGTTTTCAATAAATCAGCATAATGATGATAATTGTTATGAATTCTGTGAAAGTGTTCTTTGAGTTTAAATAAAACCTTGTTGAATCTTTTCTACTCTTTTACGATTTTCAATTATAAAAAAATTGCTTTTCCTATTGAATAAAAAATGTTCTCATAACAATAAACTTATTAACAAGTTGACTGTTTGTAACCTTGCAAGTTGTTATTCATTCAGTATCCATAGCTACTATTGTTTCACTGAGTTTCAGTCATCTTCAATCTTTTGTGAAGTAAACACCATAAAAATGATGTCTAAGTGGTTATTACGATGGAGAAGAAATTAGAAGCTCTTGGTAGAATTGATGAAGGTGAAATTTTGAAGACCATTGCTGAAGAGTTCAGAGTTGAAACTTCTGCTGTGTCAGATTGGAAGAAGAATCATAAAGAAATTGCAGTGTTTTGTTGCAAAATAATTTCCAAAAATAGTCTGCAAACTTTAGGAACAATAAAGAAGGCGAAATATGAATAACTTGATGATGCATTATTCTTATGGTTCAGTGATCAGCAGGATTGTAGCATTCTGATATCAGGTCCAATTTTACAGGAGAAAGCACTGAGTTTAAATAGCAAGTTGAAGGAAATCCCTCATTCATGGCTAGCCTCCAAGAAGAAAGAATCAAAGAGATTAGAAAGCTCTAGAAGGGAGAAAGAACAAAGAACGGGAGTAATGCAAGAAGGACAAAATATAAAAACAGACATAGGGCATACAGCCACAATGTAGAGCCAAAAGATGCACATTTTAGTCACAACAAAGTGACAACAGCTCAAAAATGCATTAATATACTTAGAAGATCGACCTGACAAGGTACCAGCTGAATTCATGATGGTAAAGTGTCTACAAGATTGTTCAGCATATAAGCATCACTTAAAGCTGAAACAAAAGAAACTCACAGACTTCTTTTTTAATTAAAACTATTAGTAATCCATCAAAATTGATGGATTTATTTTATTAAAATACATTCAATTAGTGCATTATTTTACTAATACATACTTTTTTATTACAGATTCTAAAAAATTCAAATAGTTTAGTTCAAAAATAAAAATGATTCTTAATTCTATTTTATGATTTAAATAGAGAGCATAAGTGGTTAAATTTATTAAAGTTACAAAATAATGTAAAAAGTCTTTTAACATATAATTAGCAAAAAAGCATCATATCATTATGTTGTGGCTGTTTGCCATATCATTTGTGTATTATATAGAATTTTATCATAGTTTTATTTCATTCTTTCACTTTTTTTTTTAATCTTGATTTTCTTTTGTTTCACTTTTCCAAGAAATTTTGACCAAACCCTTCCCCAATAGGGTGGGGCAGTAAGAACAAGAGAAGGAGGGAAGGTTCCGAAGGAAAAACAGGGGCAAGTTAAGCATTTTTTGGGTTGACACCAAGGAGACCAGATGTGTTGAGAAGAGGCTCTTGGTCATTTTCGGCAGATGAACGTGAGGAAATGGTGTTCGATATAGAAACACACAGGAGAGACATTTTTCATAAGTGTCTTTGAGGTGTCTTCTGAGAGAACATCCCAAATCGCAGTGAAGTATGGAGAAGTTCAGAGAAAGAAAGAACATTAACTTAGACAAAGAAAGCTGGATCCGATCAATGTGCAAGAGGAACATTCAAGACCATTGGGTACCCCTGTTCTAGATCTCTTCATCTTCCTTCCTCTATCAGTACATATATCATCTTATTTTAGTCATAAGTAGATTAAGATTAGTTTAAGAATGTGACCCACGCTCGTAAAGTCCCGAACTGTTACGTTTGTTATTTCCAGGACATAAGGTTTGTGATGGAGCCAGTTTTATATAATTGTATCGCGAGTAAAGAAAAATACAAGGGACGTGTCTTAGAGTTGGAACCTGCTAAATTCTTGTTCAATTACGAAAATAAAGTTTTACAACAATTACGAAAAAGTGTATTTTTGAAAATTATACCTTGTGTATTTCTCATTTCAAAATGAACAATGTTCTGTATCCAATTCTTCTATAGTTTTATCAAGCTTTTGGAGAAAACTTTAAATACAATTCAAGAATTTTAAAGTTTTCTCCAAAATATCAGAAATAGATATTGTTACTACCATAATAATATGCTTATAAAAATTGAATTAAAAGTCTTCCAATGAACTAAAAAGAATAAATTAACAAAAACTCGTATTAAAGAATAAGAAATTAGATTATTTTAAATAAAAAATTTAATCATATATAGAAATTATTAAGTAAAAACAAATATCTTCTAATGTAGCAAAAATGGTTGCATGGTATCTTTCAGACTACCAAAAAATTTGAATGCTGGAAAAAAGAAGCAAAAAAGAAAAAAAAACCTAGAAAAGTGCTTAAAAAACTAAAGTCAAACTATAAGTTTTTCTAAAAAAATGCTATAAATATATCTGGTAGTGTTTCATGTGTGCCATACCCTCACTGTAGGTTTAAGGAATTTTTTATTTATATAATGTTTGAAATTATTATAAACAGTCATTGCAATATATTGTTAATTTTGCATTCAAAGATTTTTTTTATTTTCCATTTTGACTATACTACTAAAGTTAAAATTTAAATTTTAACTATAGTAGTATATTAATTGTTTATGTAGATATAGATTATTTTTTAAAGTTTAAAATTTTTATACAAATTTATTATATTATTTTTTGTAGAAAATATTAAACAACAATGTTCATTAAATGAAAATACTAAAAAACAAATTCTATGTGATAAAAGAGAAATTGAACAAATTTCAAGTTTAATTCAGAAGAAAATTTCTATTTTTGATAGTTTTAAAGAGTCATCTATAACATCTGGAAATGATTGGATGGATGAAGTAAAAGTAAGGAGTAATTTTTAAAAATATTTTAAAACAAAATGATTCATTAGTTAAATTTATATATAAAATATATTATTATTACTTTGTTTAAAATGTTTATCATCACAATTATCATCATTAAACATTAACTATACTCCTATTTATTTAATGTCTTTCACATAAAAATCTAAAAAGAAAAAGTATTAAGAAGTCAGGTATTAAGAGAGACTATTGATACAATTTAATTGATTTTCCATCAGTAACTGTATCTTTTGTTTGATAATCAATCATAATGTCTCTTGCAAGCTTTTCACATAATAGTGGTATTATTACAATATAATGGGATATATTGAACCGATGATTACTATTAACAATTTTCCAATCTTTAAAAATATAAAGTTTCATAGTACAGTAGAGCATCAATTATCCGACCCCCGATTAACCGACCGCGTTCTTGGTTGGTTGGTTGGTAATAGTTTTTTGGCACAAAGGCAACACAGGCCAAGCTGCGCCACAACACATGGTATAAATAAATACATAAATAAATAACAATAATAAATAGAATAAAATAAAACTACATAAAACAACAGAAAAAAAAACGAAAAACATAGAACCGATAACAAAAATAAATAACAATTAAAATGTATATAGTAACAAGGTGTAAATATAAAATAAACAAACAACTAAATCTGTTTATAAATATTTGTAACTTTTAGAAAGTTCAGTAATTTATCAAAATTTGGCCTCTGGCCCAAAATCTCTCTCAAATTTGCATTTCCGAAATGCTGTCTGCGACTCTGGTCAAAAGCAACACAGTTGCAAAGTATATGTTTAACACTTAAAGTACAAATGCAATACTGGCATACTGGCTGGTCATCACCCTTCAAAAGGTATTGATGAGTAAGCCGAGTATGTCCAATTCTCAGACGAGTAAGAATGACTTCAGATCTCCTATCATACTGTTTCTTGTGTGTCCAATTTTCTATTATAGGTTTGATCTCGTAAAGTTTATTGTGGACTTGTTCGTTCCACACATTTTGCCATCTCTCTGCTAGTCGTTTTTTAACAACCAGCTTCAAGTCACCTCCTTCAATAAACATTGTATGCTGAGAAGAACTTGCTGACTTTGCAGCTGCATCAGCTGCTTCATTCCCTTTTATACCTACATGGCCTGGGACCCAACAAAATTTTACAAAAATATTACTTGCAATAAGATGGCAAAACAGTTTGCGAATTTTAATCACTATAGAGTGAGAACTAGGTTCATGTGAGATCAAAGCCTGAAGTGCACTAACTGAGTCAGTGTAAATAACACAGCAACGATGACCTTTCCTAATTACATATTTTAAGGCTAGGTAAATAGCCTGCACCTCTGCAGTAAAGATGGAAGAATTCGATGCAATTTGTTCTGCCACGATCTCATCCTGGCAGACAAAGGCTGAGCCAACGTAATCAACCGATTTCGATCCATCAGTATAAATAGGAATTAAATTCCTGTCGTGATGTTGAATTTCTGCAAAGTGCTGCCTATAGATGTAGTCCGGGGTGGATTCCTTAGGAAACTGCTTTAAGCTAATGTCAACATTTATCGCAGGAGTTGACCAAGGTGATATATTATCGACCTTGGCCTGTGAAATGTTGCTTGTGTCCAGGTCAATCGTGCTACTTACATTCTCCATTCTAATGTCAAATGTAGGGACACAACTTGGGCGAGCTGTAAATAATCTTTTCAGCTGAGTATCTGATACTCTACAATAAACTGAAGGTTTAGCCAAAGATTTCTGTTTAATGTAATAGAACAGAGACAACTGCTCTCGCCTGAGAGATAGTGGGGGCTCATAAGCATCCACGCACAAACTTTGGACAGGAGAAGTTCGAAACGCACCAGTGCACAAACGCAATGCTTGATGGTGGATTGGATCCAGCATCCGAAGAGTAGATTCTCGCGCAGAGCCATACACAATACATCCATAATCAAGCTTAGAGCGAACAAGAGCTCTATATATTCTGAGCATTGAACATTTGTCTGCTCCCCAGAATGAGCAGCATAATACCTTTAAAAGGTTCAGAGATTTTAAACATCTACTTTTCAAATTGCTCAGGTGTGGTAAGAACGTCAATTTATGGTCAAACACGACACCCAAAAATTTTGCTTCGTTGACCATTGGGATTTTAACCCCATTTAGGTAAATTTCAGGGTCCAGGTGCAAACCACGCCTTCGGCAAAAGTGAATGCACGACGTCTTCTCTACGTTAAAGCTGAAACCATTGGTCTTGGACCAATTGTCTATGCGATTTAGGGAGGTTTGCAGTTGTCTCTCAATAAAACTCATATTACTAGACTGGCAGGAGATCTGAAAGTCATCCACATACAGAGAGTGTTTCACACTGGGAGGGAGACATTTAGCTATGCTGTTAATTTTAATTAGAAACAGAGTCACACTCAAAATAGAACCTTGAGGAACACCTTCTTCTTGTGTGTAAGGCCTAGATAAAGTTGTGCCCATCCTGACTTGGAATCTTCGATTCCGTAAAAAGTTTTTTATGAAAGTTGGCAAATTACCCCGCAATCCGAATTGGTGCAGATCACGAAGTATTCCGTATCGCCAGCAGCGATCATAGGCCTTCTCTATATCGAAAAACACAGACACTAAGTGCTGTCGTCTAACAAACGCTTCGCGTATGGATGCCTCAAGCTTTACTAAATTGTCCGTGGTACTCCTGTTCCTACGAAATCCACTCTGATGTGGTGAAAAGTAGTTCTTTTCCTCTAGGAGGAACATCAAACGTCCGTTTACCATTCTCTCAAAGAGTTTACAGAGACAACTCGTAAGAGAGATTGGTCTGTAATTAGAGGGATTCTTGCAGTCTTTACCTGGCTTGGGAATGGGAATAATGATTGATAGTCTCCAAGAGTCAGGGAAAATATGTTCTGTCCATATTCTGTTAAACAGATTCAAAAGATTACAAAGGGAATTGTCTGACAAGTTTTTAATCATGCTGTAGTGGATTTTATCCGGGCCTACAGCGGTATTCCCCGAGCGAGACATCGCTCTATGTAATTCAATTCTGGTGAATGGCACATTATATTCCTCATTAGATGAGGAGTGAAAGTTTAAGTACTGTTTTTCACTTTGGGCTTTATAAACCTGAAAATTCCTTGCATACATCATATTGCTGGATGAAGCCGAAAACGTCTCACCCAACAAATCAGCAATACCTTGTATATCACTGATTATTGTGCCATTATTTTCCAACATGGACAGGGAATGAGAAGCATATTTCCCATTAATTTTATGGATTTTATCCCAGACTGCTTTTGAGCTGGTGGAAGATGTTATGCTAGATACATACTTCCTCCAAGAATCCCTTTGGCTTTGCCTCCTTATTTTCCTGGCATTTGCCTTTGCTTTTTTAAAAGCAATCAAATTCTCAGCAGTGGGGTATCTTCTGAAAATCCCCCATGCTTTCTTTTGCTTTTTAAATGCTGCCTCGCAGTTCTGATCCCACCATGGTTTCGGATGCTTTGGATATCTGATTGATGTTATCCCCATTGTTTTTTCAGCTGCCTGAATAATAGTCGATGTGACGGCTTCAACTGCATCATTGATATCAGCAGTATTGACCATTTCCTCAGTGATTTTAGCCAAAGAAGAAAATGCAGGCCAATCTGCTGTTTCAAGTTTCCAGCGTGGTGGACGGGCTGTTTCACAGCTTTCTCTGCCTCAGTATTTTAGAAATATTGGGAAGTGGTCACTAGAGAGTGGATTAGATCCAACCCCCCATGTAAATGCTGAAAACAAGTTCGGACTGGCTAATGATAAATCAATGGCAGTGAATGTTCTTGTTGGGGCATGGAAGTATGTCACTTCTCCGGTATTAAATATATACAGTTGGTGATTGCCTATAAATCTCTCAATGGCCCTGCCACGACGATTGATGTCGGGACTGCCCCACATTGGATTGTGACCATTGAAATCACCGAGTAAAAGGAATGGAGTTGGCAGCTGTTCAACCAAGGCATCCAATTCATCATCATTGACTCTGACATCTGGTGGCAAGTATATGGAACAAACTGTGACAGTAACGCCGATTGAAATTCTGACTGCCACGGCTTGCAGCTCTGTTGTTATTTGTACCGGTAAGGACGGGATGCGGTTTGAAACTAGTATAGCCACACCTCCACTGGCGCGGTTGTGGCTATCATCATCCTTGCGGTAGAGACCAAATCCTTTTAAGGATATTTTGTCTCCGGGTTTTAAATGTGTTTCCTGGAGTGCCACGCAGAGGGATGGGGTAGATGATGTCAGATGTTTAATGTCAGAGAAGTTATTGCGGAAACCACGACAGTTCCATTGAATTATTTTGTAATCCATTATGGGTTTAAAGCCGCATTCTTAGTAAAAGTATCCCTCTTTAGTTTTACAGCTGATTTTCCTTTTGGAGGTGTGGTTGGTGGTGTCACCTCCTTATTAGTTTCTTCATCAGAGAAGTCAGAAAGCTCACTCATGGACTGAGTCTCTGATCTCTTTGATTTAGAGAGGGCTGCTTTCAATTTTTGTTTATTGAGTGGGTTCTTATTTGCCTTTTTAGAACCCACATTTCTAGTTATTACTCCTGTTTTTGGAACGGTTGATTTTGTCTTTACGTTCTCCTTTTCTTCTGTTTTTTTAGACTGAATTAGCAAACATTTAGTGTGGCGAGTGAGAGATTCATTTGGTGAAACAGAGATATCTGTTTGAACTCCACACGAGTTTGTGGATTTCAAAACTGCAGCAAATGTCTTGTGTTTAAGTGGTGCACTTGAAGTGACCATGCGACGAGCGTCTACGTAAGATAAATTGTTGACAGTTTTCACCCGCTGAACCTCTTTCTCTCTCTGCCATGCAGGGCATTTCCGGGAGTAGGCAGGATGGGCATCTTTACAATTCACACAGCATGGAGTATTGGTACACTCGGCACTCTGGTGACCTTCAGTTCCACACTGTGCACATACGCTCTTTCCTCGGCAGGATGTTTGAGAATGTCCAAACCGCTGGCATTTAAAGCAGCGCAGCGGGTTTGGAACGTATGGTCGAACTGGGCAGCGCAGATATCCTGCAGTAACAAATGATGGTAATGTTGGCTTTCCAAAAGTGAGAATCAGATGTTTTGTTGGTATCAACTTGCCATCACGACGAATGGAAATGCGTCGGACAGCAGTGACACCTTGATCTGAAAGACCGATCTGGATATCTGATTCATCTTCAGACATCAGATTGATCTCAGATATCACACCACGTGACGAGTTCAAACTTGTGTGTGGTGTGATGGTGACATTTATGTCTCCTAGAGATTTAGTCTTTAAAAGCTTTGCTGATTGTTGAGGAGAGGCTGCCTCAACGAGTAAATCTCCTGACCTCAATTTTTGGATTTTTTTAAGATGCCCAATGGTTGACTCAAATAATTTTTGAATCAAAAAGGGGGAACATTTAGACAGAGATGTTTCTCCCGTAGCATGAACAATAAGGTAGGCTGGTTGGTTAACGGAAGTAAAATCACTTGGTGGTGATGCTTTGGTACCTAATGTTTTAGATTGTAGTGAATCCATATTGAAAAATTAATATTCAGCTCACGGTGACCCCACGCACCATGGGGCCCAACAAGGGCATGCCGTCACATGGGAGATTCCCATAAACCATCACACCAGGGTTTCCCAAGAGCTATACCCTCACAATGCAGTCGAGAAGAGCACACCTTGTCTGATGTGTCCGCCCGGTCTGCATCGATCGGTTGACTCCAAGTCGAGGTCAACAATGACTCAACGACCAGCCGATTGACTCAAACAGAGCCTGATTTGAGCCTCCCGTTTATCCGAAGCAGGGGCCAAAGCAGTGTGTTGGGGACGATATGTTGCCCCTCAACTACCAGGATCCCCCTTTCCGGCATACGGGTCACCACGCATGGCAAACACGTGGCTGGGCGTTCAGATCCCAGGGATGGTAAAGAAGAGTTACTAGACCATCTCTGGGAGGTCCCCTCACCACGGACAGGAACCCACATCGAGGGGCCGACCGCGTTCTAGCCGGCAACTTCAAATGTCCACTAGTGATGTAGCGCTACAATATTTGGTTATGTCTTGGCTACTTTAATATTATTTTTGTTAAATTTTTGCATGTTTTAGCTGGCAGCACTAGCTCGACCATGAAAGGAAGGCTAGTATTTAAACCAGGCCTAATACACTATACTAATAATGTATTTTTTCATACTTTTTGGTTATCCGACTTTTCAGTTGTCCGACCAACCCCAGTCCCCAATTGAGTCGGATAATTGATTCTCTACTGTATATTCAAATAATTTTATTGACAATTTTTTTCAACATATAAAAGAGACCAGTAATATAAAGAACCATGAAATCCTATAAAAAATTTTTCTACAAATCAGTAAAAATATATTTTTGATTACTCTTTATAACAACTACTATCATATTCATTTCATTCAAATTGTATAAATGTTTCTATATGAAAATATGGGAAAACATTTCCCCATTATTTAAAAAAAAAATATATATATATATATATATATGTATTTATTAGTTTTTGATGCTCTGCACAGTACTTTTTAAAATTCTTTCTGCCCTGTGAGCACTAAGAGGTTCTCTTATGGAAAGCCCATTATGGATTCAGCCAGGGCCACAATGAGGTGGCTGGGTGGTGAGGGACAGGGCCTGACATATCTGGATGGACCACCCCCGAAAAATTTCTGGAGATTTTCAACCCATCTGGATTCAATCCCAGGTCCCCCAGAGTGGTAGGCTGCCACCTTGACCATCCAGCCATCAGTACTGTATATATAATAGCATATCCAAAATTCTTCAGAGGGGATGCAGGAAAGAAATAATATACCTCATAAAATACTACCTAATGTACCTTTGCTTGGGTAAATTAAAGTTAAAAATAAAAATACACATATAAATTGAATGTAAATTTTCAGCTCCAAAAATTTTTGGCAAATATATAAATGAAATAACTCTTCCATTTAAATATTAGTATTAGTCGTTTATATAAAATTATTTTTGCACTAAAGAAAAGAAAGTAAACAACAGAATTTGATCATATATTAAAATTTGTCACCAATAACTCACAACTGGTAAGAATTGTTTGACTTTTTTAAAAATTAGAAATAAATAACTGCAAAAGAAATGTAATGTTTTCTTGCACTTTAATTTGTATATATGAAGGTTTGAAGAAATGATATTTTACCAAAGAATTAATGTTACAATATAATATTAAATAATAAATTACCAACTGCAGAAGGAAGTGCAGCTGTACTCTGTGCACCCCTATATCTGCTGTTGAGTATATACATATGAATTTAGTAAAATATGAAAGAAAAGAATATAAATCATTATAATGTTTCTAATATTAGATAGACTTATCCATAAGTAAGTAATGCACACTATGTTATTAGTCATATTGTTATCCTATTGTTTATCATTCCAAATACCATATTTCTATGCATATAAGAGCATGATCTTTAGGTGCAGAAATATGGTAAATAAAATGCACAATTATTTATTGTGACATCATCAGAATGCCAGGCTGCAATTTTTAATTATTTTTAATAATATTTTAATTTAAAATATATGCTCTCCACCTCACATCAGTAGTGTCTTACCCCTGTATGTACATCATACTTTTCTGTTAGCAATACAGTTGTGCCAGTCATCTATCTAACTCCTTTCAGGATTTTTGAATTGAAATAATGTTACTTCCAGTTTTCGTCGTAAGTTATAGTTAATTGGGGACTTCTGCATCGAAGGTTTCCATATCTGGATTCATCTTTCATCTATCTAACTCCATTCTTGAGATTAAGAAAAGACAGATGGACAGATGTCAATGGGAATTTATAGATCTACAATTTTTTTTTCAAATAGCAGTCCAGTGATAAAGTAGTAGAATTCAATGATACAAACCAAAAATTTAATTTGACAAATGGTTTACTTTTCATAAAGACAATATAATTTAAAGTGTAGAAAAAGATATGATTCAAATGGTTTTAGACCATTAGTGTTCATCAAACACAAGTTGATATTTAATCTTTTCATTTGAGTTAATCTTGTTAAGCTTGATATAGAGTAGAGCGTCGTTTATCTGAAAGCCAGTTAACCGAAACGTCAGTTATCCGAAAGATTTCCAGTCAGACTGTCATGCTGAATTAACGTTTTTGATACTAGATTAACTTCTAAAGTATAATTTTTTTGTTTTTATATTTTTCAATATATTTATTTTGTTTGTACAAAATAAAGAAATAATTTTTAACGATACAATAGCCTCGATTATTATTATTAAAAATTTTTGTTAGGCTTAAAATCGACGAAAATTCAACCCGAAGCGACATGCAACGGAGAAAAATTTCAACATCGGATAGGTTAATATATTTTTTCATACATAATCGGTTATTTAAAAAAATCAGTTATCCGAAGAACCCCAGTCCCCAATTGATTCGGATAAACGACGTTCTACTGTACTTGTTGGGGATTGTGATAAAACTAGTTATATTTGTAGAAATTTTTGTGTTGGAAAAAGAAAAAAGATGAAACAAAAGTTCACACAACTTGTTTATCAGATCAAGTGCTAGAAAGAGGAGAGTAAAATGAGGTAATTGTGACTAATGGTTCCCTAAGGAGTTGACAACAGTGCTGCCAACCTTTTATTATGTAACAGAAAAACTTTACAAAATTGCAATGATACAATATGATGCACACATTGATATTACATCTATCAATAACTCCAACATTGTTTTTTGGAAAATATATGTGCATATTATTCATAGAGTATCAAATTGTAAAGGTGAAATTTAGACATTTCGTTTCTTTTCTACAAATGACTGGAAAAAATGTTCTAGAATGTTTGATATGGGCATATACGTAGAGTAACCAGGGGGCATTTCATCACATATTTCATTGGAAATAGAAATGTTAACTTCTAATGAAGTTTTATTAAGCACATTAACAGTATTAGTAATAATAAAATAATACATTATATATTTATGTATTAAAATATATTTTCAGAATTGTAAATTTGAAAACTTTCATTTGGAAAAATATTTAAATGATATTAAAAATCAAATTACAAAATTGGAGAATGAAATAAGAGAGAGAGAGTAAGTGAGTTTTAAATTCTAAAATTTTATAGAATAATCATAAATTTTCTTAAAAATTTTTAAAAAATTATTAAATGATAATTTTCATTTTTTAAATACATAATATAGAAATAAAATGCAGATAACTGAATAAAAAGTTATGATATAAGAAATATGGGGTGTTAATATTTATTCCATGTATTAACTTCCAAAAATTATTTTGAAAATATTAAAATGATTATTTTTACATATTTTTAATATCATATTGTAAAGATTAAAATGCTAAATAATTGCATAGAATTATATATTTATACAGTCCTTCCAACGATAATAAAACATACAGTGATTGTCTAGAAACTCTATTATTTTCATACAGCTATACATCCACAAGAGCCGAATTATCGGGCTAGAGTTGGCTATAATAAATAAATAATTAATAAGACAATTTGGCACTAGAGCTTGGCGTTAGGCACCATCTCTTATTAAACTTAATAATTATAATTAAATAAATAATTTTAATAATTTGGAACTGGAGGAAAAGAAATCGGCCCGAAGCGGGACTCGAACCCGCAACTTCTGCTATCCCTGCAGACACGTTACCAGTTACGCTACCCGGACCTTCAGTCCGATTGCCTCCTCCAGTATATATAAGCTAACACGACGACCATCGACGGTCATTACAATGCCGGCTGGGGACACATCAAGTGCCCACATCTTCCCAAGGCACTCAACCGGCCATCGCAACCCCGGCAAGGCATATAAATATAAATAAATAACGACTAACCCGTTACAAAGCTATACATCCACAAGAGCCGAATTATCGGGCTAGAGTTGGCTATAATAAATAAATAATTAATAAGACAATTTGACACTAGAGCTTGGTGTTAGGCGCCATCTCTTACTAAATTTAATAATTATAATTAAATAAATAAGCGGGTTCAAGTCCCGCTTCGGGCCGATTTCTTTTCCTCCAGTTCCAAATTATTAAAATTATTTATTTAATTATAATTATTAAGTTTAGTAAGAGATGGCGCCTAACGCCAAGCTCTAGTGCCAAATTTTCTTATTATTTATTTATTTATTATAGCCAACTCTAGCCCGATAATTCGGCTCTTGTGGATGCATAGCTTTGTAACGGGTTAGTCGTTATTTATTTATATTTTCATATACCTTTAATGAAATTTTCTAGTACATTTTATAGTAAGATATCAACAATTATTGCACAAATTTGGAGAAAAATGATTAATAAACAAAAGAGTTAGATACTATTACCAAAAATAGAATGTCCAACATTAATAGAACATCTTGACTTCTGATACCTTTAAATTAAAATTAGTAGCTGATTTTACTACCATATTCGGAAACAAGCTGAAAAATACAATCGGACGTTAAATTATCAAAGATTGCAGTTGTTCTTGTGGAACATTTTCCAATGTCTCAATGAGAGCAGCTTTTTAGTTCAGTGATGGTCTTGTATTACTTTCCACTCCTATACATTGGAAAACCAAGTCACCCTAAAGATTTTCAATTGGGTTTAAATTTGCACTGAGGCGTGTGGCCAGTCCAAAAGTTGGACATTTTTGCTCTGAAAAAAGGATAACATTGATTTTGATACACAGAAACTTGCATCATTCTGCATGAATTCAAAGTCCTGTCCAGCAATTTTCTGTCCATAAGTTTGGAGCTGCCTCCAGACAAGCTCCTGATACATTTTGAGAGTTGTTTTGACATTCAATAAATACTAGATCTGTCTTTCCATTCCATTCAATTTCCGCCCAAGTCACAAGTGTACCACCACTAGCAACTCTCTTTGAGTACTGCTTTTGATCTAGTCTTTTGTCTGCCCAATAATATTAAAACCACCAGGTCCATCAAGATTCCACTTTTTCCCATCTGAGAAAATTACTTTTTGCCATCCTCTTCTTTCAAAGTTGTTTTGGCAAACTGTAATCAAAATTGTTTGTGTTTCTCCTTGATTTGGTTGCCTGTCTTCATTTTGATGAAAGAAATATTGTCTGTTGATTTACTGCAGCTCAGCTTCAATTCATTTTTGATTTTCTGGACAGATGTGTTTCCTTGCAATGCATGTTGAACAATTGCATGTCATTCTCTAGATGTTGTTGAACTTTTACACCTACTGTTTTGTTTTCTTGTTTGTTGCTTCTTATTATTGATATACTTTGAGATTGTTGAATGAAGTCTTCCCAAATTTTTAGCAATCCAAGTTACTTTTCTCCCTTCCTGGTGAAATACATCAATTTTGATCTTCTCTTCTAGAGTTAGGTCCTTCCCACATCCCATTTTTAATAGTAAGATACTATGCAATTTACTAAACTTTTCACTTGTTAATCATATTTTTTGCAAATTTCATGGATTCCAGTAATAATTCCAATCAGTACATGTTGTATTAATGTTGGACATCCTATTTTTGGTAATAATATTTAACTCTTTTCTTTATTAATCATTTTTCTCCAAATGCAATGATATATAATATGCAATAATTGTTGATATTTTGCTATCAAGCACACTAGAAAATTTCATTAAAGTTACATGAAAATAATAGAGTTTCTAGGCAATCACTGTATGTTCTATTTGTGTTGGAAGAACTAAACTCAGATCTTCATCTAGAGCTGAAAAATCGAAAAGCCTTTTTTTTAGCCTTTTTAGAAAGAACTTTTATCTTCTGAGTCATTATGTATAGTACTAGAAAAAGTATAGCTTCAGTAAAAAGACCACTAAAGAAACATAACTATAACAATTAAATGATGACTTACAAAATAATTATTTTTAAAAACAATTTTTTAAATTAACCTTCAAGACACTGATCTAGCTACTACTTTGAAGACATTGTTTTGAATTGCTTTCTCAATATTTGGTCAGATGCTTAAATTTTATCTAATTTCATTGCTTAGCAAAACTCGTTAAGAGTCATTTAACAGTTTTTGAGAAACTTAATATTATATGGTATACTAATGTTTTATTAATTTCCAATTTATCTTGGACATGACACTCTCTTGTCTTCATTTGATTGAAATTTCTCAAAGATCCTTCTCTCAGATACCACCTTCAAGTCCTTGTTGGTGGAAGTCAATTCATCTCTTGTTTCAATTAGATTCTTCAACTGCCACTGAAAGTTTACAGAGTCATCTGGGGATTGACCTCTTTCCCAGGAAAGTTTTTTTCTGCTCTTCCTCTCTGATTACATTTGTAGCATTGTTCACCGACAAAAAGTTCAGAGTTCACAGTCATTGCAGTCACTGTGAGGAATCACAGTGAAAAAGATGCTGGGTGCATGTTTGAACTGGCTTTTTATATCCTTCTCTGCTCCTTCTGGTGGCAATGGGAATTTCACAAATTGGCCACTATACATTTATTGTTTCAACATGATCAATAAAGTCTGAGTATCAGCTTTCTATATTTTCACGGTTCAAAGTTCTACAACATAAGTTGTTCAGAAGGAAAAAAAAAAGTTATTTTTTCTATTTGATTCTCAAACACTTTGTATATCCACGAAAGTCGCCAAATTTTTGATTATCTGGCTAAAGGCAAATTCCTCAGTGTTGTGACAGGACTGACCTCACAAAATGATATATATCAGACCAGAAGTGGGGAACTTCTTTTAATCAAAATGCCACAACATATTACAGGTTGTATAACTATATGCATTACATGAACAAATAAAATGGTACATATAAATTATACTTTGATAGACGTTTTTTTTTGAAAGAGAGAAACCAAAAACATTTTCATAACTAAAAAGTAAAATTTGTGACAGCAAAATTAAATCATTTTATATTTTATCAGGCCACAGATTCCTTTCAAAACCAACTAAAAAAGTTCAAATTTATATGAAAGTGTATAGGCATATTTTTTGTGCACTATACTGTAAACTAGTATAAAATATTGTAATTGCTAAATAATGATTAGAAGATGTACTATAAAAGTATTAATAAAGCATAAAAATAAAACAATTGAGGGAAATATAAATGTACATTTCTGTTTAGTATTTGATTTATATAGAGTTTCCATTCTTAATTAATCAAGCAAATATATGCAAAATGATTTATATCAGCACAGTCTATATCTAAGATATTCTTAAATATTTTTAAATTCTTTAAAATAGAGTGGTGGACAGAGGGGAAAAATATTTTGCTTGTTTGTTTTAACTTTGAAGCATTTTTTTTACTGTCCTTAAAATAATTTTCAAGAAACACAAAAATGTTTAATTTTTGTGTTTCTTGCAAAATGTTTAAACAAAAATTAAAGTTCACAATTACAGTAAAAATAACAACATAGCACTTTATTTATTAATACTAATAAACATAATTATCTTTATTTTTGATGACTTCAGCCAAACAATGAGACATTGAATCAATTAAGTAGATATAATGTTGATTGGGATGTATTCCACTATTGCTCAATATCTTCATAAAATTTATTGAAATGGATTTCCTTGACCTTTTGATTATTTTATCGATGCCAATCCTATAACATTTTGATTGAATTTAGGTTGGACAATTGGCAAAGTCATTTTAAAGTTGCAACACTATTAATTCTAAGAAATTTATTGGTATGCCTCAAAGCATGTTCAAGATCATTGTCTGCTTGAAATTTCTAATCTGATGCTAATTTTTCATGAGCAAGAGAAGAACATTTTCCAAAATCTCAACATACACAAATTGATCCATTATTTCATTTACACAATGAATTAAACCAACCTTGTGCATAGACAGAGATTCCCACACCATTATTAAGCCATCATCTCCTTTTGTTGTCGGTTTAATGCATTTTAGATTAAATTTTTTCAGTATAAAAGTTCAGTTATCTACTTTCACTTTTGCATAATATTTGGAATAAATTAATATTAAACAGTTTGTCATTCATCTGAATGATAAAACGTTAATTATATTTTATTACTTATAACACATAAGTTAAAATTTTGAATTTAGACATGAAATTTTTCTATGGGAGAAGAAACTTAAATTGGCCTTAGAAACAAGACAAACATTGCATTCAGCTTTATTCAAAGAGGAATTTCAGGCAATGAAGACAACACTTCATAATTTGAAGGTAAGATTATTCAAAGTAATTTGAATACTTACTTTTATTTTCAGAAATAATATATTTTATAAAAAATAATTAAGTATGAATCAAGTAAATAAATAAAAATGTCTAAGTAATATTATTTTAATTACTATTAATGTTGTTTGATTATTTATTTTTTTATAACTAATTAATTTTGGAAACTGAAAACATTCAATTACCGTATATCTCGGCAGATCAGACGATAGTTGAATCATAAAAAAAGGCCCCCAAAATCCAGGGTCGTCTTATAGGACAGATATAAAAAAAAATAAATAAAATAAAAATTAGATTGAAATTTATATAAATTAAAACCATTATAAAAAAAACGGACAAACCATAATTATTTACTAGTAGAGAGTAGGGTATGTGCACGACTTTGACTATTCACAAAAACTTCATATGGGCTATTCTAAGTTGTTACCCAAATGCCAAATCAGTGCAAATGTTTGCAACAAACGCAAGGCAGTGCTGCCAGATGCAAGAAAATAAAATTTGTTCATTTGAAAAATTACAAATAGGACATAATTCTGTATACGCTACACAGTATTATTATTCAGATGATAATTGCTGATCTAAACTAAATTCATAGGCCGTTGATAGTTTGGGGGTCGTCTTATAGGACAGATATATGCTAAAACTATAAAACTTTGACGAAAATTTATACCTCGTCTTATCTGCCGAGATATACGGTATATGTTATATACAGAATGAAATTTTTAGTTATTTAAGTAATTTGATGTTTGATTTTAGTTAATTCCAAATAGGAATTATTTAATTTGATCATGTTTTAAACTGAATTTATGAAATTGTTTTTTAAATCTAAGAGTAGCACAAGTAATATACTATCTTATTCATATCCTTGTTAATATTAGAAATTATGTTTTTGATTGAAAATGTTTTTATGTTTCTTAGACCATATAATGTATTAATAATATGTGTTAGGCTCAAAAATAAAAAATGCTCAGAGTGGAAAAATGATCTGAACACATTGTGGCTTTACAAAAACAACCACCACAAGAAATTTCACATCCTAGCTACTTATAAAGAACCAATATACCAATATGCATTCTGGCATTTAAAAAAAAATCCATGATTTACCATGATACCATGAAATACCATGATAGAATTTGTGCTGGGACTGCTAAAAAATTATCATTACTCATTCCAGCATTATCAACACACTGCAGGAACAGAAAGCATTTTTATCACAGATACTAACAACAATCTGCTATCTAATCCACATTTAGGAAGAAGAGAAGAGCTTCAACTCAGTTATTCATCAGTGTTTATCTGATGTCACATCAGCAGACATATTTGGCTTAATCAGTTAGGTACCAAAGAAGGCCAACTTGAGTGTTTCTGTGCTCATAATGAGTTTACAATTGCTGACAACAACTTCATGACGAAATCCAGTCTTTTCAGTCTGTCTCAAATATAAAGTCTGGAAGTAAAGAGGACTTTGTAAGCCTTAATTGTATGAGGTATTGCATCAATAAAAAATGAAAATGTCATTCAAACGATAGAACAATATTTAAAATTACAGTTGATGACAGTTCTTACAAAAATAGTTGAGCATGGTCATAGTTTTTGATGATTTTACATATTTAGTCATATATCCTGAGCTCTTTATTTGCTATAGTATATAATAAATTACTGTTATTCTGCAAACTCCTGAGTTAAACCTTCTGAATGAGTATCTAGTACTGTTATTAAAGTATTGTAGCTGTCTGGCAAGCTACTAAGCAATGATGCTCTTTAATTTCTCTCAGTGCTATAAGACAGACAATCAACGAGTTTCTCCTTGGTCAAGTGAATTCTATGTTGCCATTTTCTTCTAACTTTAAATTACATATTTTCTTTAACAGATAAACATTATTTGATAATATAGACTGAACTTGGTGTTTCTTTATGAATTTCCAAGTACCTTTGGCTGTAATTTCCTTTCTTAGAATACAATCAATTGCCATTAGTATCATGAAGCCTATCATGATGCACATCTTTCCATCCTTTGTCAACCAAGACAAGTCTGGATCTGAAAATATTCCTTTCTGTACAATGTTCCATAATTTGTCTTTTATCAACAGTAGTTCTATCTTGTATTTCTTTATATGGTAATTACTTTTGTTCAACTTGGTGTTGGCAGCATAATTTTTGTCATTGTTAAATCTTTTATTCTCTCTGAATGTTCTTTTTTCTTAATTTACATCCAGTTTATCTCTTAAATTTACCTTTCCCTCTTATGATTAATTAATTGTTGCTGTAACTGTGCTCATAACAAGTTTAATCTGTTAATTCGAAAAATTATATGTTTCCGTAGCAATTCAAAATGTTTGTTGATCAATTTCTAATATTTGAATTTTGTACAATTCATCTGTAATTGAATGGCAGAGTGTTATTTCAGTTTTCTGTAGCAGAAACAGAATATAGTTGAAACTGACTCTCAACCTCCATGTTACAATTGTCTCAATCTATGCATTCAAATCTTGGGAAATTGGAATTCTGGAAAATGGTCTGATACAAAATTTAGCAATCATATATCATGACTGACCAGCCAAAATATTTTAAACAATTTATCACACCAATGCATTTGCAAACCTAATTTTTCAAAATTTCCTAGAAATTTTGATTTTCACAGTTTTCCAGAGCCATTGAGGATGATTGCTAGAGATTTTCCCCACGTCCAGAGAAGACTAAAAGCCATAGTAATTTTCACTCTTATAAAATTAATGCTAGTTTTCTAACAGAAAACAAACTCTTTAAGACTGCTTTTTACTAATAAATATTCTACATATTTTCATTTGTTCAAAAACAAAAGGCTAAAGAGACTCACTCTTCACCTAAGGCCCATACAATTTCATCTCCAAGCCCCTAGATCACAGCCAAATTTCTTAGTTTTAGGGAAATTTCCATGACCCCCACTATTGAAAAGAACAGTTCTGATCAATTCAATGAGTCATTGAATGGAAGGGCCATACACTAACATTACTGTATGGCTCTTCCCATAAAGATTAGTAGATGTCTAATTAGAGTCCCAGGCAATAATTGTAGTAACCATTGAGATTTTTCTTGTTTTTGTCTCATAGCAAAGATAATGCACATTTTGAAGCTTACACAATAATAAAATGTCAATGGTTTGAAAAGCTAAAATCTTAGTACATATTTCATACTTCTGTGCATATGTATTTATATGGACATATCATAATGCCAAATTATAAGTAAAAAACAATGAAATGTTCCAACAAGGTGTGTATTAGGGAAGAACATGCACATGCATTAAAATCTGATGCTTAATGATGACTTCTGATTATTGTTTCGACTTGTAATTTTAAGATTCTATCCATTCGATAAAATTGATATCAATTCTAAGATGCATCTATATTTTGGACAAACAGAAATGGGTTAAAAAAAAGTATTTTAGAATCAAGGAAATATGGTACAGTAGACCCCCCCTATAACACGGAATGTATCTACCATGTTATAGGGGGGTCTACTGTAATATTTTTTATGACCTACTGTCATCTTAGAAAACAACATAAGTTCTATAAGTAAAAATTATTCTTTTGGATTACAGATGTTTGATGACTGTAATTTGATAAATTGACATATTTTTTTAAAATTACAGTGCTCTATAGATAATTATAATTGTATTTTAATATACTTATGTAATATAATATTATGGAGATTAATAATCAAATTTTATTTTAAATAAGAATGAAGAATATAATTTAAAGCGAATACAAACTGAGATTATATTAGAACAACAGAAAGAAATTGATGTTTATGCATCACTTACAACTAAATTGAAATTTTATAATAAAAACTGCAAAAAAAACAACAGTGAAAAATTTTATTTAGAAACTAAACATCTGCAAAGAATAATTAAGTCTCTAGAGCAGGTAATTGTACATTTATAATTTTTAATAATATACTGTAATTTTATTATTATATAATTAATGTAATACAGTAATTTCAATAATCTTATAATCAATAGTTTATCCTGGTATAGAATAATTTATACCAGGATAAACTAGCCACTAGTTAAAAAGTGCATTGATTAATTCAGCTGATTAACAGCAGACAATGTATATTCTTCATAATCGTAAATTTGAAAATTATAATGAAAAATTCTAACAGCACTGTGTTTTATTGAGTAGGAAATGTCATTTTCCAGTTGTTAATTGCTATTTTTTGGTGACTAGGACACCAATATTTTGAAATGCAACATATCTATTTTCCAGAACATTGAGTACTTCAGTCTGAAATCTATCATGAATGTTCTGGAAAATAGATAAATTGCATTTCAAAATATCATTGTCCTAATAAAAAAAAAATTAGCAATTAGGACTTTGAATACTGCAATGAGAACATTATGGGAGACTACATTTGGGGCTGATTTGTGAAATTTATTTAGAAGTGAGTGGTTTTTTTATGGTCAATGTCGTAAACACTTGAGGACAGGTTCATTTTGCATATGTTTTCTGTAATTTTATGTGAGCAAATAGATGCAAACTCACTTCAACTTTCATTGGAAATAGATTTTGCGACCGGGAGAGCGATATTTGGAAATACAGCTAAGTTTTCACAGTTTTGCTTATACAGAATATGAAAACATTGGATTTGAATTTATTCTAATCAATTAGCATTATCCAAAATATTTGATATGGAGATGTATTATATAATTGTTATATTGTGGAAAGAATGAAATTTAAAAAAAAAATGAATTTTTAATTGCATAATGAACGATATATTAATTCCAAATTACTGTAATTATAAAAATTTACATTATTTTAGGATATTGCTTGTAAGGAGGAAGAAATTATATCCTGCAGAAAAACAGAACAACAACAAAAAATTGATGATCTAAAACTACAAATATCTGACTTAGAGAAAAAAATTGCTGCTTTAGATATTGAAATACATAACATAGAAAGAGAAACATTTACGGTAAAAAATTCATCCATTTTTTGTTTAAAATATGACAATGTAATTTGAAATTTCAGACTAAAATTTGAACTTTTGAATAATTTGACAAAGATTCACTTTATTGAGTTTATTTAAAACAAAAATTGTTAAACTAAATGGTTTCAAGTTATAAATTTTAATTTTGGTTTAAGGTTTTTCATAATCTCTTAAAATATTAAGAAAAAACAATTTACTTATACAGGTATCTCTTGTACAACATGGTTTCGAAAAATCTACCGTACAAAATTTCACAATTTTTAAGTGTACACTTTGTTATTAGATATTTCTTTTATTTATTTATTTAAGCAAGCATAAATTTGCCAATGGAGTTTAGAATAATGAAATTTCCAAATTATTTTATGCTTTTTGTCAGGTTTACTTTAATGAAAGCTGATGCAATTTTTTCTTCCTTGTACTAAGTGTTGTTGTTGTTACTTACAGACTTTAGCCTTTAAAACTATCACTGTGTTTGTTTTTTATAGATTAATCTTTGTAATTAGTAAAGTTTTATGAATGACTACTTCATTCATAAAAATGACAAATGAAATACAGCGGTATTTCAGTACTTGAACACAAATTCTGGAAAAAGTTTCTCAGTACGCAACTAAACAAACATGACCTGCTAGAACAAATTTTCGATAAATAACATATTTTTTATTTTGTCATAGATAAAATTTTTATGGTAAAAATAAAAAAAATAAAGATTTTGTTGATCTTGATCAGAAGTATCAGCAACCAAGCTGAAACGACAGCATTACTTTGTAAAAAAAAAAATTCCCTTGTTTAACTAATATTAATGTGTCATACAGTACGTTTAATTGTTGATTAATTATTGATTGGAAATAAATTATCAAATGCTTTAACAAACATTAGTAATGAAAAAGAATTGTATACTTTTGCTAACTTCTGGAATATAACTCCATGTTTTGCATTAGTGTTTTGTTTCATATAACACGGCACTTTTTCAGAACATATCATCCATGTTATACGAGGGAGACCTGTATTTTCTTGAAATGTTTTAATATATTCAAAACTAGAGGTAATTTTCTTTTTGGTAATTTTATGTGCTTAATTTTCATTATCATTGAAAATCATTTTCTTTGTTAAATTAATTTTGGATGTGATTACAGTAGAGCATCGATTATCCGACCCCCGATTAACGGACTTATTGGTTAACCGACCGTGTTCTAGTCGGCAAATTCAAATGTCCGCTAGTGATGTGGCGCTATAACATTTGGTTATGTCTTGGCTACTTTAATATTACTTTTGTTAAATTTTTGCATGTTTTAGCTGGCAGCACTGGCTCGACCATGAAAGGGAGGCTAGTATTTAAACCAGGCCTAATACACTATACCAATAATGTATTTTTTCATACTTTTCGGTTATCCGACTTTTCAGTTATCCAACCAACCCCAGTCCCCGATTAAGTCGGATAATCGATGCTCTACTGTATTTTTACATATATTGATTATCTGATGACAATCAACATATCAGCACATTTCATTTATACTAAATTAAAGTTAAGTAAAATATAAGAACATATAGAAACAGAAATAAAACAAATGTAAAAATAACGATTATAAATAAATAAAACATTTACTTTATAAATAAATTATAAATACAGCTAAATAATTATCATCATCATGATCTGTGAATCAACATAACATTATTGCAAATCACTTACCTCTTTAAGCTTTGAAAATTTCTTACTATGTACCTAGAGATTAAATTGTTTTTATCCCTCAGGCTACAAGAGAAATTTGTATAGTAAAACCAGTCAAACAACTTTCCCTTTTATCGATTTTATATCAAATGAATTAAAGCATTTTCGTTCACGTCATGTTAAGAATTAATAGAGTAATAAATGTCATTAAATAATACAAAACAATACTTAGTCTACTTGTAATAATAATTTTTGCTATTTTCATTATCACAATCATTGTTGAATTATATATTTCAAAGAATGAAGTATTTTCATATTTTTTGACAATTGAATCAAACTTTTTAATTTCTTTGATTCTGAATGTACTTGCAGAAATTTTTTCTTCAACATTTTATAAAACTTTTTGAATTAATTTTTTATTCATTTTTTGATAAACAAATAACTAATATTTTAATAAATTTTAGAATTTTCTGAATATAATTCACAATACTTCACAAATTTAATATACATACCTTCCTGAATATATGGTTTTACTTTCTAAAATAAAAAATGCTTCAAAATACTGTTGCTAAATGAAAATTAACACTGATAAGCATTCATGACAGTATAGGGACTCCACACTGTATAAAATTAAGAATTTTTCAAATAAGCAAACTCTCTATAATTGAAATTGATAAATCTTTGAAATTTAAAAAAAATTGATCCTATACATTAATAAGTAGAAATGAACTACAAGGAATAATGTCTTATTTTATTAATGTTCCTATTTTGATCTTTCTTTTCTGATCAACAATGCAAAATGTTGATCAGAAAGGCCAAATTATTAGGTCATTTAAGAAAGAATAAAATGGCAATTTAGACAAAAATTTTGAGTTTTAATTTGAATTTAATTTTTATCATACAATTCAAGAGAGTAATAAAACATATTTCAAATTTAATGGCATCAAAAACAACATAAACATGACAGAAACAAATATAGCAAACAAAATGTGTCAAATGAATGAAAATCTTAGAGAAATTAATTTTTGAGTGGAATCATAATCAGCATTTAAGACATGTGCATTAGTTACATTGAAAGTATGCCTAAATGCATCAAAACTATAATCAATGAGCAACAAAATATTAATATTTTATATTATTTTAATTGTAATGACACAAAAACAAACATGTTTTACTATTATTGTTAATTGTCTACTTGGACTTTACTTATTAATAGGACTTTATACTGGTGTTTAAAGATTGGCACAGTAATGAGAGTTAGTTCAGGAAAAAACAAAATTTCTTTATTAAAAAACAGTAAGGCTTTTACAATGTTTTAGTATTCTTTTGAGTTGTATAATAAAAATTTATAGCAGAAAATATTTTTTAAGTTAAAGCAGAAATGTTTTAATTTGCTGCTTAAAAACTGTTTATTGCACTGTTAATACAAATGGTTTTCCTTACTTAATTACGTAACAAAATAAAAATAAAATGTTTCCTTTTAATTCTTAGAAAATAAATAATTAAAATGGAAGACTAGAAAACGTTTCCATAGGTAATAGTCCACATGAATTTCAGTAACTATGAAAATTTGTAGTGTGATAGGTGAAGAGTTAAAGTTGAGAAATTCATTTAAATCCTTCAAGTTTTATATAAATGAAACATTCTATATATTAGAACAATAGATTCTGATCTAATATCTACGTTTTTAATTTTTTTTTCATTAGGATTTAATGAAGTTGGTTTTGAAGCAAGAAGCCACAAAATATTATGAAGCCATCAGAAATGGAAAGTATGTTATGTCTTCAAAAATTTCGGACTTTTCTAGTGCCTTAAACATGGAAAAAAATAAATTAAACAAAATGAAAGAGATATTTGAGTCGATCTGTGAAGATTATCCAAATTTAATTCAAGAATTTGAAAATATTTTTGATTGTATGGAATCTGCCAATCTTATATATTAATGGTACTTTTTAAAGATTTAAAAGAAATTCAATTGATCTATGTATTATTTTTTACAGTTCTAAAAATACAGAACACATTGCAGAAATCAATTTATTTGTCATAAATATTTTCATTACAATTTGTATAAATTGACATATGCCAGTATACAAATATATATATATTTATAATATATATATGCTATTTTCACAACCAATAAACTCTAAAAAGTAATCAAAGCCACCACCAATTTTTTTGTCGTATAAGTTGTCGTATTTGACATGTTGGCTTTTAACAATACCACACCACAAATAAATAAAGTAAAAAATATTAGTTTCTTTTTTTTTAATCCCTCTGAAATATTGGCCAATGTGCGTTCAAATTAGTTGCAATATTATTGCAAATATAAGTTCACTTGAATTTTTTTTTTTTAGGGTATTTTGCCACATATAAGAAATAAAAAAAATATTATAGAAAATTGTCTGTGGAAAATTTACATACCAACCAACAGACATGTGAGCATATTATTCCCCAACAAATGGGATTATTTGTACTCTCTTTAATACATACAATAATAACCAGTTTGAACACACATAATAAAATCATAATAATGATATTCTAAAGTTCAAAATCATTACATTTATAAATTTGTATTCATTTGTTCCTGGCAAATTAACATTCTAAATTTCTGATATCCTCTTTTAGTTTCAAATATTTGAAATTTATAAAATTAAAAAAAAAAAAAAATATCTATTAAAAACTAAACATTTATAAATTATAACATATCTATTAATAAATATTGAACACAACTGGAAAGTTTAGCATCTATAAATGAGGTATACAACACAAAGTATTTTAAAATATTGAAATTTAAAATAACTTTGAGCCAATGCTATTTATTCCTGAGTAAAGTGCTTTGTTTATATATTTGAATATAAATTGCACGTCAGATTTGCTTATGGGGTTTCAGAACTATGATTCTATGATTTATACAATATGATTGATCAATTGTGACTCATTACAGTTTGAGAACCAAAATACAGTATTTTTGTTAATTACATATTATATGTAATAATATATGTAAACTGCAATGTATTATTTTATAAAGTCAATTACATAAATCAAAACTATATATTACACAGCAGATATTTACATATAATTATGAGAGAATTATATTTTCTCATGAAGTAATATAAAAAATGTACATAACTTTTTGTAGAAACCATATTTTTTATGAGAAGTGTATACAGCATAAATTCTATTTGTTTTTTATTCGTGATACATATATACACTTTCTTTTTTTTTGTTGCTATGATAAAACAATGGAATAATGGCATATTTTATAGATATTCCCTGCATTATTGATATCTGGCACATTATTCGATGATGAAAAATATAGGATGTATGAGGTAATTATTTCTTCTATCTTTACAGCTTCTAAAACTAATACCTGGCTTAATTTGTTCATGAATACAACTAGATTTGTGAATATGTATAAAAATTCAAAATAATTCAACAATAATTACAGAATAAAATTATTTACATTAAGAAAATTTGAGCTGATTCCAAAAATGTGCTTCTGACGGAAGACAGAATCCACGGCACCATTACAAATTTAAGTTTCTGTCATTTTACTTCCAGGGCTTATCGTGAATACTAAAAATCATATAATGGGCATTCAGATACAATATATCTATCTTCCCAACCATATTCCATTAATGAAAAAATAACAATGGATTTAATCCTTGCACTTCAATGAGCTCAAAATGTCATAAAAATATTTAAAGGTTGATAAAAACCTTATATTATTCTCTTGAAGAGAACACATGATAACAATTGCAAGAATTCTGAAACAATACAGAAAATATACATAGCAAAATATATTACATTTGAATTATGTCTTTTTTATAGCAAATACAACTATTTAAAAGACTATAGTGACTGATGACATTTTCAAAAACTAGATATGTAATAAAAGAAAAAGTTGTATATAATACAAATTTCTTAAAGTAAGTAATAAAAAAAAATTGTACTTTATTTGGATTATTAAACAACCAAATGAACCTGTTACGTGTTGACACTATTTCATATCCAAACACATTACTAAAAATAAAATAGAATAATACTGATGTACTTATTTGTCTTGTTTGTATTCTATAAAAACATAATACAGTAAATGAAAATATATTTATAGATATTCCTGTAAACATATGATGATATTATAGTCTAAGGTTAAATTAAATAGGAAAAAGTTGACCTTTTTCTATTGCAGTGTGACTAATTTTTTTGTTATTGAAATATTGATAATTATGTTATGTTTTTGCACATCATTTATGCAAATATCAAAGTTCAGATGTGATGTATTTCTCAATGAGGACTTAAATATAATAAATAATTGTTGTTAATTAATTAATGCTTCTAGTCCTTTAAATAAAATAAAATAATTGTTCTGTTTGAGAGACAATGGGTCTGTTTGGTTGAGATAGTGCACATTTTTACATACAATGACATCAATCTCAACCAACTGAGCAAACCTAATATGTCATTTAAAGACCTGAAACAAGGAAGTACTCTAAAAATATGTAGTTCATTTCAGTAATTTTATATAAAAGAATAAAAATACAAAACAAAAAATAAAGAAATACTGTATTGCATTTCTTTATTTTTTATTTATAAATATTTGATCGAGTAATAAATAAATAATAAAATTTAAACACATTTTCACATCATACTTAAATGATATCCATAATTTACAATATTGTATTCTCCCTTTTAAATTTATCTTTCTTTCACTGAAAATGGGTTTAATTGTTTATTTTTTTATTCTACATCAATGAACTCAATTGTTTAAAAATCTGATTCTAATGGAAAAGAATAATCATTATAATAAAAATTTCTAGTAAATGAAAAATGACACAATCATTTTAAACATTATATATCATTATTCTTCTTAGTTTACTGAAAATTAATGAAGCATTAAAACATTTTTATATTCCTCATTTTTAAATAATATTGATAATAAAATTAAAATTAACAACATTAACAATATCTACTATTATATTAACTACTACATTTTTTGAAGTATGTTATACGATGTTTTTGCTACAATATTTATTCTTTGACTTTTGATAAATGAAATGAAGAAACCTAAGTTTATGCAAAAGAATATTTCAAACTCTAAGCTATTTACTATAAAGATAATCAACTTATATGTTTTAAATAAAATTTAAAAAAGAAATTCCATTACAAGTCAATATTAAGAAATATTGAAATCCATAGTAAGAACTGTAGTATAGAATTAATAATAAAAATATAACGATAAAGAGGAAGATGTTTGATATATGGACAATGTTTTAAATATAAATTAATAATATAATAATTATTAATTTATGGAAGTTACTAAAGAGAAATACATAAAATTATTGACTAGTATCAATCTGACTGAAATCAGATTTAATACATAAAACAGTGGTAATTGAAACAGTAATGAAGTCAAAGAAAATCAATAATTGATTTTCAAAGATGCTTTCAACAATGGCAAAGGACTATTGTTTAAAAATATACATGTCCAAGTTAAGAGACTGTACCAGATAAAGGTAAATATATTATCTGAATTATCAGTAAAAAATTTGACACTAAGAAAAATCTAAGATATGTTCAATGCACATGATGCAACTGACGGATATGCTATGTTTTTGCACATCATTTACATGAAAAAGTTATAAAGTAAAATAAAAAATCTGCAAATTCCTTTACATAACTAGTTAATAATATTTGTTTACTAAGTATTTTGTTCTTTTTTCTGATATATATTTGCTATTTTATCTTATATTGTATATTTAGAAGCTTTAGATAAATGAGGAAAACATGATAATGAATACATCTTATTCTAGAAGTATTTTCATCTAAACATTTTATTTAATCTTTTTTATGAAGTTGTGATGGAGATAGACTCAAGAGTTTAATTTTAAAAATTTGTATATGCATTTTTCCTCAATTTTTATATAAAATAAAATGTGAACTTGTTATTTTAGATACAGTAATTAAAGTTTTAAGCAATACTCATAATATACTTTGATCCTTAACTAAAAGCCTGAAAGATACTCAAATACAAATATAAAAATAAGAATTTAATAATTATTAAAGTACAGTAGAGCGTCGATAAGTGGAACGTCGGTAAGTGGAATGGCCGGAAAGTGGAACGATTTTCAGTCGGACTGTGTCGTGCTGAATCGAATGTTTTTGATACTAAATTTACTTCTGAAGTATAATTTTCATGTTTTTTATATTCTTTAATATATTTATTTTGTTTGTACAAAATGCAGAAATAATTTTTAACGATACGATAGCCTCGATGATTATTATAAAAATTTTCGTTAAGCTTAAAATCGACGAAAATTCAACACGAAGCGAGACGCAACGGAGAAAAATTCAACAGGAAGCGATACGCAACGGAGAAAAATTTGAACATCGGACAGGTTAATGTATTTTTTCGTACAAAGTCGGAAACTGGAACAAATCATTAACTGGAAGGACCCCAGTCCCCAATTGGTTCCACTTTTCGACGCTCTACTGTATCAATATTCTAGTTTCTAACACTTAGAATGGTTGCAATAATATTAGACATCAAATATTATAGTCTGATATAAGTAAGCACTGCAAATCATTTCAACTATGTAAAAATTATGATTAATGTTATTAAATAAAGGTTAACTAAAATGATTTACTCTGTTTCATTTGGTTCGTGTTTTTAAAATGTATGATTTCATATATAAGTTATGTTTTCATTCAATTTGGCAATAAATAATGCAAAATTATATTCAAATTCACTATATAAAATTATCGTGTATAAAATTAAAAATTCAATTACAGTTTAGAAAAAAATAATTATCTATTTAGAAATTATTAATATTTTCCATTGATACTCAATATATAAGCCCAATTCCTTCAATTATAAGAAACAAAAAAATAAAACTTTTCATTCTATTAACTTTATCAAGCATTAAAACAATCTTAAAATTACTTCAAATATTTATTAAATAATAATAATAATGCCAGGACTTCACAAATTAATTTTTGTCAGTCTCAATCTCTTTTTAGACCAAATAACCAGTCTGTAAAATTTGTATATACTGATGTGATACCTAATTCACAATATTATTCACTTAATATGCATATGGATATGAAATAGTATCAATCAAATTTCTGCTTATAAAAACCTGATTTTTTTAATACCTGAATACGAAATGTTAACATACAATAAACATTACCATTTAACAGAATATAAAACTATACAATATTCACATTGTAAAGAATCTAATTATTTCGGTTTTAAAAGAAAGTTTGTTAAATGCTTATATATTTGAATAAAGCTTTCTTAACTTTATTTACATACTATATTTAGATACTTTGGATTTAATTTCCAAATTGAAAAATATTTCAGATGAAATTTCCAATACTGACTTAATATATTCCCAAAAAATCACATATATTTTTAAAAAATAAATGCATATTAGAATTAAAATAAAAAGTGCTGAAAGAAAATTTAATAAAATCTTATTAAAAAATGTAATTATGAGTATTCCTTGAGATACAAATTTTTTTCTAAAAATAACACTGTATTTTACAGACTATAAGACACTACGGACTATAAGATGCACCTTAATTTTTAAGCAATTTTTTTTAAAAAATACCTATAAGACGCACCTGAATTTTGGAGACAATTTTTCGAAGAAAAAAAGTGCGTCTTATAGTCCGTAAAATACGGTAACTGCAAATAAAATCAGCATTAACATAAAACCTATATTTCCTTTCATTCGAAACCTCATAATTAATCTAATTTTATATCCTTTCCATTGTAAAATAGTTCTTACAAAAAAAACAAACTATAATTAAATGGTTTTAAAACTATTAGATTTACTAAATATCAAAGAAAGAATTCAATAAAATAAGAACAAACAAAAAAAAATTATAGTTTAATTAGTTTAACTTAAATTTAATCAGTAAATTAGTATATAAATTAATACTAACAATAAATCAGGTTTGCAGCCCATTAATCCTTAAAGCTATGATACAGTAGTATATAATTTCTATAAAAATTAACCTTTACACAAATAGAAATTTTACTTTTTTCACTGCTAAGAAATGTAGACAAAATCTGTTAGCCATCAAAATAAAATTTCTAGAAACATGTATAAAAATTAATTTCTGTAGATATTTTAAAAACTGTATGGATTAGGTTAAATTGAACTTTCTGTACTTGTTGAAAATCACTAGAAAAATCCTTACAATATATTTTAGCATAAGATTCACAAAACTATATTTGAAGCATATAATTTAATAAATATTATATTTGTCTCATGTATAGCTTTATTTTTTGTGATTGTTGTTATTTAAAAATATTACATTAAATATACCTTACTTAACCTTTATACACTAGATATATATTGTCTATTCCAACTTAAATTTAATTATATATTTATAGCATTTTCCTAGTATATCATTTTGTTTTATTTTTCAAATCTCTTATAAAAATAATTTCAAACATGATATTTTCTTTAATGTTATCAAGCTTCTATATTGGCATCTGATCTGAGGACTTATCACACCTGTCAGGGAATGTTTTCAATTGGACACCAAGAGATTGTTTTTAGCTGATTATGATATTTTCTCTTAGAGTTTAGAGCATTAAAGGATCCAAACTGCACAATATTGTGATGAAAATATGTAAAAAAAAACATTAATTTGATTCTTTGAATTGAATGAAAATTTAACAACTTTTTATATGAAGATTGATATAATGATGATGATATAGTAATTCTAATCACAACTGTCATCTCTAATGACATTTAGTAATAGTATAAAATTAATCCATTTTCAGTTTTGTATATTACTTGTTTAGAATAAGTTTCATTATATTGGACATAATCTACAATGTTGACTTGATACCTCATAATACTATGCATCCAAATTTACATTTTTGTGTTAATTTATGATTAAAAAATAATATAAAAATTTGCTTTTTATTTTTAAAAAAGTATGTGTATGTATTTCTGTGTGTATATACTGTATAATATGATTCCTGCCTTTTTAATGTTTATTTCATAAATTTTATTGTATTTATTTTATTTTTATTTATAATCATTTGGTATATAATCTCATTACAGTCTTATTCTATATTTAAGTTAATTTAAATTCTATTGCATTTGGTTGTATTCTGAATGTGAATGCTGTTTGAACAGCAAAAAAAATTCAATAATTAAATGATTTTGCCAGTAAAGATTTCAGAACATGCATTCTGTATACAGTGATATATAAAATATATATTTCACTATAAAAGTGAAATCCTAGAAAAACATTACATCAGTGGCATGCTGTCCATGGAAGCTGTGGAAGCACTGCTTCCCTTGTATTTTCTAAAATATAAATACATATTGTGCAATTATTTTCATATTTTAACATACTTTGAATTACTTACATAATGCAGTTATAGTAAAATATTAATTTTATCTTATTACAAATTTCTGTACTACATGTGAAAAACAATGATAAGATTGCTATTGTATATTTGAATATAAATTTGTATATGCATATTCCCAACGGAAGTGCTGTATTTTTGAATATGAGACAGCGTCCACTGCAAAAATATTTGAATGATGTAAAGCAGCCAGATTATACACATTCATGCAGGTGGTTTACACAGCACCAACCTCACACAGTTTAGCTCAGGAAACTACACACTAAAATCTCATATAATGCTTCCAATAATTTTATCCAGGGTGGCACAGCTTCCCTATGATCAAATGTCACCGCACGCCAATGTATTATATATATATTTATGACAGAAATTCGCTTGACAGATTACACCTTAAAAAAGAAACATATTTATCAATCAGTGTAGTAACTTGTACTATATTAATCTAATCTTAAACTAGTGTTTAAATTCAGAATCAATCATAAATCTTGAGTTAATTCAAAACAAAAGAAAAAATATATTAATCGAGCAAAAATAATATTACAAATTGTATCATAAATTTATTTCAAAATTCTATCAACTGAGCAAACCCAACCAAACTATTTTTTTTTATTAATGCAAAATACCTCAAAAAGATTTAAAAGATCTTTATTTTAAAGAAATCAATTTTTTAATAAATGAGGCTTTTATAATTTACTAAAGAAATCAGTTAGCAAGGTTACAATGCTATCATATCAATTTGGATGTATTTGAATATTTTTAAAAAATACCTGGAATGCTATATAATATCAAAAGTTAACCTTAATATGAATACATCAAAATTATCTGCTAATTTCATTTCTCTAAAGATTAGCAATTTGAGTTGATTAGCAGAAATTTCATTTTTACTCTTTTGATATGTATTATTAACTACAGTGGGAATTAGTGACTATAAGAATACTGTTCGCATGTCATAAATTTTACTGTAAAAATAATTAAATATATATATGTACAGACTTCCTCTTTTTAACCTCATTTTTTCTCTATGTTTCCTGGAAGAACACCTTTAGTTTTTTTAACATCCAAACTTTACAGAATGTATCTTTCAATAAAATTTTTCAGCCAATGTTTACATAAGATAAACTTACATTTTCATCTCAAAAATTCAATACATCTTCAACAAAACAATGCATGGGAAAAGTTTCAAATTATATTCAAAATACAATTGGTTAGAATGTTGTAATCATATGTATATGTTATGAAAATTGTCCCTAGCGTTAAGGAATGGAATATGCATTTCAAATATAGCTGGCATTGAAAGAGGTATCATAGCATCATATCATACCAACATTCTCATAGTAAAGCCTAAATATGCTTTTGTAATATGACTAATAAAAGTCAATTCCTATTGTTAGGGAGATTGTTCAGAATGTATTCCAACTTATTCCATGTTTATAAATTTTTGTCTACACTTTTTAAAACAAATCTCCCTAACTGATGTGTTATTTGCTATACCACTGTATATCATAAATGTAATGTTTGAGTACAGATGCAGATTGCATATGTTACTTAATACAAAACAAATGTTTCTTGGAAATTATATTAACTGTTTGGTGATTAGAAAGCAATGTGTTTAGCATTTTATATCCTAATAATATAGTCTGTAATTTATACACAAGATTATGTTGTGTTTTAGTTACATTTTCAGAAAGTAGTTGAAAGTTTTAGGTTATGTAATACATTATAATTCTTCCTATTTAAATTAATGAGGAAGAAGATTCCCAGTTAACATTCCACAGAACATCTGATTTCCAGGAATGGATTACTGGTGTTAAGTGGGAAATGCTGTGCATATATTTTTGAAGATTAAAAGTGCACACAACTCACAATATTGTGTATATAATTTTTGAAAATTTTTCAAATTTATGTTATTAAAATACACTTGCACAAATGTAATTTAAAAAATAATAATAGGCATCAACATGTAATTGTAAATTTAATTTGAATAAATTATTTAATATTAAATAATTTCAAATTCAAATATTTCTATATTTCTTAACATTAAAACTAAGTAAGTTCTAATAGAAAATATATAACAAAAATGTATAATTTTTAAAAAAGTAAAAGAAACATATCTATAATGTATCTCAAAAAATACTCATTCTTCTAATATTCAATTAATCTTAAATATAAATGATACAGTAAATATGAATAAAATTTTATTTTTGTAATTTTATAGATACTTTTGATTTTTTGAGAATATATATATATGTATGTATACATATATATTTATATATTTATATTTTAATTCTATCATCATTATTAATTTCTACAAAAAAGATTTATCATTATCTAAAAATATATTTATAAGTATAGAAAATAATTTTCAGTTTCAAGATGTTTGTATAAATATAAATGGATATGATTTTTTGTCAAAAATAACAAACTTTTAAATTTTTTTTATATAAAATTACAAAAAAATAGCTGTACAAAGGAGATGTCTTAACATCATTTTTTTAACATTGCATGCATTTGACAATGTATGAAAATTTCTCTGCTGATAAAAATAGTATGCTTTTTAAACAATAGCATTTTATAGACAAAAATATTTGTTGTTTTGTGAAAATATAGCTAAAATATTTTATCTGTCTTTATTTTTTAATCTCATTAATAAAAAATATTAATATAATCTTTCTAATTATCTAAATGCACTTACATATATACACAACATTCACACACAAACACACATTTACAGATATATGTATACTATATATATATATATTTGTATATATATTTTTTATATATATATAAATTTTCTTTATAAACTAAGTTTCTTGTTTAATAACATCTTTTCCCTCATCAAAATCAATACTCATCAAATCACCTCCGCTAAACTGTTCAGAAGAATCGTGAGAACTTTCACTTTCTACTTCATCACTTGGTAAATCAAATTGCGAATGTATTGATGATGGATGAAGAGATGGAACATTTAAAGGCATTTGTGAAGATTGTAAAGCCCACGTTGTGGCAGGAATAGATGGTATAGATGTGGATGGTTGATTCATCGGTTGCATCACAGCAGCTGCAGCAGCCAAGACAGCAGCTGTATAAAGGTAATATAAAAATAGTAGTTAATTTAAAAAGTGAAAAATATATCTCATTCTGCTTGCTTCTTTCATTCACTTCTATATAATGAATGATAAAACAAATACAATATTTTACCATGTATCAAATTAATTCATTGACAAATTATTTGTAAATAATGTTAATCAGGCTTATTAAAACTATGAATAAGAAAATGCAAAAAAAATGAAGAAAAAAAAACTTATAAAGTTATCAATTAACAAAAAAAAAAAAAAAAAAAAAACACTCAACAACAACTATCATATTATTCTTAAGTCTTTGTTTGATGTGGCCATACTGTTCACAATAATATAGCAAGACTATCCTTACATAAATGTTATTGATATACCATATTTTCATGAATTGACCAGCATGCAGAATATAACTGAGGGAGACCAGCATGTCAGAAACCCTGGGGTTACTGGCATGCTGGCTAAACTGCAAATAAAAAATAAAATTAATCAGATCTAATAAATCTAGTTGTTAAATAAATGTTAAAGAAAACATTCTTCAGAGTACAATAAAATAATTAGTGGCTTATTGACATTGCTAGTAATAGGAGTTAGTCAGTGTGGGTTGCACTGGCAGTCTACCCTGAAACTGAAAGATAACACTTTCCTCTGAAATTTCATACATAGTGGATGTAGATAATTCATACAGATTCTGAATTTTGATATGTTTATTTTTGTGTTTTCTGGATAAAATTACAATAAAATAAACATAAAAAAGTACTTTCAGCATTGCAGCAGTATTTTACATCATTAGAAAGAAGACAAAATGCAGAAAATAATATATAATAATTTTTGATGTAATGCTGACAGTTTCACAACTTTAGAATAAAAACTGACATCTGTGAGTTTCACGTGCCCTCTGGAGAGGGACGTATAACCTCATCTAAACTGGCATGCCAGTTCTTACCATACATATATATATGATTTCATGGTCTCCCTAGATGGATTTACATGCCAGACAATTCATGAAAACATGGTACCAATATAAGTTATACTTTATTTAATATTCAAACTTTATTCACTTTTGTTTGTTTTTAAATTAATCATATTGGATCCTTTATTTGAATTTGAAAACTTCAAAACTATTTTGTATAAAATGCACTTTTAAAAATCAGATCAACAAAATTATTATTTTTGTATTTATATTTTAAATGTTTTTTTAATAATATACATCATAATGACAAGTGATTCTGAAAATAAAATTTTCCTGAGTTTTCCAGAGGAAAAAGCTCTGTTTTTTCCCTGAAATATCACAGGATTGAAATGTAACCAATTAAATTGTTATAATGTAAATCATGTTTATAAATTACATTTAAATTATACCTAATCAATTGGAAAACTGTACTCAAAGAGTTTATATTTTATAGAAATAAATATATGTATCAGACATCCACATTATAATTGAAAAATTGTAATCTTTATGTTTTATGTCTAAAAGATGCTATTTAAACTACAATGTAAATATATCAGGTGCAATCAATCATAATTCAAATAGTTTATCCAGTTCTGCATTTTTTATAACTAAGTATAGTGATATAGTCAAAAGAAAGTCTCTAATTTAGTACAGAATATAAACAAATGGTTTATTCAAATCAAAGTTTTTTTGAAATACTTATTTAACAACAACAAACATTTTGCAAAACATTATAGTAAAGATTCATTCATATATTCAGTTAGTGAAATATTCATATCAAAATGATGTGACTTGAAACTTTTTGTAAAACTAATTTATTCAGAATAATAATTATGAAAACATAATTAATTTCTAAGCATGGATTTTTCTCACTTCTATTTTTATAAAACAAACTTTTAAATAATTTTTTATGATAATCTAACATGTTATAAATTCATTACAGTAAGTGACTATAATTATATTGCCTAATATAAAAGAATTTTAATATAAAAATAGTCTGTCTTAAGATGCTTAAGTAAGTTATATGAAAGGTGTATCAATGTTGTTATATTCTTTATTTACAACAAATAAAAAAAATTCATCAAATAAGACAATAAAGGGAAAAAAAACTCACTCACTAAAAATAATACAGCAGTTATATCTAAAAAATGTTCATTGTTTTAAAATAATAGAAAAGAAAAATATAAAAATTATTCCTTTTAAATATTTATTTCTAATGTTATCATCATTTTTCTGTCTTTCTTACAGCATTAATTATAAAAAATTAAAAAATTTTTTTTGTTGAAGTTAACTAAAAAAGTGAACATGTAAATCTCAACATAAAGAGAGAATTTCCAATGAAAAAAATTATTATAAATGTCTTTTATAAACTTAAATTTTAATTAAATATAACTAATTAAAAAATATATTAAAACTCTTATAATAAATAAAATTTTGATAAATTAATATCAAATAACTGTCAAATAATAATTATTTAATAATAATCATATAAATAAATAACCAAAATAATAATAATCATAATAAAATTAACAAGTGTAAAATTCAAATTCATTAGCATTTTTTGGAATTTATCCAGCTACAAGGGGATACATTAAATTAAATCTCCACAATCAAAAGTTAAACAGAGATAAAATACAGTTTCCTATGATGTTGGAAATTTTCTGTAACACTTGTACACAGTGTTAAATCAATAAGTATAGACTTGAGGTTAGGAAGCTGGATGGCCAAGCGGTTAAGATGGCAGCCTACTGCTCTGGGGAACCTGGGATCAAATCTGGACGGGTCAAAAAATCTCCAGGGATTTTTCGATGGTGGTCTGTCCGAATATCCCTCATCACCCAGCTACTCCATTGTGGCCTCATTGATCCTATAATGGGCTTGCTAAAAGAGTCCCTCTTAGTGCCCACGGGGAGGAAAGAGTTAAAAAAAATTTGAGGCTTGTTTTCTATTTTTCCACTGTGATACTCTAACAGTTTAATATATCTGTTAAAAAAGTTATATACTCTTGTTATCATGGTTGGACCCATTTGAAATAATTTGTGGTACAGTTCTTCCATAGATTTATACATAGTCAAAGTAAAAATACCAAATTGTCCTCTAAGATTTATACATCCTTTACATATGAAAATTAAATGGTATATAGATAATTGATCCTGACACATCTACATTGACTATTCTTGATATTCAGATAATTTGCATTGACCACTACATAAAAACTGTTCAATCTAAGCTGCATATAAAACCTTTTCATCTTAAATGGGATTTGAAAATTAATATAACTGTTTGAAGGAGGAAAGGTTAAGTTGTCAATAAATTAAATTTTGAATTTTGTAATTTTTCACTTCTTGATCGATTGAGTTATTAAAGATATTTTCCACTAAGGTAGTAAATCTGATGTTCCAATCAGCTTCTGTATTGTTAAATAATATATGTGATATCCCATATCTAGCCAGCATAAGACTAAATTTATTGTACGAATTATTGGTGTAATTCCTTTTAACCTCAGCTAGTCTTTTAAGCTCTTCAAATACGGTATTTATCAGTATATTCTTGCCATTGGTGATTCTCTTATAGAACTTCATGATTCTTATCATCATGAAAGGCTCTAACTGTGGCCTATTAGTGACATGACGAATTAACAGGTGTAAAATTATAAAACAAGATTTCAACTTTGTCAAAAATGAATTCATGTTTTAACTATAGTAAACCAACAAACCAAATAATGTGATTAATAAACTAATCAAACTCCATTTCACACTAGATTATATTAGAAGAATATGAACATTACATAGTAAATATAAAGAAACTAACAAAAATCATTTACCATGATGCTGTCTCAATTGTTTCTTAGCTTCCTTTCTTCGATTATTGAACCAATTATTCACGACTGGTAATGTAACTTTTTCTCTTTCTGACAAAGGCCGATCTAAAATTTTAATATATCATATTATTTCTATAACAACAGACAATGTCATAAAATTTAAAAAATTAAAAGCAATCACAAAGACATTTTTGAATAAATTGCACACAAAATTAAAATTTAAAAACTTCTAAAGTTTACTTAAATTGTAAATAATCTAAATACAGTGAAACCTCCATTAATGGACACTCCTGAATGATGGACACCTCTATTTAACAAACAGTTTTACAATTTCCAGACCCTTCAAATAGGAAATCTATTATATTCACCTACACTCTAAATAACAGATGCCGTTGTCCATAACCTACCTTACAAAAAAAAATCTCGCCTTCAATATTCTGAAAGAATTAATTACATAAGAAATATTTTAAAACTAAGATAAAGAATCAGTTCAAATACTTTTTCAGACAATGAATTTTTACCATAGGCATAGAATAAAACTGACTAAAAATAAGAATAGGGAAGGAGGGCAGGTTATAAAAACTGAACAATATTCTTTCTGTTAGAGAAGATTAATCTGGTTAAGTTATCAATCACCATTTATTGTCATACATATTGATGTTATTAAAATTAAGCTTATGGTACCAAGAAACCATAAACTTTTCCAAAGTTATTCATTCATTTGACAGGAACTGTAGTACAGTAGTAATGAAAAAAAACAGTTTTAAGGATAAGACAGCATTTATTTGATGAAGGCTCAAATATTGTGTTATGAAGACAATTTTCCAACTACTTTAAAGTGTAGGAAGCTCTTCCACTTTCTTGCAATTATGACGTTATTTGTGATCTTAACAGTTTTGTGGTGGCTGAAGTAAATTTTAATAAATCATTTATTGAAAAAAGCAAAAATGATCAAAAAATTCCTACTTGATAATTACAAAGTACGCAAATCACTATGTTGATTTTTGTTAGTCACTTAGATCATAAATGACATTAAAAATTCTAGAATACCGAATACATTTTTTACCCCTTGAAGTAGCTGGCAAATTGCCTTCCTAACTCAATATTGAAACTCTCATTGCCTAAACTGACCTTCATCCAGAAAGTTGTTCACAATGACAGTTTTATTTTTCTTTTTTGTTACTTCCACTCAGGAAATTTTTGATGAATTAATAATTAATCAACACTTATGTTTTGTTGTAGTTTTTATGTTCCATTTGATTAAAGTATCCTATATAATTATAATAATTAAAATGGGATTTTTACAGCTGAAAAGATAAATATTCAATAATGTACTGTGTGTATATATATATATATGCTACATATACTTTTTGGTATTTTCACATTCCTAATGAAAATTTGATGATCAATAATCCATTGTATTCTTCACTTTACAATGACCAGGTTAAAATTCAATATGGCCACCAGAATGTATCTCTGAATAGCAGACACCTCTAAATAATGGACAAACATCTCGATCCCAACAGTGTCTGCTATTCAGAGGTTATACTGTACTTGTTTTGTCAGTCATATAAACTAGCCATGTAAGAGAGCCCAAATAATTTAGAAAATCCAGGAGTAAAGTATCAATACATTTTAGATTCTTCATAAGTGTACTTTAAAGTTTAACAGAAGAATCAAAAATAATATATTTTTTATATTTTCTCTAATAATATATTATATATATATAAAACTATCTTCCAGAGAAAGAATGTTCCAGAATTTTGTATACAGAGATTATCACTCACCTCTCAAAATTTCATTAAATTCTGAACCAATCAATATAAAGCTTGGGATATAAATCCTCTCTCATTTTGCAGAGATAATGAATGGAACACAATTCTTGGAAACCACATTAATAAAAAGTGGATTGCTTTTTATAATGTGCTACCATTACAAGAGTGAGTACTTTGATGAATAAAATTATCTAATGTAAAAATTGTTCAGTTTCCATTCCATTCAATATCAGCTTCTATTTGTTTATATAAGCATCCCTTTTCAATGCAAGTTTTATAAATAAGCAATATCATTTTTCACTAATGGAGCTGATTAGGACCTGTCTAGCTAATGTTGGTTCAGTATGGGTTCTCAGCATAAACTGGCACAGTGAAACATATAAGGATAGGCATGTGGTCCAGGGTAAGTTGATGGAATTATTGATAACACCAAATGCTAGGTTATGCAGCATATAATCAGGTGTTAAACATATGTCTATGGTAATGCAGATGCTAAGATCAGATATGGACAGTGTGAAAGAAGAGGAGATATTGGAAGTATATATTATTAGACTTACCAAGGCTAGTAATGATTATTACTATGTAAGGTAAACCTTCAGATCACTAAGACAACATATGAAAGAACATGGGGATTCTATATAAAGCTGGTTAGTATAGGTACAGCTTTGACCCTATGGGTGTTGGAAAAGAAAGATCCACTGAAAGTCTGGTAATTGTAAAAAAGCTGGACTGACCCAAGGTTGATCAGAGTTGTAGAACAACGCTTTACACATAGCTTTATACTTTTGGAAAGTAGGTTATGGTTCAGGTATACTCAAGATTCAATAGCTTTAGACAGGAGATGGACATCTCTCTTAGACTCATATAACCTAGGTTATTTAATGTCAGTTAGTTACTAGAGGAGGATAAAGAGAACAGGAGAACAGCATACATTAAGGTTTTCTGGAAGGTTTTGTGGTTGACTTGGCTATAGAAATAATGTTATAATGGTTACTGGTTCTTATATATTTCAGTTTAATATATTTAAAATGAATCTAATATATATAAAAATAATGTTTATTCTATGTATGTTCTATTTGATTTTGTATTTTTCAGTTATGTTTATTTTAAATGCATTACTGTTTATCCTATTTATGTTCCATTGAGAAATTGAAACTAGTTTGATCTTACATAATATAATAGACATTCTGAACATTTGTGAAGTTGAAGATATTCAGAAATAGGAATGAAAAAGTTACTTGCTGTAAATACAGTTGGTTATCAGAAGTAATCACCATAATATCACAAAAACGTATTTTAATGTTTTTGACCTTTAATGTCTTTGACCTAATATCACAAAAACGTATTTTAATGTTATGGTGCCAGAGACACAAGAGGTTGTTGATAAACACATTACACTTAGAGAACTAACTATAAACTTACCTTGTCTAATTACTGCTTTATTACATTCCTCAACAATCTGTTCTCGAGTTGTCGTATCTGGATATGGATCTTTTTCATAATATCTTTCTAAAACAGCTAGATGAGGCGCTTTAAAAGTAAATCTCTCACGTTTCATTGGTATTAAATCTCCAGTATCAGACATCATTTTTCGTAAACCAGAATTAGGGCACAATTGGGCTTTAATATAGGAAAAAAAGCAAAATTTGTCACTTAAAAACACATTAGAAAAATTATTATATTAGATAAGATAAGAATATTACCTAGTTTCCATGGATTATGTTTACATGTCAGGTACCAAATGTAAAAGGTATTCTTTGTGCGTTCAGACATATCTTGAATATCCCCACGGAAAAACCTACTTACATAAGCCTGACTCATTTTTGTCATTTCTGCTATCATTGTTTGCTTAATGTTATATCTCATAACAAAGTTTCTTATTTCTGCAAGAACTTCTGCATCTCCTTTTCTGCAGTAAAACAAATATTTAAATAAATTTGTGTGAATTTACATGTAATGTTTTCGATATAAAAATAATAATTTTTAATTTTTATTTCATTATACTTCCTTATTCATATGATCAAAATACTATACATTTTAGTTAACATAATGATTCAGAACTGTCACTAAACAGAGTAGAATAAGAATATCTTTCATTACAGAAAATAAAATAAATTCTGAATAACAAAACACTTTGTAGCTCTTTTTAAAGTAACAAAATAATAAAACTTAATATTTTAAAAAGCATATAGATATTTATATAATACTAATACTTATGCAATACAATATTACTTAATAACAAAATTTAATTAAATCAGCATAAGATACAAACAAACCAAAGTTCAATCTTCTAATAGCCAAACATCTACATGCCAAATTATTTTCAGATTAAATTAAACTAATTACTGTATTTAATACATTAATTATAGTTAAAAAATGATCCAGTTTGTAGCTGTTTGATTAAACTAACACCATTAACAATAGAAAATACAAATAAACAATTTCCTTCCTTAGAAAATAAAAATTAAAAGTAAAATATATTTTATTAGAACACAATTTACAAAATTGCAATCTCGAATGTTTTCAGGTCTATATGAAAACAAGATGTACTTGAAGAAATAAAAGTCAGATTTTTTTACTTTTCAACTTATTAAATATTATTATTTAATGAATTTAATTTTATTAAAAATAACATTATTTTTTAACTCTAATGCAGAAATCGGTTTTACATTAATTAAATTAATATTTGTGTAAAATCTAAAATATTAAATAATTTTCAATCTGAACATGCATTAGAAAAGACCATAGCTTAGAACAGTGCTTGTGTATTGTTTTTACTAATGCACATTTAAAGTCAGTTCATGTCTTAGCAGCAATGCCAATATGGGTGAGGAAAATTACCTGCATCATATTAAAAAAAATTACCCAAAAATACATATGTTTATCTGCTTTCTTTTTCTGTTGAAAATTATTTATAAATGACATATTTTGTCTATTCCTTAAATTGTTTGACTTTCTCTTAAGGCTCATTCAGTATATTCAGCTATTTAGTTGAGTGGCAAGTAATTTAGTAACTTACTGGGTGCAAACAATGAAATAAAATTGAATAGTTTAGGGAAATAATTTAGTTTAGTAAATCCATTAAATTCTATTTTTCATGGTTGAGTAATACCTCTCCCACAGTTACTAACCTGCTAAACATATCTAGACAGGATAGTTTTTAGTCAAGTACATTGGTTCAATATTTTCTGTAGCATTATTCAATGGCACATGAATGCATCTATGCAGTGCCAGATTGTTCACTAAGCCAATGACCCTAACTGTCAGGGTCCAAAACTGGTAAAAATAAAACAATTTTACTGTTGCAATTGTGTATAATTTATTAATATTTCCATAATTTTATAACATCATAGACTAACAAAATTTAGTTGCAGCAATTACATGTTATTAGTTTATGATGTAATAAAATCATGTAGAGGCACCAATCTTCAGTATCTAGGGTCCCTAATAGACCTTAATCTGCTACTGAATTTTAATCTAGTTTTTGATTCAGCTGATAGTAATTATGTTTGGATGAATTCAAATGTTTGTGACATTATTTAGATCAAGGTTAGATAAGGTTGTGGCATCTGCTTTGGTTCATTTTTTCTTCTTTTGTGTATTTTTATTCTTTAATTCTTTAGAATTAAATTAAAAGATAATAAATACAATTTTTTGTTGTTATAGTAAACCTTCTATTTAACAGACCCTGATTTAATGTACTTCTGATTTAACAGACAAAAATTTGTCCTGTAGGAAATATTTTAAACCTTTTTATTCACAAATAGAGCATGGCAAAAGGCTGAATCAATGAGTAAATCAGTATAAATTTCTCAATGTACAGTACAATATGTAATTATTTTATTCATACTTACACATTATAGTAACATTTTTACATATCTCAAACATTTTAAGTTCATTACTAATATATTTTTTTAGAACACATTCAATTTAACAGACTTTAGCAATAATAAACACCCTTTTCCTCGATTAGTCTATTAAATCAAGGGTCTATTGTATTATTAAATAATTAAGTTATTCATTATAATATATATATATATTATATTTGGTTTTATAGAAAATGTTAGTTTTTCTTGTCTTATTTTTCTGTAACTAGTATCATTAAGATTTACTGATGTGCTAATTATCTTATTCACTTATGTTCATCCCACTTTTTAGTACTGTTTCTTTTATCTGTGTTTTCATTCATCTTGAAAGAATTGATATTGCCTCTTTAGATCTTGTGAGAATGTATAAGTTTAAAATTTCTGATGCTTATAAGATAATCTTTTTATCAATAAATTTTAATCATTACCGTTCAAAATTATGTTTATCATATACGATTGTATTGTTCATAAATGTAGTTTTGAATGGTAGCATTATAAAAAAGTTACGAGTATTTATTGGTTTAAATTCATTCCTTTGTGTATTATGTTGTCGTATTGTCCACACTAAACCATTATGTCACATTATCGCTAAACAGAAAAATGATTGTTAAATTACCAACGTAAAATAATTTTACTTGTACGTTTACTGTATATTGCAGGCACGAAATTTCACAGTAATTATTTATTTAAAAATTTTTCTTCTTAGTTTTGTAATATGTCACTGTTCAATCTGCATTCTGAATATTGGAACATTAATTGACTTGATAAAAATCTTAGTATTAGATCAAAAACATTAATCAATTTTATTATTGTTTTGTACTAGAGAATTAAGGTATTAATGATGTTATTTTACAATGTTTTATGATAAAAATAAATGTGTAAAAGTTTGTGCAGAAGATATGAAAAGATATGTTTATATGACATAAAAATCATATAAACTGAAATTTTATATAGCTCATTTTAATATAGCAGCAAAATATTTTAAAATTTACAGTAAGTCAGGAAATTCATAAAAATAATATCAGTTACATGAATAAAATTATTATTTTTATTTCTATAATCAAAAGTACAAGGCTATCAAAATTTCAAATAAAAATTGTAACAATTAAATAAAATAAATATGATCTAATAATATAAGCCATTGATCGCACTGTTTATATCTGTCTAGGTATGTCTAGAACGCTCACTAGGGGGCGTCCCAGGCTACTAGTTGTATATAAAATAATGTAACAGACACAAACACACACTGAAGCAATGTAATCCATATAGATAATAAACACAATCTTTCATGTGGGATGTTTGAAAGATGTTTTCATTAAATTCCTTTACAAATTCATTGCACTTGTAAATCAGACTGCTCTTAAATTTAGGTATCCATTTACTCTACCTCTATCTTCTTCATTCACTTGTTACTAAACTAACTTGTCAATTCAGAGCTATAACCCAATAACTTCTGTCAATTGCTCAAACTACGTGACTGTGTGACTTAGGGGAGATTGCAAAAATCTCTCTCAAAAATATTTGACAATTATTCCACCATTCTTCTATGCAGCTAACCATTAAAAAGTAAATTATCTCCCATAGAGTTAAACAGAAAAGGAACAATGCAGCTAATCCTTTGATTAGGCCTATATTGTCTGGTAAAATTTACAACAACAGTCAGCGCTGGATTAAGCCTCTAGCGGGCCCTAGACAAAATTTAAATTGGGGCCCCATTTAAATAAGTTGCTTCTAAACAAATCTTATATAATGTGACATTAGCGTAGCTAGCATGGACACCCGGTACGGATATCGTGGTGTCACCCCAAGTCACACCGTAGTGTCACCCTTTTTAACTCTTTTATAAAACTCTATTGAATTGTAATATCTTCGCACTCGAGCAACTTGAACGCTATATCGAATATGCGATGTCGCAACATATAAATGTAGATTTAGAAGATAAATCATAACCATCCATAAATCAGTACTACCACGAGACGCAGCCCTAGAAATATTTGTAGATGGCGCGAGAGATCCCGTGGCATACTGTACATTACTTCTGATGCACGGGTGGGTGTTGACCTTTTTTTTTTCCAGGTAATGGCCAGTTGAGCAGAGCTTAGTAAGAAAACAATTGTTAAATACACCCTTTTCTGTCCTATCGAATTTCTTAAATAATTTGTAACTCGTTTTCAACCAGAGGAATCTTCTGCACTAAAGCCGGGCCCCTCCGAATTACGGGCCCTAGACATTTGTCTACTTTGCCTATTCGATAATCTGGCCCTGACAACAGTACAGCTGCAGGAATCATTTTGACTGCTAATAAATTTCAAAATTGTTCTGTACAATTTACATTTCAACCAATTCTCAAGAATTTATCACCACTTTTCCTAAATAGGTATAATACATATAAATACAAATAAGAAATCTCTTATTTTTTAATCCTTTAATTAGTTTCAGTTTTACAATGTTTCATACCTAGAATAGTAGCTGTCATTTAGACCTCTATAGTTAATGCATTTAGAAATACACTGAGGCTTTAATTACTGCTCTGAGTGTAGTTACTAGTCTGTGCAATAATATAATTGGCACATTAGGTGATAAGCATTCATGAATACCATTTATAAAATTTTTACATTCTTACTGAAGTATCTGTTCAAGAATACTACATAGACTGACAAGATTACTGCTGTGCTCACATCATTCACTTTCAGGCTGAAGGATGTGAGCAAAACTATGTCATCTATCTCTGTAATAATGAGGTGGGATACATGTTTTAAGATAAAAGCTGCACATTACCATCTGCAAAGCATAGATGTTTTAAAGGAATGATTTGTTTAGTACAAGTAGGGAAAGGTCTTTTTAAATTGTTAAAAAGTGAATAATTTGAAATGCAGTTAAAAGCTATTGAAGAAATATCTTTGGATTAGCTATTGGCAACAAATTTATATTAAAGACGAAAATATCAATGTTTATCTTCTGTAAATATTTGGTAAATTTACATTAATAATATATCAACAAAATCTATTTCAAAGTTGTATAATTCTCAAATCACTAGTTAGTACAATACATAGCTTGTGATATAACAAATTTAATTCAGGAATTTTAATATTTTTCATAAAATAAATAAGAAAAATCAATAACATTACAAGTAATTAAAAATACAGGAAATCCAATGTATGCTTATTGATCTTTATATTACAAATTATTCACATGTAAGGCATGTTATTCCAAACTTCATTTTGTCCACACTTTCAATTATTCCAAAACTCATCCATCTACTAAATTTCAATATCTTCCCAATTCTTCATTGAAATTATAATTCTATTGGCTAATAGCTCAGATTATGTCCATTATATATGTTGGTTTATAAACAGATGTTAGCATTATCAAATTTCAAGCTTAAAATATTTTAGTGAATACCAAAAATTAAGCAAAGTCAATAAGACACACTTTGGAATGATGTATCTCATGTAATTCTAATAGAATATACTATTATTATGTAATGATGAGCTAGAGTAGGAACCCCAAAGTGGTTGATAAGGCATTTATTAATTTTTAATGAAAATAGTTCATTAAAAATTATTAGTCTAATGAGTAATATATGTGACAGTTCAAGATGTAAATTTGCATATTAAGTAGATCTTTTCTATGAAAACATGTGTGAATTAATACTGACTCACCAGATTTACTTATTTATTATTATTATTAACTGAAATAGAAAAAAAATGAAGACAGAAGGTTGATAAAAGGTTGAAGGTTGTTCTTTCCTTCAAGAACAGTCAAAAAAAGTTTAGGGATGCCTACTCCAGAGTGAAAACCTCATAAGTGATGAAATCACTTTCTGTTCTGTATATCAAGTTTACTCCTTAAAATACAAAAGTACATATGCTTTAACACTAAAAAACTTATTAAAACCAACATTTTAAAATTGTTAAGCATTTTAATTGTCCACACCTAAAATTTTTTATTTTTATTTTTTTGCTTTCCCTGAAATGTTGCAAGTTTGGTATTAATTTTTCACTCTAGATCATCAATATTGTAAAAACAAAAAAATTATTAAAAAATTAAATATGTATAAATTAGGGGGGCGTGTTCATCGGTCGAGGCTGCTGGCGCTTTTTCTTGGTAACATCTAATTATTTGTTGTTGTACGTTTGGGCTAATCCTTTATAATAATAATATATTTTAAAGGTACTAACAGTGCCTCGCAATAAATTATGTTGGTTAATAATCACTACAAAATTATGTAATATGTATCTTTATCATGTATTAATTCTTTAAGTAATACATGTATTTGTATCACCCCCTTATAGGGAAACTTTCCCTGGCAAATAAATAATATAATATAATAATAAAAAATAATAATAATATGTATAAATTACTAAAAATCTTTATATTTATCACCATAAAAACTGAAAGGTTTTAAACAATTTTATAAGAAAATGCATCATGGTAAAATAAATACTTTATTTTTTAAAATACAGGTATCCATTGTACAACACAGTACTTCTAAAACACTGTTTTGCTCTAACACAGTTTGAAAATTGGGAATATCCCCTGTACAACGTAACTTACGGTTTCACTCTAACACAGTTTTGGAAATCCATCATATAAAATTTCATGATTTTTAAGTGTAAACTTTGTTAGTCAATATTTTTTATTCAAGTAAGCATGTGTGTTGTCTCAAATTTGCCCACATATTTTACAATATTGAAATTTTCAAATTATTTTGTGCTTTTCATCAGATTTACTTTAATGAAAACTGATAGGACAAGGAATAAAACATTGCACCAACTTTCCTATCAACCAGGTGTTGTCATCATTGCTTTCAGACTTTAGCCTTTAAGACTGCCACTGTGTTTTTTCTTTTTATAGTAATATTAATCTTTGTATTTAGTAAAATTTATTTAAACGTGTTTAGATAAGTGTTATTAAACTTTTTTTAACTGTAGGTAAGCAATCATTTGTAAAATGATGAATGAAATACAGCAGTATCTCGATACTTGAATGATTCAGTATTTGAAAGCAAATTCTGGAAAAAAGTTGCTCAGTACTTAACTGGATAAACACGACCCATTACAACAAATTTCTGGTTAATAACATTTTTATTTCGTCATCCATAAAAAATTTTTATGATAAAAATAAAAAATAGCAAAATGTTGCTGATACTTATGATGAAGATCAACAAAAAAGCTCAGATGACAATATTTTGTAAAAAGAAAAGTCCTTGTTTAACTAAAATTAATATTAATGTGCAATACAGTACTTTTACTTGTAACTGTTAATTAATTATTGATTGGAACTAAATTATTGATTGCTTTAACAAACTTTTTTTTTTTTTTTTTGTTACTAAGAAAAATATAAGTATATTTTTGCTCACTTCTGGAACATAATCTCATATTTTGCATTAGTCCTTTGTTTCATATAGCACAAATTCACATAACAAGTCACTTTTTTGGAACATAATTACTGTGTTATATGGGAGATACCTGTATTTATAAACATAATTTATTTAATTCATTTATAAAACACTTACTTTTTCAGTTCTTCCAATTCATAACATTCTTCCTGCAATAAATCATGTGGATTGATCATACACTGTACTGGAACACATGATGATGATGAGGAAGATAAAGAAACTTCTTTATTAGATACTGTACTTTCAGTTCCTTGTCGATTAGCGTAAGTAGTTGTCAATGGAATAATAGTTAAATCTGTAGGTATTTTTGAGGTAGGTGATGTAACAGGATTACCTATTGGTGAAACATTTCCATTGTTACTGTCTGAAATTCCTTCACTTGATGATGTTCCATTACTATGAGGTCTGGAAAATGATTGTGAATTAGACTGATCACCCACTTTAAAAGAAGACTGCATGGGTGGGGTCAAATCTGATCGCAGAGTATTTAAAATTCCATTATTTACTTGACAAGAATTATTTGAATTTGGCATATTTGTATATTTATTAATACCAAATCCTAAGGTACTGTTATTGACTGATATTTCATTAAAAGAACTTTCATAATTCTGGCTATTATTATTATTCTGAGGTAACAATTTATTGGAAGTGTCAGTTTTTCCTAATTCTCCTTCTAGCCGATCAAGTTGCTCAAATGCCATAACAACTTGTTCTTTTGTAATTCCACTATTACGCAAACGACGAATTAATTCAACTTGTTCAATAGTAAACAATGCACTTGCCATGGCTGCCAGTTTTAGTTTTCTTTCTAATGAATGCTTGTTTCATTCTAGATAACAAAAAACAAATAATTTTTAATAATATTTATATACTTTACGTATAGAATAATTTACATCACTATATGAATAATATATCATGTAACTATAGTTTATTTCACAAATTATTTTGTTTTTTATAAAAGCTAATGACTCCAAATGACTACAAAATGGAATGCTATAAATACAGTACGATCGGATGCGTTCCTAGACAACAAAGCGCTAAGCGAAACAGTGTTAAACGAGATCATTTTAACACAGAGTAAATAGGGAAAGGGGAACACACAACCACAAATAAACAAATTCTACTATAATTTTAAGTTATTTTTATATTAATTTGCATAATAATATATGTTAAATAACACAAACATATGCACACAGAAATGTAAAGTTCATATTCTGTGACAAAGATCCTGACTCTTCTGAAATTCTCATTTTTTGTGATAAAGTCGTGTAGTTTCATTTGTCGCTTTCTTTTTCTTTTCTTAAGCAAATGTCATTAGTGGAAGATCGCATCCAAAACATCTCGTCTTGCTTTTGCACTTCTTTCAAAATTTAGATCATTAGCTACAATTTGATCAACAATTTCAGTTATCGTTACCGAACTTTTACTAAGTAAATCTGTAGAGAAATTTTTTGGGTTCTTCGTTTTCAGAATTTATATTTTCCAGTTCTACATGAAATCCTTGTTCTGCCAGTTCTTGAATGTCGTTGTTGGTAAGGCTCTCACCTGCAGTAACTCCTCAATATCTTGCTCATCTACATCTCCTAGTCCTGCTGTATTGATTAGGTTGACAATTTAACAACAATAGGCTCTTCTCGATGAGAATTCTTGGATACCTTCAGTCATAACTTCTTCCACACTTCATTCATGCATTTATTAGTTAATTCTTGCCAAGTGAAGTTGATATTTCCTATGGCATCCATGATGTTATATTTTTTCAAAAATGTCACTGAACAAGCATAGATTTAAGGGAAGTGTGGCACTATGACAAACTGCCACCTTGGAGATTAGCTTGTGTTTGGGGATAACTGTATTATATACAAATCAATGAAATGCCACGTTAATTTGAGTCAGTGTAAATTTTGAGCATTTTTTAGGCTTTGAGCAGACCATGTTATATTGAATTAGTGTTAATCGAGGCAATGTTAAGCAGGGTCTTACTGAAATTATTTACTCTCTGACATGATGGAGTAAGGAAAGTAAGAATGCAAATAGAAAGAATGATTGTGATAAATGAATCAGCATGACTTGTTAGTGATAAGCAATTGATTTGCAGCTATAGTAGCGTAGAAATTCCTATACAACAAATAGATATCTATTACAAAAATTCCAGCAACAAGTTGCATAACTTTTCCAGAAAAAAATTTAAAATTGTGTATGGTGCCATCTGTTATATTTTATTTTAAAATTTTTCCATATTATTAATTATTATAAAATGGCAAACAGCATATTTTTGAAGGTAGAGATGAGTTTTATAAAAAAATTGTAAAGGCTAATAATGAATAATATCTTTATAAGTCTGACCCCATTTGATATGACACATGATTCCCCATCTATCTTTCCACCTCCTTGATCTTTAACCTCCAAAATTTAATAACATCAATCCTGCTAATACACAAACCTCACTACAAAATTTCAGAAATTTTCAAGAAAGACACAGGAGTGATTAAGTTTCAAAGTGCGTGAACAAAATTGTGTCCCCACACACTGTCAAATCATATAAGTATTGCTACTACAATAGTTTTAATATTTTGTTACACCATAGTTATTCATAACATGAAACTGTTAACAATAAAATCAGCCTTATTTTAAAAAAATTATTGTCCATTTTTCAAATCATTTGCTATCATTGAATTAAAGTATTGTAAGAATGACCTGTTATTTTCATTGATAAAAAGTTTTTCTTTCCATATATTAGATTGATTTGTTAATTATATATATGTATATATAAGTAATAATAAACCAGACCTATTACAGATGGACTTGCCTGTTATTGAGTTGTCAAACATAAGTAAAGAAAATGGGAATGATTACTCAACCTATACTACCTATAAAATAATCATGAAAGGCCAGTTCATATTCAAATTGACAAACATCTTACTACACAGTAATTTGAATGATGACATTTTATGGTTTCTCTATATGTAAAATGCTTACCATAATTTTTAATTCCAGTTTTGTATTATTATACTGCATTAATTAATCAATCAAGTAAACTATCATCATCATGATTAAGATGTTGATGTGAAAAAATGACAGTAAACATTTTCAAAACTTCTTTGGTCTTAGAATCTGATCATTCAAATTTATTCAAACACTTCAGAAACATTTAGTTTTACAGTAGATCTCATCTAAAAAAAAGATACTAATCTTATTTACAATTTTCCCTAGAGATTTCAATACATATAAAATTTCAAAATGTTCTAAATATTTATAAATTTGTTTTAATTAGTCTATACAAAACAAATTCAATAATATATAGTATACATAATGCAGAATGAAATAAACTTTGAGTTCTTTAATTATGCTGAAAATGCAATGTTATTTATCTAATGTTGCTTTTTATTGGTCAAAAAGTTTTGGAAAATATAATAAGATGCTTCTCATATTCTTAATTGAAAAATTTTTAGAGGATAATACCCTATTCACACTGTACATTTTAAGTGGGATTAATATTTAAGCAGAATTAAGTTAAGTCGCATTGCTGAAAATAAGATTAACTACTTGTTCACACTAGGTAATTAAAGAAAATTATTTGCTTAGCCCTCAAGTGGGTGCACTCAATATTACAGTTTAAATAAAATTAAATTTTTGCCTTATTTTTGATAAATTATCATAAATGAATTTATATTTAGTAATTTAAAATATAAATAACTTATTTAAAATATATAAAACATTAGTTAGAAATTATTAACATTCATTATCATTAATTTTTTCCCCTCCATATATCAATTAAGATTGTGATTTCCTCCTCCAACTAATTTTCAGAGCATTTTTTCTCACTTTGTTCAAAAATCTGTTCATCTGCTTCTGCCATTTTTTTGAACTTGTGGCAGGCCTCAAGGAAAGCTTGAAGTGACTTAAGCTTGTTTGAGAGATTTAAGATGAGCCAGTTGTTGGTAGTTAAACCGGTTTAACGTTAAGTCAGTTTTGTTCATATTTCATACCTTAAGCTGACTTAAAATATACAGTGTGAATATGGTATAACAGAATTAGAGAAGTTTTGTCACATAAAAAATATGGAAATAAAGTCAACCTAGTGTTCTTCCTGAGAAAAAATTTTAGATGGTTGATCTGTAATGCTAGCTGGATGCTACTGAAAATTTTCTCAAAAATCTTAGTTGATGACAATAAAATATCCATCCTATAACAATCAACAGCACTCTAATCCATAGTCTACTTATATTTAAAAAAATAAATAAACTGAAAAATACCATATTTTTAACAAGATGGAAAAATATTTTAAGTGGTTGGCTGACCAGCTAAAACCAATTTCAGAAAACCCTGCTATCTTTCATAAGAAGCCTATTCTAAAAATGTAATAAACTCACCTCTGCTAAAATCCTAACTAAACTCCTTAATGTTGAATTCTAGTGACCTATATAGAGATACAGTTCCTCATTACATGGTATCAAAAATTGAAAATAGACTAATTTATGTAAGCTACAATGTTATAACATATACATAAACCCAATTCAATTAGTAAATAATCCAGTAGTCCATTTGGCATTAAGATGCAATGATAATCCATATAGTTTTACACTCTAACTCATAAGTAGAATAGTTTACTTTTCAACAAGCATATTTTTTAGTATGAATTTTATTTATAAAAAAGTACTACTGAAACAAAAATTTTGTATAAAAACCTATACATTTCCTTTTTCATACTCCAAATAATTCCCATAATCAAGAATTTATAAATTAACTACTTTTAATTAATAAACACATATTTAACTAAAATTAGCAACACAGAAATAAAATATAAAAAATTCTAATTAAAAAAACAAGATGGCACGATTGATGTTGTTGATCATTGAAAAGGGCATTCAATAAACTAACCAATCAGTTATATCAAAGACTATTAACAATTATCACAGTGAACTGCAATAAAAATATTTATTTTACATATAAAAAAATTAGTTGGCAGATAAATACTTATCAGATACTTATGAAATATTAATACCATGGCTGATAGTAAAAAATTATAGTTAAGGCCCAGATAATTATGCTCTTAAAAATCAAAAGTATGTGCTTCTAATATTCCCTAAAAATGCTTCTTACCTTTTAACTCAATTAATATTATATTTGTGTTATCAGAATCATTTGTATGTGATTTTTTTTAGGTTATTTAGAGAAATTTTAGTTTGGTATGGTTGGTGTATTGAAAAATCTTCATTGTCTTTGGTTTAAGAAATATACACTTAAGGTTAAATCACAAAATAATTTCTAACTGAAGTGAGACCAATGGCTTGAAAATGCAATTTGGACTTCTATTAATGTTGATAGGGTTTATTACTGAATAAAAACTCCTCATAGAAAATTGTGTCAGTGTGATAAGCCCTAAAGAATAATTGTTTGTTTACATAATGTTTAAAAAGTGTGTTTGAAAATTATCAGAGAATCACTTCATATACTAAAACAGTGGTTCCCAACATTTTCTAGGATGCGGAACACTTTTGTGAGCAATTTTCTTTAGCGGAACACTTACTTAAGTTAATATGATATACATAAGCTTGTCATCAGTTATTTTATTAGAATTGAGCAGTTATAATTCAAAACCTCTACTCATATTATTAACGCCAATTCTAAGACAGGAAAAAATATACCTAAATAACTTTAATGGGAAACTTGTGCCTGATGTTTTTTACATATTTCATTCAGTTTTTATCATTGCCTTTATCTTATTCGAAACAGTAGTACACTCCATAAGTACGAGTCGTACATATATATTTAAGTTTATGAAAATTTTATGATTTTAATTTTTTGATATTCGACGACTCGAATACAATTGTACACTTTCCGATTTGCGACTAAATCTGTGGAACACTTGGGAAATGCTTACGGAACACCGGTTGGGAACCACTGTACTAAAACATTAACAAAAGATTTGAAAGTGGAATTAATTTTAATAACAAAACACATTTGACACAAAAACAAAATACTTAGCTACAAAATAATGATGAAAATATATCACTAAAAAATTCTGATTTAGATAATGTTCTTACTGATCAGGATGAGCTATTTGAAGAGATGCTCTTAATCTGAGTCCCTTTAGAAGATTTAGTGTTTAAGAAACAATCCTCATACCGGTACATATGATGTCCATTATACCTTCTTAAGCCTTTTTTCGAATTTCCGGTACTAAGTACTAACATTAACGACCACTTAACTAACGTTTTCGATCGCCTCCGCGATCTTCGTCAGGTTTTATTCGACGGTTTTAGAGATAGAATGCAATAGAATTCTTTCGAAGTTCAAACGATCGAACCTCTCACTGCGTGCCATAATTATGAACGATCCAACTTGTTTTTAATGCCTATAATATAACATGAATAGTACACTCGCAATGGTAGCATATCAGAGTAGTGTACTATTCATGTACGGATGTACGCAGTCATTTTTTATGATAAACCAACAAATTATAAAGAACTCTTAGATAATTATATTCAAATTTCAGTTACTTAAACTTGAAAAATCAATAAAATTTATTATACTAATTGCAGAAAATAGGATATACAAATATTTTCATGTACAGTGGAATCTCGCATAACGAGCAAAACAAATTGTAAAATAATGACTTGCTTAATGAGCGATATTTCACATAACGAGTGATGAGGACAGGGGAAATCCTGGATTGTGTGCATGCTCCATCAGTCTGTCTTTAGCACTCATTCCACTAGCATCTTACTGTCGCTTGTGTTCACACATTACATATAAACATCAACAACCACAGTCTGTTATATATATATATATATATACATATAAACACATCAAATGATATGCCAAATTCTTAGGGTATGTAAAGGCTATATTTAAATAGTAGAAATTAATTAATTTGACTAGAGGTAGGCAGTTTTGCTGCCATCTCATAATAATGTGAGAATCCGATAAAAGTTTACAAAAATTATACAAACACAAAAAGAATCCTTTGCTCATGCATATAAGACAACCTAAATTTTTCAAGCAGTGAAAAATGGATAAAAACCTCATCTTATATGCAAGTAAATATGGTAATAGCATTGTAATTGTAGAGATCCTCAAGCCTATTAACCTCAACCTGGTTTTGATTCCATTCTAAGACCGCTGTTCTGACATCCACCCACTTCTTTAAAAGATCTTTAATAGCAGATATCGGCATTAATCCTCTTTTTCAGAAGAAAACATATCTTGCTGAGTTTCTTAGCATTCTTCTATCGTCAGATCTGTTTCAGGTTCCATTATGAGCTCTTCAATGTTCTTTATTTCTCAGATGTGATTTTTGTCACTCCTTAAGCTGCTTGTGTCTTCTTGATTATACTGTACCTTTCTTAGATAAGATTGAACTGTGGCCTACTGTAGACCTGTTCAAGCCATACTGCCTAGCAACATCAGACATCTTCTGCCTACTCTCTACCTTTGCTATTATACTTTCACTATTTGGAAATAAAAACCCATGCAATGCTTAACAAGCCCACCTGACAGTCTCGCAAACAATTCTTTTATTGTTTCTGTCAGAAAAATAAAAAGCTGGAATTACAAGAGCAGTTTCAAAGTTCGGAGTTTAGAACAAACACATGTTCGGATAACGAACACCTCACAGACCAAACACAAGAAGTGATGTAAAATAATGAATACCGATTGGTCTTCCCTTGTCTTCAGACAACAATTCAGAAATTTTCAGAGCACAGGAGATGTCGACATCGGTGCTTAACCCGGTATATACTGCACCGATGTCGACATCTCCTGTGCTCTGAAAATTTCTGAATTGTTGTCTGAAGACAAGGGAAGACCAATCGGTATTCATTATTTTACATCACTTCTTGTGTTTGGTCTGTGAGGTGTTCGTTATCCGAACATGTGTTTGTTGTCCAAACAAAAATCTTTTTCAAAAGTGTTCGTTATCCGATTTGTTCGTTAACTGATCACCCACTGTATATATATAAATATAATTTAATGATAAATCACTGTTTTAAGATTTACAAAGTGTATCTAATTTCCATTAAAAAAAAGTGTGTTCTACTTGAGTATACTGTACATATATTTCTACTGTTAACTCCTTATGTGCAGTAGTTGTAATCATTTTCATTTTGTAAAGTTACAATCAGTTCAATTTTATAGTTTATAAATTTTATTTTTTTATTACTTAAAACTATAAATCACAATTCATTCATAAATACTGTATTAAAATATAATAAACACAATGCTTTCTTAATTAAACAGAACAAATCATACTTGAATTTTACATTTTTTTTTTACTTTTTAAATGTTATAATTTGATCATTTTTATTTCTAATATTATTTTCTTAATTATATTATTATGTGGTCAGTTATGCATTATCTAATGCAGTGGCTTTTAACCTTTTTTTGACTGCCCATAACGGTGCTCACACATCCACTAGGAGAAATTCATTAAGTTTTTTATTTAAGGGGATAGGGTTGTCCCACTTTCTCACACTTATTTAATCTTACTTCCAAAAAAGTTTGTGATTGAGAAAAATTTCATCTGCATTCATCAATAAAAAAAAAATCATTTAATTCAATGTTAAGGGATTTAAACCAAAAAACAAAAAATTACATTTTTAAATCTAATACTGGTGCATTCTTATTTACTTTAAAAAAAGATCAGTTATCAATGAAAACAGTGAAAAAATTTAAACATTTCAATAAAAAATTTTATCCTAGATGACCTGTTATTATAATTGTAACCTCAATATACAAGATACATTTGACAATGTTTGAACAAAAGGTAAAAAAAAATAATGAATTACTAAAGAGCTGAGTTACTAAAAAACTAGATATAAAACTAATACAGTGGAACACTATTTGTTTTCATTTGTCATTTTAAATTGGTTCCAAACAATTTCTTTCAAAGATGAAATATTTTATTTAGGCCTATATGTCTAAATTTATTACAGTTTCATTTGTTATTTCCTTTCTGATAAAAATAACAGAAATCCTAAAAAAATTTTTAGAAAAAATTCTCTCAGATCTCCTAGAACACATTTTTGTTCTATTCTTACACCCTCTTTTTCATTTCCTGTTATCAAATGGCATAAAACTGACCCCACCAGATTACCATCTAAAGATTAGAGTGAGGATTAGGAATAAGTTATAGGTTTAATGAATATGAAGAAATTACAATAAAGGAAAAATCTATATGTATGTAGTATTCTGTAACAGCAAAAGAATGCATAAACAAATAATGTTCCTTTAACAAAACAGGTTTATTTCAGGAACCATTCCAATATAAAATTTTTAATGTATAATTTAACTGAAAAAAAAAAATATATATATTGCTGTTAATCAGGTATATGAATTACATCTACTTGACCATTAAATACTATAAGTTCAAAAAAAACAAATATGCAATAAAAATATATTACAGTTTTTCTTACAACAGAATAAAAGATAAGCATTAAAATATTTATTAAAAGTTGAAATAATGCATTTTTATGACAAACTATTTGTTCTATTTTTTAATTCATCTTGACTTACAGTTTGATTTTTTTGAACCAGTTCCTTAAGAGATATATAAATGATGCTTTGTAGTATTCTTTAAAGGTTGTTAGGTTGTAATAAGATAAATGATGTTTTCATAAGAAATGTTTTATTATGCCGTAATTTCTCTATTTACATGAATAACTGGTTCAATGAAAATAGCATGTAAATGAAAACTGCACAAATGGAAAGCTGTTTAAAACAGAAATCTGTTCCATATTCTCAAATACAGTATTTTACTCTTACTGGGGTAAAAAAGTTTTAACTGAAGTTTTTTAAATAAATATATCATATTTACTCGTGTATAAGATAATCTCGCATATAGGACAAAGTGTGACTTTAAAGATCAAAATAAAGACAATTAGATTTATTAATACAATTCTAATTTTATTTTGTTTAACCACAAATAGAATATTACCAAATGCACTTATTAAGGCAAACAACCATGTTTTCTTGACACTGTCACCTTTTGTCTACTCGGACTCACCCTCCGAAGCTTCATTACAACTCTCCTCTTTTTCACTCTCACTCCACAAAACATCATCCTCTGATTCGTCCAGTGAATTTGAAATGCAGTATTTACTGAATGACTTTGCTATCAGCTCTTGAGGAATGCTTTTCCACACACTTGATACTCATGTAGCAAAACCAAAAGATTATAATATGCATGACCGGAAAAAGTTTATTTTTTATGATTCGGAATGTGCAAATATTCATTAAAAATACCAATTTAACAAATATGAAATAACTATATTAATAATAATTGCTAAATGACCAGCTATTTTCAGACAGTCTCTTTGAAAGCCACTCTCACCTTAACCTTGATAGCACCCTGCTATAATGGCAGCATGAACTATACACAATTCACAAAAATTATTGCAAAAACAAAGAATCCTTCACTCACATGTATAAGACGACCTAGGTTTTTGAAGCAGTGAAAAATGAATAAAAACCTCATCTTATATGCGAGTAAATATGGTATATCTATGCAAGAGATTACTGATAACAAAAAACACACTTTTTAAGGTAACTATAATTTATTTCCCCATAAAGTTGATTATTTAAACTTTAAAAATTTTTCAATTGTGTCAAAATGAATTCAAGTAAATGGAAGGATTACTGTAAACTCAATTTCTGTTAATAATTATCTTTTAAGCATCTACAATACAAAGTGTTCTACACTCCCAGAAAAGGCATGCACTCTGGGTAGAGTAAATTATGGAGTAATTGCACTCTGCAATTTTCTTGCTGACAAGTTTCTGATGCTCATGACTGTATTTGCCATTTTGTAACATAGTAAAATACAAAGACTGCAACAAAGTTATTCTATACTTAATATAGTATGGTTGCTGTTTATTTAATTCCTATGGACGTTATACATAGAAATTATTCTATACTGTTGCAAATCAATCTTTTTTTATTTCTAGCATAGGTCAACACTCTCTTATCTGAAATCCTTGGGACCAGACACTTTTTAGAATTTTTCAGATTTTGGAATAATAATACTGTATTTACATATTGTATACTGGCATCTATAAATTTAAGAATTCCCTAGGGTTCTTCTAATAACCAATACGATCAACACAGGATATTCAAGCCTTTGTGTTTTGATAACAAATCATATTTGACATATTTTGTTTCCAGATCTTAATTTATGAAAAAACTCTCCTGTAAATTGAAAACTTACAAAAAATAAACAAAATATCTGTGAGCAGCAGATACACCCAACTTGTAAATAACCACTGTTGTGCAGACTAGTGATACTCCATGAAAAAACCTTTGCTTTTTGGAATTTTGGATAAAATATTGTCAACCTGTACATACTTATTTCAATCAAATTGAATTTTCTGTTATAGTTTTTCCTGTTACAAGTTTCTTTAAATAATTACAAATTTTTAGTGTAAAAACAAAAAATTTAATTGTTTTAGAGAAAGTTAAGAAAGATATTGTTCAGCAATCAGTTCCCATAACTGTGAGACAAAAAAGTTCAGATGGAAGTTTCACCAATCTTCTCTAATACTCTTATCTGAGCTGATCTAAATACAAACTATAATATTCAATCCTTAAGACTATGCTGTTCAATCAAGGCTGTTTATAAAATTTTTATCTCATATATAAGAAATATAGTTATAATGTAAACCCTATTCCCAACAATCCTGTAGGCAGCAGCACCTACAAACTATAAAAAAGGGCATCATACATTACAGAAGCTTCATAACTCTTATGATTAAATGTCCAATCAACATTCCCATAAGATGGCACTTTGTTGTACTTTGGGGTTAATTTGGCCTTGAAAACAAGAAATGTGGTTTTTGATCATCATATGGCAAAATAACTACATGAAAATTGTTGCATGAGACTATGGGCATCTGCAGAGGGAGCAAATGAGGCACTTACCCTCCCCTGAATAAGAGTAAAAAATTCCAGAAATTATAATCATAAAACTGATTGAAAAAAGTAACCTTACACTTCAACCATAAAATGCTTTATCTGTCTTTTTGTATTGATGCAATATTGTATTCTATAATCTATTTATGAAAACCCCCCAAAAATTTAATAATTGAATAAAAATTTATTGGTGTAATTATTTGTCACCATACTTTGTCATTCCTGGAAAATTTTCTGTGGGACATCCATGTATGGGACAATGGACAAATATTGTTCATTAGTTTCTTTAATAGGCTAGAAGTCATGCATTTTCTATTGTTTGTTGATAATGGAAATTTGGGCCCCCTTGGGGATTAGGTAAAGAGTAACCCTGACAAAAAGGAGTATACCTGCCCCAATGTACAGGCACTCCTGCCTGTATATCATTTAAACAAATTTTTTTCATGTGCTAACAACAACAAACAGTAATAAATCAAATTTTTTTACTAGAGCCAATAATTTAATAAAATTACAAAAATATGTAAAAGATTAAAAAGATGTTAATGTATCAAGATAATAGAGTTCCAGATAATAGAATTTCTTATCAAGCACTTCATCCAGTTTCTCAGATATATGTTTTATTTTAAAGTGCTTTTCTTATATAATATATTCTTGATTATCTTTGTAGGATTATCCATGCATGTTTACATCTTGATAAAAATTGTTGTTAGGAATACAAATATTAGCATTCAAATAAAAAAATCTGCATTGTTAACTCTTGCTATTTAAAATAGTATGCTGAGTGTCAGAAATACTTCCAAAAAATCAAGGCATAAATCAAATGGCCTAATAAGTAAGTGCAGTTGATTCTTGAACAATATAGATTTACTTATCATACACAGATAAGTATACTGTACATGTATTTTTGTAAAAATACAGTGTACAATTGTAAAATTGCTTGAAAAATATATTTTGAGTCATTTCCTTATCAAAAAATCATTATCATCACAAAACTAATGATGTTTTACAACAATATCTACCTGAAAAACCTGTCATCGGTTAATAATACAAGAAATTGGTTGTGAACTGTGAGTTGTTAGTGCAATAAATTTTTCAGAATTTTCTATTTGCATTAAACGATTTATTCAACTCTGATCACATTTAAATCTTATTAATTATCATTCTCAAAACATATTTTATTCATAATATATAGACTATTATGTTAAATTTAATAGGAAATTAAAAACTAAAAAGAAAAACTGATTAACTTTCATTAAAACAGACTTGTGAATTATCTGTGTTTTATACCTTATCCGTAATTCCAATACTGACGATTAGCCCGGATAATCGGAAGCATACTGCATATATGTTGATTCTTATTCTTAAAAAATGTTTTACTATTTGTTCATGTTCTTAGTTGCAGTTTTATTCAAGAGACTATAAATTTAGAATGTGAAAGAACATACCAAAGTATTTTATGCAACTAATTAATTATTAACAAATACAAATTTTGTTTTTTTAATAGAATATATTTAATTAATATACAAATATAATCATAGTTACATATAAATTCAGTAGTGATTTGTAATAAAAGTTAAATTATTAAAAAATATATATAAAATTAATACATTGTATATAGGCCTATAGTAAGCCGAAATATTTTATTTTAAATAACTTAAGAATGTTTAAAATAAATATATTTAACAAAATTAAGTAGAATATTCATATAAAATCGTATTTCATATTATCGTGTTTTGAAACTTATTCTGCATAATACATCCTTGATACTGATTCATTTAAACACGGTCAAGCAGCTAGTCTCCGCCCACTGCATACACGTCGATAAGTGCGCACGCACTTATCAACATGTCATCCAAAGCAATGACATTGAATGCAAGTATGACATATCGCCCCAGGTTTAGAACCATTGATTTAATTATCTTTGAATTGCGGAGTAAATTTAGACGTATCACAAACAATTCATTTACTAAACGATATCTGAAGGTTATAGCAGATTTTGAGTTACAGAAAAAAGGCAAAGTTTTTTTCTTTTTAAACTTAACACAATTACTAAGTGTAATCATTACACACTAACAAACTAATCTGTTCAGAAAACTATGTAAAAGGCAAATACTGAATACTAAAACCTGTCTAAAATAAAATTTCTGTGACATTTTATTCTTATTAAAACATTTTTATTTAAAATAATATTAAAAAGAATTAAAAATGATTTTGTTTTAATAGACTTATCTTGCCGAAACTTAACATTTCAAGAAAACTTTTTATAGTTTAACAGTACGTCACATTATCAACAAACGTAAGTACAAAAAATGCATCAACCATTATAATTTGTTTACATTAATTAAAATGACAAAAAGTTATTAAAGATTAAGATATTTTTGTCTAATCAAGACATTTAAACAGTAAAACAAATTAATTTTTTTAAATTCTATTTTTAAATAATTTATCCTACAAAATTCACTAACAATACTGAATTGCTATTATTTGTTTTCAATATAAATTTTATTCTCAAACCCGACTTAGACAAATAAAAAATAAAAAAAAAAATCCAAGCACCTAGAGGTTAATGGTAACATTTTGAACGCACGTGTAAACGCGAAAAGTAGTTCAATACTCGTGACCTTTTAAAGAGGTCAAATATTTATAGGAAAATAAGACTACTGGTAGGACTTTTAATCAACACAAAAACTATTACCAAACTTTCTACATATATATATTTTATTATTAATAAATTCTTTTTAATGCAATTTTGTTTTTCCTTCTTTGATTTAACGTTTACACTTAATCAATAACAAATAGCAGATGCGTAGTTTATTTACGTTAAAGAATTGTAGTATACATTTCATTGCTTTTTTCAAAATATAAATGATTTAATCAACTAAGTGAATCAATGATAATCTTACTTTTTTTTGTTGACGATTCCATCTTTTCGTAGCAGTGCAACTACAGCTGTCATTCGACGTGAAAAAATCAGTAACTTTTTAATTGTTTTCTAATGACATTATGAGATACGCGATATTAATTACTAAAAAAACCATTGTTGTAAAGAAAACAAAAGTGGCAGCCATAATTCTATTCCTACACGCTTTCCGGCGCCCTCTTCCTGATCCAAATAATTCTTCGAAAAAAATTAATAATAATAATATAGAAAATTAAGTTTTATTTTAATTTTATAATTAACAAATTATTTGTTTAATTAATTTTAATTGTTATAATCGAAAAATATTTATAAAGCAATACTTTAAAATCTATGATTTCTTTCTATTGTATTTTTTTTTTTTTTTTTTTTTTTTTTTTTACCGGATGGCCGAGCAATCAAGGTGGCAGTCAACCGCTCTGGAAGACCCTGGTTCGAATCCGGACGAGTCGATAAATCCCAGGAATTTTTCGGGAGTGGTCTGTCCGAATAAGTCGGGTCCCGTTCCTCGCCCCATTGTGGGCCTGGCCGAACCATGGCACTAAGAGGGTCTCTTTTAGCAAGCCATTATGGCTTGCTAAAAGAGGCCCTCTTAGTGCCCACAGGGCGGAAATTTTTTTAAAAAAAGAATATACTGTATATAAAACTATAAACTTACGAAAGGAATAAAAATAAAAAACGTCGGTTAATGTTACCCTAGGTATTGGAGATGGCGGAGCTTTCGGTCGCCATTTTGACGTCCATTTATGAATGCGTAATTATCGAAAATAGTGACCGCGATGTATTAGTTGCAAAACATCGTTTTTATAATTTAGTTTATTAAAAAATAAATAGTAATATGAAACAATAATTTTACTTACATTATTGTGCATCAGTTTCTCGTTTCCGACGTTTGGTTTCTACTGGAAGAGACTCCACATTACAAATTGACGTTCTTTTTTTCTTATTTTTATCCGGTTTCTCAGAATTCTTGCCTATTTTTTTTTGTTACCTTTTATTCTTTATTATTTTTAGTTATTGGAGCAGCGGGCACAGACTCAGGTTCCTTCCTACGTCCCATTTTGAAATTTTTAGTTGACAGCCTTTTTCTTATTTACGTTCACATATAACTGTTTCGTCTATTTCTACGGTTTTATTAGGACCTCCGATTTTAAATGATGCCATATTATGCAAAGCAACTACCACCACAAAACGTATATGGTTAGATCAGTCAACTGCAGCCTTGTTAGAAATACCTGCAACAATAGCTGAGGTAGTTGAAGAGCATTTCAATCCCAGATAATACCACATAAACGACAAAATTTTAGTCCAAGAAATTTTACCACAATTACCTTTAAATGATCCAGCAAAGGCTGAACTATTATTCCAGCATTTTTGACATCGCATCACACATGAATTTCTATCATTTCGATATACTAATTTGCAATCCTTTAAACTTTTCGGTTAATGTTACCTATGGTTCCAAGTTGGCGGTTCGTCTCTGATTCCAGCAAATAGAAGGGAAACAGTGGGGACGCACGTTCTAACCTAACCTAACCTATTCTAATAAATTACCATAATTATTATCAACAAAATTATTAAAATAGGTTAAGTTAGGTTAGAACGTGCGTCCCCACTGTTTCCTTGCCGGAATCAGAAGAGCCGCCATCTTGGAACCATAGGTAACGTTAACCAACTTTTCTTACACACGTCATCAGTATACTGTAATTCTAAACGTACTGCGAATTTAAATACTTTGTCAATTCTGGGATCCAAACCTATTTCCAAATACTCAGATTCTAGTAGTTGATAAAAATTATGGGATGTGCATCCGGCCCAAATTCTTCAGAAATAATATCAATATCACTCATTTTTAAAAACTTAATATCACCAAAATCCTAATTATTTAATGTTACAGCTATCAAATAATTAAATTAGGATTACAATATTTAAAATTAATAATAACTAAATTCAATAAGTCTTTAACACAATTAATACATTAAATCAACGATTTCGTTTCACTAGTTACTTTGTTCTTAAAAATTTGCATATTACAACGTGATATATCACAGCTCCCTCTATCAACATCACTTGGAAATCTGATTCGAGATTACCGGAAGCTCTGCCATTTTCGATACCTAGGGTAACATTAACCTTTTTTTTTTTTTTTCTATTTCTACCTGTACTATCTTTTTACTGACTTTTTAGATTGACTATATAAAATTTAATTTGCACGTTATTAAGTACAATATCATAACAACTACACTTTAAACAACTTCTAAAGTCCAGTAACAAAATTTTCTAAAGTTAATACATCTGCCAGCAGGTCGGCCTTTTCCAAGGCTTGTAGGGCCCTAATGTGATATGTTTGAAATGATTGCCTTATTAAAAGCGTAAAGAAAATTCGAAAAACGCCACTTGGCCAGCAAGTTAGCGAGGCGTAAACCCACGCTATCAGCATTCTGCTGTTATAGTGTTATAGTATAAAATAAAATTATAAATAAGTTGTTATTATTATTATGTTGGGTTAAGTTAGATATACTCGGTTAACACCGGTGGCTAAGTACTATGCCGGACCAAAGTCAAGGCATAGTAACCAAAACAGAAATCAAAGAAGTGTATCAGTGTGTGTGTCTGTATTCAGGAATTTTCTCACAATATGACATGTATTCAATATAGTGGCCTTCTGTAGAGTGATATATGTGTTTCTATTCAATTCTAATGTGCCCAGGCTTTTGTGTAGTGTGTGTGGTATGACACCTGTAGAGGAGAGAACAACAGGTACAATAAGCACCCTATCCATCCTCCACAGATGCCTTATTTCTTGGGCGAGTTCTGTGTACTTGCTAATTTTTTCAGTGCATGCGTTTTGTATATTGTGAGTGTTTGGAATGGATATGTCTATAACGTATGTGATTTTATTGTGTTTGTCAATGAGTGTGATGTCTGGTCTGTTGTGGTAAATTGTTTTATCTGTGATTATGGCTCTGTCGTAGTACATTTTGTGCGTGTTGTTTTCCAATACTGTCTGTGGAATGTATTTGTAGTATGGTTCGTGGATGTCTACTAATTTGTGTTTCTTTGCAAGCTCTTGGTGTATTATATTTGCTACTTGGTTATGTCTGTGTAAATAATCTGTCTGTGCCAAGAGCTTGCAACCAGAGGTGATGTGTTGTATAGTTTCTGGCATGATGTGACATTTTCTGCATGTGTCATTTGTGAGTGTTGCATCTTTGAGTATGTGTTTTCTGTAGTTTTTAGTATTTATGACCTGATCCTGTATGGCAATCATGAATCCTTCCGTCTCCCCAAAGAGGCATCCCCGAGCTAACCAGCTGTTTGACGCAGTTTTGTCAACAAAATCCTGGGCCAGATCGTAAGGATGCCTGCCATGGAGTGCCTTTCGAGCCCACGATTGCTTAATGGTGTCTATGCTTTTTATATGTTGTGTTGTGTCCATATGATGTGAGTGTAAGTTTAATGGTGTGTTATTATTATTATTATTATTATTCTATCTTGAGGAAACCGTGTTTTGTATTTTCGTTTCTTTTCTTTTCTTTCGAAGACACAATGTAGTGACGTAAACTTAAACACTGGGCGAATTTTTCATCCTTTTTATTCGGTTGGAACGCTTTTTTATTACATAACGCGTTTCGGGCCGATGCCCCTCTTCAGCCAACTTCTAAATCCTGGTAAGAGCTTGTATACCGTTAAAAGCTGGTCCGTACCTCATTCGGTAGTTTAGACGGATGTAATAGTCCAAGGGTACGAATCTGAGATTCGTCTTCCGGTGTGTTGTCTAACACTGAGCTCGTACTCCTCCACCTCAACTGCGGAGCACGATCTATTTTTAATTTGCATATGTCTGGTCGAGCATTAGCAGGGGAATGTTCCTTTTTTTTTTAATAGGTTTCTTTTCCGATAAAATTATTCGGGGGGTTTAGCGGTGATTTTTTTAGAACATAGCACGTGGCCATTGCTATTTTTTCCCGCTTTTAGTATTTTTAATATTTGTCGCTATGCAAATGACGTAACAGATCGTAAAACAGTTTTTTATTTTATAGTATATTTTATAGTAATTTAATTTAGTTTTCATTGATTTTTATGCTTAGATTAGTATTTATGCAGGTCTTATTTTTATTTTTAATGATTTCTAATAACCAAACAAAAATAGACGGCCGGATGGCCGAGCGGTAAAGGTGGCAGCCTACCGCTCTGGGGGACCCGGGATCGAATTCGAACGGGTCGAATAATCCCCAGGAATTTTTCGGGGGGTGGTCCGTTCGGATATGTCGGGCCCCGTCCCTCACCACCCGGTCGCCCCATTGTGGGCCTGGCCGAACCCATAATGGGCCTACTAAAAGAGGCCCTCTTAGTGCCCACAGGGCGGAAAGAGTTAAAAAAAAAAAAAAACCAAACAAAAATAAAAGATAAAAAAACCGAATCGAAACCAAAATATACCAGCTTCCCATACATTAGGAACCTTTATGAAGAAATCGACATAGATATGAGGAAAAATAATATAAAACTTGCCCCAAAATACGTAAACCTGTTATCTAGACTTAAAGCGAAACAAAGAAAAAAGAAACAGACGATAAAAAAAGAAGATATGAAAAACATAGTTTACAAGATACCATGCACTTGCAAAAATACCAACTTCTATATAGGAGAAACAAAACGAAAACTCAAAATAAGAGTGAAAGAACATATAGCCGATTTAAAGTACAACAGACTAAACTCAGTATTCCATGACCATTGTGTGTTAAATAACTGTAAAATCGATGATACTAAAACAAGCATTTTACATAGAGAAAAGAAGACATACAACAGAAAATTCAAAGAAAGTGTAGAAATCATTAAAAATAAAAATAAGACCTGCATAAATACTAATCTAAGCATAAAAATCAATGAAAACTAAATTAAATTACTATAAAATATACTATAAAATAAAAAACTGTTTTACGATCTGTTACGTCATTTGCATAGCGACAAATATTAAAAATACTAAAAGCGGGAAAAAATAGCAATGGCCACGTGCTATGTTCTAAAAAAATCACCGCTAAACCCCCCGAATAATTTTATCGGAAAAGAAACCTATTAAAAAAAAAAGGAACATTCCCCTGCTAATGCTCGACCAGACATATGCAAATTAAAAATAGATCGTGCTCCGCAGTTGAGGTGGAGGAGTACGAGCTCAGTGTTAGACAACACACCGGAAGACGAATCTCAGATTCGTACCCTTGGACTATTACATCCGTCTAAACTACCGAATGAGGTACGGACCAGCTTTTAACGGTATACAAGCTCTTACCAGGATTTAGAAGTTGGCTGAAGAGGGGCATCGGCCCGAAACGCGTTATGTAATAAAAAAGCGTTCCAACCGAATAAAAAGGATGAAAAATTCGCCCAGTGTTTAAGTTTACGTCACTACATTGTGTCTTCGAAAGAAAAGAAAAGAAACGAAAATACAAAACACGGTTTCCTCAAGATAGAATTATTATTATTATTATTTTGCTTTTACACATCTGAGCATTTTGTTGTTTCTATAAGTGACAGACGAACGGACGGCCGAGGTGATTAAGTCAATCAATAGATTGCTCTCCGAGGAATTTAGTTTCGATTCTGGAGATGACAGGAATATTGAACGATGATGATAATGAATCATTCCATTTTATCATTCAAGCAATTGAAAATTATGAATTTTGTAAACTAAATTTTTTGTATATACAGTATTTGTAAAATTAGTGCATTTACTATAGGCCTGTAGCCTGTATTGTTTTATGAAATAATTTTTCCACGATATGATGAGTGTCTTAGATGGTTTCTAAATGATTTTTTTTAATCAAATGACCAACAACTAGTTTCTATCATGTCTGTTAAGAAGAGTCTTTTTCTATACATATATAAAATTATAAATGTTATTCTCTGAAAAACTTTACGAATCAGCTAATTAAAAGTAATGTCGCAATGGATATTAAATAATTATTTGTTAAGTAAACATTTATATGAATAAACTAGCTGTTACCCGCGACTTCGCCCGCGCGGATTTTGCATGCAAACACCATTTATATTCAGTATTTCAACAACCATGGTAATTGTTATATGACACTTACCGCTGAGAATGATGCGAATTGCTGTAAATCACACGAACTGTTTTCAATTTGATCAATTTTCCAGAACGTTTACAATCGTTCTATAATCGAACCAATATGCAATAACAAATTCGAATTTCAAACTGTTCGAACATTTGGTTAAAAAAATCGAAATATATAAAAATATTTATAACAATGTCTGAAATGTTATCAATTAATACATCTACGTACTCAATGAAGAGTAAACGTAGTTGAAAACAAAAAATCGCATCTAAAATAGTACAGTAGAAGCCGTTCTTCAGGTTAAGCCTTAATGCTCCTCTCTCCTCCCCGCGAGGGAATTTCTAAAAATTCCTTCTTAGTGTGCATTTTCATGACGTACCCTAACTGTGTTCCAAATTTTATCTCTTTAGGTTCAGCGGTTTGCTCTGGGCGATGATGAATCAATCACTCAGTCAGTCAGTAAGGACAAGTAATTTTATATATTTAGATATACGAGTTAAAATTCTATTTTCGTGACATTTGATAACATTTGGTGTTGTTAAAGATTCCGTTATTATAATAGAACCTTTCTAAACACCACTAGCAAATTAAGACTCTCCGGGATCACTAGTCACAGAAGATTGAGTATCCCTATTCATAATTTTAGATTATTCTTATTATTTAATATTTATTTGTTTGTTTTTATGATATACAATTGTAATAATTTATTTTTTTCCAATTTTGGAGTTCCAGAGACTCGGGTTAGGTGGGTAATCCGGCATTACTGTCGCCCCACGTGTACTTGTCTGAAACCAAGGTCCTTGGTCTGAAACCATGAGAGAATTCAAACAAGTGTGATATATGAATCTTTTTGATATCAACAAATTAAAATATAAATACAAGGCTATATTATACAAATTGACAATATTATTTAAGATGATGGTAAATTATATACTGTAAATGGAGAAGCATTAACAATAAAGATAATACAGTTCCGTAAATGATTTTATTATTGCGATTTCAATTATGCGAACAATACTAGTATTTTCTAACGTTTACAAAAGTAAATAATTCTACGAGTGCTAAAATTTTGTTTTAAATTTGGAATCATCGATATAAATGATGAATATACGCAATATATTAATAGTAATTATACCATTAGTCATTTTAATGACTTTTTATATGGGGCAAATAGCTAGATTTGAACAAAAGCAACAGTTAACTGAAGAGAGAATTTTAAAAAATTCAAGAACTGACGTTTCGAAGCCTCCTTCTGCTGAAGAAAGTTATCAAAAGGACAAAGGATCATATTTTAACCAAAAATATGCAAATAAACAACTTGAGCAAAATGAAGGAATGGTTACAACGGGAAAATCGGAGAAAAATGATGAAAATAAAACATCAAACGCTGGAACTGGTTTTAAAGTAGACGGAAACCTTACTGAACAACAAAAGAAGACCGTAACGAAAAAAATTGCCCGCGCCATTTTGACAGTATTCATTGCATTCGTTATAATATCGTTGATACTTCTAGTTGCAACTGCACTCATACAAATTATCTCTATAATATTTTATGAGAAACTATCTAAACCAGAAAAGCACGAAGCACCTCAACTGCCGAAGTCGATCTTCTTCATCGAAATCGATTCATCTCTGCATGATGAAAGCGGAAAACAGAAAACTGAAGAGGTGCGTAAAGAAATAGTTTCGCCATAAGAAATACCAGGAAACGAAGATATTGAAGAAATATCTCCGTTATAATTTAAATTAATGTCACTAAATAAATGTGATTGCCATATTTGAGATGCTCAATAACAAAAAAAAAAAAAAAAAAAAAATTAATAAAAGAAAATTAAGTATAGTATATTAATAACAAAATTATGATTTATTAGTAAATTTAGGGGCAATTAACAATAATATAACGCTATAAAATGTAGGTAATTTTTATTAATAAATGAATATAACGCTATATATATGTACAGTATATAGATATATATTGTTCGTTCTTTATGTCTGAACTTATATTTTTTTATCATCACCTTTTCAAAAAATTTTATGCAACTGCTTTTACAATTGACTCATAAGCAATCCTGTTTTTATAAGTTCAACGGAACACTTATTTCTTTCATCAGTCTACGATATAAAATGGGAGTTCTAGAAATGATTATAAAGCAGGTATGCTTAAATAAATTATCTTTTTTTTTATTTTTTTTATTTTTTTTTTATTTATTTTTTTTAATAATATTCCATTTATTGGTGGTAGTATGTGTATATATATATATATATATTTTTTTCCAATCAGGTAAGTTAACAAGGTATTTTAAATTTTCAAGCTGTTTTTTACTAGATTATTCTAAACGGCAATTTAATCATCACTGGTCGAACCTGTAGACATTACATCATTTGTAGCGTCCATTCAGCGAAGTTTGCCTCTTCAATGTCCGAAAATTTGCAGTGGCTTGCATACGATAATGGACTTCTTAGCGGTTGTGTGAGGTTAGCCGACTGAGGTGAGTCTTTTGGATGGCGTTTCGCGGTCTGCCCCTCCGTGCGGGCGAGGTAAGGCACACTGAGATCGGTTTCCCATTTACAATGCGTTTAATAACAACGGAAAATGATTATACACAACTTACAAAGACGAGCCTCGGTGGAGCACTATTAGAGTCTCTTTCGGAGTTATCCGTCGCTCGGGCACTGCGAAGTTCGTCGTTTCTCCTAATCCCGAAATTTCTCGCCTTTCGGGTATAATCCCACGTCCTCCCTAGGATGTGGCGGTTAGCTGGGGCTCAGCCGCTGAGTCGGTATCCTACGAGCCGGAAGTTCAGTCTCTGTCAGAAAGTCTTTCTTTCCCTTTATTGTATTTGGAACGTACGTTATTTTTTTCACATCACTACAACCGCGGAGAGCACTACCCTGTAGTTCGCGTATCACCACCAAGACATTCTTTTCTTACGCGTACATCTCCTTACCAAACGCCTAAACCTGAGTCCTCGAAACGTTATCTTATTGGTCTCATCTCGTCACCTGGAACAATTTGAAACTCACTGGAGGGCGCGGAAAAAGTCAGCCGCCAGTTCGAATTGGATCCCCTCTTGCTAGCTCTGCTTCGACTGTGGACCCACTATTTCACTTACTTTCTCAGCTTACACCTCCCCAAAGAAAACACCTCTATTGTTCTGACTCGCGGTCTATTTTTTTTGCCGCCCCCGCAACTGGAACCCCGACGCATTCTGAGGTCGCACCCCCCCCCCCGGGTGACGACTCGGACCTCGCCCGGGTCCCCACAGTTCGCTGTCGCCTTAATCGGTCGGTCATCCAGTCATCAACGGAACCGGCGATTGCAATATCAATCCAATCCAATACAACTAGAACCAAAGTATCTAACAGATTCGCATATTTACCGCCTCTACTGTTATAACGTCGGTTATTAAGTTTAAACTTTGTTATTTGTAATCGTTGTAACTAACGTATAAATTATTCACAATAATTTATTTGTTTTCTGAGAACTTTATTATATAATATTTCTTAATTCAAAACACAAATTACAAATAATTAATACGATTAAATTTTAATTGAATATAAATATTAAAATACTAGCAGATAGGCCCAGCGTTGTTCGGGCAAAAGTAACGATAGCGAAGATTAAGATTATTACGTTATAGTCAACCTTACCCTTTTCACAGAATGCAAGAATTGGGTCCCCCCCTTTTCTAGACTAATTAGAGAATTTTTAGATGGGTCTAAAAATATGTTCGATTTCCCGCAAAAACGAAAAAAACTGCATCTGCGCCTTGCACGTCGCTTTCTTTTAACACTTCCATTGTTACGTAACACTTCCATTGTTGACACTTCCATTGTCACTTAACACTTCCAACAACAATGGAAGTGTTAAGCCTTAATCCTGTCCCTCTCCCCCGTGGGAAGGAATTTCGAAACATCCCTTCTTAGCGTGCGTTCTCGTGACGTATCCTAACTGTGTACCAAATTTCAACTTTCAACTCCTAACCGTTTGGGCTCTGCGCTGATTATTATTATTATGTTGGGTTAAGTAAGATATACTCGGTTAACCCGGTGGCTGTGTACCATGCCGGACCAAAGTCAAGGCATAGTAACCAAAACAGAAATCAAAGAAGTGTATCAGTGTGTGTGTCTGTATTCAGGAATTTTCTCACAATATGACATGTATTCAATATAGTGGCCTTTTGTAGTATGATGTATGTGTTTCCATTGAACTGTAATGTGCCCAGGCTTTTGTGTAGTGTGTCACAACAGTATCCTCATCTCACTGTCACCGAACAAAGGGTTGTTGATCAAAAAGGAACAATTATAACCAACAACCTTATTCCACAAACAACACTTGAACTTATCAAACAACAGGCTGCTGATCAAATACATCAACAGACAGAAACATCTAACATTAATGAAAATCATGTAACCTGTCAGGATAATCCAGCAACAAGCATTGATAATAATACACATACAACAATTACCAGTAATGATACTACAGACACTTCCTCATCCATCACTGATAACATAGACACGGATTTAGTTAATACGCTCTCACTTATATTTCAGGAAACACTCACTAAATATACAGGCACAGATCCCACACAACGACCACGAATACCAAAAATCAACACGTCAAAGAAAGTAGGAAAAACACTAAATTATGTAAACACTCACTTACTGCCAGACTACATTCATTCAATTTCTACACTCTCAGACATTCATACATTAGTTTATGCTGGGGCAGTCACAGTAGTGACACACCATGGACTGAAAGTACAATCACAGACAAATACACAGAAAACAAAATTCTATCACAAGCCTGCCTGGCACAGAAGAATAGAAACACAAATAAATGACATTAGACAGCAATTAGGCAGGCTGACACAATACACTAAAAACAACATAACACCCAAATTAAGGAAACAGCTCAAAAACATTTTCAAGAAAATAAAAACACACACAAAACATGAACATCACAACACACGCATTACAGAATACATTGATACACTAAAACAAAAACTTGCTGCCAAAGCACGTAGACTCAAACGATACAAAACATGTACACTACGAAAACAACAAAATAAATTATTTACAAACAATGAAAAACTCTTTTACAGACAAATTAATAACAAAGCAGACACTGATACACAGCACAGTGGCACACCAACAGAAGAAGAACTCACAACATATTGGTCTTCTCTTTGGTCCAGTGCTGTCATGCATAATGCTGATGCAGGCTGGATCGAGGAGGAGAACAGAAACTTGCACAACATACCAACTATGCCCTGTGCTGAAATAAACATACATGATTTCCAATACACTGTTAACAGAACACACAACTGGAAGACACCTGGTGTAGACAACATTCACAATTTCTGGTACAAAACGTTTACATCACTGCACCAGGAACTAGCTAAAAACCTAACACACATCATCATCAATCCACAAGACATGCCAAATTTTCTTACTCAGGGCATCACCTACATGAAACCCAAAAACAACAATACCACAGACCCCACACAATACAGACCAATTACATGTCTTCCAACACTCTACAAATTATTGACATCCTGTATCGCAAACAAAATATACAAACATATTGAAGAACACGACATTCTTACGGAACAACAAAAAGGTTGCCGTAGAAATCACAGGGGATGCAAAGAACAGTTACTCATAGATTCAGTCATTCTACAGCAAGCACACAAACAGCACAGAAACATACATATGGCATATATAGACTACAGAAAAGCATTCGACAGTGTTCCACACAGTTGGCTGCTACATATTCTACACATGTACAAAATACATCCATCACTCATTGCATTCTTTCAAAACACTATGCAGCACTGGAGAACAACACTACATCTCAGGGTTAGTAACACTTTCATACAAACAAACCAAATTTTTATTAGGCGAGGAATTTTTCAAGGAGATGCCTTGAGTCCTCTCTGGTTCTGCTTAGCCCTGAACCCGTTATCCAACATGTTAAACAACACGCAATATGGTTACAATATCAGACATGAAAAAACAACACAGCTTACACTGTCACATCTCATGTACATGGATGACATAAAACTTTATGCATCCACACAAAAACAACTTCATCAACTCCTACAAATCACACATTCATACACCAAGGACATACAAATAGAATTTGGCCTAGATAAATGCAAAACACTTCACACAGAAAAAGGAATCCCGAAGAAAGAAGATTTTGCTCTTGGAAATGGAGACGTTATTGAATCCATGGAAGAGGGCGAGTTCTACAAGTATTTAGGATTCCAACAGGCCAAACTAACAGAACATGCACAAATAAAGCAAAGATTAATTAAAGAATACCAAAGTAGGTTAAATGCTATTCTCAGAACACAGTTAAATGCAAAACACACAGTTAAAGCAATAAACACATATGTCATTCCAGTACTCACATATTCTTTTGGAGTTATACATTGGACTCACACAGATCTTGAGCAACTCCAAAGGAAAACAAGAACAACATTTACTAAGCATAAACAACATCATCCTAAATCCGCCACAGAAAGATTAACCCTTCCACGTAAAGATGGCGGACGTGGCCTGATTGACATAGTTAACCTTCACTACAAACAAATACAGTCACTGCGAGAGTTTTTCTACAAAAAACAAGAAACATCACAATTACATAAAGCAGTAACTCTAGCAGACTCAAATAACACACCATTAAACTTACACTCACATCATACGGACACAACGCAACATATAAAAAGCATAGACACCATTAAGCAATCGTGGGCTCGAAAGGCACTCCATGGCTGGCATCCTTATGATCTGGCCCAGGATTGACAAAACTGCGTCAAACAGCTGGTTAACTCGGGGATGCCTCTTTGGGGAGACGGAAGGATTCATGATCGCCATACAGGATCAGGTCATAAATACTAAAAACTACAGAAAACACATACTCAAAGATGCAACACTCACAAATGACACATGCAGAAAATGTCACATCATGCCAGAAACTACACAACACATCACCTCTGGTTGCAAGCTCTTGGCACAGACAGATTATTTACACAGACATAATCAAGTAGGAAATATAATACATCAGGAGCTTGCGAAGAAACACAAATTAGTAGACATCTACAACCATACTACAAATACATTCTACAGACAGTATTGGAAAACAACACGCACAAAATGTACTACGACAGAGCCATAATCACAGATAAAACAATTTACCACAACAGACCAGACATCACACTCATTGACAAACACAATAAAATCACATACGTTATAGACATATCCATTCCAAACACTCACAATATACAAAACGCATGCACTGAAAAAATTAGCAAGTACACAGAACTCGCCCAAGAAATAAGGCATCTGTGGAGGATGGATAGGGTGCTTATTGTACCTGTTGTTCTCTCCTCTACAGGTGTCATACTACACACACTACACAAAAGCCTGGGCACATTACAATTGAGTAGAAATACATACATCATACTACAAAAGGCCACTATATTGAATACATGTCATATTGTGAGAAAATTCCTGAATACAGACACACACACTGATACACTTCTTTGATTTCTGTTTTGGTTACTATGCCTTGACTTTGGTCCGGCATGGTACACAGCCACCGGGTTAACCGAGTATATCTTACTTAACCCAACATAATAATAATAATCAGCGCAGAGCCCAAACGGTTAGGAGTTGAAAGTTGAAATTTGGTACATAGGGTACGTCACAAGAACGCACGCTAAGAAGGGATTTTTAGAAATTCCTTACCACGGGGGAGAAGGACAGGATTAAGGCTTAACACTTCCATCAACAATGGAAATGTTAAGTAACAATGGAAGTGTCAAGTAACAATAAAAGTGTCAAGTAACAATTGAAGTGTCAAGTAACAATGGAATTGTTAAGAAAAAACGACGTGCAAGACGCAGATGCGGTTTTTTCGTTTTTGCTGGAAATCGAACATATTTTTAGACCCATCTAAAAATTTTGTAATTAATCTGAAAACAGGGGGACCCAATTCTTGCATTCTGTGAAAACGGGTAAGGTTGACTGTAACGTAATAATTTTCGCTAAAACGGTTAGAAGTTGAAAGTTGAAATTTGGTACACAGTTAGGGTACCAAATTTAAGTACCAAAGTGTTAAGTAACGATGATAGTGTGAAGTAACAATGGAGAACAAGAGAAAGCGATGTGCAAGATTTACGGGCTCTAAAAACAAAAAGAAAAAAGAAAAAGAGTAATATTTTAGAACACATTCGATTTTCAAATTTAAGCAGATTAGTTCGGTTTTTCTCGATCTTTCTTCTTTAGAACATTCGATGAAAATCAAAGGATGTAATCAGAACACGTCGTGAAAATCGAACAATATTGGAACATTCGATTTTCAAATTCGACCTTTCTTTAGAAAATAGTTCGTTGATGAAATTACTCTTTTTCTTCTGTGACTATAACGTAATAATCTTAATCTTCGCTATCGTTACTTTTGCCCGAGCAACGCCGGGCCTACCTGCTAGTTTTTAATAATTTTGTTTACTATTTTTCATATTCCCACATAAAAATTTTATCTAAAAATTCTACATAAGACAAAGTCTTGCAATAAACATTAATTTAAAAATCGTTTTCAAATTTTTGCTTTTCATATAGAGTTAAATCTTTCATTTTTCGCACAACATACCCGAAAAATTTATTCTCAATTCTAGAAATGAGTTGTTGCTTGCATTCTTTTAGAATCGCGTACGTCAGTAACTGTGATAATAGTTTTTTATTAATAATTTTTATATTAGCGAGGTTGAGGCCGAAGTTTTCAACGCGAAAACGTGAACGTCGGACGTTCGGCGTCGCTTTCCTGTAAGCCTAGAAGTTTGTCAATGACGCTTGGAATGTCGAGCATGATTCCACTGACTTTCCAAACGCCATTGTCAAACTTCCAGGCTTACAGGAAAGCGACGCCGAACGTCCGACGTACACGTTTTCGCGTTTGAAACTTCGGCCTCAACCTCGCTATTAAATTTAGAATTTCGTATTTTAACGAAGATTTTTATTGTGTTTACAAAACCCTATACGTGTGTTCAGAAATTAATTGAATGTTCTTTGTGTCTTTTTTTAATCTTTTAAAATGAATTACGTTTTGAATATAAAGTATTTTTCTTTTACAAAGTGAAGTAGGACAATTAGGCTTTCATGTAGGATGTAGGGCATCTATCGTAATTGTAGGACCGTCCTACTAAAAGTAGGACGCGTGGCAACCTACCAAAAATTGAAAAGGACGAGTATCTTCCTCAACCGAAACCGAAACCGAAACTGCACGTATGATGGCAAAATTACAAAATTAGCATAGAAACCAGATGTAATTCTGAATCTTATGCGCGTGGTTCGTCTCAAAAAGAGGAAGAAGCCAAATTAGACACAATGCCAAATTCTCTAAACATTAAAATGGAAACAGTTTATACGAAAAAGAGAGATGATTTTTTAAAAATCTTCCGGTGTGTCATCCAGAGAGGAAAGTGTCTCTTGTCTTCATAAAGATGAACCAGGATGATAAAGCATTTCAAGACATAAAAACAGAAAATTGATAATTCTAAAGAATGTGGGATAAGAAAGCGGACAATTAACAAATTTTCATTAAACGATCAAGCATACGATTTGTATGCAGTTCATACCAACTTATCATTAGATCTGCAAATAAAAAATTCAGCAACGATAGTTGCGTAACTTTCCAGGATGTTACGAGTTTCTATTAAAAAACATTTATATTAAGCAAGAAATAAAATTGTGTGTGGCGCCATCTGTTATGATATTTTATTATTAAAAACATTTTTATATTTTTAATTACTAAAAAATGGAAAGGAATTTAATTTTGAGGAAAGGGATGAGTTTTATAAAAATAAAAAAAAGGGGTAAATGTTAATAATGTTTACCCCTTTCGATATATGACACATGACTGAATTAATATTCTGTTATCTTTTTATATATATTCAGATGTGAATGGATTATGATAGTCTTTCATTATAAACGAATGAGTCATTCACGAATTAATATGTTATTTTTATTAAAATAAAGAAAAAGAAATATATTTTTAAAAATTTTAATTCACTCAGTATTATACAATTCATATTGAAAATAATTTTTATATATCACTCAAAGATGAAAAATCTTAAGATTATTGATTAATATTTGCTAATCAGTAAAAGAGTATATATTTATTATCAATTATTTATCAAAAAGCACAATTTGAATTTCCACACAAATTTATGAAAATAATAAATGTGTCACACATTTTTTTTTAATGAATATATTTCATTGATATTAAATTCAGATAATTAATCAAGATATTACTAGATACAAAATAAATTTGACTCTTAAAACTCCTCTTTCTAAAACTCAGAATAAATTTATGAATTCATAAATTAAACTTAATTATGTTTTATCAATTTATAAAAAATTATTAATAAAATAAATAAATGTTAAGATAAAAGAGAAAATAAATTTATAAAGCTCTTGATTTTTAATTAAAGACTAAATTATTAGAAAATATTCTAAAAATCTCAAATAAGATTTTATTTTAATTCCAAGTACAATTTAATTTCAATGGAGTTTTAAGAATCATACATAAATAATTTTTACAGAATAAAAAGATTTTCTTTCTTATAATGTTTTTCATTAAAAAATAAAATTAATCACTCATCAGTCAAATTTTATTATATTATAATCTATTATAACATTCAATTAGAACTATAAGGCACATATAATTTTAGCATATTAAAAATGAAACAAATTATCTTAAACGGTTAATGTTACCTTAGGTAGCCAAGATGGCGGCTCGTCTCTAATTCCAGCAAGGAAACAGTCGGACGCACGTTCTAACCTAACCCAAACCTATTCTAATAATTTGGTTGCTAATAATTATGGCAATTTATTAGAATAGGTTAGGTTAGAACGTGCGTCCGACTGTTTCCTTGCTGGAATTAGAGACGAGCCGCCATCTTGGCTACCTAAGGTAACATTAACCTCTTAAACATATTTCACTTAACACAACCAATAATAAGATAATTGATAATTATAAAAGTTTTTTAAAATTTTAAGATATGAAATTTAAACAAAAATAATTAATTAAATATTGCATTGTTTATTGCTAATGTATTATTTATTAAGTAGAAAATATTTTTTTTTTGAGAATGTCAATTTTGAAAATTTATAGATCATTTAAATAATAATGTTTTAATAGTTTGCTTCATTATGAAGTAGAAATTTATATGAGAATGCCTGAAATAAGTAGCAATTTATTGCTTTAATTTAATTTCTCATATAATAATAATATTTAAATAGTAAAATTCAAGAATTTCATACAGGTTTTGTCATCTTTTTAATGCAAATACAGTGGAGTTCTAATTAACTGAGTTTCACATTATCTGATGTGAATTTTAGAAGAGTATGCTGTCAATAAATACATGAGACTGTAGTACAGTACAGCTTATTTTGCAAATCTTAGGTGACCAATGCACTATATTCAAAACAAGTTCTTCACACCATAGTACAATGACAGTGACTTCTCACCACAATACAAATTTTATAAAAAGATTAAAGAAATTTTAATTGTAATTGAAACTTATACTTACTTTAATAAATACAATTACTGTATACAATTAGATACTTTAATTTTATTTACAATTTAAAAATTATTGTGTTCAAATGAGTAGATTTAATCTAAAAATAGAGTATATCATGTATGTTAGAAGCATCCAAATTCAGTTTATTTAATAATTTACCAAACATTCTCTGTTGTTTAAATTTTTGATTATCCGAGGTGCTCTCATATGGTCCACATTACCTTGGATAATCAGGACCAAAATAAAATGACAATTACCAAACTCTCATTTGTTATTAAAAATACTGAAAATTGTAATTGAAAAAATAAAAATTGAATGTTTTATTTTATTTTTGAAATATGTATTTATATTCGTTTGTATGTGCATGTTTTAATAGCAATTTTTCAAATTCAAAAATTATATAAAAATATAAGAATTTAAATGAAATAATTTGATGTAGTACAAAATAGAAATTAAAGGAATGAATAATAATGTAACTGAAAAAAGTTTAGCATCTCAATCTAGTGATCTGCCAACTATAGGAATTGTTCAGATGTTTCTCAAATAATTACTTGTGAAACAATATCACTTGCTACATGAGTAGGTCAAGATGCTGTCTTCTTAAGTCACAATGCTATTAAAATTTTTTAAATGCTATTTTGCATGACAGCAAATTACAGTGTGCTCTTGCCAATCTAAACTCTGAAATTCTGCTTAATTGAAATTAATTTTGTTTGTTTTTCTGCTAAATGTTCTAGATAAAAAAAGAAATTGTATCCTTTATTCTTTGAAACATGACAAATTTGTAAAATAAGTAAATACTACACATTTTAATATAAATATACACACCAAAAATACTATAAAAATGTCTTAAATATATGTATTTGTCTGTAGGTTTTTCACTTCCTGTTAATTATATATAACAGGGGTGAGCAAGCAAGAGTTCAGTGGGAGCCAAAATGTAGGTTTTTCAAAAGTATGGGAGCCGCAATTCTGTACTGTCGTGGCGGATAGTATGGTAAGGTGCGCAATTTTATTATATATTATAAATATAATATAAAACAAATATTGAATTTTTTTAATAAACATATTTTCACAAAATTATAAAAATAAAATTGTAAAAATAATAATAAAAAACAGAAATTAACACGTTCAGCAAGAGCCGCATTTGCCCATGCCTGATATATAACATCATTATTCCAAACTTTTCACTAAATTGAATAACCTTATACAACAATTCATTTGGATCAGTAACCATGCAGTGATGTTTTATTTCAATTCGTTTTAAAAAATGTCTTATATTGTAATATTTCTTTTATATTTTTATACAGTAGCCCCTCGTTATATTGCTCATTTGGATGTATCATACCTTTTTTGGTCTCTCAAATATAAAAGCATTTTAGCAATAATTTTTAAAAAATAAATTGACATTGAATTTCTCCTGGCAAAGAAATATTACACTATTCTAATTATTGACCTAAATTCATAAATTATTATTACATTTAATGCAAGCGTTCAGTTTCAGTTTCTCTTTACAATCACAAAAACAGAATGTACTCGGAAAAAAACAATGTTTATGTTTTTATATGGCTGGATTCATATGTCTAGTATTTTTAATACCAAAGGATAGCTTTATAAATTTCATTCTATTTCATATTATTTGCTGAAAAAATATTTCTAACTTAATTTTCTTAGTTAGATATAGATAAGATAGAATGAATTATAAAGAAATTTTATCTGTTAAATTAAAAATGTTTAAATTATGTAAAAAACAAAGTAAACCTAGATAAGATTATGATTATACAGAAAAAAATGTTTAGAGCAAACATCTTTTTTCTGCCTTATCTCACCTTTTTTCTTATACAAATATATAATTTAGATACTAGTTTATCCATTGCACATTATTGATTTACAAAAAAAATTATTCACTCTTTACGTAAGTAACTAAAGAATTACACATAAGTTTAAATTAACTTTGTTTAAAATATAATATTTTTATTATTAAATTTTATATTATAATGTCTTATGTTTAAATACTGTATATATAAATATAGAAAATATAGAATTTAATACATCTATATATATAATCGAGATGAGTTGATAATAATAATAATAATCAGTGCAGAGCCCAAACGGTTAAAAGTGGAAAGTTGAAATTTGGTACACAGTTATGGCACGTCACGAGAACGCACACTAAAAAGGGGTTTTTCGAAGTTCCTCCCCACAGGGGAGAGGGACAGGATTAAAGCTTCTATATACATTATCGAGACGTGCTTAAACGGTTAGGAGCTGAAAGTTGAAATTTGGTACATAGTTAGGGTACGTCACGAGAACGCACACTAAAAAGGAATTTTTCGAAATTCCTCCCCACGGGAGAGGGACAGGATTAAATCTTAACACTTCCATCAACAATGGAAGTGTGAAGTAACAATGGAAGTGTCAACAATGAAAGTGTTAAGAATGGAAGTGTTAACAATGGAAGTGTTACATAACAATGGAAATGTTAAGAGCCCAAACGGTTAAGAGTTGAAAGTTGAAATTTGGTACCTAGTTAGGGTACGTCATGAGAACGCACACTACAAAGGGATTTTTCGAAATTTCTCCCCACGGGGAGAGGGACAGGATTAAGGCTTAACACTTCCATCAACAATGAAAGTGTTATGTAACAATAAAAGTGTTAAGAGAAAGCGACGTGCAAGATGCAGATGGAGAAAAAACGGGTGCTGGAGAAAAAGAAAGAAATAGAGTAATATATTAGAGCATATTCGATTTTCAAATTTAAACAGATTAGTTTGGTTTTTCTCGACTTTTCTTCTTTAGAACATTTGATGAAAATCGAACGATATAATCAGAACATGTCGTGAAAATCAAACAATATTAGAACATTCGATTTTCAAATTCGATCTTTCTTTAGAAATACTTAGTTTGTTGATAAAATTACTCTCTTTCTTTTGTGACTATAACGTAATAATCTTAATTTTTGCTATCATTACTTTTGCCCGAGCAATGCCGGGCCTGCCTGCTAGTTAATATATAAAACAAATGTACTTATAACCATAACCATATGCAATGATGATGAATACATATTTTAGTAATATAAATTTAAAAATTTCACATACAGTACTTTCTGTATACTTCAAATTATATTTCATTTCATATTTCATAGCATATCAAAAATATAAATTATATACAGTGGTGCCTCATATAACGTACTTAATCCGTTTCAGGTGCACGTCCGTTAAGTGAAAAGTCCTTTATATGAAACGCATTTTCCCATAGAAATACATGTTAAAACATCTAATTCGTTCCGCAGCATAAAATAATCGTACTGTACCATAAAAAAAATGAAAATGGAGCAGTCACCAATTATGCCGGGTAGTCAGATGTTGTGAGGAGGAGGTGGAGGAACACTTTCTTCACACATTCATACAGGCACACACTTTTTACACATTGCAGCAGGTCTCTTTTTATTGGTTTTTAATCGGAGTCAGGAGAGGCTACCGGGGCTTGCAGAATCAACTCCTCTTGTTCAATCCTTTGTTTTTTGGCAGCTGGCTTCTTGAAAAACATGTCTAAGGTGGTCTGTTTCTCTCTCTTCTTCAACACCTGTCAGAAATAATGAGCAAGAGTGTCATTGTAGAGATCATTGATCCTGTTGTCCTCAGCTGTGTTTGGATAGTGAGTGTTGGTAAACTCCTGAACCTCTCCCCATTCGACAAGGAAATCCTTGATGACAGCAGTTGAAATTGGTCGATTGGATTGCTCCTCCTCGTCATCAGATGAAGCTTTCCTTTGAGCTTCATCATGTTCTTGGAGAGACTCCACAACTGAAGAGCTCTTCTTGGTGTTCTTCAATGAGCTCCTCCGCCTCCAATTCCAACTCTCAGGCCGTTGAGATGATCTCCTGCACCAATTCTGTATCCTCAGCTGGTTCTACCTCGGTCTATTCAGGAACAAGCCTCTTCCAGGCTGAATTGAGGGTCTTCTGCATGACTTCTCCCCAGGTCTTCTGGATGAGTCTGATTGCCACAAGAACATCAAACTTCTCTTTCCAGAACTTTCAGACAGTCATGTCTCCACAAAGCTGACATTCTTCAAACACCTTTATGAAGAGAGCTCTGGTGTACAGCTTTTTGAACAGAACCTAAAAAACCACCCCCTGCTGGCTTTAAACTCCTCTTCTTCATTGCCACTGCTGCTGCTTGTTCAAGGAGTGTTTTTCTTCAACTCGTCATAGATGAGTTTGGCTTTTTGATAGACTTCTTAGGTAGAGATATATCACCTCTCACCTGCCTGTCATGGATCCAACCACCAACAACCTTTCCATTTCGTCATGGAGTGAAGACCTACGCTTCACATAGAAGATCTTGGAGACTCCCTTGGCAACTTTGCTGACTTGATGGCGTCTTTCTTGCTTAAAATGGTGTTGATGGTGATCTTGCTGAGACCAAACTCTTTGACAAGGTTGCTGTTTTACCCCACTTTTACTCCTGATGATTTCTTGCTTTGTTTCAATTGAAATCACTTTTCTGTTTTTTTAGAAGCCATGATTTGCACAACACTTGAATAAATGTAAATACCCTGCACTGAGGTGATGTATGTAATAAATAAGGGAGCAAGCCGAATCCCAACGGGAGCACTGTACTTCAGGCGGCAAAGGAGCTCGACCATCGGGGTTACTCGTGAAGAAGAAAAAAAAAAAACCAGCTTACTTTTCTGCAGCCAAAGAGCAACTGTTTTCAAAAGCTCCTAAAATACCTACATCAAGAAGCTATTTTGGGAAACCTAGGGGAAAACATCTAAAAATAGCAGATTGTCGTTGGCAACGGCAAAAGAGTGGAAACATCATTTGCACTTGTTTGCCTCACGTAACTGCTGAACAGAAAGTCCGTTGTTCGCAGCGTCCATTATACGAGGCACCACTATAATGTTTTAATTTTTTTTTGAGATAAAAATTTAATTATATTAAAAAGTTTCTATGAAAGCAATGATTAGTTTAATGTTAACAAATAGAATAATTAAACTATTCTGTTTATCTCTAACAAATATATTAAATTATATTTACTTTTTAAACTGTATTTGTTAGAATAGAATATTGTCTTAATAATACAAAAATTAATTTCGACTTATGTAATAATTTGTACTATATTATAATATATATTAAGATATAGACTTTAGACTATCAATATATTATATTTTCTTTTCTTGACTTCAGTTTTATTACTTTGTTTGCTTTTTATATGTTTAATCTACTCAATTTTATAAACACTGACAACTGTATTGTTGTCAGTGTTATATTCTGTAAGAGACTTAATTTTTAACATTTCACAATAATACAAGCTGTAGCTTGTCAAACATGGTATCAATCATTCAGTAAAATTAATAATTTTGTTACAAAAATGTAATGGTAAGAAAAGCGCATCAAAAATTACAAGAGAAGGAATGGGAGAAACTTTCTTTTGCTTAGTTAATCTAAATGACAGTAAGTTGATTTATTATTGTTATCTAGCTTAATCATTCAAAGATAAAACAACCTGCTATAAAATTATTTGAAACTATTACATCAATGACAACTTCAAACAGAAATTAAATGTAAAGATAGGTTAAAGAACTCTAAAAAGTTTGTTAATAAATAAAACTATTCAGCAATATAGCAATATAGTCATTAAATTAAATTAATAAGTTTCATCTTAAAACATTTTCCAATATAAAACTGTTGTTATAATAGTAGAGTTTGCAACAGGGTTGCCAACTATCTTCCATTTGAGAGGACAGTCCTCCAGTGAACTGTATTATCTTCTCATTATCCTTTTTATCAATAATGTCTTCCTTTGATACTACAGTTTTAATTATTTGCTTTTGTTTAATCTACTTTATTTCTGAAATATTACCAGCAGACAATAGTCTAGTAATCTATTTTCTTATTCTAAAACAACAGCCTTTATTTATCACTCATCAGAGTAATAAAAAGAGAAAGACACTACTATTAGTAAGAGTTAGACAAGTAAATAAAATTTAGGGACCCCATTAGGGTGGTGATATGCAATAGTTGGTAATAATTCTGACATTGAATTTAAAACCTTATTTATTGTCTATTTAATGTTTCCTAATTTATAGTTAGTCAATAAATATTTGTAACAGACTACTTTCTTATAAATGTCCTCCATTGTACAATGTCCATACAATCTCATCCTTTTTTGTACGAGAAAGTCGGCAACCCTAGTTTGCAACTGTTTTACAGAACCAACAGAGTTAATAAAGCAGCTACAGACATTAGTAAAAAGAAATAAATGATGTTGAAAAACTTTTTTAAAGTTATTTTTATCCTGTTTTCACTCCAAGGCAGTAAAAATTGGGCAAGGGAAACCATATTACAGAAAAACATAATATTTTAAAAAGTTATTTTCTCAATTATTTATTTATTTACATTATTTTAAATTGAAATGTATGCCAAAGTTATTCAATTGAATATATTATCCATACATAAAAAATATACTGCATCAAGGATCAGTGGCACACCCAGAGAGGAGCCAAGGGACCCTGGCATCCTTCAAAGAAGGAAAGAAAAGAAAAGAAGGAAAAAACACTATAAAATTTTTAAAATACTTTAAATTGATTTTCTAGACTTTATAAATAAAATTTTATTGTACAAATTCCATCTCAGGTCTCTTTACAGGTCTGGGCCTCAGGATTGCAGTCTTGGCTTCTCTCTCTCTCTCTCTCTCTCTCTCTTGTCAGTTCTGCTATACTAATACACAATTAACAAATTTGTACTACAGTATATCTGAAAATTCACAATTTATCAATGAAATATAATCCATTATTCTGAAAAATTAAATACTGTAAATGAGTGGTTAATAAACAATTTTAGTACAAATAAAACAAATATTAAATTTTAATATGCTTAATAGTTACTTGACAAAAAATTTAGAAGTAATTTTTACATAAAATTATATTTCATATGACTTTATAAAAATTTATTTTTATTTAGCTTATTATCAGAGATTTTCTATTTAATAAAATTTACCTTTATTAATGAAATTAACCAGAACATAATAAAATGCTTTAATATTTTATTTCTTAGAAAATATATAATTTAAAAATGTAAAAAAATATATTTTATATTATAACATGAAATTTATATCTATAAATAACTGTAGCTATTTAAATTAAATTAATAATATATTACATTGGATACAAAAACCATTTGATATTATTAAATAACAAAAATAACTAACTATTACATATTCTTTTCTCCATTAATCTAAAATAAATATATCTATGTTAACTCACTAACATTTATTCCATGAATCACAGTTATTATTTGTTAAAATTTCACAATTATTTAACTCTAATTTAATTACACTTTCCACATCATGCTTACGAAAACTTCAAATTACTATTCTATTATTCTTAAAACATTTTCTTTATCCTAATAGTTTTAACTCTGACATTTATCACTGACGGAAGCATATTTCTGAAAAAAAATAAGAAAAAATAATAAATATACATATTTTAAAAATTGTTTAATATAATTTTCAAAATTTATTTTATCTATCTTTTATTTGCCAATTCTAAATTAATACTTTAAGTTTTTATTAAATACTTCTTACATTTCAAGATTTTTAATATCTAAAACATTAAGACAACTGCTCTGATTTGTTGAATTTCATTCAAACTTTTTAAAATTACAATAGATTATAAATACTAGTCTTAACAGCATATAAATCTATTTATTTAAATAAATGATTGGAAATATAAAATAATGTTATATAATAAATATTATATTTTTTAGATTTGTCTGAGAAATTTGAATGCATTTTTTTAATTCTTATATCATTTAATGATAAACATAATAACAGTATAAAATAATAAATTTTAAAATTTCAAGTTTGATGTTATATCCAAATATTAAGCAATTTTGTATATCTATTGATATAAGCATATTATGAAACTCCTTGAGACTTTGCATCATCCTTGCATAAAATGAAAGAAATGATTATTAAATTTAAGTTAACAAATATGTAATTTTAAGAAATGTTTTCAATCAGAGTTAGAATATCATCATCTTATTTCATGTTAATGAAATTAAACACACATTTTGTAAATGATGTATGTTAAATACTTTCATGAAAAACATTTCTTAAAAACGATAACATTCTGTTTGATTAATGGGCTGATTTATGAGCATAACTTATTCTTAAAAACAACCTACAAATCAAAATCTCATAAATACAAATGAGTTTATTCATTGTTTCTTATGGTTAAAACCTGAACCTTGTCCTGACATAATCATCATTCTAGCCCCTCCCTCCAAATAAGATTAAAGTGCTATCAAACACCTATTTATCTATCAATAAATGAATCTAAATGAAATAAAATAAAGTGTTAATTAAGTTATTTACCAATATAGAAGGAATTAACATAAAATGAAAGAAGCAAATGCATACAGGGTTTGTACAAGTAATTCCAACTGTGGTTGCCCGATATTCCCTGACCAATTATGATATTATTCCCTGACCTATTAAGGTTTCTGCATTTCTCCTATCCATTATGTAATATTCGGCCAAGTCTATTTAAACCCATTTTGTACACACTTATATAAATTTTTTTATTAAAAAACACTTTATTCACTTACAAAAAAATGAAAAACTTTGTGTAAAATCAATTACGTAATTAATTATGTCATTTCTACATCATATAAAAAATTTCATGATATTTTTAAAATTAATTTGTAAATTTTATTTAAATAAGAAAAAGACTCATGTCGCATCATAAAATCGAATTCTCTTAAAGACAGGAGGCAGGAAGTTCTGTTTTACTGTATAAGATTGCTTAACACACTTGTTTTTGCATTCTTGAACATAAAAAAACAAAATATTTATTAGTTCTTTTAGGTCTTCTAGTCCATCTATTCCTGAAGATGGATTTAATAGTGGTAATCAGTTTTTGTGGTAATCAGTTTTTGATTACCACAAAAGCAAAGAAATGTACATGTTAAAGTCATTGTAGAATAATTGGATGAAGATTACTTAAAATAAGTAATTTTACTTACTCATTGGAGGACTTGAATTATAATATTTTCATAAACCTGAATTAATTTATTACATCTGAAATATATTTTAAAAGTATAAATTAAAATCTCTAAAAAATTATTATTTCTATACAACATGAATTATATATAAAAATTATAGTAAATAATATAAATTATTAATATGACAAAATAATAATCATAATTTAAATTGAAAGAAAATGGCCTCGTTTTATATAAGAAAGCTTTTAATAATAGAATATTTTTTTAAAATTAGTATTTTCTTTTTTCAACTGAGCATATAAAATAAAATTATGTATTAAACATATCTGTCCAATATATATATTTACTATTATATATTCATTCTGTTGCTATAATCAAAATAAATATATTTAATATTCTAAATACATATAAATATAATAGTAAAACTGTATAAAAATGCAATTAAAATTATACAAAAAAATATGTATGAAAATATAATTGAAAAGTGAACTAAAGGTTTTTTAGGTAAAATGTCATTTGAAAAGTGAATTTTAATGAAATGATTCAAGTATAAAACCTTGTAAAAAAATATTTTTATAAATATAAGAAACAGGAAAAAATTAAAGTACAAAAAATTGAACAAACATTATAATTACAAAAGATATAGAGATGATCTTACGAGTAAACATTTTATTCAGTGATGAATCAACCTTCCATATATGTTGATATGTGAACAAGAATAATTGCACGATTTAGGCCAGGGATGGTCAACCCATGGCCCGCATTAATATTTTTTGCAGCCTGCATTGCATAAAATATGAATAAATATATCAATTTCCCAGCTTAAGGAAGTATGCAGCAAAAGTTCAAACATTATTTTCTACATCTTTGTATGTGAGTAGTTTTTCTACAATGAATTTAGTAAAAATTAAAACAAGAAACCAGCTAACAGACACATCAAAACTAATTTATAACTAGCAGTGACTAATATTTAACCAAATATTTCCTATATATCAGTGATTCTCAAACTTTTTCGATCCACCGCCCCCTTTGTTCCATAAAGTTATACCCAACGCCCCCTAACACATTTTCTCTTGTGTGAGAAAGGATTGGAAATATTCTTAGGAAAACTTTTCTATGAATCTCACACTTTGTGCCCTTACCGTACATTGTTCTCAACATCTGGAAACCATTAAATGCAATGTTTCCTCTTATCCGTTTAACAGAGGAAAGGGAACGGCTGTCAGTGACCCCAACTTTTGCCTTTGGTCACCGTTCAGTACCCTACCTCCAGCACCCCCTAGATTTACTCACCGCCCACAAGGGGGCATGATCGCCCACTTTGAGAAACGCTGCTATATATTATGTTTACATCAGTTCCAGAAGCTAAATTAAGTATACCTATGCTAATTTATATATGAATAAATAATTGTGATTTACTGGCATTTTTTTCTTCTTTTCTCTTGTGTGGCCTGCATCAGTTCAAAAGTTTTGAAATGTGGCCCTTACATAGAAAAAGGTTGCCCATCCCTGATTTAGGCCACAAAACATCTACATGAAATTTTGGAGTGGGTAAGAGATTCTTCAAAGGTTAATGTTTGGTTGGACATCACAAAATGCAAAGTGTATGGGCCCTTTTCTTTGCTTAGAAAACTTATGTATTATTTTATAAAGAGACTTTTACTATAATTTATCTCTCAGTTTGATTCCACTAGTATTTTGACTAACACTTTTCAAGATAGAAAATTATTTTCCAAAATAAATTTTTACTTTTATGAATATAAAGACGTAATAAAATGCCATATAAAAGTAAAAAAAAAGGTATTAACAAATTCTCTGATATAGTCAAAATAAATATAAATGAATTATGAGACATTAATTAGTACATCAACCTGGTAAAAAGTTGATTTTAAACTGTAAAAATGGCTTATTATACTTCTAGAATTATTAGATGTCAATAAAAATAGTCTTTAATTTCTAGAAATAATTTAGTACATTGTATATTCATGAAACATAAATAATTTTTGTATAGTTTTTTATTATGAATTATAATAATGAAGTTGAAATATAGTTTTTAAATCTTTTTGGAATAATTTATGTTTAAAAATTAAAAAAATGTAATAAATAATAAATAAAAATAAATGTTAAGAAATTTAAACCTACTTTTCTTTGCTATAATAAAACATAGTGGGGTTGTGGCTAGTGTTACCACCTGGACAGTCTGGGAAATGACTCACTGTCCAGGTGAACTATTAATTTTGTCGGGAATTTCATAGAAATTATGAAATTACGAAAAACAAAGTTCTTGCAAATATTTTTATAAATTTACACCATTTGAGCAGCAAAAGACCTCACACTCACTGAAACTCATCTGCCATTCCGCCATGTTACTCTGTTTACACCGACGTGTGATGCGCAACCTGCCTCTCGACTTTTTTTTTTTTTTTGCTTGTACGTCTATACACATCTTCTATGGAACTAAATTATCTGCTCTTTCTTAATTTAGGTTACACATGTTACTCCTACACAAGTCCCTAGTCCCTAACTGTAACTGATTTAGAACCGGCATGCACGTTATTCTTCGCATTGTAAAATGACATTGCGCATACGTCAGGAACTCTGTTCAAACAAACCTGACCTGCTGTCCAGGTCAATGTTGTGTCCATAAAATACAATTACTGTTAACGTATATAAATAACTTTATTAGAATAGAACGTAACGGCGTGATAATACAACGTAACGCTTGTGCCTCCAGGTCTAAGTGTTACAACAGCTAACGCATGACTGCCCAAAAACAAAGGAAGACGACAAAGACAAAGGTCAGAGGTGTAGGGTCGCCTAACTAAGTCAAGGGGCAATTCGGTGTGGTTTATCCCCTGGAAGTTTACTTACATAACAAATACATAACAATTCTCCCACGCTTAATAAAATGTTTAAAACTTGTTCGTTTACAGATTTAGGCGTTGTACTGGCCTTCGTATTCGCATTGATCGTCGAGGCTCCGATTCATTTGAGTTTGTCATCATTCGGCTAGACTCTCCCTCCTCCTTCTCTAGGGGCTGTTCGGAAGTTGTTTTTGTCATTGTCTTTTTTTGTTGGGTAAAGTCGTTACAGTTCCTTCGTCGTAGCTAATTGTACTTGGGTGTGGACTAGCATTAGCTGGGGATGAGTCTCTATTGTTTACTATGTCGTTACACCTGTCAATTTTCTTTTTGTTGAAGTTGAATCCTATCTGAATAGGATTTGTCTGTTTGTTAATTTCACACAGGCGTAGTTGATCGTAATGCCTTTTTATTACGTATCCATTGTCGAGTTCAATTAAGTAATGTACACAACCTAGTCATTCAGCAACAATACCATATTTCCAAGGACCGGAAGTTGTGTAATTTCAGGATTGTACACGATCTCCCACACGATAAAATTTGTAGAATTTCGGTTGTTCAGTTATGTTCCTTTGGGAAGCTTGTGCCTGGGGTTTGAGCAGATCTAATTTTGTTCTTATTTTGTGTCCTAATAAGTTTTCTGCTGGACTTTTCCCATTAGATAAGGGAGTCACTCTATACCGGAATAGTAGTTTGTGAGCATCTGATGTAAAGTACCACTTTCATACTTCATACATTTGAGGTGTGTTTTTAAGGTGTGACAGTATCTTTCAACCTGGCCATTTGTGGCTGGGTGTCTGGTGCTACTAAGTTTTGACGGATTCCGTTTCTCAAACAAAACTCTTGAAATTCTTGTGACTTAAAAATACTTGCATTATCACTTACTAAAATCTCAGGTAGACCAAATCGACCAAAGACTTCACATAGAAAATGAATTGTGATGGATGTGTCTGGTGCTTTCTTTGTATAGAATATTTCTGGCCGCTTTAATTTGGCATCAACAACAATAAAGAAATAATGATTCATAAATGGTCCTGCATAATCGATGTGTCAACAATTACTGTTAACGTATATAAATAACTTTATTAGAATAGAACGTAACGGCGTGATAATACAACGTAACGCTTGTGTATACGTTCCCAGTTTTTTGTAGGCGTTTCCCATTTATTGGAGCTTTTGTTGGGTTTTTCTTAATGTCACAGCACTCTTTGCAACTTTTAACCATATTCTCGATATCAGAGTCAATATTACGCCAGTAACAGTAATTTTGGGCTAGGGCCTTCATTCGAACGATTCCTACGTGTGTAGAGTGTAGCTCTTGCAGGTGTAGCGCTTCACAGCTATTATATATATATATGTATATATTTTTTGTTTGTTTGCTTTATTTTATATTTTTGTTTTTCGTTTATGTCGTGTTGCGTGTATGTTTCTGTACGGGTCATTTTCGTTTCCTTCCGTGTTACCACCATCTACCCGCTGGCTGGACTTTCGTTGTGGTGATTGGCCCGTCGTGGGGTCACGTGGGGTGGAGTGACGTCGGCTAGCGGAAAGTTATAAAAACACATGTAACCCATGTAGAGGAGATTTTTTCTTTTTCTTCTTCGTCCTGGGACTGCCTCGTGAGGACATTATTTGTTGGTTGGAACCCCGGAAGACGTGGCGAGCCGTTAGAGGAAGAAAGCAGAGGGAAGAGGACGAGCGCAGGATAGGTGAATTACGGCTCTGAAAGGGAATCGACTTCCATCGAGAGAATTATACGAAATGAAAAAGGGATTACCATCCAACAACGAGGAGGACTAACTGTAATATCACCGTGGTCAACGATTTTTGTATTACAAGTGAAAGTTTGTATATTTAGTCGTAATAATTGTCGGGTAAAATAGGGCCTCGCGTAGAGAGAAGGAAACTTAGGAGGGTGAGAATCGGATAGTATTAAGATTGTAACGCGATCGAATTTCGGGACTGAGTCGTGTATCGACAATTAATCGTGTTTTTTTTTGTCTCCAATAAACCTTTGTTTGTTCTTACACGTTTCCACCGACTATTCATTTCCAATTTTTTTTGGGGTGTTATTCCCTTTCTTTCAAACCTGCAGACCACGTGTTTGCGGAGTTCACACAGGACTGCTGGCTGTAAACTTCTTGGGACGATTACGCCATGTCCTCTAAACAGAATTCCATTGTGTGTGGATATTTCTGGGTCGTACTTATGGCCATTGACAATGTCATTTTTGATCTGTGATAGTTCCTTATCAATTGATAATTCTCTTCGAATTTCCTTGGCGGTGATAGTTCCAGTTGAGATATGTTTAACAACAGTGTCGTGATAAGTATCATCATGGTCTTCTGTCTGGGCTTCTTTCCTTGTTAAGGGTATAGAATTCCGTGACAGGTAATCAGCATTTGTATGTTTAATCGACTTCCTAAGTTTGATGGTATAATTGAAGTTGGAAAGGAAGTGTGCGGATCGTAGCATTCTTGTAGCTTCTTGTCAGGATGTAGTATTGTCATCATGGGTTTATTGTTGACTATAAGAGTAAATTTCCTTCCATAGATATAATCAAAAACTTTCTTACAAGCCCAGTACACAGCAGTAGCCTCTTTATCCAGCTGGCTATAGTTTTATTCGGGAAGTGTGAGAGATCTGGAGGCAAATGCTATAGGCTGTTTTGTTCCATTTGGCATCTGGTGTGACAATATTCCAGAGAGTCCAAATGGGCTGGCATCTGTTGCTAATGTTATTGGTAGTTTAGAGTTGAACGGAATTAGTACCCTATCACTGATAATCTCAGCTTTTGCACGAATGAAAGCTGTTTCCTCCTCTGCTGTCCAATGGAATTGAGCATTTTTCTTTAAGTGTTGATTCAATGGATATAAAATGTCTGATGCATTCTTTATGAATCTGGAATAGTAATTAACAAGTCCTAGAAATTGGTGTAATTCTTCCACATTTCTCGGGCGAAGTGCATCCTGGATGGCTTTTATTTTGTCTGGAGACTTTTGGAGTCCTTCTGCACTAATTATATGTCCTAAATATTGTACTTTTCTTTTGAAGAACTTGCACTTAGTGATGTTTACCTGTAAGTCATTAGCTCTTAACCTGTCTAAGACATTCAGTAAACCTGCATTCTTTATAAGTTTTTCCTTGAATTATGATGTTGTCAAAATAAGCTACCACTCCTTCAAGATTTTGGGTGAATTGGTCGATAAACTTATGGAACTTGTTTGGTGCAGATTTAATTCCAAAAAATAATCGTTTTGTTAGATAGGTTCCACGGTATGTTGAGATTGTTTGTATTTTCGCACTGTCATCATCAACTGATAGATGAAGATAAGCTTTGTGGATATCTAACATGCAAAAATAAGATCCATTCTGTAATTTATTGAAAATATCTTCAATACGTGGAATTGGATGGTGTGAGTCGTGCAACTGCTTGTTGACTGTGACCTTATAGTCGGCACAAATTCGTACTGTCCCACTGGGTTTTGAAATAACGACTATGGGTGTTCCCCACTCTGAATAATCCACTTTTTCGATGATACCCTCACTTTCTAATTTATCTAGTTCCTTATCCACTTCTTCCTTCAATGCATATGGAACTGGGCATGATTTTAAGAACATTAGTTTGGCACCATCTCTCAGTTTTAATGAGCAAATATAATTCGGTATTTGACCAACTGTGGGAGTGAATACGTCTGAGTACCGCTCTATGATTTTTGAAATGGATGTTTCTGCTTCTGTTGACCGTAGTTGTGTGGCTGAGTTCATTGATGTCAATCTTTAAGCTCCGAATCCAATCCCTTCCTACTATTGCATTTTTTTGGAAGGAAACGATACAAGTCCTCTATACTGTAGTTATCACCATATTTAGTTTTTACTTTTGCTACTCCTAGGGGTTTGAAAATATCTCTTGTGTAACAAGTCACTTCCGTTTTTGCTATAAGTGAGTTCAATTGTAAGCGATTGAATTCGTCAATACTGATGAGAGTGACGCGACTGCCAGTGTCACATTCAAAACAGACTTTTGTACCGTTAATGTAGATTTCTGTGAGGAGTCTGTCATCGGTTCTCGTTGTATTAACAAATATATCTAGAACGCTGTTTATATCAAAGTCAATTACACATTTGTGATTAATATTGTGGACATTATGATTCCTGTTGATTGTTGACGTTTGTTTCCTTAAGAATGATATGCAAACTTTTCCTGTGTGGCCCTTTTTATGACATTGTTCACATTTCAGCTGGTCTTTGACTCTACAATTTACTGATTTATGGTTGTTTTTTCCACAATGTAAGCATAGTCCTTCTAAATGGAGTTCATGGAGGTTAAGTTGGTTTCCACTGCAATCTTCTATTCTGCTTTTGTTCCGATTTGACAGTTGTGTTTGAGGGTGTGAGCATTGTTTTATTTGAGTATTTTTGGTAATTTTGTGAACAAAGTGGTTACTTTTATATACTTTGTCGTTTTCAATTTTGGAAGCTTCTATGGCTAATGCAATTTCTAGCATCTGTTTGAAGGTTAGGTCAGCTTGTTGTAGAATTTTCTCATGGATGTCGGCATCTCATAAACCACGTATGAATTGTACTCTTAACATTAAATCTATGACGGATTTTATACAGTCCGCATTGTTACAACTAGACTTGAAATCTGTGCTTTTCAAAAGTTGTTTTAACGAAGTCACGTAATTTGAAATGAACTCACCATTATGTTGTACTCTGGACAAAAATTTATGCTGTTCTGTTAGGATATTTCATTTGGGTGTTAGGTGATTTTGTAATAACTTCATTAATTCAGGAAAGGTTTGCCTAGAGGGTATTTCTGGTGCCATTAGGTTGGTCAGTAGCTGATAATGTTTCGGTCCAAGACAATTGATTAATATCATTACCTTAGCTTCTTCAGTAATGGCGTCAGTTCCGGTTAGTCCTTTGATTTTGAGAAAGTTATCCAGTCGTTGAGAATAGTTTTCAAAGGTCTCGGATGTTTCATCGTAAGTTTCGAAGGTTAAGGCTTGCGTTTGGAGAACTCATTGAACTGATAGTTCTGGTTTTGTCTCCGCCGACTGACTCTGTAGTTTCTTGATAAACATGTTTAGAGTTGAAATTAATTCCATAAGTTCACTCATTTTTATATCCTTTTTCGTTTCTCGTTGTCAATTTTATCCTTGCTGCCAGTTTTATCCTCATCGCCAATTGTTGTGTGACCGTCGGCCATATTGTATATATGTATTTTATTGTATATAGTTGTAATTTTATCTTATTTTTGCCATTTCCTCCTTCCTTTGTCTATTCTTTCTTAAACTTTCCATGACTGTTATCGCCGTGGGGCTGGATCAGCAGTTCTGAGAATCGGTATGGACAATAGCAGGTGTGTGGCCTGGGGTAAAAGTGGCTAAGAGAGAAGTCACTTTTCGATGAGATACGAAGAGAGACGGACGGCAAGAGTGAGGCTCGATCGTGATTTCCGAGAGAGGCGAGAAATGCGATAGTCGAGTTGAGAGCCGAAATATAGAGACCGGCATATTGGAGAACCCCGATAATTGAGAGAAGAAAGGATAGTGAAGAAAGCCACTATCATCGGATCCAGGTTCTACACAAAGTATCGATTTGTATCCGCCGAAAAAGAGAAAATCTCGGGTGAATCATCCCTTTCGTTTCTTCTACCTTTCTGCTGTCCTATCTTTCTTATTTTTTCCTTAATATTAAGTTAGATTTAAGCTAGATTTAAGCTAGATTTAAGTTAGGTTAGTTACGCGTTTACGAGGGACCGATTGTTACGCGCTTAAAAATTAACACACCTCGAATTGTAAATCAGTTGGGATTCCTTAACAACAAGAATCTTATTTGTTCTAAGTGGAATAAAGGAACATTGTTTATTATTGTAATCGTTGCAGTGTCCTTTTCTGTATGTTTCATTCGTGGGCCGTACTGCCACACTCGTATAGAACACCACAGTTGTGTCCGTAAAATAAATGATTACTGTTAACGTATATAAATAACTTTATTAGAATAGAATGTAACAGCATGATAATACAAAGTAACGTTTGTGCCTCCAGGTCTAAGTGTTACAACAGCTAACGCACGACTGCCCGAAGACAAAGGAAGACGACAAAGACAAAGATCAGAGGTGTGGGGTCGCCTAAATAGTTCAAGGGGCAATTTGGTGCGAATTATTTCCTGGAGGTTTACATACATAACAAATACATAACAGTCAGCGATTTTGTAAAGGTGGCACACTAGTTGTGGCTGATGTTTTCAATGTAAAAATGTGTACATTGGACATTCAACACCGCCTTCCTGTAAGCCTAGAAGTTTGACGATGGCATTTGGAACATCAGTGGAATCATGCTCAACTTTCCAAATGCCATTGTCAAACTTCTAGGCTTACAGGAAGGCATCGCTGAATGTCCAACATACATGTTTTCACATTGAAAACTTCAGCCACAACCTCACTAATATATTTTAGAAACACTGAACTTATAGCAATAATTAATAAATGCCCATATATTAAGGATTAATTATTAAGGTATAACAATAACATTTAATAAAATATATTATTGTTTTGTTTTGTAATATTTTTATTGATAAAATGTTAATCTTTAAAGAATATATAATAATGTTATAAATTTTACAAAAGAAACAAAACTTACAATATAATTATAATGTCTCATATTCACTGATTATTGTCTAATAGAGAATTACTGACTATAAGTTTCTTTTTTTTATCAAACCTGTTTTTCACGATTTTTGAATTTACAGGGTATAAGTTTTATTCTTTATTTGTACAATCAATCAGATCTAACATATTAAATAAGTTTAATATTTTATAAATATCTAGATGCATATTTTTAATTAAGTTTCAGAATATTAGAAAAATTTAAGGATTTTAAAATAATTAACTTTAAAGCAAAATTATTTTGTTTTGGAATCTTGTAAATATAGTAATTTTGTAATGTTATTTGTCCTGTTTATATAAAAATAAATAGAGTTTTAAATGTATAAACAATATTAAAGTTATTACAATAATTTTAGTACTTATTCTGACAAGTTTTCATCATTTTATTTTATGTATGCTTTGAGTTAAACATGAATATTTGAATATTTTATACTTATTATAATAGAAAATTAGATTAAGTGTTAAATATAAAGTATTAACTTAATTTAATAAATAATATTTATGTAATTGTTCTAAATTTATTTAAGAAATAAGCATTTATATATTGGAAAATATACATATGGTTTCTATTATTGGTTGTTTAATTATAAGGCTGAAAGTTATACACTAAAAATATGTTATTTATATTTATTATGTAAATGATTAACTGTACATTACATTTGTTTTAAGGAAGTAAGCCTAAAGTTCAGTTGATAAATTTATGCTTGTCTCCTCTTATAAAATGTTTTTGAGACTCATATCAACAAAGTTTTGATTTATTGATAGAGAAGAGAAAATTATTAATTTGTAATATTTGATTTTATATTTAATATATAACAAAATTTCATATATTATATATTTTATATTATATATACATGTAAATATAAATTAAAATATAAATAAAAAAAAATGCAAATTGTATGCTGAAAGTTTTGGTACATTTCTTACCTGTATCTGAATTATTAGAATCTGATGATGATGATAATTTAGGTCTATCCAAAACATGATACAATTTCTGAAAAATATATTTAAAATATAAAATTAAATGAAATTAATTAGACATTATTTCACATTAAAAACTGTTATATTTCACTACATTCAATGCAAATAGTAAAATACAATAAAAAGTTATTATTAATTAAAATATACTATTATTAATTTATATACTCTTTATAAATTTCTGATTTAAAATTTCTGAATTTATGATCTTGAAAAAATATTATAATTTTAATTTCAAAATGAATATATTTAAAACACAACCACTCACAACTGGGTAAACTTCATAAAAAAAAGCCAAAAAAACTAAATAACCAGTAGAAAAAGAAAGGTATAGCTAACATTTTTCATCAGTGTTGAATGGGCATCATCAAGATAAATGATCCTGCAGCTGCAGCTGTTAAAACAACATGGGATTGCTGTACATGTGTGAAGAGGAGAAGTGACATAAGAAAGCGAGAGAGAGGGGAGAGGCTAGAAAGTTTACAATTTGCAGAACAACTTTCACACTAGAGGGAAGAAATCTATATCACAAAAGTTAATGGTATTATTTTTGTGGGTGGCCTTAAAAATTTCAACTTGCTCTAAATGTCTGAGATGTTGTTTCTGGGTGGAGTGATGTATGAGTCATGCACAGTCAAAATGCACATCTATGTTGGAGTCAGAGGCAAAGATAGCTAATGCAGTGTTGGCCAATGGAATTCCAATGCAGTGTTGGCCTTTCAGAATGGAATTCCAATGCTTTTTGAAGTGGGTGTTTAAAGGGTGTGTTGTAGCACCTACATATTCCAAGTTGCAGTTGGTTCTGTGATCAGTAATGGGAATAGTGTTGCTTGGTTGGAGGTGGATGTCAGAAAGGTCTTTAGTATTGCAGAGGAAGATGAAAACTGAGGGACTTCAGAAAACTAAACAAAAATTACTGTTCCTGAATATTTCTTTGTACAGTGTGGCTAGTCTTCTGTCATATGTAATGGTCTTGTAAACAATGTCCTGGGTGCAAATATTCAATGTGGTGGAAGTGGGGAGAGACAACATATAAAGTCTTTAAATTAAAGGTGTATGGAGAGTAGCCATGTAGAGTGGTGTATCAGGCAATAATTTCAAACAGTTTATCCCTGTGATGCATGTCCAATGAATGAGTGAAGGCCAATGTTCCCTCTAAGCTGTGCGGGCTGCGCACTGTTCAAATTGTTGCCATGCACAAGAATTTGTGCGCTGTGCAGGTGAGCATGCACACTGATTTGAATTTTTGTTTACTTATTTCTCACTCTGTCTGCAACAAGATTATTGCTACTTATATTTTGATTAAATACATTAAATCATTGACAAAAGATAATATTTTGTATGGAAGTATGTTTTAAAATGAATTTTAATCTCTACTTTATAATAAATTATTTTAATTTTTATTGGAAAAAATAAGATTTTATACATATATATGCTCAGAAAAATTTTTTGCTCAGAATCTGCTCAGCAAAAATTTTTTTTTGCTCAGAGAAGTATATGTTCTGGTCAGCTACAAAAAAAAAAAAAATTAGAGGGAACATTGGTAAAGGCCCCATGAATTAAGGTCTTTATCTTCAAGATGGTTGGGTTCAGTGCCCTATGAATTACAGCACTGAAGCCAACCATCTTGAAGATGTGTTCAGAGAGATGTTCATTTAAAACAATAAAAATGACTTTCAAATCTTAAAAATTATTTCACTAAAAAATTTCATTATGTGCATCAGATGTTCTCATCAATATCCTTTAGCTTTTATCTGACATATTTTATGTCACAACAACAGTTAAAATACTATTGGAGGTGAAAAAGTTAGATGATTCACCTGATTAATGATATAATTCTCCTGTGTAATTAAATGCTTATAAATAATTAAATCACAGCAATTAATCATAAGACAAAATTTTTTTATACTAATAAATGAAAATAGTAAATTCACTAACACCTTATTTGCTGAGATAAACATATCTATGTTAAGTAAAGACAGCTGTTAAAGCTGTATTAATTAAAACTTTTGCTGTGTAGAAAAAAATTGCTGCAATTAAATTTGCATGTTAATCAAATCCTGCATTAAGCAAGGGATACCTGTATTCCAAAAACTTACTTTTTGTTCTAGTTTTTCTAATTTTTGTTTCTTTTCTTCATGAATCTGTTGTCTAATTTGAGTCAATTGATTAAGTACTTGTTTTCTTGGATCTAAAATAAAAATATTTAAAACCTTATTCGATTTTTCTGATATATTGAATTATATAATTCAGATTATTTTTTTAAAAATTGATTTTTTAAAATGATCAATAATTGAAATTAATAAATTTTTTGTTTTTTCTTTTTTTGAAAAGAACTTCAATTCTCAATCCTTTGAAAACAAAAGTACAAATGATCAATTAAATAAAAACTTAAAATGAAATGACTTGTAAATACCTAAATTCTTGGATCCAAATTAGTACATAAATAGATTAAGAAAGTATTGCAATTGCTTCATGTTTAGTTGTAACAACTTACAGTACAAGATAAAAATAACGAACTTACTGGAACTGGTATAATAAAGAGAAAACAACACCTTTCTTTCAAAAATTCCAGCAAACTTTAATCATATAAAAACGTTTTCAACTGATTTCATCAGTCTTCTTCAGTTACTCAAACAAAAAAATAAAAAGAACGAACTAATAATTCAAATTTACAAAATCACGAGAATGGAAAGAATTTTCGCGATTGCGCAGACTATGTAAAAAATGATATACCGAAAAATGGTAAAAAATGCAGATTCTTGACAAACCATATATAAAATCCATCGCAAGAAAACGAAGCAAAAGCAAACATGTCCCATATATAATATCCCATTCTTACATTATCCAATGAACAATTTCCAAGCAGACTACAGCCCATCTGCATCTCTGTGGTTGATGCAATGGGACGTTAATTGTGCCCTGTATATTTCTAAATTTCTCCATGTGTCTAACATGTATGCTCCCAACCCTAAAATAAATCCGGATACCATCATACCTAATATTGAGCTGCTTATCTCTGGTTTGAGTCACACTAACCAGGATTACATACGTTGGCAAACAAGGTTTTTGGCCGAAAGAGAGAAACGGGCTAGCACGAGCTCCGGACAATTTCAGAATTACATCAAGAAAGCGAGAGAATGGCTTTGGAGGAATGAAGTGGTTCTTATGAAGGCGATAAGACTAAGGATATTGTACTCATTAAATGGGATACGTATGCTCAGAAATTGCAGGAGTATATTACTAACACGGAATGCGTTATTGCTCTGGACAAGTTGTTAGAGAAGTTGCACAATAGGGTTAAGAAGTTTGCCATGTCTCCGTTAGCACACCTTTTGCATTTGGACAATATCATTACGAAGGCACCAAGACCACCAAAGATCTTTGCGTTTGGTAAGACGCACAAACCAGGCTTTCAGATAAGACCTGTTGTGGAAAAGCGTAATGCACCCACGTTCGCACTAGAAAAGCAGCTTGTCAAATTTATTCGGGATAAGATACAGGATTACCCTTATTGCATCAAAGACTCCTTGCAACTTGTACAAAGACTGGATGAAATTATGCTTAAGGACAGGGAACATATGACAGTTATGGACTTTAAAGCTTTGTATCTCTCGATAAAACTTCCTCCGTGCTTCTGCGCCTTAAGGGACTTCTTATTTAACAACATCGTAAATTCATTCAAATACAACAGGCACATTTTGGAATTAGCTGATCTCATCTGTCATTCGTCCTTCTTTGAATTTCAAGAGTAAACATACATGCAGGGAAGGAGAGTCCCGATGGGAAGTCTCATATCAGCGATGCTCTGTGAATTGGTCCTACGAAACCTAGAATGCAATATATTACCTTCATTCCAAGAAGACATAGTTTTCTATACCAGATACGTTGATGACATATTCATCATATGGAATAATGATCACAATACCCGCTGCTTTCTTAATACAATCAACAACAACCCGTACGGACTCACTTTGGAGTTGGACCAGGAGTGACTTTAGGGTTAAGTTCTTGGACTTGACGATCACCTGTAGAGATGGGGCTGTTAAATTTATCACTGTTGCAAGTTATGTGTTCGCAGATAGTGAGCAGGATACCTTACAAATAAGTTTAAAAAATCGTACACGACTACGTTGGTCCGTTGCAAAGTTATACCAAACCGAACAGTGGCGGGCTCCCTAGAGGCGCCACATCATGGCCGTTTATTTATATAAGAAAAAATAATACAAAGGTTACATAATACAAATCATTGCTACACGCACAGGTAATGACAGGAAAGAAATTTAACACTCCTCCTCAATGATTTGTCCAATTTTGCTTACAGTCATCGAGTCCAAGTTGTCTAGCACATTTAACGTGTTTTCCAGTACACACTGGTTTTGTTAAAATGTCTGCTACCATTTCCTTGGTAGGGCAGTACATAATACATACATTCCCATTCTTCACTTCATTTCTTACAAAATGATATTTGACATCAATATGCTTCGTACGTTGACTCACACGATCATTCTCTGCCACTTTCATACAACTTTGGTTATCCTCGTACATAGTTACTTTCTTATCGACGGCTTCCCCAAGGTCCAGAAACACTCGCTTCAGCCAAGTAGCCTCCTGAGCGGCTTCACAAAGTGCAACATACTCAGCTTCAGTCGAGGACAGTGTCACATTACTTTGCTTTTTACTGTACCAGGATACAGGACTGTCTTGATATTTAAAGACATACCCTGTATGCGACTTTCGATCTGTGTTATCACCTGCCCAGTCTGAGTCGACGAAACATTCTAGTGTGGTTCTAGTGTTGCTCTTCTCACCCAATTTCAGTTTCCAATCAGCTGTTCCCTTCAGATATCGAAACACCCTCTTCACCTCATTCCAGTCAGCTGCTCTTGGTTTCTTAGTACACTGGGCGAGGATGGAAACTGCTGCCAATATATCTGGGCGTGTGTTAGTTGCAAGGTACAGTAAACTACCTATACCCTTGAGGTACAGTTTGTTACTTTCCATCCTTGGTCCCCTCTCTTTAATTTTGAAATATCCAGGATCAAGGGGAATCTTGCTGGTTTTTGCATCTTGGAGTCCAAATTCTACTAGTTTGTCAGTTATAAAATGTTTTTGATTTAGATGGAATATTCCATCACCATCTCGATCAAATTTGATTCCGAGGTAATGATCGATATTTCCGAGGTTTTTCATGTGGAAATATTTGTTAGTTTCCACTTCAAGCCAATCTAACGCTTCTTTGGAGGTTGATGCTGCAATTACATCATCAACATGTACAATGATGTACATTGTTGCATAGCATCTTTTTCCGGTGTACAGACAGGGGTCATTTATGCTCTGCGCAAAACCGCATTCAGTCAGTACTTCATGCAATTTTCTGTTCCACTCAGTAGCTCCCTGTTTCAATCCATAAAGGTTTTTCACAAGCTTGCAAACTTTGCTCGGTTCCTCTGTGTCATAGCCTTTAGGTTGCTGCATGTATACTGTATGGTGTAGGTCGCCATTCAAGAAAGCTGTCTCAATGTCATAGTGATTCACATGCATTTTACGTTTAGCTGCTAAAGTGAGCAAGATCCTAAGGGTTGTTGGCTTTGCCACTGGAGCAAATACCTGGTCATAATCTTCCCCGTATTTTTGACTGAAGCCTTGTGCCACCAGACGGGCTTTGTATCTTGTCGGTTTACCATGTGGATCACGTTTAATTTTATATATCCATTTGCTTCCAACAACATTTGCTTCTGGTGGTGGATTGGCCAACAACCATGTTCCATTTTTCTCGAGTGCACAAATTTCCGCATCCATTGCCTTTATCCACTCATTCGCATCTTTTCCGTTGACGGCTTCATCGTAGGTTTTCGGTTCAGAAACAACCGTACTTGGCATTGCTTCAATCAATCTGTCTGGGTGACGACCTTTGTTGTTTCTCGTAGAGCGACGGAGTGGCAGATTGTCCTCAGATTGCTTGTTAAAGATGGCTTTTTCATTTAGGTTAACTTCCACTTCGCTTTTGCTGTTATCTTCACTGTGGTAATGTGGGAGGGATGAATTGTTGGTCGAGCCCATGTTGTCATGTGGATCTCCTTCTATGAAGACAACGTCACGACTTATCTTAATTTTCTTGGTTACGATATCCAGCAATCGATAAGCTTTGCTGCCACTTTCATATCCCACAAATCTTGTTTCAGTTGCCTTTACATCCAGTTTCTTTCTTACTCCAAAAGGAACTCTTGTGTAAGCAATACATCCAAAACGGCGGAAGTACTCAATATTTGGCTTCTTACCTTGCCATTTCTCATATGGTGTGATTGGATCCTTTTTTGATGGTAATCTGTTCTGGATATGATTTGCCGTCATTAATGCCTCACCCCAGTAGCATTTTCCTAATTCTGCATCATGCAGCATTGTTCTTACCATCTCACAAAGAGAGCGATTTTTCCGTTCTGCCTTGCCATTCTGTTGAGGGCAATCTGGTGCTGTGGTCTGAATTTTAATACCATGTTCTTTGAAAAATTTACGCAGGTCTTCATTCATGTACTCAGTTCCTCTATCAGATCGGAACTTTTTCACCTTGCATCCCATTTGTGTTTCAACATAATTTACATATTCCTTTATTTTTACATTAGCCTCGGTCTTGTGCTTCAACAGATAAACTTTGGTATAACCAGTATAATCATCTATAATCGTTATGTAATATCTATTTCCACCAGGGGTTCTCACTTGCATGGGTCCACACAAGTCACTGTGCAAGAGCTCAAGCTTTGTACTACTTCTATTCATCGATTCTTTTGGAAATGGTTTCCGCGGCGTTTTATTTTTCATGCAACTTTCGCATCCCACAGTGCACCCGCACTCATTAATTTTCATACCCTCGACACTTTCGGCAGCCATATAACGCATTACAGATGGATCACGGTGGCCACACCTCAAGTGCCACAGATGTACGCACTGTTTCTTGGGCATGGATAATACTTGTAAAGCATTGTGTTGGCTCAACACAAATAGTGATCCCCGAAGCTCAGCCTTTGCATGTGTCTTGCCATCTCGTTTTATGTAGCACTGCATTGTTTTGCTGTCGAAATACACATCATAACCTCTTTGCATCATTTTTAAGACCGACAATAAATTCCCATTTAATTGTGGTACATATAACACATTATCTAATTTTAACTTGCCATTTGAACTATCTTCATTACAAACTAGTTCACCATGTCCAACTCCGCTTGCAGGCACTTCTCTTCCATCAGCCACACGAACAATTTCACGGTTGTTGTTGTTCAACTTTCTGAAGAAGTTCCTGTTGTTTGTCATGTCAGCTGTTGCTGCTGAATCAACATACCAATCCCTTGTAGTCTTCACAGCAAGGCATTGTTTCATACTTAATGGCATATTTTGTGCGCTCACACATGCAGAGTGGCATTCGTATGTTTCATCATTGTCCAACGGATCATACTCTTCCTGGACTTCAGTTAATTTTACTTTGTATTCTTTCTTTTTCTTTCCTCTGCCCAATTCAGGACAATCTCTTTTCAAATGGGGACCCCCACAATAGTAACATCCGGTTTTCTGTTTACGGACCATTGTTTTCAAAGCCGTGGCTTCATCCGTATTCATGGTATGTCCAATCGATCCTCTTGATTGCTTCTCATACTCTTCCATGATCTTAATCTTTACGAATCCAAGAGTGAGGTCCGTATCTGCTCTTGCCTCAAGGGCAGTCGTTAATGTATTATAACTATCAGGCAAACTTCCCAACATAAGAATTCCCATGAGTCTGTCACTCATTTGTTCTCCCGAAGCGGTTAACTCATCTACTAAATCCTCTATACTATTTAAATGTCTTTCCATATCCTGCCCCTCTTCATACTTTAAGTGAAATAATTTCTTATACAGACTTACTTTTTGTGTAAGTGTTGATCTTCGATGATGTTTTTCTAACGATTCCCACATTTCCTTTGAAGTTTTTGCCTTTTTGATGAGCTGTAATTGCGAATCTTCTACCATGAGTCCGATTTTACTTCTTGCTTTTCCATCTTTTAGTTTCCATTCATTCGTCTGTGGCTCAGGTGGTGGATTGCATACAACATCCCATAAGTCACTGTCAATAAGTAGCAGCTCCATTTTAAACCTCCAAGCCGGATAATTACTCCTGTTCAACTTCGTGATAACCGTTTTCACACTGTCGGCCATCTTGTCTTTGTTCTTGTACACGTACGCTAAATAAACCCGTTACGTAAAATAAAACTCTGTCTCACTATTCACTCAGTAAATACCTGTGTCTGGGCCCATAACCTGTTAAATTTATCACTGTTGCAAGTTATGTGTTCGCAGATAGTGAGCAGGATACCTTACAAATAAGTTTAAAAAATCGTACACGACTACGTTGGTCCGTTGCAAAGTTATACCAAACCGAACAGTGGCGGGCTCCCTAGAGGCGCCACATCATGGCCGTTTATTTATATAAGAAAAAATAATACAAAGGTTACATAATACAAATCATTGCTACACGCACAGGTAATGACAGGAAAGAAATTTAACAGGAGCGATACAGACAAATATCTTCAAAAAACCGGTATATCAACCTAGCATCATACCCAAAAACTCTGTAGATCCTGACCAATTTAAGTTAGCGGCTTTGCGAGCATGGGTAAAACGAGCTTACACACATTGCTCAAATATTTGCGACACATACAAGAAGTTGGAGTACGTAAGAAGCATAGCAACACAGTTTGGTTATCAGAGAAAGGTCGTAAACCAGCTAATTACGAATATGCAGAGACGTAAACAACAACCACACAGAACTGAGCAGCGAAAAACAGTGGTCATGGACTATATTCCGTTTATTAACAAGATTGTTAGGAAGGTGTCCAAAGAAAGGAACTTATGCATAGTATATAGATGCAACCCGACGGTATACCATCTATTAAGGAACGATAAGAGGAAAGGGAAACCAAATGAACTAACGGGAGTGTACTCGATTCCAATCAGGGACCAACGTTTTAAGTCCGATCTGGTGTACATTGGGGCCACCTTGCATAGTTTACAACAGAGAATAAAAGAACATAAGCAATCTGTTAATAGGACCATTGACAGCACAGTACTAGCAGCATTTGCTAAGCAACAGGAGATCACGGTACACTGGGATAGTTCTTCCATCATAAAAGCCACTAGGTCTAAACAGGCCGTTAGACATATGGAGAAATTAGAAATGTACAGGGCACAATTAACGTCCCATTGCATCAACCACAGAGACTCAGATGGGCTGTCATCTGCTTGGAAATCGTTCATTGGATAACGTAAGAATGGGATATTATATATGGTTTGTCAAGAATCTGCATTTTTTACCGTTTTTCAGTATATCGTTTTTTACATAGTCTGCGCAATCACGAAAATTCTTTCTATTTTCATGATTTTGTAAATTTGAATTATTAGTTCGTTCTTTTTATTTTTTTGTTCGAGTAACTGAAGAAGACTGATGAAATCAGTTGAAAACGTTTTTATATGATTAAAGTTTGCTGGAATTTTTGAAAGAAAGGTGTTGTTTTCTCTTTATTACAGTATAAGAAAATGAACTAAAAAATAATCCCTATACAAAATAAAATGGGTCAAAATCAACTCCTTACACCATTATTTGTTTACAAGTTTCATTGTCAGGGTGATGAGGAACCTGTAAATACCCCTGTAGAACGAAGTCTGCAGAGCTAGACAAGAAAAAAAAAACGAACAAGTCGGCTTAACAAGTATTTGTCTTTTAAATTAATTCAGTTTTAATACAATAGCGATAATTACATACAACGCGGACTATCACAATTTTGACAAGGGGCAGGTGATACACGAGTATATAATCAATTGCCACATATGTTTACACGCTTCCTCTCTTTCCTCCTTCGGGTTTCGGAAAGTTTAATAACAAGTAGAAAAATAGGGCGACGAATGGCGCGTAACAAGGAGAAAAATAAAATTACAAACTAATATTACTCACAACAATTTTACACCGCGTACAGATAATTGAAACAAAAACTAATCTGGTAGGACGAGTCCTCCACCAGTCGTTTATCTCTTGACTAAGTTGTATTCCACTGTTGCATTGTCCTCGGTTGGATGCGAACGGATTTTCCTATCTCGTCTTCCTCCCGTTCTCGGACCTCCCGCACTCGGCGCCTCGATCTTGTGTCCACACGTGGCCAGAACACTGCAACCAGGAACCAAAAAGTGTCCTAAAACATGAAGTTCCTCAATTTATATTTCCTGCTCTCCGGAAGTCCGCTGCATTTACTGTCCCACTCTGGACCAATCAGGAGGTTCTTCACGTACACTATGGTGACATCATCACAAAAATCGACGCAACATGGTACAAACCAAGAAAACCCGATATATACAAAAAGGAAACCGAAAAAAATATAATAATAATAATAATACATAGTCGCATAGCACTACAAACCAAAACAAATGTCTGAAATGCATTCCCTTCATGTGTCAATGAATTAATAATAAAAAAGGATTACTTCCTGAATATACAATAATTCCTTTACAACTGGTATAATAAGTCTAGTATTTAAGGCAGATGATAATAGCTGACAACAAAACTTGCAAATTAAGAAAGCCCTACCAAAAATATCAATTGATGTTAACCGAAGTCAATTAATATTTCTTAAAATATTAACTAATACAGTGGAACCTGGTTAACTCAAACCGAAATAACTCAAAGTCATTTATTCTAGCTATTTGTCTTGTACTAGATTCTCACCAATTCTAGCAATAACATTCCTCCATATATGAAGTTTGTATGGATCTTGTTCTCCCTGTTTTTCAAAGACACTGATGAAAAGCTGCAAAGGTACTTTTGACTAGATAAATTAATTAAATTAAAAGGAATTAACTAAAAAAATGAGCTGTTTAATAAAGGAATTGTGATTGATAAAGGAATTTAATTTCTGATACATTACATTGATTTAAAAAATGGAAATGACATCACTACACTTTGATGTTTAATGACTTGCAATTAAGATTCAGATCAAAAACCAGCTGTCAACTTTTTTATTTGTGTTTTTATCCTCTATACGCTTGTGGAATTTGGCCAAAAAATTCTGCAACATTCTGTATATTCTATGATTTTATAGATTTGTAGTAGGAACAATTACAGCAGTATATTGTAACTACTAAAAATCAAAAAAACTGGCAACATTTAAAAAAGAAAAACCATTTGAGGGGGACTATTAACTACTGAACTTCAAAATGTTACAATTGTTATTCTGTAACTGGTGTGTGCATGTGTACAAATGCTTGACCTCCTCCCTTATTGCATATAATGATGTACTTTTTGTGATCTTAAACTGTACATATAATTAATAGACAGCCTTAGGTTAATTGATTTCAAATGTTCTAATGACAACTCTATTTGTGTAAATTCATACTCTTTTCGATTATTTGAATGCAACATTTCTTGTTAGACTAGAATGTTTGCTTTCAGAAGTTAGAGAAACTGGTTAGACTCACGTAACTGGTTATGGGACAAAGGAACAAAGATTGCACAAATGACAACACTAACTTGACTCATGGAAGGTCAGCGCTAAAAAGGAGAGAGTAAAACAAGGTCACTGTTGCCAACAGTTCCCTGAGGGATCAACAGCACTACCAACCTATTATTTAGTGTTGCCACCTTTACAAAATCACTGACCCGTACAGCAGGTCAGGTTTGTTTGAACAGAAGTTCCTGACGCATGCGCATTGTCATTTTACAGTGCAAAGAATAATGTGCATGCTGGTCCTAAATCAGTTACAGTTAGGAACTAGGGACTTGCGTAGGAGTAACATACAAGCAAACAAAAAAAGTCAAGAGGCAGGTTGCGCGTCACACGTCAGCATAAACAGAGTAACATGGCGGAATGGCAGATGAGTTTCAGTGAGTGTGAAGTCTTTCGTTGTTCAAATGATGTAAATTTATAAAAATATTTGCAAGAACTTTGTTTCATCATAATTTCACAATTTCTACGAAATTCCCGGACAAAATTAATAGTTCACCCAGACAGTGAGTCAATTCCTGGACTGTCCGGGTGAAAACCGGACGGGTGGTAACACTACTTTTATTACACAACAGGAAAAATATTTAAAAACATCAGCACAACACAATGAGATGTATGTATCAATGTTATACAATATTTAACACTAACTTCAATCATTGAATCCAACATTTCTATCAGGAAAAAATAGAGTAGTGCAAAATGATTATATATACATATTTTATATAATTCCACTCCTTTCTGGATCCATAAATCTAAAGCAAGATCTTTTGCAATGCTATAATGGTCTTAAATATGAGGTCTAATTGAAATTATAGTAACTATAAGTTAATTATAGTTAAATTAATTATAAAAATCTTTTATTTAACATATAATTTTATTGAAAATATTGTCAAAAATGATTATTTAGGTTTTATTAAATGAAGTAAAAGTTATATGTAAAAGAACCATTTTGTTAACTATTTAATTTCTGAAACAAAATTTCATGCTTTATTTTTTAATATATATTTTTAAACATATTAAATATAATTTATATTGAAAACATTAATATGATTTATAATTTCTCAGTATTATACCTGGTGGTGACGGAGGTCTTTGAGGTGCTGGAGGTGGAGCTTCAATTTTTGGTGGCATTTTTGGTGGTTGAACATTTGGTGAAACTGAAGTTAAATTGGTCATCTGAATTGAAAAATTATAAATTGGTTTAGTATATAAGATAAAAACTCAAAATTTTAAACATTTAATTAACTTTCTTTAAATTCAAAATTACAGGCAATGTCACAAAGACAATAAGAGCCTCTGTATACAATAAATAGGCCTATATAATAATTCATGTAAAAATAAAACAAAGATAATAAAATATAAAATAAATGAAGTAAAAGTAATATAGTAAATTCTCATTTGCTCAATTTAAAATTTACTATATTAAGAAGAAATAAATTCAAACTTGTTGTAAAAATCTGATTATCTATATTATATTTAAACTGAATAATCATACATTTTTAATTATCATAAGATGCATAATAAATAGATGTTGTTAAAATAATTACGTTTAATTTTCAATTACAAAATAATAAAACAATTTATAAAAATATTTAATATTTGAACATAAATTTTTTATATTATTCATTCAATGGATATATATAAATGAGAGATAAAAAGTGAAGGGAGATAAAAATTTGATTTCTGTAGATTTAAAATGAAATGTTGTTATGATAAAATTATCCATTTATCAAATATTCACAAAATACACAATGTCCCAAAAAAATGTATACACACTTTAACAGCTGATAGCTCAATTAATGTTTTTTTTTTATTTCCAGGTTAAACTCATTAGAATTAATAATGAAAGTCAGACTAAACTTTGAACAAAGGAAATTCATTCTAAAATGCTACTGGAAGTGTGAAAGCACAGTTGAAGTGCAAAGACAGTTTAGGAGGGAGTTTCAAACAGATTCACTAACCTGACTTACTGCCACTCGAATTACAGATAAGTTTGAAGATGGGCATCCCCACACTATGTTATGCATTATGATGTTAGATCCTACTTTGATGAGATCTTGCCAAACACGAAGGGCTTTCGTAGAATACCCTCTGTGTTCACCAGACCTCATACCACTTAGACTTTTTTTTTATGGGGATACTTAAAAGACAAAGTCTACGTTATGAAACCTGCAACAGTTACTGAATTGAAAGCAGCCATTAAACAAGAATGTACACAAATATCAAACAAAATATTTCGTGATATTTGCAATTCCATTGCTTCACATTGTCAGCAGTGCCAGAATGGACATCAGTTTGAAAACAGGCATTGACAAAACAATTAATGTCTGTAGATTCTATTACATTTTAAAAATGAAATGTATTTTAATAAACACTGACTTTATACTTATTTAAAGTGTGTATACATTTTTTTTTGGGATATCCTGTAATTTGAAAGTTAAATTAAATAAAATATGTACCTCACATTAGTAGATATTTTATTTTATTTAATTATACCAAGGGCTAAAAGCAATTCCTCTGTAATTAGATTCGAAAGTATTATAAGTAAGGCATGTCTAAAGTGAAGGGAGATAAAAATTCGATTTCTGTAGATTTAAAATGAAATGTTGTTATGATAAAATTATCACTTTTATGGAACATACAAGTTATCTACTTTCTTTAGAAATTCAATTAGTTGCAATTAACACCCTTATATGCTATTTCTCAAAGTTTTCTTGCAGCTTTGTCCATCACAGCTTTTCAGGATTCCTTTGACATCTTATTGCTGATATTTTGCCAAATTTGCAAAATCCTCTCAAATTTTTTGGTTGCAACTTTCATTTTCCATATTCTTTTTGCAGAGTGCCCAAAATCTTTTGACATCTCTTGTCTGTAAAACATTAGGAGTGTTTTTCATCTTCTGTACAAAATTTATATTTTCTTCTTTTAAAGTATTGGTGATTTTGCTTGCATAATGGGCTGTTGCCATGCTGTTGCATAATGGGCTGTTGCTTCCCAGATGAGATAAACAGTTTGTAAAATTTAGCTTGAGATCTGACTTTTTCATCATAGGTGACTTCTTTTGGGTCTTCTGCATGATAATACTCCTTGCCTGGTACATCTGAAGGAATGAAAGGAACATACATTTCATTGTCAATAATGAGGATTTTCTTCAAAGATTTTTCATACACTCTGCAACATCCTGGCTTTGCTTAGATTTCCTGACCTGAGTACTTGGGTACACATTTTATATGTGCCTTTATCCCCAGCTTCTTTGTTTTAATACATGATATTGTAGAACCTCAGAATTTTCAATTTCTGGGCTGCAGTTCTTACAGACATTGATGGTACTTATGAAGCAAAGCTTTTACTTTGTTTTCATTGTTTTTTGTTTTTAGTGTCCCTGAATACCCAGTTTGAAGCTTGTAATTCTCAATTCCATTCTTGTTCAATGATACAATAAATGATTGTCTTTCTGACTTCTTCCAAAAAGTGATAAAACTGTTGCTTTTCATCCATAAGATTTGTAATATGAAATTATGAATTTTGCTAGACTTCTTTTCAGCTCTGTACATTTTTCATAGAAATAAAGTTTGCAATTGCACCTCCTGCATATTGCACAACTTTTTACATTGTATACAGATGTATCTGCAGATGTTCTAAAGTTCTAAGATGAGATTTGATTGTCTCTCTTCACTTTGGACACGCCTTATCTATTGCTGTTGTTCTATCCACAACTAAATAATGTCTTATGACTTTGCACAAAAATGTGCAAACAATTTTAACAATATATTTAATTGTATTATGGTACATTAAGATATATATTTGGAAACTTTTTAAAAAAAACTCATATACATATTACATTTCCAAAAAATTGACTCTGCCATAGAATTGTTATATTCCTCATGTGCGTGTGAAAGGGCAAGTGAGAAGACAATTTTTTGTATTGTCTGTTTAAGAATTTTTCTTAAATCTTGTTTGTAAATTGGCAGAGTCATATATATATATATAATATGCATGTAATACTCATGTTTTAGAACTTGTTACCAAACTTTTAAATGTAACAATGGGTTGCTTAACTTTCCCACAAACATTTGGTAGTGCTATCTGTTATGATATCTTATTAAAAAACTTTTTATATTTTCAACTATTATATAATAGAAAAAAGCTTAATTTTGAGGGTAGAAATAAGTTTTATAAAAAAAAATTGTAAATGCTGATAACAAGCAAAATTGTCATTAAGTCCAACTCTACTAGAGATGCACACAATTTCCTTTATATCTCCACTCCCTCAATCTTTAATCACCAAAAGTTAATAGCATCAATCCCTTAATAAACAAACCTCTTTGCAAAATTTCAGAAATTTTAAACAAATAGCACAGGATTCAAAGAGAGTGAACAAAAAAATCATGTCCCATACACATACAAACATCAATACATACAGAAAAATCCTCCAAATTAGTTCGCATTTTTTTGACGTTTCAAGGTCCAGAGTCCAAAAATGTAAAAATCTTGGGGTTATTTTTTGACCAATCGACATACTTTCCCTCTGTTGTATATGTCACCGAGAAAGACCGAAATTAGAGAATGTCAATATTCTCCGGTGAATGTCAATATTCTCCGGTGAATGTCAACACATACAAAATACATCAGTGAAAGACTGAATATTTGGTTATATTATTATACATTCGAACAATTGCCGGTGTATGTAGACAAGCACAGATAAGCTTTGATGGAGGTCAAAATGACAAGCCGCATCTATTTGTTATACTCTCGAACACTGCTGTTTGTCAGTCTTATGCCAGGTTTGTTGGTGCATGCAATGTTAGGTTAGGTTGGTTAGGTTAGGTAAGATTTGTCCCTGAGAGAAGCAGCTGCAACTAATTTGAGAAGTGGAAGGCAAGGCTATACACACTGTGATTGCAAAAAGAAGTGTTCCACAATTAAATGCAGTTGTAAAAATATTTTTATTCAGCAGTGCATTCATCAGTGCATGCTGAATGTCGACATTTGCCGATGTAATGATATTTAGCAAATATTTCGTACATACACAAAACGACTGTGTGAGTGCTGACATTCACCGGAGAATCTTGACATTTACCAGATATTGGTCTTTCACAGTAACATATATAACAAAGCCAGGAAAGTAAAATTAAGTGATTAAAGCAGTTGAAACTGTTAGTTTTTTACATAAGTATTTGGTAAATATAAAAAAGTTAAGAGTAATTGCTCTTATCCTTTTTAATAGATTTAATAAATATCTGTTTTAAAATATTTATTTTCAATAGTGTTTTAATTGGTTTCTATTCATGTTTAAATTACAGTGCAAAGAAGCATATGCCAAGCATGAACATTATTTAATATTTTTGTTATATTAATTTTAAAAATTATAAAGTAAATGAAATAATACATAAACAATAAAAGAAAATTTACAAGATTTAAGAAAAATTCTTAAATAGACATTACAAAAAAAAATTGTCTTCTCACTTGTCCTTTCACATGCACATGAGGAATATAATGTGGTAGTACACCAGTATTTATCTGTATATTTCTATTATATATGTACATATTTCTATACTTTCTTCCTTCTTTGTTCTCGATTCTTTTGTCTTTCAACTTCTAGAATCTTCTTAATATGGGTGGTGAGTCACCTACTTCGAAAACAAAAGAAAGGTGGTAACCCTGAGGGTAAAAGTAAGAGAGGATAAGCTACTTTTGGCTGGGGCGTCGGAGGAAGAAGACGCAGTGTAGTGTTCTCCAGACTGTTTTAGCATCAGTTGGAGAGACATTAGCCAAGCTAAGACTGAATATTTCTATCTCAGGACTTCTGAAAGTAATAGGAAGGTTTTTAATAGAAGAATATACATCGTTTTTCCTCAACCCTCAAGAAAGAAATATTTCGGCTACCACCACCAACAGAGTGTTCATCAATTTTGGGTACCCTTCTTGTCTCATCCTATTCTCTATCCTTCACCTTCTTCTCTCTTTGTTTGTTAGCATAAGTAGTTTAGTTTTTAAGTATAAGACTTCTTTGTACCGCGGTAAAATTTATATTGATTTCGTATCTTTATTTTTGTCGCGGGGATCGCGTCAACGAGTTCTGTCTGGGTTTGGTGTTAATTGATCGTACAAGAGTGCGAACGGATTACGAGGAGCATCGGAATTTGTAAGAATCCTGATTATTGTACAGACCACGGGTGTAAATAAAAAAAAAAAAATAAAAAGGGGTTTTTATTTTATTTCCTGGTATCTCTTTGTTAGATCATAAATCACCACGTGCGTGTCTCAACAATAACAATTCTTTGGTGGAGTCAACTTTTTATTTGAGGTTACTCATTTGCCTCAATATATAAGCATTAAACGATCCCTCTTGCAATGGCACAATACTAAAAAATAAATACATTTGATAAAAAATTTCTGTCCTGGCAATTTTTTATCAAGTAAAAGTTTATTTTACTTGCATAAACAACCACAAAGTCAGCAAGAAATCAGTAATCTTTTCTTTTATTTTTGATAAAATATTGTAAGGACAGAAATTTTTTTTATCAGAAATAAAAGAAGATTACTGATTTCTTGCTGACTTTGTGGTTGTTGTTTATGCAAGTAAAATAAACTTGTATTTGATTCTCATTATTGGTTTGAGTATTTGTGAGATATAAGAAAGAGAAAAACTAAAGTTCTGTAAAAATTAAGATTATAATCTAGAACTGTATTCAATGAATAATCTCAAGCAATCTCCATTAATTTATATTTTGCTGTACTTAAACATTATTATGAAGTTCAAGCAGCTAATTTTGCTACTTTATCTAAAGTACCAAAGTATTTGCTTATGCATTGTCCTGAGTCTCCAGAAAATATCTGAATTAAACTTCAAAAGTTGAAAATGACCTATCTGTATCATTGCAAGAATGTATTTGAGAAAGCTATCCAGGTATGGATATACCTGAAGTTTGGATAATTAGAGTTTGCAATAGCTAATTGCATAACGTTTAACAAATTTTCTTTTTCAAACTTACATCTTTAAATTTCACTTCTGCAAGGATTTATAGTTATGAGCATGAACAGTTTATCTTTAGGAATTGCTAGGAGTATGACCCCAGTCAATAATATCTCATGAACCATGAGAATTATGCAAGTAAGAGAATGGAAGTAGCAATGTTCTACAATATATCAAGAGAAAACATGCTCCTTGAATTTGTACAATAATTTGTTTCACAGTCAGATAATTTTATCCATCTACAGAGTTCAAGAGAGATAAAAAGGATGCTAACCCATAAATTTAAAAAATTAAAATAGCTTCCTTTTGGTTAATGAAGATTAAGCAATACACTTGACACCAATAAAATCCAGCAAAATTTTGACAAAAATGTAAATTAATATATGAATGAAAAAACTCAAAAAATGAAAGCCAACAAAAAAGTTTAGTTTAGATGCCTGTCCTCAGTTTTGTTTGGCTTTTCACCCAATTATATATGTGGGGCAGAGGTCTGAAATATCCACTTGTAAATCAGCATAACAAAATTTGCACTAATTGGTTAAAGTCACAGGAAAAAAGGTCTACTAAAGGGTTAAATAGAAAGTTGATAAAATATCTGAGTTTTTAACAATAAATGTTTTTAATTTCATATATTTTCTGCTCTTATAAATGTTTAAATTATAAGGTTAATTAATTTTGTGAATTTATAGAGGATTACAATTTTTCTATTCTGTGGGAACTGTTGCATTTTATGATATTTCTAAAAGTGCATTTTAGAGTACTGTATTTATCTCTGGTCTGAAATGTATTTTGCAAATAAGAGAAAAATGTCTTATATTATACTTCAACCCTTTTTAAGAAATCTGTAAATTGTATTTAATAAAAGATTGCTCTGGAAATCAATGTGATATTTCGTAAGTTAGAAGCAGAAAATTATTAAAAACTTTAATGTTAATGTTGATAACTGATTAATAAACACTATAATAAAAACAATAACAAAAAAAAATTAATTTAATAACCATTTTCATTTTCTCTGCTTCTTCGAACTTTTTCTGATAAGCTAATTTTCTTGCTTCTTCAGCTTCTTTTTTTTGTTGTTCTTGGATCTGCCAAAGTCTTTCTTGTTTCTTCCTTAACTAAAATTAACAGTACTCCATTAATCTTACTGCATAATTTAAATATTTAAATTATTAGTGGATCAACTATTGAGTTGTTCATAATAATTACATGTATAGTTAGAAAATCAGTATTCAATTCTTATGTTCAACAACTTAAAAATATTATTATTCCTGTTAGTTTAATGAAATGTAAATCATCCATTATTTTTCATAAAAAATAAATTTATATCATCTAATTTAAAATTAGTAAGCGAAAAACAAGCTAATTATACTGATTGGCAACTTAAATAAATAGTTGGTTTTATAAAAAAGAAAAAAAAGCAAAATAGAATTACAGAAGATATATAGTATTTTATATTTGTTAGTGTTAAATTTTTTCTTAACATCTAAACAAAACAGTAACTCTTTTTTTATCAAATTGTCAAATTATATGTATAAATAAAAAGAAATCAAATTACAGTCGACTCCGCATAAGTCAACACCCCAAGGGAAAGTGAAAATGTGTCGAGTTATCTTGTAAAGTGTGAAGCGCGATAGGAATACACAGACACGTGAATTCAATTAAAACAAATTTAATTTCGCGATTAATAATATATACAAATAAGTTCTTTGTGGATTCCCTCAGTCCAATTTCTCTTGTTGTCCGATTGTAACAATAAAACCCGCGCGATTCTTAACTAACTTAAACCTAAAAGGATAGAAAAGTATAAAAGTAGGAAGTGAGAAGAATTGATAGGATAGTAGGGGTACCCTTGTTCTCGCTGAACTCCGATTCCGGCTGGTGGTTTATTCTGCGTATCTCTGGGTTCGTCAACGTTGTAAAAATACCTTTTAGGATAATTTCTTGTCAGTGTCTTTGACTCTACGGTCCGGATCCTCACCTCACGGCTCTCTATTCGGCCCTCGTAGAATTCCGTCTCACGAGCTCGCCGTTCTCGTCCGTGCTTCCTCGTGTCCGGCCGGAGAAAAAGTGACTCTTCGATGACCCAGATTTTACTCGTCCTCCACTCGAACTCTTTGTTCCACACGACCCCCTGGTGGGTGGGGAGTGGGAAGCCCGCGTTCCCAGAAGCCAGAACAATGGACAAAGGAAATTAGAAAGAAGGGTTAAGAAGGAGAGAAAATTATTAAAACTAATTAAATCTAAAATTCATATGTACAAAAATATGGCGTACAGCCACATACGCCCCATCGGAAAGGCTCAAAGTCCATGATGGAGTTTGTAGTAATCTACTCTCCTTTTCCGAAGGTGGTATCGACCCTCGCTTGCGGGAACAGCTTGATGCTCGTCATCCGATTCAAGGGGATTCTCTGGTGATGCATCGTCTTCTTGCCGCCTGATAGGTATCATCGGCTGTCTCCTGTACTGTAATGCAATCTCATCACCTCCATCATCATCAGACATATCCGGGGAATCATTGTTGTTGGGTCGGTAATGGTTTCGACCTTTATATACAGCATATGAATAATATGGTTTCAAACGATCGAAATGCACAATACAATTTTTCTTTCCATCACTACCACCCAACTCTGCGGTTACTGGACCTAAAATTCTCGTAATACGGAAAGGACCCGAATACTTAGGGGAAAATTTTCCGAACTTCCTACCCTGGTGCTTGCGTAACAGCCACACTCTCTCACCAACACTAAAGCCACGCCCTTTCCTTTTTATATTGCACCGCTCCCTATTCTTTAAGTTGTTTTGCCTGCTCCGTGAATAAGCCAAGTTACGAACAGTGTTCAATTTTTCTAACAGCTCCCTCCGATAATCATGCAAATTATGGTGGGCCGGCACGCCCGTCGGAAAGACCTGAGGTAACCTGGGGTCAAAACCGAAGAGAAGGAAGGCAGGGGATTCGCCGGTGGATGCATGAGTGGCGTTATTATAAGCAAACACTGCCTGAGCAAGATGCTCATCCCACTTCCCATTACTTCCTCTGGAGATCCGAGCTATAATACTACATATAGACTTATTAAACCGCTCACAAACCGAGTTCGCACACGGACGGTAAGCAGTAGTGATTTTATGTTTGATACGGAGTATGCCACATAATTCCTGAAACGTGGAAGAAGTGAAATTAGCCCCCCGGTCTGAGATAATAATTTCGGGGCAACCGTAACGGCATATCACATGCTGGAATATGGCGTCTGCTACGTTCTTTGCAGTCTGGTCCTTAATAGGAATTGCTTCAGAATACCTGGTGAAAACGTCAATGATAGATAGAATGTACCGATTTCCGCTGGGAGTAACCATGAGTGGGCCGACTATATCTATAGCTACCTTCTGAAAAGGGAAGCCAGCTAACTCTGTTTCTTGGAACGGCTCCTTTCCCTTGTGTAAATTAAACCTCTGACATGTCCTACACACCCTCACTACCGATCGGACTACCGATTGTAGACCCCGTATGTAGTAATGCCTGTCAACGGTATTACAAGTCTTCTCTATGCCCAAGTGCCCCCCAAGGCCCGACTCATGGAACGCTCTAACAACCTCTTCACCCATTTTCTGACCTACACATATCCGCTTCCAGTTATATAGGCCATATCTTCCCGGTTTAATGTGGACCAACACACCTCCTTCCAACTGGAATTCTGGCTGGACACCCTTTCCGGCAAGACCCTGATGCATGTTCCTTTGAGCCTTCGCAAGACCTAGTTTCATTTTTTTTAAAAAATCGTCTTCCATTTGTGATTCCACTACTCTATGGTGGAAACTGGGACTATGCACATCTAAACACTGGTTGACCAAGTTAGGTCTCTCTCCGCAACATATCGGGCGTGACAAAAGGTCGGCCACCGGATTGTGTTTACCCCTAACATGAGCTATCGTAACATCGTAATTCGTCAATTCTAAGGCCCATCTCATTAATCTGTCGTTGTGATTATTCATACTCCTCAAGTAAGATAAGGGCTTATGATCCGAATATACAGAAACTTCGTGACCTAGAACTATCGATTTGAAGTGCCGGAGAGAGAGAATAATCGCAAGGCACTCCTTCTCGATCGTTGAATACCTCAATTCCGGTCCCCTAAACTTCCTGCTATAATATCCGAGTGGGACCACGCCTTCATCCCGTTGCTGTCCCAAAACGGCACCTAGCCAACTATCAGAGGCATCGGTATATAGCACAAATGGAGAAGAGAAATCTGGGTGTGCCAAAAGGGGGGGGTTTGATAAAACTTCCTTGAACCTCATAAACTTGGACTGACAATTACTGTCCCAAACAAAATGTTTCCCTTTTTTTGTTAGTTCAGTCATGGGCAGCGCCATCTCGGAAAAATTGGGGATGAAATTGCGGAAAAAACCGACCATTCCGAGGAAACTGCGAACCTCTTTGACATTACGCGGGGTTCTACATTCCTTAATTGCTTCGACGTTGCCTGGGTCAGGGTATATACCATCACTACTAATGATGTGACCTAAATATTTAATTTCTCTAACACAAAATTTGCTTTTGGTAGGGTGGAGCTTCAGATTTGCCTTATGTAAGATCCCTATCACTTGATCAAGAAGTTTTAAATGCTCCTCCAGAGAAGGGGAAAAAAGGATGATATCATCCTGAAATACATAACATTTGTTTCCGATGAAGGGGGCGAGGAGACGTGACATACAATATTGAAAGAACCGACCGCTGTTCTTCCCCCCTTGTGGGATACGCGTTAATTGATATTTGGACCAAGGGGTAGTGAATGCAAATATATGCCTAACCTTGGGGTCAAGCGGGATCTGGAAGTAACCGGATTTGAGGTCTATTACGGAAAAGTATTTGCTACCATGGAAGGTCGTGAGTATTTCGTCCACCCTACTTAGCGGGAACACCTGTGGTTTCGTTATGTCATTAATCCTACGTAAGTCCAAAGTCATCCTGATTTCACCCGAGGTTTTCTTCACAATATGGATGGGGGAATTCCATTCCGAATGGCTTTCCTCTATGATGCCTGCCTTAAGATATGCATCAGTCAATTTTTTTAACTCGGCAAGGTAGCAATTCGGAATACGGTATTGACGGGTATTGATTACCCGGTTAGTGTCTATTTCAGGGCTGTGCATAAAAAGATCGGTGCCTTTCAAATCTTCGACCCCCTCCGAAAACAAACCGGGATACTTATCGAGGACGCGAGTCACCTGATTTTCGTCATTCGTTTTTGTAGTTCCTGGAGTTATGGCGGTGCCAACCAGAGTACTACTTAAGCAATCGAAATACATGATCGATGGGCGAGGACTATGGTTCAATACTCTAGCTTCACGACTGATGAATGTACATCCATCAATTATCAATGACGGGATTGAGTTGATGACATCCATCCCCAAGATCCCTTGGTATTCTAGCCTATCCGGGAATTCCATACAACAAAGGGAAGCGGGTATTATCTCATCCTTGTAGCTTATCGATCCCTTTAGGACTTCCTTACATGTGGAGATTGTGCCGTTGATACCTCTGATATGGGTGATCTCACCCCTTCTTGCAACCTGGAAGGACTTAGCCAATTTCGCGTTTTGAGTCAGCGCTATATCAACTAAAGACCTTTCCGCACCTGAGTCAATTAAGAATTTAATCTCTACCCCCACTACCCTGCCACATATTAATGGGAGTCCCCTCTCCGAACATGAAAATTCGGTCAGTTTAAAGATGAGGATGGGAACACGACACTGACCCTGATCAGGTTCCCGGACTAGTTTAAATCCTGACTATTTCTTTTGGGGCATTTCCTAGCCAAGTGATTTGGGCTATTGCAAACGAAACAAAGTCTGCTGTTAATATTAGGCGACTTAGTAGTCTGGGTCGAGTTTTCGGCCATCTTGGAAACTATTTCGAACAGGGTTTTCAACCCTTTTTCTAAATTGGCTAACCGATCCTCATTTTTTGGAGTCTTGTCAGGGTTTACTTCAGGACTAGTACATTCAGCACCCACTTCGCTTTGGGAGTTATAACAGACCGTTTTGAGGTCTCTAGGATTACTACATTCCTTTTCTAGCTCTTCCTCCCTTTCAGCGCATTCGAAAGCTTTCTCTAAGGTAGCAGGTTCCCTGCGACATACGTGACTTCGGATACTTATATCTAATCCCCTGATGAACCTCTCCTTGATAATCTCATCTTTGAATGTCACGATATTTGGGTTACTCCGGATAGCCCTAGACATTATGGTTTTAGTCCTAATGATATACTCACTGACTAATTCCTTTCCTCCTTGCCTCAAATTTAGTAATTGATCGAGTAAGCCCCTTCCTTTCCCTTCGTGCTTCTGGAAACATTTAATTAGATCTTGCTCAATTTCCTTAAACGTTGGTGCAGGCGATTGCTCCAATAAACAAAAGAAAGTGTTTAATGGTTCACCTTTTAGTTTAGCTTGCAACGCAGCCACCTTAACCTCGTCCCCCCATTGGGCTAACTTAGCCACATTATCAATGGTTCTAAATAGTTGATTTATATTTACCGTGTCGTTAGGCGAATTTGAGAAAGTGGGGATCATCCCTAAGAATCCAGTAACCACGAGTGGGGGGTTCTCACTGTGGCTTTCTGCCACCAAACTCATACTGGGAGTACCTTTGTCCTCCATATAACTTACAACGATGGCTGATAATCAGTACAGCTATACAGAGAATTGGATCAACGAGGAGGGAATCCTGTCGCGGACGCCAATGTAAAGTGTGAAGCGCGATAGGAATACACAGACACGTGAATTCAATTAAAACAAATTTAATTTCGCGATTAATAATATATACAAATAAGTTCTTTGTGGATTCCCTCAGTCCAATTTCTCTTGTTGTCCGATTGTAACAATAAAACCCGCGCGATTCTTAACTAACTTAAACCTAAAAGGATAGAAAAGTATAAAAGTAGGAAGTGAGAAGAATTGATAGGATAGTGGGGTACCCTTGTTCTCGCTGAACTCCGATTCCGGCTGGTGGTTTATTCTGCGTATCTCTGGGTTCGTCAACGTTGTAAAAATACCTTTTAGGATAATTTCTTGTCAGTGTCTTTGACTCTACGGTCCGGATCCTCACCTCACGGCTCTCTATTCGGCCCTCGTAGAATTCCGTCTCACGAGCTCGCCGTTCTCGTCCGTGCTTCCTCGTGTCCGGCCGGAGAAAAAGTGACTCTTCGATGACCCAGATTTTACTCGTCCTCCACTCGAACTCTTTGTTCCACACGACCCCCTGGTGGGTGGGGAGTGGGAAGCCCGCGTTCCCAGAAGCCAGAACAATGGACAAAGGAAATTAGAAAGAAGGGTTAAGAAGGAGAGAAAATTATTAAAACTAATTAAATCTAAAATTCATATGTACAAAAATATGGCGTACAGCCACAATCTGATGTGACGACTAAAGAGATGTTGGAAAAAAAACCACATAAAACTACAATTAGGAAAATACAGTAGTGCGTTATACAATAGTATAGGCTTAGAATACATTGTCCTCCATTTACAATTACTCTGTAGATGAAAAACTGAAAACTTTGTTTAGTGTTATTTGTTTTGAGCACTTAACTGTCTCGACTTTCTTTTTCAATGATCATGAATGCCTTTAAAACATCATCTTCGCAATTGTCAATTGTTGGCAAGTTGTTAATGTCTAAGGATTCTTAATGCCTCTAGCGTGAGAAAATGCAAAACTGGATTCTGGTGTGACGTTGATGTAGATTGTATATTTTCTTTTTGTTTATCTGTTATTATTTTATACATAAAAATACATAAAATGTTAAGGCATTTTTATTAGTATGTGTATATATATATTATTAAATATATTAATTATATATTAATAAATAAATCGACTCCCCCTCCTGAAAAAAAAAATGAGTTCACACCACACGTGCAGAGTAAATTCATTTTTTCAGGAGGGGTGACGACTTATCGGAGTGTGGGCAGCAAAAGTATGTCGACTTATCCAGTGGTGATGAGTTAAACGGTGTCGAATAAACCAGAGTTTTTTAACATTAATGCCTATTGTTAGCCGAGTATCTGAAATAACAAGACCCTGAGAGTCGCTCGGCTTTGATAGAATAAAAAAAAGAGGTTTATTAATTTCAGCGAACATAAATAATTTACAAAGAAACGATTACACACACTTACTAATTACTAATACAAATACATTTGGGACTGCGCGTAACAATGTCATCAATTAGTCCCCGCGTGCCGACAAGACAAAGAAATTATTCTAACGTATATCTAACTTAACTAAGTACAGGGCCCTAGAGAAAGATAAGGTGGAAGAGAATTAAACAGAGATGATAAGACTGAAAATTGGTTCGAAGGGGTGACTGGCGGTAATAAATAAGAAAAAAAAAACCTCGGATCCGTTCCTTAATAACTTTCTTTGTTTCTGTTCGTCCCGTTTTTCTCTCTCTCCGAAAATTCTTCCTTCCTCTCGCTCCTGTCCTCCTATCTCCTCTGACGTAACCCCTCGACCCCTCGGTGTCACACCCTTTTTTTTTTTTTATTACCGTCCAGGCCACATGTGTCGACTAACTACCGCGTGGTTAAGTAAATAGAAAACGGAAGTAAAATTGTTACTACAGGAAGATAGTATAAGGAAAGTAAAGAAAAGAAAATAAATAAGGTTTAATAACAGCCACAGCCTATGTAAGTCGGCTGGGACCACAGAAACTGACTACTTAACCGATGGTGTCGAGTTATCCGGGTGTCGACTTATGTGGACTCGACTGTTTATGTATACATATATAAATTATCTAAAATATTTTTTTAAAATTTAATCTACTTTGAATCATTTATACATAAAATAACGTACTTCTTCTTCTTTTTGAATCTTTTTCTGTCTTTCTATTTCATATTCTTGTAGCATGCGAAGTCTTTGTTCTTCAATTCGTTGTGCTAATCTTTCTTCTTCTTCTCGTTCTCTTGCTTTTTCTTCTTCAATGCGACGCTTCTTTTCTTCAATCTTTTAATAGTGAAAATACAAATTCTTAAAAGAATTTTGCAAAATACTATGTATACTATTGATATTATTAAAATCAGTAATTATAAGCCAATCATAGATGACATGTAACATCTAAAGACTTTCAGGGAATATAAACAATGTTTTTAAAACAAACTTTACACAAAGTTTGAAAAAGAAAAAAAAACTAAAATTTTATGTATATAAAATCAAAAAATTAAAAAAATTAATCAAGTAATTTATATAATAAACTATTCTGTATTAATATAACTTCTGCAACATTTACAGTATGCACCAAAATTCCTCATGTAAAAAGAAAAATTTTTTATAATACTACTTTTCAACTTATATCTGATATTTTATGACCATTCTTTGTAAATTTATTTGTATTTTTTGTAGCTTGATAAATAATAAATAAAAGCCACTTATATATGGTTATTATTTTCATAATTAGCCATGATAATGGTCAATTTTAAAAATAAATGACTTATTAAGCATAACATATGTATGTATGTACAGGTATTCCTCGTACAACATGGTTTGGGAAATCCTCCATACAAAATTTCATAATTTTTAAGTGTAAACTCCATTATTTGATATTTTTTATTCAAGTAATCACACATCTTGTCTCAAATTTGCCAACAGATTTTAGAATATTGAAACTTTCAATTTGCTTTGTTCTTTTGATCAGATTTACTTTAATGAAAACTGATAATTTTTTTTTTTCCTTTTCCTTGCTTTCCTGTCAACCAGGTGTCATTGTCCTTGCTTTCAGACTTTAGCCTTTAAGACTGTCACTGCATTTTGTTTTTATAGACTAATTTTCATATTTAGTAAAAATTTAAACATTTTTAGGTAAGTGTTGTTAAATTTTTTTTAACTGTAGGTAAGTAATCATTCATAAAAATGATGAACAAAATACAGCAATATCTTGGTACTCAAATTCTTTCCAACTCAAACAATTCAGTATTTGAACTAAAATTCTTGAAAAAAAATCACTTGGTACTCAACTGAACAAATGTGACCCAGTAGAACAAATTTTCAAATAACATATTTTTATTTTGTCATCCATAGAAAATTATGATAAAAATATTAAAAAATGAAGATGTTGCTGATATTTCTGACCAACATCAACAAAAAATCTCAGAAGATGACAATAATTTGTAAAAGGAAAACACTCTCATTTAATTAAAATTAATATTAATTAATGCAAAATACAGTAATTTGAATGTGACTGTTTGTTAATTATTGATTAAAAAAAATTATTGATTGTTTGCTTTAATAAACATAAAAAAAGGATAGTATACTTTTGTTAACTTTTGGAACCTAACCCATGTTTTATTAGTCCTTTGTTTTGTATAGCACAAATATGCATAATGCAATGCTTTTTCAGAATGTAATTGTGAGGCCCCGGATGAAACCCAAAATTGAACCACAAATATCCAGCAGGACAGTACAACATTCACCTTTCAAAATTAAAACCCAAAGTGAGACTTAAGGTTTCCTGAAAACAATAAAAGTTCTTTCTGTCAAAAAGGATATCAAAAGGCTGGAATTACAAGGGAAAATTTCAAAGTTTGGAGGAGTTTTAGCCAATCGGGATCAGGTCAATTATTGATGATGACCTCAGCCATGCCCTGAAAGGTTTCAAATTGTCACCAGAAGATGAGAAAAGACCAATTGACCAATTGGAATGCAGGATAGAAGAGAGAAATCTTTTAAAAACTTGTGTTTCAAGGACATTCCATTCTTTCTCCAAGATCTGTTCTTTTTCTCCAAGAGCTGATCACATTCTAAAATTTATTCTTTTTCCCAGATCTGTTCATTCTCCAAGAGTCTTTTTCTCTCTCCAAGATCTGTCATATTTTGTCCAGTCCAGGATCTACCAGGATATGCTAAATCCAAGTTTCCTGTGTTGTGCAATCAAACATTCAGTTGCAACAAAATACAGCATTTGACATCATGTACCTGTTCAAATCTGAACTTACCAACAAGCCCTGGGACCATCAGAAGACCATCAAAAAGGGACAGAGTGTAGACATTCAATGTGACATTGGGACTTTTACTGGACTCTCTTCTTAAAAAGAAATACCAAAAGAGAATAGTAATGACAAGAATACAGAAAACTTTGTAAGAATATTTTTATATTTTATTAAATGGGAAAAAGTGAATGGTAAGCATGTCTCAGTGTGTATATCACACCTACACATGATTGTCTCAACCCCTTGATCATCCTGACAATTGCACACAGTTGGCAAAGCTTACATAATTACCATGTCATACAAGGAATACCTGTATGTATATGTATATGTATTGTATTCTTCACCTGTACAATAAGTAAACTAGCTACTGGAAAATAAACTATTAAAAAACAAAAACCTTAAATTTCCAGCAATAAAAACATTTAATAATAACATTTTCCACTGTTTTAAGTTTTGTTTTTTTAAGTTCGTTTTAACTGATGATGGTTGTTTAAAGCAGTCGAAAACATTATTATTAAATGTTTTTATTGCTGGAAATTTAAGGATTTTTTTTTTTAATTCTTCAGCTGTATTTATAAGAAATAGTCTAACTATAATAAATAAGTATATTTTCATATTAAAACAACATTATTATGAATATCAGACTTGCTACATGCTCCTTTATAATTATATAACTGAATAATTTTAATCTTTTCTACATTAATTTTGGGCTCTTTAAAATTCTGATGTAAATATTCTATTCAAAATTGTAGAAAATATTTCTAAAAATTTTCATTATTATTTATCATCATCTATCATCACTATATTTTAATCTTTATAACAAAAAATGATATTGATATAAATGTAGTTCATATTAAATAAAACATATCTTGAATGATTTAAAATTTTAATTAGCTTACTATTTACCTATACTTCATTGATATGTTTATGTAAGCAGCAAATTTAATAAATAAATTTATTAATCAAGTAGAAAAATGAGATTTTCACATCTCTTTATTTTGGTATCTAGGGCATCCATCCGAAACACTCCCCTCTTGTTTGACAGCACTACACTTACAATCAAAAATCGAACTTGTTACCAGTGTGTATCCTATAAAAGACCGTCCAACAAACATTTTTGAACTTTATGAAGTTCTTCTTCGGGTGGAAATGGAATACTTAAGAAAAAATAGAACAGGAGATTTCAAATCAAAAACTTCGCCGAATGCCGCTCTGATGGACATGCGCCATTGTGCGCAGGTGTCAAATTATTACAGGTACAGGTACTTGTCTAGGAGGAGTTGCCAGGCTGGTGATAGGTTGAGCTCTTCTTTTTGGTTGATGCATGTATTTGTATGGCTCATTTTATAAATAGCATAGCTTCTAACCATTTTATGTGCTCAAGGTAGGATGTGGTTACGATGATTTTAGTTTTGTTGAGTTCTGCCTTGATGTCCTGGTCTGTTGCATAAATACTTAGGGTCCTAGTGAGCCTTCCATGTTGTAGATCAGCTTAGTGTTCCCTTAATCTGGTCTTTAATGAGCACTTAGTAGAACCAATATAGATGAGTTCTTTTTGCCATCTGTTGTCCAGAAGTGGATCTATCCCTCTAGAAATCTCCTGTTCTATTTTTTCTTAAGTATTCCATTTCCACCTGAAGAAGAACTTCATAAAGTTTGAAACCATTTGTGGAACGATCTTTTATAGGATACACGCCAGTAACAAGTTCAATTTTTTATTGTAAGTGTAGTATACTTCCGGTATTAGTAAAGGGTTGAACAATATTGACAGCACTATTTTATATAACCAATATATTATTTAAATAAAAAAATTTGTATAATATACTGCATTCTAAGATTCAAGTAATACTTTGAATAAGTTTTTAAAGTCTCTATTATGAAATAAAAACACACCTGTTGCTTTAAATCATCTCTGTAATAATCTTTCTTTTTAGATTTATAAGCATCTGATTCAAATAATAATCCAGAATGATTATTCATTGCTATTGGTGGTAAAGAAACAGCTGGTGGAGGAAGTACTGGAGTAATTTGAGGAGTTACACTTGCAAGTGGTGAAGCAAATTGATTTGAAAGATCAACTGATGCTGGTGATTGAGATATTGCTAAATAGAATAAAAAATAAATAAAATTTTATAATTAATTCAATTAATGCATTTTATAATTACAATGATAAGAAATATAATTAGGAAAAAAAAATATATAGAAATATAATTCATCTGAGTGCACCTCAAAACTATTTTTTTATTATATTTCTTGAAATTTAAATAGTTTTGATAATTTATTATTTCTTACTCTTTCTAGTTTTAAATTAAAATGTAAAAAGAAAATGTATAATTTTTAATTTTATGTAATTTAATTTGCTAATATTTGGGGATGGATATAGGATATAAAAAGACAATCTTTGGGACTTTTCCTTTTATCTGTAATAAAATAAATGATCTGTATAAAAACATTTCATCTTTGTTATAAATATGAGCTCATTATATAAATCAAGTTTAAATTTTACGTAATAATTTTTATATTTATTATTTTTAAAATTAAAATAAATCAGAAAAACATCAATGATTTTTAAACTGTTGTATGCAAATGTCAAATTTATTTATTTACTGCTCCTACTTAATATAAGATGCAGAACTTTGATATAATGCACTGTGTTAATTTATATTTCAAATTATGTTTAGCATTCTGAAGACGTGCCATGGTGGAAAAATTTGTCTGTAAATTTTAACGTTTATGAAAATGGATGATTGAACGAATGTATTACAATTTTCTTCATAAAAATTAATTAAAATATGGATATCATTTATATATATTTTGTTTACTTACTAATTTATTAATATAAATTTTTAAAAATACAGCATTTATTAATTTATTATTTTTGCATATCAATTTATTAATTATATTATTATTTATTATTTTTATATTACTTTCTCAGCCATTATATGTAACAGAGAAAGTATGGCAATCAGTAAAAAAATGACTCCTCACAATTTTTACACTTTTGGACTTGGGGCCTCAAAACATTAAGAAATGCAAAAAAATTTGGGGGAATTTTCTGTGTGTGGGGGGCACAATTTTGTTCACCCTCTTTGAAGCTTAATAACTTCTGTGTATTTTGTCAAAAACATCTGAAATTTTGCAGGAAGTTTTCAGTATAAGGGGATTGATGCTATCAAATTTTGGTGGTTAAAGGTCAAGAGGTGGAAAGATAGAGTGGAGTCATGCATCATATCTCCAGTGGAGGTCAGACTTAATGAAGCTTTTATTCATCATAATAATAATAATAATAATCTTTATTCATAATAAGGAGACCTTGTTACAGGGGGAGTTGATTAAAGTACAAAAAACAATAAGTAAAAACATTAAACTAATTATATAGATATTAATAATTAAATAACTTCAACATGTAGTCATTTCGTATAATATTCATTCAAATCATTAATAATTTGAGTAAAAGAATTAGCAGTTTTATACATATTTGTTTTTGATAAATTGCCCAAATTGGATCTATAATTTAAATCATTATTTGTAGAAATTATGTCTGAAGTTTGAAATTTTTGTTGGTAGTTTTTCAAAGCAGTACAGTCTCTGAGAAGATGAAGTGCAGAGAAAGTGTTGGAATTACACCAATAACAGGATCTTAAAAAGTCGATAAATGTATTGTTTGCAATTAAGGAGTATTGGTTAAGTCTCAGTTGAAGTAAAGTACATTTAATATTTAAAGTTGTATTCATTGTAATAATGTTCAATTGTGTAGGAAGGCTTAGAATATGCAAATACCAAGGGCGAAATGTTGAATTAAGCATAGCATTTTGGTCACTAATCATTGAATGTGAAAACGCTGAGTCCATCATCATAGTATAGGCATTTTTCCAATTGTCAATAGAGTTGTCAAATAAAGAAATAGATATGCCAAATGACTGTAAACCTTTATTAAATTTATAGCACCATGTTGTTTTGTTGACATTATCATTTTTCATTTGAGTATTCATAATGTGAAATAAAAATTTAATATTATCATCTTTTGAGTTTAATAAATGGTAGTAAAATTTAATTAATCTTTTCATAAAGAAGGGGAAAAGTTGACATCTGTTAGTTTCTGAGCATATAGCATATCCTGGAACAGTACGTTCAAGTTTAAATAGTTTACGTAAATATATAATATGGAATTTTTCCAAGTCAATGGCCTAAATCGAACTGGCATATAAAATAGCTGGCATTATTAATAAGTTAAACATTCTCATATGAAGTTTTAAGTTCATGATTTTTAAACTAGCACCTAAATAGATAGTATTATTAATTAGTTGATTGATTTTTATATTGAGGTATTTCAAATGAATCTGAATTTTACCATTCCAGTTGAAAATCGTACCTAAGTATTTTATATTATTGACCAATTCTAAAGGTTGATCATTTATGTAGAAAGATTTCTCTTGGTTTGCGAGTTTCATTAATGTTGTTTCTGAAAATAATTATTTTTGATTTAGCAATGTTAATCGATAAGAATATGGAGTTCAAATAGTCATTAATGCTACTCTACAACATAAGCTTAATAAAAGCTTATGTTGTAGAGTAACTTTGGTTGAGGCCAATAAAACCAGATCATCGACGTATAAAATGTACTGAAATGTTCTTCTGTATATATAAATGCCTTCTGAACTCACTGTTACACAACTCACTGCTAGAAAAAAAAATCCAAGTTCCTAAATTTTAGCTTTGGTTTTAGAATACTAAAATGATTAATTGATTATAAATTTTTTGCTAAAATGAATAGAAACAGATCTCATTTCATAAGTTCTATTTAATACACATATTTCAGAAATTAAGTTGATGTAAGTATATATTTTTTTCCAAAATATAAAAACAATGTAATTCAAATCATTTTAATTAAAAATGCTATTTAAATACAACAACATCATTACAATTATCAATAGAACTTTATCATTAATTTATCTAAAAGTATAATATTAAAGTAAAAACATCAAACTTTTCTGAACCATAGATTTAAGTTATTAGACAATCTTAGAGACAAATATAATAATTTAGTAATTACTAACCTGCACTTGGAACATTTTCTTGTTTCATTCTTTAAATAAACAAAAAACATTAGATTATATAAACATTTATAAATGTATTGCTACTATCAATTTTTTAATAAATTTTATTAAAATGTCATATTTAAGTTGTTACCAGTATTCTAAAATAAAAATTTTAAAAATAATTTTTAGCTATTTAAAATACAGTATTTGTATCTCTTCATGATACCTGTGTAATCCTTTAGAATATTAACCTTATCAAAATTAATAGTCTTAAGGCATTCATTACAAGAAAATTTTTGACTGGCTTGATGGCTACAGATGAAAACATCTGAAGAAAAGAGGGATTCAATCAATTTGTTCATTGTTTCCAGTGTGTATGGTTCTGGATGATATATCTCTTCCACTGACTGATGTTTTCATCTATAGTCATTAAGCCAATCAAAAATTTTCTTGTAACAAATGACTTAAGACTATTAATTTCTGATAGGGTTAAACAGTTTGTGTTTTATATGAAGTGCTGACTTTAGTATATTTAGAATAAAAACCATTTATTTTAACCAAAGCCACAATTTCATTATTGTATGAAGTATATCCACTTAATTTCAGAGTTTGTACAAACAGAAGTATGAATTATTACTATTTACTTAAGTAATTTGGTATTACACCAGTCAAAAACCACCTTCTTTATGTTAAATAATAAATCACATACAATTTATTTTAAACATAATCAATTACATTACAATATTTTGGTCAAGTAGGAATGTTATTTTTATCCCTGATATTATATTTCTAGACTGAAGAGGAACTCTTATTGTAAATATCAAAATAATATAATTTATTAAGTTTTAATAAAAGGAGTACTTTCTTAATTTAAATTCTAATAATCATTTAATCAAATCATGTTACATATTGATTATTATTTTATTTAAATTCAGCACTTATTTCAGTAATAATATTTCACATAAATATATATAAATACTTACAAATAAGGTCGGCGATTTGCACTACCATCAATAAAACTTGGTTGATATAAAGACTGAACTTGCAAACTAGTAAATATATTAATATATTTAGAGAATATTTAAAATTCAAAAAGCTATTTTATTTTATGATAATTAAGTCATAAATAATCTTCAGCTAATATAAAAATGAGACAAATTATCATTTGTTTCATTTGTACTTAATACTATGATGGTAGAGAAGAAAATGGTAGAAGAACGAATGAAAAAACAAAAAAAATATATACAGTCAAACCTGTTTTTATGCGGGGGATAGGGACTGCATTAAAAAAAACGCATTAAAAAAAATCTCACGAAACTTCACGAATGGCTGTAAATAATAGTTTTCGCAACATAATTAAAAAAATATTTTTTTTATGTGGTCAACAGGGACCGCATAAAAAAAGTTTCACATAGAAAATAACTCAAAACCGTACGAAATAGAATTTATTGACAACAGATGTCAGCACTTGACTGCATCGTCTGGTCTATCGTCTGTTTTACATATTTTTGTCCAGGTGGTGTTTTGTTGACTTAAAAAGTAAATTATTTCATTTTTTGCATATTCATGCAATAATATTACTATAATAAGTGCATTTATGCTATAATAAGTTTATTTAGCTATAATAAGTCAACGTGAGACATGACGAATCGCACGAGACTAGTCGCCAACTATACCGCACAAATTAAAAATTCGCATTAAAAAAATCGCACATAAAAAGAGCGCATAAAAACAGGTTTGACTGTATATATATATATATATATATATATTACATTTCATACAGTAACAGAATAAAAGACAGTGTTGTCATGACAGGATGATAAACAATATTGTTAACAATATGGAAAACTGCTCAATGTACAGTACATCCTACTAATTAATGCTGTTGGAATGCAACAATTTAAATTTCTTGACTATCATCATAATTTTCTGTGATTAATTCACTGATTACCTGTATTTAGAAATCAATTTGATCTGTATTTAGAAGTCAAAACATTTGTAGCTTATCTGCCAATTTTAGTTTGCAATTGTAAACTCATGAAGATCAGTGAAGGCACACATCACAATCATTAAATAGTAAATGTAATAATTTGAAATAGATGTTAAAAACTCACATAAACATGTGAACAAACAGATTTAATCACGCTTGAAATACTTTCAATTGTGACATTGCAAACTTCTTTGAGCATTGAGAATGAAAATTTAAAGGAACATTCTTTTGATCAAGAGAATGGATGGCAATTGCAAAAAATCAATAAATATGAGACCAAGTAATAAACTATTGCATAAAAATACAGAAATAAAAATGATACAAATAATAAAAATGAGCTATAGTGTTGCATGGGTAAACAGTACATCGTGCATGGGTACATTGTGTAGAGAACAACTTGTAGTGTTATGACACTAGTAAGTATGTCGGTACGGCAACATTCACGCCAAACACCGTATAAACGTTGCAAAAAGTTCACTGAGTTCAGCGTTATATCCACATTTGCTTGTCGCAAGTACTTTCGACAAACCTTACCGTCGTCGTTTTCAGGCGAGTGCATAAATTTGCCAAAAAACTTTAAAAAAGAACAAATCCAATGCAGAATAGAACGCATAAAGCTTTACTAAAGCCGTTACAAACATAAAGCAAAAATTCAAAAACATTCGAAAGCCGATCAAGCATCTGGCTCCGTGACTAGCGAAGCCACGCATGCGCAGACCTGTGCTCACGCTGATCGTATATTAGAAAATGCTTGAATAACGTGACCCAAATATTGGGCAGATCAAGAGTGGGAGTGTTGCATGCTTCTAGCATGGTGGTAAGGAGGGATTCCCAGACAAAAACTATTTTTCTATCATTGCAGCACTTGAGCATATGCACTAATGTAATTTTCTGTAATTACAATTAGTGTTAAATTTTATTATTGCTAGGCTAAATTTGTTAAGTAGACTCACTCCGTTCGCGATCGATCGGTAGTAGTAGTAGTTAAGTCGTCAACACAAAGAATTGGTAATTAGCTATTAGTTAAATAGCTAATTACCAATTCTTTTGTGTGGATTTTTACTGTGTAAAGCCTTTCACATCTTACCCCACCACATTCTGTGTGCTTCGGCCATTCAACAGATCTATAAACTGTAGAAATGTATAGACAAAAGTTACAAGATGGTGGTGTTATTTGATTGTTTGATGGATGCATTAATGGAACTAAATGAAATGAAAACAAACTTCTAACTCTAGTAAACACATTTAATTATAAACATTTTTAACCTATTGTGGTCTTCTTCAGGTAATATGAGATTGATTTCTCTACTAATTTAACTTTTTATTTATCTTGTCACAAATTCTTAGATTTCCAAAATTGCCTCCCTTTGAAAGCAAATTTTAATTTAAAGAACAGGAAGTGGTCAGCTGAGACTTGCCAGAACTTGCCCCAGCTGACTATTTCCAGTTCTCTAAATTAAAATTTGCTTTAAAAAAGAAGCAATTTCAGTGAATTTCAGAAAGCCAAGACGCTGTAATGAGGGAACTAAATAGTATTTCAAAAATATCTTTTTACAAGAACATATATAAATTGCTAGTATGTGTAAAAATTTGTATAGATCACAGAGTATACTTTGAAGACTGTCTTTACTGTGAATCAAATCATTTCTGCCAAAAACTCTTTTTTTTTATAATTGTCTCTTGTAAACTTAGTAGACACACCTTGTATGTATGTGTTTAGTGTAGTTTTCCATAATTATCTTCATATGTTTACTTTGGTTACTATTATTATATATTTAATTATTATTTTTTAACATAAAAATCAAGCAATATTTACATAAAGACATTATTCTTTAACCTGCATTTCTGAAGTGTATTTATATTGCTGTTCAGAATTATTCAAAAGAAATTGCAGCAGTTCTTATGATGAGACATCTTGTGTTCTCAATCTGTAAAATTCCCATGAATTTTACAATAGTAGTGCCTGAGAAGTGAATTGATACGATACTTAATACATCAAACATTTATTTTACATATATCTGGTATATACAGACAGGGTCTGACAAAGGAAAAAGGCAAACTGCCCTCGATTACAGAGTTTATATATATCGGGTGTCTTGCCCTCGGGCGCTGCGCTTGACGCGCCCTTTACATGTCGTGGTAAGACACGACATGACATCCCTTCCCTCCTAGATAGATACATAATCTTTCCAATATTTCAGAGGTTGTCTTACACGTGGCAGACGGTCCTCTCTGGGGTTGCTGGTAGGTGCATCCAAACTCTGTTCCACTTCTTCTGGAACTTGCTCTTCCATGTCCGACTTGTCATTGGGAGAAGACTCTTCGTTTGTCGGTTTGGCTGTAGTTTCCTCTGGAAAATGTGGTTGAATTTGGTATGTATGTCGTTTAATTATCTGACCTTCCCCTGTACAAGCCGAATAAGTGACATTTCCTCTCACATCCGTGATGTCAGCTGGGGTCCAGTTCTCGGCAGAATTGAAGCTTCGAACATAAACTGGATCACCCACTCAGAAGGCTCGATTTGGAGATATCATTTCTCCTTTCTCCCTGTTGCCTTCTTTCGTTGAGGGATAGCAATTATCTATGCAAGTCCGCAACTTCCGCCCCATCAGCAGTTCAGCCGGACTCACTCCCGTTGCCGACGACGGTGTCACATGCTGTGATATTAGCATTCTCGCTAACTTCAATCCCATGTCAGCTCCTTTCATTTTCTTCAGAGTCTGCTTTGTAAATGGCACCATCCTCTCCGCTTGTCCGTTAGACGATGGATGAAAGGGTGCCGTAGTGATATGTTGAATACCGTTGTTATTAAGGAAATTGCGAAACTCGCAAGATGTAAAGGCAGTGCCGTTATCTGATACGATCACTGTTGGTATTCCGTGTGTGGCGAACAGCTTCCGCAATGCCTTAATCACTCCATTTGCAGATGTCGACGGCACTATATCCACTTCCAACCACTTGGACCTGGCATCCACCACTATGAAAAATATTTTGCCCTGAAAGGGGCCGGCAAAATCTATGTGGAGCCTATTCCACAGAGCTTCCTCCGCTTCCCAAGCGGACATTGTTTTGGAAGGGCTATGTTGGACTGCTTGACAGCTCGCACATGATCTTACTAATTTCTCAATGTCGCTGTCCAGGCCTGGCCACCAGATGTAACTCCTAGCCAGTGCCTTCATCTTAACAATACTCGGGTGTGTGACGTGCAACATATTGAGACATATTTTCCGTTGATGGGGAGGAATTACGATACGACTTCCCCATAGCAAACATCCTTTATGGATTGACAGTTCTACACTTCTGTTTTCGAATGGTTGAAAAAGGCCTGAAGTTTTCTGCTTGGGCCAGCCATTCACAACCCAAGTCTTCACCCTAGATAAGATTGGGTCTTTATTGGTTGCTAGAGCTATTTTTCTAGCTGACAGAGATGGACACTCCATGACGTCTATAAGGAAAATGTCTCTCTCGTTCTGTTGCTGCTCTGGGACTTCGGCCACCAGAAGACGACTCAACGCATCCACGTTTTGCGTTTTGTATAGATTTTCCTTGTCTGTAGACGAGTATGTAGTCATATGTTGACAGGAGGTTATTCCATCGGAGCATCCGGGGTGATATGATGCTTGGAGTTGGTCTGGATGACGATAGTAAGGCAAGAAGAGGTTTGTGGTCGGTCTGTATTTCCACTTGCCGTCTGTAGATATAGTCGTGAAATTTCTTAACTTCCGCCACGATTGCCAAGGCCTCTCTGTCTATCTGTGTGTAGTTACGCTCCATTGCTGATAGAGTGCGTGAATAGTATGCAATGGATGCCTCACTTCTGTCTGGCATGCAGTGGTTAAGGACAGCTCCAATACCGTAAGGTGACGCATCGCACGTTAGCACTAACAGTTTCTTTGAGTCGAAGTGCGTTAGTACCACGTCTGATGTCAACAATGATTTGATGGCCTTAAACGCTTTTTCGTGTCTGGGCCCCCACTCCCACAGTGTGTTCGCATCCAGCAGACGATGCAATGGTTCCGCAATCGTGGCTTTGTTTTTTAGAAAAACATGATAAAAATTAACTAGTCCCAGGAACCCTTGAAGCTCTCTTTTGTTAGATGGTACAGGACTGTGCCAAACTGCCCGGACATTCTCCTCCGAGGGATGAATTCCGTTTGCATCTACCTTAAACCCCAAAAATGTTACACTTGGAATGCCTATAACACATTTCTGTGTTTTAATGCGCAAGCCTGATGATTGGAATCTCTCTAGAACCTGCCTAACCTTATGTAGCAGATTTTCCTCAGATTTAGCCGCAATGAGAATATCATCAAAGTATGGGATTACCCCTTCTATTCCCCCTACCAGTTGTTCGATAAATGCTTGAAAAATCCCCGGCACCGCGTTGATACCAAATTGTAATCTATTGACCTTAAAAGCCCCCTTGTGTGTAATAATCGTTTGAGCCCTGGCTGTATCATCATCTACCGCGAGCTGCTGATATGCCTGGGCCAGATCAAGTTTGGCAAATACCTTCGCATGTCCCAAATCTGCCAACAAGTGATTGATTGCTGGAATGGAATAAGCAGTGGGCCGCAGTGCTTTATTAAGTGTAATTTTATAATCCCCACAGATGCGTACCGAACCATCTTGCTTCAAAATCAGCACAATGGGTGTAGCCCACTCGGGATCTGTGACCGGTTCTAGAATTCCCTGCTTGACCCATTTCTCAAGTTTGTCGTCAACCTTTTGACAAATCCCCAATGGTATGCGCCTTGCCTTTAATCTGCTGGGTGTTACGTTCGGGTCTAATTTAATTGAAATCGGTTGGCCCTTATATGTTCCTAACCCCTCTTTGAATACACTTGGAAACTCTTCCATCAACTCCTGGATTCGATCTCAGGAAATGCGATATACGCCTGAGACACATATCCCTAACTCTTTGAACCAGTTTCTCCCTAGCAAACTTATGTTGTTTCCCCTGGCCACGATTAGTGAAAGTTCTCGGGTGAAGTTGTTGTATGTGACATTCACTTGGCATTGGCCGGCAATTTGAACTTGTTTCTTTGAGTACCCATGCAAAATGGTGCGGAAAGGGTATAACTTTGGGGAATTGTTACCAAAAATCTTGCTAAACGTGTCTTCTGACACGATAGTATATGAAGATCCCGAATCTACTTGGAACCAACTACTCTTCCCGTTAATTTTGACTAATGCAGTGATAGCTTTGGGCAACAACAGATCAGCTACTTGATTCACGTGAACCCCTGATTTGACTACTTTTTCCGTTTGAGACGAAATGGAAAAAGAACGTTTCTCTGAATGGCATACCTTCTGAATATGGCCCGGTTTTTTACAAAGGAAACATTTGCTCTTTCGGTACGGGCATTCTTTGCGATTATGCTTCCCTCCACAGCCTTTACAGACTTTTGTTGACTCAGGAAAGCTTGGTTGTCCCTTGCTCTTAAATTTGACCCTATTATATTCCTGATGCGTTCGCGAGCGTTCAATGCCCGGTTCCCCTTTGTTCCGGATCAGACCTACTTCAGTTTCAGTGCACGCATTAGGCCTAACTTCTTTTATGCAACGAACAGCAGCTTCAGCCGCTAAGGCCTCTTCCTGTGCCTCTAAAAACAATAGGTTTTTTCGAGCAAAAAGGTGACATTGGAGCGTCTTGTCCAACAGACCACAAACGAATCTATCACATAACATTTCCTCTAAGTGAGGACCAAATTCGTAAAATTCTGCGAGTCTACGCAACTCCGCAATATAGATAGACAGAGATTCTCCCACCTTTTGATCACGTCTATAAAATTGATTCCTACAAACAATTCATGAGGGTTGAGGAGCGAAATGTGACCTCAAGATGTCCTTCAGTTCTTGAAAGGATTTCGTGGCTGGCAAGTTGGGAGACAAAAGAGACCTCAATGGGTTGTACGTTTCTCTTCCACATGCCGTCAGCAGAATAGCTTTCTTCCTCTCTTCGTCTTCTATATTGTTAGCAGTTAGATATGCGTCGAGCCTCTCAGTATAAGAAATCCACTCACTTGGGTGTGTAGGGTCGAACTCTTCTAGACAGCCGAAGGTAGCCATTGATCTCGCTCCACGTGGTCCCGGTAAAGATCATGCTTATTCTGTTTCCTCAGGACTTATTCTCAATCCAATCCCACCCTTGTCGCCAGATGTAAAATTCCCATGAATCTTACAATAGTAGTGCCTGAGAAGTGAGTTGATACGATACTTAATACATCAAACATTTATTTTACATATATCTGGTATATACAGACAGGGTCTGACAAAGGAAAAAGGCAAACTGCCCTTGATTACAGAGTTTATATATATCGAGCATCTCGCCCTCGGGCGCTGCGCTCGATGTGCCCTTTACATGTCGTGGTAAGACACAACATGACACAATCATATTAATGTTTACTGAAATGCTTATTTATAATTGCATTTAAACATGTTTCTCAGCAACTATTCAGAGAAGAAAGTACAGTATACAAATAAATGATATAGTAGTATATAATTGAAAAATAAAATAATTTCAGTTATTAAAAATGAAGGAATGGATAATTTGCAGCAGTATAGATAGTCTCCTTTTTTGGATCACAAGTATGAAGATATGTATTCATGTGTGTAATAAAAACAAAGTGTATAACATACAAAGTGCACTCAGCAGAGACTACAATCTTATTATATCACCTAATGCTCACTGAGAAAAAATTGTTTATTGAACAAACATTTTTAACCTATAGTTATATATATAACATAGGCCAACTTGAGGTTTTGAACTCAAATTGTAAATTGTTCCAAAAAGATTTTTGGAATGATAGGGTTTTTTTTTATTTGTTATATTTGTACGTTAAACTAAATAAAATAAATTTAATACTTATAATAACACAGCATAACAATGAATTTTTATTTAATATCTATAAGCATTATCATCATATTTTCAATATGTATCTCACCTTTGCATTTCTTGTAATTTTTCCCTGCAAGAGTTTAAATGTTGTTATTTCAAAATTATGATGTCAAATAATTTGATATTAAAAAATAATTCTAAGAAATTTTTAAGATATTAATTTATAATTTTTTAATCTTGAATTTACTGACATCTACTAATTTACAATATATAAATCATAGATTCTTTTTACTTCAAATAAATCTTATAAAATTTTAAATGTAAGAATGATAAATTATCTGTATATCAAAATATACTATCTTATATATATAAATAAAAGGTTTATATGAAATAGAATTCTTAAATGTTTCATTTGTTTATGCCAAAAGTGCTGGAGAGTAATGTGGAAATAAATATGGATTCAAGTAAAGCAGTTTATTGGTTTTGTTATATATCTTAAAGAACTTGCAGGTATTGTTGCATTAATAAATAAAATAACTTTGTTTTCAATAGAAACTAATTTATACTATTATTAGCAATGAAAATTCAACATACACTAATTAATTTGGACAAACTATTATAATAATTAAAATAAATAAAAAAGCAATCTTACAAACTAACAATTTATCCAAACATTAATACAAACACAAAAATAAAAATATATTCAGGACCATTATTCAACTGTGGGATTAAAAAAATATATAAAATTATATATATATATAACGCTTCACAACAGTCCTTGTAATCTTCTCCTTGATTATCATGAACAACCAAAAAACAAAAATTTCACTTTGAAAGAAGTCTTATCCTTCCATCTCAATCACTTCTCCCAATTCTATAAAGATCCTAGTGTTCTCTGCACTTCAAACCTTATTTATTTTCTTTTCTTTACTTTCCTTATACTATCTTCCTGTAGTAACAATTTTACTTCCGTTTTCTATTTACTTAACCACGCGGTAGTTAGTCGACACATGTGGCCTGGACGGTAATAAAAAAAAAAAGGGTGTGACACCGAGGGGTCGAGGGGTTACGTCAGAGGAGATAGGAGGACAGGAGCGAGAGGAAGGAAGATTTTTCGGAGAGAGAGAAAAACGGGACGAACAGAAACAAAGAAAGTTATTAAGGAACGGATCCGAGGTTTTTGTTTTCTTATTTATTACCGCCAGTCACCCCTTCGAACCAATTTTCAGTCTTATCATCTCTGTTTAATTCTCTTCCACCTTATCTTTCTCTAGGGCCCTGTACTTAGTTAAGCTAGATATAAGTTAGAATAAGTTCTTTGTCTTGTCGGCACGCGGGGACTAATTGATGACATTGTTACGCGCAGTCCCAAATGTATTTGTATTAGTAATTAGTAAGTGTGTGTAATCGTTTCTTTGTAAATTATTTATGTTCGCTGAAATTAATAAACCTCTTTTTTTAATTCTATCAAGGCCGAGCGACTCTCAGGGTCTTGTTATTTCATATACTCGGCTAACAATGGCGTCCGCGACAGGATTCTGTTAGTAACGGGATACGGTTTTTATTGTATAGAACGTAGCATTGTATTATCGTGCCTGTAGATTTAAGGCCCTACAATTTGTAATCAATTGTATTATTTTTATATCATTAATTATGGATGATTGTAACCAGAACAATCTTGCTACATCCTCAGGAGGCGAGGGTGAGGGGATCCCTCCGGTAGTCACAGGGTTTCTAGGAATGGTTCCCATTTTTTCTAATAGTGGCAGTGATTTGGTTAATGTCCGCCAATTCTTCAAGACCATAGATAATATATCTCGCCTGGCTGGGTGGAACAGTGAAGTGAAATTGGCTGTCTTACAAGCTCGGTTAAAAGGGGGGCCATTATCGACGTTCTTCAGCTTGGCTGACCAAGATCCTTGTACTTTTGAGGGAATTAGGCAAAAATTAATTCAATGTTACGAAAAGCGAGAACTTAAGGAAAAGAATGCACTCGACCAACTCTTAAGTATTAAGCAGAACCATGATGAGACGGTATGTGACTATGTCATCCGCATGAATACACTGTTGTCGAAGGCCGCTTCCAATAACGAAAAAATTGGTGCCTTGAGGGATGACATTATTAGAGAGAGATTTATAAAGGGCCTAAGGCCCCAGCTAAAGGGATACGTATTAAGGAGAGAACCCCAGACCTTAGATCAGGCAATTAAGGAAGCGGAGAGGGAAGAACGGGTCGAACTCGAGTGTAACGTTAGTAGAGAAAATAAATTTGTACACACCATTGAAATAAAGAACCCAACCGCTAATGAGGATCCGAATGGTGTGATGAATATTGTGAAAACAAAGGAAGACGATAGACTTGAAAGGTTGGAAAAAATGGTGGGGTCGTTATGTAGTACTGTTAATGGTTTGGTCGAAAGACTGGGTGGAAATCTAGATAAAAATAAGGATAGCCCGAACCGATCTGTCCTAAAAAGGTGTTACATTTGTGGGAATCCTCGCCACCTGGCCCGCCAGTGCCCTCAACGGAATATAAATGATTTAAACTAATTACGGGGCGTGATGATAGCCAGTATCACGTCCCATGCATCGAGCTAACCCTGGCCCCTAATGTGTTCTTCTCTAAAAAGGGCCTTCCCCTCATTCTTGGTGATGCTTATGGTACCAGTATCAAGTTTCTGGTCGATACGGGTGCGGAAAGGTCCGTGCTAAGCCTGAAGATCGCTCAGAGCGAGATATGGAGTAGGGGACCGAACGGTGCACTTCACAGGAGTTGGAAACGACTACGAGGAATCGGTGGGGAGGTTATCGAATGCGAATGGGAGTCTAATATCAAGATCGAAAGAGGAGGGAGAACTCAAAATGTTCAAATGACTTGCATGCACTTGCCATCCGAAGTCGAATACGAAGGAGTATTGGGTATGGATGTGTTAAACAGGTTCCCGGAAGTATTAATTGAAACAGGTGAGAATGTAACATCTTGGAATAGAACCGAAATTGATGACTTTTATCAGTGTTGTGGATTCAGAAGGGAGGAATCCGATAATACGATGGAGGTTAATTTATCCCATTTGAAAGACTACGAAAAAAAGGAAGTGGAGCGTATCTTTAATGAACACCCCGGATGTTTCGCACGGAAAATAGAAGATTTGACCGGTACTAAGGAATTTCTTCATACACCTATCATTAAAAGTAACCAAATAATTAATACAAAACAATATAGAATACCGCAATGTTATTTGAGTGAACTAAAGAAAATGATAGTTTCATATCTGAAGGCGGGGATTTGCGAGGAGAGTACTTCTGAATGGAATTCCCCCCTTCACATTGTCCCGAAGGAGTCCGGCGAGTTAAGGGTTACTCTCGATCTACGAAGAATTAACGAAGTAACCCAGTCCCAGGAGTTCCCTCTAGCCCGTGTGGATGAGATCTTAACGAAGTTTCAGGGAAGCAAATTCTTCTCGGTAATCGACCTAAAGTCTGGATATTTCCAGATACCCATACATGAATCAACACGTCATTTCTTTGCTTTCTCTACTCCTTGGGGAAAATTCCAGATGTGCCGCCTCCCGCAAGGTGGAAAGAATAGCGGGAGGTATTTTCAATACGCCATGTCTAGGCTGTTGGGGAGATTCATAGATATCAATTGTTTCGTCTTTCAAGACGATATTGTGTTGTTCTCCCAATCCTTTGAAGATCACGTGAAACTCCTAAGGGAGGTAATCTCTATATTAGACAAAGCCAACTTGAAATTGCACCCAAAAAAATCGAAATTCATGGTGAAAGAAGTGCGGTATCTGGGACACATCATCGATAGTAAGGGGATACGACCTGATCCCTGCAACGTGGATGCGATTAAAGAAGTCCAACCCCCGCGTAATGTGAAAGACGTCAGGAGTTTCCTCGGAATGGTGGGATTCTTCCGCAACTTTATCCCAAACTTTGCCGAGATTGCTCTTCCTCTTACATATCTGACTAAAAAATATGTAAAGTTCTTATGGGACGACCAGTGCCAATCAAGCTTCGAAAAATTTAAAGAACTATTATCTAAACCCCCTGTGCTATCTCATCCCGACTTTAAAATACCTTTTTTCATGCACTCGGACGCTTCAGATACCTGGGCTGGTGCGGTCTTAGAACAGGAAAGCGAAGGGAAACTCATTCCCATTGGCTACTTTAGTAGGAAGTTCCGTGGGCCCGAACTAAAATATTCCACTATCGAGAAGGAATGCTACTCAATAATCTTAGCCCTCCGCCACTTTAAACATCTTATTCTTGGTCAGAAGGTCACTGTGCTTTCCGACCACAAACCTTTAACCTTTGTGAAAAATATGAAAAATCACAATAACCGCCTCATGAGATGGGCCGTAGAATTATCTAATTTTGATTTGGTCATTACGCATGTTCAAGGGAAGAGTAACCCAGTGGCTGATTTATTGTCTCGACCACATGGTAGTAGAGAAGAAGCCCCCTCAAACAGCGATGTCATTAATTGCATCAGTGAAGAGTTGTGGAAAAAGGTAAAGAAGTCCCAGATTGGGGACAGAATTTTTGGTCCAATGAGAAATCATTTAATTAAATTCCCACCCTCTTACAATGATTACCCGAGTAGTGGCATACTTCCTGAGTATCAAGTAGATGGTGATGTATTAGTCCACGTACGACCGGGACGGTTTGGAATACGTCAATGGAGGCGTGTTTGTGTAGGGGAAACAGCAATTAATGACGTAATTAAAGCATTCCATGAATCACCATTAGCCGGACACTACGGCAAAGAAAAAACGTGTGACCTGATCAACCGTTACTACTACTTCAAGAAGATGAAAAAACTCGTCGATAGATTCGTGAAGTTCTGCAAAGTTTGCCAACAACATAACTTACATCAAGGAAGAGCCCCCTTTCAAGAAACGGAAGTCGCTAATTATCCGTTTCAAAAGGTGTCAATCGACATAATTGGCCCTTTAAATCAAACACATAAGGGTAATCGTTATATTCTCACCATAATTGACATGTTTACTCGATACACAGAAGCCGTCCCTTTAAGGGACCAATCTGCGGCCTCTGTAGCCAATGTGTTTTTCGAAAGGATAGTCTGCAGATATGGCAGTCCCGAGATCATCATCTCTGACCGGGGCACGAATTTTACGTCCTCCATCTTTAATGAAATGTGCAACATCCTTACCGTCAAGCACAATGTTACGACATCATATCGCCCTTGTTCGAACTCAGTTTGTGAACGTGTGAACAAATCCATCAGTAACCTTTTGGCCAGAATATCAGGCGGCAGCAACAACAATTGGGATACCTTCTTACAGACTGCTGTGTTCGCTTATAATAATGCTACACACTCCTCTACTAGTGAGTCACCTTCATTTCTTCTTTACGGATTTGATCCTAAATTCCCTCATGCGTTCCCTGTTGAACAGACAAATGACTACCCGGGTATTCGGGAGTATCGTGATTTCCTTATGGATAAGCTACGATGCATCCGTGAATCGGCATACGAATTAAGTCGCAACCGTAACAAACTTAACCGTAACCGCATCAACACAGGGAGGAAGGTGAGGAGCTTTGAGGTAGGGCAGAAAGTTTGGATGTTAAGGAAAGGGAAGAAGCAAGGCAAGTTTTCTCCAAAATATTTAGGTCCTTTCCGTGTCTCTCGCCTCCTGGGGCCTGTTAACGCGGAAATCGAAAATTGTAATAAAAAGGAAAAACTTGTTGTACACATAGACAGACTAAAACCGTGCTTCTCAAACTTCCGTGAGCCTAGACGGAAGCGTAACATCCCAATTGGACACGAAGGATCACAATCCGGAGAGATCGAGGAGATTGAAGAGGAAGAAGACATCCCTCACCTACCCACTGCGCAACGGGCGAGCTACAATAGGTATAATCAACATAACCAGCAGCATCAAGGAGACCGCAAGGATTCGGGTAATGAGACCATGCTGGAACAGAGGGGTAATATCTCCCACCCGTATAACTTACGGGGGCAGAAAGTGGACTATCGCCGGCTTCACTTTGGAAGATGAACTGTAGTTCATCATCCATTAATGGTTGTGTATCTCCATATTAATGTTTCTGTTAATTGTTAATATGTCTTTTGGTGGGGACGTATGTGGCTTTATTAAACCTTATTTATTTTCTTTTCTTTACTTTCCTTATACTATCTTCCTGTAGTAACAATTTTACTTCCGTTTTCTATTTACTTAACCACGCGGTAGTTAGTCGACACATGTGGCCTGGACGGTAATAAAAACAAAAAGGGTGTGACACCGAGGGGTCGAGGGGTTACGTCAGAGGAGATAGGAGGACAGGAGCGAGAGGAAGGAAGATTTTTCGGAGAGAGAGAAAAACGGGACGAACAGAAACAAAGAAAGTTATTAAGGAACGGATCCGAGGTTTTTTTTTTCTTATTTATTACCGCCAGTCACCCCTTCGAACCAATTTTCAGTCTTATCATCTCTGTTTAATTCTCTTCCACCTTATCTTTCTCTAGGGCCCTGTACTTAGTTAAGCTAGATATAAGTTAGAATAAGTTCTTTGTCTTGTCGGCACGCGGGGACTAATTGATGACATTGTTACGCGCAGTCCCAAATGTATTTGTATTAGTAATTAGTAAGTGTGTGTAATCGTTTCTTTGTAAATTATTTATGTTCGCTGAAATTAATAAACCTCTTTTTTTAATTCTATCAAAGCCGAGCGACTCTCAGGGTCTTGTTATTTCATATACTCGGCTAACAAGATCCTAGTGTTCTCTGCACTTCTTCCTCTTATTTGGTGGTGGAGTCAGCTGGTTCACATTATTATTATTATTGTAATAATAATAAAATGGTAAGTAAAATAAGTATTACTATTTTGTATGAAGCGTATTCAATGTTAACTTTTCAATTACTGTGTATTTAGACAGTTATTTTATATAAATTTTTAAATCTTCCTACTTGAAACCAATTAACCAGAGCAAAATTTGTTTTTAAAGTGCTAACGTTTTCGACACCCCTTCTGGGCTCTTCTCCAGGCATTCACTCAAAACCGTTGCAAGCTGGTTCTTAAACTTTTGAATTTCTTTCAAAGGCATTCAATTACGTATTCCTAATGCGCATGCATTCCAAATCCATCAAAACATCATGAACTACTGTATTATTTGAAATGCAAACCGCATATAATTCAAATGATTATAAACGTGAATAAATAAATAAAATAAATTTAAATGTTATCGTCCATTAGGAATTGCCACGCTGTAGAAAGTGACATTTCTTCTGTGGTGTACACGCGGACGAACAATAAAATACGAGATTTGTACACAATAAAATAATATTTTATTAATGGTTCGCGCGGTTCTTTATACACTAAGTTCTTTGAGATCCCAACTATACACCGCCAATATATACAATGTCGGTGCGGTAAAACTTTGCACACACAAAGGAGAGTGATACGTTTACGCAACAATGTTCTTTGTTTGTAGCCCTTTCTGAAATATTCCAATTAACCTAAACTATCTTAAACTAACTTATAATCTAAAAGAAAATAGAGGAGGAAAGAATGAAGGGTAAGAATAGAAGAAAAATGCCAGTGGGGTACCCGGGTTTCTCTCTTGTCTGGTCTTCACTCTTGACGAAATGGAGACTTGCACCCAGTCACTTGTAGCTGTCCTTTTCAATAACTCCGATCTAATGATTTCTAAGTATATCACCAAACTCTCGGTTTTAGTTTTTATCTATGTCAGTTCTTTTCCTGCAGAAGACCTAAGCACTCTCTGTCTCGATCAGTGATGACGACCTCTTTCTTTTTCGTCTGCTTCTTTTCAACGCTAGCCCCGGAATGCCTAATCTCCCTCTCCGACTTGCCTCAGGGTTTTTACACACTTGTTTTCGGTGTTATTCTACAAAAATGTGTTCCCACCAGCAGGAAGGAAAAACTGTTAGAAAGTTCGAAGAAAAGATATAGAACAAAAGATTAACGAAACTTAATATTAGGCTTAACACTACAGACATATATACAACAATATGGCGTATTGCCACACTTCCTTATAATTAATACTTGTGGATTCGCACTCTGCCTTAAATATTTCCATTGCTTCTAATATCTTGAGGTGATCTTGATGTGGGGTGGTGAGAACGATACGTGCCCTGTCAAATTTGGCTGTGATGTCAGGGTCTGTTGCATAAGTTGAAAGGGCTGTCGTATACTTATTTCGTAGTATGTCCGATTTGTTCTTTCAATCGTACCTCTAAAGACCTCTTGGTTGCACCTATATAAACCATTTCTCTACCAAACCTGCCATCCATTATAGGGACTTTGTAGACACCTGGTAATCTTTTTGGGTTCGGACAGTCTTTTCTATTCCTTAGTAGGTTATAAATGGTCAAACATCTTCTGTACGCTACTTTGACCTTTTGTTTCTTGGCAATGGTGGTATATATTGATTTTAGAATTGGGTTATATGTGACAGGGACTATCAACTTGCCATCATCATTTTCCTTATTATATCTTTCTTCTAGATCAGACATTACCATCCACTTCTTTCAGAAAGGGCTACAAACAAAGAACATTGTTGCGTAAACGTATCACTCTCCTTTGTGTGTGCAAAGTTTTACCGCACCGACATTGTATATATTGGCGGTGTATAGTTGGGATCTCAAAGAACTTAGTGTATAAAGAACCGCGCGAACCATTAATAAAATATTATTTTATTGTGTACAAATCTCGTATTTTATTGTTCGTCCGCATGTACACCACAGAAGAAATGTCACTTTCTACAGCGTGGCAATTCCTAATGGACGATAACATTTAAATTTATTTTATTTATTTATTCACGTTTATAATCATTTGAATTATATGCGGTTTGCATTTCAAATAATACAGTAGTTCACGATGTTTTGATGGATTTGGAATGCATGCGCATTAGGAATACGTAATTGAATGCCTTTGAAAGAAATTCAAAAGTTTAAGAACCAGCTTGCAACGGTTTTGAGTGAATGCCTGAAGAAGAGCCCAGAAGGGGTGTAGAAAACGTTAGCACTTTAAAAACAAATTTTGCTCTGGTTAATTGGTTTCAAGTAGGAAGATTCAACCCGGTGTGTTAGAAGGTTAAATAATAATTTTTTAATCAATTTCTGTAAAATTTATTATAATATTATTCCTTCTGTGGTAGGCTATATCTTGTCATTTGTATAAAATAATTTTAAAAAATTCTAATAAATAGTTACAGTACTTCTTCAAATTACATAGCAAAACCAACAGTGCAAATATGAAATGATATGGAATTAGGTTAATTAATAAATACAGTTATCTCTCTGTATTTATTAATGACTCTTGATTAATGACAATAGAGACTCTCTCTTATCTGGTCTCCATTTTAACCAGCCATATTTTCATCAATTTTTTCTGCAAATTAGATTTCTAAATGTATTTATTAATTAAATTAGATTTCCAATGTCAATTTTGGGAACTAGTACAGTGTATTGTAATGATCCCATAAGTTTTTCAAGTGAGTCTATGATATCTATGCTGTTTGGATTTTGGTCACTACATATTTTCATTGTTAATTTTTGTTTTTTAATTTATGTTCATTTGAAACATTTACAGAAAATGCAGAAATATGCACTTTCCGTAAACTGTAACCTCTGAATTATCTTTACCTTTATACTTGCAGAAACAGAAAGTGTTAACTATTGAAACAAAACTAAAAGCATTGGAAAATATTCATAATGCAGAATCTGTAAAACAAATATGTAACAATCTGAATTTCAGAAAAAATATGGCAAATGACTGATGCAAAAACTGAAAATTCCTTTAAAACTTCAATTCACAAATAGGATCAAAAAAGTAATCTCAGACAAATAAACTTTTTATTTACATTTATATATATTAATTTACAACTTTGTATATAGTATTTTGCATCTATTTTTCAGATTAATTGGCCATTTGTTTATTTTGCCTCCTGAGGTCTAGTCCTATAGAGGCAGGGCTGGCCTGAGCTATAGGTGCACTAGGCAGTTGCCTTGAGTGAAAAAAATTTATGAGTGCCAAAAATCAACCCTGCATAAAGGCCATTTATCAAAAAGTCTACAATATTAAAATACTATAATATATATATCAATAAATAATATATTAAAGAATATTAATGATTTAAAATATCCTTTTACCTACATCTCTTTTCTTTTTCTCTGTTCCTCCATTTGTTGTTCTAATGCTTTTCTATAATCATCTTTATTTCTCTTTGAATCTTGTTTCCAATAAATTTTAAAAACATAAATATTTTACATATTTAATATTTGAACTGAAATAAATTAAATAAAACATATATCTACCAAACTGAAATGATCCATTTCTATTCTGATCATAATCATAAGCTGATGAAGCAAAACCAAATATGTTATTGGAAGTCAACATGTTGTAACTGAAAAAAAAAAATGATTTACTTTTTATTTTCACTGAAAATACAGTAAAGCCTTAATTTAATAGATTAATTTGGGTGACTTAAGTGAAAGGTCAGTTATACGATAAAGCAAGTTTTCCAAGTGCCTGTATTAAAAAAATCCAGCAATATTTGGTGGTGCCATCTGTTATGATATTTTATTTTAAAAAACTTTTAATATTTTTAACTATTATAAAATGACAAAAAGCTTAATTCTGAGGGTAGGGTTAGGTTTTCTAAAAATTTGTAAATGCTAATAACGAGTAAAATCGTCATTAAATCCAATTCTACTGGGGATGCACACAATTTCCTTTTTATCCCCACTCCCTCAACCTTGAATCACCAAAATTTAATAGTATCAATCACCCTAATACACAAACCTCCCTGCAAAATTTCAGAAATTTTAAACAAATAGCACAGGATTCAAAGAGGGTGAACAAAAAAATCATGTCCCACATGCACACAAACATCAATACATACAGAAAAATCCTCCAAATTTGTTTGCATCTTTTTGATGTTTTAAGGTCCAGAGTCCAAAAATGTAAAAATCTTGGGGTCATTTTTTGACTGATCACCATATTTTTCTTTTGTTATATATAACAGAGCCAGGAAAGTAATAAGGGTCCATGACTTCATTTTTGATATACTGTGGAGTTAAAGTGGCAATGTCCATGCTCTCTGATGCAATTGAACATGCCTAATGGAATATGGCCCTAATTTTCATTAAGCACACACAATGGAACAGCATTGTGTATGCTTAATGAAAAATAGACATAAAAAATGGACAATATACAAGAACAATTGATTTGTTCTTGGACCATATCTCCATGTCAGCAAGTGCAAGGATCATCTCTCCATACCTGGCCAGTGCAAGGATTGCATTTTCCATGGCTGGCAGCTAGAAGGGTCATCTCTCCTATGGCTGGCAAGTACAAGGATTCCCTCTCCCATTGCCAGCAGGTACAAACAGGGTCTTGGAAAGGTAGGGACAGAGGGGGGATACATGCCTAGAGTGCCAAAATGATAGAGCACCAAAATTCCAAAATTGTTACATGGACAAACTAATAAATTCATAGGAAACTGTCACACACAAATATGAAAAATTATATTATGAAATACTGTATTTACTCACATAAAGACGAGGTTTTTATCCATTTTTCACTGCTTCAAAAACCTAGGTTGTCCTATACACACAAACAAAGGATTCTTTTCATTTTGTATAATTTTTGTAAACTGTGTGTTTGCATTTTTTACCGGATTCTCACCTTCTGGTGTTTAAAAACAATAGTATTTTATCTGAGTCGTTTGAATCGTTCTTGTGTATTGTCAGGAGTAAAGATGAATAGCAATAGGAAAAGCAAAGCTTTTGAATTGAATTCCAAAACTACATGGGAGCCTGATATAAGTTTTAATTCATTCCCACGTGAAAACAGATGATTATTTGGAAATCAGAATTCAAAGAAACTCATAAGTGTAAATGACGAAGAGTGGATTCGACTGTTAAGAAGAATTGACAAAAAAAGTTCCCGATTGTGCAGCTTTACGTAAACAAATTATGTTGTTGATTTTACAAGATTTTTCCTTGAAGTTTAAAATGCCAGTAATTTTTGCGAGACAGTGTGTGCATTTACATGCATTTGATATTTTATTTGTTATTAAACAAAATAAAATTAGAATTGTATTAATAAATCTAATTTTCTTTATTTTGATCTTTAAAGTCACACCTCGTCCTATACATGAGATCGTCTTATATTTGAGTAAATATGGTATAATATGCATTATATTGATAAAAAGTGATTTTATAATTTTTAAGTTTGTAACAGACTGATGAAAGGTTTATCTAAATGGTATCATATTTAAGTTTGCTTCTGGTGTCAAATGCTCTAGCCACATATATAGGTACAAGGATAGCCTATTTTGTGCCTAATAAGTGCAAAGATTGCTTCTATTTTTTTTGCTTTACCTCAATTCTATTGCAATATGACAAAGTGGTACAATGTCCTAGTAATTGATTCACATACAGGCAGTTCCCAGGTAATGACACACCTGGCTTACACCAATCCAATCTATTCATAATAAATCTGATTCTGACATACAATGGTGACCCAAAGTTACAACATAATGTCGACATAGTGAGTGCTGGCAGCATAGGTACAGGATGCAAGCTGAAATTACTTTTTATTATTGTTGTTCAGTGCAGCATAGGAATACAGTGAAGTGAGTGAAGAAGACTGAACTGAGCACCATTGTGGTATGTTGTTCTTGTGTTAGCCTGTACTTTTGTTATGTTAGTGCATGATGATTTGTATCTTTTTGCCCTTTATTATGGCTCCCAAGCATTCTACTGATGGCAGTGTGTCAAAAAAAAGGAAAGCCATCATGATGGAAGTGAAATTAGACATAGTGAACCAACTTATAATGAAATGATTTACATCAAGCTATAGGAATGGTTCTCTTTTGTGACTTGGAAACAGCCTGTACTTGCAAGTGATAGACCCTATACATTCACTATTCTCTGACAGACTAGTTTGTGAGACTGGGCAATAAACTGACAATTGGGCTACTACTTCTATAAACTGGAAATTAAATTTTTTATTTTACTTGTATGCAATTCATCTTTCATTTGCAATTTATGCATTGAATATTGGGTATTTTTGAATATAATTACGAAACAGTCCAAAAGTGGTGCATTTTTTTTGGGACAGTTTTAGAATCAGAACAGCATATTAAAAGTGGGACTCTCCTGCTTAACATGGGATGTCTAGTCACTGTAATCAAGACGAATATAGAGCTATATTGATATATTAACGCTAAGTGGATTTTTGTTGGTTAGACCTCTGTTGAATGAGAGAAAGCCATACAAACCTTTCAAAACTGTAGAACCATTCTGTTCCAAAACTTTTCAGAGAAAAAACTTCATTCTTTTTGTTGGTGTGTTGGATTACTTTGCGTTTAAAAGTTTAACTAATTTCATTTACTGTTTTATTAGTTCATTTAATAAACCTTGTTACTGTTCTTGAGAGAATCATCTGCTACTGAATGTATTACAGCAATATGTATATTGATACATAGATTGCATAATTGGGTTTATATGTATAAACCTTGAAAATCAAATAAATATCAAAAGTAATATTAATGGTTTTATCATCTATGAAAATTTCTGAATTCTAACTCAAATACAAACCTGGTCACCCAGAGCAGCAGACTAGCATTTTTTATTGCCTCAGTCATCCAGCTGTTATATCAATGATTATAATGAATATCAAGTACTAATTACTGTTAGATTTGATATACTCTTAGTTGTGATAGGATTCATGTAAATATGAAGTTTCACAATAAGTTTTATGAATTTGTTATAAAAAATTACTGAATTTTTCTTTGTGACAAATATAAGTTATCTGATAAATATAAAAAAAAACATCAAAAGAGAAAAAATCAAAATAGATAATTTTATGCCTCATTTTGCATAAGCTGTAATGCATTTATGAAATTAGATATTAAACTGTATCTAAAATTTCAAGTACTGACCTGTTATTGATATTTGTTTCAAAATTATTATTTAAGTGAGACTGCAGTTTTCGAGTAAATCTCTTCAATTCTAACTGTTTCTCTTTCTAATTAAAAAAAAAACATAAATTTTAATTTTAATACTTTATATTATTATACCTTATCTGTGACAATAAATACATGTGCACCTCATGTGCAGTTGTCATGAACAGTAAGAAAAGCAGAATTATTTGCATTTTGATTAAAAATATTTTTTACTAAACAAAATATTTTACTTGAGTTATGTTCTACAACAAAAATCAGTACATACACTGTAACAGGCATGCATCGTAATTTATGCCTGGAAACATCATTCTGCTCAAAACATTGAGATAGTAAATTTATATTGTACCCTGCACTTGCATCATTTTTTGTATACAAGTCAGCAACTTGTCTAGGCATTGATTTGATATAGGCACAACAAAGGTCTTATGGAACGTTGGTCCACATTTCTTGAAGTAGTCTTCAATTGATCTTTTGTTTGAGGCATGTGGTCTTGCACCTCTTTCTTGAAGACACATCACACTCCACGACTTGGACCCAATTTTAGCAAAGCCAAGCAGTGGAGTAGGTGGAATGAGATAAGATCTTGGTGAAATCACCTCTCCCTGTAAACATAGATTGGCCACAAAAACCTATGTAAAACCACCTGGCAGTATTGTGCATTGAGTGTCATCATAAAGAACCAAGTTACCAATGCCAGAAAACCAAAGTCCCTATATTTATATCATGGCTGAAAACCTTACTTCTTGCTTTACATAGTTTTGGATAAGTTCTTTATTGGGTCATCTGATGGCTCTCCACTTGATATTTCCTTATAGGATTGGGAAAAATGACTCATCAGACCAAATCACTCTTTGCCATTGAGTTTTCCTCCAAGACAGGGTCACCTGACCCATTCAAACTACCTCCTATTTAGAACTGATGTTAATATGAACTACTTACTCTTGTGTGAATGTAGCCAATATCATGTAACCTGTTGCTAGCAGTTTGATAATATACAGAATGGTCTATGTGTTTGCTCCACAATTCTGCTCCCTCCAGGTCAGTATTTCATGACAAGGCATTGCAAAATTTAATTATTCTTGGCAGTAGTCATTGGTGATCTATGATTTCTGCATCCAGGTGTAGTGGAACTGATTTCCTTATAGTGTTTAATTAAGGAACAACATTCTGACGGTAGATGCATTCAAATACAATTTCCAAGAAATTTGCCACATAGCCACTCTATTGTGTTATTTCTAGTGAATCTGCTACATACCAGCAGTTTTAACCTCTTTCTTGCCATTGTTTCAAGTTCTGAATGCCAGTTATTATTAGATTGCCCTTCATGTACATATTGGTGACTATGCAAGCACACACAAGGCAGCAAAAATTTATTCATCCAGCTAAGCAAAGCTGTGAATGCAGGGTGCATGTAATTTTTTGCCTCCATGTTCTGAATGGAATGATGTTTCAGCATACATTGAGATGCCTGTTATAGTGTATGTACTGATTTTTGTTGCAGAGCCTAGTTCAAATGGAGTACTTTGTTTAGTAAAAAGTTTTCATGCAAATTGCAAATGATTCTGCTTTCCTTACCATTTATGACAAGTGCAAATAGGATATGCATACATTTACTGACATGGATAAATTAATAGAAATCATATTAGTGTTATTAAAATTTTAATAGTTTATATTATTATAAACTATAACTAGAACATAAAAGTTACATTTTTCAGACTCATGCAATTTTATTTTCATTTGTTAATGCAAAATAAATAAGACTTTGAGACACAAGTTTCTCAACAATCAAGTAAAATTTATTTTATATTAATTTATAACAAAGAGTTGTAATATGTCTTAATAATCATTTGTTCTGTTATCAACAAATGTTAATTGTTAATAGATGTTTAAATAATTTTTGTTTACCTTATCTTTCATAATGTAATTTTATTATTGTCCTATTAAGTTTAATTTTAGAAGCTTTAAAAATGAATTTTATAAACATAAATAAAGTGTTCAGAAAATTAAATTATATTATAGGGTACATCTATAGTATGCATCATACAATGCAACAGAGAACTGCATGTACTAAAATGTATTTCAATATTCACTGATGTGACCACAGGGTTGGCACCATGTCAAGATGCCATGTTAGGACTGACACCACTGTGCCTTAAGGGACACAGAAATCACAATGGTCATTAGATGTTAGTTTCATGCACAAGCGATAGTATTTGTAGGCGGTTGGATTTGGGATGGAGGAGGTCCGAGAGACCGCACACCCAAAAGAAGTGCACTCAACTACAGATTTTCTAAACAAATATCCATTTATTTACATAGAATTATGCATACATGCATACTACAGTTAACTATATAGTAATCAAATAGCATATAAATTAAATCATATTGGATTCCTAACAGAAAGAGAGTTTACAATCAGATGCAAGGTGATAAATACCTTAGAATTTCCAAATGAGATGAATCTTTTTCTTGGACTTCAAGAGGTGTAACAGTTGGCATTGAAAATTTCAAAAATTTTATAAATGTGCAGGATGTTGGTAAGATGTCCCTGGATGGGGGATAGTTTTGCAAAAGGTGGATGTAAATCCAAGAGTAAGTTGTCTGATGTCTTAAATAGTTGAACAGCCAGAGAACTGTCCAAGAGAGTTGAAGCTGGCGACTAACGAGACAGTGAACCCTAACTGGCCAACCAACTAGAGATGATTGACAAACTCTCTCTGCCTGTCGTCATCAATTCTCTTCTTTTATTTGGAAGTCCTCCTCCTCATTGCACATGTCTTTTTTGGTAATATTCAAGTTTATGTCCAAAGTGCAAATTTGTGCCATTTGGTTCTAAGTAAACTCATAGATGTGTCACCCATGAAAGGAAACGAATCTGGGGAAGGTGTAGTCATATTCTCCATCATTTTTTTTTTTTGGGAAAAACTTGAACGAATTTTAATGTTATTCTGGTTTTATTCAAAAAATTTTTGAATAAAAGTCTTGGCTCTCAGGACTTTATTCAAGATGAGAGCTAAGGCTTGACAAAAAGTTGAAATTTTTTGTCAACTCCTGGCTCTCACTGATCAGTGCATTATATGCTGCACTGATGAGTACTGTACATCAGTGCAGCATCTAATGCACATTGCATTCATTGGGCTGTGAATATGATGAGCTTTGATAAAGCAATGTGACCACCTCCATGATTATATTTAGCAATATTAAAAAATATTCATAAAAATTGATTAAGATGGTTAGCATGTAATATTTTCTAATTCCACATGTCATAAAAATATAAAATCTTTTTATGATTTAAAAAAAATTACTATCTAATTGAAATATAGATTGTGTCATTAGTAGTAAGTGGACAACTTAATGCACTGAGAATTAAACATAAAGTGTTATAATTTTTGTATAGAGGTAACTTGTTTATTTTAAAAGTGGCTAACTATACAGCAAATTCCTTACAGCCAATATAATACTGCTTGCATCTGTCATCTTGTCAGATTGCCAGATATTTCAGTAAAAGCTTATTAAACTATTCATCAGTGCATTGCCTGTGGACGAGATTAATACAAACTGGAATGTGCCCAGTGTCAGAAAATTTTTTGTTCTTGTCAATATATTTAGCTCCATATGAAATTTTTATCAATCTCATTTCTATTCTACAGTAGAGAGTCGTTAATCGGAACATCGGTAATCGGAATCGCCGGTAATTGGAATGATTTTCAGTCGGACTGTGACGTGCTGAATCGAACGTTTTTGATACTAGATTTACTTTTAAAGTATAATTTTCATGCTTTTATATTCTTCAATATATTTATTTTGTTTGTACAAAATGAAGAAATAATTTTTAACGATACGATAGCCTCAATTATTATTATAAAAATTTTTGTTAGGCTTAAAATCGACGAAAATTCAACACAAAGCGACACGCAACGGAGAAAAATTTGAACATCGGACAGGTTAATGTATTTTTTCGTACATAATGGGTAATCAGAACAAATGACTAATTGGAACAACCCCAGTCCCCAATTGATTCCGATTTTCGACTCTCTACTGTATATGCAATAGCATTTCCTTGTTTGTTTCTGTTTACATCCTTCATTAGTATTTGAGTAAACAGTAAATATAAACTTTTAAAAGAATAAACTCATACCTAAAACTATAATGCAACTTGAAAAAAAGAGAAAACAATAAAAACAAAATGCTGCATATGTATTACAATATTATGCTTTGTATATTGTGATCAACAATAATTCAATAAAACAATGATATTAGGATAAATTAAGATTATTTTAACTATTCCAAATATTACTATTCGAATATCTTCAAAAAAAAAAACTCAATAATGTGTCTTTTTTCTTTCATATTATAAGAGAATGTTTTCATTAAATCTCTGAAAAGCTGTTCTTTCTATATAAAAAAACAGTTATTCCAGTTATAAAAACCACAAATTTTGTAGTTTAATATAGTTACATTTAAATTATAGACTAATAAAACTGTAAATTATCAATACAGATTAATCTTTTTCTTGCTCTTTTTCTAACATACATCTAGCTGATTTTGTTGTTGGTTATTAATAAGTTTTTCTATAAATGTCCAACTGGTTTTTAATACAATATACAATCTACAGTATGATTTTAGATATTGTATAGGAAATTTTGGCAAGAAATTTTATTTTTCTATTTTGAGTTTTTGCTGAAGTTTTTAATTATTTTTTACTCATAGGATCATTCCAGGTTCAGATACTCTTGTGTATGTAATAATTTTAGAGAAATTAATATTTACAGTAACTTATGTTTTTAAACAAATAACATAGTGAATATTTTGTTTAAAAATGGTAAATCTGAAAAATCTAAAAAAATCTCTTTTTAGTTTATGTAATAGGTTGTAAAAACAACTTGATAAAATTGAATATGAAATCTGAATTTGAAGTATTGATAATGATGATAAATTGCAAATGAGAAATAATGTCCTAGACAATGTTTTCAAGTTTTCATATATGTATAATTCCAATATTGTACGATACATACATACAGTCACCTAACTTTTTCATTTCCAATAATTTTGTTGTCACATAAAATACATAAGATAAAAATTAAAAGATAAAAACATCAGATGTCTCCATCAATATATATATATATGTGTGTGTGTGTGTGTGTGTGTGTGTGTGTACTGGAATAAAACATAATTCAATATTTTTTAATAAAACAATTTATAAAAGTAACTTTTAAAGATGCTATCTTTTTTAAATTTTATCAATAAGAAAATTTACTTATTTTTCTAATTCATAATTTGAATAATGATAATGCTTTTAAATATATTCTTAATCAAGTAACAATGTGATTTTATTTGTTTATAGTTTTATTATATTTATGTTTGTTTCATGCATATATAATCATTTTTATGTGATTTATAAATAAATAAATAAATTCATACCTCTCTTAAATACTTATTATAGTCAGAATTTCTTTCTTTTATTAATTGTTTACGCTTATTTTCATATTCGTCAAAAATTAATCCTTGAAATTCTGACTGTTCAAAGGTAATTGAAGGTTTCCTCCTTTGCCATATGTTTTTTTTTATGTCTGTATTAACACTCCAGATTGTTGAAAATATTGCATTTCCTGACTATAAAATAAATATAAAATAAAAATTTATTATTATAAACAATATAAAATTTCATTACTTATATATATTATTCAAAATCATCATAAAGAAACTTACTTTTTATTTAGTAACAAGTTATATTCTTATGCAACTATTTAACTTTTATTAATAGTGTTAATAACAATTTAGTACTTGCCTATAATCTTTTTTAATTAATAATATAATATATAGCTAATTAAACTCTTCTTTGTTAAAGACAGAATAAACAGGAGCAAACAATGGAAAAATAGATTCAGATTTAATGATTTAATGAGACTAGATACATATGGAGTAAAGAATTAATAATGACACTCCTAAAAGAAAGAATGATGGACATCCAACTTGTGAGGCATTCTTTATTTTATTACATTTATTTTATTTTATTAGTATTCAATCTTTATTTCATGGAATGGGAGAAATGAATGTAAGTAAATTACTGTATATTTAAAAAAAGCTATATCTAGATCTGTGTAAATTTTATGGGAAATTTTTTGATTTATCTAAATTACGTAATGAATCTCAATATTTATATTCGTGTCCAGACTATATTGACAAGTAACTCTTAAACATAAAACATATTATAATTAATGTCGATCCGAACAAAGACTTACTAAAAGAATTATATGATTTAATATCATTAATAAGGTGACCATCCTTTGTAAGTTCTGTTCTTCCTCGACACCGACTGTAAAAAAATAAGTTGCAAAATAAACCTTGACAACGTACTTTAACATTAAGTCATTGAAAGTTCAACTGACTCAACAACCCATAACTAAAACAAAAAAAAAAAAAAGTCTACGGATTCGATTCACGCTAATCAATATAAACCTATGTGATGATATCGCTTATTCGAAATAGCGTTCAAGTTTGCTCGAGTGCGGGCATATTACAATTCAATAATCCGATACTGTTTTATAAAACAGTTAAGAAGGGTGATACCACGATATCCGCCCCGGGTGTCACCCATGCTAGCTACGCCACTGCGCATGCAGCAGAGATTATTATAGTGTATTATTATTGCAATGAATAAAATGTTTCTTTTATTTACAATATTTTTTTCCTTCAATTTATGTGTCCTTCTTTTCATTATAAAAAAGTTGGTCACCTTATCATTAATATTTACGGTACCATCTACCAGTAAGTCTGCTGAGCGCAGTTTTTCGACCATGAGGCAAATTCATACATTGGCCAGGAACACTCGGTCGGAGGAAAAATTGTCGTCGCTAGCGTTGCTTTCGATAGAAAAAGAGCTTTCAAATACATTGATGGAGTCGACGACCAGCAACTTTTATGATAAAGTAATTAACAACTTTGCGGAAAAAATGGCCGAATAGAGTTAGTTTATAAAAAATTTTAAAAAAAACAAGTTTTTCAATTTGAATAGGGGCCAGCTTCCCCTCCAGTCCTCCCAGAAGATACTTCTATCCCCCTTTCTCACGGGGGCCATCTCCTATAAGGCCGACTTTGGTCGCATCCGTGACCTCTCTCCTGTCTTCTCGGATTGGCTGTCTTTGATAAGGCCGACTCTTCGGTCGCAGTGCGATCATTCTCCTGTTCCGGAGTATAAAGCCTAAGGTGCTATAGACTCCTCTTTCCCACAAGGAAAATAAGGAAATAAGATGAAATAAGGAAATAAGTTTTTCAATCATTGTTTGTATCGTATCAATTTGTATTATGTATGTATTATTTGTATTTTAGAACTAAAATATATAAATTGTTTATTTTTGTCATTTCCAGTATTTGTTTAAAACTTTTATGGAAATGTGATGTACCGGACAGGGTCTGACCCGTCACGAAAGACGCGAAAAAACGGTTAATTTAGAGAAAAATTTATTAGTTTAAAAAACATAGGTAAAAGTCGTTTGTAGTAAGACACGCATTGTTTATATCAAACTGCGAGGCAGAAACCATAAATCGCGGAAGGAATTCATCCTATGATCAGTGGAAGATCGAATTCGTCTTCGATTTTGACTTTTCTCCCACTCCAGGTAAGAGTCTCATTACATTTAGTAACCAGAGACCGACCACTCGGAAAGCGTGATTGAGGGAGAACGCCCAATCAAAATGGATGAAAGAAAGAACAGAGATTGATATAATCTCCGACAATCGAGGACACCTGACACTCGGTTAACATTCCGAATAACCAAAACGCCATGTGTCAACGCGCAAAAAAAAAAAAAAGAAAAAAAAAACTAGTTTCTCGCTTATTGTGCCAACCTGTAACCCGTGCCACTTCGGACTTAGACTGTGTCCCCGATGCCAACAGAGGAAGTCTCCCCGTGCCTCACAGACTTGTCAACGCCACTGTCTTGGGGCCACCTTCGATTGACCATCAAAGAACCACATCGACGCCCAGGATGTCCAAACGGCTGATTGTCCTAAAGCAAACTATTTTGTACATAGTATATGTTTATTTTATGTTTATTTTTTGTCGGTTTTTGTCAGATACGTCTCTTCTGCCACCACGCACATACGAATGGACCCTAAGTCATCACTGACGCGCAAGTAACTGATTGCCCCTGGAAGTCGGCTTATTACAGAAACACAGCTTCTCTATCATCAAATGTCACGGCACGCCACTGCAGATCAGAACACTAGCCAATCGTGGTAAGTTTTTCAATTTACACAGAAAACATGGCCGACATGGAAAGCGATCGGGCATTTCGAATTGTTTTAAAACATATTTCATTCGTATCCAGAAATTGTAGTTCTGAATATGTTACAATTTATCGTCAGGCCATATCTTTGGCAACAATATCTATTGGAATGTTTTATAGTTAATCACGTACCTTCAACGTTTAGTTTCTTGGAAATCTCCGTCCAAGAATTATTTTTTTTTAATATTGTCTTTATAATCGGCTCGCCGAATATCATAAAGCCACGGATATTTTCTGACTTCATTTATTAAAGCTTCCGAGAAAACTGTACCATCCGCCATTTTCTAACTTCGGATAAATGATTGGTTATAGCTTCGAAGCTCTCATTGGCTGTAGCTCACCGACTGCTCCGACCCGACTACAAATTTAATTTTTTAAATCTGTCGGACTGAACGGCCAGTCGGTCGGCCGACTGCTGTTGCCATGTCAACACGACTTGGAGTCGGTCCAGTCAGTCATAGTGTGAAACAGCTCTTATACGTGTGTAGCTTCCACCAGCAAAACCGTCTGAGGTTGGTGCTCTGTAAAGCGCATGCGCGAATTCCTATAATCTGGCTGTTTGGAAGCTGACCCGGTTTCGACAATACAGCGCTTCCATTCCGCCATTGATATTCGAATATACAATAGCGATCTTCTCGTTTTTTTCGTGTGTAGTATAGAAATTTGTAATAAAATACATAATGCGGTTATAATAAAATATTAATTTTAACTAAACCAAAATACGTTAAAGTATGAAAATAATCGCGCAATATGTATTTATTTTTTAGAAAATACAAGGGAAGCGGCGCTTCCACCGCTTTCAATGACGGCACGCCACTGGCAATTACTGTATTCCTGCACATAATTTCACAACAAAATAAGCTCCAAAATAAATCAGTACTGAAGTGCAACAGGCCATGTCATTCATTGCCTTTAGTTCTGTACACTAAGTAATCCGGAATTCTTCCGTGCAGGGAATGGCCGGATTAGCGAGAGTACTGTACGCTGTAATAGAAATGCAAACTTGACAGTCTTATTCTTCTATTGAAAAAAAAAAAAATCAATATTTGATAGAGTCGGCGAATAAGTAAGCCTACTTAGTACAGTCGTGTGTTTAAAATAACATTAATAAAACTCATTAATATGATATGATGATGATTATGCCTATTAAACATGCATAATCATCAAAGATCACACAAATATATTTTGAATACATAACAAAATGCCTCTTCGTAAAACAATGAAAAAGTCTACATGTTTTTGAAAAATTCAATTAAGTATTAGAGTATTGTTTTTTTTTTATTTATTTTAAACATAAAAGAAATAAAATAAAATTTTGTTCTGAAAGAAATAAATCAAATATATTAATAACGATATGTATTTAGTAAAAATGAGAGCTTACATTCTGTGCTATTTTTTTTAATGAAACTAATTTATGTATAAAAATCGGTCACACCCATACTCAACTGTCACCAAGGGCGTCGCCAGCCAATGGGCCAGGGGGGGCAAGATGATATAAATTGATAGAGGATATGAATTGTATGTAGGTAAAATAAAAACGATTCATAAATTTTAAGAAGCTTAAGAAGATTATTTTAATTAAAACATAATCTTCTTGGGTTTTTCGCGCGGGAATTATAAATCGGGCAATAAATGACTTAGCATTTAAATAATTTTTTTCGCATGTCTAGGGAGGGGCAACTGCCCCTCTGCCCCCCTCTGGCGACGCCCTTGACTGTCACAATGTTACTAATTTAGCGATATAATATAGGTCTACAGTACATTCGATTTAATCGAATGCATTTTAGTATTCGGTTTTCCTAAATTGAAAAGATTTTTAATGATTACTAATATTGTATAATACTATCTTACCAACAGTGGCGCGTCATTCTAAGGGCAAAACGGGCAATTGCCGGGGGCCCCTACCAACAGGGGATTCAAAACCTATCTTTTATAAGAAAATATTTTCATCCAAAAAATCCCCCGAAGAAAAATGTCTGAAGTCAACACTATACATGGGGCTTCTTAATTCAAATTTGCTTGGGCGCCCATGAAGCTATAACGAGCCACTGCCTACTAGTCAAACTTTTTTTCATTGTTCATAATACTGAAAAATTTTTGAAAAATTTAAAATATGCTAAGTCTTTTTTTAAATTCTCTTTATTTACCTTTTATTAAAGCAAACTATTGAATTTTATATGTTAAAGGTTATGAAACACATTAACAAAATCGAAAAACAGTTTCACTACAAATAGCCCCTTTATCAGTAGATGCTACTTGGTGTCAATGTATAGGCCTACTCCAAATGACTGTTATCACGCGAGGGATTTGATCGTTATGATCTGATTTTTACCACGTGGCTATCTGAAAAATAATATATTTCGAATCCTAATAATAATATCATAAATAATATTTAAATTAATTTATATTTTTGACATTTTATGCAGAGAATCGTGTATAGCAGTGTTTCCTAACCTTTTTTGTGCTATGCCCCACCTAAGCCTTTCTAAAATTCTTATGCTCCCCCAACATATACGTTGAACTCTTTTGGAAGGTCTCTCGTTGTCGTGTTCGTTGAAGTTTTTCTTGCACTTAATTACCACACTGTTTTATTGTAACCACAATAAAACCCAATCCTTTCATCAAAGTCTTTTGCACTTTCCAGTCATTGCCAAATGTGATCTGGAACACCACAACTCACGTCTGCCCACCTCGAGGTCTGGGCAAAGAATGTCCTTTCTTCTCTTTCACTGGCCTCAGGGCCTCGTTCATCTCTTTGTTCTCAGTGGTTCCCAGAATTGTTAATCCCACCCCAAGGGAAAAGGGTTATAAAGAGAAGTTCTAGAAGGAAAGGAAAACAAAGAACAAATAAAATTAAAACTAACTTAAATCAATATTTACAATAAATATAGCGTACAGCGGCTATACGGTTAACTTAAACTCTGGATGAGTCCATTTTCAAATTGCCCTCCTTAACAATCAAATTGCCCCTCTGTGGGGCGTGGGCCCCACGTTGGGAATGTGAGGATTTGCGCCTCTTGGTTAAAGGGGCGAAGTTGACCCGACCACTGTAAGGATATTTTTAGTCAGAATGTCTCGAAAGGGCCGTTGCCGTATGGGAGTAGTGGTTTGCAGGACGCAAAGGGAGCCACACAGAGACCGTTTTACAAGTTTTACCGCGTTTATTTTAGTAAAGACATGCTTACAAGGATGGCGCTTTGCCGATCTGATGAAGTCAATCGTTGAATTTGAAGGCGAAGTTTCTTGTAAAACCTGTAGAGCCGAAGAAAGTTCGTCCTCGATCTCAGGGATTGCTGGAGACAAAGAGAACAGGTATCCACACCTGGAGATAGGTTCCGTCTGGGTAGAAGTAACGCAAGCGTGTTCGTAGGAAGTTGAGTCCTTCACTCTTCCGCACTTATCCAATTCTCGGGTCTTCTTTGTCGCTCTGGGTTTCGTCGTTACGTTGGTCTAACTCGGTCCTGATCTCTCACTTCAACCTCTCCGTGTCCCGGGAATTTCGGGCTTTTATAACCTTTCTTTCCCGAAATCCCGAACTTTTTGTTGGTCCGAACGAGGGTCTCCTTTTTCGCTATTGGTCCCTGGTCTGATGCCAGGGACGCTATTCGGGCCGCGGGGTCGCCGAAGATCCCCAAACTCCCCCTCCCGGGCCGCTCCCCGTCCGAGTCGGGTCAAGCCCTTCCCCGGACGACGGTCCCGTAAATTACACTCTAAATGTGTTTTTCTGTCTTGGAGAAGGTACAGCCGGGATCACTCAGCCCCGATCACCACCCCCTCCAATGGAGAGCCGGACAGATTCCGCTTTGAACTCGGTGCAACCCGATGACCCAAACTTACCCCGGTCGGACGATCCCTCGGTCGTTCTCACGATGTACGATCGGGGATCTGTCAATTAGGTCGGGAATGTGACAATTAAATCGTCTCGCGCACCCATTTCTCGACCACTTCGATCTTGTTTACCGGATAAATCACCGACTTAACGACTTTAGCTCGACAACCACTTGCCGATAGGGGGGCGAACTCCAACAGATGTCCGTTTATAGGTTCGTTATCTGGTTAAATTATGTATAAAAAAAATGAATTCGGGAAATAAAAATTAAACTTCGAATAGGGAGGAAACAGTAATTATTAATGTAATTGTTTATGTTCTCAACTCCCGGCCCCACAGGAAACACTGGTGTATAGCCTATAGGCCCAGTGGCGCGTTATAGCTTCATAGGGCCCAGGAACCCGATGTACAGTGTTGACTTCAGACATTTATCTTTGAGTGATTTTTTGGGGGGGGAAATATTTTCTTATAAATGATTGGCTTGGGTTCCCCTGTTGTTGGCAATTGCCCCTTTTTGCCCATGGGATAACTAAAAAGCTAATTTTAGAATATTTTCCATATAAATCTTATTATTAACAATGTTCCGTTATTTCTAATATATCGATTATATGAAGCAAAAAAAAAAAAAAAAAAAAAAAAAAAAGATTAAACACTGCGTTTAATTTAAAATTTTATAACAATATGGAAAAAGAAATAACTGGAATTAGTTTTTACTTAGAAATGAATTTCATATGGATTGGTAGGTTACAGATCATTAAGATAACGAAAGAAATATACCCTACACGAATAATAAATCATGGTGATTAGGAAGTTTGTGCTTTAAAATGTAAAAATTTAGTTTTTAAAGATAAAATACGGTGTTGAACTGCGTACTCGTTCTTACGAGACCTTTTACAAGAGCATAGAAAAGAATAAATTATGAAAATATGTGAATAATTTATAGACACTTTTAAAAGTCGATAATTGTTTTCTAACGTTATGATTTAGTTTTTCTAGCTCGAAAAATAAATATTAAATTATTTGTTAACCACTGTGATTAGTTGATGTTAATTTGTTACTTTAAATGTTTATTTTCATCTTATTTGTTTCTCCTGTTTGTTATTTTCATGTTAATCTCATTCAGTAGCTGGATAGTTCAACCAATGTTAACTCGCTTATAATTAATTTTTTTTTAATTTAAAAAGCAGGCAAATTTGTAAAACAAACATTAACGAAATTACTAAATTTAAATTTATTTTAGTATAAATTTAAATTTGTTTATCTTTTGTGCGAAACAACAAAAACAATTTCTATAGTTACGTCGTAAAAGAAAGGGGGGAAGGTTGTAATTAAGGGTTAAGTTAAAATCATATACTTTTGCGATTTTACACATTTTCAGACATTATTAAATGTAATTATAATGAATACGATTATAATTATAACAATCTTATCTTAAATATATTATAATATACATAGTTTTATGCTCTATTCATCAGACAAAAATCACTTGTATTCAGGTATTTCAAAACTATATATAAGATAATCTTATGTGAAAAAAATCTCTTTTTTTGTTTTTCATTAAATTATGGATTCACCAAAATATTTGATTCACACTATTATCAAACTTATTATATTAAAAAGAAGAACAAGACAAATATTTATTTTAATAGCCAAAGAAACCAGAAAAAATAAAATAAATTTATAATTGTTGGTTTATGATGATAAAAATTATGACATTAATACACGTTCACAAATAATGTTGCATGGAAAATGCAATGCACGAAATGACACAAAACTCCATTGATATATACCCATTAGAATAATATCCTTGACACACAAAACAAAAATAAGATTTCTATAAATTAAACTATATTTATATATAATTTATCAATGTAAAATTATAATAATATATTTTTCAAAAGCTTATTAACATTATTTTATGTTAACTGAACTTCATATTTAAAAATACTCATGTAGGATAAATTCTGTGACTAAAAAAAATCAGGATATAAGTTTAAACATTTATTGACATGCAATGTTGATATTGGATAACAAATTCTCAACTTTATGATCTGTCCATTTATCTCAAATTTTTAATTATACATAATTCTATTTTTTAACTTCCAACAATAACGTAAGTGGAAATTTTTCCAAATATTTCTTTTTGATAATAGCTATAAATCTAATAGTTAAATAATTTTCATTTGAACTGAAACTGCTCTATTGTATTCTTATCCTTTGAGTATATATTTTAATTCATAAAGAACAAAACAACAGCAGCGTTTTGTTCATGATTCAATTTCTTAATGTTTTAAATTAATACATATTGTATATGTATATCTAATTTCAATTATTATACATATACAATATGAAAAATTATGGCTCATATTCCATTAAGGAAACTAATCACTAATCCTAATATGATGTTAGCACAGTATCAATTGTTTAAAACTAAATTAAAATCATATATTATATATATATTATATATATATATATATATTTATTTATTTATTTTAAATTTAATAAACTAATATTTATTTTTGTTGTTTTATATAAGTGATTTTAATTTTAATATATATATATATATATATAACAATTAGATCTTGAAAATTCAACTGTGGGACCCACCTTTTATGCTTTTTTTTGGTGATTATTTGTTGGAAATAGTAAGAGGAAAATTAAATTGTTTTAATTATTCATGGCAATTTAAAACTTGTGTTCTTGAAAACAAAACTGTAGATTATACAGTTTTGAAATTATCAATATCTGTTCACAAAAGTTTTATTAACAGTAAAATCATACAGTTAGTTTTCTTATCAAATTTCATTTGATTATTAAATATAAAATATAAAAAAATATTGCTGTCAAGTATTGTTTTATATTTTTAGATAGTACAGCACATTAAATTACTATTCAAATGTGGCAATAACTTTTAATATAGAAATCATTTTTAAGATAGAAATCATTTTTAATAAAAATGATTTCTATATTATCAATAATTTCTATATTTAAAATTAATGATTTCTATAAAAAATTTCTGTATTAATGATTTCTATAAAAATCATTTTTATAGAAATTACTTTATTGGAATAATTTAACTCCAATAAAGTCAATTTTTTTCTTATATTTTTGCAATTAATTGGGTTGCAATTTGAAAAAATTGTAGACCTAGAATTTCCATCCATTCATCCTTAATCAACACCAGATATGGAAAGCTTAGGGGCAGGAGGCCTTGGTTTAACTATATACAAACTTCTGCTTTGGGCCAGAAGTCATGTTATTTTAATTCAAAAATTTTCTCCTGAACAGAGTGAGATAGATGACCAGCATGACTTCATTGTTAACAGGAAAAGTATGATGTTCAGGGGCAAGACACTATTAAACTTAAGTGCATTATGACAAAAAATTGCAGCATAAAATATTTGCTTGTACAACTTAAAATATTTATCTATTGATACATTCAATGGACAAATAAATCAACATGATAGAAATTATCTATTTTGAATATTTGTCTTAAATATGAAATATGTAGATATCTGTATACCAAATTTATGTGCCCAATATAAAATGTCAATGAATATTGCATTAACCTGAAGTATTGAAAAATCTTTCAATATAAAATTTTTCCTTATTCTATATGTGCATAAATTATGATTAGCTATATTTTTTGAAAAAAAAACTTTATTTTATTTTTAGTTTGGTTGTTTATAAAAAGATTATTATATATATAAAATACTGTTAGAAAAGAAATTTATTTGAACAAGTGTGTAAGTCAATTTATTCCTTATCTTTTCAGAAAAACACACAATAAATAACAAACCACTGGGGGAATTAAGTGAAAAAACACACACTTCCAGCACAATTTAATAACCAATAATATTTTTAATCCAGTTTAATGGATCTGTTTCAGTTGCTTACAATATATTCAAATAAAATGACAAAAGTATTCAATACATGGGTGATTCAAAATTTAAACAAAAACATAAAATAACTTATAATGATTACTCATTTAACTCCAAATTTTAAAGCTGTAAGGGATGAAGTAAATGTAAAATACAAAACTATTTGAATCATGGATGCATTAATTTTCATGATATGGACCAGGGCCAGATTATCGAATAGGCAAAGTAGACAAATGTCTAGGGCCCGTAATTCGGAGGGGCCCGGCTTCAGTGCAAAAGATTTCTCCGTTTCAAAATGAGTTAAAAATTATCTAAGAAATTCGATAGGACAGAAAATTTGACAATTCCTACTAAGCTCCGCTCGACTAGCCATTACCTAAAAAAAAAAAAAAAAAAAAAAAAAAAAGGTCAACAGACAGCCACCCGTGCGTCAGAAGTAATGTACGCTACGGGATCTCTCGCACCATCTAGAAATATTCCTAGGGCCGCCTCTCGTGGTAGTACTGATGTATGGTTATGATTTATTTTCTAAATCTAAACTTATACGTCGTGACATCGCATATTTGATATAGCGTTCAAGTTGCTCGAGTGCGAAGATATTACAATTCAATAGTGTTTTATAAAAGAGTTAAAAAGGGTGACACTACGGTGTGACTTAAGGTGACACTACAATATCCGCACCAGGTGTCACCCATGCTAGCTACGCTATCACATTATATAAGATTTGTTTAGAAGCAACTTATTTAAATGGGACCCCAATTTAAATTTTGTCTAGGGCCCGCTAGATGCTTAATCCGGCGCTGATATAGACTGTTATCTACCACCTAGAAATTTTTGTATGAACTGTAATCTTGAAAGTTTGACCCTCATTCTCATTAGTTGTAAGTTTATTTTATATTTATTTTTAGTTTTATATACTTTGTAAATAATATTGCACATAGTTTTATTATTTTACTTCATCCTTTATGATTCTAAAATTTTGTAGTTGAACAAGTAATTGCTATAAATTCTTTTAAGTTCTTCTTTAAATCATCTTTGTATTCAAATGCATTTGTCTTTTAATTTGAATATGAAGTAAGCCATTGAAATAGATTCATCAAACTAGACTGAAAACCTTCTCAGTTGTTAAAATGCGTTGAGTTTGATAAGGTGTGTTTCTTTTTTTATTTCAGAAAAATACAAAAAATGTAGAGAATAAATAAAACTAACATAATAATATAAATTGCTAAAATAATAAATTAATTAAATTATGACTTTAATAATTATTAATTGCTTCTCTAATGTTATCTAAAGTTTCTTTGTATTATTCTATATTGGAATGTTATATATCAGGGGTGGCCAACAAGTCGATCGCGATGCCAATTTTGGTCGATCGCTCACGATGTCTTGACTTAATGTGTTACACTTGTAACTGAACGCAACGCGTGAACGTAATGCGCAAAAGCAACAATATGCATGCAGTTATGACTGGACTTGTAGAAAACACAGCCATTTAGCTTGAATATTTGATACTGTCATGCGGTAGCTTCTTTTCTTTAGTATTAACAATATTATTATTATTAATCAATATTATTTATCCACGGTGACAACGTTGAGTTTCAATTTTTCATTTGTTTAAAATGTAAGTACCTGTCCTTTTATGTTTTAAATTAAATTATGGCTTTTCTTACCTATCTATTTACTTGATAAGTGAGTGTTTTCGGCAACAGACCTCTGTTATTTTGGATTTTTGGAAATACGTCAATTGAGAAAAATATCCCAGTATCACCAAATATAGCAAATATATTTATTCCTGTTTTGGAACTACATACCTGTGTGAATTGGCATTTTCATACTTAAAGTTAACGAAGACTAAACATTCCGTCCTGACTGATTCCCATACTGAAGAATCATTATTATTATCTTTGTCAGGATATACACCTAATTATGTTTCCTTGGTAAGAGACGTGCAAACTCAGTCCTCCCATTAATGTAATGTAATAAAATAAATTCTAAATCTGTCTTTATCAGTAGCTAATTTGAATTAATAAATATTGTTAATAATTATTCATGTTGTTTTAATTCCCCTGGACGTGAGTTTTTTGGCCCGTTAAATAATTACGTTGTTTTTTTACGTAGGTAGATATACAGGGTGTTTCAGTACAAAGAGTACTCCCGCGAGCTATTGATAGATTAGCAAAAAATAAGTCTAAAAATCTTATATCATTCTTCCATGATAAATTTTCCTCGCCCCCAAATAAAAAAATCGCAAAAGTAAAATCTTATAATCAAATTATCAGCTGTACTGTGCAGTTTTATAACAACTTTTTCAAGTTTACGAACAAATAGTATCACAATTTATACATTGTAATTGATAAAAAAAATTAAATTACATTTTAAGTTAATAAAAATCTATCTTGAAAGTGTCGAAAAATCGATTTTTTTAGGTGCCGCCTGTACGGAATGAACTCGTAACTGCAAATATCAAAAGTTGGGTCTGGAAATTTATTTTCTTTATGAGCTTATATCTTGAAAATTTAATAAGTGATTTAAAAAATAAGGAAAATATATGTTCAAAACTATTTTTTATCTACCTATAGCTCGCGGGAGTGTACCTCGTACTGAAGCACAGTGTATAAACATAGTATGTATTTCACACCCCCCTCGCCAGTTAGACTATGCCTACGACAACAAGTCGATCGTGACACATTTTTAAGATAAACAGTAGATCTTATGTACACAAAAGTTGGCCACCCCTGTTATATATGATTAATAACTGATATTGTCTAACTTAAAAGACTACATTATTTATTCATTACATATAAAATAATAATAAAATAATTAATATTTTAAACTTTTATATATTTGAAAATATAAACTAAGAATAATACAGAAATAATTTTGAAACTTACATTAAGCATGGAAATATACCACCGTCAGCAATTATATGCAGTACTAATTAAAAATTTAAATTTTAAACATTCATATTAATAATTAGTGATTTAACATATAACTAAAAATATTTAACTAGAAAAATATTTATAAACTTTTATACCAAAATTAATAATTGATACTTTGAAAACTGACTAGAAATTAAATATTCACTCTGAAAATTATAGGTGATCTGTTGAAATAAGGTATAAGTAGGTGTGAAGCACCCATACTATTTGTGTTAAACATAGTGAATCAATATTGGTTGCTATAACAACAATAGTCTGATAATTCATTGCACCAGACTCCACCTTCCTCTTCTAGACTATTATTAAAAAGTACATTTTAGTTAGGTATAATATATTTTCAAGTATATTATTGTTACTATTGAAGATTTCAATTTTTGTTTTTGTGTATAATGTATGTAACAGTAACTTATGTTAATTAGAGTATAACATTTTTTATGTACAGAAATAATTATACCAATAGTGAATAAAAGATGTATGTTATTTAAAATGAAATCAAATTCTTGAATATATTCAATATTATGATGTATAACTTTTGCTTTATCAGTTCAAATATCAATATTCTGAAACATCCATTTATCAGATCTCTAAACCATATGTTCATTCACTTTGATTTATTTTTAACTAATTTATTGTGGTTTGTAATAAAACTGTTTCTTCATTATGAAATTGAGCAATACTATAATTTTTAGTTGCATTATTACATTTAAATATAAATATAATTGTCATAAAATCTACAGCAACTCTATAAAAATAAAATTCTTATTCCATACTTAATAATTTATAATTTTTATTTGAAGGATAATGTATATTAATATTTTTATATTATCATCATTCTTTTGTAAAATATTGATGTGATAAATAAAATTTCAATAATTTATATATTAACTATCTTTCAACAGAAAAAAATTTATTTAAAATATTTGAAAAATTGTTCCTGAAACAGTGTTTTTACTGAGTATTGAGTATTGAACACAAGACTGTGTTATTTATTAAACACTTGGCTTTTTCCACCTTTATTTAGTAAAAAGCCAAGTGTTTAATAAATAACACAGTCTTGCATTCAATACTCAATATTTGAAAAACTTTAAAATATTTCAAAAAGTTAACATTTCAAATTCGATATTACGCATGAAAAATTAAGTTTAATACAGATATTTAATAAACTCAAATTTTTAAAACATTCAATTTCATTTCTGATTGCTTATAAAACAAGCACATTAATTGAAGTGTACTTTAAATTAGAAATAAATGATACGTAATAAAATAATTCTCTATATAAGACATCGATATTTTGGTAAATTCCAATGAAAAAAGCTGTATACTCTTGAAAATACTTACATACTTTTGTAGAAATAAATAGATTTACTATTTAAATTTATATTACTCCAACACCATTTATGTAAAATCTATCTATATAAGGACAATTTGTTAAATTTCTAAAAATTTAGATTAATTTTAACCATGTTAATTTTTTCAATAAAAAATTTAAAAAATTATATGAATTAATTATGAATTCTGTTGTAATGGTTTTATTTTAAATATAATCGATTATAAAGTATCTTATTTATAATTTAAATGAAAGATGAAAATATAAAAGTTTTTTTATTTTACCATTTAAAATAATAATTCTCAATTTAAAGCATAATACTTGTTTCCAGACTAGAATTAATTGTGAGAAAGGAAACTTTCTGTGTAACAGAAGCAAGATATTATTGCTCTTATTAAACAAAGATTATCAGTCTAAGGTAGGAACTGTGTCTAAAATGCATCAAGAGAATAGGCTCTATGCCAAAAAACCATTACCTGGTTGACCAAGAGCTCTAGATACAGTTCAGGAGCAGAATATTATGAGAAGAGTAACAAAAACTGAAATTGCAGTTGATGTTAAAAAATAACATCATGCATTAAATATTAGTGCTCAAACAGGAATATGTTGAAATGTAATGGATTAATAGTAGTAGTTGCAGCAAAAAAGCTCTTACTAATAGAGAACTTGCATGAACATTATTTCACATGACCAAATTGTCATTGCTCCACTTCCTGCACTATACTTGTGTGCTTTGCTGTTTGTGGAGGTACATAGTTTGACTTGCATCTGAATGTTTATCATGTTTAGAAGATGGCAAAATATGCATTTTATTCTCCTGGCTCTGTTATATACATCAGTGAGAAACTATTGGAACATGTTTACATTTTTGAACTCAAAGAACATTGAAATGTCAAGAAATGCAAAAATAAAAAAAAAATTTGAGGTCTTAACTGTATGTATGTATGGATGTGTGTGTGGAGTGGGCATGATTTTGTTCATCCAATTTGAAGCTTAATAATTCCCTTAACTCTTGTAAAAAATTTCTGAAATTTTGCAGGTATATATATATATATATATATATAGTAGTATCAATGCTAGTGCTAGTGCTAGTGCTAGTGCTAGTGTCAATGCTATTAAATTTTGGTAGTTAAAGGTCAAGGGGATCATGAAATATATCTCGAAAAGGGTTGAAATTAACAAAGATTTTACTCATTATTAACATTTACAATTTTTTATAAAATTCATCTCTACCCTCAAAATTAAGCCTTTTGCCTTTTATAATAACTAAAAATATAAAAAAAATTTTTATAAAATCTCATAATGGTGCCACACACAAATTTATTTATGTTTAATAATATAAAAATTTATTTTTTAATTAAAATCTCATAACAGCTGGGAAAGTTATGCAACTTGTTGCTGGATTTTTTTACTAGGTTATTTAACAACTCTTACTAGTCAAGCTGCCGACTGGTGCTGATGTAAAATTTTAATGTATAGTGGAGTTGATCCGTATGAAGATGATTCAAATTCATTCTTAGAGGATAGTAGTTCATGGCCAGAAATAGAATATGATGACAACTTGTCTTAATAACCCAATTTTTAACTCTTAAGCATACAAATCACTTAAAACTCAATTTTGTACCAAGTGGCTAAGTTAATCCAAAGACTTTGGTAAAGAGCTCTTCAGAACAGTTTTCCTAATAAGAGAAATTTAAGTACATTAATACAAATTATGACACTTGATCATTGTACTGACTAAAAATGTACATTTTATGATAGAAGTGATGCTATGCATGGTCAATAAAACTAAGTGCTGTGTGGTACTTTTTCTTTTTTTGTAATTGTCAAATTTGTTTTATTCAGTTTTAAAATTTATTTACACCATATCTCTTCATTAGGTGAACCACTAAAAATTTATGCTTTCTCCCATTTAAAGTTTGGTTACTCTCATGTATCAGGTGAGGTTAAAAGAGAATGGAAATGTCATAAATATGACATTGGGCAAAATGCAAATGCGCAACATGTACATCTGGGACTCCAATAGATCACATGTAAGTTGTCTATAGACACAGGGAACCAAAATTTACAAATAAGTATAAAAATGGACAGTGGATGATTGGAAATGTGTAATTTTCTCAATGAAATAAAAATTAACCATTCAGGAAGTGATGGATGCAAATAAAAAAAAAAAAAAAAAATCACAGTTACAGTTTTATCATATGATACCTATTATAAAATGCTACACTGAGGGTGCATTAATGATATGGTGTTGTATAACAGCATATAGACCCGGAAATCTTGGTTGAATTGATGGTAGAATGGATTCTGTTACATTGTGATATTTTGAAGCATGACTTGGATGAATACATTACAGGTGTATAAATTAAAACAAAAAGTATTATTTTTCAACAGGATAATAATCATAACTAAACATATGGTTAAATGAACTAAAGCCTTGCTTCAGCAGTTGAATATTAAACTTATGAATTTATAACCAATTGAAAATCTGTGGACCAATTCAAACATGTACTTTAAATGATTTTCCTAATCCAGCTAGCAGCATTCATGAACTATTGGAAAGACCTGAGATAGTTTGAAAAAAAATAAGATAGCTGTCTAAAATTAACTGACAGCATGCCTCAAAGAATTAGTGAGGTACTGTAGGCTAAAAGTGGCTACACACACCATTAAGTGAAGATTTGAACTTTTTTTTTTTGCCTATTAAAACAAGAAACAAAATTATTGTTCACATGTTAAACAATAGCTTTTTTGCCATCTTTTCAGCATTTGTTAATATTTTAAAAATATTCTAGGGTTTTTGAGAGCTGCAAAGTGTTGTAATTAAATTTTTACAAATTTTTATGTTTGAGCTAACAGAAGTGTTTATTAAATCAATAAACTAATTATTGTAAAAGTATGTGAACATTTTTTTGAGTTATGGTATGTTACTTATAAAAAAATAAATAAAACTGTTAATTGTGATATATTTTAAGAATAAAATGTTTTATTTAAAATATAGTTTGTTTTTCTTACTCTGTTTAATTAAATTTTTAATTTTAGAGAATAAATGTTTACATAAAATGAAGCAGAGCTTTTCATTAAAAATGTATAATTCAATATGCACATGTAATTTTGTAAAGCATTTCGATTATATTCATAAGAAATTTTTTAAAACAAAAATGCAAAACTATTTTTAAAAGAAAATTTTAAAATGTTTATTGTGGTTCCAAGAAATATTGCAATTAAATTTAGAGTAACAATCCCTAATTTAAGATAAATTTAAATCATTACAAATATTAAACAAGTTAAAATAAAATTATTTTTTATGCACAATGAAATATTTATCATCATCATCATCAATATTTAAAAAGTATTAAATCTTATCAACACTGTGTTTTTATAATATATAAATTTAAATTAACTTAACAACAAAAAAATAAAATCGATGTTACACAATTTATTTTTAATATTTACAATATTTTCTACATTCCAAATATAAACCTAGTACTCCCGTCTAGATAGTTTAAATCAATAAAATTTTGATATTGATGAGGGAAGATATTTATTGATTATTATTATTATGATTTAAACTCATACTACATAATAAAACAATCTCCTCTAAATCATTACTAAAATATATTTATGTTGCACAATGACCAGAAAAAAAGCCATTTTGATTATTTTTACAGAAATATGGCTAATACATAATAAAATGTAAGATAAAATAAAACATTTAAAGATTAAGACTGATTATTTGAAGCTGCAGTATATGATGGAGGAATATATACTGGAATATGGGGTGGCATTTTTGTAGCAGTAATATAGTCGGGAGGTAACAGAGCCTGAAAAAACAAGTTATAAAAAGTTTAGTATAAAATTTTATTTCAAAACAAATTTTATCTTCTAAATATTGACATATTAGTCAAATTTAGTTTATATAATATCCCAATATCTTAATACTGTATTTTAATGTATGTATATATGTATATATATAAACAAGAAATATTAGGTTAATAAGTGAAATTTCCACACAATAAATAGTTGTCTGTGTGCTGGTACAGAATATTATGCTTAAATTTTGTGTATGAAAATATCCATCTATGTGTTCTAGTCCTTAATGAAACTAAAACTGGAAATGTTTATTGTATGTAATTAAATTACTCAATGAAAAGTAGATAAAAAGCATATAACATTAGTAAATAAAAATGTTTTATTCCATTGCAATAATGTAAGACAATATTATAGTCAGGTAGCACTAATAAATTCAAGAATTTTTATTAAAAAGTTGTGGCTCAATCACCATACTCGCCCAACATTGCTCAACTTATCATCTTTTTTTGACATCTATGATATTTTTTGAAAAAAAAATTTGAAGATAAAAATAAAATTTATAAAACACTATCAGATTATTTAGCATTACATTAAGATCTTTTCATGAAAAATTAATTAAAAATTTACTCATAACATGGCAAATCACTGTTGGTAATAACATTGAATATATAATTAGTTAAATAAAACTGTCTTTTAAATTTTGTATTATCAGGTCAGTCCTTATGCATTTTATATATAAACATGGAACAGGCTTTTATTTATAGAGTCATCTATATTATGAATTATAATATAACATATTGTGTAATTTAGTTTTCTTTACACAAAACTAAGCAATTTAAAAAATATAAATAGAATTGGATGTTCAAAAATATTTTTCAGATTTCTGAAGATAAAGCTGTTTTCTAGAAAAGTAAAAAAGTGAAGAAAAAACAGCTCACTGAAAAACAAAGAATATCTCAGTATTTATGGTATTTCCTGATAAGAATTTAAATGACATAGAAATATTTAAATTATAACTAAGGACCAGATTTGTACACAAATGCATATGTTTTAAATGCTGTAATGTGGAATGGTGCTATATTATGACTATGATATTTAAATGCTATGATGTTGAAATCTCAATATAAACACAATTTGGGTCCAAGTAGATTAAATTAAGGTTGTTCAATAATAGCTATAAAATATGCATTTATGATTTTTACAGCATATTTTGCAGATTTGACCATTTTCAGGACTAAATAAGTGTTTTATAAAATTTGTAGTTTATTTGCATGATTGCAAGTGCAATTATTTAAAATGATCTATAGTCTGCTTCTGCTATTTGTGCAGTGAATATTTTTTGCATATATACAGTTTATGTAAAATCTATTGCTTTGTCATCCAATTACAGGTGAGTTCATGAAATTCAAATGTTTTAAATTTGAACTATGTAACTTGCATTCTTTTAAATTTGCATGTGATAAATATTAAATATGGATAATGCTGTGGTGTTCTGCCATATTGTATATATGTATTTATATTAATTTTGTATAGTTTCCTTTCTTTCCTTTATTTTTTATCCCTTCTAGAAACTTCCTTCTCAACCCTTTCTTCTTGGGTGGTGGTGGCTAATCTCTTTGGAACAAAAGATAGGAATGTGGTCCTGAGGGCTGTGTGTGTGAACAACAGTCATTCTTGGCTGGGACTCCGATGAGACAGGACAGAAAAAGAAATTATCTGGTGTGTTTTGGCAGCACAGAGTGAAGACAAAGTTGGATGAAAATTCAATTGAGAAAGATTATTGAGCTCCACAATCATCATCATAGTGAACTGGAAAAGGATAAGAACTATCCAACAACTCCTAGAAAGCTAAAACGTTCTGAAGATCCACCACCCCGAGATCATCACAAGTATTTGGGTACTCGCTTTCCTCTATCCTACATTTATTTCTAAATTTTTATTTCTTCTTCACTTAGTTGTAATTAGGTATAGTTAGTTATAAGCGTGTAGTCGTAGTTAACCCTTTGCCCCCGAAGGTACCAATCAATCAGTACCCTGGCTTGTTAAGCAAAACTTCGAGGGTACCAATTCATCGTCACTTTGGTAAATATCGATTTTTGTAAAATTTATCAACAACAGAGGTCAGCATTTGACGGCATCGTCTTGTATATCGTCTGTTTTACATATTTTTGTCCAGGTGTTGTTTTGTTGACTTAAAAAATTTTAATTAATGGGTTTTTTTTCTTAATTTATTGCTTTCTGGTAATTTTTTATTTCATTTTTAGCATACTCATGCAATAATATTACTATAATAAGTTCATTTATGCTATAATAAGTTGTGTTATAAATATTCAAGTTGTGGTCTTCAGTTCTGATATTTTATATATTTTTTTTATTTTTCATTTTTATCGAAAATATCTGCAAGTGTTACATGTATTGCTACTGGTAATCATATGTTTATTACAAAAATATATAATCTCGTTTGATATGAAGTGAATAAAGTATATTAGTTCATTATATTAGTTGATAGCAGAATAAAATTTTGATTTCAAACACATGTTTGATATAATGTGCGATAATTTCACAACGAATAAACGTACATGCATAAGTTTTATATCGAATTGTACAAAACAATATTCTGTCTTCCTGGCTCAGTGCCAGCAAACAAGCAGGTAACTAGACAATGTTAATTTTCACAAAATGTTACAAATTATCAAGTTTGTGTGTCAGTTCTGATATATATTATTTTTTTTCTTATAAATTTTTCTAATAAAATGTATTGAAAAATATCATATTTAAAACTAAAGATATTAATAATAAATGTACATGATTTTTTTCATATAGATATAATGATAATTTGATTTTTGGTGAATTTTTAAAATAATATTGCCTGACTGACCTATAATGCCTTAGGAGGGATCACAAAATAAACATAAACAAGATGTCGGGGGTAAAGGGTTAATATTATATGTGTTACAAATATATTGGGGATGGGAATTTAGTGTGTCATGAGTGTAGAATTTGTAACAACCAGTTATAATAATTGTAGTATGGCTCATATTATTCAGAGAATAGCTGGCATCCCAAAAACCTGTTTTACTTCACGCAAAATAAAGATATTTATTATATAAAATCATATCTTGTAAATCATTTTGCACATATCTTCACAATGCATTATATTTTTCGATCTGTAACTATTGATATAATTTTTAATAGAATTGTTTCATTTTTCATTAGATATAGCATAAATAATAACTTTTTAATTTAAAAAACTTAGTTTAATAAAGTAGATTTAAAACTTAGAAATTGTAATATGAAAACCATTATGTCTGTTTTTGTCATTATATTTAAAATATAATGACAAAACTGTATTCTGCACATGTCAAATGTACACAGCACTTTTACAAGTACTTCTGCATTACAAATTATGCAAGAAAAAACATCTCATTCAATTGTTTGAAATATTCTGAATATTTAATTTCCTTCTTTTGTAAAAAAACTGATAACAGAAATAGTCTAGTTTCCAGATTTATACTTATGTGAAAAATTGTGAAAATCAAAATGCTGTTCTATTGTAAGCACTAAACAAAATAAATTATTTTATATTCATAATTTAGATAGATATAATTGATCATAATTTGAAAAGTTTCTAGTCCAAATACATATTATTATTAATATTTCTAATATTTAATATAAAACATATATAAAATGCTTTCAAAACAATGCATTCCAATACAATGGCATTGAAATGCTATAAAGTATAATGAGATAATGTGCACACTAATAATAAAGTTTAATCAATGCTTGCTACTATTAATTATTATGCTATACAATCTAAAAAAGTTGAAATATTTACAATATTTTCTAACATATCCACCAAATGAACTAATCTAGTTGACACTTATTACAAATGTGTTGTGAATCAAGAATAAAAATTATTAACTAAAATTTACCTCAACATCAGTTTCAAGATATGCATCAACTGAACTTGCCAGCTGTTGTTGAAGTTTCAAGTACTTGTGACAAGACCATACAATATTCATGAAATATACCTAAATTATTTGGTAAAAAAAAAAATAAGTATTTAGATAAAATTTTTATATTATTTGAACATCATATTTGATAAAACATAACACACTGACTTATCCTATTAAAGAGTAAAGGACAAAAATGCATTAGAAGATATTATTTTGTAAAAGTAATAAAAACAAAAAAAATAAATATCCTAAAACCTTGGCTACAGGTCACTTTCATGCATAAAACATAAAAGTGAAAGCTGTAAAAGAATACAGAAAACACTTGTAGAAAAACTGAAAACAAAAATATACTAATCACACTTCATCTTACACAATTTTCTAGCATTAGTTTAATCAAAACAAATGTTTGTGATGCCATTTACAGATCTGCCTAAGGTTAGAAATGTATTAAAATACAAATTTAAAAAAATAATTTTTATTTTAATACATTTTTACCTGAGGCAGACCTCTGAATGGGGTCAAAAACGTTTGTTTTGATTAAACTAATGCTAGAAAAGTGTGTAAGGTATAATGTGATTGCTATAAAATAATTTTTTTTGTACAAAGTAGATTTTTGTAAACAGATTTTATATAACTAATTTTATTGTCATAACATGTATAGAAGATAACTGTATAGCTGATAAAATACACTTTAATTGAGCTATCAGATCAGCTTGCAAATGATTAGACATTTTAAATTTGTTCTACTGTAAATTATAACAGTTTGTACAGTGTTTATTTTACTATGTTATTTACATTGAGGAAATTACTGCTAATTAATTACTTTTGTACATATTATCTCCTAAGATGAATAGTACTCCTAGTTCTGAATTTTCAATTAAAAAATGATAAAAAATACTTAAAAATGTAAAAAATTCTATAAATTAAAAAATAAAACTATGTTCCACAATATACTTTCTGACTTAATAATTTTTATATTTTTTCATAGTTTCCAAAAAGCTTGCCATAGTGAGCAAAATACATATTTTTTTAATTTGAATGAAATATATATCTATGTTCAATGAAGAAAGTAAGTCTTATGATAAAAAATAAAAAAGTTTTTTACAAGTTTAAATGTTACAAGTTTTGATGTTAAAAAAAAATCACTTTAAAAAACATTAAAACATTTTTAAAAAATGCTTTAAGGTTTAAAAAATATTTTAAAACATTAAAACTTGTAACATTTACAAAATTACATTTAATGTATCTTTAATGATAAAAGTAATTTTGGAAAGAACTTTTGTAAAGAATTAAGACTTATATAAAATAATTTTATATAAATGATTACAATGCCATAGTTGTGTAGAAGATAAATGCAAAATTGCTTTAACTAATCTGTACTAATCAGTTGAAAATTGAATAGAAATCTTGAATCTATTGTATTGTAAGTTATCAAGAAGTTAATATTGTTGATGAAAAGTTTTCCCATTTTATATTGTTTAACTTTTCAATTAAGAATATTAATTATATAGTATCTAACTGTAGTTTTTGTCTTTTTGTGATTAATGTAATTTTTATAATTATCAAATTTACTGCAAGTCCAATGCAAGTAGCCAGTTAATAAAGTTTTGATTCTTTTACAAACTTTTGTTCAAGAAATCTGTTTAGTTATATCAATGTCAGATCTTGTAAAATAATATTTTAGTTTTATATTTACTTTATATTTTATATTTACTATATCATATAAATCATTCATTGAAATATTATTAATTTATGCTACAGGAAAAATTAAGTTAACATTTGATTTAATCAATGCTTTTATTTCAATTTAGATAAAACTATTATATATCATTAGATATTTATCATCAAATTATTAATAGTGTGAGAACCAAAGGTTCAATCTTACAAAATTTAGAGAAAAATTATAATTTAATTCTCTGTTGCGATCGTAAAGCAAACATCGCACAGGAAACGGATTGAATATCACCCATACTATCAACAACTGGCTGAGAAATATAACATCCAAATACTAAACGATAAACAACACAGTGATCGAGGAGGAGAAAGTCAATTGTCAATGTCTGAATAGACGAAAACGTACAAGTCTTGAATCAAATATGGACAAGGCAGCTGCAGTTGGACAAAGTCATAATGTCAACAAGGGTAACCCTTCACCTCACACCTGCAGATTCGTCATCCCAACTGCCTGTCACATGATCAGTTTTCCAGGCTGAAAGCATAAAAAGATGAAAAACTGAGAATTCCGGGCATTTGTCATAATGTTTCAATGAATTAATGATTGGTCATATGTGCTCCCATTAAAGTGGACGTCCGCCCAAAAGGGAAATAAGAAGTCCCTGGAGAAGACACTCGCCATTCCCTTAATTAAGAATCCTCCAAAAGACGATAGAATGACGTCATATCATCAATCAACCAAGATTTGAGGTATTTTGGATAGATATTTGTAAACTCTCCACGTTTGAGAAATTAGGGCATAGACTTAGAATAGTCACTGCCTTATATGATCTTGTATTTAAACATATTTAATCGCCTAATCTGTAGTTATTATGTACATCTTAGATTTGTAGTTTTATTAAACTTTTATTTGTTATAGTTAATACCTCTCTGCCCATCTCATTTGGTACATGGCTCCTATCGACCTCCCCCCTCAAAATTTAGCCCTCCTACTTATAAATCGTATTCAAATCGCGAGTTAGGACGTTTTAAATTATCCTAAACTTATCCTAACTGGTGTCAGCATCCTGACAGGACAAAGATCTTCTGATCTTTGGCCTTTACATCATTAAAAGCCATCCAAAGACAATATGAGCAGGTCTCACCGACCTGTAGCCAGTTAAGTGGCAAAAAGGAAGACACCGGCTTCTGACAATAGCAACATAACAAAACAAAACTTCAGATAGTTTGAATAAATGCAAAATGATGCAAAATGATGCAAAATAAAACAAAATAACATAAATGCCTGCAAATATAGTAATAAATAAATATTAATTAAATAATTTTATTTTAAATAAAAAAACATTTATAGAAAAATATTACATTTAAATATTAAATGTCAAATATAACTTCTAGAGTTAAATGTAATTTTAAGTAAAATTTTTCCTAATGAAGTACATACCTTTAGCATCATACATAAGATAACTATAATCATCATAAGAGCCAATAACCATTGTGGATCCATGCAAAGCAATAACTTTCGAAAAGGTAAGTCTGGTGCATTTTGAATCATTTTTTGCACATCAGGCACATATGAAAAGTAACCAACAGCAGTCAGTGCAGATATAATAAAATCAAATATTTGTAAACAAAAAAATGGCATTAAAAAATTAGGAATTCCCTGTAAAAAATTTTTTAAGCATTAAAAATAATTTTTTAATTAAAATGAAATATATATAATAAATTATTAAATTAAAAGCATAATTAAACTATATAAAATTATGTAATATAGTAGTGTTTGTGTATATTTATATACAGTCGACTCCGCATGAGTCGACACCCGGATAACTTGTCACTCGTCAGTTACGTAGTAAATTTTTTGTGGTCCCGGCTGACTTACATAGGCATTAATGTTATTAACCTTAAAAACCTTGATTTACTTGACATCGTTTAACTCATCACCACTGGATAAATCAACATACTTTTTCTGTTTCACACTTTTTGTAATTCTAATAAGTCGACTTTCCCCCCTGAAAAATGAGTTCACACCACACAGCTTATTGTACGGTGTGAACTCATTTTTTCAAAAGAGGAGTCAACTTATCAAAAAGTGTGAAACAGAAAAAGTATGTTGATTTATCCAGTGGTGACGAGTTAAATGATGTCGAGTAAACCGAGTTTTTTAACATTAATAACATTATTGCCTATGTAAGTTGGCCGGGACCACAGAAAATTGACTAATTAACCTACGGTGACGAGTTAGTGTCGACTCGACTTATGCAGAGTCGACTACACACACACACACACACAGTCAGTCAGTCAGTCAAAAAGTTCACAGAATTGCCCTCTAGAATGCAAAGAAAAGGAGAGATAACAATAACATTGCATGTGCATTGTTGTGGAGAAGATACGATGTCTTCTTGCTGATCCAGACATGTTCCACCACATGATGGCATTACTGTGTTAATCTTGATGTGAATGTTTGTCTTTTGGTGCCATATCACAGTTTGAACAATGTGTGAACATCAAGTTTAAGTGCAAATAGCATCTCTGAAGCACATTTTCCCTATCAGTCCTGCAGCAAGTTTATGGTGATAATGAATTAAAGAAATCCACACTTAACTGTTTTCATGGTTTAAGAAAGAACAGGAAATGCTGGAAGATGATGAGCACAAGAGAGATAATCCACATCCAGAATGAAAGAAATGATCACCAAATTGTAACAACTGATTTGTTCTGATCCACTAATGGCCATCATGGAGTTGGAACAAGAAGTTGATGTCTTTCATAAATCCATTCTTGCATTTCTGTCCAACAACTTAAAGTTGTGACGTGTCAGTGAAAAGAGTGTTCCAGGGGAGCTACCACAGATCAGATGCAATGTCATGTCACATGCTGATCACTGGATATCTGTTTAAAAAAAAAGCATGCAGAATCCAATATTTCTCATGAAGATTCTCATTGGTGATGAGTCACAGGTGTTTGTTTGCCTATGACCCAGAGATGATGAGGTCATCATAGTGGCTTAGTGTGATCTCCTTGACCAAAGAAATCATGTCTCAAATTCAAGGAAAAAGGCAATGCTCGTTGCATTTTTTTTGACGTGAATGGTGTGGTGCTTGAGTTTGTACTGCCTGGATAGAGTATGACTGGTCATTTCTACACGCAAGTTTTGCATAGATTATTACCATATTTTACGGACTATAAGATGCACTTTTTTCTTCGAAAAATTGTCTCCAAAATTCAGGTGCGTCTTATAGTCCATACCGTCTTATAGGTATTTTTTTTTTTTTAAATTGCTTAACATTAACGTGCGTCTTATAGTCCGTAAAATACGGTAAATGCAATTCAGAGGAAATTAGCACAACAATGACAGGAAAGACATTTAAGTGGGAGGAGATTATTTTAAAGAGGACAAAATAAATTTTGATGAATAAATTCAAATCTTGTGTTTTATTGAACCATTTCTAATACTTTTTGATCACAGGGGTATTTTGTTATTTCTCAACTTTAATTCTAATTTTTTTTTCTAAATTTGCATTTTATTTTATTACTAAATTATGTTAATTATATGCACAAAACTACAAATGCTCCTTGTCTTACATTACCATACAATCTCACTAGTAATTGTTTCCTAATGTAATGCTTTTGAAAAGCAGTTTAAAAATATAAAAGTTAATGGCATGGATACAGGTGGAATATGATGACATTTCCAACTACTAGAAGTTATGACAAGAATATAAATTTTATAATTTATTTTAAGAACTAAGCAATATAATTTCTTTGGAAAAAGGAAAATAAAAAAGAACTAAGCAATTGCTTAATTCCTTTTTATTATCTTTAGAAAAAATAAAGCAATAAAAATGGTAAAACAATACAGACCATACAATGCAATTTAGCTCACCCCAGTGTAAGATAAGGAGCAACTGTATGCTAACACTCCATAAAATATAATTTAATCTGATGGTTAAATAAATTGAAATAAAACTTTACATACTTTTATAACTCCTAACAACAAAAGAACAGTTAGTGCTCCAGTACATGTTGTTATAACAATCCCAACTTGAACATCTTCTGTGAACATTAATAATTTTGATAGTTAATTTAATTATTTTAAAATTTACTTCATTAATATTAATTATAATATTAATATTAATATTAATTATAAAAAATATATAATTAATATTATTAATATTAATTAATATTAATTATAAAAACATTAAGTTTTAAATGTATAGATACTGATAAAGTAATCATCTTAAGGCATTACACATTAAAAGTATAACATCTAAAATTAGTTCAATTTACCAAATATTAAATAATGTCTTCAAAAAATAGTCCTGGTAGATTTAATAAATAAGCTAACACTATTTCTTGCATCAAGATTTTTATAATTTTAAAAGCTTTGAATATATTGTACTATTTTATGTTTCCTTCTTCCTCAAAGTGTATAAGACGCCACCACTTGTCCATCGTAACTCGCAAACAACAAATACCAAATGGGCAGCCTTACATAAACATGGTCAAATGTTTAATGTGTAGCTTCATAAGATTTCTGCAGTCAAAGAAACTAGACCAAAGTCCACCACTAATTTATAGAGATTTTTAGACCAACACTACTTTCCTACTTTGCATTATTTATGGACAATGAACACAAATGCATCATATGGACACCAGAATTAATGAAATCATCCACAGAAAGAAAACTCTTCAGTTCCTCCCATAAAAAATTTAAGACAATTCTACTGGAAAAAACATATCTTGGCAACTGGAGACCATAAGAAAGTGATTCTTGGAGACGTGGTCAATGACAAACCATTAAAAACAGCCTAGTTTTCTGTGCCAAGGTGTAATCTTACTCCCTGATAATGCCAGAAAACAAAGCAACTACACAGCATGTGTGTGATTTTTTAGATCAAAGATGCTAGATCATTCATCTCATATTCCTACTGACACTGAATGACTGTTCTCCTTTGATTTATGAAAAAGACTTTCTAAGTATTTTGTAATAAAATGAAGATGATAATTTCCTGTCTCAGTGATCTTAACAGAAATTTCTCATACTGGAATGAAAACTTAGAACAGCAACAATCATATTAACACTTTAAACACAAAATTGGCCAAAATAGGATTTGACTGTTAAAAACGAATGACTAATTGAAAAGGTTTTACACTAGTGTTTGCTATACAAGTTCTTCATGTAGCCTGAAAGAGAAAAATAATTTTGTCATTAGCAACAGAGATGGAGTGAGTTTTCAAAGTTTAAAGAGTTAAAATAATATAGTTCAAGCCTTCTTGGTTCTATATGTAGTAAGATTTAAATATATTGTTGTGCTACAAGATAGCTTGTTACTTAATATTAAATCTACCTTGAAATATGATGACAAAATAAATACAACCACTATAATGTATCATTTTTTAAGTTTTAAGCAAACAGGTTAGTCTTGAGCATAATGCATTTCTGAAAATCCATATAAAAGTCAAAATATATAATTTAAATTAAGATTTTTAATAGAAACTCTGCTTAATTTTATCATTAAATTACTTTAATATTTAATTCCTACTTTTAGTATAAAAATAGCAAGTTTTATTTTAATTGAGTTTTTGTTGTTATTATTTGTTGTTATTATGCGGTTTTTTGTAAATTCAAACACGGTTTTTGTAAATTCGAATTTGGTTCGCTGTTGTTATTCGTTTAACTGACGAAGGCTGATTAATGCAGCCGAAAACGTTATTAAGCTATTAAAAAATTCGTACTGGATATGAAGGTGTTGTACGTTTTATTTCCGTTCCAGTAAGCATTTGTTATTTGTTGTTGTTATTATATTGCTCTATTGAAAATCTTTAAAATAAATTATTTTGATGTGTTAATGTATGAGGATTACATTAATAGTAGTTTGCACAAAGAAAAAATAATAATTTGTACAACTCTTTGTTTATTACTTTAAAAACTTACTGTACTTACCCACTTGCCAATTTTCTTTACCAAAAGCATAATTTGCAGCTGGTGCACCAATCAATTCATGTAATTGAGGACTATAAATATCTGATGTGAAAACATTGTCAGATGAAGATTTTCTCAAATCAGGTAAAGCAGTGCTACTATCAGAAATACTAGTAGATGAGATTTGACTAGAGATTGCTTCTGGATGAAACATAATACCAAATAACAAACCAAGTGCCAGGATATGAAGTAACTAAAAAACAATTGTAATTATTAAATAAAAATTAGAAAATTTATACATATTTGAATTTATTATAAATTTAGATACCAATAAAACAAAATATATATTATTACATAACTGATTTTTTTTGAAAAATTCATAATAGTATGTTCAGTAAATAGATAAAATTTAAATTTATTAATTTTTAGTTAATTTTAATCAATAATTATATTTCCCTTTCTTTTACAACTTTTTCCCATTTATTGGGTATCATAATTTTATTTTCAAAACTTATACATCTTATGAAATGTATTGAATGTACTATACATATATGAAATGCATAAAATGTCTTTCTTTATCAATTAAAAAGCTGAATGCAACAGTGATCTAAACCTTTTATTTGTAAAATTGATAGAGTCCTGAAAACTTGGCACTTGATAACCCGACAGTCCGGATAACTCGGCCACACTCCCACTCCTCCACCACATTTCTGGCGCATTATGTCAGATCCAGAAATTATTGCTGCTGTCACAGTTAATGAAAAAATGCCGGAAAATGACGAAGACATTGACGTTGAGGACTCCACCATACAAGCTCCTAAAATATCACATAGTGAGGATCTAAAGGCTGTTGAAACCGCCCTTCAGTATTTTGAACAACAAGGTGCATCAGTAATGGACTTACTGTTCCTTCTTCGTCTTCGTGATGAAGCAGCAAAACACAGGGTGCAGTGCTGAAGACAACAGGACATTACGTATTTCTTTAAAAAAAAGTAGCCAGTTTTTGCAAAGCCAGCTGGTTAATTTTCATTTTTATGCCTCTGTATTTTTCTGAGTCTGTCTTATCAGATAAATTACTGTACACTGTGTATTCATTAATTTTCATTTTCATGTAGTAAAGGCTCTATGCCTTCATAAAAGTACATACTTTTCCTTTGTTTAAGGTCATTTGGGCAGTTTATTCTCTGTTGTATTCTCAAGCAAACAATACATACAAGTACAGTACAGTAGAGTATTTTCTGAGGAAACACTCGTACTTATTCTTTTTTAACCCCCCCAATCCCAATAACCCGGCATTTTCACAAACTCGGCCACTCTTCAGTCCTCATTAGGCCGAGTTTTCAGGACTCTACTGTATTGTACTGTGAAAGTTATGTGCTCTAATTTTTCATATTTTGCTGTCATACAAAAAACTCACACCTTTAAAATCCAGCAAGGAGTTTAATATAATGTTTTTTAAGAATGTTGCTGGATTTTAAAAGTGTGAGTTTTTTTGTGATCTATCTCTCTAGTTTGTTCAAAATTTATGGATATTGCTGTTATACTGGTTTTATTTCTATCAATACAGTAGAGCATCGATTATCCGACCCCCGATTAACGGACTTATTGGTTAACCGACCGCGTTCTAGTCGGCAAATTCAAATGTCCGCTAGTGATGTGGCGCTACAATATTTGGTTATGTCTTGGCTACTTTAATATTATTTTTGTTAAATTTTTGCATGTTTTAGCTGGCAGCACTGGCTCGACCATGAAAGGGAGGCTAGTATTTAAACCAGGCCTAATACACTACACTAATAATGTATTTTTTCATACTTTTCGGTTATCCGACTTTTTAGTTATCCGACCAACCCCAGTCCCCAATTAAGTCGAATAATCGATGCTCTACTGTACTTGTAATCAGAATAGTAATCTTTCATTCATTTTAGAGATAGTACATTTAATATATGAGAGTATAATACTGTTAACTCAATTTTGACTTTGCAGAGGGTTAGACCATTGTTACATTCAGCCTTTCAATTATTTATAATATAACTAAATTTATGTTAATAATAATTTGCACAAAAAAAAAAATTGTTTTACTGTAGCAAAGTCAATTGATTTATAAATAAATGCAAATTGAAAAATGAGTTAAATATTGCTCATTTTTTTGTTTGTAATGATATATATGTTACCGGCCAAACTAGTTTGTCCTACGCATGTCAGGACAAACTAGTTTATCCTACGCGTGTCAGGCCAAACTAGTTTGTCCTAGGCTGAACTGATTTATGTACTATAAATAGGTGCCAGTGTAAAAAAAAAATAATTTTGTGTAATTCAAAATGCCACCACAGTACACCCTGTAAAAATAAATAAAAGATAAAATATTTTATATGTTACGCTAAGAAGCACAAATAAGTTCATTTTTAATTTTAGTTTGACTCTAAAAGTTATTTTTATTATTTCATTTGAATTTTTGAAAATATTTTTGAAAGTTAATTACCTTTAAAAGTGCATGGCTTAATAAAAAAAAAATACAAACTGATAAGTACTGATTAGCTTATTTTTATTTTATAGTTTTGTACAAGTGTTGTGTCACTTCTAATCAATACCGTTTTTGGTTAATGTTACCCTAGATATCGAAGATGGCGGCTCGTCTCCGATTCCAGCAATCAGAAGACAGGGAACAGTGGGGATGCACGTTCTAACCTAACCTAACCTATTCTAATAATTATGGTAATTTATTAGAATAAATTAGGTTAGGTTAGGTTAGGTTAGAATGTGTGTCCCCACTGTTCCGTTTTCTGATTGCTGGAATCGGAGACGAGCCGCCACCTTCAATGCCTAGGGTAACATTAACCCTGTTTTTTATAATTAAGTAGACTATGTTTGCATAAATATTGTTCATCTAATTGATTGCCTTTTAATTTTATTTTAACCATTAATATACTTGAATAATAATTCTAAACCAGTTTGGCCTAGGACAAACTAGTTTGGCCTGAAATCGGGTTTGGCCGGTAGCATATATGTATATATGCTACCGGCATATATGTATACCATGATATACATTGAAAGAATTCATAATCACTTTTTACTGACCATCTCCAGCAAAATTCATACGTCGTTAAAACGCTGGGCATTTTAGTAAGAAGACTAAGGGACCTTAATGTGTCAATGCAAGTGTACTTCCCCACTTTTGACTTTCAGTCACTTTTTCCTTCCATTAGGATTGAACCATTCTTCTGCAAATTATATGATTTTCTGTTTTTCAACACTGAACATTTGAAAACTATCATTCTTCTATCTTAGGGTTGGCTCACATCATCTGCCACTCCTCTTCCTGTTTTGAGGGATCCATGTAACTCCAATTTAGGGTGTACCCATGGGTAGTCCAATTTTAAGTACCTTTTATTCCAGATATGTTAATGATGTCCTGATTGCATAGTCTTTTAACCCTCCTATCCAGAGCTTTCTTGATATAATGAACAACAACCACTACAGATTAACATTATGCCTGGAGCAGAAAAGTGACCTCCAAGTCCATTTCCTTGATGTCCTCAACTCTTTCACGGATACTGCTCTTACTACTGATGTGTATCAAAAAATGTTCCACATTCTACTTTATATTCCACCACCATCACATGATCTACCTATATACTGGTAAAGTTGGCTGCTTTCAGGGTCCTTATAAAAAGAGCCTTTCCCCACAGTTCCACCTCATCTCTCAGACAGTGGTAACTAAGACACATTTATTGTATTGCTACCACATTGGGATAGCTATGTGATAGCAATATGATAATTATAATAAAGCATTCCTAGATCTGGACTCAAAATGATATTGGGTAAAAATATGGAAACATACAGAGACGTTACCATATTTATGTTCACATATTTTGCATGTTTGTATATATTTTTATTTTTATGTATTTTTGGTACATATTCTATGTTTTTATATTAATAATTTAGTCTATTTATGCATTTAATATTTTAGTTGTTTTGATACTTTTTCATTTATGTATTATTTAAAAGTCCAGCATTCTCTCATTTTTTAATTTTTTATTCTAGAACAGTAATATTTAAATATATGTCAGAAATACATTTATGTTCTGTTTATTTCAAATGAAACGATCATTCAATTGCTAGTTTTTTTTTAATCCTAAAGAAGGTTGATAAAAATGACCGAAAACATTAGATTAAAAAGTATCACTATATTTTAAGGTTTTTTTATGACGATGTTATTTAATGGAAGTACGGTATCCAAAAATGGACAATTGTTATTATTAAATTCTAGATTTTCATACTATATATTATTTATATTTTCAAGCATTCTGACTTTACATTTTTGTTTTCTTTTGTGGAGTTCAGCATGACGAGAATAAGAAACAGGTATAACAAAGAACAAAACTTTATTTATACAGTATGAACACAAAAAAAATCAGGTCCCAACTTTGATTCATTGTTAGTGAATACTTTTATACAACAGTATAGTACAATCAAGATCATTACACAAAAGGATCTTCTCAACCACTTTTCAAGATTCACACATGTGGGGTTCAAATCACTAAAGTATACAGAAAGATCAGCTGAGCTTAAAACTACCTTACAACCTATGTTTTTTACTTTAATTAATGCTAAAAGAGGGAAGAGATGGATTTACAAAGAAAGAAGTCTTAGAAAAGGGGTATCTGTCGCTTCACATATCACGATGAAATGATCCAAATATACCTTTGCAGTTCTCCTGAATTTTACTGGTATATGTATTTTCTTTCTTAGTTGTCACTAGTTCACTTTTCTTTTGGTCCTCCAAACAATATTTCCCTTTCAACTCTCAGGACTCACCGGCACTTTCTGTACTGACCATATCTTAGTGGTTGTACCCTGTCGCTTCTGATGCCACTCAAAGCCCAGAGCTCGTCCTCTGCACATCTGGCTTACAACATATCCCCGTCAATTTATCCCAGACATTGCAAGACACCTTACATGGAAGTGGTTTTGTCCACAACACCAGATCTTGCAAATGATAACTTAATATGTACAATTTAATGCATACTTGAACGGTTTTCATCAAAGTGACACAATTGCTGCCCCATCTGCAATGTGCAGGATGGGGTGAGGCATTATCTTCTGTCCTGCCCAATGTTGGAAGATATCAGGCACACACTTAAACTGAAAATGGAAAAAGACAACCACAACTGGCCATACAAACTCAAACTGCTAATATCCAGCAAAAGATACTTCAATCTTTTTAACATCATAACCAAACTTTATATCAATAGGACTCTAATACACTAAGTATGAAACACCTTAATTTTGTGGGTACTGAGGAGGGACGACGAGGTCAGACCTCTGTCGAATTTCGACTAACAAGTTGGAGGGACTTGCCCACGAGTCAGAGATGGCTTATTTGTCGGTAGGGACAGGACTACCTTTCATCCGGTCGAGTGTAAGAGGGAAGGTGGTAAGACGATAAGCGAATATTCGAGCAAACAAGACACCATGTAACAGGATAACAACAATTTAATGAAAAAAATACGTTACAAAAATCTGACATTAAAGGGGTGACATATATAAAAAGCTATATATCCCTACCACTCGAGGAAAGAGAGAGCTCACATAGATGGGTTCCATACCTCTTAGACAATCCAATGTTCTATAGTGTCGTACCCGTATACCAAATCGGTAGGATATCCACAGTTTCGCACAAGAGACGTAAATTCCCCCAAATTCAGAGACGTGACTTATTTTTAAGCAAGAGCCGTTAATTATCTTCAGCACACCCTCTATCTACTGGTTGATGATCGACTCCCCTTCGGGGGAAGGAAGCCTCTTATATAGCTTTTTGCTGGGAAAGTTGGTCACATGAATGTGATTAGATCACAGGTGTTCCTGGAATTGGAAACAATATGGCAAATTCGGGCGCTAACTATAAACTTAAGTTGCAAGATGATCTGTACTCAGCGTAAGAACAATAGATAGTTGACAGTTTTAAGGCCGGGGACGCATATTTTCTCGGCCAGGACCTTTTCTAGCAAGGATGTTTATAATAGGAAAATTCTCAATTCACATATAGGGAACAATTATTATAATTTTACGTTCAGGGGGATTTCCATATCTCACAATTTTATATCATTGTGCTGCTGGTCTTTCAGCTTTTTTGACGTGTTTGAGTGCATAATGAAGGTTTGTCTGGAACTGGGTAAGTTTTATGTGCTGCTGAGAAGTTAATTGTATCCTCACATATTCTGTGTCCCAGGGCATGTCTGCATTACACAGAGGCTGTGCATTGGCATTGGCCCTTCTTCTTTGTACATATGCAATATTTTTTTCTGTCACTGTTTTTATTTAATAATTCTTTGATGTCAGGTTTTTTTACAGTCAGCATGTAAACCATGTACATTTTTCTGACTGTGCCCAGCGGTGTCAGGTGAATAAAGAATATAAACTTTTTACTTGAACCCAATTAACCGGAGTATATAAACTATTTCTCAGGTGCTAATGTTTTCAATGCCCCTTCTGGGTTCTTCTTCAGGCATTCCAAATCCATTGCTAGCTGTTCCTTAAATTTTTAAACTTCTTTAGAACGCATTCTATTCCATATTCTTAATGTGCATGCATTCCGAATCTATTCAAACATCGTGAGCAACTGTGTCATTCGAAATGTGTACCGTTCACATTTCCAAAGAATATAAACATGTATAAAATAAATAAATATAAAATAATTTAAATATTATCACCCATTAGGACCTGCCACACTGTAGAAAGTGTCAGGTCCTAATGGAAGGCAAGGCAATATTCAAGGCAAAAGGCAAATCCAAAAGCATTAATTATAAGGAGGAACTGACACTTTCTACGGCATGGCAGGTCCTAATGGGCAATAATATTTAAATTATTTTATATTTATTTATTTTATACACATTTATATTCTTTGGAAATGTGAACAGTACGTGTGAGATCCGAGGGAGGTAGGAGGAAGTCATATCTCCCCTTTCCAGCAATAGGTCATTGACCTTTCACTTGTCAAGATGGCTAAGTTGATGATTGTGGTCCCAAGGGTCAGGACTCTTCTTGTTGAGCAAGTGGAGGGAAGGTGAGATGGGGTCAACAATAAGGCGAAAGCGATATTCGCCTTATTGTTGAATGCCTTATCAACGGCCTGGAAGTCTTTCTATAAAACGGATATGACGTAATTTTACGTCTCTGCAGAAGCCACTTCACTTCATTCCTGTCTGATATTGTTTTTACCTTTGGGTAATTTATATACGTGGGCTAGGATTATTTTGGATGTTTAAATTTTACGTTAGTTGTGACGTTATTAAGAACGGATTTACGTTTTTACCGTTAGATGCACGACCTGTTTTTGAAATAATCGTTCTTTTTAAATTCGAATTTTTTTGTTCGTTTCTTTGTAAACATTAACTGATGAAGATCTCTTAAAGGGAGCGAAAACGTTTTTATAGAAATTAACGTTATGCTGGACACGTTAAAGGTGTGAATATATTTAATTCTGATATTTAGTTCCAGTAAGCATTTCTTATTGCAAGATGATCTGTATACAGCGTGAGAACAATATATAGTTGACAGTTATACAGCCAGGGACGCATATTTTCTTGGCTAGAAATTTTTTTCTATCGAGGTTGTTTATAATAGGGAAAAATTATTACAATTTTGAGTCTAATGGAATTCCAGATCTCACAGTACGCATTTTGAACAACACAGTTGCTCACAATGTTTGAATAGATTCAAAATACGTGCGCATTAAGAATACGTAATAGAATGAGTTCTAAAGAAGTTTAAAAATTTAAAGAACAGTTATCAACGAATTTGGAATGCCCGAAGATGAGCCCAGAAGGGGCATCAAAAATGTTAGCACATGAGAAATAATTTATATACTCTGGTTAATTGGGTTCAAGTAAGAAGTTTATATACAACCTGGTGTATTTAGTAGCCGAATAGAATAAAGAATAGTTTGTCTGTCTGTCTATCTTCCTTGGGAACTTCACCAAAGTGCTGACTACACTGATGTTTGCCCTCAGGGCCTTCTCCATTCTATTGTCTAACACTCACAACCACAGGAGTAGGGCAAAGGTGGAAAGTTCTTAAACTTGGGAAATGAAGGACAATCAAGAACAGTAGGGAAATTGATAGGCTAGGAAAGGAAAGTAATAGAGAATAAAAATGCAGGCAACCCCCATATAACACACTGCTTTCATTGCACGGGTTCACTCTAACACGATTCGGTAATTAGGTAAAACCCTCGTACAACATGAAATGTATTAAAAACTGTTACCAGTTGATGATTCTCATGCTGAGATCATCATATAGGATGAATAATCTCTGGTAAAATATTTACTTAAATAAGTATTTTACCCATAAAAAAATTTACTATATAAAGCTGAAAAACTGGATTCTATCACTGTATACCAAAAATGACCACAGCAATTATTTAAATTAATTTAAATTAACGACAAATTATTTTATATATATTTTATATTTTTACAGTATAATATTCAGTATATTATTATTTTTATTTGTAATTTTGTATGCCCCGATGCCTGCATCGGCCTTTTGTGAATCACAAATCTGATTTAAAGAAGGATTTAACAGAGTGTTTTTTTAATTTTTGGAACCTAACTCCTCTTTTTGCACTAGTTCTTTGTTTCGTATAACACGAATTCGCATAACACGGCAATTTTTTGGAACGTAACTCCCGTGTTATACGGGGGTTATCTGTAACATAATTTAAAAACTATACATGAATAAATGGCATCATGCCACACTTTATTTTTTTTTTCTAAGGAAAAAACATCATTATTAAATTCATACAATTTTTTTCTTTTTATTTTTCAGTACTTACTAAACATATTAATAGATGTTTATAATAAACTGGGATCAATTTCATATTTCATGTGAATAAGATAAAACTTTTGGTTACTGAGTCAAGTTATATTGATAATTAGTCATAAAAAAGGAAACTATTAACAAAATAAAACACTTTATCAATCAAAAACACTTTTTAAAGTTGTTCTTTACAGAAAATAATATGTCATTAAAATATTTTCTGATATTTAAGGTGTGGTTATGTTTAGTTAAATAGAATCTAGCTGATACTCATGACAGGATAGACTATCACATTGGATATTTTAGTAAAGGAAGTTATAAATTACAATCTGTAATGTTCAGCAACTATTTTTGTAATTTATAAAATATATAGCTCAACATGTTTTAAACTCATACCAATCTTTTGATAATGTATAATAGATTTGCAAACAGTTGAACAATGTGATTAAAATAAATTTCTGAAAAATTTTCTAATGCTATACTTGTATACAGTATGGTAAATTGTAAACTTTTGTGCAAAAATTAAAAATGTTATCCAAATTAAAAGCTATATATAATTAAAAATTTTATATTCTATATAAATAATATATATTATAACTACAGTAAAGTGTTAAAAATCTGGAATAATTGGAGTGAGACACCTATTCAGATTTTAAATTTGTCTAGATTTTCAACTATATATATAAATTAGCATTTTAAGTATTGTAAACTCCAAATACACAGCAATTCAAATTTTAGTGTTCTAAGTTTAAGTCAGTATTTCACAAGGAGTTTAGGGATACTTACAACGATTCAAAACATAATTTACAGAATCATTTTTAAGCAAAAAATACACCAATAATAATTTCAAAATTAAAAAATTCTAAATTCTGAATGAATATTAGGACATCAACAATGCAAGGCCAAAATAATGAAGGCTGAAAGAACATCAACGAAATTACCATTGAAAAGATTAACATTCCTTTTTCGATGGACAAATCCAGATTTTGACACTTTACTGTATTAACTCTTTCTTAACTTACCAAATGCCATGTTCCTAAAATTATTGTTCCAGTGCGAACATGACAGCAAAAACAGCAACGAAACTTTTCTCGTGGAATATTTTTATCAGATGAATTCATCTCTAAAATTGAAATTTTTAAAATAATTTCAAACATTTATTTTTAAAAATCTTATTCATTAAAATTTTCAAATATATAAAAACAGATATAACAAAATATTTTAATTTAATTTTGTAAAAAGAAAAAAATTTAAGTTTATCTATACCAGTGATTCTCAAAGTGGGGGTTGTGAAAAATATTTGGGGGGGGTCGCTGAAAAATTGATGCCAGATCAATTTTTTCAAATATTTTATAAATTTACTATGGATTCATTTTTAGAAATAATAGAAATAAAAAATATATAAAATAATTTTTACTTAAATAAATTGCACATATAAATAATAAAAATAATATAAATATTTAAATACGAGCCTAACCCCCTCCCTCCGGGATGTTTTTCGACACATACTTATTCTTCAGGGGTCCTTTGAAATTTTTAAGTGCAGAAGGGGGGTTGCGGTCCAAAAAGTTTGAGAAACACTGATCTATACATTGCTAAAGTTTATATGTTTAACAAAAAAGTAACTTTACAAGTAACTACAATACTATTGAGTATAACACCAATATAAAATCAACCTTACTTAAACCAAATAACTGGAGCAAAAATGTTCTACTATTGCAAACGTGATGTGGACATCATGACTAAAGGATTGAACGTACACACTGCTGTGTATCGAAAACCAACTGCTGTCTCAATGTATATTCAAATAAAATCGTGTGATCTCTTTTCTTATAAAATAGCGGCCTTCAGAGCATTGATCAGGAGAGCATTCACACACTCTTCCACCTTGCAGGCATTAACACAAGAAATAAGAAATATAGAAGGGATAGCCATTGAGCATGGATACACCAACCTTATACGTAGGTTATGTGAAAACTACAAACATATGAAAGAAGTAGCATCTAGTGGGTGGGAAATACTAAACAATGAAAAGGAAGATGATAGGAAGAGGATCCCCCTCACTTATAGCCTGCATTTAAAATCAATATATAATGCAATTGCCAAGAAATGTGAGATCAATATAGAGTTCAGGAGGTGTCCGACCATTTACAGCACACTAAGGAATGGAAAAGACCATCCCAAGCCGGACAGATTACTGGGGATCAACAATGTCCTGCTAAGAGATGGCAATGTGACAGAGATATGGTATATGTTAGATCCACCAAACATTCATTAGTGGTAAGATTAAAGGAATATAAGTCAGACATACTACACAATAAATGCACAACGGCCCTTTGACTTATGCAATGGACCCAGACATCACAGTTGACTTTAATGAAGCACATATCATCCTCACCACCCTGCATCATGATCACCTCAAAGTGTTGAAGGCAATGGAAATATTTAAGGTGGGTTGCAATTCCACATGCATTAATTTTAACACGTTAACTGCCACCTGTAATATGATATTTTGCGTTTTATCAGGCTAACTGTAATATGATATTTTCCATTTTTTCAGGCCACAATGAGAAAATTTGATATTTAATATTTTATTATGATATAAATAAAAGGGTCATTATATAACAGTCGGTAGAGTGAAGATAAAAAAAATATATCAGGTTACAACAGATGACTGGCCATCGTATGGCCTGAAACCGGAGACTATAAGACCATGAAATATTTAATATTAATTACTTTATATGTAACAAAAGAGAATAATTAAACTAGTTTTCGATATTTTTTCCTTTTAACTATTCACTATTAGATATAAAATAGCTTTTTATTAAAAAAACTACGACAGCCGGCCGTCGGACCACTTCTGAGGCCATACGACGGCCGGCAGTCGGAAACAAACTTCATAGACATCCGCGAGAGGCCACCACTAGGATGTAAAACAACGTCTTACGAAGCCAGGATAATTTAACCTTGAGTGAAACTACATTGGTTATAGCGACGACGGGCGGTCGGATGGCTCTGTACGGCCTTGACTAGTACGACCGCCGGCGCGTCGGATGGCTCTGTACGGCCCTAATTAGTACGACCGCCGGCGTGTCGTATGGCAGTTAAAGTGTTAAAGAAGAAATGTTGCTTTCCACGGCATGGCAAGTCCTAATGGACGATAGCATTTGATTTTGTAATGGTTTTTTAATGGTTTGAATTGAAAATTGTGCACATTTAGAATCTCATACTATTATCCGATATTTGAATATCTTGGAATGCATGCACGTTGTCAATCAAAAATAGAATGCCTTCTAAATGAAATTCAATTTTTGAATTTCATTTAGAAGGCATTTGATTTTTGAAGGCATTTGAATGAACAGCTTGCAATAGATTTACATAAAAGCCTGAAGAAGAGCCCAGAAGGAGCGTCAAAAACGTTCGCAATAGTAGAAAATTTTTGCTCCAGTTATTTGGTTTAAGAAAAGTTGATTTTATATTCATCCTGGTGTGTTAAGAAGTTAAATAACACCAATACATGGTAGGTAGTAAAGCTTGGTTCACGCTGAGCGAATAGCGAAAGCGAATGAGAAAAGCAAAAAATGAGTTTTATTCGCTTACTGAAATTGACCCATACAACCAAAGGTGAAAAGCGATTGCGAATTTTAAGGAGCCAATCATTTGAAAGTAAGAGAAAACGTCATCTGAAAAAATAAAATGGCTGCTTTTGATATTCCGTCGTTAACCTCATTTGTTTATTTATTGAAAAAGAAAGTTACGTCAAAAAGAAAACGATGCTGGGTGAGAGAATTAAAAATCCGTAATTACAACATTTACTCTATTGCATGAGAAAGTTTTTGTAGCCATCTTGAAAACAACAATAACCACAAGACAACTAATGGGAATACGATTGATGCAAAATTTTTTCGCTAGCAAAAAAACTTGACGGTTCCAAACTTCAAAGCAATTCGCGAAATGGTAAAATTTGCCAGAAACAACATCATGTTTGACGTGTTATTCGCTCTGTTTTTTGTTTTCACCAGCGAATTGCATTCAGTGTGAACTAAGCTTAATAATTAGAGTCTGAATTTAGATATTGTAAAACCTATGATATATGTACTGTATAGTACTGTACTGTACATACCATATTTTTCCACAGATAAGACAAGGTATAAATTTTTGTTAAAGTTTTATAGTTTTAGCATATATCTGTCCCATAATACAACCCCCAAACTATCAACATCCTATGAATTAATTTAGAACAGCAATCATCATCTGAATAATTTCACTGTATAGCATATACAGAATTACGTCCAATTCATAATTTTTCACATGAACCAATTTTATTTTCTTGCAAGAGCTTTTCTTGCAAAATTAATGTTAAATCAGTTTTTTTCGAAATGTAAATATCCCCAATAGAAAAAACAGAGAATCAGACAGAGGTTGTAATAACAAGTCAGTGGGAAAGTTGACACTTAGTTGTCAAGAATGCTTCCTCAGCATCAACATTTGACGATCACACGACCCCTTTCTCACGACAATGAGATAAAAGCAAGAGCTACCGGAAGCTCAGGCAATCATCATAGGAAGTTATAATTGGTGATAGTGCCACCTCGACTCCCAGACCAACATACAACAGACCAGATCCAGCTAAAGGGAGAAGACACTGGTTGGAAGATACCAAGGACTCCTACCGCTTCCATGCACGCACAATCATCGCATACTGCTCTCCATATTCGTCCTTAGAGATATTTCGGAGCTAAACTTTGTAAACTCTCTCTCTGATACGCAAATTAGGCATGCAACATAGTTTTAAGATTAGTCACCAATTTTGTGTAACTAATATAGCTCATAACCACATTTAACCTTAGAACTTATATAGCCTCCTGTAATCTAGATTTAGTTATTCAATAAATGCTTTGTTATTTTGTTAAACCTGTCTCCTGTCTATCCACAGACACCTGTCAACTTGCTCCCCTCCCTCGCCACTCGATAAAAAGCCATCCAAAACGGCAACGTGAGCAGTTCTTGCAGACTGTTGCCGAGTAAGTGGTCAGTAGGGATTAATCCCTGGCCCTCGGCTTCTCACACTTGCATCTGGCAGCACTGCCTTGTGATTGTTGCAAACATTCGCACTGATTCAGGCATTCGGGTAATGACCTTGACTATTCACAAAAATGTCGTATGGGCTATTCTATTTTGTGGACATACCCTACTCTCTACTAGTAAATAATTACGGTTTGTCCGTTTTTCCTCAGTAGCTCAATGAATAAAAAATAATGTTGTCTTGTAAAAAAGTTTAAGCAGTTATTTGACTTTTATGGGTTAAACAATAGGTCCATTGTGAGCTCATTGAGATGTAGGAGGACAATCTACTCCACAACACTACCAGATGTCCTAATACTCACCAGAATTTGCTATATATATTTTGCATCATTCTCCATATAGCCCAGGTCTGACCCTTCTGACTTTCATGTTTTCCCACGTTCAAAAGAACACATGTTTACTGTTTACTGAAATAATCAATATACTTTTAACAATAGTTAAGATTAGAGACATGCTATCATTTTGGACCTAGTTAATTGACCAGTAAAATGTTAGCTGGATGACTGCAACAACACACAGAAAGTTTTCGAGGATGGAATGAACAAACCTGTGGAATGAATTAAATTCTAAGTTCAATGGTGCCTCGTACTTAAAATTTAATTCATTCGAGGAGGTGTTCAAACATATTGTTTGAAGTCTGAATCAATTTTTCCCATTAGAAATGAGGGAAAGTGAATTAATTTATTCCCAGATCCTAAACAATACCCATTTCAATAAACTTAAAACTTATCTTTCTCTAGTAATAAAAACTGGATACGTATAAACTGCTAAATGAGAGGCCAGTTTGATATACAGGTGTAATCCCACAGTTTACAAACTACTTTGCAATGGAGATGGTAAGGTCAACAAAGAGAGGTTATGGGGTATACAAAGTTTTCATAAGGGATGACAGATTCAATAAAGATCTTGAATACATGGGATCTACTAAACAATGTGGCAGTATGCCATTGTATACATTAATTTAATCATAGTTTTAGAATATATCCCTTTGTTCTTTGTTCCTTCTTGCTTCTAGAACTTTCTTTTCTAACTCTTTTCCCTTGAATGGTGAGGACCGATTTGTGGAACTACAGAAAACATTGAGAGAAAGAGGACCTGACAGCATGAGTGAGAGGAAGTGGAACATTCTTTGAACTGGACCTCAGAGTGAATGAACATGGAAGATAGTGCTCTGTGCCATCAAGAGCAGCTTGACTGGAGGAACAGTGCTAGTCTGATAGGAACTTGAATTTTATTGTAGTTACAATAAAAGGAGTATCTACTGAGTACAAAGGGTAACCAAAGGAAGATGATGACGAGCCATCAGTCCAAGTGATTTCCATGTGGCCTCCCACCGAAACTGTGCAAAGTACATTCCGGGTATTTCATTCTTTCCTATATCCTATTTCACTATTTATCACTTTCCCTGTTATCTTCCCTTAGTTTAAGTTAGTTTGTAAGTACTAGTTATAGTCTTTCCCAATATCATTTTATAGTATATGTCACAATCGGTGCATATTTATTTCATTATCTGCCATTGATATTTGTTACCACCATGTTGTAATTATTTATCATTAAGATGGAATCCAAAAGAATCTGTACATATTCCGTGAAATAAACTACTTTAACTATATACTGTGCCTAGTATTCATTTGGTACATTTTCCTTTGTTGGTCAACATGTATTTTGTGGGATCATCACACTAGAACTGATATATATAGTGGCTCCCAACAATTCTGGCTTAGGAAAAATTGCTTTTATGTATCTTATTAAATATTTACACTAGTTTAACATTGTTGTTAGCTTTTCTTATTATGAACTATCCTAGAGAATACAGATTTCAGATATTTTATACTTATTGACAAGACTATGTCTTGTTTATAAAATCATACTGCCTGATGTCTTACCAGCTTAGAAGTATGAAGGAGTACATGTCAGAAGTTGAAATTTGGCACAGAGTATTAGGTGCCCAAATCATGCAAACATAAAAAAAACAGACTTGTAGGTAGTCAAGGGACCGAGAACTGACACAAAATAAAATACAAAATGGCAACACACTCTACAAACAGGCAGTAGTGCGAGATTTGCAAATGCATTGCTCATTGGTAAGTTGGAAATATGAATATTGTGAAATCAAATTTTGATAAACACGTGCGTTGGGAAGTTTGAAAAACAAATGTTGCTAAATCGAATTTTGACAAATGAATCTTTGAAAAACCCCATTTACCTGTCTCGTGTTATTCCCCACATATTTCTAGTTGCCATGTGCTAACCTTGACCGATTGACCGGAGATATCTCGTTTATTGTCAAAACTTTTTGAAACTAGATGGGATGGCGCATCATTATAATTTTATATTAAAACTAACTTCCGAAATATAATTATTTTTTCTTTTTACATTTATTTATATATATATATATTTTGTTTGTGCAAAATAAAAAAATAATTGGAAATGATACAACAGCCACCATTATTTTTTTCAAAAATGGGAAATTTTCGCATTGACAAAAATTCAACCTGGGGTGTCATGCAATGGAGAGAAATTTCAACATTCGATGGGTTAATTTCACTAAAAATGCATTGTGGATGACTTGGTCAGTGAAGTTTGAATGATTACACTCAAAACCAGCAATACCAAAGATAATTGGAGAATGAGAATGAGACCTGCCGTGAGCATCGAACTGTTTTGCTTAATAGTGAGTCTCCGAGACATAGTCTTGTCCCAAATATGGCATTGCCATTTTACTTGTATTTATTATTACATTTATAATTACAATATCAGCTAAAATATACAAATTATGGAAAAATACTTGTAATAAAATTTCATTAACAAATCAACTACAGGTAGGCCTCCTACAATGCGGTACCTTTACAATGCGTTTTCACTCCAACACGATTAGAAAAAAGCCAGAAATTTTCTTACAATGTGGTACTTTTACAATGCAGTTTAGGATATTTAGAAATTAATTATCTTTCACATAACAGAAAAATTGCAACGGATCACATAAGTGCAGTGGAACTTGATGAAACAAGCTCAGATCTTGAAATAAGGCCAGTCAAACATTCTCGAGCAACTGTAATAAGTGACGACAAGGACTGAATTTGTGAGCATAACATTATGTTTCTTTATGATTTTGACTTGAAATCATAATCTTTTTAGTTTTTATATGATGTTGAATTTTATTTAAGCTTTTTATGTACATAAATTTAAAAAATGATAAAAATGTTATACCATAAAAGGCAGTTTTTCTCTTTTTAGAACTGAATCCCAGTTTTTGTATTAAGTTGGTGTCTCCTATAACGCAATTTCCCACAATGAGGTATTTTCAAGGAACATTGTAGGCAGCCTACCTGTACTGTTTATTTTTTCATTTATTTTCTATCTGCATATACTTGTACATTAAATTCAACTTTTTAATGCATATTTTTCAATTTAAATAATAATAACCAATCTTGCTCTCCAATAACTTAACATACATCTGCTTTATTGGATGTTTGATCTCTAAGATAGCAGGGATATGTACATGGATCCACTACATTAGATAAGTATCTAATCATATATCACATGTTTATGTTAAAAAAATTAAGTAAAACATAATGTTAAATTATCCTATATAAGCTAATTTTCATTAATTATCTAGCTTCTACTTTTTTTATTTATATTCTGTCCAAGGGCAGAACACATTTTAAAACAAATCAAACCAAAATAACTTAGATCAGTGGTACCTTTTATGGATGAAGGTTACAAATTAAATTTGTAGGCAGACTGTATTCATTTTTTCTTATGGAGTTACAGGCTTTAAGCCTGCTGAGTCCAACACATTCCATAACCACCAATAGACTAGGTACTAAAATAGTACATATTAATAATATGCAAACTAGTAATATATAATTAAAATAACCAACACCTTAGTATTTCCAGCAATGATGTGTTTAATAAACTAAAAACCTTTTAGACTATTTTTAATAGTCTTCTTCAGTTAAACAACAAAATAATGTAAAAATAGAACACAAGCTATACAACGGTTTTAAAAAATTTGAAAATAATTCCAAAGTATAGTGCATGAGGTTTACATAGGAAAATGGAACAAAAAGGAAAGTAAAAACAAAAATTAAAATAAAGTATTAAGAAAATCAATTGTTGTGGTAAAAAGATTTCCATGCAGAGGATAACGATTCAGCATCTCTATGGTTGATGCATCCCTTGTCAAAATGGGCCTTGTAAATTTCAAGTTTTCAATATGTTTAAGTACTTCTTTGTTGGTGGCAGTCCTAATTATGGATGCTTTGTTCCAATGAACATTAATATCTTGATGTTTAGCGAAGGCTGCAAGGACGGTACTGTCCAAGTTTTTCGTGATGGAATATTTAGCTCTTTAAGCCTCTGTTTTAACAGCCTCATAGTGGCACCAATGTAAACCAGATCTGAATTAAAACAGCGGTCACTTAAAGAGCATAAATATTGATTACTTCATTGTTGTACATAATTTCAGTTGAAGTTATGTACAACAATTATGTACAACAATGAAAATTAGTCAATATAATCCTGGGCTTCTATGTACAAATATGTAAATAATTCTAGGCTGCCCGAAAATCCACCAGAAGACTCTCAGCTTAAATGCAATTATATAACATGAATGCTGGTGTGAAGAATTTTAACAGTTTTTAATGTTTGTAGACATCACAGCCTACAGAAACGAGTTGATGTCAAGATCATTTTTAATTGTGTGTAAGTTTTTTGAATGTATTCATCTGTTATTTTTAGAAGTTTTACTTCAAGTCACTGCCTGTTTTTGTGGTTCCTGGACTGGAATAAAAAGGATAAAAATAGGCAAAAAAAAACTCAAACTTTGTTTGTATAGTCTTAATTTTCATTACTGAAATTAGTCATAATTATTGCTTTCTGAGACTGTGATGGCATTGTTTTATCTTGACTTCTTGGACCATGGCAAGACTATCCACTCAGAACAATGTGTTGTCACCCTAAGAAATCTGAAGCAACAGCTGCCTAGGGTTCTTTCCAAGAAGATGACAATTCTCCTTCATGACAATGCTCAGCCTCACACAAGCAAGCAAATATGCATAGCAATATAGAGAAACTTCAGTTCAATGGCATTTTATCCCATCCATCTTATAGCCCAGACCTTGAGCCGTGCAATTTTTTCTTGTTCCCAAAGCTTAAAGAACATCTCTTCAGATGTAGAAGTATGGAAATGGTTACATGAAAAGACTTCAGACTTTTACAGGTACAAATTTGCACAACTCATTGCATGCTGGTATAAGTGTGTTGCTGAAATGGGAATTACGTGGAAAAATGATTATCAATGGATACAGGACATTTTCAACATCCATTCACATTTATATTTCTGAAATATATCTATTAATAAAGAAGTTGACTGTAGAGGCATTAATTTTTAATATACCCTCAAAGAAAGAACACTACAAAAATTTGAACATAAAATTCAACGAACAATTATTTATTGTGAAATCATCACAATGCAAGAAGTCTGCAATTTTTAATTTATTTAATTCAAAATATATGCTCTCCACCTTAAATTAGTAGTGTCTTGCCCCTATACATCATACTTTTCCTTTAACAATAGAGTCATGTATTAACTGCTTTCAGGGAAAAGTTTTGAATTGAAATAACATGACTTCCAGTTTGCATCCTATGCACAAGTGAACTATATATTTTGATCATTTAAAACATAATTTTGTTTTTATTATTAAATTCAAAAACCAACTCAAAATATAAACATCACAAAAAAAAACTTAAAATTCTGAAAGAGTTACTTCCATTATAGAAAAACAATTTTTCTGCTATTTCTTACAGAATATAAAGCAATCTCTACTCAATGCTTTTTTTAAAAAAAATTATTATTAATAATTAGAAAGCGTTATATAAGATCTACATTTGAAATATATATTATTATAGAAAATATTGTAAATGCAAGAATAAGCTGTAAATAAATAATTATTTAGATTTGTTAAATTCAATAGATGCAGATCAATATCTCAATCTTTTACTCAATGTTTGTGCTTTTTTATGTAAACAACTTTTATTATGGAAAAATTACTTTTACTTCTAAATAAAGTATTTTAATTATATATTCTGTATTTAATTATATGCAAAATACACGTATACTTAACACATAAAAACTTACTCATTTATTATTACTTTTGTATCGAAATAAATTCGCAAAATATATGGTGATTACTATTACGAAGATAAACAAATTGTTTTAAGATACATAAAGCGCCCTCTCACTTTATAAAACTTATTAACGAAGAAAGTATTATTAAATTAAATAATTTTCGCGTATTAAATTACTTCCAATACACCACATATTTCGCTTACATATAATTATGTAAATAAATATCTTTTGTATGATTTATAACTGCCCGAATAGTGATATTTTACTTTAATATAAGATTGAAACAAATTCTGGCTGTTTTATTATATTAACATTTTTTATCCTTGAATTACAAAATAATTAATTAATTATACGGTTCAATTTGACGTAATCGTGTTACAATTTAAATCATTTTAAACGTTTAAACTGGAAGTTTTCAGCGATTATATCGATTTCGGAATCGGAATCTGACATAGGATATGAGATTCTGTCAGTGCCGTAACTAGGCAGGTGCAACAGGTGCATCCGCACAGGGCCCACTTGAAAATGAGCACAAAATGCATGTACCGTATTTGTTTTATTATTTTCCTCAACCTAATTAATTAAGGTGCCTAAATGAAAATTTTTGCATAGGGCACAGGAATGGCTAGTTACAGTACTGGATTCCGTTCTTTATTATCTGTTGAGAATGGGAAGATTATGGATGAGGCTCGCTTGTAAGAGCAGGCGGATACATACTGCATACCGTAATACATGTTAACTTCTTAAATGAACAAATCAATCTACTAATATCGTTATAATTTATTATAATAGAATTATATTATCCCTCGTAATTTGCATATTTTCACATGATTTTCCACTATTCTTTATGTAGGTATTATACCATGCAGTGAATGGCGTTGAAAAATCCCAGGGATGACAGACCCATGCGAGTAAACTTGTACAGTAAGACCCCGCTTAACGCTGATTTGATATAATGCGGTCTGCTCGAAGCCTAAAAAAAGCTCAAAATTTACGCTGATCATTGATTCATATATAATACGATTATTTACGAATACAAACCAATCAGAAAAAGGTGGCAAAAAAGTCACTTTCTGTAAATCTATGTTTGTTTGGTGCAAGTTTGGAAAAAAATATAGCATCATGGATGCCATAGGCTTCTCTTGGCAAGAATTAACTGATAAATGCACGAACAAAGTGTGGAAGAAGTTATGGCTGAAGGTATTCAAGAATTTTCAACGAGAAGAGCCTATCGCTGTATCGTTAGGTTGACCAAAGTCAACCTCATTGATACAGCAGGACTGGGAGATGTAGACGAGCAGGATATTGAAGAGTTATCGCTGGTTTCTGGTAAGTCTTACCAACGACGACCTTTAAGAACTGGCGGAACAAGGAATTCGTGTAGAACTGGAAAATAGAGAGTCTGAAAACGAAGAACCCAAAAGATTTTTCTACAGATTTCCTAAATAAAAGTTTGGTAACGACAACCGAAATCGTTGATCAAATTGTAGCGAATAATCCAGATTTTGAAAGGAGTGCAAAAGCAAAACGAGGCATTTTGGATGCGATCTTCTGCTACCGACATTTGCTTAAGGAAAGAAAGAAAAAAGCGACAAATGAAACTTTACGACTTTATTGCAAAAAAAAAAAAAAAAAAAAAACAAGAATTTCAGAAAAGTCAGGACCTTTGTCACAAAAAAATGAACTTTACACTTCTGTGTGAATATGTTTATGTTATTTAACATATATTATTATACAAATTAATATAAAAATAACTTAAAATTAAAGTACAATTTGTTTATTTTTGGTCGCGTGTTTCCCTATCCCTATTTTTGTAAAAGCATTCTCTTTCAATAATCTCAACTTTTTTAAAGATATACATTTTAAAAAAAAAGATTATCATAATACAGCACTATGTTAACTGCAAGCAAAATACAGTAAAACCTCGCTTAACGAGCACTTCGCACAACAAGTATTTTGCATAACGAGCAAAACAATTTGTAAAATTGCCTCGCTTAACGAGCAATATTTCTCCTAACGAGTGATGAGGAGAGGGAAAGTTCCGAATTGTGCGCATGTGGCATGCTCCATCAGTCTGTCTTTAGCACTAGTTCTGCTAGCATCTTAGTGTCTCTTGCGATCACACATTTTTCCGAACTTGTGTTCACACATATTACTTATAAATATCAACAACCATAACCCGTTATATAATAAACACGCCAAATGATATGCCAAATTCTTGGGTCATTAAATTTAATGACTGATTCCAAATTAAATTTCAGAAATGTCCGAATTAAAAATTAACTATTTATAATTATTAAATTTAATACGAGATGGAAACATAAATGCCTACGTCTAGTCAAATTAATTAATTTCTAATATTTAATTATAGCATTTACATAACCCAAGAATTTGGTATATCGTTTGGAGTGTTTATCAAACATATTAGCTGTGATTTTTTGGTTTCTGCAAATCGAATTCTCATTTCAGGTTGGTTCATCCGCGCTAGAAAAAAGATGATGATGATGATTCACGCTTCTTAACAGTGTATATTGTACAATTTTTTGAATAAACGTTATACATAAAACATTTAAGCATTTTTTCGGCGTGAAACGCATTATCGTATTTTACATTAATTTCTATGGAAAAATTATTTCGCTTAACGAGTGTTTCGCATTACGAGTAAGACTGTGGAACGAATTATGCTCATTAAGCGAGGTTCCACTGTATAAATGCTTCAGAGATCAAAGGTACGTATGATAATAACGTAATTGTTCACCTAGACACAGCATTAAAATTATAATTTATATGAATTATGTAAACAACTCAAATAGAAAAAAATACATATGTATACAAAGCACACAAAAAAGACGCGAATACATGGCCTGGGTCTGTGAGACCCAAATTGTCTGCTAGCCATGACAGTGTAAAATTATTCAATTTGAATTTTACATAAATTTGTTGTTCCATCTTGAGTAGGAAGGTATGTGTAATATGAATTGCCTACCTATATAATTACATAACAAATATATACTGCAAAAGTCGCATGGGTCTGTCAGACCCAGGCCATTCATTGCACAATATCTAAATTAAAGATTACGAAATCTGAAATTTAAACTAATTTCGAGTATAAATAAGAAAGAAACATGAAAAATTTAATAGCTGATATTATCTATTTGTCATAAAGCTTAAATCGCGAATTTTTAAATTATTGATTATATTTAGCTTTAAAAATCAGTTTTGTCTAAGTTGTTTTATGAAGTTTTCCTAAGATCCAAATTTGAATTCTGTTAAAAATGAACAGTACTGTATATTATTTGATTTCTATCAAGATAACGAACATTGTTATTTTACATTAATTAAATGTTTTATTAAGAAAATACATTGCACAAAGACACATAAGTACTGTATATTTAAATTATTGAATTGCGTTTTTATATATAAAATTATTTAAATAGTTTCTACGTGTTTAGAAACGGCAACCAGTAATTGCCGAGGACATATCGAACTGGATGAAATATGGCGAAATTGTTCATTCTCTCTCCATACATCTGCATACAGAACCTCTAGTAGGTATAGGACTTTAGCTCAACCTTAGCGGTGTAAACCTACTGCTTCGGAGAACCGGAATTGAATCAGCATCGAAAATCCTTAGAAATTTTTCGGGGGTGGTCCGTCTGGTTATGTTAGGTCACTTCCCCGAACACCCAGCTGCCCCATTGTGTACCTGGTCGAACCCACGAGAGGTACTAAAGAAGACCTTAGTGTCCACAGAAAAGAAAGATTAAAAAACAACTGTATCAATTATAGAGGATAGAGTTAAAGAAGTTATGTATTGTTTTCCCGGTTGTTATGAGAGAAAGTATGGCAATTGATTTTTTTTAAAACTCTTTCTACCCTGTGGGCACTAAAAAGACCTCTTTTTGCAAGCCCATTATATAAATTCAGCCAGGTCCACAATGGAGCAACCAAATGGTGAGGGATGGGACCTAACATATCCGGCAGGAAACATATCCCTGAAAAATTCCTGGGGGTTTTCCGACCCGTCTGGATTCGAACCCGGGTGCCAAGAGCAGTCGTCTGCAACCTAGACCGCTCGGCCATCCGGCCAGTGGAATTGGTTAGAAAATAACCCCCAAGATTTTTACATTTTTGTACTAGGGACAAGAAATGCAAAAAAAAAAAAAAAAAAAAAAAACAAATTGGGTTTTTTTCCTGTATGCTTGGATGTAGTGTGTGTGAAAAACACAATTTTGTTTGAAGCTTAATAACTCTCGTGTATTGGCCGGATGGCCGAGTGATAAAGGTGGCAGCCTACCGCTGTGGGATACTCGGAATCGAATCCCGACGGGTCAAAAAATCCCCAGGAATTTTTCGGAAAGTGATCCATTCGGATATGTCTAGGCCCCGTCCTTCACTACCTGGTTGCCCCATTGTGGGCCTGGCCGAGTCTATAATGGGCTTGCAAAAAGAGGCTTTCTTAGTGCCCACAATGGGGCCGCCGGGTGGTAAGAGACGGGTCCCGACAAATCTGAAAAGACCACCACCTAAAAAATTCCTGGGGCTTTTTCGACCCGTCCGGACTTGTTTATGGGTCCCCAGAGCGATAGGCTGTCACCTTGACCGCTTGGTCATGTCTGTAATTTAGATTTAGAAATAACTGCATATAAATTTCCGTTTATTGAAGCTGAAAATATTTTAAATTCAAAGATAACTATTGAATGTAAAAAAAACCCACAGATATTTTTAAATTTCAGTTCTATGAAAACTAATTTTGAACTTACTCGATTTCTGTGATTAAATATTACAGAACTAGATTTAATTTCAGTAAATTTTAATTTATAATTTTCTTATATTTGAAATAAGTTATCATTAAAGTGAAATTAATTTCAAGAACGTAACAGTTATTTTTCCATAGTCATTTTGATTTATAATTTAATATATTAGTAATATCAATAATATAACAGTTAATCGAATTCATTAATTTTTTACGAAATTTTAATTGTAGAAAATTTTCAGAAAGTTAACAAATTCGATTTTTAAAATTCTGAACCGTAAATTAAATGAATTAAATAGGATTCTGATACGTAAAAAAGGGGAAAGCTGTTTGGTTCTATCTACTTCCGTTTTCGAGAATTATTGGAAAATGAGCAGAAACTTTTTCCCATAGAAAAAAAAAACATTAATTAACACATTACAATTCCAAGTGTTTTCTTGCGAAATAGTCGAACCTCTTTCTTTTAAGTGAAAAGTTTTTACACCCAGCTACACATTTTATTTTCCTGTACATCTGTCATTAGATCCGCAAATAGGAAAGCAAAAACTGTTATGTTATAAATTATAATTAATTTTAGCAATTGTTATCAGTTTATAGTTTATTTATATAATTTTATAATAATTTCGGCATTGTAATGACAAATACCAAACTTATTTCGAGTAGTTGAATTGGAATGAGTCGATGTATTAGGCGACGTAACATTATAGGAAGTGCCTCCCGGGAGAACTTTTATAGAAAACTAGCCCTTTTACATAGTAAGGAAATTCAGCAAATTCCACGCAGCCAGTCCGTTAGTGAGGTGCAAGGACGTCGCCAGCCAATGGGCCAGGGGGGGGCAAGATGATATAAATTGATAGAGGATATGAATTGTATGTAGGTAAAATAAAAACGATTTATAAATTTTAAGAAGCTTAAGAAGATTATTTTAATTAAAACATAATCTTCTTGGGTTTTTCGCGCGGGAATTATAAATCGAACAATAAATGACTTAGCATTTAAATAATTTTTATCGCATGTCTAGGGAGGTGCAACTGCCCCTCTGCCCCCCTCTGGCGACGCCCTTGGTGAGGTGCGAACCAGTGCTCAATGATTTTATCTGTAGTAATATTGACGCTTTATAGCTCCATGCAGCCTGGACGAATATGAATTAGGGGACCCATGTATAGTGTTGACTTCAGACATTTTTCTTCGGGAAAATTTTTGAGAGAAATATTTTTGAATAAAAGATTGGTTTGGGTCCCGTGTTAGTGGAGGCCCCAGGTAATTGCCCTTTCTGCCCATAGGATAACGTGTTACTGTATAGTATATATTAATGTATTTTAAATAAAAGTGATAATGTGTAAATATGTTTGATAAAAAAATAATATAAAAAAATGATAATTATATGGTAATTTAATTATGTTTATTTCATTTTCCAATGTTTACATTCATCTAATTAATAAAATATTTATTGTACTTATAATGTCTATTGAACGACCATTTTTTAAACCCTGCCTACGCTTAAAATATATCTGTAATTAATGAGAAGCAAATAAATAATTCATAATTTTAGCTTTAAATATAGCTACGAAAGGAAATTTGTGATGCTCAAAATATGATTTAATAATTATATTGATTGTATTTAGAACGACAATAAATTAATTGATCAAGAGTTAAACATTTTACACAAAAAATTTTTTGATGCAGTAACAAATGTTTTTATAATATATATATAAGGTTTATAAAATGATTATGAAATAATATTACAATTGTTCTACACATAAAAATTCTACATTTACAATTTTAATTGGATAATCTATGTCACACAGCGTGATATTTACTATTTCGAACTTCAAAATACATGAATTTTAATATTAAAACAGGAAGTAGAATAATGTTTCATCGTATTCAAAACATATCACGTGTTTTAATGTACTTGCAAAATGGATCGCGACAGTCATAAATTATCTATGGAAAATATTTATTTCAGCTATTACGACTCAATGAGGCGTAACCATGAAATCTGCGTTATACATAAACAGAGATGTCGATGTTATCATTTTATATAGTAAATTAAGAAATATAATTTCTTAAAAATTAGCTTTCGGGGGAAAAAAAACTATATTTTCTCTAACATACGGGCTTTATATATTAAATACAAATCAACCATTTTTTCGTCATTAACTCGATTATTATTATTATATATATTGTACGCTGTCGCCATCTGTCGTCGATGACGTCAACGTTTGACGACAATATGGCCGAACTCTGTAGGAAAGATTTATAAGAAGTGTTAAGTAGTTATTTAGCAATAGTTTACGTTTATTATGGTAATCAGTTTGAAGATGCTTACTTAATCGTTAAATAATGCGCGAAAGTGTTAATACAGGAGAAATGTTTATTACTCGAGCTTTGGAGAAAATCCTAAACGATAGAGAAATTAAACGTTCTTATCATTCCCAATTGAGAAAAGCTTGCGAAAATGCTTTAGGTAGGTAAATCAAGTAAATTGGGTAACAATATAAAATTTAATTGATCTATATTAGTGTCAAGGCGTTTTGCTATTGTATCTATTTTATACTATGATTCATTTTACAGAGAGATTAATGTATCAACATATGCTAGATCAAAAATATTCTATACTTTTACCTTATTGATTGATATTTTTCAATTTTACAGATTCATTCAAGTGAATCTTCTACTCAAAATTCATATTTTGATTTCATACAAATTTTGTTGTTAATATTAAATCTTTGGAAAGTAAAAAACAAACTGCTAAATACACCCTAAGTTTTTCTCTTATAGTGTAGTTTAAATGAAAATACAAGTTTTTCAATTTATTATCTTCTTCAGATTTCATAATTTACACGAAGGCTTCCCTTTAAACTCGTTGTTTACTAATTTACATTCATTTATATGTATTTAAAATGCTAAAAACTTTAGATTTATTTCAGATTTTAAATGTTTTATTTATGCTTATAAATACTTCTTCTTTATCTTTGCCTTTTCCCGTGTTTATATGGGGTCAGCGTTTTCTTCTCTAATACGTTTTTTCCATTGCTCCCTATCAAAGGCTTCTTCTTTCTTAAGTCTCCTCTGATTCGAGTCTTCCTCCACCTTATCTTTCCAATGCAGCTTTGGTCTTTTTCTTTTCCTCTTTCCTTTTACTACCAGTTTTCCGACCTTCTTATACCTATAAATACTATGGATTTTTTTTGAAATTTGTTGCAATCGTTATCATATATTAGAAAATAACTTTTTATATTTTATTTGCCTAAAGGATTGTAAGTACGTATTATTAAAGTTAAAATTCAGTAACCTGTATAAAGTAAATGTGTGCTAGCTTTATATTTAGTATACAAAGGTCATTTAATCTTTCATAAAAATTAATCTAAAGCTATAAAGTAGATATGGAGAATACAAAATGCAAGTCATGTCTATTGAATACGTTATAACTATTAATCTTGCTGTGGTAAAAAGCTCTAAAAATATGAAAGTATATATATGTTTTGGGGTTAATAGGTATTAAACCATAGGCATCAAACATGTTTGATCCAAAATTTCTTTAGAGTTTTTTGATATTATTTACGATCTACAAAATATCTGTAAAATTAGATAAAGATAGAATTATACATTTGCTGAATAAGTGGAATACTTGATATAAACATACACAGAGTTATATTTTGTAAATATTTATTATTATTTTCATATAAATATTTTTGAGATTATATAGTTAACAATTCAATATAAAGTTACAAAATTAAAACTAACAAGAAATTTTCTGACAACAATTTTAACAATAATGTACTGATAATATGTCTGTAAGGATTTTAGCTACAAATTATATACTTTAGAAGAATATGTTAATATAAATGCAATAATAATGAAAAGTATTATTCAAGAAGTATTAACTCACCAAAATACAGAAAACATATATGAATGCTGTGCAATTTACAAAGTAAAAATGCAATATAATACAGCACACATCAAAATAAATGAATGGAAGTAAAAGAAACTGTTCTTTGTGTTAAATATAAAGTTGCTGATATGTCTTAAGACCAAGAAGATAGCCTTTTACTTCTATTCAATTATTTTAGTGTTCCTTATTATATTGTATTTAAGAGAATCTATTTTAAAATGTGTTGTAGATGACTATATATATTATCTGGAATATTATATTAACGGCACATTATATGATAAATTTATTGCCTATGGGTCATTTCTGTCAAGGCTAGCTTGATGGGTTAGGTGACTAGGCAACTGCCTCAAGTGGCAAAATGAACAGTCAAAAATGTTCAAAACAAAAAAATTAATAGATAAGGCCAATGCCTTATCTGTTAAAAATGAAATTGGTTGATTGATAAGTTGTTATACTGGTTTTGCTATACAAGTTCCCCTTGAATCCTGAGGGGTAAAAACAATTTAGCCATTAGCAACAAAGATGGAATGAGTTTTCAAAGCTTAAAGAGTTAAAGTTGTATATAAATAGTTCACAGAAAAGTGCTAGCATTAGAAGTTCTCTATATTGGCAACTGTTCTGGAAGCATGGGTGGCAAAAAATTGATTTTGCCTCAGGTACAAGTTGATTGTTCAGCTGACATTGGTCTCTGCATGCTGTGACAAGGGATATAAGTTTTATGTTTATGTATATTGTTATTTTAACTGTAAAAGCTTTAAAATGTAGTATATGAAGGCAAAATGCAAAGTGTATGTGAGAGTTAATTTTTGATTTATTTCAGTAGCATCAAATATTATACTTTTTTAATAAATACAGTTTATCCTACAAGAAAATTTTTTACTTCTATATTGCTCTAATTCAAAAATTTTCACTTCTGCTTTATCAAAGCTTTCTTTATTTAAAAAATTTATTTATTTTGCATTTTTAAATTTTTTGGTTGATCTTTAGATTTTCCACTTCTCTGATCTCTTCAAGCATTCTGGTTTGTTTTCATATGAACTCTGTTATTTTATTTATTGTTTCCTGTCTTAACATTGTAGTTGTGTGACCTTTTCATTGATCCTTTTTGTACTTTTATTCTCATTTTGAGATTTCTTGCTCTTACATACAACACAGTTTCCTTTACTTTATAATTGGAGCTGCTTATATTTCTGCTTTTTTCATCTTGTCTGAAGCTGAATCAAAAGATTAAAAGTATTAAAGTAATAAATTTATAAATGAAGAAACCTTTGTAAAACAGAAATGAAAAAAATCTTTATTTGAATTGTTTATCTTTTATGATAATCAAAAGGTCAGAAGACCTTTGGCATAGCAGCCATTTACACTGCCATGTTGTGCTGCCTTGCATGTAAACATGTACTGTACAGTGAAACCTCCATTAACAGACACTCCCAAATCACATCACAGACATCGCTACTTGATGGACATTTTTACAATCCCCAGACTCTTCAAATAGGACATCTATTATTTTTATCTCTAAATAGCAGACATTCTAAATAATGGATGCCACTGTCCATAAACAACCGTACAAAAACACAATGTTCTTTCTGCCTTCAATATTCTGAAAGAATTAATTACATACAAAAAAATTTAAAACTAAGAGTCAGTTCAAATACTCTTTCAGATGACGAATTTGACCATAGGGGTCTAATAAAGACTAACTTAAAATAGGAATAAGGAAGGAGGGCAGGATGTAAAAGCCAAACAGTACTCTTTATTTGTTAGAGAAAAATAATCTGGTTAAGTTGTAAATCATCTCTCATTGTCATAGATATTAATGTTATTAAACTTCTGTCTTATTATTGGAATTAAGCTAATGGTACCAAGAAACCATAAACTTTTCTGAAGTTATCTTTTATTTAACAAGAACCGTAGTACATATTCATACTCATATTTTATTTTTCAACACATTGGTTACAATGCATTCTGGGTGCCACAATAGGTATAACCCAGTACAGTCTCAGTCAATTAATACATAATGCAGATCCAGTACAGTTAATTGATACATTACAATTGGAATAAGTAACAATTGATTCAATAATAAACATAAGTTAGCAAGAGAAGAGAGAAAAAAAAAACACACATAAAATTGGGTATATAAGAAAGTTACATAAGATTCTATACAATAATATGCAGAGTAAAATACAGGATAAATATTTACAACAGTAGTATAGTGTACATACACGTGAGGATAACTAAATGCAGTCACATAATGATTCACAAATGTCATGAGGGAAAATAATCAAAGTAGAATAGATTCATATCCAAGCATATGCATGTGGACAGGTACAATTATGCCAATTACATTTACATTTATGATACAAATTACAATTACAGATTGCAGTTATAATTATAATTACAAATATCAATTACAGATTACAGTTACAAATTGCAGTTTCAGTTACGATTACCAATTACACTTACTGTATCAAGGCCCAAGCAGAAGGTGCTAGTTGAATGCTCTTACAGTTGTCCTTTCAAAATACATGTTAACGAGCATCATAAATGCATCATGAGTCTCTTTGTTATCGAAGACTTTGTCACAGTTGGTTGGCCAAGCACCACCATAAGCCTCTATTGTTGACTGATGTCTTTCTGACTCCAACATGGGGCAGTCAAAGATGTAGTGCTGACTGCCATCAGCAACCCCACAGAGGGAGGAGTTGAAGTTGGGCATAGAACCGTAGTACATTAGTAATGAAAAAGAAACTTAATACAGTTATGACAACAGTGTTTATGTGGAAAAACTTCAAAGGTCATGTTACGCAGGTGATTTGCTGACTACTATAAAGTGTAGGAAGATATTTGGTTTTCTAACTTATGACATTATTTATTATGGCTAAAGTGTAATTTTTAATAAATCAGTTACAGAAAATAGTAAAAATATTCGAGAAATGACACCAACCTGATAACTACAAAAAGACATATCAGTGTATCAATTTTTATTAGTGCTTAGATGATAAATGATGTCATAAATGCAGGAATACCAAATACATTTCTACCTCTCGAAGTGGCTAGCAAATCGCCTTTGTAACTCAACACTCAAATTCTCACCATCTAAATCGATCTTTGTTCACTCTTATGTGCATAACAACAGTTTCATTTTTCTTTTTTGTTACTTCCTCTCGTGTCATTTTTAATGAATTAATAATTAATCAACGTTTACATTTTGTTGTAATTTTTATGTCCCATTTAAAGTGTCCTGTCTAATCCTGTTTGCTATTTAAAAATGAAATTTTTACAGCTGAAAAAGATAAATAATATACGAGGGCTATTTTTTAAATAAGGTCCGTTGGTGAATGAAAGTGAGAATAATGCGCAATCATGGCGGTATGCATGCGCTTCTGCTCCGAGCAAGCTTGGCGCGCGTTTTGACGCTATTTGCATCCATATCGTCTGTCTGTATGCTGAGCTGTAGAAGTTTAAAATGTTTGAGAAAATTGAGTCTCCCGCCGACTGTGAGATACGATCTGTTATTTGATTCTTGAATGCAAGAAACTTGGCAGCAGCGGAAATTCACCGTCAGATTTGTGAAGTTTACGGTGATAATGCTATGAGTGACAGTAAAGTTCGAAAATGGGTAAGAATGTTCAAGGATGGGCGAGTTAATGTGCATGATGAGCCACGCCCTGGCCGACCTTCTCTGATTTCTGAAGATTTGATTCATGATGTGGATAACAAAATTCGAGAGGACCGACGATTCAAGATTTCAACGTTATCAATTGAATTTCCACAGATTTCAAGATCAGTTTTGTATACCGTTGTTTCGGACAAACCGAATTATCGAAAATTGTTTTCTTGGTGCATTCCAAGACTGCTTTCTGATGATAACAAAACAAAAAGATTAAACAGTGCTTTATCGTTTTGACTCTATACGATCATCCACACAGTCCAGACCTTGCACCCAGTGATTTTTACTTGTTTCGATACCTAAAGGAGTTCCTTGGTGGTCAACATTTCAACGACGAAGAAGTGAAAACTGCAGTCGTGGATTGGGCTTCTTGACAGGCGGCAGATTTCTTTGAAGTCGGAATTCAAAAAATTGTTGAGCGGTATGACAAATGTTTAAACAAAACGGAAATTATGTAGAAAAGTAGATAAAAGTATGTAGAATATGGAAAAAAATATATTTTAATGATATTTACAGTATTTTTCTTATTAAAAAACGGACCTTATTTAAAAAACAGCCTTCGATACTATATATATATTTTTAATTATATGTGCTATGTATATTTTTTGGTATTTTCATATTCCTAACACAAGTTTGATGTTTTGTAACCTATCAATTCTTCTCTTTATGATGACTGCATTAAAATACCATACAGTTGCCAGCATGTACCGGTACCTCTCAATAGTGGACAAACTTCTCGGTCCTGATAGTGTTTGCTATTTGGAGGTTATACTGTATTAATAATAAAATTCATACATATGCGAGCAAAAAAAAAAACTTATTCAATTAAATGAAAAAACCTAGTTACATTGTTTTAAAAAATAAAGAAACTTTTACATTGTTGTCACCTCAAATGGCTGCTGTGTCAAAGAACTCAATAAAGGATAAAGTTTATCTTATTTTAAAACTTAAATAAGTTGGAAAAATTCTTTAAAATCTACTTATCAAAATTTTAAAATTATTAGTAATACATTTTTGGTTTTATAGTTATATTGATTGACCAATATGTTCAGCTTTAAATATATAGTTTATATAAGCTTATAGTTATATATATATATATAAGCTTATACATAGTTAATATATAAGCTTATAGTTATATTGATTGACCAATATGCTCAGCTGTAAATATTAGGATATCAACCAGTTTTTATTTTTGATGTGCTGTATTCAATAGCAGGTCCAGAAAAAAAATTAAAAAATATGTTTAATTAAAAATATTTAATAAAAATTTTTTTAATTATATAAATTGTAAAATTAAACATTCTTTCTATTATATAAATATTAGAAATTACATACGTGTTGCATTCAGTCATCAAAAATTTCAATATCAAAAACTATCGGAAAATATCTGAAGTACAGTAAAATATTTAAATCTTTTACATAGATATAATTCTGTAGAAAAAAATTGAGAAAAATCTTGATTTTTTTTTAACTTTGAATATTTAAATACCATACTTCCTTGATTCTAAGACACTGCTAATTTAACAGGCATTTGTTTAGACAAGCAAAATAGGTAAAAGAGTACATTTTAGAATTGAGGAAATATGATATTGAAATTGACAAAACAGGTAATATTTTTAGCAAATAGAGACTCAGATTTCTTTACAATTATATGTCATTAAAAATAAACACATCCATATTGTATTTAATATTTAAGCTTCTCTTTTAACTTTTAGCTATAAACTAGAAAGTTCAGAGCAATGCAAATCATTTCAAATGTATTCATTTTCACCTCTTGGTCACAAAATGCATTTCAAAAATATTTTTCCTCAGTTATATATTTCCAAAGTGCTGATAATTGTGTAATATAATGTATATTTAAAAGTTATAAAAATAACTTTTAGATATACATTATATTACACAATTTATAACTTTTAGATTGTAACATTTTGATAAATCAACAAAACTGGAAATTAGAGAAAATGAATAAAAAAAATCTCTCTCTTGGCTAATCCTGAAGTTATCTTTTAACACAATTTTTAAACAGTAAATTTCAGAAATCTGATTAACAAATTGCTAGAGTTGGATGTTCTTAATATTAATGATAAATTTATATTACAGAATATTAAAAATATATCACAAAGCACTTTTTAATTGATATCCAATCTGCCTTTAAATTTATAATTATCTACACTATTCTTACTGGAAAAAAAATAAAATAAAATTTGTTACAATTTATATTTATTATAAAATTTATTTAAGAAATTTATGAATTATATATTGCTATTTAAATCTAATAATTGCATTATTAACTGTATATAAGTCATATAAGCCTAAAATTTTAGTGAGGAAATTATAAAATCAAAAGATATTAAGGTTTACCAACAAAAAAAATTAGATTATTAGGTTTTTAAGGTTTTTCCAAGTACACTGAAAATTTTAAGTGTACTGCATGAAAATGCTACATAAACAAGTATTGTTTACTCTAATTAATATTTTAATAGAAATAATTTTTATTATTTTTAGGTGAAATTAAAAATGAAGCCAAGGACTTTAAGTAAGTTGATAATTAGTACAGGTTAAATGATGTTTTTATAATTATATATAAGTATAGTTCTTAATCGTACATGAAAATTATATAGTAAATAGTTACCATATATTTACAAAATTGAATAAAAACAAACTAAATTCTTTCTTGTTTTTAACTTTTATTAGTTTCCTATATTTGTTATTTAAATAGAAAATTAAAATTTTAGTTAAATTAATCTAACTGTTTAAAACTTTAATATTAAATATTATCTTTAATTTTATTTCAGAAATAATTTTGTAAAAATTACAAATAATATGATTTATAAAAGTAATAAGCAGTTTGCAATGAAAAATACAATTTAATTTACTAACTCATTAACAGTTCTTTTAATATAAAATTCATAAAAATAGTTGATCTTACATTACTAGAATACAATTAGGCAGAAAAATTTTCTAAATATGTATATATATTTTTTACAAGATTTCTTAGTATTTTATTGAAATTTTAGAATGTTATATATAACCATATTGGTCATTTACTGTGCAAGTTGGAGACAACTTTGTGCCTATGATTCTTCATAGTGCTTAGCCAATTTAAGCTTTTAACCTAGTACAGGGGCACCCATACATTGGGGCATATGTCTCCTTTTTTTGATGTAGGTTCTCCTTTTCCTAATCTCCAAAAAGGCTCCAATTTCCATTATTAACAAACAACAGAAAATTCATGACTATCCTATTCTAATTATAAAAGAAACTAATGAACAATATTTGTCTATTTACCCATACAACTTCATTATATGTTGACCAAAACTTGGCCATAAAAGCAAGGAACATGCCTTGTTTTCAAGGCCAAGTTAGCCTGGACTGCAACCAGTGTCATCTTGTAGGAGTTCTTGATTTGATCTGAAATCATAGTTTGAAGCATCTTGCATAATATGTGATACCATTTTCTTATAGCTTGTACTCTCCTCTTTTTATAGTTTGCAGGTGCTGCTGTGCATATAGCTAATATATAAAGAAGAAAGCTTTTTGTTTTGAAAAGTTTTGAGCAAATGCAATTGTGGGATCACCGGGAGGTTGGACGGAGTCGGCCTCCTTTATCTTGGTCAACAGGTCAGTAAAGGACCTGCCCACTGTCAAGGATGGCTGGTCCAGTCGGGAACTAATTATTTGTCAGGTCGAGTGGAGGAGGAGAGGGGGCTCGTTGATAAGACAGAGGCAAGATTCGAATGAAGGACACCAGTTACAATAACAAACAGAATTTATTACGAAACAATAAAGGACAGTTACACCGAATAACATTGACAGATATTATGTACTAACATAGGAAAGTTCGAACCCGAGAGAGAGTTTACAAATAAGTGGTCATCATACCTCAACAGGTGGTCAGAGCCCGAGGACAGAGTCTATTCGGAAGTCAATCCAATCGGCGTTGTAGAGGCTTCGTAGATTTTAGGCGTGAAGGCGTAAAGGTCCGACTATAGGCGGGAGCTACGAACGACGACCTCTTGGTTCTTGCTCCCCTCCTTCTTATTTCGTCCCCTCGTTAATTTTCTCGCCAATAAGCGAATTTTGTCTTTAGTTCTGAGCGTGACTCAGTTTCGAGTTTCGAGGGGAGGGGGAAGTACAGTCATTCCCCTAAGACGAGTCGGTTTTTGGTTTGGAATTTGGTTATTGATGTCAAGATAAAGACTAATTTAAATTTTTATTTTGCCGGTCAATTTGAATTCTCACACAATGAAACTTTTTAGGGACCATCCTCACATTCGGAAAGAAGTCAATGACTACTTTTACTTAAATTAACTTCAATTTTTTTATTTGACCAGCAGGATGGTGGCATTCAAATAGAAAAATTACTTAATGCAAAGTTACCAGCATGCACAAAATATGTTTTTAGGGATTTTTGAGGTGTTGAGTTTATATATTATTCTATTTTTTGCGAAATTTGATTGCTTGGCTGGCTACCACTTCATATTTGGCAGTGAATGTACATTAGAGTTAACATTAGAAAAAATTTGATATCTAAGCAGGTGGAAAAATTGGATTGTCCAAAATAAACAAAACTTTGATAAATCCAGCTACAAATTTATTGAAATAAAACGTTTTCAATCAGGTTTTACATTCTAAAGAATTTGAAAAGTTTGTAACTGAAGATGATCAGTAAAATCTGATTGAAAATGTTTTTTAATCAGATTTTATATGGAGAGAAGGCCCTGCTCCACCAGGGCCAGTTCTTTTCTTCCAGATAATTCTAAACTTAATTATAATTTTAATAATTTATTAAATATTAATTTAGATAAGAGATGGCACCTAACATCTACCTGTAGTACCAAGTTACTTAGTATTTAATCATTAATTATAGTAGATTTATAGCCAGATTGGTTAGGTGATCATTTGATCAAGGATCAAACAGAGGTCTGGCTCGCATAACTGACAACAAATCTGCACAGTAAGCAGCAGTTGTAGCCCAGTAAGTCTCACCTTGGGCTGATCTTCTCTTCCAGAGTATTCTAAATTAAATTTATTTATTTATTTCAAATTATTAAATTTAGCATGTGATGATGGTTGAACTGCCTATTTCTAGTTAAATTATTTAATAAACTATCAAGGAATCTTAAATAGTTTTTTGGTCATAATGTAGCCTGATCAGAATCTGGTGGTTTGATTAATAATTAATTTAATTATCAGGTTGTTTGTATATGTAATCATGAATGTGTGAGCTGTCCAAAGTAATATACAAGACATAATATAACAAATCTGATTATCATCAGAATAAATTATATGTGCATCCAGTAGTCATAATAAATACATATGTAAAACTGGATTAAGTCCAATGCATGTAAATATACCAGAAATATCAGCACAAATTATACTTACTAAAAAAAAAGAAAAAACAAACGTTTTTCATGATTTTTAAATTGTCATCTTCAGGTTAAAGCCATTTGAACATCAATGTGAAATTCAAACTTCAACTTTACAGATGTTTGACATGAATGGATGACAGGCTTCCTGTATGATTTGGCCAATATAGCTGTGAATAACAATACATACAAACTGTGTAAAACTGGATTAAGTCCAACACACATAAATATACCAGAAATATCCAGCAGAAATTATGCTTACTAAAACTTTTGAATGGTTTTAACCTGAAGAAGACGATTTAAAAATTGTCAAAAACATTTGTTTTTTTCTTTGTTTGTTGGACATCCAGTAGTCTTCATACATATGAATTATTGCTGAGAAATTTGAATATGGCAGCGAGTTTTACACACTACATTTACGTCATACTTTATATTATACATACCCATTTATCCAAGCTAAAAGTCAAAATTGTCTTCAGACCAGAACAAATATTTCCATTGTGATTTGTTCTGTAGTAGCACTTATTGAGAAATGAAAACTTTTCAGCTTGTGCATTTTTGCCATTAGATAAAAATTACAGTAAAATCTGCTAAAGCCAGAACTTGATGGGGCTGTCTTTTTTCTGTGTCTTGAGGTTTTCTGCCATTGATTGTATTAAACATTAAAGGTTTAAGGGAGCCTTGTCACTTTTTTGTTACCAACATAAATATCCAGAAAATGTTTTTTTTTTACACTTTACGGGATTAGGTGAAAATTAAGTTTTTTACTATGTACATACATTTATCATTTGTTAGAGATGTCTGCATACGCAGAGTATTATAAAGAGTTTACATACAAATAAGCAGGCAAAGTTAATTTTAATAAAACGACTTAATGTTAATCTTAATAAACTATCAAGGAATCTTAATAAATTCCTTGATAGTTTATTCAGACAGAAATATAATAGGATAAACCAATCTTAATTTTGAAAGATGAATCTCACTTCCCATTTAGGTTTCTAGAACAATTATCACATCTTAGGAACTAAACTTTTAATATTGAACAAACGTGATGCACACACTTTAGAATTAGTATCCAAGTGTAATATTTTCCCTTTATCACTCTCATAAGAAATAAATTCAGTTAATTCTATTTTATTTATTTTTAGTATAGCTTTACTTTTTTTTTGTATTTACTTGTTAGAATTTGCATCAAATGTTATGCTTACTTTTGATTTGATTATATTGTTAAAATATGCTTATTTTCTTATTAATTTTATTGTAATGCAAAATACAAAACACAAGAGTTGCTGGCTTTTACTATTGTAACTCAGATGTTGGGGGTATTTGAGTTGCAATAGATTTTTTATTCCATCAGCATCTCATAGGTTTCAGTTTTCAGAGAACATTTGTTAGGTTAACTTAATGTCATTTTACTGAAAAATATTTGAACTTTCCACCTTGTTCAGGTTCTGACTTTTACAGGTTTACTATAATATTAAATGAATTTACTTGTCAATCATGAGGAGAATGGTATCAAAAGACTTTTTTCATTTCACACAATTGCTAAATTTTGAGACCACAATGTTTGAGAGACCATAACCATTAATATTTTAAAATTAAGTTTTGCAATTTTGTAAGATAAATATTAAATTTTGAATGTAACAATTTTCAATGTTTTTTTTTTGAATCAGCATACATTCCTTTGAGTGAAGAATTTAATGGTTTCTGTGGCATTAAAACTCAGGTAATTTTATTTTACCCAATGGCAGCATAAACCAACTGATTTAAATTGGAAATGTAGTACGTTTTCATTCTGAATCTGCATTACAATATGTTAATTTAACACACATTACCAATAATAACTTTTGAATGATCTTGTAATTTATCTATTGATCATAATTGAAAGTCATGTATTATAAATGAAAACATTTGTTGCAATGTCATTTTGCATTGCTGCAGTTTTACGACAAACACATTGGGTCCTTATTGCATATGTGATAACCAATATTTCCTTTTTTTTTTTTTTTTTTTTTAAATTACATATTGTAAAATCTAAAAATAAAATGACATTAAGGAATAGTACAAATATTAAGGAACTTGTAAGAAATTGTATTTAAATTACTTACCAGTAATTTAAGTGTTATTTGAAACTTATTTACATACAAACTTTTTGAGGAAACTAATTCTAAGAAGTATTAGAAATGAAATTCAAATTCATTAGCATATTTTGGAATTTATCCAGCTACCAGGGGATACATTAAATTAAATTTCCACAATCAAAAGTTGAACCGAGATAAAATACAGTTTCCTATGATGTTGGAAATTTTCCATGACACTTGTATACGTAGTGTTAAATCAATAAGTATAGACTTGGAGCTCATTTCCTACTTTGTCACTGTGATCCTCTAACAGTTTAATACACCTGTTAAAAAAATTGTATACTATTGTTATCATGGTTGGACCCATTTGAAATAATTTGTGGTACAGTTCTTCCATAGATTTATACGTAGTCAAAGTAGAAATACCAAATTGTCCTCTAAGATTTATACATTCTTTACATATGAAAATTAAATGGTAAACAGATAATTGGTCGTGACACATTCTGCATTGACTATTCTTGATATTCAGATAATTTGCAATGCCCACTACATAAAAACTGTTCAATCTAAGCTGCATATAAAACCTTTTCATCTTAAATGGGATTTGAAAATTAATATAACTGTTTGAAGGAGGAAAGCTTAAGTTGTTAATATGCCATGAATGAAATTTTGAATTCTGTAATCTTTTCATTTCTTGATCAATTGAGTTATTTAAACATATTTTCCACTAAGGTAGTAAATCTGATGTTCCAATCAGCTTCTGTATTGTTAAATAATATATGTGATATCCATATCTGGCAAACATAAGACTAAATTTATTGTATGAATTATTGGTGTAATTCCTTTTAACCTCATATAGTCTTTTAAGCTCTTCCAATATGGTATTTATTAGTATATTCTTACCATTGGCCATTTTTATATAAAACTTCTTGATTCTTATTATCATGAAAGGCTCTAACTGTAATCTATTAGTGTCATGACAAATTGCATATCCAGGTATAGCCCTGTCCAAACAACAAATTTTTCTTATATATAATAATCGTATTTTCTCAAAATGAGACAGCCAATCCATGCATCATACTGGGAGAGCATAATATATCGAGTTTATTGATGAAAACAGCTGAAACTGTTTTTATATAGAATTAATTTTCATTATAGCTAGGAAGTAAATTAAATTATTTGTTATTCCAATTGCTTTATTCTGTACTTGTTTGAAATATTTTCCAAATGATAATGAAATTTCAGTATGAAATTTCATCAACTACCTTTAATTTATCATTTAAGAGATAAAAATCATAATCCTGCTTAGCCATTCTTTCTCCTTTTTGTGAAATATAAGGATATATGTTTTATTTGGATTAATCTTCATTTCTGTATTAGAAATGAAATTAACTGGAAATGAAATTCAAATATATTGAAAGGACTTGCCAATAATTCAAGAAAAGTTTGAAATTAATTAAGAAACATTAAAAATACTTGATTAGTTATTTATTATACTGACTAATAACTTAACAATAATTAAAATACACTTGGAAAGAAAACATGAGACAATTTAATACAGATTAGTGTAACTTGAAAAATATTATATTTACATGTTTTGAAAAGTATTTAAGTCTTTTACTAAGTAATAAATAAAAATAAAAATATCTGTGAAAACTTTCACAGATCTAGTGGAAGAAGTGTGTTAATTTTCGTTAGAATTGGTGAAACTGTTTTTGTTAAAGTTTGGACAAACAATATGAAATTTTTTAATATGTATAAAGATTCCTATGATAACTATTTAGAGCTTAGAAATGTAACATTTTTGCCTTTCAATAATACAGCTTTAGAAATCGGTTTTTTAAATGCAAATATAAATATACAGTATGTACACTCCTCAAAAGTAAAATTGCAACACCACAATGGAATGCACATTGCAGGACTAGTAGAGATGACAGAGGTATGCAAATGATTAAAAGAACAAAGATATGCAACAGAGACCTGTTTATTCACTAATGAATATGGTCTCCAATGGCAGTTATTCAGGCTGCTATATGGAAAGTCATATTATCAATAAGGCGATTAATGGTTGCTTAAGATATTCCTTGCCAAGCTGTGTCCACTGCAGCATGCTTGTCAGCTATAGTATGAGGCAATGGTCTCTGGTTCACCTCCCATCATATGAGGTTCCATTGGTGTTTGATGGGAGATAGATCCAGCGAGGCTGACGAGCAGGGAAGGATGTGAATTCCATTCAAGCTGGTGAGTTTGCCACATGACACACAGTTGGGCATTGTCTTACTGGAAATACAGCAACAAGTGCCATAAATGATTGGGCTAGATTTTGGATAAATGATTATAGATTATTCTAATCTAGATCATTTATCCAAAATTTAGCCCGATCATTTATGGCAGTTGTTGGTGTATTTGCTTATGATATCAGGTTTTGTTTGATGTATGTTTGTATATTGTCTTACTGGAACACTGTGTCAGGTTTGGCCAAACCATAACCCCACACTTTGTGTGATGTACTGGTCGGCTGTCAGAGTACTGAAAATCTGTGTCAGGGCTGTTTACTGATTGAACATGATGCCTGGTGTGATGTTCGGTGAAAAGGGTTGGCACAGCATTTCCTGGGATACCACCACATCTGTCTATGGCTGTCACTCCTCCATAGACAGAAGTGGGATTCATCTGTAAACACAATACCCAATGCCATTCAGTGTTCCAGTTGCGATGATGATGACACAATGCTGGGCATGCAGTCTTGTGTCAAGCAATTAATGATACCCCGGTTGCTTGTTGCCTTGAGTGTGTCCTGAATTCATGTATCTTGTTGTGAATGGTTTGGATGGACACAGATGCACCCATTGATGGCAACGGGCAGCTTAGGATATCATGTGCAGTGGCTGAAGGGTTGATTGTCAAATCTGCCAGTCTGTGTGCTCTGTCATGTGCCAGTGCAATTCACTCTCTTTGGTATGTTCTCAGATGTTCTTGAATCTATTGTGTCATACATCTCTGAATGGTACTCATTTCATATCCAACACCCGTGACAACTATGTGCATTGACAAACCAAGATTGCACATCCCTACGATATAGTCATTTCCCAGTTGTTAAATAATGGTATTTAGCCCACTCTTGTATCAGAGGCATTTTCTATGCTTTTTCAAAGTTTGGCTGCCATGAACTGTTGCTGATAGCATTTGTGGCCTGAGCAGCTATTAATCTTTACAGCCCAAAAATGGGTACCACATGACACAATGCATACTCAAACTTAATTATTTGCATATCTCTGTCATCTCTACTGGTCCTGCAACTTGCATATGGTTATGCATATTCCTTTGTGGTGTTGCAGTTTTACTTTTGAGGAGTGTATAATATTTCTACATTCATTTTATAATAGTATACGTTTAATCACTTCAAAATATTTCCAACTTTTCAAGTGACCAAAGACTCCTCTTTAGAGGAATTTATAATCATTTATCAGGATCTTAATAATGAAGTTTATTTCTTAAAACATATAAGCACCAACGAAACCCGATAATATAAGTAACAACACACCCAACAGCTGTAAGTGAACGGGTTAATTTTAGTAGCGCCATCTCTTGCGCAAACCAACAATTAGAATAATTTAATTTAGAATAAACTGGAAGAAAAGAATTGGCCCGAGGCGGGACTTGAACCCGCAACTCCTGCTTGCCGTGCGGACGCATTGCCGGTTATGCTACCTGGACCTTCGTTCCGATCTCCTCTTCCAGCATATATGAGTTTATTCGCAGTTTATTATTATTTATTAGCAGTTTATTATTATTTATTAGCAGTTTATTCTAATTTAAATTATTCTAATTGTTGGTTTGCGCAAGAGATGGTGCTACTAAAATTAACCCGTTCACTTACAGCTGTTGGTTTCTTAAAACATTTAATTAGTATAGCAATTAGTCATCTGTTGCCAAGATAAATACAAACAAAATTTTGGATTGTTATTAAATTACAAATTTAATTTAATAAGAATTACAAAAGGTAATAAATATCTTGATAGTATTTACATAACTATATATTAATTAATATTCTTAAGCATAGAGAAACAATTTCACTATGGTCTGTGATTTGAAATTCTACTGAGTATTCCTTTCCTTCACACACTGCCATAAAGGATGGGACTTATATTCTTGAAAAAGTCTTTAGTCCTTGATGAGAAAGAGTCATCCTACACATGATCAGGAGAATTGGTTGATCGTGGATGTAGACTTTTTGCTTGACATCTTTGGATCCCTGTTGACTCTGGACTCTGGTTCAGCTGAACCACTTTGCACTATTGTAGTTCTCCCACTGTTCTTAAGTTCTATAAGTATTGTAATTTCCTGTCCATAATTTTTCATAAACAATAAGATACTTCACACTTTACCATGTCACTAATAGGACTGTACTAAACCAAAATATTGATATTGATATTAATATTGGGCATGATATCAAGATTCCTTTAACATATTGATAATATCAGTGTTTATTGTCAATGATATTATTAATTCTACTTCTTTCAACTTAATAATTTCTCTATCTGTCAGAAAATTGCACTAGAATGTTAAACATTTTGGAGGGGTTTAATGAGATAAAAACAATGAGATGCTACTTATTAACAACAAAAGTGTCAATACTTGAGACAGTTTTTAGATTTATCTTTTGTTGGAGGAATTCGTTGCAGTCTCACAATTAATGCTGTGCCAATAACTGGCGTATCAAACTTAAGCTAATAAATGTTTACAACATTGATGTGGCCATTCTAAAATCTAAAATATTAATATTGATTTTGACCGTACACTTATCAATTTTAATTTGATATATCAGTTATCATGTCAAGAAGACTTCTTGACATGATAAAAAGTAAAATGATTTTAGAGCCATTTTTTGTGTTATGGAAAAAATTGTCAGAGATTTTACAGTTTATCCAACCATTGAAGTTGGAAGGATTTAACACAATCTAAGGATTATAGGCAGCAAATTATGATATTTTTCTTATTACTTCTAATTATACAAACAGTAACTTCTGGGATTTATGAAACTAAGGATTTATGGGTTTGTTATAATTATTATTTCATTTTTAAAGATTACAAATTTATTTATTAATATGAGAGAGAGATAGAGCAAGATATTATATTCAAATTTTTAAGTAGAACATGCACAGTGGAAAGACAAAACATTATGATTATCTTTATGTTATGCATTCAAATGCAACTGGAGACAAAGCACAGCATATATTTACATCAGAGATCAATGTGAATAAAGCAGACAGAGCTGTTAATTCTTGATTTACATTTTCTTTACATGGGAAAATTAGTGGACTCAAGTGAGTTTGACAAAAACCAAATTGTGATGGCCCATTGACTGGGTTAAATTATTTCTGAGACAGCAAGGCATATGGGATATTCATAGTCAGCTGTAATTAGCACCTTCAAAAAATGATCTGAGGAGGGAAAAACAGCAAACCACTGGTGAGGTATGGGTTAATTGATTTTCATTGATTTTAGACGTGAGCATCTGCTTTCTTGTCTGGTATGAACTAACAGAAGGGATACTGTGGTGCAAATACTGAAAATTTCAATGCTGGTGAAGGAAGCAATGTGATACAAAACATAGAACCTTTCTGTAAATTGGACTGCATACTTAAAACCACTTTGAGTGCCAAAGCTCACCTCAGTTCACTGTCAAAAGTTCCTCTAATGATATGACCACATGGCCATCAATCAAAACAGGATGTTGAATGACTAGGTTTCTTGTTTCAATGAATCATATTTTGTTGCATCCATGTGGACAGCTGGGTACATGTTCATTGTTTATCTGGGAGTTATTTGTGCCAGGATGCATGGTACAGGGATAACTAGCTGGTGAAGAGCAATAATGACTTTGGCTATGTTCTGCTGAGAAATGCTGGGTTTGTTACAATATACAGAGAAGAACATGGGGAATAATTGCCAAACATTACCTATTTTATGGAATTTGCATTTTTTTCTAACAAGTTGCGTAACAAAACTTAGTAAAATTGATTATTTTAAAATTATTCCCTCCAAAATAGTATTAAAATTCTATTTCAAAATCATAATTCTTTGTAGAATTGAAGAAATATGTATGCTATTTAAGAAAATACTGATTTAATTGAAAGAACACTGTTAATCTAACATTTGAGAAAAAATCCTAAACAAAATCATTTTTTTAATAGTTGTGTTGTCTATTTTAAACAAAAACAACTTTATTCTGAAACTGTTTCTTATATGATATAGATAGTAACTGATTGGAAAGTATTGTGTAATTTTGTATATAATCTTAACAATTATTAATATTTTATTAATAATTAAGAATATATACAAAATTATTAAATGTATACATAAGAATTAAATTTTTAATATTTATGAAATAATATAATTTTTTATATTTCAGTCAGCTTGATAATACTTCCTCTGCTCTACCCCTTCCGAAATCAAAAGCCGGCAATTTAGAAGCAGAAAAATACTTTTTACCATTTGAATTGGCATGTCAGTCAAAGTCACCTCGAATTGTAATAACAGCATTAGACTGTATTCAGGTAATTCTTAATTGAAAATATTGTAAACTAGCAGATGAGCCGGGTGTTGTTCGGGGCAAAAAAGTAACAGTAGCGAAAATTAAGATTATTAGATTATAGCCGATCTTACCTGTTTTCACCGGGTGAACTATGATAATCTTATTTGAATAAAATGATTAATTTTAAATTCTAAAATCTAAGAAAACTTGTTTGGAACATTATATTTCAAATTTTTCAAATTTGGAACGAATTTAAATATTCAATCAAATTCGTTTATTTTGGATTTATTGTTTTTGGGTTACCTGAACATTGGAAATGATTAGAATATTTATTAATTTCCAAAATATATACTTTATGTGCCACTATTTACTTTCCTTCTTTATTATTTACACTTTATACTGACTAAAACTAACTCTCTTCTTCTTTTCCTTGGGAGAGTTGAATTTCCAAAAATTCCTTCTTAATGTGCATTCTCATGGCATACCCTACTAAAATGCAGTCAAAAACTGCATCTAAAGTAGTACAATAGAAGCCGAGTTCTTCAAGGTAATACTTAACTCTCTACCTCATTACACAAGAAATGAATTCATTCATTTCTTGTGTTCATTTCATCCATTGGCATTTTTTTCTGTCCTTTGTGATTGGTGGCTGAATTTCTCTAAAGCTCTTTGGCTAAATTGGTATATATTATCCATTGTGTGTGAGTGTAATTATGATTGCATAGCCAAATTTAAGCCAATGCTGCATTTGCCACTGGTGGTCAAGAGAGACTATGGTAGATTTTTGAATGTGTTTTTCTGCCAAACCCATGAATATGGACCTTTGTTTTCCTGGGCAACATACATTAACATTCAAATCAAATTCATACTGAGAATGTGCCACAACAATTATTTTCCTTCCACAGAAGTAGATATGCTTATATTATGTTAAAGCCAAATGTTCATAAATCAGTTGCTCTAAACATGGGGAACAGATGCTTTTAAGCAGCAGCCAAATCTAGGTTAGATGCTATCTAGCTCTTAGCTTTATTTCTTCTCATAGATCCTACTAGCATGGAAGGCTCTACTGAATGTTTGATTCTGGCAGCATTGTTTGCTAGTTCATTGTGAAAGTACTGTGCTCTGCTTTCTTCACTTCAACAAGGTGATGACTAACTAGCACAAGATATTATTATTATTATTACTATTACTCTTACTACTACTGTTTATTTCTGTAATGATTTATTAATTGAATCATATTATATTCACTTTTTCAGAAATTAATTGCATATGGGCATCTTACGGGAAATATTCCTGATCCCAGAATTCCTGAAAAGCAATTAATAGATAGGATTGTTGAAACAATATGTAGTTGCTTTCAAGGCCCAACTACTGATGATGGAGTTCAGTTACAAATTATAAAGGTATTTTTAAATTAATAAATTTGTTATAAAGTAAAAGCAAATAATAATAAAAATAGAATAAGATTAGTTGTAGGACTAACAATAATAATCTGTATTTCTTATTAATATGTATACAATCCTGTTTTTGTATATTGAGGAAATTTCTATTAAGAGAGAGTAATAAATAGGAAAGTTCTAAGATTTGTTGATCATCAACAAATCTTAGAACTTTCCTATTTATTTGCCGTTCTTCTTTCTTTAAATATAATAATCAAACTTTCATTTAGAACTATGGTGTACCAATGGGTAGTCTTCTATCTGGAGACTTAAGCAAGCTGGTAATTCAGGACCTAAAGAAAACAGTTTTACCAGAATTTCTGCTACACATTGTACTTTATATGAGATATGTCATTGACATTCTTATTATTTGAAATTAAACCAGACATAGATAGTTTTTTAACAAGGATTAACAACAATCCATTTGGCCTCACACTGGAACTAGAACAGAAGAGTGATACATCAGGATATTTTCTTGAGTTAATGAATATACTTAGAGGAGGCCATATCTTTACCAATATGTATCATAAACCAGGATATCACCTTTTTTTTTTTTTTTTTTTTTTATTAAAGCCAGTTTAAGTGACTTCTACAACTATAAACTAGATACCTTTAGAGCATTAATAGAGCTATTATACATATTAGAAGAACTCAAATGAGTAAAAGAAATAGCAGTAAGGCATGGATACCATAGAAGAATGGTATAGAAATTGACACAGAAATATATAAATCACTAGATTAATATTCCCAGGTGCATGTTAGACAGCAACTGTATACATTCCAAGCTCCTTGCCACTTGATAGTTGATTACAGTAAGACATTGGCAGGCTTGTATAGCAAGATTGCTCAATACACTGATGCAACTCTTTGCTATTGCTGCAAACTAACAGTATATGAATTGTTGCAAAACAATATGTATAATACAAAGTCCTGCACATGTACAGAATCTCTAAAATGGGTGAAAGGGTTGTATGTATGCTAGAATATATAGGTTCTACAAACCGATCACTAGTTAATAGATTGGGAGAACATAAATATGCCATAGAAATGATTAAGCCAGTCACTGTATTGGCCATATTTACCACTGAACAAGGGTAGAGGCAGAGTTGGATAAGACTGAAATGATACCACACTGCTTTTAGAACTGACCATATTAGGATATTTTTCAGATCCCTTGAGATCTTTAAAGCAGCAAGCAGGCAACTAGGAGCTGAGTTTTTATCTTCAGTTTAGAGATAATTATATGATGCCCTATAAAAGATGGGATGGGAGAATGGCATAAAAGACAGGGGAGGCAGGGTTATAGTTTAATGATGCAGATAGATAGTTTAACATCGCTGGTTAAAATATTGTATTATGGGTTAATGTATGATATATGGTATTGTATATACTATTTATTGAGATTGCAGTTTATATATATTTTTTTAATGCTAGGTATGTACTTAAATTTTTAATTTTTGTACATGTTATATTGGTATTTTTTTGCTAATTTGTAATTTTTATCTTTGTTTTTATCTTAACATGTCGTATACCATTATAAGATTAAAATTCTATGAGTTCTAATTAGAATACATGTTCTTTCAAATGTTAGCTATCAAAGTGTTTTGATTCTATTGTTAACCTCAAGAAGGCTTATTGAGTGAGCAGAAAAATTTGTTTAATTAAAAACTATTGTTGGGAAGTAAAGGTTTTGATGTGTGAGTTGTTGAAGTTTTTTCCAGTTTTGTGTTTATACTTTATTACTTTATAACAGTAAAACTTGACAAATAATGCCTAAGTCAAGGTAAATTTACACATGTTGACCCAGTCCACTGAATTGTATTGAGTTATTAAGGAAATGACATGAAAGTACTTATGGCAAAAGTGGAAATGTTATACATACTGCATCAACTGTGGTATATTCATATATTCAGCCTATTGTTCAAAAACTTTTATAAACTAGAGATATAGTAAAAAGTATCCATTATATCCTTTTATTTGAAAGAATGTTTGAATTCTGAAAGAATCCTTGTGGTTAGAAACCATATTAAACAACAGTTCTTAATAATGCATTACCAAGAATAATCATTGAAATACTGTAGACAATAATATCCATGTACAATGTGTAGCAGAAATGTGTAAAGTACAATGTGTAGCAGAAATTCTGGTAAAACTGTTTTCTTTAGGTCCTGAATTACCAGCTTGCTTAAGTCTCCAGATAGAAGACTACCCATTGGTACACCATAGTTCTAAATGAAAGTTTGATTATTATATTTAAAGAAAGAAGAACGGCAAATAAATAGGAAAGTTCTAAGATTTGTTGATGATCAACAAATCTTAGAACTTTCCTATTTATTACTCTCTCTTAATAGAAATTTCCTCAATATACAAAAACAGGATTGTATACATATTAATAAGAACTTATCCAATGTAATGTTTTCATATATTATATTATTTATTAGTAAATTTTGTTGTTTTAAGAAATTAATGATGTTGATATTAAAAGTGTCAGTAATAATTAACTTAAGAATATTCTCAAAAATCATTCCATATTACTAGATATCTAAATTATGGGGTTCTATGCAATTATTATTAATTAACATAATTATGTTTATTAAGCATTGTTTAGTTGGACATACAAATTATCATAAATATGTGAATGTATGAAATACGTAAGTTAAGCTTCAGTTAAAATTGTTACAGTTATACTTTACTTGATCTAACTTTTTAAACTAGTTCAGCTATAAACTAGTATTTTTATAAATATCAAATGTAATCAATATCATTTTTTAAGTATATTTGTTTATCTAGCAATATTAATGATAGATGTATTATTCTTTTATATATTATATTTAGGCACTGTTAACAGTGGTGACTTCTCAGTCATGTGAAGTTCATGAAGGGAGTGTATTACAAGCTGTTAGGACTTGTTACAATATTTATTTGGCTAGTCGTAATCTCATAAACCAGACAACTGCAAAGGCAACTCTGACACAGATGCTAAATGTCATTTTTAGTCGAATGGAAGCTCAGGCAGTGAGTATTTTATTTATTTATTTATTTTTTTGAAGCATTTAGATTAAAACTAATATTTTTTAACTTTAAAAAAGTGTTTGTAAAAATAAAATTACATGCAGATATAAAATATGAATTACAAACCATATTAAAAAATTGGAAAATTTTTGTTAAATACTTAGATATTTGACAATTCCAAAAAGATTTAAATTAATACTCCAAAAAATTAATAAAATATAGTAAAAATGATTCAATAGAGTAATAGGTATATAAAATACAGTCAAACCTGTTTTTATGCGCTCTTTTTATGTGCGATTTTTATTTGTGCGATTTTTTTAATGCGAATTTTTAATTTGTGCTGTATAGTTGGCGACTAGTCTCGTGCGATTCGTCATGTCTCACGTTGACTTATTATAGCTAAATAAACTTATTATAGCATAAATGCACTTATTATAGTAATATTATTGCATGAATATGCGAAAAATGAAATAATTTACTTTTTAAGTCAACAAAACACCACCTGGACAAAAATATGTAAAACAGACGATAGACCAGACGATGCAGTCAAGTGCTGACATCTGTTGTCAATAAATTCTATTTCGTACGGTTTTGAGTTATTTTCTATGTGAGACTTTTTTTATGCGGTCCCTGTTGACCACATAAAAAAAATATTTTTTAATTGTGTTGCGAAAACTATTATTTACAGCCATTCGTGAAGTTTCGTGAGATTTTTTTTAATGCGTTTTTTTTAATGCGGTCCCTATCCCCCGCATAAAAACAGGTTTGACTGTATATTCATATGTCTTTAAGTATTAATTACTTATCTTCAGGAACCACACATTCAAATAGAACAAGGTTATTCTAGTATGGAACAAATTCAGATATACTGCTACAGTTTTAGTAAAATAATATTTATCATGATCAGACTATACATAGAGATTAAAAAAAATAGATAAATATTACATCAATTTTGTGTGTGTATTTTAAGCTTTAAAGTACAAATTTTTAATATATGCAAGATAAGCTAAACGACTACCAGATTACATTGGGCTACTTTTCTGCGATTATTTTAATTTCTAAATAAGTCTCAGAAAAGTAGCCCAATATAATCTGGTAGTTGTTTGCAGTTTATTATATAAATGTCTATTAGGACAGATTGTATTAATAAGACCTATTGTACTAGTGTTCTGTTTCTGCATATGAGGAAACTTATTCAGAGAAAACAAACAATCTGATATTTCACCAGGTGAACAATAAAGATTGTTTTATGTAGGCTGTTTTCTTTTTTTCAACTTCTGATGGTCAATAAAAAAAGACAAGAGTAAATAACAAATTAATTTATTACTAAAAGTTAGGTACAAACATGGTTACTTTTTGACATAATCACTGTGAAGATTGAGGCATTTGTCATATCTCTGGACAAGCTTTTCCATCCCTCTCCATAGAATGTCGCCGCCAATGAATTGAGATGGCCTTAACGATGTTGTTTTGAAGATCATCATTAGTCTCAAACCTCTGCCCTCCTAGTCATGTTTTCAGTTCAGGAAAGAGGTGGCAGTCTTCACATATTAAAAAGTTCCAAGCTTGGTGGAAGTCTTCACCACCTTTAAACACACAGCGTATAGCCCCAATTTGGTGCTGAGTGACTTCCACCTCTTTCCTGAAGTGAAAATGTGGTTAGGAGGGCAGAAGTTTGAGACTAGTGACGATCTTCAAAACATCATTATTAAGACCATCTCAATTCACTGGCAGCAACATTCTATGGAGAGGGGATGGAAAAGCACATCCACAGATATGGCAAATGACTCGATCTTCATGGTGATTATGTTGAAAAGTAACCATGTTTGTACCTAACTTTTGGTAATAAATTTATTTTGTTATTTACGCTCGTCTTTTTTTATATCAACCATTGGGGGTTGAAAAAAACAGTCCTTGTAGTTCCTAATGATAATTTAATTAATGTTTGAGAGAAGTTTAATTTTTTCTTTTGTACCTCTTACTTTATTAAAACATTTTGTATAATATTGTCAAATATGATATTCTGTTATTAGTTGCTTATTTTATGTTTTGAATAACTTGGGAAAAGAAACAAAGTAAATTAATGGTTATTCTTACAAAATTTACATTTAGGAAAAATATGTATAAATAAACAATCTAAATTTAACAAAATAAACTTAATAAACAGCCTTAATTTCAGAGTCAGAGCATCGTTTTTAGTTTCAGAATAATTTTAATTCTTTTTTGAGAATTATAATGAGAAAGGTACAGATTTCTTCCAAAATAGAAAGAGAGATGTAATGATCCTGCATTTTAAATATTATATATAAATGCTACTGTAAAAGACCGAAATTAGAGAATGTCGATATTCTCCAGTGAATGTCGACACACACAAAATACATCGGTGAAAGACTGAATATTTGGTTATATTATTATACATTTGAACAATCGCCAATGTATGTTGACAAGTATAAATAAGCTTTGGTGGAGGTCAAAATGACAAGTTGCATCTATTTGTTATACTCTTGAGCACTGCTGTTTGTCAGTCTTATGCAAGGTTTGTTAGTGCCTGCAATGTTAGGTTAGGTTGATTAGGTTAGGTAAGATTTGTCCCTGAGAGAAGCAGCTGCAACTAATTTGAGAAGTGGAAGGCAAGGCTATACACACTGTGATTTCAAAAAGAAGTGTTCCACAACTAAATGCAGTTGTAAAAATATTTTTATTCAGCAGTGCATTCATCAGTGCATGCTGAATGTCGACATTTGCCGGTGTAATGATATTTAGCAAATATTTTGTACATACACAAAACAACTGAGTGAATGCTGACATTCACCGGAGAATGTCGACATTTGCCAGATATGGGTCATTCACAATAACATACATTTTTAAAAAAGTTTTATTGTTTAGAAAATTATAAGTTTTGTATTTAGACTATATTTAAAAAATACATGTGTGTGTGAGAAAAAAAAGAAAATTTTTCAAATTAAATAATTTAAAACACTTACTAAATAATTAAAAAATAGAGAGTAATTGACTAAATAGTAAATATACTAAATAATAAATACTAAATACTAAATATACTAAATAATTAAAAAATAGAGAGTAATAGAGAGTAAGAGTAATTGACTATTTTATAACTAATAATTTAGAAATGTTTCATAATTGTTAAAAGAGAAAAAGAATGTAAGAAACAAAACTTATTAAAACAAATTGCATTTGAATAATTAAAAGAATTAATTAATAAAACTCTAAATAATTTCTTTGAAATTATTTTGAGTACAGGTAATTGAAAGAATAAATATAAGTAGTAATGTGTCTATATAGAATGAGAAATATATTATTTGCTGATAGACCAAACTAAAATATAAGAATAATGAAAATAATATTTAATGAATTAAATGATATTTATATGTTATACATATAATTTCTTTTTCATAAAAAGGCAACTGAATCCAATCTACAGACAACAAAAGAAATTACTTCTTCAGAAACAGCATCAGAGGTGAATTTTAACATTCTATTATTTTTTTCATTATTGATTTTAATAATAATTAATAAGTTTTATTGTTTTTCTATGTATTAGATATATTTTTGTGTGTCACCATCTTGTAATAACTTAATTTGTAAACAATGTCTGTTAATTTAATATGAGATCATAACACTACCTATCTTTAATGCCAACTATGTTTTTAATTTGTTAATAATTAATTTTTAATTTTCTTAAAACTAGTTTAGCAATAAAATTGGGCAGCTATTAATTAATACATACATACTGTCATTCAGCATTAATATATCGTAATTCTAATGCACACAAGTATTTTCAACCCTGTATAAATGTTGTCCTTAGGTAAAAATAGATTGTATTTTAAGAACAAAAATCTAATGGATATGTTTTTGTTCTTAAAATATGTTTTATTTTCATCTGAGGATGACATTTATACAATGTTGAAAGTACTTGTGTGCATTAGAATTAAGATATATTAATGCCAAAAGACTGTATATATATATTTATTAATTATACTCATTTAACCTCATTCATAGTGTTCATTAATTTTATTAAATTGGGCAGCTTCAGTGTGATTTGGTTTTTAGGTAAATTCTTGTTTGTGATTACTCCTGACGATGATTATGTATATCAGTAATATGCAACTAATTACTTCTGAGTAATCGGTAGATATTGGTACTTGTGCACTCAATATTTGTTACTTTTTCTTGATTACTTGTTAGGGAGTAATGGATAGTCAGTAGATGAAATAAATTGCTAATGATATTTAATTATTTAGTAGTTACTACATGTATCAAGTATTGTATTAGGAATTTCTATTCAATAGAATTTTATTGAATTAGTGTTAGCTTAGATCTTTTTTGTTACTTTTGTTTATTTTATTAAGTGATTTTTTTATCTGTATTTGTTTTTTGTTTGAAAAAATGTTCCCACACAGATTAATCAGGTTTTTATATATTGTATGTAGGGTACTTAGTAAAGTCCTTACACCAACGTAACTGATGAACACAGATAGCTACAGTTATGAATGTAAGGTAGTTATAGTAAAGTGATTATATGGTACAAGATGAGATCATTTGCAGTGCTCCTAGCTATATAAAATATGGAAGTTAGTGCTTCTATCTTAAAAATAATTTGCAATATGGAAAAATGTCAAGTACAAAGTTGTAGAGGATGACTGATTTAGTATGAAAGAACACTCTGTATACATGAATAGCATGAATAGAAAGTATGAAATGCTAATTTGTTGGTATTCAATTCCTGTCAATGTTATGTCACTAATCATATCACAAATCATGGGAAGTGAAACTGCACATTAGACATAGACATAATGAATTATTTCAATGAGCATCAAGAAGCTCTGTCTTGGATACAAATGTGTATATCCTAACGTCCCTATTTCTCTCAGTTTGCTGCTTTGTAATTTTCTGGGTTTTTTTTTGTATCTAGTAATCTTTCATTTTAATTCTATTGTTTTTAATATTGGTTTGTAATAATTACATTTTAAATAAACATATATTATTTACTTACATTGACAATTATTTATTAGATATTTTGATAAATTATAATATGAGTTTTTATGTATTTGTAAGCCAAATGATTGCCGTATTAAATCAGGCTATTTTACCACTACTAGTAGTGGTAAAATAGCCTGATTTAATACAGGAATTGTTTGACTTATTATTAAAACATTAGGCTTTATGATGTTTGTATAAATTTTATCTATTTGATTTGAACATGTTTTTTTATGCTTTTAATTAAGATAGTATTATTTTGGTTTTTTTTAGTTTAGAAGGAAATTTTTATTTAATATAATTTATATGATTACAATTTCATTGAATGAATTTTAGATGCTCATAGATAATATGCCAAACTTTGTTAGCAACTGAAGTTGAAATAATTCAGATGCATATTTAAAAGTCATTTATGCATGAATGTATTAAGAAAAAGTAAATTAATAGAAAAATTTTATTTATCACTATAAAAATATTAACATCTAGCTAAACCCAATACATTTCAATAACAATATTCAGCAAGTGAAGGAGTATTATAAAAATATTAAACTACTATAGCATTTTTATATGGAAATAAATTAATGTACAGTACTAATTTATATTATACAGTAGAGAGTCATTTATTCGAATCAATTGGGGACTGGAGTTGTTCGGATAACTGATTTTTCGGATAACTGATTATGTACGAAAAAATATATTAACCTGTCTGATGTTGAAATTTTTCTTTGTTGCGTGTCACTTCGTGTTGAATTTTCGTTGATTTTAAGCCTAACGAAAATTTTTATAATAATAATTGAGGCTATTGTATCATTAAAAATTATTTCTTTATTTTGTACAAACAAAATAAATATATTGAAAAATATAAAAACATAAAAATTATACTTTAGAGGTAAATCTAGTATCAAAAAAGTTCGATTCAGCATGACACAGTCCGACTGGAAAGCGTTCGGATAACTGACGTTTCGGATAACCAGTGTTCGGATAAACGACTCTCTACTGTATATATATATATATGTGTGTGTGTGTTTTAAACATATATTTAGATTTTTTAAATTTATAATTGATAATTTGTAGGGAGGTGGAAGTGAAAATGAAGTTGTAATTGGAAAATTTGATGAAACTGATAGAATAGAACCATGTATGGATTCTTACAAACAAGAATGTGAGGAACTAGAAGAATTACCTCAGATGATAGCAGCTTCTGTGCTCCAAGATATTGTTGACAGAGTATCAGAAGGTATTTTGTTGTTGTTAATTTATACAGATAGTAACAAAATATAAAAATATTTTTTACATCATACATGCAAGCAATAGTTGAATTTTACCATGCAGGGATACCTGTATACATATAGATATCCCTGTATAACAGGGAATTAGATTCCTGACAAATGCCATTTTAAGCAAATCCTTGTTATGTGGGACTAAAAATAAGAAAAAGTAAGGTTGCATTCCAAAAGGTAACAAAAATACAACTTTAAAATAAGTATTAACAGTTCTGCTTATTAAGGTTATCAAACCTGTACTCATTATTTTAAAAACGTTTTTGGCTATACTTTTATTTACTCAACTATGGTGCCAAGTTTTGTGATTCATAAATTTTAAAATACAAAACAAAGCAAAATTTCATATTTCTGACTATCAAAACTATGGTATTTGATTACTTCTTGTTCTCTCTTTAAGATTGTTGGTAGTAAGCACAAAATTTCTGCTTTTTTTTAAAAATGTAACACCAGGTGATTGATTATACAGTCTTTAGAAAGGAAATTTATCTCAGGCTGTTTCCCCCTCATTAGACCTGTTATATCTGATAAATTGAAACAATGAATTACACTGTGGATTACATCTGTTTATTACATTACACACAAAAATTCAGTAAAGTAAATTAGCTGCAATGGTATATTTATATTGGCGACAGCTGGACTATTAAAGGGGGTAAAAATAGTAAAACTAAAAATAAATTAAAATTTAAAAAAGAATTTAAATTGAGTTTAAAACACTAATAAAATGCAATAAAAAGCTATCTTTAAAACAAATTAAAAGATTGTTGATAAAATTGGATAAATGTTGTATATAGGTAAAACTTTTTAATGAAATATTAAAAAGATATTTAAAAAAACACTAAAATATAAAAAGTGTAAAAACATCACTGTAAGACAGAGAGATATTGACACAGTTCAAAATTAAAAGTGTTTCCAAGCCATCATGTCAATCACATCTGTTAAATTTTTATATTTAACAACTAAGTCTAGGCAGTTTTATTTGATGATAGGAATGCTATTTCAACATTTGGATGACTTAAATTTTTTGGATGGCTGATTGCATTATCTGACACCAATAAAACTTTTGAAGTTTAAATGTTTTTACTTGAGATAATTTCCACATTTGGTATAAAAGAGATGAAAAACCAAATTTTGAGTAATTCTGGGTTACCCAACTTTTTAATTTGCAGTCCAGTATACTGGTAACCAATTCTTGTTAACAAATTTCATTGTTTAAGGATTAAGTTATCTGAATCCTAGCATAGATTTCATATAATGACTGAAGGATTACTGTAATAAATAACATTACATGACCTTTTTCTGCCTTAAAATCTGAGGCAGTTTTTCTTCTTTTGAAGTAAATGTTATGTTGGTTATTTTTTCCATCAAAGATCTATTTCATTGGCATTAAAAACCTGATGTGTTGTATATCCACCTTGTTCAATAATTATTTATAACTTGTCTGCCTATTTTTTTGGTAGCTTCACTACCTGCTGATGCACTTTTTGTATTTGTACATTTTGTAATGAAAAGCATTTTTTAAAGTTCTCAAACCATTCTTTGCTGACAACAAAGTCCAGATTAACAGAAGGTTCTCCACTTTCTTTTAAATGTGTATAAATTTTTATTACTTTTCTTTTATAATGTTTGTATCCAGAGAATCCATTTTTTTGTGTTATCTTCAATCCAGATATTAAGAGCTTTTCTCCATTTTTTTTTAGTTATTGGTGTTCAGGAGCAAGTAGTCTTACTTGCAGAAGTAGAATAACCTTTAGCTACAGAATTTATAATTTTCTGTTCATTCTTCTAAATGATCTGGATAGTTGCTTCATTTAAATTGAATGTTTTAGACATGTATGATATTTTTTCTTCTTTTTTAAAATGATCAAAATTTTTATTTTTCTTTCCAACAAAAAATTTCTCTGAAGTCTCTCTTTTCTTAGTTTATCAGATATAATTCATGGCTAAAGTTAGAATTTAGAAAAAGCATTGCTTCTGTTAAAACAAGTTCCATGAAAGAAAACTAAAATACTGTATAATATCTTGAAATAACTAAGATCACAAAAACTCTCCTGATTTGTTAGTCATTGTTAATTTGGAGATTTTATGCAGTTCTGCATGCAATGGAAATTTACTGAATTCAAATTAGCAAACCAAAATAAAAATTTAAAAAGGAGATTTTCAGGATCAATGTGTGCTGTGTTATGCAGGGATGCCACAATTTCAAATTCATGTTAGAGCAAAACCATGTTATACCAGAATTGTGTTGTATGGAAATTGCTGCTTTTTTAATCATGTTGTGTAGGTATCATGTTATATGGGGCATACATGTATATAACACAAATTATCAGTATTACTTAAAAGAATTATGTGATTTATAATTAACAATGTTTTATAATATACATAATTCAATGGCAGTATTTATAATATGCAAGTTAACAAATCAAACTGCATAACAACAATTTACAAAAACTTATTTTAAAATGAAAATGAAGCTGTATGTATAATGGAACATTATCCGCTATCAGACTAATATTTTTGCCTGTTATGTAAACTAAATCTTAAATCATCTGTAAAAAAAAAAAAATACTATTTTCAATCAAGTTCTAGAAATAGTGTTGTCTGCACTGATTCAAACAAGCTCTTGTATGAGAAGAATTGTCTCCAAGTGCCAGTAGTTTTGATCTCAGAATTTATGTAATGGAATTTATAATTTAATATTAGAAATAATCACAGAGACATGTCCTGACTGTAAAGAGGACAAAAGCTTATTTATAATTGGTTTTAAATAAACTTCACACAACATGATTTTTTTGTATAAAGGTCACTTGTTAAAACTTTAATACAGGAAATCCTCATTAGTTTGAAATTCAAGGGATGAAATAATTACAACTTTGAATTATTGTTTTTCAAATAATCTGAGATTTACATATATCTGTACACTATGCCAAATGCCATATAAATGATGTAATTTATTAAGCAAATGAAATATAGATGTGTACAAAGAATGCTATTTTTGTTAATTAATAATAATAATATAAATGGGAAGGTAAACAGCACGAGTCTGGTGGGAACCTCATGGATTGTCAAATAAGTTTTATAAAAAAAAAGTAAAGCAGATTCCTCAAATTGTAGCCCAAATTATTTTTAAATGGCCCAAAATGTAAGTTGCCCAAATCTAGTAGTGTAGAGTCCTACACAAATATCTCAATTTGCTACTTGTAGCCCAATCTTGCAATCCTGAAAACCAGCTGTATTTTATGAGATAAGAGAAAAAAGTGGTCACCTTGATTGATAAGGTGACACCCAAAAATGTGTTATTGTAAAAGCAGTCATATTGACAAGATTAGAGTTCTTGTCTACTGTTCTCTTTAGCATGGAGGCATTTTGATCTAAATGAATGAGTTAACATAGGCATATTGCAGTTTATACAGAATTTTCACTTTGAATTTTGAGGTGGTCATATTTTGAACTATACAAATTTGAATTAATGAATATTTCCTGTATATACCTTGAAGTAGTTAGGACTGATTTCTCTATGGTTTATCACTATTAATAATAAGTAGTGATCCTTAGTAAACTGTGTTAAAGCTGCATTGATATTTTGATTGATCTGAAATTATTAATGTTAATTTTGAAATTTACTGTTAATGGATGTTCAAATTTTTTACTATATGGATCTGAGTTTTAGTTTTCAGTCTTGAAATGAATCATTTAAGTCTATAAAACTCTTTTTTTGTTAAATTCTTGAAATTTATTAGATATTTAATGCTAAAGTGATGTAATTACTTGTCATTTTCCACATTAAACATAAAAATAAGAATGTGTCCAAACTATTTTTAAAATTACATTACTAATAATGTAATATGTTAAATACAATTAAAAAACTGATACTTTAATTTATAAAATTATCAAATTGTCAGGATTATGGATAATTTATTAGCAACAATAATAATCATCAGTGCTTTATGCAAATAGTTTGGGATATAACAGTAAGATTCTATACAAGTAGAGTTTGATAATAGAAACTAACTTAAGTATAATAAACAGCTTGTTGAAAATGAGTAGATAGTATCAACAGAGTGAAGAATATGAACCCTGTTTGATTGAACAATAATAAAAGTAAAACATTAATAATTATATTGTACATGCATTAAGTTAATATAAACAGTATGTTAGAGAAATGGAAATAGTTTACTCTAAACCATATTTATTTATCATTTGTACAATAAGCAATAATTGTAGCATTAAATCCTGCTCTTGGCTGTTGTTTATTTATATCTTGCTAAAGTTAGTTAAGTTAGCTAATTATTAACCATATCAATGAATAGTCCAAATACATCCATTGCCATAAAAACTAGCACACCAAGGAGTTGTTGGAATCAAATGAAATTGTACATGTGTGAGTGTAACAGGGATATATAAGTAAGTGATTACAAAATGAAAACAAAAGGATCATTTATTGCAGGGAAAACTACAAATGAAGGGATGTTCTAGTACCCCATTGGGTCATGATAATGTGATATCGGTGGGCTAGTGTGAATACACAATGTGATATAGACGGGCATGGAGGCATTACTGGTGTCATATGGTGTGCTGTGGCATCCTAGTCCACAGTTGCTGCAAGTGTTCTTCTAGTTCAGCCAAACTCCTAGGTTGGGGTTACCAATCAAACATGTCTGGGATCAATTGGGGATGCCATCCCAATTGATTCCAGACATGTTTGATTTGTGACAAATAAGGACCAGACAGGCCAGAGAAGTGTGGCAGAGGCAGTCTTGTACATCCTTGCTGTATGTGGTTGAGCTGTGTACTGTTGGAAAATGGCTTTTGGAAGCCCTGCCATGAGAGGCAACATGTGGCTGCAGAATGTCACTAACATACACATGGTCTCTTGGATCAGTACTAGAGGTGACTAGCTGTTGTATTTGAAGGCAGACCAGACCATCAGACCAGCTGTGGGGGTGATATGCCACTCCAGAGCATAGGTAGAATTGAAACATTTACTACTGAACCTCCAGACACAAACATAGCTGTTGTTAGTGCCCAAACTGAATTCATTGCAGTAGATTAGCAGTTGGCAACTGGTGTTCTGTGGACCATCAGTGGTCCACAAGAAAATTTGGGTAGTCTGTGAAGAAATTTGGACATTGATCAATTGAAGGTTACACGGAGTATTACGAAAGAAATGCAAAATGCTTAGTTAGCTTTTTTCACTCACTGGGCTTGTAAAGTACTTAATTTTAGTATCTTAGGAAACCGACTATAATTACGGTTGGTGAAACTTCCGTTAACCTAACGGGTACTTTACGCGGATTCGAGATTAGTTTGCCAGGCCTGGGCTTTTAAGCGTGCACCGAAAAATTAGTAGTAATAACGATAAATACCAAGTCAAATTAAAAGTTCAAATATATTTAATTAATAACTAGAACGTACTACGTACAAATGTCAATAAGCCAAACAAAATTTATTAACGAAAATCAACAAGTCAACCCGACAATAAACTTAGCTTAACTTAATAGTAATTCCCCTTTGAAATTCGACAAATCAAATACTTAGCAACTATGAACAAAATCTCTTACTAATTAAACGTCTATCCGTCACCTCACTATACGAAGAAACTATTTCCTCAATCCTTTCGATATCGTTCAATCGAACTCCTCTTTAGCACCTTGGATCGTCCAATTATCAATCTGGACTTCTATCAGAAAATACTTCGCTTTCGAATTAACCTCGCTCACAGTCGCCTCGATTTGGAAATCACCTCTCCTTCTTCAGTTAACGTACGGGTTTTATACTGTGAGGTGACGTCACACTTGAGCTGGGTTACTCCTCTTATTTACATACTTAGTTGCTAACATTAACTTTGTTCTGGCAGCTTTGAGTTTCTGACAAAGCTTATAAACCGTTTACAAAATATTTATCATAATTTTCTGGGATGTTTAAGACGGTTTATCAAGTATTTCTCTACTAGTGATTGTGGGGACTCCCCCCCATTTTTTTTTCTGCGGACTGTTACTTCCGCCGGGCAGCGCAAGTGCTCAAGATGTTTCCTATGGCGCTTATTTCTCCGTGAGTTGTTTTTTTCTTCATTTTTTCATTACTAACAAGAGAGTGGTGGGGAACCTTCGTCCTAAATAAACATAAACCCCAAACAAAAAGATAATAAAACGGAAATAATAATAAAATAAAAAATAAGGTTCGGACTCAGTTCCTTACAGGCTTTTTATTCGAATCTAAAATTAAATATGAAGTGACTGTTATCAATAAATAATGAACAATAAACAATATTGTGAGTGCGATTGTTGTCCTTCGTGGAAAACGCTAAGAATCTGTAAACTTATTTCAAACAAGCAGCAATGAACTGTAGGCTTGCATCAATTTGTTATAATCATATTAATGTAGTAAAATTGAACTTTTATGATCATTGTTCTACAGATTTTGTATCATTTAAAAAAATTCATGATAGTGGTCCACAGGATTCAAAATTGTGAGTTTAGAAAGGTTGCGCTCAGAAAGGTTGCCAACTGCTACTATAGACAACCCAGTTCCATTCCATTGTGGGCCAATCCTGTTGGGAGCACTCCAGATGGAGGTGATGGTGGGTGGCTTTCGATGGCAGTATATGTAATAGTTACTGCAATACCAAATGTGTGTGAGAGCTATATCTTGTCCATTGGTTCCAACACATCTTCACAGTGTTATCAGAACAGCCTAGGTGGCAGGTTATTCGGTGAGATTACCATCTGGCTTTTCAACTTGAATCTCTTTCAAACTCGGTTAGTTGTTCATATGGTCTTCAATTGTGATGTTAAGGCATCTCTAGTGATACAGCATCCTTCTGCAACAGATAAAGTATAAACAGGATGCCTTTGCACAGTTTTTTTTGTAGACAAGGGGGGCACACTTTAATGCCCTCTGCTGGCATTATGCAATGAGCCATCACACTATAACTCTAATCATTTCCATATCTACATGTCAGGTTTTGCAGCGATATGACAACAACTTCTTGATGTGCTAATTTTTTTTATGGCAATGAGTAATTATAATTAAATATTTTATTATTAAGCCAACATGATTTTGTTAAAATATTAGAATTTGATTTACAGATTTAATTCTTTATATTTTTATTAAATATTATTATATTTATTGACTTTAGATATACCTGAAACTAGTTCACTGAGTGATCAGTCTGGTGGACAGTCTGTACCTTCTCTTCCTATGGAAGAATCATTAACTCCTTCCTTGCCTAGAGTTCCTTCACAAGAGAGTCTAGAAACTGTTTCAGAACCCGTCCAGATGCGTTTTTCTCATATCTTACAAAAAGATGCATTCTTAGTCTTTCGTTCATTATGCAAATTAAGCATGAAACCTCTTCCTGAAGGCCATCCTGATCCAAAGTAAGTATTACCTGTAGTTGAAGTTTTCTAAATTTCTTCAAAGGCAAACTAGGATAAAAACCTTGCAAGATATTTCAGAAGTACTTATTTAATAAAATTTTTACTATAATTTAATGAAAATAAAATTCTAATTCAAGTCTGTTTTTATTATGCTAACTACTGAATTGATGATTTAATATTTAAAAATGTTCTCTCTATATTAACAAGAAAACAGAAAAATTATAAAATTCACCAGATTCAAGTAGATATATATATTAGATTAGAATAAAAAGAATATATAAGATTCAAGCACAATGGAATATTTAGCATAAATTTTTGAAGTTTGTTCATGCAAAGTTGGTATCAAGACCACAATACTCTAGCCAAAATTACTTCCAAAAAAAAAAAAATTGGGCATCAAAATATTAATTAAGATTATATTTCATAGTCAATTATAACTATGAATATATTTAATATCTAATCATTTTTGTAAATTATCTTATCATATATCTGTTACATATAAAATTATATAATTTAATATTTTTGGAAAAAATCATTAATTTTTAAAATCATCTAATTAGTGATTATATGTGAGTTTTAAATGAACTTAATTCAAAATTAAAAATACAAAATGCTTAATTTTGTAAACTGTATTAAATTAACTTAAGCATAAAAGATACTAAATCCATTAAAATGCTTAAGTAATTAATTTTTAAGTTCTAAAGATTTTATATTTTGTTAGTAAACTTTATTTGATTGTAATGTGTAATTAAAAAATCATACTGTATTGCTTAAAAAAACATTTTTTGTTTATTAGTAAATATTATTATTTTTAATTAAATAATTTTATATCTTTTAGGTCTCATGAACTTCGGTCAAAAATTCTATCACTTCAACTATTGCTTTCTATATTACAAAATGCAGGACCTGTGTTTAGATCAAATGATATGTTTATCAATGCTATTAAACAATATTTGTGTGTTGCCTTGTCAAAGAATGGTGTTTCATCGGTTCCTGAAGTATTTGAACTTTCTCTTGCCATCTTTTTAGCATTACTGCAGAATTTTAAAACACATTTAAAGATGCAAATCGAAGTAAGTTATACATTTATAATGTCTTGTGATAAAATAATTGAAACTTGGAACTTTTATTGATGTAATAGTAATGATAGAGAAATTATTCATTGTAAAATAATGTAAATATTCCTAATGATTTTTGGATGCATTATTGAAAAGTCATGTTTTTATGAACAAAATCAACATTTTCATATATAGAAAAAAATTTAATAATTAATTTTTAAATTAAATGAATTATTATAAAACATTGATTTAATGTCTGTTGCAAGAATTGATATTGCATTCTAATAAATGCTAAAATATAGAGGAGTTTAATATGATTACTTATATCACAATTTTTAGTGTTATTGATAAATTTCTAAAATTATAATTATTTACTTACAAAAATCTAAGTATTAATTAAAGTTTAATTTTTTAATAATTATATTTTTTTTAGGTATTTTTCAAAGAAATTTTTTTGAATATTTTGGAAACTCCAAGCAGTTCCTTTGAACATAAATGGATGGTAATTCAAGCATTAACAAGGATATGTGCAGGTTGAACTATATTGTTTTTATATTAAAGAAACAAATATAAATGTTTAATTTTTTTATTTTTTGAAAAGATGATTTATTATAGTTATTATAGATAAGTTTTTATTTATAATTAGTTACCTGTTTACATAAAACGATAAATAACATAGTAATTAATAAATTGTTTTTGAAAATGCTATAATTCTAATTTGTAATACTTTTATCAAAAAGTATATTGTGAAGTGCTTTTAAGTTTGGAAGAAAAAATTTATATTTTTTATTTCTTTTCAATACATTTTTCTTAAACATTTACATACTTATTCTACTGTTTATAGAAATTTCTGAATCTATTGGAATAAAAGGTTATTACATTACTTTTTTAGGACAGCCTTTTTGATTTGTTGATTCTTGTGGAATTCTTGGTTCGGTTCAAAAAAGTAATATCAGAAGTATGTATGAACTGCATAGAGAATACTGTAAATACTCATCTAAATACCAACGTTCATTCATATATAGCCAATCTCTTTTTGAGATTGCCTATATATGGATGAAGATTGTTATAACAGATAGTCTTGATAAGTTCTTTTTTCTATTGAATTGCATGTACAGTACATCATTTTGAAGCAAATTACTATGACTATAATTGTGCGGGAGAAAATCAACAAAATAAGACTTGCAGTTCTAGCATAATTTTAGATCTCTTGCCTAATACAGTAGTTATTTGTTTATTTTTTGTTTTTGAGTAATTCTGTCCAGTACTTGATTCTCTTTGTTTGATTTTTGACTGGTTTTAACCTATCCTATGTTGAAATTTTTCTCCATTGCATGTGGCCGCCATGTTGAATTTTTGTTGATGTTAAGCCTAACAAAAAATTTTACGTTTTTAAAAAAATAATCGTGGCTATTGTATCATCTTGTATCATCTGAAATTATTTTTTTTATTTTTCACAAACAAAATAGATATATTAATAAATATAAAAACAAAAAAAAATTATATTTTGGAAGTTATGTTTAATATAAAAATTATAATGACTAGTGACATCTAGTTCCAAAAACATACCGATACTGTAACGAGATATCTCGGGTCAAACACTTGAGGTCAGAGGTCATGATCCAAGAATTGTCGGGACAGGTTAATGTTATTGTTAGTATTATAATACAGAATGATTATGAAATCCTTGTGCAACTTTAAAATTTAATAAATTTGAATGTATACATGTTAGAGTTATACTAAGAGTTAAATGGTATATACCAAGTTATACTAAGAGTTAAATGGTATATACCGTATTTACTCGAATATAAGACGATCTCGCATATAGGATGAGGTGTGACTTTAAAGATCAAAATAAAGAAAAGTAGATTTATTAATACAATTCTAATTTTATTTCATTTAATTACAAGTAAAATATCAAATGCACGTAAATGCACACATTATCCCACAAAAATCTGTAAAATCGACAACATAATTTGTTCATGTAAAGCTGGACAATCAGGAACCTTTTTTGCCAATTCTTAACAATTGAATTCATTTTTCATCGATTACATTTATGAGTTTCTTTGAATTCTGATTTTTAGATAATCATCTGTTTTCACATGGGAATGAATTAAAACTTATATCAGGCTCCCGTGTAATTTTGGAATTCAATTCAAAAGCTTTGCTTTTCCTATTGCTATTTATCTTTAGTCCTGACAATACACAAGAATGATTCAAATGATCCAGATAAAATACTTTTGTTTTTAAACACCAGAAGGTGAGAATCCAGTAAAAAATGTGAATACACAGTTTACAAAAATTATACAAAAACAAAAAGAATCCGCACATATAGGATGACCTAAGTTTTTGAAGCTGTGAAAAATGAATAAAAACCTCATCTTTTATGCGAGTAGATATGGTAATAGCATAATTCATAAAATTTTACTGTAACATGGGTCAAACTTTTAATGTACAACATAATAACATAATGTATAACTATTATGGTTTTTTTACTCTTTGTGCAAACTGTGTTTCTAACTTGGTGAAAATATTTGTCAGTTGTGTTCAGTGATTTCACAAATTGCTTCTGCAATCTTGATAAGTTTATATAAAGAATGTAGTTTTAAAATGATTAGACAATTATTGTGGACTCTTCAAATATTTTTTGAATTATACAGTCTCATTCTTCTTTTTGATTAGTGGTCTCCTGAATTATGATTTATTACTCAGTTTTTATAAACGTTTTCATTTTAGTTGTTAACTGAGTTCTTGTGTGTAGTGCATCTTTTCTGTGATGAAAATTAACTTTATTACAGTTATTATGAACTTTTGCAAGGCTATTTTCAATGAATTAGAAAACTGGTTTGCATATGTTGTAAAAGATGACTGTTATGTTGAAGTTTAAAATTTTAACTGTATTTCAATAAAACATTAAGAATTAACTTTTTAATGTATGTACCAATACAATATATTTCTAATGTGTGTACAGTACATTCAAAAGTTATTAAAGTTATATAAGGATATACCGTATTTTACGGACTATAAGACGCACCTTAATTTTTAAGCAATTTAAAAAAAAAAAAAATACCTAGAAGACGCTACGGACTATAAGGCGCACCTGAATTTTGGAGGCAATTTTTCGAAGAAAAAAGTGTGTCTTATAGTCCGTAAAATACAGTAATAATCACCATATATCATTACTTAAATTTAGAACATTTTAATTTTTATTGATTAGATATAAAATTTTATTAAATATAAGAATTCTGAATTTTGTTTTTATTTTAATAAATGTATGTATAATTTTTATATTTTAGATGCACAGAGTGTTGTAGATATATATGTTAATTATGACTGTGATCTTTCTGCTGCAAATATTTTTGAAAGGCTTGTTAATGATTTGTCAAAGATTGCTCAGGTAATGTATTTCATTTTTGAATTTTTAACTGTATATATAATAATATATTAGTTTAAATAATAATTTTTAATATTAATTTATTAAAACTTTGAAAGTACAGACTATTATTATTTTTAAACAACAAAAGTTTATGTTGGAAACATTGTAATATCAAGTTGTTATAAGTAAAACGCTTGTAATCAACATTGTCTAAAGAGACATTAACAGTTTAAATTGAACTAAATCTTATATGGTGATATTTCAGGACATGTAGAAACCATTTCTGTAAAAATTGGTACCAAAACTCATCACTTTGATACTTTTGGTACTGCAAACAATAAACATTTTATCTGTACAAGACACTCATGTTATACTAGCAATATAGGGATAATGCTCAATCCCATTCTGAAGATGTAAAACCTGAAGGCATTAAACTGTGTTTAAGGCCGCGACTCCACTAGCCGTAAAACAGCCGTAAAACCCCTCACCGTAAAAGCTTTTAATCACGTGACCTATTTGCGTTTGCGCTCGGATTGCGGTGGAGTTCCGGCTAGCGAAGCTTTTTACGGCGACAGTACTATTACGGTGTATACGTGATATATCGATATAAAGATGACAATTATATTCTACGAGTTTTCTCTATACTATAATTACAAATATAGTAAAAGTAATATCTTTACTTTCTTATATTGACTTTTATTATTATATTATTAAGATAATATACAGCATTTATAAGCTTAGCTTTTTTATTATATACTCCTCTAAATTGAAGGATTTTCCTTTGGCCGTTTATATCGCGTGTTTTAGGCATCCATTATTATAATCGGGATACCTCTTGTCGTAGATACATGAATACTTTCGGATGTTTTCGATAAATCTTTCTAGATCTTCTAGAGTAGCCACGAGAGAACGTACACGAAAACTCGTTTTCCGCCATTTTCGCACTGTCATGATGACCTAGATTTAATTGACTTCTGATTGGTGGATGGTACCGGTTTACGGTCATATTCACTTCGAAAGTTGAACACTGCTCAACTCGCTTTTACGTTGGTTTTACGACCTGCTCAGGCGTAAAATATCATGGTCACGTGATTAAAAGCTTTTACGGCGAGGAGTTTTACGGCCCTTTTACGGCTAGTGGAGTCGTGGCCTAACAGCCAACCATAATTGATTGCCTGTGATACTTCTCATATGTAATATTTTGCCAAATATTTGCGACATGTCCTTGATAAGCCACATTTTTTTAAAGTATCTCTAATTAAAAATCACATAAATTAAGATCCAGAGAATGTAGCCAAGTGGTAGGAAACACACTCCTAATCACTTTCTGTGACAATGTTTTATTGATAACAAACTGTTGTATAAAGTGTCTGATGTGGAAGTGTGCCATCTTTTTATGAAAATGGCTGACTCGAGGCATTGTTAATGTTGCTATTGGGTACAACAAACTAGTTGGATGCTGTTGAGCATTTTTCAGTATATTCTACACAGATACAGTAATCATATATTATTTAATTCAAAGAACAAAACAACTGAATCTTACGTTTTCAAAAGCCATCAAAGAATGTATTAAAAATCCATTGAAACATTGAATGAATTGATATTGTATAAGGAAAATATGCTAAATTTGTTATTTATATAAAAACATTTATAATGTAAATTAAATTGTTTAAATAAAAAATATTGCAGTGTTATAAAAATGTGAAATAGCAGAAATAGCATTTGATCTTGAAATAATTACTTCTAACATGATAATATATGATATTCTAGTTACTGTGAGAAATGAAAAGCTATTTTTATTTTGTAATGTCATTTAATTTTGTTTTTTCCAGGGAAGACAAGCATTGGAATTAGGTGCCACAATTAATCAGGAAAAATCCATGAGAATAAAAGGATTAGAGTGCCTTGTGTCAGTTTTAAAGTGTATGGTAGAATGGAGTAAAGATTTATATGTTAATCCAAATCAACAAGCAAATTTAGGTAAGTAACAGGGGTGTTTGTGCTCCGGGAAACCCCGGAATTCCGGGGATTTTGAACTTTGATACCCGGAAATTCCGGGGATCGTTGTTCAAAAGGAAGTAGGAATAATAATGAATTATTTATTTTGATCTGGGTAATTTTGTTTGCTTTGAAAGCAGAAAACGCAAGGTCAGTGTGTGTGGTGAAAACTTTTCCTTTCTTTCTCCAAAGGCAGTGATAATGCGTGAAAAGGGGGAAAAAACTTCTTTTTTGTTCTTTCCTTATTGCGAGTTAAGCCGGATGCACACATGCGGTGCGGCAAGGAAAAGCGGCAGAATGACGTCACTTTTTCTCGCCGCGGAGGTCTATTTCGTGCCGCTTTTCTCATGCCGCGAAAGTTGGTCGAATTCTATCTTTTGCGGTGGCCGCCACCAAGACGCATTTCTATCAACCAATAACATTTCGTCTGGCAGTCACGTGAGAAAATACTATCACGTGGTGTTTTAATGGCGGAAAGTTCGACGCGGTTAACCGAGATAACTAACATCAGAATAAAGAGGAAAGAATAATAAATTTAACACAAATTCTACACAGATACAGTAATCATATATTATTTAATTCAAAGAACAAAACAACCGAATCTTACTCGAAATAGTATTCTTTATCGAGAGATCTTAATCGAAGAATAAGCCTATTTTGTACATCAGTTTTTTATCGATCCAACAAAATATCTCAGCAAGATTCTTGCCAATACGATATCTCTAATCCAAAATATTCATTCGAATCTTCGACGAAATCTTCTAGCTAAATAAAACAAACGGTACAAAACAAAATTTGTAAACACGTGGATAGCGGAGTGTCGATATCGTTCGCCATCTTGAATACTGAATGCATGCGCCGAAATGTAAACGGATTGCCGCTTGTGTGGTCGTGCATCCTCCTTTATGACTCATTCCCCCGGTTCTCGGACATTCTCTTCTGGATTCTTTTCGGCAAGTAGGCGTGGCAGAAAAAAAAGGGAGAGACTTCGTTCGACCAGATGTGCGATCACGTGACTCTGGGTTCAAAGGTCTTATCTCTCCTGGCGTGGCGCCAATAAGTAGAGAAGGGGGATTTTTCGCCGTATTAGCTATTTGTCATTGATCGCTTCGCAACTTTTTTTTCTCCGCTGTGTAAAATTTTCGTTTCATTTATTGATGCACGTGTAAATTTTTCGTTTTGTTTATTGAAATATTTTTTTATTTATGTACGCAAGAGAATTTCACTATGAAATTTCTCGATATAAATAGTGATATTATACAATTAGAAGAAGGTGTCCGGAATGCATTTAGGTGGAATTGGATTGAACGGAGAGATGGTAATGGGGATACCATCGGCACATGGTGCAAGAAAATAAATGTTGCTGGACAAGCATATTGTGTTTTTTGTAACTCACTGCTGAAGTATGGTGGGGAAGGATTCAAGGCTTTCACAAATCATTCTAAAACTGTGACGCACATAAAATATTCAAAGTGCATTAGACATTCAATGACTTTAAGTAATTATGCTAATTCAAAAAATACTGATGACTTACTGGAGACTGATGCTCGGCCATTGGATATAGTGACAAGAAAAGCACGCCAAGAGGTATTAATAACTTCGTTTATCGCCGAGAATTCTCTTTCTTTCAATGTAGCTCCCAATTTAATTGAACTCTGCAAACAGTTGAGCCGCGATCAGACGGCACTAAACTCGTTGGAAATGTCCAGGACTACTGCATGTTATAAGATGAAATATGGGCTCGCAAAAACTATTAAGGAAAATATCATTAAAACTTTAAAGGAGACTCCATTTTCTCTAAATTTGGATGAAAGTACTAGCAATGCTCAAGAAAGTATACTGGCAATATTGGTGCAGTTTTATGACAACAATCAAAATGAAGTTGTAGTTCATCATTTTGCATCTCTAAAGATGGAATCTTGCAATTCAGAAGCTGTTTTTAAAGCAGTTGTTAATACTATTGAAGATAATAATATTCCATGGGCAAACTTAATTAGTGTATTAATGGACTCATGTAACACCATGCGTGGAAAAAAAGGGTGTTGAAACCAGACTACGATCAAACAAAGCACCCCACTTATTAGATATTGATGGTGACACATGTCACACAGCTAATAACTGTGCAAAAAAATTTGCTTCATGTTTTGATAGATACTTAGAAGATTTGTTTGATGACATCTATTTTGATATGAAAAGCTGCAGTAAAAGAGAAAATTTTTTCAAAATCTGTGAATCCCTTGCCATTAAAAAACTTAAGCCCTTGAAGAGACCAGACCATAGGTGGGTGTACATTTTATGTGTTTTAGAAAGAATCAAAGATCTGTGGGATGCTCTTATTGCATTTTATTTTCACTACTTGGATAAAACTGATAAAGGGGATTATTTTTCTTATGTTGAAACTGTATACAATAAAAGAAATATTTCTGCAGCTCAGAAAAAAATTGTTGAAGGGGTGTATTCTTGCTTGCATTCCCAACAACTCACAAAGGATGCTTTAGCTCGGAAAAAAAGAATACTAAATGGGTTATTTGTTATGCAAAACAAAACTTTATTGCATATGGCATTATATTCAGCAGTATTACCAGAGTTCAACACATATATTAAATTATTTGAAACAAAAAAACCAATGCTTCATTTAATACATTCCAGTATTTATAAATTGATGGCAAAATTTTTCTCTTTTTTTATGAAGCCAGAAAATATAGAGTGCACATCTTATAATGATTTATTAAAGGTTGATGTCACAAATCCAGAATTCCATCTACCTAGCAAAGTAATATTTACTGGTGCAGAAGCTTCCACTCTCCTGAAGAAATTATCAAAAAATCATCCAATAGCAAAAGAATTCCAAATTTCTCTGATGAAAGCTTATACTAATACAGCACAGCATATGAAACAGAAATTACCCCTTAAAAATTCATATCTAATTAGTTTTACAGCATTAGATCCAGAGCTAAGAGGTAAAACCAGTACAATATTAGCTTTTGAAAAATTATCATCTTTTATGTCCCATATTTTTAGTGATAATGAAAAGTCAAAAGTAGAAGCTGAAATAAGGTTATACCAGAGTGATATTGATATCACCAAAGAAATGCTCTACACATCTGATGAAAGTGGAAATCAAGTCAAGTGTACAATTGATAAATATTGGTCTAAAGTTTTTAATTTAAAAGATGATTTCACAAATGATTATAAGTATCCTACATTGGCTAAATTGGTCAAAGCCTGCCTTAGCTGCTTCCATGGCCCATTAGTGGAAAGTGCATTCAACTTAATGGATACACTTGTCACTGACTATAGAACCTCTCTTAAGATTGATTCCCTAGATGCAGTGCAGACTATTAAATATGATTTAATGGCTTCTAAAGAAACCTCATGTGAAAAATATGGCTCAAAAAATCCAATGACTGATCCAATTCACAAAGATCTCTTACTGAATATGAACAGAAGTTGGAAAACATATCAAGAGGACTTAAAAACATGTATTTCAGATGAGTCACCTATAAAAGTCTCTGAAAAACCTTCTACATTAGCAGAAAAGCAAACTGCTTCTACCTCTGCATGTGCAGTTCTCGAGGAAATTTCTTCAACTGTAAATGAGGAAAATAAAAGTCAACCTTCCTGCAATTATGAAGTTCACCACAAAAGAAAGACAAGCCCACAAACATCAGAAAATAAAAAAAAGCAGCAGAAATTAGATAATTTTTTTTTAACCCTTCGTCACGCGCCTAGTGCTGATTCCGCACCAATCGATTTTTAATTAGTTCGTGTAAAAATTCTAATTGTCCGAAAAATCTGAAAAAATTATTACCTGTCTAATTTTTCTTCAATTTTATGATGCGCTATTCATTTTTTGCTTAAAGCGTTCCGTTATTTTTAATTAATTATTGGTGCCGAATCGGCACTATGGCGCGCGTTATCGCGGATTTCAATTTTTAAATTTCCCGCCAGTCGTTGTTACTAAAAATAGCCGCTGCGGTGGCGCGCGCGCTTCTTTGTTTATAATCGCGTTATTTTAAAGTGAATTACTTCTAATAAATTGAAATTTGACCGGAAATAATTTAATTCCTTACAATGGTATTTTTTAATTATTTTTTAAAGTTCTATGACACCATCACAACATTTCCCTGAGTGGAAGAACACAATTAGAAAGTTAACACTATATGAACGTATTCATTTTTTATATTATCTATTTTTCTGTATTTTTTTTATTTTCTGGGTTAGGCATAAGGGCTTGCTTTCACGGATTTGCAAACAGGACCTTTTGGATAAAGTATCCAACAAATGAATGACATTTATTGATATATATATCAATAAAAGTTGTTCATTTGTTGAATACTGCATCCAAAAGGTCCTGTCTGCTAAATCAGTGAAAGAAACCCCGTATGCCTAACCTAGAAAATAAAAAAATTAACTTTTTTGCACACGCTAATTATAATTTTTGCAATACAAGATGTACATAAAGTTTTAGCATTGTATAATGTAAAATGTATAAACGAATAACAGAAATGAATATTTAAATGTATAAATAAATAATATATAATATAATTTTATTTGTATTACCAATTTATACTGTTTATCTTAATTATTATTTATATAACTCTTGTATTGAAAGTAGAATAGATGTAAGCAAGAGACGAGATAATTGACATCCAGGCGACACTTATCGCCTGGATGTCAATTATCTGGTCTCTTGCTTATTCAGAGATCGGCGTGAAGTCCACCATCGTTAGGATTATTATAGATCTAATAGAATAGATGTAAAAAACATTTTCGTGTAGTATAAACATTTTTTTTTCTATTATATTTTTGTTCCGTTTTTTTATTTTTTAAATACAGTCAGTAATTAATATATATTATTCCTATATAGATTTATTAATTATAATAAACATACACTATTTAATATTATATTAAAATAACACTCTTTAATTAACATCTGAAATGAAGAAGTAATTGAATCGAGTCCCATCGCCATCTTTAGTAACGCGCGACAGTAATTAATTGATTCTGAGCGCGTCGCGTTGCATCAATTTAAATAATTTATAAAAATTAAAATTATAAATATGTTTATAAAATAATTGACGATATCTGTTCGCAATAGTATTGTAAAACACACTGTACTTATAGTTCAGCATTTCTGATAAATTTTAATAAATATTTGAATTTTCGTATATTTTATATATAAAAATCGAAGAAAAAAACATAAATTTGTAAAACTTAATAAAAAAAATATCTGCAACTTCATAACACATATAAGTATGAGAATCCATCAAAAAAAGATAGTTAATAATAATTAAAATCGAAAAAAAAAATAAAACTTTCAAGGTAAGGTAATTTCTGTGGTAAAATGTGAGGTAAGCGATCACGTGACGCCCGTCTCCCCATCTTCAGTAACCAAAACGGACGAGGTTGAAATAAAAGCCTAATCACCAGTAGAACTAAAAACATACATCGGCGCGTGCCTAGAGCAATAAACTTGAACGGGAGCGAAGATGAAACACGACACTTTGTAATTTATGCTAATTACCTTCTAATATTAAAAAATTAAAATCATCAATAAATTATGATGAAATTAAAACTTTTTTGACTGAATTCGATTACAAACATATTAATAAACTGGATTAAAGTAAAAATACCCGTTTTTCGACGCTAAATTTTTATTAATTAATTTTTTAATTTGGTGCCGATTTGACCGAGCGCGCGTGATTTCGATTTGACTGCGCACGCGCGTGATGAAGGGTTAAAGAATTAACTCAGGTAATTTAAAATATTTACATAAAATGTAGTAGTTTATATGTTTGAAAATTTATGGTTATTAATTTTGCAAAAAAAGTAATTCATTGAACTTTTATAATTAGGTCATTCAATACTTCATAACTAATTTTTCATTTCTCCCCCCCTTCTCGAAACTCCAAAATGTCGGTAGTAAGTCCGTAAAAGTTTCAGGAGATTTTTTGGGGTCCCACAAACACCCCTGAAGTAATTATTGTTATTTACTGATATAATTAAATAAATTTATAGTCATAAAAATCATATCACAAAAATCTTCTTTTTTTTATTATTATTTTTTTTTTAAAGTGATATTTTGTTAGATATTTATATAATAGAATAGCATATTTTCTCCTGAAATAAAGAAATTTATTTTAAAAATTATTACATTTTGAATACTGAATTTATATGCCAAATAATTTAAATTTTATAATTTAATTGTAAGTTTTTAATACTGTTTAGGCCATGAACGTTACAAAGATCAAGTAGAAGATATTGATTCTGGAAAAGGAACAATTACAAGTTATGGAAGTACAAATTCACTTAGCTCCAATAATAGTTCTGCTGGTTATAATGTAACAAATAATGCTGCACCTGATAATCCTGAACAGTTTAAAGTTTTAAAACAACAAAAAGAAATTATGGAACAAGGAATAGAATTGTAAGTATTATTTAAATGTTTTTTTGTTGTTAAATATTGTTTATTTACTATAATGTGCATTATAAATATAGATTTCACCGAAAACCTCGGAGAGGAATTGCATTTCTACAGGAACATGGTTTATTGGGGAACACTCCTTGGGATATAGCTGAATTTTTTCATTCTGATGATCGATTAGATAAAGTATAAATTATTTTTATATTCTTTTCCTTAAAATTTTAATTTGTTATAAATTTTCTGAAAAAAATATTTATTTAGACTTTGACTTGAATTTAAAGATTAATATTTTGATAAATATTGTATTGTATTTTGCTTAAATATAACATATAATTGAATCAAATTCTTTTGGAAAAACATATTTGAATTTGATGTATAATTGAAAACTGAACAATATAATATTTATATTATTTACAAACTATTTCATTTGCATAAACTTTTTATTCACTTTTCATATACAGTAGAATCTGCTCATTGTAATCATAGATATTATCATCAGTTGTTTAATACTATCAGAATTAGCATATTCCAAAACATGTAATAAGGAGACCTTATTGAATCCATGGATGAGAACAATGTTTACAAATATTTAAGATTCCAACAGACCAAGCTCATAGAATATGCACAAATAAGACAGAGATTAACATAGGAATACAACAACAGATTGAACAATATACAGTGGAACCTCTGTATACGTCTGCTTTAGAATACGTCCAATTCGGAATATGTCCTGTTTGGATGAAACAAATTTTGCTCGGTATATGACTTTTGTTTGGTATATGACTTAATTCAATTATACGCGCTATCTATGAACAAGTAGCACTATCGGTGTACTAGACCAGACTAGACAGACGTTCGTGGTCCCACAGTTTATAACTTTGTTAAATTTCTTCTGATTTTAATTTGTAAGTAAAATTTTATTATTTTTATTAATCATGAATTGCAAAAAGGCAAATGAAAAGCAACAGAAAACTAAAAAAAATGACTAGAATCACAATGGAACTGAAAAAAGAGATTGTTGACAAATATGAAGGTGGCATGCGTGTTCAAGATTTAACTGTTGCAAACTGTATTCTGAGAACGATGATATCAACAATCATGAAAAATAAAGACATTATTAAATCTGCTAACATTGCGAAAGGGGTTAAATCAGTTTCTAAACAGATTATTAGTATTAAGGAGAGCTTGATTTGATTTGATTTGATTTTGATTTAATGATTTAAATAATATAATACAATATACTGTAATAACTTTAAAAATCTATAATAAAAATTTATTTTTTTATTAATGTGCTCAAACAGTGTTTAAATTATTTTACAACCTCATTAATATATCATATCAAGAGGGGGGTTTACATGAGAATGGATTAATCAATTTTACATTACTTCTTATGGGAAAGGTTGGTTTGGTATATGTTCTATTTGGTATAAGTCAAAACATCAGGAATGGATTAAGGTCGTATACCGAGGTTCCACTGTACATACATTTAAATTAAATTACAAATTTACATTTTGGTACACAAAGTGATACTTAGTGTACCCTCAAGTATCTCAAAAGTGGGATGTGCATACCCCAGAGGTATGCACACCCTATTTTTGAGATCACTGATCTACGTGACAAAAGCTGTCTTTCAATGGCTTGAAACACAATGGAATATCTGGCTTTTTTGCCTCATTGTTTTCATAATTGTTAGCTTCTGTTTGCTTGTAAAGGAATTATCGCATGCATTGAAGTGTAACAATATTATTTTATGCTGTTACATAAAGATAAATGGAGATTCTTAAGTGTGCAGTAGTTAAGATTTGGCAATAAATATTTTGTGGAAAATTCTTAATAGAAAATATTTTTTTCACATTACATAGATGTATCGAATGTGTTTATATATGAAACAAAAGAAGTTTAATAGAATATTAACCCATAATATTGTTAATATCAAATTTAATAAATAATCATAACTTTAATGAATTATGATAAGTTACTTTGTTATCTTGAAATTATTTGTTAATTTGTCACTGTGTACTATATATAGTTATATCTTTCACTGTTTTATAATTGTACAGATTATGATGTAGATAATTTTAACTATTTTAATTTAATATAGAAAATTAGAAAAAAATATATTAGGTTGAAAGAAGAAAAATTTTTGTTTTCAGACCATAGCTTTTTTCAGAATTTTATAGTTTAATTAAATCTTGGGTGTAACCAGAGTTATTTTGATTATTGCAATTGCTGAACCATTTTGACCCATATAGTATATATACCTATATAGTATTCAACACATTTTAATTTTAGATAAGATAGGTTTAATGATAATTAAATAAACAATAAAAACAAGGTTTTTGATATTGAAATCTGTTTGTTATAATTTTTGTCATACAACTGTGTAATGATTTGCATAAATAAAAGAATTGTAGTTTGATCAAATATAAGCATCAATTCACCTGATTTTTGGTTTAAGGCAAAATGCCAAATATGGTGACTAATTCATACTTCTATGCAAAATTACTTAATATTTAATTATTAAATATTAAGTAATTATAATGGGATATATTATGTCTACTATTTAATTATTAAATAGTTATTATTATTATTAAATATTTAATTATTAAATAGTAGACATATTATAGTCCATTATAATCTGTCAAATGATTTGGTATTTTGAATATACAGTTGAACATTTTTCCTCTCTTGATGCTAGGTAGATAGTACATTTTTTCTCTTTATCACTCTCTTCAACAACACATTTGCAGTTTTGGAAGTTCATTTCTATTCTTACTTCAAATAGTTTTATGACTGATATGATTTGTTTTGTCTAGCCTGGCATTTTTGATCTTCTTTGCATATATAGCAATGTGAGTTCTTTAGGTTTACAAGGAAGTCTTCTGACTAACTTCTTTAATTAAAGTATTCTGGATAGATATTTTTTGAAAATATATAAACACTGAATGTTGCAACATCCATCTCATTGTTTTACTGTATCACAGACTGTCTGAGCTTATTTTTTGCCGTGTATATTCTAACACATACATTCTTCATTTGTTTTGTTAATTTCTGACTTCTTTTCTTTGTTGTTATTGGTTTCAGATGTTTGGCTATTTGGTACATTGTAGTCAAACCTAATAATTGTTGTATCTGTTTTTGGAGCATATCTAACTAGTTCCATGTCACCATTGAAGCATATGTACTGAGCAGTAAATTGGTTACTCCTCAATGGTTAAAAATATATGACAAAAATTCCACTGTCTTTCAATGGCTTGAAACACAATGGAATATCTGGTTTTTTGCCTCATTGTTTTCATAATTGTTAGCTTCTGTTTGCTTGTAAAGGAATTATCGCATGCATTGAAGTGTAACAATATTATTTTATGCTGTTACGTAAAGATAAATGGAGATTCTTAAGTGTGCAATAGTTTAAAACTATTGATAATTTGTAAAGCTATAAAAGTAGATTTACTATAAATACAATAACTGTTACCTTGGAAAAATAAATTGTAGAATTTTGTATAATTATTATGAGTAATATTTTGAATTATTATGTGCACATACTTGAATTGGAATTTTGAACTTTCTATATTTCACTATTTACTATATAATAAACTTAAAAAGTGGTATATATATATATATATATACTTTTTTTAAAATTTTAGACACAAATAGGTGATTTCCTTGGAGAAAATGAAAAGTAAGTTGTAATTTTAAAATAAAAGTTTTTGAGATGCAATTGTTTATTAAATCAGTCAACATATAATTCATTATTATTTTTTTTTTAGGTTGAACAAAGAAGTTATGTATGCTTATGTTGATCAAGTAAATTTTGCTGGAAAAGATTTTGTGTCAGCATTAAGAACATTCCTAGAAGGTTTTAGATTGCCAGGAGAAGCTCAAAAAATAGATCGTTTAATGGAAAAATTTGCAGCACGATATTGTGAGACAAATCCAAAGTAAGAAAAGTACTTTCTATGCAAATATAATGAATTCTGTATTTGTCTTTTCCTTGATTTACATATTTGCTTTTTTATGATTTTGATTCAATATGTTTATGAAAATGTAATTATCTTTGATTTATATACTGCAGAACTTTTTTCAGAGTATTATCTTTTTGTTTTTATCTACTTTTCTATAAAAATTTTAATTTTTATTAGTATTTTATGATGTATTATGTAAATATTGCATTCTACTATTAATTTACTGACATCAATTTTTAATTTATTGAAATACTAACAAGTAGTAAAATCTTAGTAACAAGAAAATATTTTTTGTCATTTATTCTTCATAACAATGATTTTTTTTTCTTTTTGACTTTTTCTTTTTACCAATCTTGCCTTTCACATTCCAATAATTCAGTCTTAAAGGTTTTTAATAAATATAAAAATCTGAGATGAACTGATTTAACAGGTATGTGAAAGGGTCTAAAGTAATTATCAAGTTTTTGAAATTTAATAAATTTCAATAAAAATTAAGTCTAGGTTCTCGGTTTGCAAATCCATTTTTATAAAGTTCTTGAAATATTAATTTAAAACAGTGTTGTTATACAAATTATATTTTATTTATTATATGTGATGCATTATGATAAATTGTAATATTGATGAGTTAAATTGAAGTTTCAATTTTTAAATTAGGTTACAGAAGTTTTTATGAAAAAAGTAAGGGAATTGTTTTAATGTAAAAATTAGCAGGCATTAGTTTTGATAGTTATGCTTAACAATTTATTATTTTGTTTTTTCTTAAGTATTTAAATACTGTGGTTCATGTAAGTTGAAAATTGAGAAACTACACAATTCTAAAATTGGTAAACAAAGTATATACTGTTATTATAAAATAAATGCAAAAGCATACATGACTTGCATTGTTCATAAGGAAATGCAACAAAACAGACTAATACACTGAGATAAAGTAATACAAATCATGGTTCTTCTTACATAAAATCTTGTATAGAAGTTTATTGTTAAGACCAGTGTGTGGAGTCTGTAAACAAAAAGTCTGATTCCAATTTCCTCGAATTTTAAATGTGTGACTTCGATTCTGACCTTATTCTTTTTGAAAATGTCACGCTACAGTTCCTTTTATAAGAAAGATACCACCAAGTATCCAAATATTTTTATGTAAAATTTCTCTATAAAAAGTTGTACTAAAATTGATGGCCAGAATCAAAAAATGGATATAACAAATTTACAAATAATTCTTCGAAAAAACCTTTAACCAGCATGAAGTATGATTAATTGTCCACGCTAACGTTTTCGGATCCCTCCTGGGTCCTTCTTCAAGCTACGTTTGTTTGTAATGATCCGTTAGAACGAAGACCAGCTGTTTTTTCTGGTCTTCATTTTAATGGATCATTACAAACAAACGTAGCTTGAAGAAGGACCCAGGAGGGATCCGAAAACGTTAGCGTGGACAATTAATCATACTTCATGCCGGTTAAAGGTTTTTTCAAAGGATTATTTGTATATTACTCTGGTGTGCGTCAATTCTTTATTCGTAACAAATTTACTTTACAAAAACTTTTGAGTATATAAAGAAACACACTACATCTTAATAGTTAAAAGAATTCCATTTTTATTAGTTAATTATGAAAAATTGATTTAAATTTAATTATTTTCAAGAGAAAAACTTAAATACAATAAAATGCGAAAAATAACAATTTGATGAATGACATAATAAATTGATTCATAAAATAGTTTCGCTCATTCCAGTTACAACAGGAATAGTATTTTCTACCAATGGTTGATTAAACTGAAGTATATAATAGAATTTTAAAATATGAAATTTGGAGGAAAAATCAATTATCTTGAACTAAGGGGTGCAATTGGCTCCAAGAACTAGTGAATAATGAGCTGAAATAATTCTATTAATTACATTTTGCAGTTTTCTCCACCTCTTTTAGTTTCTTGCAGTTAGACTTTGATTTCAGTTTTATTTTTTCATTGTTTTTATTGAGTGTTTTAAGACTAAAATATGTTGTTGAAGCTATAATAGTCATAAATAACTCAAAACCAATAAAAGAGCAGTGAAAAAATTAATTAGTCAAATTAGTTTAAAAAAACAATTGATATGCAAAGTAAAACATCTGAGTTGTAAAAAAATATTGCACCAAGAAAAAATTATGGCATCCAAAATGAAAGTAAAATTTTTTCTTAGATGCAATACCATAAGTGTTTACTTTCCAGGCACAATTCCATGACTAACTACAAGTGTTCAGTGGTTTTATCCACTTGGCCAATGGTGGGCCTTAAATTAATAAGATCTGTTTTCTGAAAGTATAGAGCATGTTGTGTGACATACACATAAAATTTTGCTATAAAACGGCTTTTAAGGATTAATATCATTTTAGTATCTAAATTTATCAAAGTGTTCATTTTTATTAGCCGGCATTGGTATGTATACTCAATCTTCTTTACACACCGGAAATTTATACAAAAAATACACTTACTAGATTTATTACTACAAAGCCTGAAGAAGAGCCCAGACGGGGCTATGAAAACGTTTGCGACCCTAATACTAACCACTTCGGTTATCTGGTTCTTACGTAAGTGTATTTTTTAAGTGTTCATTTTCTAAGAAATTTCTTTAGATACTAATTAATTAAAAAGTATTTTTCTTACTTCACATTTTACCAATAGTAAACTTTGAGGTCAGAGTCACCAGATGTCGAAAGAATTTTACCAACTCCAGCGTCACCCAAAAAATGTCAGACTCCAGATTCTGACTCCAATTCCACAACACTGGTTAAGACTTCACAAAATTCAAATGGAATAATATCACAATAATGTTGTGTAAATGAAACCATTCAATTTGAAGAAGGAATAGCAATGTTTGAAGCATTTGATGTAAGAGGACATAAAATGTTAATGCAGTATATGATCATCCTTGATTACCATATAATTCATTAACAATCTACACAGTATGAAGAATCATTATGAATTCTTTTAGTAACAATGTTCACTCTTTCAAACAAGTTGTTCTGAAATTTTGGCAGTTCTGATGAGAATAGCATGTTTCAATTTGCTGTTTCAGCATATTCCAAACTGAAAAACTGACTCGTCTGTGAAGAGAACATGGTCCCACTGAACTGGATTTTAAAGCAATGTTTATAGCTCCTTATAAAATGACCTCATCTGGCATGTAGGATAGTGATAAAAGTGTGGGGGGTCTTCTCACATAAAGACCTAGGCCATGAAATCACCTGTTACTAGTGTGGCATGAAATTTTTATGATGTAACTATAGTCATCCCCTTAAGTTGTGTTATGATTAGAACCATCTAGTTGTTTGAGTATTTGTGGCCTGGGGTGGCGAAAAATCTTTCCTATTTGTTTGAATTGACTCCAGACCCTTGAAAGAACATTTTGTATAACATTTAATGCTTTGAATACTTCAGTCTGGGATTGACTGACATATTCATGCCTCTAATTATACCAATTATTCTCCATTATTGATAGTCATTACTTAGAACAGCATATGAGATGAATAATAGAATAATAACAATTGATATATGACATACTTTTTTTAGTAGAATTTCTTTTTATATGAAATGCAATGAAATATGAATGTGAAAAATTCTATAGACTTTTTCATACTTATATATTTCATTGCATTTCTATAGATATGCTGTGAATTACATACGCTTTTATAGATTATTCCTTAATTTTGAACACTAATGTATTTTAATAAAGAAGCTAGATTTTTATGTTAAAATTTTCTACATTATTATTTTAAGGTTTAAATATAAAATATTTGGTAATTTTCAATTGCTTTGAAAGTAATTATATTCTTAATTATTTTACAGTAATGGATTATTTGCTAGTGCAGATACAGCCTATGTTCTTGCTTATTCTATCATTATGTTAACAACAGATTTACACAGTCCTCAGGTACAGCATATATATAATTTTAAACAATTAAATATTTAATTATAATTAATTTATTAACATTGAGATTTATGATTTAATAGGTTAAGAATAAGATGACAAAAGAGCAATACATTCGAATGAATAGAGGAATTAATGATAGTAAAGATTTGCCAGAAGAATATTTATCTCAAGTTTATGATGAAATTGCTGGAAATGAAATTAAAATGAAAATGACGTCTAATAAATACAGTGGTAAACAATGTAAGTTGTTTACCATTTTTAAAATTATAATCACTATTATTTATTTATTAAAATTAATTTGTGTTATTTTAAATTTTCATTTATTTCTTTAATATTTATTTATATTTTAATTTGTTTTTATCTATATATTTCTAAAGCATAATTATTGCCTATCATTATGTATATAAAATATACTACAGTATTAAGTATTAAAATATTGTTTTATTTTCTTTGTAATCTTTTCTATATTTTTTTCTTATCTCAATTTTTATTTGAATTTAACTAATATTATTGACAACTCAAAATAAGTATAAAACAATTTCTTGGGTAATCATTTTCTAAATATTATTTGTCAGCTTCAGTTCTGCATAAAAACTTTCGACAAATATATTGAATAATTATGAAATGTGAATAACCAAAAATTTCAAACAAAACAATATGATGTAATAGAATATTAAAATTTCTAAATTTTTAAATTATTTATTAAATGAAAATGCTTAAATATAATAATGTAAAATTTTTAAAAAAGAGAAAGTTTAAATTGTAAGCTTGCACGTTTAAAATATAATCCATAAAATTATTATTATAATTAAATTTTAACCAGACAACTGAAAACTAAATTAAATTTTTTTTCCTCAGTTTTATAGGTTAAATTTAAGAGCATCGGATTTTCAGATTTTTTTACTGAGCATTAATTTATCTACAATTTGAACAGGAATTTGCCAACAAGGATGATGATAGTTATTATTTGTAAATAGAACTATTTATAGAATTTCAAATTATAGAAGTTTTTAGAGAATACGTATTCAAAGACTGTCATAGAAACAATTTTCAGAACACTTTTTTATTTTTGTTTTTAATTTCTTCTTATATTAAGTCAAGATAAAATTAGTTTAAAATTCCGAATGACATGTTTTTAAAAATTTTGTTTTATATTAACTCTAATTTTTTTAAAAGCTTTAAAAAATTACAGTTAATATAAAACAAAAATTAAAATATTAGTTTTAATTTTTCATTTTAATAAATAATGAGACTTAAACAAATATTCATAAGTATCTAAACTTTTTTCTATTGCACATACATGATGCTTTCAGGAAATTTCCTCTGTTCTATTATGTAATTATAATCTTCTCTTCTTTTTTTAAACTAAAGTTTAAGAATATAATTTACAATTTTTGATTAAAAATCATGGTAAAACATTTTTATAAAAGCATTTTACATTTTATAATAGAAAATAGTTTGAATATTTAAAATGCTTTGTTTATTGATTTTTTCTTTTATTTGTGATATTTTTATTTTCATTTTATATTAACTGTAATTCTTAAAAGTTACAAGCTTTTAGATATTTGTTTTTGTAGTTTTAAATTAGTTGATTTGTTTTGAACTTAAATCTTGGAGATTCTAAAAAGAATGGAATAGAAATATTTACAGTTCTTAAATTAATAACTTAGGATATGTAACAGAAAGTTCTAAAAATTTTATAATCTTGTATATTTTAATCTTTGCATTGTTTTTTATACTTTGAGGATATTTTAAAAAGTTATTTTAATCTATATTAAAAACATTTAATATTAACAAAAACTTTTAGCTTAAATCCCATTCTGAACAGGATATATGTAATATAACAACACTTCCAAATTTAAAATCCAGTAAGAAGAACAAAAACATTTATTGAAAAAGAAATGTTTTCAACCTTTACAAAGGCCATCTTCAGGTTCTACTGGTAGAATGCAAATTGAACAAAAACAGAATTTAAATAATGTTTATTGTGTACAAATGTTATAAAATAATAACTATTTCAAAAGAAAAAACAACATATACAAAATGGCTAAATGCTTATAAATAACAAAACATCAGAATAAAATATACTCCAAAACAACTGGAGTGCCAATATATAAGAAGATATGAACATAATATATATACTAAGACTGAACTGTTTACAAAACATTACATGGTTGCGGTTTGGTTTTAGTATATATATTATGTTAATATCTTATCATTATATATCAGTACTCTAGTTGTTTTGGAGTATATTTTATTCTGACTTTTTGTTATTTATAAACATTTAATCTTTTTGTATGTGTTGCTTTTTCTTTTGTAATTCTTGTTATATTATGATTTATTTCTCTGCTCCTGCACGTGATGTTCATACATAACGTACGTTATTTAAATTTTGTTTTTGTTCGATTTTCATTCTACCAGTAGAACCTGAAGATGACCTTTGTAAAGGTTGAAAATATTTCTTCTTCAATAAATGTTTTTGTTCTTCTTACTGGATTTTAGATTTGGAAGTATTGTTATAATTTCCAGATTATATTTTAGGTTATCTTTAGATTTTTACTTTCTAAATCATGAGCTAATTTTAATCATTATTTGTATATTTAATTTAGATTGCAGTATCATTTATAAATTTAAAATTATTATGAATTAATGGTATTTTCTAAATGTTTACATGTTAAATTTACAAATGATAAATTATAAAAATTTTACAACTTTTATTTAAAGGTGTTTCTAGTGAGAAAAAAAGGCGACTTTTATATAACATGGAAATGGAACAGATGGCAAGAACTGCAAAAGCATTAATGGAAGGAGTGAGTCATGTTCAAGCACCATTTACTTGTGCTAAGCATTTAGAACATGTTCGCCCAATGTTCAAAGTAATTGTTTATTATTTTAAAATATTTTTAGACTTAATAATAGAGGCTAAAATTATTATTTTGAAATTTAAAACTTTATTACCTTAAAAAGTTGCTTAATTACATTATTATTTAATAAATTTAGAATTTTCAAAATAAAAAATTATGTAATGTTCAAGAGACAAATCAAATTGAAGTATAAAAAACAAATTAAAAGTATGAAAATAATATTCAAATATTAATTCAGCTATTGTTGAAGTCAGAAAATATTCTGACACAATCAAATATAAAATAGAAATTTTCCATTGTTGTGTTGAAAACCAAAAAACAAATTATGCATGCCAGAAAAAATTTTAAAACAAGAATCTCATCTAAGCAAATTCAGATTACATCAATCACACACTACACTATTCTCTACCCAAAAAAACATCAAACTCCACTGTGACAGACAATGTAAATGATTTATCTCACTAATTACAACTTGTGCCTGAGGGTCGAAGATGCTTAGTGTCGAAAGATAAAGGAAAAATTATTAATTTATGTTCAATGGATTAATATTTGATTGAAGAAGAGGAAAAAAAAAATGTTGGCTGTTGATAGAATTTGAAATTAGATGTTAACTTATATGGAATCTAAAATATTTTTGAATTTATAGAATTCATTAATTTTTATCGAAATTTTCCATAAAACTAAAGATGGATTAATCATCTGAAACTATTTTTAATTGATTTCTGATCATGAATTCGGAATAATACTGAAATTTTTCATTTTAGGGTTTCAAACAATATTTTAAAATTACATAAAATGCTGTATTTTTTCTTTGTACAGTAGAATCACAATTAACTGAGACTTATTCAATCAAGGTTCTTTATTATACAAGATGAGTTGTGTAAGAATTTTTTGTCAGCAAAGATGAGAGAAGGTAGTACAGTATAGATTGTTTTGTTAATATTGGCTGGGAGATGTACAGTATTTAAAAATGACTCTAGAACTTTCAAAAAGCATTTACTTTTGTTATTTCTCACAATTTAAATTTTAAAAAATATTAAAGATATTTTAATTATAATCATTATAAAACTTTGACAAACCACAAGAAAGTGGTTTTAAAATCACTTCTTGCCAAAGATTTTGTGTTATCTGAAGTTTCTGATTATCTAAAGTACTTTGTCCATATTAGCTTGGATAATTAAGACTATACTGTATTTAATATGTTTGTAATAATCTGAATTTAATTTTTAATATTATTATTTTTTTATTCTCCATAAAGCAATAAAAAATTGGTAGTCATTTATATTTTAAGTAAAATATAATTTATTTTATTTCCATGTATAATTATTATTTGACTATATATTATCTTTTTATATATTTTTAGATGGCTTGGACACCTTTCTTAGCAGCCTTCAGTGTTGGTTTGCAAGACTGTGATGATCCAGAAATTGCATCACTGTGTTTAGATGGAATTAGATGTGCAATTCGAATAGCTTGTATATTTAATATGATAGTAAGTAATTAATATTAATATTTAGCAGAAATTTATTTTAAATTAAAATATTTTATAAAAAGTGTAAATGTATTTATATAATTTATATTAGCGTAATTATAATGTTTTCTTTAATTTTATAATACCATTATTCAATTTGATTTAATGTTAATCTGATTTAAGATTAACAGCCAATAAAATGGTGATAAGAGATTAAATTGCATTCGTAATTTTGTTTCGTTCGATGGTTCTTTTCATATTTAATGATTTGAAGACTGAGTTCGCTCTAAAAGAGACCACCATTTTTAATTTCGTGTTTAATACTACAATTCCGGCGACCTGTCTTCAAATCGTTAAATAAATTGCATGATAAAGAATTTTAAAAATCATTAATTTGTAAAATTTTTTAACATGCAATTTATACATATATTAAATGAAATATAATTATTTTTTTCATGACTTTTATCTTTGTATTTCAATGTTTATTTCTTGAATTTATTTAATCAAAGAAATACATTATAATAATTTTAATTTTAATAAGCAGAATATGTCAAATTATGCAAATGAGGTTTGGGTGAAATTAAAGTAGTCCTGTGGAAATTTCTGATAGATAAAATATTACAGCAATAACCATCAAAAAAAAAAAAAGCACCTTGCCTAAACCTATAGACATTAATTGAGGAAATTTGCTAAACTTCAGGGATTTTGTGTTTTAAAAGTGAATTGAAATGTTGTTTACTTTGCTTCTGATCAATTCATTCACTTGTTACATTGCTGCCTACTTAAACAGTTTTGTGCTTGCAGTAGGAACAAATGGGTCTCATTTACAAAAGCGTGGTTTTGATCGTTACGAAAATCTGAAACTGAAACAATGTTTTAAAATTAACTAAACAAAGAAAATCCATTTCTATTTAAAAACTCTTTTTGACATTGTTTAATGGGTAAAATTTTACATTGGCTTGAATTGAATGAAATATTAGCTCGTTCCCCACATAGGTAATTTGCAAAATAACAAACTCTGTTTAAAAATTTTTTCTGAATTATCTTGATTAAATAAGTTAATAAAAGTTTTATCATAATTTTATAAACATTATTTTTCTTTGTTTTTCATATTTTTTCATAGATTTAGTATAAAATGAGAAATATTAACATAAAAATATACTTTAAATCATCATAAAAATAGGGTTGCTTTTAAAAAAAAATAATGAAAATGTCAGTCAAAAACTAAAACAGTTTTTCATTTTGCATTTCTTAAATAATTTTTCAGGAAAAAATCATATGACATCATAAATAAATTTTGAGTTTTTGGACATCAAATAGTCCATTAATAGCATCCTATGTTAAAAATATATTATTTGTGGCATCACCTTCAGTTTTATTACTAATAGTGAACTATTACATCAAGGTTATAATTGTATCAATATATGCTATTCTACGATGATGACACTTGCTTAAATTAAAATGTCCTTTTAATTTAAACATTTTTACATTAGTTTTTCAATTTAGTGTTGTACAGCAAATTGTACAGTAGGCCTATTTACTTATTTGTATGATTAAATTTTCAAAATTATCTCGAGTAATTTGAAACATTTGATTTTAAAATTACATTTAAAATTTGTAAGTTATTTTTAGTATAAGTTGTTTAGAATTATTTTTTACTGTTTTATAAAATAATAGTAGTTTTTATTAGCTGTTTGTAATTTTATTTTACTAAAATAAACATGTAATTTTGTTTGGATAAGAATTTTATTTTATGAACATAAAATAAGAAAATATCCTATATAGCAAGAAGGTATCCTATGTGATTTAACTGATTTGTAAATTATAATTTCATATTGTGTGCCATAATATTCATGATAATTATGTATATGTTCAGGGGAAATTTTGGGTCCTGAAAATATTTTATACCCCTCTTAATAAGTAAGTCTTATTATACCTAAGACTTATTGTTCTGTTGCATTATAAGATTGTATTTTAAAATCACTCAAAATCAGTCATTTTTTAATTGTGATCACATAGTGTATTTTTTAAATTTTATTTATTGTTTGGACACTTATTATAGACATTTATGTCTTTTACTGACAGTTGCAGATCAATTTTAAAACTAAATATTAATTGTTTATGTGAGTAATTATTATAAAATACAACATGGAGGAGATCATCACAAGATGCTAGGGGATCAAACTAAATCCCTAATATATGACAATATCAATTTCATTTTTGAATTTTAAAGTATTTTGAGATTTTAAAAATGCAATATTACGAATTTGAGAGAAAAATCTGTAATATTTTTAATAATCTATCATCAATAAAATTTTTTAAAACTTTTTGTGAATTTCTCAATTACCATTTACACGTTTAATTTGAAAGTGGCTGTTAATAAACTAATTAATAAAAGAGAACAAAGTGCAAAAAAATGCTAAATATTATCATTTTAAATTAGAATTTTTTAAAAATAATTTTGATTGCATAACAGAACAATTTCCAATTTTTTTCTAGTTTATTAATATTTTGAAATTAATATTTGGAAAATTTTTTAAAGGACAAATTAATAAATTAATACTTTTGTAACAGATTTGTTAATGAATAATAAATAATAATGTTTTTTTTTTTTTTTTTAATTAAAATTATAATAATAATAATTTTATTTGCAAAGGGAAAATTTCCCTATAAGGGGGTAGTACAAGTACAAGTGTTACTTAAAGAATTAGTTTACATATTATAAATACGCATTACATATTTATGTAACGATTATTATCCAACATGATTTATTACAAGACACTGTTAATACCTTTAAGATAAAATATTATAAAGGATTTGCCTAAACGAACAACAACAAATTATTAGGTGTTTTCAAGAATTTTTTTTTTTCAGTGATTTTAACAAAGTAGTTATAAATTTTGTAGGCATCCTTTCTGCTGATGGAATTTAGATTAATTTTAAAGTCAAGAAGTGATCCATCGTTGCATATTCTTATAATGTCATATTGTTCACGCAGTTTGGTTAGTGCTTGGCAATTTTGTAGTAGATGGAGCATAGAAAAGTCATCAGATTGGCATAGTTGGCAGTAAGTGTTCGAAAAATTTATATATGTACTATTAACAAAGAGAGAATATTTGTTGAGACATAGCTGCATTATCAGACGTTTTACGTTTAGATCGGTTGGTTGCCACATATAGGGTTGAAAAGAGGGAATATTGAATATGTTAATATACCAAGGATGGTAGTTGCTTTGATTTAGAGAAAGTTGGTCTCTAATAATAGATTGGGATATAGCCGAATTTAGTAGGAGATTACAGGCGAATTTCCAATCTTGGATCATGTCGGTGAACAGTAGTTCTGATATACCAAAAGAGTTTAGAATTCTTCGAAATTTATAATGCCAGAGCTGCCTGTTTTTCTCGTTATTGCACTGCTTTACCATTTCTTGATATAAAAATTCTGTATTATCATCACTTTTGTATTTAAGTCTGTAGTAAAATTTTATAATACGTTTTAATAAATGGGGAAAGATCCAAGTGCGACTTGTCTCGTGACAGATAGCGTATCCAGGTATTGTATTTTCAAGATGGAATAACTTTCGGAGGAAGTAAATATGCAGAGTTTCGAGGTTGTATAAATAATCCAGTCCCCATATTGGACTTGCATAGTAAATAATAGGATTTACAATGGTGTTGTAGAGTTTAAAATGGATATTCAAATTTGATGTTTTCATTGTTGCACATAGAAATAATAGATTATCAATTGCTTGTTTAACTTTAATACTTAATTTTGATATTTGGGTTTTAAAGGTCAAATTCCAATGAAACACGACTCCTAGATATGTGACTTCGTTGACTATTTGCAGTGGAGTATTTTCGTGATAAATTTTTGTGTCTTTATTAGATAATTTGTTGTTCTTACGAAAAATTACTATATTAGTTTTAGTCGGGTTTATTTCCAAGTAGATTGAATTAAGATAAAGGTTGAGTTGATTAATCTTGCGTTGAAGTGATATTTATTTGGGGCTAGTATAACTAGATCGTCGGCAAAGAGGATGTAGTGAAATGTTCGATTTTTTATTTCAATGCCTTCGGAAGGATTGTTAAAAAGATGGTCGATGCCCAATAAATAGAAATTAAATAGGTAAGGTGACAAGGGGTCACCCTGGAGCACTCCACGAGAAAGAATTAATGAAGGAGAAATCGTATTACCTTGTTTAATTTTAACGGAATAATTTGAGTAAAGCTTATTTATGGCAGATGTAAATTTAGCACTAGCACCACAGGCTTTTAAGTTATTTATCAGTAATGGAGTGTAGACTGAATCGAAGGCTTTTTTTATGTCGATGAATGCAGCATAAACTTTCCTATGTTTTTTTGTAAGATAAAGCTGAATTACCATTAGTAGAATAAGGATGGCTGATTCAGTTACTTTATTTTTTGAAAAGGCATATTGGAATTTAGCTTCTAAATCGTTGACTTTAGTCCACTGTTGGAATTTGGTTGTTAACATTGAAGTAAAACATTTTCTTATTGTAGACAGCAGTGCTATAGGTCTATAGTTGTTAGGGGAAGACTTGTCACCCCTTTTATATAGCATAGTAAGAATAACTGTGTTCCAAGAGTCAGGAGAAGAAGTTGCTTTATACATAATATTAAAAATATTAAGTAGTTTTAACCTGGAACTATTAGGTAGCATTTTTAGAAATTTATTTGGAATGTTATCATGACCTGGGGTTGAATTGATTTTTATTTTTTGAATTGCTTCGTTTAGATCATCAATTGAAAAGTCAGCATCCAGGTGTTCGTTGTGTGCCTGTGTGTTTAATATTGTTGGTGGGTCTAAGTGAATTATTGAAAATCGTTGGTAGAAATTTTTCCAAGTGTCGAAGTCAATGATTGGTGAATTTTCGCTTATGCTAGGTTTAAATCGATATCTTCTTACTGTAGTCCAAAATAATTTGTTGTCTTTGTTATATTTAATTAAGTTTAATTCAAGCTTCTTGAAGTAATTTTTCTTTTTTGTCTTAATTAGGTTGTTATAAGCTCGTTTGGCATCTTTATAGTTGTTAAAATTGATGTCGTTAGAGTTTAATCTGAATATTTTTAGTTTAATCTTTTTTTCCATTCTCTTTTTATAACAGTCAAAGTCAAACCAGCCCTTTCTAAATCCATGGTTAAGTTTTCTTTTACCATTATTCAGAACAATGTAGTCATTCATTATATTAATCATTAACCTGTATAAATCTTCGCTATTGTTTTCTATTACAGTCGGGATGTCGCCAAATCGGTTTTCAATTTCTTTAGAGTACCTGCAAGTTTTGTATTGTACACGTTGTTTTTTGGATGGTAATTTGTCAGAGTTTTTTGTCGAGAATAATAGAAATTTTACCATTGTGGGGAAGTGATCGGAGATATCAAAGTTAATAACGTTGAAGTCCATGCAGCAATCTAGCAATAATTCCGAACAAATCGTGAAGTCAATCGTTGATTTTCCTGTATGTGTTAAACAAGTAAATTCTGCTGGTATATCAGTTTCAATGCGACCATTGATTATATACATTTTAAGATTCGTTATTGTTTCTATTAATTTTTGCCCCAGTCTGTTTAGGTGTTTATCTTTCGAGAAGCGAATATTTTGTATTAATGGATTAGTACCTTTATATTTGGAGTCCATTCTGTTGGCTATTCTTGCATTGAAATCACCCAATATTATGGAGTAAGGAGTCATGTATTGCCAAGTCTCGATGTGTTTAGATATTTCATTCAAAGTTGTTATATCGTCTGGTGGAATATAAGCAAGTATTAAATTTATTAGATTATTTTTGATATTTGCAAGCATAGGTTTATTGATTTGAATAAGAAGCAAAATGAAATTCTTAGATTTTTTTGTTTGTAGTATTTTACAGACACCTTTTTTTAATAGTAAACAGAGGCCTCCACTTGGACGGCCTGGGCCAATAGGTTTATTTGCCATTACTGATTCGATTATAAATTTCTCGAAAAATTTTGACTTGTAGACCAATTCTGAGGTTAACCAGGTTTCAGTGATAGCCAAGATGTCTGGTTCATATTTAGATGTAAAAGCATCAATTTGAGGTATTTTATGTTTGAGGCCCTGACTATTCCAATTAATAACAATAAGGCATTGGCTGTTAGAATGTGATTTGCGAACTCGAAATTTGTCTTGTTTGTTAATTTGTCATTTAGTTGTATCTGTTCTTGACGATGGAAGGAAAGTGTCTGCCTGTACCAGTTTTCCAGTGGTTAAATTATAGGTCAGCTTTTCATGGTTGATTAGTAAAACATCATTCCGCAGTTTAACCTGAGGATATTGTTTACGTAGTTCGTAAAAAGTTGGTAGTAAGAATTTCCGTCTAGCTCTTGAATTATTAGTTAAGTCCGGTGATATTTGTAAATTATTCCATTCTTCTAACAAATTTTGTTGTTTTTTCCGTATAATAGTAGTAAAAATACGGTCTCTAATTTGATTATTGCGGAGAGTGATTCTTAATGTTATGTTGGGCGTTTTAGACAATTGAATTACCTCTAGTATATCTTCTTGAGCTATATTTTGTAGATTTAAGAGAAGAAGTAATAAAATTATGTATTTCTGCTCTTGAAGTGGTTTTATGGTTTGGATAATTATACATGATAATGTTATTATAGCGATGTTCGTTAATTAACGAGTCCATTTTGAATTGAATGCAATCATTGTTAGTTTGTAACTTATCTACCTGTTGTTTTAAGTTTGTTATTTGTTCCTCCATTTTTATCTGATGATCCTTCGTTTCACGGATATTTTCATGAATAATTTCTAGATCTTGTTTTATCTTAACCATTTGTCTAAAGAGTTTGTCATTAGCAGAATTAATCAGTTCCGATATTTTGTTCCATAACACTGAAGTAGAGGTGTCTGGAAGGTTGTCCGGTTTAGTAGAAGGATAATAGTCAGACTTGGTAGACTCACCTGAAATGTTATTTACACTTATTTGCGATGAATTTAAGTTGGAATTCATTTCGTCGCTAGGTTCTTCATGAAGGTTTTTTTCAGAGTTGAAGTTAAAGTCCATTATCGTCCTAGAGTTTGACGGAAGAGGTTGGTCTTTCTTGGTATCCGGTTTGGCACGATTTATTGGAGGTCTTCCCCGCTTAGGTGGAGAGCGTTGCATGTTTGTTAATGATGTAATTATTGAAGTATTAATCTTAGTAAGTTACAAATTTACACTTATAACGTTAATAGAAAGTCAAAAACGTTTGTATCTTAGGCTTAGTATGGATGACCAGGAGCACAAGAAAAAACGTCAGCAGCCTCAACAGATGAACACGCCCCCTTTCTAAATAAATAATGTTTTTTTTTTCAGCCATGTAGTTTTATGATTGTAGATTAATAACAGGATAAATTACTTTTATTTAATAAAACATTTTAATTTTAATTTTAATAATTTAACAATTATAAAGATATAAAATTGTTAATCAGAAAAAATAACCAATTAAAAAGGCTATAGAAGAATAGTGTATGTTTATATTAAATAAAATGCTGTTTTATTATGTCAATGTGCCACACTGTAAGGGATGTGAAGGTCATGGAATTTGTACAAAGTTGGTCAGGAAAAGTTATGGAATTTAATTCAAAAATTTGAGTAGGAACTCGATATTTATAATTTGTTTAGTATATTTATTATGTATTTAGTTTTTTACAATTATACAGGTTTTACTTGTTATTTGCATAGTAGATTTCTGATTATTTTATTTATGGTACCACAAATAAAATAATCAGAAATCTACTATTTTTATTTAAAAAGTTTATAAATTTTGAACTTGACATGCATATATTTTGTTGCAGTTAGAACGTGATGCTTATGTACAAGCATTAGCTCGTTTTACCCTGCTTACAGCTAATTCACCTATTACTGAAATGAAAGCTAAAAATATTGATACAATTAAAACACTTATTACTGTTGCACATACAGATGGAAACTATCTTGGAAAATCATGGTTAGAGGTCAGTATTGCTTTTAGTTATTGCTTTTTATATTTCATAGATATGTAAATATTTTTAAAATTTGATAGATTTTGAGATGCATTTCACAATTGGAATTAGCGCAATTAATTGGAACTGGTGTAAAACCACGTTATTTAAGTAGTGGTCAGTCAACAACTACTGACAGTGGTGGATTTGCTTTAGATCCAGCAGAATGTAAGTTTAGTATAAATTTATTTTGATTTATTAAATTTCATATATTTTATATATAAAAATGCAAAATATAATATTTAAAAATTCTACATTTATAAAATTTGGTACTTGAATGTGCAAAGTACAAAATAAAATGTTAAACAAACAACCTTTACACCAGAGTTTGAAAAAATATTAAAAATTATTAAACTAGAAATGCTTGAAATTAATATTGGAATATTTCTAACTACAAATATACTAAAACAACAACAATTAGTGTGGAGCTGAAATGTTACAATTTTAATTCAGTAATTATAACAATTACAAAATTACAATTATTCAAAACTTCAAGTGATTAACCTGATTTTAGGGAAGAGAACCTAGAAGGAAAAACAGAAATGCATAATTAGCTCCAATCAATCACTTACAATTTAACAGTTATACATTGACCAGCAGAAATGAATGATAGCTTCCTTTTTTATATATTGCTGATTTACATACTACATGTTTACAAGGAATAAGATTTTGCTTAACTTTGCTCTCTACAAATATCTGTTTACGAGAATATAAATAGAAAATTGTTTAGGGTTTAAATATAGATAAAATATTTTATATATAAAAATTTAAATCATTATTCATTATTCGAATCATACTATTAAATTATGCAAATGAAGCTTTAGTTTGGAATTGTTGAGATAACAGTCTAGATTTAAGATAACACCCAAAACTCAAAATAACTGAAACAAAAATAAGTGACTAAATATAACAAAAATTCTCTCTTACTGTCTCATACAGTTTCAGTGTAATGCATTTATTTTCAATCTTCTGCAAATTTGCTAGCATCTTAATGGAAAAATGTTTCAGTTTAACAAATGATAGTGTAACAAAATTTTCAGTTTAATATAATAAAAGTTTAACTTGTTATGAATGAAGTGATCATTATAATGAAAACTATAAATGTATAAATTACTTTTCTTTTGTTGTCACTGGATATTGTTTCTACATTTATCTGGCAATACAAATATTTGTTTTAATTGTCAGTTTAGTTTGTAGTGTAGTGTCATTACTATATAATTATTCAAAATACTAATGTAGACTTATCCAATATTGTGAAAATGAAGTTGAAATTACTATTTCAGATTTAATTAATGTGATGCAAAAGTTCTATCATTTTCTAATAAAATGAAAAGATAATGTCTGATATCATATTGTAATAATGTGGCATAGTGCAGGAATTTATAGAAAAGGCTTTAATTACTTACCATCAAAAATTATAGACTTTTTCAGCAATAAATAATCGCTTTTCTGGAGAAATACATGTTATTATCAATTCTGCTATCATTTCATGCATCAGCTAGTTTGTTCAAGACAGCACTGACAACTTTTAGTTATATATTAAACTTTTAGCTGCATATTTAGCTGGCCAGATAATTGAGATAATAAAGGCCAATTTTGGAAGAACAAGGTACAAGTCTGGGTTGGCTCAGAATTTTTCAGGATTGATTTGGATATGTTCAGCTTTCTTAACCATCTCATTGTTGGCCTGTTTGTATTGATGATCAAAAAGTTTTCTTAGTTTCATCTGAGAGGAGATAGTCAAAACATGAAAAAGTTCCAGCAAATTGTTGATTCATTATGGTTTCTTATAGAATCTTAAAAGTATGAAATTTACTCAAACTAGCAGTACTAGAGAAACTAATTTTAAGGATTACTTGCTTTCAAGTATGGTCAATTTTATAAGTAAGCTATGTGAGCTATAGCTTAGGGCCTTGAGTTTCAAGGAGCCTCAAAAATTTCTTCAAAAAAAAGAAAAATGGAGTGAAATTTTGTAATAAAATTTTTTTTTAAACTAACAAAATATACTTTGCTTTTTATTTTGTGTAGTATGTAATTATATTAATTAATAACAAATATTGTTTATATTACATTTCTAGTGATTTATTCCTTTTAATATAAAATTTATCGGATTTTTATAGATAGTTTTATTTAGCTTGTAGTAGCTTTTTTTTTTTTTTTGTGCTCAAAAAATCACAGAAATGAAATTTTTAGTGTTTCCCTTTTTAAATTGTACCTTATTTTATAGTATGTTGCTCTTTAACAATAAAACATTTATTATTAAAATTAATATGTTTATGTTAATTCTTTTCTTTTCATGATTTACTTCTAAAATTGTAAATGATTGGTAAAAGGCCTCACATATCAAAATATAGAGTTTTGCTTAGGGCCCTGAAATGCATAAATCTGGCCCTGCTCTCAAGGTTAAGATTTTTATTTTGTAATAACTTTTTTAATATTCTGCCATTTTGCTATATTTCAGTCTAACAAAATGTAACTATACTGACATTTTACTATAGTTATTGGAGTATGTAGAAAGTATTATTTGTAGGGGAGTATCAATCGTAAAATGAAAATAAAATAAGAATTCTTGTTTTAATAAAATCAAGATAGAATTATTTCTAATATATATGAACAAATTTGTTATTTGGCAAAGTTTTAAAGTATTTATCAAAATATTAAAAACTTTATTTTTAGTGTCTCGTGGTGGCTTGGTATTAGATCAGAAGAAAATAGCAAGTTTGCAAGAGTCGATGGGTGAAACAAGTTCTCAAAGTGTTGTAGTGGCTGTAGATAGGTTAGTATCATTAATACTATATAGTCTTTTTACTAATTAATATCATTTATATTAATGTATCAACTTTTTTCAATAAGAAGTATTGAAAAGGAGTGAAGAAAAGTAAAAAAGCTTGGACTATGTACAAAATGTTACTATTAAATATCAAATATTGTTCATTCGAAACAATAGAATTTATAATTATAAGCAAATAAAGTAGATGTTTGGTTTAAGATTACACAATTTAGCTGTCCAATATTACAAAAATTTAAATCAAAATATTAAATATCAGGTCAGTCCATAAGTCCATGCCCATTTTTATGACCTTGAGAAAAATCTTGTTTTGCTGTTAAAAATGTCAGTCTAATGTGATAATTTTTACACTGAAGTGTTAAATTGGATCTCATTCATATAATACTGTTCAGAATTGTGAACATTTCAGTTGTTTATTTTTGTTAAAATGGAAGTAACCAACAAATACAAAAGACATGTTTTATACTTTTTATTTTTAAGTGGTGAGAATGCTACAAATGCAGCCAAAAAAAATAAATACTGTACATAATCAAATTGTAATTAGTGCAAGGACTGCGCAGAAGTGGTTTGAAAGATTTAGAAACAATGATTTTAGTGTGGAGGATAAGGCTCGTACTGGAAGACCTGTTGACTTTGATGATGATGATCTCTCTGCACTAGTTGAAGCAGAACCATCTTTAACAGTTGATGAAATTGCAGAACGTTTAAATTCATCCCATGGAACTGTTCATAGACACCTACAACAAATCGGAAAAGTTTCAAAGCTAGGAAAATGGATACCACATGAACTGTCAATAGCTAACCGACAACAACGTGTAAACATTTGCACGTCTCTTTTATCCCGTATTGCTTTAGAACCTTTTCTTAGTAGGCTGGTTACTGGAGATGAAAAATAGATCCTCTATAATAATGTGACGAGAAAAAGACAATGGATGGATCGCGACAAGCAGCCAAAACCGACTGCAAAAGGTGGGTTGCATCCAAAAAAAATTCTTTTGTCTGTTTGGTGGGATATGTCAGGTGTAATTCACTTTGAGCTGTTAGAACCTAATCAAACAATTACAGCTCAAATGTATTGTGAGCAATTAGAGTGTTTAAATGAAAAATTGAGAAAAAATCGACTGTCTTTAGTGAACAGAAAGCAGGTTCTCTTGCAGCATAACAATGCCCAGACCACATGCTGCAAAAATAACTGTACAGAAACTTGAAAGCTACAACTGGGAAATTTTACCTCATCCACCATATTCGCCAGATATTGCTCCCAGTGATTATCATCTTTTTCACAGTTTGCAGAATTTTTTAAAAGGGAAAACTTTTGAGGATGGGAACAATGTAAAAAAGGCTATTTCTGAATATTTTGATTCAAAACTGAAATCATTTTACGAAGATGGGATTAAAAAGCTACCATCAAGATGGCAAGAAATTGTACAAAATAATGGTGAATACATTACAGATTGAAATAAAATTTAATTAAAACTTTTTGCTGCTTTTTTTGTACATAAAAATACGCATGAATTTATGGACTGACCTGATACATTTGTGAAAGAAATTGCTCTAAATTAATAATTTAAAACACTGATTAAAATTATTATTTTGTTGTAACTGCCGTTTTTAAAATTTTTTTTACAAAATTGTATTCATTTCTGTCAAATAAACAATAACATTAATATCCGATACATTCTAACCTACACGCTATCAATGCTGTAAGATATCAGGCTAAATAAAGGCTATAATATTATTTAATTATGAAATAATTTGGTTCTAGAGTGAGGCATTAGGCACCATCTCTTATTAACTTTAATAATTATAATTTAGTTAATTAATTTGTAAATAATTTAGAAATATTGGAAGAAAAATACTATTTTTTCCCCTTCAGTATTCAATTTTTTAAATAATTAATTAAATTATAATTATTAAAGTTAATAAGAGATGGTGCCTAATACCTCACTCTAGTACAAATTATTTTGTAATTATTTATTTATTTAGACATATTGGGAAGAACCTATGGTGCGGGGAATACATACAACAAAATCATTACATATACATTGCAAACTAATGTAATATTACAATTCATAAGTTATTACAGAGAAAAAAAATAAAATATACATAAACAAAACAAACAAATTATACAAAGCGATACTAAGAAATATTTAAACAAAATATCCATATATAAAAATAAAAAATTGTGGAGAGAACTATACAAACAATAAAAAAACAACATTATATAAAAAAATTACACCCACCTTTCATTTTTTTATATGTAATGAAAAATGTAATTAACTTCTTTATATAATGTTGGTTTTTTCAGAAAAAAATGGATTAAGTTATCACGTCAAACAATAGATAGTCTCCCAAAGATTCATAGCCACGAACACACTTTTAAAGGAAGAAAGCAAATGCCACCTTTGGGCAAAGTCAAATACTCCAATATGCAAAACCAAACAAAATGTACACCATTCTCTGTACAAAGAATCACTGAAACAAAATAAGTCAACATAAAGATTACCTAAATAATAATTTAACCTTCTGAACAAAATTAATTAAATCAAAATTGTGTGAATTACCAATAAGGTCCAGAAAATTCTCAAACAGAATAATAGGGATACCAAAAATACTTTCACAAATTTTTTCTAAATTAGCACACCTAGCTATCACGTGAAAAGCATCCAATAGATGATCACCTTGATAATATATGCAAATTTCTCTGTGATGATTCTATAAGACAAAAAAGGATTAAGTTATCATGTCAAACAATGGATAGTCTCCCCATAATTAAATAATAATGTAGCCTTTATTTAGCCCCATATCTTACGGCATTGATGGCATGTAAGTTCATTTCTGTCATTGACATGGGATTTTTAGCATACTGCATTAGAGATTAAAAATAATTTTAAAATTACAATTGAAAAATTTACATTTTATTAAACTTTTACTGAATTATTATTATTTTATTTTAATATTGTTACAAGTTTAATATAAAATAATAATTATTTAATTTTATGCTTTTTGTCAATTTTTTTTATTAATACCGATTATAAACAGTTATAAACCTAAATATTAAAAGAAGCCTTCATTTAATATTATTTATTAAAAGATAAATTATTTATTTTTGTAAATCTAACAATATTTTTATTATACATATTGACTAAAATATAAGTAGAGAAATCTCTTAACTTACATAAGTGGATTGTTTCACAACCTATGCTTAAATCAATTGTTACATGAGCTATGTTTTATTATAAATCTTATGAATGCAGAAACTAACGTGTAAATTGAGTGAAGGAAGTCTGTCTATGGAAGAAAAGGAGTCTATGTAGGCAGCTTTGTGTTGTCATATGCTGTAATTTAATGTGTTTTCTCTCAATTAGTGATATTTTACATTACCAGTTTGTTCTGTAAAATTCCTTAAATGTTTTTTCACATGGAAATTTTTTACATAAATTTGGAAGTAAAAATGTCAGGATCAATCTGTATATTGTTAATGCAGCAATTCTCATCTGTGGGTATGCAAACCCCTAGGAGTATGTGCTTGGTAGTGTAGGGGTACTCAAAAGAAATTAATAATGGCAGATGTAGGCATACTGTAAGAATATTTGGATTTTGAGTTGAGGCTTTTGGCAACATCATGGCACTCGATGCTTAATTCTAAAGAAAAATATAATTATATTTTTATTATATTTATTTGCATTCTTCTTCCAATGCTTTTTGATTTAAAAAAAAAATTTTTTTAGATGTATAGTGCTGTGTAATTGATTAAGGTGGCACTGTTTGAGGAACATGCAAAATAAAACTTTGCGAAAATAAGAAGTGGGAAATAAAACTTTGGAAAATTAGCTGCCAAGGGGGTTGTAAGTGAAAAAGGGTTGGGAACTGCTGTGCTAATATAATACTTATATACATCAGAACTTCCTCAATAAAGTGTATAGTGCCTTTCTTTTTATACTTTTGAAAACCTTTATTGTGTTTTATGAAGTAAACTCAAATATTTTTATTAAACAGTTATCATGTTTTTATGACTAAAATTTTCTATTCATAACATATATGTAAATGTCAAATTAATGTCTCTCTGAAAAATAATATTAAGTTTATAATAGTCATTAAATTATTATGTCTTAATGTTTGTTTCTGAGTGGCAAATAATGTTTTAAGAATTTATACATAAGAATACCTGATAAAATTATTTTGCCACATTATGTATTTAGATTAGTAGTATTAATGTTATTTTTATCATCAGAAATGGACTTGTTTAAAATTGTTACTCTAAATTTTTATTTTATTTTTCTATATATTTATATTTGTAATAGTTATAATTAATAATTTATAACACTGTTATAAATATAAGAAAATAATAATTAATTATTTGAGAACAATGATGATGACTGAAGTGTGACAATATTTTTATTAATAAAGTGACTAAAGTTTAATTTTAAAAAATCATTACACTTTAATTAAAAGTTAATTATTTCTTTTTCTCAAATCTAAAAAATAAAAATTTCATTAATATAAAATTTTTTTCTTTAAATTTTTTAAGAATATTCACTGGCTCAACTCGTTTGGATGGCTATGCAATTGTTGATTTTGTAAAAGCCCTTTGTCAAATATCTCTAGAAGAGTTAGCAAATTCTACTCATCCTCGTATGTTTAGTCTTCAAAAAATTGTGGAAATCTCATATTACAATATGGGCAGAATACGTCTGCAGTGGTCTCGAATTTGGGAAGTTTTAGGCGAGCACTTTAACAAGGTATTCATTTTGTGGCTAAATATATACAGTTTTATTTATAACTGAAACCCGCATATCCTGTAAAAGTCATAGAACTTTAATGTCACAATTACATTTATTTCATTTTATAGAGTAATAGTTAATTTATTTTTAGCATAGTCTTAAAAGGTTTTAAGGATGATGATGATGATTATATGAATTCTATTGTATATTATTATTGATGGTGATGATATTTGTAACATGCATATATTTTTCTTTTATTTCTTCTTTGTGAGCATCAAGAAATGTTTTAACAAGCTATCCATAGATTCAGCTAGGTTCATAATGGAGTGGCTGGATAGTTGAAATGGAGCATAAGATATCTGGGTTATATCACCATTGAAATTTTTTTAGGATTGTCCCAGATTCAAACTATGTTTTTCAAAATTGGTAGCACATAACTTAATAGTTTTAACCCGACCAGCTGTTTTATATAATTTGCTATTATTTTTGTCAAATAGAATGTGTGTGAGGAAAAGAAAAATAATTTTCTGTAAATATTTTCCTTTATTTTTTGCTATAGCCTTTTTACAAAATTCATTTTCATATTCTATACATTTTTAACAAATTTTACTAAGACTATACAAATTATTATGATTTAATTTTAGTATGCCAAAACATATTTTTCTATGATTGTATTATATTTAAATTTTTATTTGTAAATTTTGATATGTCATATTATTGCTTAGTTATTTCGAACACACAAAATAAAAAGAAGAAAAAATTTATTTTAAAAGTTATTGAAGTTTAATGTAATAAATAATAATTATGTGCAAGTTATAGAAACATAAGCTAAAATTTATTCTTGAATTTATTTAAATTTAAGCTAGAACCTTTGACATAGCTAACAGTATTTAAAAATAGTCAACTATTTGTCCTAAAAACAATGATTAATTTAGATGACATGGCTATTGTATGATTTAGCCTGAACTCTCTTTATGTACATTCAGAATATTTTTCAGACTTATTCTAAAAATATCAAAAGAATATCTCATTTTCTGTAAAGCAAACACGAAAACAATAAATTTTATTTTTTCTATTTCTATTTTTCTATTACATTTACATTTACATTACATTACATTTACAATTACATTATTACATTTATTACAATTCTATTTTTCCTGAAGTTTATTTTGTAATTATGAAATTATTTAATATATGAGTTTATATTAAGTATTTAATACAACATACTCAGAACACCTTGTAAATTTGCAGCCGTGTTTATTAAATACTAACGGCTGCAAATTTACAAGGTGTTCTGAGTATGTTGTATTGATAAGTTATAGTGTCTACAATGACTTATACAGTAGAGAGTCGTTAATTCGAACCCCAGTAATCCGAATCGCTGGTTATCCGAACGATTTTCAGTTGGGTTGTGTCGTGCTGAATCAAACGTTTTTGATACTAGATTACTTCTAAAGTATAATTTTCATGTTTTTATATTCTTCAATATATTTATTTTGTTTGTACAAAATAAAGAAATAATTTTTAACGATACAATAGCCTCAATTATTATTATTATAAAAATTTTTGTTAGGCTTAAAATCGACGAAAATTCAACACGAAGCGATACGCAACGGAGAAAAATTTGAACATTGGACAGGTTAATATATTTTTTGTACATAATCGGTTATCCGAACAAATCACTAATCCGAACAACCCCTGTCCCCAATTGATTCAGATTAATGACTCTCTACTGTATTAAGTATTTATTGTGATTATTTATAATATGTTACCATCATTGAAAATCTCTTAATTTTAACATAAAGATTCTTTATATATATATATATATATATATATACAGTGGAACCTCGCTTAACGAACATAATTTGTTCCAGAGTCTTACTTGTAATGCGAAACAATTTTTCCTATAGAAATTAATGTAAAATATGATAATGCATTCCAAGCCGAAAAAATGCTCAAATGTTTTATGTATAACATTTATGCAAAAAAATTGTACAATATACACTGTTAAAGAGTGTGAATCATCATCATCTTTTCTTCTAGCTTGGAATGAACCTTCCTGGAATGAGAATTCAATTTGCAGAAACAAAAAAATAAAAATAAAAATAAATCACAGATAATATGTTTGATAAACACTTCAAACGATATGCCAGATTCTTGGGCTATGTAAAGTCTATAATTAAATATTAGAAATTAATTAATTTGACTAGTGGTAGGCAGTTATGTTTCCATCTTGTATTAAATTTAATAATTATAAATAGTTAATTTTTAATTCAGACATTTCTAAAATATAATTTGGAATTGGTCATTAAATTCAATACCAGATGGCAGCATAACTGCCTACCTCTAGTCAAATTAATTAATTTCTAATATTTAATTATAGCCTTTACGTAGCCCAAGAATTTGGCATATCGTTCAGTGTGTTTATTATATAATGGGCTATGGTTGTTGATGTTTATAAGTAATATGCGTGAACACAAGTTTGGAAAAATGTGTGATCACAACTGACACTAAGGTGCTAGCAGAATGAGTGCTAAACACAGACTGATGGAGCATGCGCACAATTTGGGACTTCCTCTCTCCTCGTCACTCGTTATGCAAAACATCGCTTGTTAAGTGAGGCAAATTTTTACAATTTGTTTTGCTCATTATGTGAAACACTTATTATGTGAGGTGCTTGTTAAGCGAGGTTCCACTGTATATTTAATTAACTAATTTTTAAATTGTTTTAATTGTAACTAGTTTTAACTAATTATTTTATTAAATAACTAATTTTGTCTCAATTATATTTTTACTTGGTAAGAAATTTTTTGACCCAGTTGTCTATAAATAATAATTTTCTTGATATGCTATGTAAATTTGAAGCTGTTTTGTTATCTTTTAATATTGAAAATGTTTCAATGTTTGAAATAGGTTGGTTGCAGTCCAAGTGAAGATGTTGCTTTTTTTGCTGTAGACTCACTTCGTCAACTCTCAATGAAATTTATTGAGAAAGGAGAATTTGCCAATTTTAGATTTCAAAAAGATTTTTTACGCCCTTTTGAACATATTGTGAAGAGAAATAGGTAAGTTTTTTTACATTAAAGTACTTAAAATTGAAAATATTTATAATAATAATAATTAAAAGTAAACATATTATTATAAAGTACAATAAAACTTGCATACATCACTCAATTATCCATTAATCTGTTAACCATCATGATATTTGACTCTGTAATTGTGAAGTCACACAATAGTAATAACTGTATGTGTTGTTCCTCATTATTTAGTACCTTTATTACTATTTCTTTTTTACTTTTAAATGATGATGAACCAATGTGAAAATGAGGAAGATGAAGAAATTGTTAATAGATGCAAAATTATAATTAATCACATTGAACTGAAATTATGCTGTAAAATGCTTCGAATAGTTCAAAATAAAACAATAAAAGTGGAAGAAATGCAAATAGTACTTTTGCATAAAATTTGCCATGCTATGTCCATGAAGTCTAGGAATGCACTGAAGCAAAAACAGTACTGATTATTTTAAAAATTAAACATAGATGTATGTTTGAATGTGTGTTTTATGACACTTGTTTTATTTTACTTTATGTTAATATATTAGAAATATTCAATATATGTATATCTTTACTCTTTAATATTGAATAAATTATTTTAGAAAACATCCATCAAGTTTTTTTTCATTTATTTGTTAAGATTTCTTTTTTTATATCAGTGTTTTGCAAATTTTTCTTACCACAGAACACTTCACAAATTCTGAAATTTTTAATGGAACATCTTGGTCATTTTGTAGTATAGGTAGATATGAATAATAAATAAAATAAATGAGTAAATCTAAGCATTAAAGAAACAAACATTTATGCTCAAGTGTTAATTATTAAAACAAAACACATAAATGAACTAGCATTTATATATTCAAATCTGACTGTAATGGAACCCCAAGGGACCGAACAACTCTTTCATAGTAGACAGGTTTTCACTATATACAGGCTACCTACTATAGGTATCCCTTGATTAATGCAATTAATAAATTTCTCAATGTTATCACATATATCAAAATTGCATTAATCAAATACAGTGGCACTTGGGTACTCGACTGAACAATCACCACCAGCTAGAAAATTTTTTTGTTAATAACAAATATTTGTATTTTAACTTTAATTTTTTTCATTTATGCATAAAAAGTTCTCTAAGATAAAAATGAGCAATCAACTTAAAATAAAACCTTACAGCTGCCTATGTTTGTCAGACAAAATTGTACTCAATTCGGTTTGTTTTTTTTCATACGTTAAAAAAACAAACTGCATGATAAACACAATCATCAGCATGTTTTACACCCATTTCAAGTGAATGAAGTGTTTCACTCTAAGATTTGTTGCAAATTCATGAGTTGTTATTCATCAATCATTAACTATTTCTTCCCACAATTTCTCTTCAACAGCTTTTGGGGGCCTGTACATTTTGTATCCTTTAGTCCAAAATTTTCCAAATGAAACTTTGAAAACCACATTTGACACATTTGGAGTTTGGATTTTCCCATACACAATACAAGTATTTTTTACTGTGGTCCATTTTTCCATTTTTTTGTGTGGTCTTAAATCTTTTTTACAAAACTTAAAAAGCATGCATAATATACCCGATGTGCATTTTATCTGCAGACATTTCAATTTGATTTTATTCAAACAAAATATGATGTAAAAAAGTTTAAAATAACCTTCAAAACAAAGAAAACATTTTCACATCAGGAATAATGAGTTAAACTTTACAACTTATCACATATTTATATAAAAACAGCTGTTAATAAAAAAATACACAAAACTTTTGTTTAAATTCCAATAAAATTACTGAAATACAGTAGTCATATTTGGCTATTCTGTATTGTGTATGTCTATTTTTTTACTTTTTTGATTTATACATGCTAGGCTTGTAAACTACTTGTTAAATTTGTGTTAAATCAGATAAAGATGCTGATTTTTCCATTATACAGCGTGATTTTCCTTTTCATTTCCACATTAGACAGGTTTCACTATATACAAGTTAATTTACATTAATTTTTGCAAAAAATTCAAGAGACTGAAGAAATTTTTCATTAATGATAGGTTTACTATATATATATATCAAGATGATTCAAAAGTTCCTGGACACTGACAACACTTTTGTAAAAAAGATCTCTATCACTGGCAAAACTGCTGTGAATGCAAATGAACTGGTATTTGCATCATTATCAAAGCACATACTATCATTTTATAGAGCTATTGAGTTTATTCTTGTGGTGAATTTTGTTTTCCACAACAAAGGATGACTGATGAAAAACTCATCATTCAAGACATGTTGCACTATTACTAGAGACAAGGGTTTAGTACAGCAGAGAAAATTTGCAAAATTGAAGGCCCAGGCCTGATAAACAAGTCAACTGTAGCTGAATTCTGGGACTTCAAAGTCTGCCACTTCAATTCTGGGAATGTCAGCCTTGGTCTAGATTACTATTAGTGGAATTTTGATGGTCCAGTACAGGGGTTCTCAAAGTGGGCGGTACTGCCCCCCTGTGGGCTGTGAGTAAATCTAGGGGCGCTGGAGGCAGGGTACTGAACGGTGACCAAAGGCAAAAGTTGGGGTCACTGATGGGTTAGGGGGCATTGGGTATAACTTTATGGAACAAAGGGGGCGGTGCATCGAAAAAGTTTGAGAACCAATGGTCCAGTACATTGGAAACTGGTTCCTGATGGCCAGGCTGTGGATGGTAAGTTCTATGATGAGCAACTAGAAAGAGTGTTTGAAGTCATGTATGCTCGCTCTCCAGCATTGCTTAATTGAAAGCATACACTGCTGTAGCATGATAGTGCTGTGGAACATCATTCCAGACTGGTCCAAGAAAAGTTAGAGGAGCTGAAGGGGATCAAAGTTTTGCCTTACTCAACTTATAGCCCTGACTTATAGATTTTCGCTTCTGATCATTGGCACATTTTCTGCAAGGACATTCTTTCAATACAGTGCATAATGTTGAATATGGGATTCGTGAGTCTTGGCCTGAAAACCAGCGAAGTGGTATTGCTGAGGAATCCACCAATTTGCAAAAAGATGGATCAAGACCAATGCTAACAATTGCCTTTATTTTGAGGAATGACCGTGTCTTTGTGTTTTAATATTAGTAAAGTTTTGTATCTTGTGTCTGTGTTTCGGAACTTTTGAATCAACCTGATAAATACAGTAAAATTGCATTCTTAATGACTTTAATGTTTCTGGGTCTTTGAATTACAAACTCTTTGGTTATCAGGGACAATATTAGAAAGTTGAATTCTCATATTTGGTGTTAGTTTTGAGTTTGTTCCTCTACTTTGATTTGGTTGCAGCATATGAAAATCTCACATTGCATAAATATATCATTGTAAAAGGAAGTAAAACCAGAATAGCTAGTTTTGATATATTACATAAATCCTCAAGCTTTTCAATATCTTAAAATTCTCTTTCTATGTTGTGTGAAAATTCTTTTGTATAATATATTTAAATCTCTCAGTTTTTTTCTCCTAATGTTGTTATATTTGCCTTTTTTATTTCTTTGAGTTTATCATGTTTTTCTTCTATATTGCTAGTCATAATTTATATTGTTTTTTTTTTCTTTATTTGTATTGAATATTTGTTTACTTCAGTTACCTGTTTTTTTAATTTAATTTATTTTGAACTAAATAATAGATAATTAATGAGGACTTTAATATAGATAGTTTATATAACTTTCATTAAATACTTGTAATTTTTTTGATTTTGTCTATACGTTTTTTTTTAATCTTCCATCATTATTTCTGTTTTCTCATATTAATTATAAATATATCTAATTCTACTATTCTTTCAATTAAAATACATTATTTATTTGGTTTCATTAAAAGTAATTGTGTGATCTGCTTTCTTATATTTATGAATAAAATTTATACAAATATGCCTAATTTCTGAAGATTGGTGAAATTTTAAAAAAATATTTCAATTAAAGCTAACAAAGAATTTGGTCATTTGTATTATACTTAATGCTTGTGAAGCATTAATTTATGCAGAGAAGTTTTTGATCATTTTTCTTTCTTTATTTAATTTTTCCACTTAAAATTGTAGGTGTTATATTTGAAAATAATAATAAATCATTCAAGTTAAAAAATTAAAAAGTATAATATAAAAAATTTAAAATTAATTATAATTTAAATTATAGTTTAAACAGTATTTTTGTATTCTGTATTCTAGATCACCAACTATTAGAGATATGGTTGTAAGATGTGTAGCTCAAATGGTAAATTCTCAAGCTGCTAATATTAAATCTGGTTGGAAAAATATTTTTAGTGTCTTCCATCTAGCTGCCTCTGATCATGACGAAGGAATTGTTGAATTAGCATTTCTAACAACTGGAAAAATAATCAGTAAGTGAAATATTTTTGAAATCAGTAAATGTGATTATCAATAGGTTGTGCAGGAAAAAAGCAAAGATGATTTCTTTAAACATAAAGTTTATAGTATTTTATTTTAAAATATATGAATTGCTTAAAAAGATTTATTTGCCCTATTGGATTTTATTATGTTCATTAAACATTAAAGAAAATACAGTAGAGAGTCGAAAATCGGAATCAATTGGGGACTGGGGTTGTTCCGATTAGTCATTTGTTCCGATTACCCATTATGTACGAAAAAATACATTAACCTATCCGATGTTCAAATTTTTCTCTGTTGCGTGTCGCATCGTGTTGAATTTTTCTCCGTTGCGTGTCGCTTCGTGTTGAATTTTCGTCGATTTTAAGCTTAACGAAAATTTTTATAATAATAATCGAGACTATCGTATCATTAAAAATTATTTCTGCATTTTGTACAAACAAAATAAATATACAGTAGAGCGTCGATAAGTGGAACGTCGGTAAGTGGAATGGCCGGAAAGTGGAACGATTTTCAGTCGGACTGTGTCGTGCTGATTCGAATGTTTTTGATACTAAATTTACTTCTAAAGTATAATTTTCATGTTTTTTATATTCTTCAATATATTTATTTTGTTTGTACAAAATGCAGAAATAATTTTTAACGATACAATAGCCTCGATGATTATTATAAAAATTTTCGTTAGGCTTAAAATCGACGAAAATTCAACACGAAGCGACACGCGACGGAGAAAAATTTGAACATTGGACAGGTTAATGTATTTTTTCGTACAAAGTCGGAAACTGGAACAAATCATTAACTGGAAGGACCCCAGTCCCCAATTGGTTCCACGTATCGACGCTCTACTGTATTAAAAAATATAAAAACAAAAAAAATTATACTTTAGAAGTAAATTTAGTATCAAAAACGTTCGATTCAGCACGACACAGTCCAACTGAAAATTGTTCCGATTACCGGCGTTCCGATTAACGACTCTCTACTGTAAATAAATATATACAGGGTGGTTATAATTAAAGTTGCCCTACTTAGACCTGTATAGAGCCTATTCTCGTTGATGTATTTTGATAAAACTTGGTATATACGTTATATGGACCATAGGGAAAAGGAAAATGCAAAAAAAATATTTAGTTCATATTTCTACCACTAGGTGAAAAACTGGTGCATGAGGAACAGGAAACACAAAATGGAAACTTGCAAAAAGTTTTTATTCACAACATTTGTTCAATGTGCAATTCATTTCATCAATCACATGTTCAAAATACCTCAACAGTAGCCTGATAGATTTGTCAAAGAATAGCAGCAACATGGCATGTTATGCTTGTCTTCAATTTAGGCAGAGTCTGTATGCTTCTTCTATAGACACAATCTTTCAGATAACCCAACAACCAAAAGTCACTGGGATTCAAGTCTGGAGAATAAGGCTAGGCATTTGGAAAACTCAAAATTATTCGATTGTCTCCAAATTTGTCATGCAGCAGTTCGTTCACATATCAGGTAATATGCGGTGTTGCCCCATCTTGCATTAAGACAGTAGTCTCTAAACATCCTCATTCTTGTTAAGCAGGAATGACATGATGCAGCAGAAGTTTTTCAGTAACTGGCACCTGTCACACAACATCTTTTAGAGCCTTATGGTGTGATCTCAAAGAAAAAAGGGCCAAGAATGAAATCAGAAGTGAAACCACACCAAATGGTCATGTAAGCAGAGTGCAGAGGCTGTTCATGCACAACATCAGGTCTTACAGTACCCCATATGCGACAGTTCTGAGTATTCACTGCTCCATCTAGGGTGAAATGAGCCTCGTTTGTCCACAAAATGTTCCATGGCCATGTATTGTCAATGGTTATTCTGGCCAAAAACCGGTAAGCAAACTCTTTTCATTGTTCTGGATCTTCAGGGTGCAGCTTTTGCAACATGTGGACCTTGTACAGATACCACTGTAAAATAGATTGTATAATTTTTTGAACTGTAGACCAAGGAAGAGACAAATCACATGACACCACTCAAGCACTCACCAAAGAATGTTGGGAAGCGTTTGCTCTGTCAATCACAGCAATGGCGACTTGCTCTACAGTTTCATTTGAAATCTTGAATCCTTTTCCGACCTCTTCCTGGCAATACACCCAACTCTCCAGTCTTCAAATTTGTTAATCGTCTTTCTCAAACCATACCCCAACATCAGCCCTATTCACAAGCCTTTCAAGCATTGATATTATTGTAGTTCAGCCAAACCATTACTGTCATTCTGATAAAACAACTTTAACAGTAAAGCTTAATCTTTCTTCTGTAAAGGCATGATAAAGAACAGCATCGACTACTGGCTTTTTAAAAAGTTCCTAATTTGCATAATGTGAAATCTGCGAATTTAACACAATTGTCAGAAATTTAAATTGTAAAGAAATCTGATAGAAAAATGCTCCTTGTGAGAATCAGATCGGAGTTCACCATTTGCGACAGGAAAGTTGACACATAGCTGTCAAAAATGCGTCGTCATCGTCAACCTTTGCTGATCACATGACCCCTTTCTCACAACAAGGAGATAAAAGTGAGAGCTACCGGAAGCTCGGGGGCGATTGTCATAGGAAGTTATAATTGGTGATAGTGCCACCTTGACACTCGGACCTCCATACAGTAGACCCAATCCAGCTAAAGGGAGAAGACACCAATTGGAAGATACCGAGGACTCCTACTGCTTCCATGCACGCATGATCATTACATACTTGCCATTAGAGATATTTTGCAGCTGAACTTTGTACTCTCTCTGATACACAGATTAGACATGTGACATAGTTCCGAGATTAGTTGCCATTTTGTGTAAGTAGTATAGTATAACTGCATATAACCTTAGGATTTATATATCCTCCTGTGCTCTTGATTTAATTATTTAATAAATGTTTAGTTATTTTGTTACACCTGTCTCCTGTCACTCCAAACCAACTGTTGACTTGCTCACCTCCCTCGCCACATGATAAAAAGCCATCAAAAACGACAACGTGGATGGTCTTTGAGGACTGTTGCCGAGTAAGTGGTCAGTAAGGATTAACCCTTGGCCCACAGTTTTTCACAATAACATCTACTGCATATGCCATTTTTTCACCTAGTGGTAGAAATTTGAACTAAATATCTTTTTACATTTTCCCCATAGGTCCATATAACATATATACCAAGTTTCATCAAAATATGTAAATGAGAACGAGCTCTATACAGGTCTGAGTAGAGCAACTTTAATTATAACCACCCTGTACTTTTGTACATGGATTATACAGGATTTGTTAATGAATAATAAATAAATAAAAGCTTTTTACTTTTTTAAAAGCCACATAGATTTATTGGTTGTGATTAATAACAGGATAAACTACTTAAATTTAATAAAATATTTTATTTTTAGTTTTAATAATTTGGCAATTACAAAAAAATATATAATTGTTAATTAGAACAAATAACTAATTAAAAAGTTGGAGAAACAATAACCTTTGTACATATTATGTCAAATGCTGTTTTATTTTATCAATGTGCCATACTGTAAGGGACATGAGGGTCAGAATTTGTACAAAGTTGGTTGGGAAGTCAGGGAATTTAAAACAAAAAATTTGATTAGGAACCCTGTAGATAACTTGTTTGAAAATTGCATAGTGCTAATATTTTCTAATTATAAGTTACAAAAATTATCAGAAAAAGATTATTGTAAATAATAATGAGGATCTGTAAATATTTAAAAGTAGCTTATAAATCAATACTAAGCAATATCTAAAGTAATGGCATATAAGACACCCCATCATAACTATTTAGGGAGAAATATTTATTGTATTTAAGCAATCTCCCACATTAGACACTCAGCTCTAAATGTTTTTTTTACTGTGTTCTGGTTAAAAAAACAGTAAAATTAGAGGGCACATTTTTATTTATCAGGAAAAAAGAGGCATTTAAAAAGTCATTTACATCTAAAATTTGCTATTAAAATATTTCTGTATGAGTACATGTCAAAGCTGCTTAGCTAGAGCAAATAATAATAATAATAATATGTTTAATTAAACAATAACGTTTTTATTCAAGAGTTAGGCCAGGTAGATGCTACCTGTAGCCTATTGAAAGCTGTTTGGAAATTAGCCTACAGGAGATTGCAATATCACAAAAGTTTTCTCTCACATGTTGTAAAATACAGTAATTACTTTAAATGAAACTAAAATTTATTAAAATATTAATTTATATGAAATTTCTATTTTATTTTACAGTTGAAATATATGAGAGTTATTTTCCTGCTCTTATTGATTCATTTCAAGACTCTGTTAAATGTTTATCTGAGTTTGCTTGTAATGCTAGTTTTCCTGATACTAGTATGGAAGCTATCAGATTAATTAGACACTGTGCAAAATATGCTGCAGAACAACCACAGGTAAACAATTTCAAAGACATTTTTTTTCCCTTAAAATTTATGTAACAATGTCAGTTATCTTTCATTAAAAATAAATATTTGTTCTGTTAGTTTTTTAAATCTGTTAAAAAAAGATTAAGAAAATTTTTTCCTATCTTGTTCTATATACCAAAGTTTGGTATTTATTAAAAATATATAAATTTTATTAAAAATTCATAGGTGAATTTTAAAATAACAAATAAACTGATTTTAAAAGACTTTAAAACTATTAGTTTGTGTGTTAATTTTTATTGTTATCGAAATTTTTATATTTTTAATATAATTTTTTACATAACTACAGACTGTTACTGAGGATAGATTTATGTTTGTTATGATTACTTATTATATCCTAACAAAACAGTGTTCTCAGCTAAATGAATTGTTTTATTTATGTTATCAATACACAGCAGATGATGTCATTTTCAATATTTCAAATTTTTTTTATTATGAAAAATGACAAATGTTATTATCATGTATCATTATTAAATATTATCATATATAATATTATTTACATTTGCATTCTAAATGAATATAAATTATGAGAAATAAATAAAGTATTTATTAAAAATAAATTCTTTATTTAAAAAATTTTAAAATGATGATAAACAAGCTGGAGAAAATAATCTATTACATTTTATCCTTTTAAGTTATAATAATGCAATTATGATAGTATGTAATATTATTTAAAGAATAAAATATAAGAAAAAAAACTATTATATGAAGTAATTAGATATCAAGAAAATTCTGATGTTGCTTTATTTTATTGCTGTGATATCTAAAAAAAATTAATGTTAATTTATCTATATAAATAAAAATGTAAGTGTTTGTTTGTTCAAAATCTTAATCTCGGAAAGTTCTTAACTGATTGCTTTGAAATTTTGACACAACATTGCATTCAAATATGTGCATGTTTTTATATTATATAGATGTCAAAATCCCTTCCCCGCAGGGAAGAGAGACAGAATTAAGGCTTACTGTGAAGAACTCGGCTTCTATTATACTATTTTAGATGCAGTTCTTTGTGTTTTAATAGGGCATGTCAAGAGAATATACACTAAAAAGGGATTTTTCGAAATTCTCTTCACAGGGAGTGTTATACGTTTATAATAGATACATTTTGAGCCACAGCAACACGTGGCCAGGTACAGCTAATTTAAAATATATTTGTGAAACAGTATTTAACATTAAAAAACAATATTCATACCACAAGCTAACAATGGGATGTGACAGTAACCGAGAAGGGTTAAATGTTACTTCTCAGTCACTGTCACATCCCATTTGTCCATTTGCAGTGATTACTTTTTTGGCATTAACGTATGGCATACATTCGGTATGTAAAATGTTTTTATTTTAATGTCTGATGTATTCGTTGTTGTATGTTTATTTCACTATTTCCTTCAATAGATGGCAGTGTGTTAAAGAAATTATTTAGCCATTTTCAGTGGTATAATAGTTTCATTTTGGAATCTGAAAACATCTTTGTAACTTGTTTCATATATATATATATTTTCTTTCCAAACAAGTTAAGTTTTCAAGAAGGTGTAATTTTATAAATTTTTGATGATTATCAATGATATTGATAGTTTCAGCAATTCTGCAGAAAATGAATTTCACTTATCTGAATCAGGAATTGAATCAAGTGAAGAATTATCTACTGATATTAGGGACAGGAAATTGTCAGAATCTTGTAATGACTGTAATATTGATGCTGCTAGTAGATGGGTTTAAGAAAAAACAGTAAGTAAGTAAGTAATGCTCTTCCTTCCTTTAGCTTTGCCAAAACTTCTGGAATTGTTACTTTTAGTACAGATGATATACTTCAATATTTTGATGATTTTATGGTAAAAAATGATTGCAAACGAAAACGAAACTAATATGCAGAGCAGTGCATTTGTTCTGAGACTGCTAAAATTCAAGAAGTAACAAATGGTATCCAACAAAATCTAAAGAAACCAGAATTTTTTTATCCATTCAGATTTTGCAAGGAATAGTTAAAAAAAACAATTGAAGAATGGTACAGTTCAAAAAATCAAGTCATAAGCTCTCCATTTTTTAGCAAATTGTTGTCATATAGAAGGTATCATATTCTGAAAAGATATTTGCATTTTTCTGATAATGATATTTTTGATGTAAATACCTAATTTAAACTCAATAAAACATAGCTTGTTTTCTCAAGACTAAATGTCAATCAGCAATAACTTTATATAAATATGTGACAATTGATGAGAGCCTCCTTTTGTGTAAAGGAGCAAGCCAGATTTTTGGCATAAAACTGTTCACATTTTGCAAATCCAAAAGTGGTTATGTCTGGTCATCAACCATTTATACTGGAAGAGGAACATAGTTTGATTCAAATTTTAAGAATTTTCTGATAGAATTGCAAATTGTTCTTATCTTGATGAAATCATTATTAGGAAAAGGTTGTCTTACAACAGACAATTGCTATTCTTTTTTAACCATGTGGAGAACTAATTACAAACTACCAAACTAACCAAACCAAACTTGCCAAACTAATTGACATATTTTGCAAATTACAAAACTGATATGGAACAATAAATCTAAATAGAAAAGACATACCTAAGGACTTAAAAGAGAAGAAACTAAAGAAAGGGAGAGATTGTGGCCTTTAGAAGAGGAAGAGGAAAAGCTCTGTTGTTGAAGTGGAAACATAAGAAAGACATAACTCTTATATCAATTAATTTGATTGCTAGAAACAGCATGTGTAAGGTTTTTTGTGCCTACGATCTTATATCAACAATTCACAATTCTGTAATGCAGAAAATTCAAATCTGTAAAGGAACAAAGTTGAAACCAAAGGTCTTAATTGATTATAATGATACAATGGATGGAGTAGATCAAGCAGATTAGAATTTAGAAAGCTATCCCATTGCAAGAATGGAAAAAAAAAAAAATTATAAAAAATATTTTTCCTATTGCTTGACCAGTGTCTCAAATTCCTATGTATTGTTTAGTAAAAATGGAGATCAGAATTCTAATCTCAAATATCACTTGGGGTTAATCAATGAATTGGTGATGCTGTATCATAGTATTGACAATCAAGTTAGTTTTTCTATTTTTTAAAATTTTTTAAGCACAGGAAGAAGGTCTATTAAAAAGTGTACATATGCTACCACATTAAAACTGTGTTAGTATAACAAGTGCAAAATGATCAAAGTACAAAACAAGTGTAATAAAATAAAATAAATCATTAAATAAATATATTTATGATGTAATCTTTAGTTATTAAGTTTTTTAGTTTTAGTATTATAAAAAATATATAAAATAATTCTCTATTTAGTAATGTCTGTTATGTTTTAATATATTACGTAGATGTTTAGAGAACATAATATAGAGGATCTAACTGTACCCGAAGAAGATCGTGTTTGGGTTCGAGGATGGTTTCCTATTTTATTTGAACTGTCTTGTATTGTAAATAGATGTAAATTGGATGTTCGAACAAGGTTTGTTGATTTTATAATTCTATTTCCATATGATAAAGGCAAAGTCAATTAATAATTTTATTTTAAAGTGTAAATTTTGATATTTTTATTATCCATTTAATGAATTAGAAGTTTCTCAAAATAATGTTTGGGAATATATAAGAAAATGATGTTTTCTTTAATATATTAAGATTCATTCACAATGTTAGCTGACCTGATTTTAATGAAAACTAATCTTACCTTTCTTTCAGAAAGTTTATAAAAAAAAAAAAAAAAAAATTGTCAACTCTCCCCATACTCTCCATTTAAATATTTATGCAATACACCTTTTATGCACATATTTTCTTTGGTAGCCTGCCTCTTGTCAAATTGCTTAGTAATTATTTAGCCTTATAGCCTAATAAAGAATTTGGCTATTTGTTTGGTATTTCTTTTTCTATTTGGAGTTTTTGATGATAAGTTTTTATATATAAATTTAATCTAATATTTTGAAATGTTTTGTTCTTCAGTGAAGTTATAAAATAGTATTTAGTTCATAATATAGTATTATTAACCAAAAATAGTACAGTAGAGAGTCGTTAATCGGAACCCCGGTAATTGGAATGATTTTCAGTCGGACTGTGTCGTGCTGAATCGAACGTTTTTGATATTAGATTTACTTCTAAAGTATAATTTTTATGTTTTTATATTCTTCAATATATTTATTTTGTTTGTACAAAATGAAGAAATAATTTTTAACGATACGATAGCCTCGATTATTATTATAAAAGTTTTCGTTAGGCTTAAAGTCGACGAAAATTCAACACGAAGCGACATGCAACGGAGAAAAATTTGAACATCGAACAGGTTAATATATTTTTTCGTACATAATCGGTAATCGGAACAAATCACTAATCTGAACAACCTCAGTCCCCAATTGATTCCGATTAACGTCTCTCTACTGTATTTTGGTTAATAATAATATAAATTATCAGTTTCTGATCAAAATTTGTTATTTTTGAATTCAAATATTAACCATTTGAGACTTGCATCTATTGTTGTGTGTTCAATCCTGGCCACAGATGATGACCAGGATTAATCTAATAAATACTGTGATTGAACCTCCTAAAATGTTATTTATATTATTGTTAACTTAAAATTATTGTTTTTGGATGCTGTGTTAAAAAAAAATAGTGTCATATATTTTCAAAAATTTTTTCTAAATTCTTTCTCTACTTTATTAATTAATTAATTTGGAATTGTGAATTTATAATTATCTAATAATGTAACTAAAAACTGCTGTAATTGTAATCAGAAAAATTTTAAATTTATTTTATATACATAAATTGAAATTTAAAAGAAAGAAAATAGATTTTCCTTAACTGTAGTTTGCATATAAAATAAGTTAGATTTTTATTTTAATGTCACATGATGCAATCTTTATGTTATTGTTATAATGTACAGTACAGTGGAACAGTTGTCATATTGTTCTTACACAATTATATTTATAATTATATATTTTATATAATATATTTTGAAACATATAATTGAATTCAAAACTTTTTGCTTATTTATATTAAATATTTAAATTATACTTAAAAAATAATAATTATTATTATTGTATATTAATACTTTATTTTCGTTGTGTTTCATTTTTAATTATGAGCTGATCAAAATTTTTTCTCTATTTTTATTAGAGCTTTGACAGTTATGTTTGAAATTGTGAAGACATATGGGATCCAATTTAGACCTCATTGGTGGCAAGATTTATTTCAGATTGTTTTTCGTATTTTTGATAATATGAAATTACCAGAACAACAAACAGAGGTTAGACAATATTTTTGTTTTTAGATTTGTTTGTTAGAGAATATCTTTTTGTTAATAATAACAAAAGATAAATTTCTTCATACCAATAATTAATTTAAATGATATTGTCTACTTATTTTCAATATTTTTCAAATTTATTATATATTTTTCTTTAATTTTATTTTCAATATTAACTGTGTGAGATTGCAAAAAAAAATAATGTCAGCTTTTAAAATGTGTAATTATAATTTTTTATAGAAGTAAGAGAAGAATTTACTATGCATTGGAAGAAATTTTCTTGTATTTCTTAGTTTATTATTAACAATATTTTGTAAAGTTTCTATATCTTGAATATGTTGAATATCATTTTTGGCAAAATGTTACTTGTATGCTTATTTATTTGGTTAATTTTATATCTCGTTTAATCTCTCTAATTTTGATTCATTTTACTAGTTAAATATTTCTTTGGGTTTTTTATGTTGTTGTTTTTTGCTTTATAACTTTTTGTTTATTTGTATAGTCAGTTTTGTATTTTTTAATATATTCCACTGTTCAATGAAACAGTTTTCCAAATTTTTTATTCTCATTTCATATATTGAATTTGTTCATTTCTTGTGATATCAGTCTTTAGAAAGAAATAAATCCAATCTACTGTTTGTTAGTTTTTTCTGTGAATGCTTTCTTCTTTCAACAAACTGTTTTTTGTATTATTTCAAATCATCTTGTGACTGCAAATCTTTTTTTGGTCTCTTTATTTTTATTTCTATTTTTTAATTTAAAGTAAATACTGTAGGTTTTCATCTTTAAATAAATTTTATTATTGCAAATTAAATATCTTACATATTACTTTTCCAAAAGTGTAATACAAACCTTTAATTTTTAGCTTTTACTTTAATTCAATAAATTTTTAAAATTTTTTTATAAAAACATTTATTGTATTTTCAGATGAATTTTTAGTTTTGTATTTCATAATAATGTAAAAAAAAATTCTAAAAGATTAGAACTGTTTTTAATATAACCAATTATTTTACTATTTAATGTAACATGCAAAATGTTCTGAATATACAAAAAAATTAAATACCTTCTAAAACCGATAACCGGTGCGAACTATTTTTCGAAATGGCAAACGTTTTCGCTGCCCCTCCTGGGCTCTTCCTCAGGCCAATTCTGGATTTGATAATCGAACAGCATAAATAAATGGAACGTGTTCCGTAATTTAAATGATCGAGTACGTTGGGCAACCGCGTGCCGTTCCAAATATTTAAATTTCCTTTTATTTTGTTTGGGAAAACGATGTGCGCCTCCTATGATAAATACGCGTGACGTCAACCGATTTACGACCTTTCTTCCAATAAAAACTGCCAAGCAGTGGAGAGATTCCTTTCTTCTTTGAAATTAATACATGTTGTTGTGCGATCGGCTTTATAAATTTCAATCTCCTCCAGAGTTCTCAGATGTTCTTGATGTTGGGTGGTGCGGATCACCTTTGCCTCATTAAAATTCGGTGTTATATGTTCTGAATATATGTTTAGATTGTAATAGGTTAGAATTTAGTAATACTTTAGGAAATTTTGAGAATTAATTGAATTAAAAAAGTTATTTTTAAAACTGTAGTACATATAATTCCATAAATTGAACAAGGAAGAAACAAATTGAGAGATGAGAAGCAAAGCAATAATTTCATGTGTGATATATGACTTTCTCTCATTTTTATAATGTGTGTGTGTGTATATATATAATATCATCCAGATTAAGTTAACCAGGAATAATAACAATATAGGTCAAGATAGCATTCATACAGAATGCAACTTGATTTAGGCTAACATTCATTCAGTTGTTAATTCCAGAGAGAATTAATATTGTGGCATCATGTCACTAATCCTCTTAAAAAGATATGAGTGAAAGAAAGATCATATATTACATATGAGATTATTTTTATATAATTATTAAAAAATAAGTTTTTTGAAATAAGAGAAGAATCAAATAGAAGCATTCTCTTTAAGAGAATTCTTTTCTCTGCCAGAAACTAAGGAACAATATAAATTTTTTAAGAAGAGATTGTTGTGTTGAAATATTCTTGATATAGATTTTAAAAGGAATCAAATTTTGTTTGATTTGGATTATACTTTGGAATCAAATAAGATTTTTAGAGAAATATTTATAATTCAAATAAGACTACTTTTATGTTAACATTATTAGTTCTAACATTTATTTTATTATTTAGATTTGACTATAGGCAAAAATCTTTATTTAGTTACAGAGAAACTGTCATCACTAAGACATTAAATTTAGGATACATAATTTAAAAACTTTTTGTAAAACAAGATTTGAAAATAATTCTTTATTAAATTCTGTATTTAATTTTCGTATTTGAATCTAAAGATGGAAGAAAACAACTGTGAAAAACATTTAATCTAGAAAATAAACTCTGACTTATACAAAATATAAGAAGGTTTTTGAATTTAATCAAGTTTATAGAAACATGTTACAAATAAATTAGTTCATTATATAAAATTTAAAATAATTAGTGGGAAGATGATCCAATTGATAATTGAAAACATTGCCAAATGTAGTACAGTATTGCATCAACATATATGCATATTTCATTTGTAAAAATCTCTTATAAATTGAAATGTTGTAAGTAGGGAAGAAGTTCATTCATTATTTCTTGTTTGAAAATTGTACCTTATTCTGATGAATCCTGATGACTCTATCTATGTTCTTCAAATAACATAACAATACTACAAAACATCTATTTACTTATTAAGCAATGATTCTAAAGAAATAAAATTAAATAAATGAAAATATTGGTTAGATTATTCATTGATACAAAAGCAACTAATACAAAACAAGAAAAATGAATATGATATAAAAGAAGCAAATGTGAAATTTATATAAATATTTATTATTATTTTTATATTTATGAATATTATGAAATTTTAAGTTATAAAGAATTTTAAGAATAATTTATTGTGAAGTAATAGATACTTATGACAATAATACATAATCAGCATATTTTACTAATATATTTAACAAAACAAGTTACTTGTTAAGCAATTTACATTTTGTTATTTAACTATTGAAAACATTAAAAATCTATACAAATTTTAGATGACATGATCATTTTATTATTTTTTAAATAATTAAAAGTAATTAAACTGAATAAGATGTTAATTGATATTGAATAAATGTAATGATTGACTGTGCATTGCAATAATTATCTATACTCTATCATATCAATGTTAATTTTTGAAAACATCTCATTTAATATTTCATTTTTTGTTGTTATTATTTTTGGTTTGGTATTAATGGTGGTTTTCTTTGCATATATTTTAATACAATAAAATATATATATATATTTAATTCAATTAAAGTACAATAATTTTTTTAATCCTATTCTTTCTGGTATGTTTGTGTTGGAAAAAAGTTGTAGTATATTAAACACAAAATCAGGTAAAACTTTATCATTACATTGATTTATACTTTTAATTTTAAATATAAATAATTTACTATATTGCTATATATAAATATTATTATTTTGTAATTAACTCAAATTACAAAATATATATATGTATATATAATCAGAGTTTCTGGGAAATAATTTGCTTGTTTCATATTTTTTAGAAATATGACTTCAACCATGATTTTTTTCATGGTTCAGTTCAGTTATATGTTTTATTTTAATTTTGAAATGAAATATCCAGTAAAGATTTTATTCAAAATAATTTGTTTTGATTTTTTTTACACTTTGCTTTTCTGTTACCATGTTGAATGCTGTCTATGGTTGATGTTCTACTGTAAAGAGCAAACCAATGGATCGACTAGCAGAGGTTGGTGATTGACCACAAATATTTTAAAAAACATATGTCTGATGCATGTCTTTTAACTGCATGCAATAATATTATTGTCATTTTATTTTGTGCTTTCCCCTTTATTTATAAATATATTACTAGTGGCAAATTTCTGTTAACCAAAATTACTTCAAAACATATTTACGTAATAAAACTTATAGTAAACAATTTTTTAATTGTTATTTAAATGCATTAATGTACCTATAAAATTTATGTTTGTTTTATATATATTATAATAATTTCATATAATATGAATTGAACAAACATTGATCACTATACTAATATTTTTATTTAATTTTTCAAGGATGGCAAAATAATAACATAACATTATGTGTTTATATGAATATTTCAATAATAATTATAATGATACTATTTAATTAATATTATATTTCAAATATAATTTAATTTACTTTTGCTTAATATTTTGTTTATCTATATATATTTGCATATTCTATAACTAAAATGCTTAGACACATTCTTTGTATTATTTAATTATAATTATTTCTCTCCAGTTATTTTACATAAAGTTTAATAAGCTTTTCTTTTTTACCAAACAAGCAATAGAAATAAAATTTTTTCTATGTTTATTAATGTATATAATATAAAATATATTTTCATGTACAGTACATATTGGATGTATGTGTACAGTAGACATTATATATAGAAAACCAAACCCAGATTATATATTAATAATCAGTGATAAAGTTGGATTATCAGGCTATAACTTAGTTAATTAAATATACAGATATTAGGTAATTTAGATTAAAAGTAAGTGATTAAGTTACTATCCTGTATTAAATTTAATAACTAGAATTAAATTACTTAATGTAGAATATTCATGAAGAAAAGATTGATCTAGAGTCCTTACTGTGCAGATGTGTATGTGTTGGCAATTACATTACTCAGACATCTAGTCTGATCTTTGCTTCTAGACGAAATTAACACAGAAGCTGTAACCATACAGGTCACTCACTTTCTGCATCAACTGGGGCAGGAGTGGGGCAACCTGTGGTTTGTGCTGCACAAAATACTAATAAATATAATTAAAATAATGACCAAATCTGCCCAAAAGGGATCATTTATTTTTTGTGCACCAAGACAAATGTGCTTGCCAGGGGTCAGCTGTCTAATCTACATTTTCCAGCACCTGTTCCCAGTGGATAAAAGCAGCCAAGATACCCCGAAAAAGGCAAGATGGATGTAAGCAAGATGTCTGATTTATGTCACCAGTTCCTTTTTACAAATTTTTATAATTTTAATTGGAAGTGTTTGTGTGTTTTAAAAGGACTTTTTAATAACCTTCCGGCAACAAGTAACCTAAAAAGGAAGGTCAGTTGCCGAAAAGTGTTTTGTCTTGGTGCACAAAAAATAAATGGTGATCCCTTTTGGGCAGATTTGGTCTTTATTTTAATTATAAAAAATTCTCCGTTGGACGAAAATTTACTGACTAATAAATATATCAAGTTCCGAACTTAAGGAAGTATGCAGCAAAAATTCTATTATTTTCTACAACTTAGTAAAAATTTAGTAAAAAGTAAAACAAGAAATTGGCTAACAGACTCACATGAAAACTAAAACTAGCAGTGATTAATTTTCAACTAAATATTTTGGATATATTACATTCACATCAGTGACAGCAGTCATATTAAGCATACTTATGTTAATTTATAATCCTCTGTGAATAAATAATTGTGATTAACCTGCATTTTTTTCTTTTTTTCTCTTGTGCAACCCATGTCAGTTCAAAAGTTTTAAATGTTGTCCTTACATAGAAAAAGGCAACATCCTTTGTCTACTCCTGAACTAGGGAAAACTATACTCCCCATTCAGTTTTTTTTTCAAAATAGTCTAATTATTAAATTTAATTCAAGATGTTGACTTAATCATCTACCTTTAGTCTAAATTACATATTAAATTAAATTGTATATTTATTAACAAGTAAGATAACAAAGTATTTGCAAGTTTTATTTTTTTAAATTAAAAATATTTTTGAAAAGAAAAAAATTATGAAAAAGGATGCAGTAAGTGTTGATAAAGTATGTTTTTGTATTTAAATAAAAGGATGTATAGTCAGAGTAAATATTTCATATCTGACTTTGCAGCAGCCATTTGAAATGACTTGGTAATGAAATTTATGTATATTTAATGATTTTTTCTCATATTCAAACATTGCTTAGCTGCATATAAAACCAATATTCAAATTTTATTATTGTTATTATTTAATTATAGTAATTGTCACTTCATTAACATGACAATTATTATGATTTAACATTTGTCAATACTTTTGGTATATATATAATATGATATATTATGATAATATGCCAAATTATATATAGGTAGTTTTCAACTTATGATAAGAGTTTTATTCCAAGATTCTATCTGAAGTTGAATTGGTTGTAAGTTAAGCATAAAAAGTAATGAGTATTTAGATATAGTCTCAAGATTGTTAATAAGACTATATAATAATGGATATGTATGTATATTATAATCTGTTATTATGTGTATGTACTATAATGCAGTTTGTGTCCAGAGTAACTGTTGTACTGCAATGCTATTTATGTTTTTTGCACTTTAAACAAATGTTTAATATTTTAATTAATTAATTATAGTATTTTATTAATAAAGATTCACAGATAAACACAGATAGTCAACCATGTTTAAAGAAATCAAAAATCACAATAAAGGAGTATTGCAGTTGTGTGCAATTGATTTTTTAAAGTTGAAACTTCCCAAATAAATCTTTTCATATTAAAAATAAAGGTGATTTCAGATATAGCACTATTCTCAAAGACTTCATATCTACTTTTTACATAGTCAGCAGAATCTTACTTTATTTTTAAATTGAAAGCATCACTGATTTCTGGTATGTATGCAATGATGCAATTTCAATTCAGTTTTGCCTCAAGTTCTAAAACAATTTATTTTATTAAGGAAATTATCAGTTGAACTGGACAATACTATTGATGCATTTTGTAGATATTATCATAACTTTTTACCAATAGTTTAAAAGTTCTCATTATTCAACCATGTAAATAGGTAGTTTTAAGATAAAATCATTTTTGTTAAATTTGAAATTTTATTGATAATATTGTTAGATTAGTGTCGTAATTTTATAGAAAAGAGAAGAAAAAGAAATTAGTTATTGACAAAATTTATTTTAAATGATATAAGAAAAAATAATAGTTCTGCTTGAATTATTTTCATTAACATACCTTGATGTAATGAAAATTTAGAAAGAGAAAATATGAATGGGGTAAAATACGATATATCTGTTGTATTTCTATTATTTCAGTGTAAAATTTAATATAGATCATAGATGTCACATGATATAATCATCATTAACATAAAAAAATCAAAAACAGCACAATTTTTTTTATTTTTCTGTTTTCTTAGTTTGAAACAAGTTTATGACTTTTTTATTCAGTTTAATGAAAAAAAATTCTTATAAAATTGATATTATTTGGATTTAAATATCCTAAACTATGATTTAACAAATTTATTTATTACATAAATTTCTTGAAACAGTATTGAAACAATAAATCATAAATATATTGTTTCAATTTGAGATGCTCAAAATTTCATACTAACTGATCCAACGATTTTATCTGGTATTAGAACCAGATTCAGTTAATACAATCATTTTAACCTATTTATATATATGTACTAAAAAATATGATTATTATCTGCAGATAAAAAGTGGCCATTTGCCTGCAGATAATAATAACCATATCAAAAATTCTGATTATAATAAGCAAAGTTTTATAATTGTTTTATAACTTGTTTTGGGATATACTTATTCTGATAATATTAAACAACTGATAAAAATATCTGTGATTGCAATAAGCAGATTCTACTGGATTTACAATCTCCACAATTATTTTTTCCAATTAGTTATTTGTTTTTTAAAATACTGAATGCCTGTATTGAAATACAATCATTAGTAAAACATTTAAAATACCTATGTTGTTTTTATTTCATAGTATGAAAAGTTAAATATCATTAAATATGAGATAGCTTGGGATGCCCCTAGTGGGCGTTCTAACAACAGTGGTGTCATTCTGTGGTATCAATAATAAATTCCTACTACAAATAAAAATAATAATATATTGAATTATACTGTTATAAATAAATTATACTGTTATTTTATATAATAGCTGAAAATCATCGCTAGGGACACACCCCTAGTGAGCGTTCTAGGCATTCCATGACAGATTACAGATATACAAACAGTGGGATCAATGGTTTATATAGTAGATAAAATTGCAACTATGTCAAAAAAACTTTCTTTAAATTAATACAAATAAATAATTGGAAATTTTGAATAAAGCATCATTTGTGTTTTTTATAACTTCTCACGGTATTATCCATTATATTTGTCGCAGAATTTGCAATATTGTCCCATTGAACAAGTTGTCTTAATACAGTTGGCTCTAGATAACTTGAAGTAGAAGGGATAGTGAAGAATTTTTGAGTTATTAGACTTATGGATGATATATTTTTATTATTTCTTACACATATAAAAGAACAAAATGTGCTAGTAGTGAATGAAGTTTGCTTGTAATTTTGATTACAACAATCCATTGCTTTCTGCTTAGGTGTTTATAATTGCCTCAAAAGCATCTTATCCATTAGTGCTGGAGCTTATGGCATATCCCAGTGATATGATTTAAAGACCTGGAATGAGATCATTCATTGGCTAACAGGAAGGACTTGCCCTTCTGTAAGTCAATGAATGATTACTTTGTTTTTCATATTTATTTTATGAATGAAGTTCTTGCCAGTAAGTCGCAATTGGAACCTACTGGGAGGACCTTTATTTATTCAACTCATTAGTAGCCTTGTGGATCTTCAAAGCCAGTATAGTATATCAAGAAAAAAGTTGAAGAATTTAACTATTTTTCAAACTGTTTATTATAACAAATTTTTAAATAATCAATACAGTTTGAATGATATGGCATATGTAAATATTACTATTAAGACTCCAAAGAACATAACTATGCAACATATGTAACTTTGAATCATGAATATATTTTGAATAATGTATATTGATTACTTTATTTTTCATATTTATCAATTTAATCTAAAGACGCATATGAGAAATTATATGTATAAACATCATTCACACATATAATATTTCTTGTATGAGGAGATTGTTTTTTATATGAGTTATTTGTAAATGTAAGTACCATTTAACAATAAATTACAAAAACCTCAATTTACAATTGGGAGGTCTGTGATGTTATTTTAAAATTGCCGATTTCAATCATGTAATTTGAAAATCGGCTATCTACAGATAAACATTAATAATAATTAATATATTTTTCCCACACAATTTTTTATAGTTTCTTTATTATATTGTTAAATAGATATGATTGTAAGTATGACATCTACAATTTTTTAAAATAAATTATTGATAACTTATTCCATGTATTTTGTGATTTACTTATATATATATAGATGTGTTGTGTTTATACATTATATAATAATAATTACAGTCATACCTCGGTACTCGAACATTTCGGAGCCCGAACAAATCGGTACTCGACCAAAAGTTTTGAAAACAAAAAAAGCCCCTGTTCCCGAACAAAATTTTGGTACTCGAACGGGAAAGCCCGCCAAGTCGACGCCGCCGCCGTGGCGTCGGCGTCAGTTACGAGACAGTCCAGTTAGGCCTAAATTTATTTAAATTATTTAATTAAAATTCTAATTATTAAATTTAGCAAGAGATGATGCCTAACACCTAACTCTAGTACCAAATTATCTTAAATTATTAATATTACTATAGCCATTTGCTAGCCCGATAATACGGCAGTTGTTGGTCTTTACGAGACAGTCATTGTTTCGTATGCACATTAACTTACGCTGTGCTATATTTTTTGGATTAGCATCCTTTTCTTTTGATTTATTAGCCCTTAAACATGGGTCCCAAGAAGAATAAAAGTGAAAGTGGTCAAGTGAAAAGGAAAACAGTGAGAACAACAATCGAACTGAAAAAAGAAATCATTGCTAAACACGAAAATGGAGTGCGTGTTTCGGATCTTGCTGTCCAATATTCTATGGCTAAGTCGACAATATCGACTATTTTAAAAAATAAAGAAACAATAAAAAAAATACTAGCGAATCAACTGGGGATTGGAACGCATTAATCCATTTTACATTATTTGTAATGGGAAAAAATGATTTGGAGTCTGAACATATTGGTACTCGAACCTCTTTCTGGAACGGATTATGTTCGAGTACCAAGGTACCACTGTATTATTGTAAAAATTATTTAAACTATTTTAATATAAATGACTTACACTCAAGTTTTATGAACAAAGTCTATGTGTTTGTGATATATAAATGTGTGTGTGTTCAATACCTAAAATTTTGAAAGAATTATAATTAATTTATAATATTTAGAATATTCTGTATTTTACTAAGTTATTGTTTATATCAATATTTTATCTCTTATGTACATATTAATTGTAAAATTTTTATGATATTTCTTTTTTGTTTTTACTTGCTATAAATTGGTTAAAATAAACTTTAAAATTGCAGAAATCTGAATGGATGACAACTACATGTAACCACGCATTATATGCTATTGTTGATGTATTTACCCAGTATTATAGCGTCTTAGGAGATCTTCTTTTAGACGATTTATATAGTCAACTTCATTGGTGTGTTCAGCAAGGTAAAATAAATATATTAATATCATAAGTATTTTATAATCAAAATTTTTACAATGACAATTTTTAATGAATTTACAAATTTATTAAAAATAATATAAATCAGAAATTACAGGTAAGAAATTTTGAAAATTAAGAATTTTTTATTTACTTCATTATTTTTAGAACAAGTACTATCTTCAGAGATTATAAAAATGTGAGATATAAAATAGATAAAAACAATAACATCATTAGGTAAAATAACAAAGCATTCTTTATTAGTCAAGAATGTACAACTTATATGTTTACTTTGTAAATATAATATGCAACTTTTTGCAAAAATAAATTTCAAAACATTTTGTATATAATTTAAAGACTATATATCAAGTTTTTAAAATTTAATATTTAATGATAATTTTTTCACTGATTATATAATTAACATAATGATTACAGACAATTAACAAGATTAAAAAAAGTAGTTAATACTTATAATGATTAATATATAGTTCTCATATTGAATATTGGAAATAATTCAAATAATGATTGCAATTAATGTTTGTTTTTGTTCACTTTTGAAGCTAGTTTGTTTCGTTCTAATGCAAAATAGTTCTAAATGTGAAAAAACTTAAATTTAGAAACATTTTTTTAACATCATTCAAAGATGAAGTGATATAAAAATGAAAAATGATTTGTAAAGGTTGCTTTTTTGTTATAAGTATTTATGATATATATTGAATGAGTACATTCTGACATTGACATAAAGTATAGTATTAGATTAAAGTAATGTAAACTCCAATTAGATGTAAAGTAATGTTAGATAAAGTAATGTATGTAAGTAATTCATTTAGTATTTTGACTCTCTCTTAAAAAATACACATTTTAAAAAGAATTATTGTAGATTACAGTGGGTGATCGGTTAATGAACATAATCTGTTCCAAGATTTTGTTCGCTATCCGAATTGTTTGTTAACTGATTATTGATTTACCATAGGTTTTTATGGGAATTTGATTACTTTGTTCTGGAGACCACAAAAAATAAAAAATATATACTTTCTTACTAAGTTTAGTTATATGTAATAATAAAAATACATATATACACATCTTGCATTTTTATTGGTCATGTTTTTCTGTTTATGGGGGTTAAAGAATCTGTCTAATGTCAATTGCTTTTCTCTCTTCAGGATTTTTTAGAAGTAATTAATAGCATTGTAATTGTAGAGATCCTCAAGCCTATTAACCTCAACCTGGTTTGGATGCCATTCTAAGACTGTTGTTTTGAACATCCTCTCACTTCTTTAAAAGATCTTTAATAGCAGATATTGGCATTAATCCTCTTTTTCAGAAGAAAACATGTCTTGCCGAGTTTCTTGATGTACTTCTATTGTCAGATCTGTTTCAGGTTCCATTATGAGCTCTTCAATGTTCTTTATTTCTCAGATGTGATTTTTGTTACTCCTTAAGCTTCTTGAGTCTTCTTGATTATATTGTATCTTTCTTAGATAAGATTGAACTGCAACCTCCTGTACACCTGTTTAAGCCATACTGCTTAGCAACATCAGACATCTTCTGCCCACTCTCTACCTTTGCTGTTATACTCTCACCTTTCAAAAATAAAAACTGATGCAAAACTTAATGAATGCCGCCTGATAGTCTAGTCTCGCGAATACTATAAAAGAATTGTTTCTGTCAGAAAAATAAAAGGCTGGAGTTACAAGGGAGAGTTTCAAAGTTTGGAAGAATACTATTCGATTAGTATATACCGGGTTGATCGTTGATGTCGACGTCTCCTGTGCTTCAAAAATTTTTAAATTGTTGCCTGAAGACAAGGGAAGACCAATTGGTATTCGTTATTTTACGTCACTTCTTCTTGTATTTGTTCTATGAAGTGTTCATTATCCAAACATGTGTTTGTTGTTCAGACATAAAAATCTTTTGCAAAAGTGTTCGTTATCCAATTTGTTCGTTAACCAATCACTCACTGTATTGCAAACCTAAATATATTTCAAATTAATAGTTTTACTTTTGTAAACTATAAATAAGCATGCATCTAAAGATTCCTTTGCTATCAATTTAAAGAATTCTGCTATAAGCAACTACCCTTGTTCTATAAATTCCTACTCATGGCACTCAACAAGCCATTGTTCCACCCCAGCATAGTATATATGTACACACACACACACACACACACACACACACACACAACACACACACACACACACAAACACAAACAAACAAACAAACATCACAAAACCCAATAAATTTGTAATGCCAAACAGACACTGGATTACATCAAGCTATTTTTCCACAGTTATATTTAATTAATTACTAAATAATTTGTCAATAATACGAGGGCACTGAAGACATCTCCATTCAGCACCATATGTAACCAAGGATGGTTATATCATACTTAAATATGTTTGGAAGGGGAGATTGGAACAGAGATAACTGGCAATGCATTTGCATGGTAAGAAGGAGTTGCAAGTTTGTGTCCTGCTTAATGCCAATTCTTTTCTTCCAGAATATTCTAAATTATTTAATAAATATTAATTTAATTAAAATTATTAAATTTAATAAGAGATGGCACCTAATGATTCCCTCTAGTGACAAATTATTTAATAATTAATTAAATATAATATGGAAAAGTAGCCCAATGTAATTCAGTAATTGTTTGGCTTTTCAAACTACAAAGCCAAAGTTGTAACTGACTGTTTTACTGCCAAAAGGATTCAAATATTGGATTGATCAGCACAATTACCAGACTTAAATCCAATAGAAAATTTGTAGAAAATTGTTGATTATCAAACAAGTCCAAATTTCCAATAATGCAACTGATTTTTGTAATGCCATTGAAGAAGCACGGAAAAGAATTTGTTAGCCAGTTAAAATGATTAGTTTCTGGAATGTTCAAATGGCAAAAGACAAAAGGTTTCGCCATCAATATTAAATTAGTCATGAAAAGTCATGTTTTAGTTGTTGAACTTATGCAATTTATTAAGTTACAAAGTTTCATTTCACTAGAAATATCTGTCACTTCTGAAAAATGGCAACATTTGCATAAAATAGTAAAAAAAAATACCAAACTTTGTTTAAGACACACTTTGTAATATATTTAAGTTTGTATTAAGCAGAAAAATGTTTTTCTGAAATTTCTTTTTGTATAATAGACAAAAAACTACTACATGACTCATAGCTTGCATTATTTTTGTCCAATACTGTATGTGGGTACTTGTGACATACATTTTGCATTTTCTTAGCAACAATTTTTCACTGTGATGGTGACCAAACTAACAAAAGTTAATAAAGCATTTAAAACTTTTTAACACAATAAAATCAGTACAATAAAAATACAGATAAAATGTAATTGTGTGTGTCACTTTGACTTATATAACTAAATTATTGACACCAATTTTTTAAATATATTGGATGGACACAAAGTGGGACTAAAAATTTGAAAGATAAATAAATATAAATTAATCAAACCCAGTGTTAATATTAAATATTTGCTTATGAAAACATTTAGATTAAGGTACAAACTATAATTATATTACATTAAATTATTAGGATATTTTAGTGACAACAGTTAGTATAGTTTTAAATTGCCATTAAAACAGTATGATATTCTAAAGAAAAATTAAAATGTACTGTACCTGTAACCTGTGCATCTTTATTTTACTAAATTAAAATATTAAGACTAAATGACTACTAATGTACTAAAGAATGGTTATTTATCATTAGTGTGTGTTATGTTACAAATGTGTTTTTCCTATATACACTTCTTACACATTCATCACTGATTTCTTCCAGATCCAAATTTTCAACATAGATTTTATTCATATTCAAAATAGCCCAGTGATTTTATAAAACAAACTGTCAAACTGCAGGGCAATACTTTTGAAGTATATTATCATACAAATGCTTCTAAACGACAAGAAAATTATTCTGCAGGCCCAAATTATTGGGTGGACCCTCAGTCCCACAAGCCCATATAAGTTGGTGCAACTGACTGTAATTTATTATTATATATTTAATTATATTATTGTAAACACATAATCAAATACATTTATATTTTAATATGCTTAAATACATTAAAAAGTTAGTTTTTATAATGCATTATTTAAATTATTTTTTATTAAAATCAAAAATATAATCAGTAATGAAGAAACCTAAAATTATAAATCTTTTATATTATGCAGCCGATATTATTTGTTTATCATTATTGATTAACTGATGATTTCTATGATTAATGAAGATTTACCATGTGTTCACTTTTTAAAAATTTGTTGCACATAACACATACAAAGGTTACTAAGGTTTTATTTTTTTCTCAGATTTTTAGATAAGCCTATTTAAAATATAATATAAAAATTGAAAATTTATGATGAATATAATGAAAGAAATGAACGGAATATGTTTATTTTTCTTCATTTTAAATAGAAAATATGTTTTAATTTTATTCTTTAGATGGATAAAAATTTTTGCTTTATTTCATACATACGTTCTAGTATTTTTAACTGTTTGATATTATATCTTTAATATTTTCGGAGATACAAGATCTGAATGCAGGATCAATCATCTTATATGCAAAAAATATAATATATTTATTTACACAATTTTAAATTATATTTATACTGATATAACTACGTACATAATTTTTTAATATATAATTTTTTACCTGAAACATTAATTATTAATTTATTTGCAATACTTCTTTTTATAAATTTTCTATTTTATTAAAAATTGATTTAATCTGAAATGTATTAAAACTTCTGTTTATCATCATAAATAAATATAAAGGAAAAGTTCTGTAAAAATTTTTAATATTTTAAATAAAAAAAATTATGTTTAAAGAATTATTTTCATTATTTAAAATTTATTGGGATGCAGTTGGAAAAAATTATAGACCTATAAATTCCTTCTGTCTATCTTTCCTTAATCTTGAGAATGGAGTTAGATAGATGAAATCCAAGAACAGAAATGGAAATGATTAACTATAAAGGAACTTACAATGCAAACTTGAAGTTACTTTAAAACTTATCCTGAAAGCAGTTAAATAGCTGACTGGCATGACTCTATTGTTAAAGGAAAAGTATGATGTACAGAGGCAAGCCACTACTAACTTGGGGTGGAGAACATATTTTAAGTTAAATAAATTAAAAATATGATTAAAATTGCAGCTCTACATTGTGACTATGTCACAATAAATAATTGCTTGTTAAAATTTAATTAATCTAAAAATGAATATGATTACTAAAAATATTTTTGAAAATATTTTAGTGTATTAAGATGGAGTTATATAAACAGTATATTTTCAGTTGAACAATAAAAGATAATTGAAGATGATGTCAATATTAAATTATTTTACAAGAAATATATTCTGTTAATATTCAAATAAATAATACATTATTCTTGCATGAATGAAAATCAGATTTAAATGAAAAAAATTTATATCTCAGCATGATGATTCAATAAGTAAATCATTATTATTAAATGAAATTTATCCAATCAAAGTAATTCAAAAACAAATTTTTGAATTTCTGTTGTTTAAATTTACAGAAATTTAAAAATATCTTAAAACAGAAGTTGAATAGTTTAATCTGATTTGGTTCTTAGTGTTTTTTGAAATATTCATTTTTAGTGATTTCAATTTTTATAAATTAACTTTTTGTAAATTCTCTCATATCTGTTTGTTTTATCATAATTATGAATAGCAGGATAAACAAATGTTTACTAATAAAAGAATTAGTTCATGTTACTATTTGTTTACTGAGTGATAAAAAAAAAATACTGAATAATGAATACATTTATATTTAAAAAAATTGACATTTATAAAATTATTTGCTTATCAGAAATTAAAAAATAAATAAATTTACTTAAAAATGTGTGTGCACATTTAAATTTCATGAAAAATTTTTTATTTTTACAGATAATGAACAATTAGCAAGATCTGGAACAAATTGTTTGGAAAATTTAGTTATTTCAAATGGAATGAAGTTTTCAAGTGATACTTGGAACAAAACATGTGATTGTATGTTGGATATATTTAAGACAACTTTACCATTTTTGTAAGTATAAAACTTAAAATGTATAACATGATACAGTCAAATCTGCATATTATAATCACTTTGGGATTTGCCTGTACTGTTATTAATAACTGATAACATTAAACAAAGTAATTAATGGAAATTCTGCCATAAAAGAACATATTAAGCAATTAAAAGTATAACTTAGAAGATTTATTAATTATAATCAGTACTATTATTACTTAGTAATAATTCATTCAGTGCTGTTTGCTTTCTGTTTTTTGCAATACCATCTTTAACAATAGCTAGCATATAATTGAAATAAGAAATGTCAGCAAGTTAAATTACTGCACTGTGATCAAATAACAAACTGATTAACATTTAATGTTTTAATCATGGTAAGATTGGTAACAATTTCACATTATCAGACACACATTGAGACTAATAGTAAAAAACACAGATTAAAAAATACGTGAAGCTAATAGTAACTATTATTAAAATTCTGATTACAGTAAACAAAGGTTTATAAGTTTATTTTAGCTTATATTTATCTCAGTGGTTCAATGTTTTTATTTTCTTCTACTTTCTGACTTAGGAACTACTGAAATAATTTTCAGAGCAATTTTTAGTAAACTCAATTTTACAAAATCTCTTTAAAAAGTAAATATAATGTAAGGCACTTTTTTTCTTTCTGCAAAATGCATTTCAGATCTAAAGTCCCTCATCAGTTGTTCTTTAGTGCCTGTAAATTACATAATGTTTTATATAATAAAATTAAAGTTACATTCTAACTTCTGTGTATACTCATAATGTGGATTGATGAATTTTTGTTATCTATATATTAGTTAATATAGTCTCCAATCTATAGGATGGAGCTGTAATAAGTGTTAAAATAAATTACAAACCTAAAACCTGCAATTAAAATTATACAAAGTAAAACCTGAGATAGAATGACATCATGTACTACAACAAGTCTTAAAGATTTAGAATTAGTAAATTTTAAATGTAGAGTGAAGCAAGTATTTTTTGATTATAATATAATATCATGTGCCCAGTTCAGGGAAGTATTAAAAGACAAAGATTATTATAACTTTAGTAATTATATTAAAAAATTAAAGCAGTTTCTAAAAGAAATTGATTAAATATAATCCTTGTTCTAATTTTGAAAATTGCTCCTGAAGATGAATTTTACATATGCTGAAAACAGAGCTTTATTAAAAGCATGTTGATTAATTATTTATAAGAATATTAATGTTAATAGACTTAGTGTATATTACTTACTTAGTGTATATTATATTTATATAATGTAGATTGACTTTCAGTATAAATTTTAAATTTCTCCAGTAAAGTTTTTTAATATAAATATAATTTAGCAAATAAAATTTATTTTTTTGTTTGTTTTTCAAATATACATTTTATTTTTGGTTTTTAGGTTATTAACCTGGGTTCCAGGAAGCAGAGATGGCACACAATATCCTGTTTCACAAAATGAAAAACCATTTATTGAAAATGAAATAATCTTGGTAAGTTATACAAATTGAAAAAAAAAGTAATTTTATATGCTGCTTTAAAATGAAAAAGAACATTAAATAATAAATTCAGTACTATTTTAGCAAAATCCTGTATATAATGTATTTTTCCAGTTATAAACTATATCTTTAAAACTATATAATTCAAAAAGAAAAAGGAATTTTCTTTTAACTTATTGTAACTTGTAATTAAAATTAGTGACTTAAGTATAAAATGATGATTACATAAATAAACATGCTTATAGTAATTTGGACTCTTAGATAGGCAATTAATTAGAGACAAACAATTTTGCTGAATGATTGGACTATTTTTAGGTTAAGTAAATAATTAGTTATTAATTAATTTAATTAGAATTAGATGGTTATGCTGTCATTTCATATTAATTTTAATATTTCTTTCTTCCATATTAAATTTCTTCCAGAAATTTTTAAATGATGATTAATTTATTATAATTATTAAAATTATGAGATGACAGCATAACCACCTACCTGTAGTAATTATTAACTAATTATTTACTTAGCCTAAAAATAGTTTGATTATTTGGCAGAGTCATTTGGCTCTAATAAATTAATTCAGGTTAAGTGTTGATGTTATTATATAGACAGGCAATTGAGTAGCTGTCTTATATTGAATTTTTTTCTTCTTCAAGTTTCTTTTCCAAAAATATTCTAAATTAATTCATTTAATTCTAGTTATCAAGATAATGACTTAAATGTGTACCCTTAGTTCAAATTACATAATACAGTCAAACCTATCTAAACATAATCTGAATAAAACAAAAACTACTCTAAGGAAAAATTATTTGGCACAGATTGATTTTCTAAAGTATGTTAAATTTTACTGTAAGTCAGAAAGCTGCTCAGTATAGAAACAGAAGAGACTTTGGGTATGAAGAACATAATTTAGTCTAATTCACAAAACAACACCTTTACTTGTTGCTGAGATAACTTTAATGAGATAAACTAATGTTTTCGGCCTACTCAATAGGCCAAAAACATTATGAACGTCTGCTTTATGAACATAATTTAGCCTGGATAAAGTAAAAAATTAAAATTTCACTTGTAAACAAATAAGTAAAATCTTCTCTAGGCATAAAGAGCATTGCAAAGCATGACAAACTGTATTCTCGGAAAGATTTTAAACTTTGTTAGAGAAACAAAAGTCATAAGGCAAGATGACATATGGACCAAAGTCTTTGTTGGAATTAACCAAGGGTAGAATTTAATATTTTTCAGAATTATATTAGCTTCTAAGAATCCAGTTCTTGAGAATCAGCATTAAATGTAATTCTTGAAAATAATGAGAATAAGGTAACACAATGCTTGTATGGAATAATTAGTAACTAACTAGTACCAAGTATTTGAAAACAACTTAAGATATTGATAATTATGGAGATTGAAGTAAAGGATTAATTAATGTATTAACCTTCCTCAAAAAGCTAGAACACAGAATAAACTTAGTTTCTGCATCACTGTACAGTGCAGTGGAACCTTGCCTAATGAGCATAATTTGTTCCAGAATCGTACTCATAATGTGAAACACTCGTTAAGCAAAACAATTTTTTCCATATAAATTAATGTAAAATACAATAATGCATTCCACGCTGAAAAAAATACTCAAATATTTTATGTATAACATTTATTCGGGAGCAAATTCTCTGGGCTTGCTTAGCATGCACGACATGCTTAACCCTTTCCATGCTGGCAATCTACAGCAAATAATTGAGTGGAATTTGTCATGCGGCGCATTTTTTGCAGTTTTTGGATAATTTTTAAATCGCGATATTTTGCTTCAAAATCGCGCTATGTTTAATCTGTTTTTTGTGTTTGATTAAGAACATATCACAGTTTACGATTGTTTAATTTTTAGTTTAATAGAAATTTAAAATAATAAAATTTGAAGCTTACGAACAAAAGAAAAAAATAATTAATTTACAGAAAATCGCTAAACTTTGTACATTTGTTAGTTAGATACATCTGTCTTCTTTTAAATAAAAGAAACCGCAGCTCTCTAGCTAGAGCGGGGGAGAAGTTATTGCCATTATTTACACTATGTCTCTAATTACTTGGCATTGAGAGGAGTCGATTGTTATCGTAAAGCAACACGTTAAAGTTTATCATCATATATTTCTGCTTAAAATAGTGAATATTTGACACTTTTTTATATTTTTTCGAAGGCTTTATACAATAATACACTAAAATAAGCGATTAGTTAATTTTTTCCTGCAATTACGCAATATCCGGAAGTAATGAGTTTTTCGGTAAATTTTTCAGATAGAAGCTTTTGATAAGAAATCTTCTTGTCTAAATAAAGTCAAATAACATGAAAACTAGTAGAATTATGGCTCTAAAATGATGAATATAGCTATCTTTTAATGTTTGTTTACATTCTGACTTTAATCACGTGGATTGGTTCTTTGCGGGAAAATTTTGACCAAATGGTTTTAAAAGAAACTCTCATTCATTGAAGTTGATTCAGTCATAATATAAATTACCAATTAGAGCGTAATAGGCGTAGAAACAAAATTTTTAAAGCCAATTAACAGCAAGATCTTCCATAGATTTACTATAGGGAGTGGAGTTTTCTGGAAATATTTATTGCTAGATAGTTTTAAAAACATATTTACTAGCCGAAATATTGTAGAATTAGCTAATTTAATGTCTAAGTGCATTAAATTAGTTAATTAATGCTAAAAAACGATTTAAAAAGCGAATTTATTGTGATTGTTTACATTCTACTTGGAAGGTTGAAGACAGGACTTTTCGTGGCAAATTTTCCTTTCACAAGTCTGTGATTAGTTAAAGTAATGTCAACAAAGACAGAAGATAACCAATAAAACTGTAGAAGGAGTTTCCCTTTGATTGTTTTCAGTCAACTGTGTAGTTAACTGGGAAGATTTGCTGTAGAATGGTAGGGGTCTATTTTACCAAAATATTTATGGCCCAGGGGTGGTCACAAAACACTTTTTGGCTTAAACAAAGTCAATTGACCTACAGAAGAGCGAATCAAAGCTAAGATCACTGGAAAATCAAATATAACACAAAATAATCGAATTTTTTGATTAATTAAGCCTAAAGGCGTATGCCGTATCACGAATTAACGGCAAGTCACGTGACATACGCCTAAAGGCGTATAACCGCATGGTTAAGAAAAAGTTTTGACTGTCAATATATTTTTTATATGAGAACAAATATGCCAATAATAATTAATTTTAACATGTAAACTTTTTATCATTTGTGTTTGCTTTTACATTGGCAGCTAGTGGCTAGCAGTTTTAAGTCAGTGCCATGCTTGTGGGAACTTGATTGCTTGCTTGTGTGGAGGTTTTCCACAGCAAACAAATGCATGCGCATGATGTCATTCGAAACATTTAACACAGCCAGATTGTATCGAAGGCTTGTGGTACCTAGTCAGCATACATGTATTGTGTACAGGGGCGGATCTAAATAGAGACTAATAGGGCTTAAGAACTGGACCTCCAGTGTCAAGGGCTACAAAAATTGAATTATTATCATAAATTTTTAATACTTTTTCATTATAATTTATTTCATATATTTCATGTGCAGATATAATGGACTTTATAATAGTCCATACTTTTTTATTCACACCAAATAACATTTCTGTCTGTTGTTTAGTGCTAGAGAAGGTCTATTATTCTTCTTATAACTTTCAGCATGCCCAAAAATTTTGGTTAGGTTTTGCCTCTGCATTTATTCAAAGAAAATTATACAATATACATTGTTAAGGAGCATGAATCATCATTTTTTTTTTTTTCTAGTGCTGGAATGCGAATTTGATTTGCAGAAAAGAAAAAAGTCACAGATAATATGTCTGATTAACATGCCAAATGATATGCCAAATTCTTGGGCTATGTAAAAGCTATAATTAAATATTAGAAATTAATTAATTTCACTAGAAGTAGGCAGTTATGTTTCCATCTCATATTTAATGTAATAATTATAAATAATTAATTTTTAATTTAGACATTTCTAAAATTTAATTTGGAATTTGTCATTAAATTTAATACCAGATGGCAGCATAACTACCTACCTTTAGTCAAATTAATTTATTTCTAATATTTAATTACAGACTTTACATAGCCCAAGAATTTGGCATATTGTTTAGCATGTTTATTATATAACGGGCTATGGTTGTTGATGTTTATAAGTAATATGTGTGAACACAAGTTTGGAAAAATGTGTGATCACAAGCGACAGTAAGATGCTAGCAGAACAAGTGCTAAACGCAGACTGATGGAGCATGCGCACAGTTCGGGACTTCCCCTCTCCTGGTCACTCGTTATGCGAAACATTGCTCGTGAAGCAAGTCAATTCTTTACAATTTGTCTTTGCTCTTTGTCGAGGTGCTCATCATTAAGCAAGGTTCCACTGTAATGCAATCGGAAGTTTTGACAGCAAAGCAAGCCACTAGTTTTTTGTACTTGAATTGACTTGTTCACTCTCAGGTAATCTCATAAGGATTACATCTGAGAAGTATTCAAATGCCTACTGCAAGCAAGTTTATGAGATTAACAAGAATCAAGATTTTTATTTGAATACTCCCATTTTGCTCGGAATCACTTTGAATTAATCTGGATTAAGCCTAGTAATAAAATTTTTTTGTGTGTAAAAATAACTTTTTACTTTAAAAAATGAACATAACTGTGTGACAATTATCTAGTGTAGTTTAAAGATTAAAAAATATATATACTAAAACATGTTCAAAACAGAAAAAAATAATTCAGTACTGGGTGATTTTGGTTCACACAAGTTTTACTGTATCTTTGTATTTAATTAGTCAGGTTACATCATTATAATGCTGGATTTATTATCCAGCATTATAATTTAATCATAAATGTGACTTTTTTTATTTTGGAAAATCAATTGAAATACCTGAATATGATAATTTTTTTTGAAATATCTAGGCAATAAAAGTTGGTTATGCAGACATAGAAATTTTTCCACTATTTAGTATTAATAATTAATTATAATTTAATTGATGATGTATTAAGTATTTTCAAAGCTTTATATTTATATGTTAGAATTGTATTTATTTTTAAAAATAAATACAATTCTAACATATAAATATAAAGCTTTGAAAATACTATTAAAAATACTAAACTTTTGAAAAAATTATTATTATATATTTTTAATTTTATATTGAACAGCAATCAAATGGAAATCAAATTTTACCTGATGGTATTGAAAAGAAATTGTTACAAAGTGGAATGAATGAGGCATCTTTAATACGTATGTTTATTTACTAGTATTTATTCACTAATGTTAAATATTTTTAGAAACAGACTGAAATTAATAAATTATAATTATTGATTTTATGTAGCAATTACATGAAATAGTTGAATTTAGAAAATATCTTATGAGTGTATTAAGTATGTTATCTATTTATTAGTCACATTTTTCTAAATAAATTGCTTTACTAGCAGCTGATCAAATTTTAAAAAATAAATTATATTTTTTATTCTAAATTTCTAAATTTAAAATGTTTTATTTTAAATATTACATTCAAATGTTATAATTTATATCTGCTTTATGCAAAGATTATATCTAGATTATTTTGAATAAACTAATAAGACATTTATAATAATTAATAATTTTCATCTAATGAAGCAAAAGAAAATTAGCACCAAAAATTGATTGGATAGTAATAAATAAGATTTAAACCAGTTCTGTATTCATTATGGATGTCAACTTTTCATGAAACAATTACCTGTAATGCTCTCCTTTATGGAAATGGCTTTGTTTTTTTACTGTATCTTTTGCTATGTTTATTCTAACTTTGAAAATCATCATGAGAAAAATTGTATTTTAGCAGAGAGGGAAATAAATTAATTGATTGAGAGTACATTTCAATAATGAAATCAAATACATGAATAGTGTTATAATGTCTATAAGCTTTTCTTATCTACATCAGAAAAAATTTATATAAATAATACAAACAGAATTAAATAAAAATAAAACATATGATAGAGAATATTATAACAAAAAAGAGAAATTAATTTTTACAGTTTATAATAGAGCAATTTTTTTATCCCAACAAAGCTAAGTGACAGTTATTAATGAACTAATCACTTTGCAGAAAAAAATTCTTATAAAAAGAAATAATAACTAGATTTAAAAAACAAATTAGATAACAGATGATTATAGAAAATGAATAGCTTTTTTGCAGCTTAGAATCATAGGTATACTTAATAAAACATGGTTTATCAGTTTATCTTAGAGTAGTGGTTCTTAACCTATTTGGACTCATAAGACACTTCTACAGTTGTGTAAAGATTGTATGAGTCGCACGCTCCAGTGCAAGAGTTGTTTATAGGCCCCACAAATAATACAGCATTGTATCAGTTGTACATAACTAGATCACCACTGCTTCTGTGTGATATGTATCTTATACAAAGTTCTGAAATGCAGTTGATAATGCATAAAATTACATTTTATTAATATCATTATATGTTAGTTTATTTTCAAATTTTAAAATTTGCTAGTTTAATTTTTAAATTTATCTTGTGGTTGTTTGAATGACTTTATATCACACTAATGTGATATGATACACCAGTTAGAACCATTGTCTTAGAATATTTACAGTTAAAAACATGGAATTTATTTCCCTGTCTACAAATAGGTACAGACAATAAATGGTTAATATAGTCTATAAATATTGTAAATATATAATATTACTTTTAACTAAAAATTTATTCTATATTGCCATCATTATATATGTATTGTCTGAAGATGATGTTAATAAGGTCACATTCATGGTTTTCAATGTCTGCAAATTGAGCTGAGCAAGATTTATGCTTATATCTAGAATTTATTTAATGTGTTTAAAAATAGAAGCAATGATATTGTATTACATCTAAAATCTATAGATATAGAACATAGATAATTGGAGTTTTAACATTGGATTTTTTTTTTGCTTCAATCTTAACACAAAATAAGAAAAAAGTGAACTTTTAAAAAAATTGCAGGATTTCCCGGGATGAGAAAAATTTCCCGGGATATTTCCCGGGGTAAAAAAACAGCCGGGATCCCGGGATCCCGGTTCAGAAACCCTAGGTATGTCTCCGAGCACCAATTTTGGGGGTGTCAAAATGAGTCTGTAGAAGATTTTATAATTAACATTGAATCAAGTGCCAGTATGAGATTTGCATTGGGCATTAAAACTGTTTGACATGGCCCTGGACTAAGGAATAAAAAGTGTCACTGTTTAAAATTAAGAATGAAATATTTTTATTTAGAATAGGTCATTCAGAATTGATAGAAGATAAAATTATAATTTTAAATTTTATTTTGTAATTATTAAACTGTAATAAAATAATAAAACAATTTATTTTTAAGGTTCAGAAAGCAAAGATGAAAAGATATTTTTGTCACTGAAAATCAAATGTATAGTGCAACTGGAATTAATACAGACAATTGACAATATTGTTTTCTTCCCTGCAACTAGTCGGAAAGAAGATGCAGAAAATCTTGCTGCAGCCCAAGTAAGTCTAATTTTTCATAGTTTTAAATTAGATAGTTTTTCAATTTGTAAATATATAAAACAATTAACTTAATAAACTGATAAAATTATTAAATTATTATAAGTAATAATTCACTGATTTTAACTAACTGTTACTTATAAAATTATAAGTACAGTAAGATCCCGCTTAACATGGGGGATGCATTCCTAGATGAAAAAGCACTAAATAAAACAGTGTTAAACAAGTTCATTTTAACATATAGGGAAAGAGGAACATATGACCAAAAATAAACAGATTCTACTATAATTTTTAAATTGTTTTTATATTAATTTGCATAATAATAATATATGATAAATAATACATATCTGTCTGCATATGTTTATGTAAAGTTTATTTTTTGTGATGAAGGTCCTGGCTCTTCTGAAATTCTTGTTTTTTTGCAATAAAGTCATGTAGTTTCATTTATTGCTTTCTTTTTCTTTCCTAAGCAAATGTTGGTAGCAGGAGATCACATTCAAAATGCTTTGCACGTATTTCAAAATCTGGATCATTTGCTACATTTTGATCAATGGTTTCGGTTATTGTTACCAAACTTTTACTAAGGAAATCTGTAGTGAGTTCTTTGAGTTCTTTTTTTAGAATCACTGTTTTCCAGTTTTATATGAATTCCTTGTTATTCCAGTTTTTGAAGGTTGTCATTGGTAAGGCTCTCACCAGAAACCTGAAGTAACTCCTCAATATCTTGCTCGTCTACATCACCTAGTCCTCCTGTATCGATTAGGTTGAAATTTGGTCAACTTAATGATATAGCGATAAGCTCTTCTTGTTGAGAATTCTTAGATACCTTAAGCCATAACTTGCACACTTCTCTGTTCATGCATTTATCAGTTAATTCTTGCTAAGCGAAGTCAATATTTCCTATGGCATCCATGATGTTATATTTTTTCCAAAGTTGCACAAAACATACATTGATTTAAGGAAAGTACAGTGCTATGATGAACTGTCACCTTTTCCTGATTGGTTTGTGTTCATAAGTAATTGTATTACAAATTAATGAAATGCTGCAATAATTTGAATCACCGTAAGTTTTGTAATTTTTTTAGGCTTCAAGCAGACACCATGTTATATCGAGACAGCGTTAAGCGGGGTCTTACTGTAATTATTTTATTATTCACCATATAATTTTAATATGAAAATTCTGTCTGATTATATATAATTTTTTAAATTGTAGTAGATTTTTTTCAAAGCAATTTTTTGATTAAATTATTTAATTAAAATTGGTCTTAATGTAGAGAATGTTGTTATCTTGTATAAATAGTAGTACTAAAAACTTATGTTAAATTTACTTAATTAACTTAGAAATATCTGGGAGAAAAGATCAACTGAGAGACCTAGATAGCATTAATGATGTACAGTGAACTCCCATATAACACTTCCCTATAACAGAATTGCAATGAAAAAATTGCAACTAGTGCTCATAAAATTCTAATTTTGTTGTCCAAAGATATACATTTCTTCTTAAACTTCTAGGCCTAGATTTAAACTTGCATAAAATTGTCTGATAATGCTATTTCCTATGATGTGGAATGTATCTCCACATTGTACAGGACTCTGCTGTACTGTATCTGTCTAGCTGACAGGAATTGAGATTTAAGTTATGTTGCAGTTTGATTTTTTCTTCTAGAGATCTATAAATTCATTAATTAAATTTAAGATTAATATCTTGATTATTGATATTTATATAAGAAGAATCTGCATATCTTTAGGTCAAATTAATTGAATAAAAAAATGTTTTTAAAAATTTGAAGCCAATACAATAAGGGGAGAAAACATTTTGTTTATTGTATAAATTTAGGCTTTGTACAGTATATTCAGCACCAATTGTATTTTCAATCATTTTTATGAAATTTCTAAAATTTAATTTGTTTTAATTAAAAATATGTAATTCTTAATCATGCAAAATGTGTATTATCTGATTATTTTCCTTACAAAATAGAAATTTACAATTTGAGTATTGTAAATTTCTTATGGTGTATTGTTTGTTTTTTCTAATATACTGTGTTTTTCTTCAGTATTCTATTTATTAATAAAATTGTGGTCAGAATTTGTGTTTTATTTGATCAATAGAATATCAAAATTTATAGTTAAAGAAAAAATTTTAATACAACACGCTTCAGAAATATCTGGACATGTTTGTCAGATTAAAGTCAGATTATATAAAAATATATTGATCTAAATGAATACATTGTTAATGTTAGAGAAAAAAATTCCAAAATAAATTCAGTGAAAAATGAGCAATTATTTATTGTGATATCATCACAATGCCGGGGCTGTATTTTTTTGATCTCATGCACTTAAGTTTAGTAGTGTTTTGCCCCTGTACCTTATAATTGTTCTGTTAACAATGAAATCATGTTAGTCATGTATCTAACTCCATTTAGAAAATTTTGAATTCAAATAATGTGACTTCCAGCCCAAAGTTGAAGTTTGTATATAGTAAATTGTGGCCTCATGCCCCTAAGCTTTCCATGTCTGATCTTGATTTTCATCTATCTAACAATGTTCTGGAGATTAAAGAATAGGGTTTATACAAAAACTGACTTTTTAAAAACTGGTTTTCAAATCTCAACTTTTCTACAAAACCAGTTTTAACCGGTTTTCGAATTTTCACCTCCAAAATGGAAATAAGGAATGTTTACAACTTATTTTAAAACTTTTAAATTTATATTTATAAAATTTCAAAAATATAACCCCAAAAAAAAAAAATCAGCAACATCTATACAAAACGAAAAAGAAAGAAAAGGAAATGCTAGATTATCACATTAAACTATAAAACTTACTCCATAGAAAACCATAAAGAAAAATGAATAACAATGAATGCCTACAAAATATTATTTTATTTCTTATTTTTCCTAAGAAAATATGATTTTAGAATGCAAAGTACGTCTACAGATTATTGCTCAACCGTGTTCTTATTTTGCACACAAAATTGCCAGAAATAGAAAAAACTCTCTCACTTACTACTGAGCTGGGTTTAATCATCTTTAAAGCATTAAATAATAAATCAAAATTTTTTGTTCTTCTGTTTGTACCCTCCAATACTAAAAATTTTTTTTAGTGTCTTAGGGCTGGACGAAGTTACTTCAGGTTCTTGGAGATACTTATGAATTGATTTTTCCATAGCAGTTTTTAAAGCTTTGGGTTAATTTTCTTCTTTGCCAGTTTTTCATCATTGCAGTCATCTTCTATAGAATAATTTGGATATAATCTTGATAATGTTTGTTCAGATAACTTAATGATATTAGATTTTGCAGCTAGTGGAAGAAACTGAACTGGGTTTAATCATCTTTAAAGCATTAAATAATAAATCAAAGCTAGATGACTTTGTCCAAACATTCTGTGGATTTTGTAAATAAAGGAGAAGTGTTACTAATCCCGTTTGTCTTCTCTTTTGAATTTGTGTCTCTACAGCATGTAACAACTTGGAACTAATTTCAGTTTTCAAATTTTTCAGTTCACATAACAGAAATTCAAATATGCCTTTACTTGTTAATAAATAGGATGATATGATGCAAACTTTGTTGTCCAAAGGCATCCGCTACTAAATGTATTGGTCCTTAAACTTTAAGGATCTCTACAATTTTGCAATATTCTGCTTTGTTCCACATGTGAGAAGCACCAATGTGGAACAAAGGAACCATTCAAAGCTAAAACAAGGCATTCTTTTGTGTACGAGTCTTTCTATCATTTTTCCATAGTTGAAAGCTTTCTCCCTATTGTAGGGAGAATTGGATGCTTTTTAGGCATGGGGAAATTTTTTTGTTTTTGTAGTTAGTTTTATGAAACTTAGTATTTAACAATATTCCCGTGTTATGTCAGAGATGATTTTGTGTCAAAATGTTGATGTTTTTAATCAAATAATTAATTAATTTATATGTTTAAGTCTAGGCTCAAAAACTGGTTTTTTAGTTGGGAAACCCTGGTTTTCAAATTATATAAATTTCTTCAAAAAACCGGGTTTTAAAAACTGACAAACCCTATTAAAGAAGGACAGACAGATGGATGACAGTGGGAATTTATAGGTCTGCAATTTTTTAAATTGCCACCCAATAAAAAATATTAATATTGTAATGGAGATTATAGTTTTGTTTGTTTTTTTCCTATATTGTAATTCTTCATGATATAAATAAAACTAAAACTATGGATGCTGAGTTTCAATCACTTTTTCTTTTTGATGTGTCCTGACTTGAAATATAATTTCAATTTTAGCAATTTCTAATTCTAATAAAAAATGCAGTTACAAAGGGACAGAACAATAGCAGAAACATGTTTAATTTTTCTATCTGCTTTATGCAAAGCTTATATCTAGATTATTTTGAATAAACTAATGACATTTATAATAATCAATATCTTTTTATTTTACTTAAAAAGTTATTTTGAAGAAAAATTTTCAAGAAGAAAAAAATCTGTTTTATTAACATTCAAAAAAATTAAAGAGGCCTGTAATGATTTTCAGATAGTAACAATCAAATTTATAATTAATAATATCAATAACAATAATAAACAAAAGATCTAAAAACATTGGATCTTAGTAGCAATATTTTCATTATATAGTAGAGCATTGATTATCTGAACACTGATCAACTGAAACATCGGTTAACCAAAAGCATTCCAGTCAGACTGTGTCGGGACGTGTGTCATGCTGAATTGAACGTTTCTGATACTAGATTAACTTCTAAAGTATAATTTTTTTGTTTTTACCTTTATTGATATATTTATTTTGTTTGTCCAAAATAAAGAAATAATTTTTAATGATACAATAGCCACGATTATTATTATTAAAAATTTTTGTTAGGCTTAACATCGACGAAAATTCAATGCAAAGCAACATGCAACAGAGAAAAATTTCAACATGGGATATATTAATATACTATTATTGGGATATACTAATATACTATATTAATAATTTATTTTATCATACATAATTGGTTAACCAAAAAATCAATTTTTCGAATGCCAGTCTCCAATTGATTCGGATAATCAATGCTCTACTGTACTAGCATAAAACAGCAATATTAAATGCTCTAGATATCATGTAGTCAGGAACTTGTTAAGCATATTATACTAACAGCACACAGCAAGATAAAACATTTGTGTCAAATAGCTACTTAATTTTAACAATATTCAGTGTTGGTATCAATCAAATACAGTGTGCAAGTACTTTATATGTGAGAATTCACTATAATGAGTTGTTCTCTTTTATTCTTCTAACTAATTTACATGACAAAATATTCAATAAAACAAGTGGCAAACCAATATTTTAAGAAAAAAATTCTAATTCCTAGTGTGGAGAGATAAAAATTTTCAAGCACTCTGATTAGATGGCTGCAAGTTTATCATGTTCATTCATACTGTGTCTTGTGAAACAAGACACAGTATGAATGAAAATGAGTCATTATGGGATGCTACGAGTCTAATGAGGTTGTGCAGTTTAGTGAACTTTGTCTCTATATTACAAATATTTTTATTGGCGATTATAATTTTATTTCTTAAAGACAATTTTACTCTATTTTACTTGTTTTCTATTTATTTATTGTCTTAACAAACTTGTTTTTCTTACCAATGTATTATGTCTGATAACTTTCATATTTGCTTTTCTCATTTCATAGCAGTAATTTTTATTATATGAATGAATAAGTTTAAGAACATTTATTCTATTTCATTTAGAATCATTTGTTGATATGAGTGTTCTGTAATATTTTAATGTTCTTGGGGAACATGATAGGGTGATAGGTTATGCCAGAACAATGTACAAATTATGACTGTAGGAAATAATGAAAAGCTTGTCCCTATTCATGAGATTTTAAGGAACTGGAAAAAGGTGTGCTGTATTAAATTTAAATCATCACATTATAATAATAATTCTGTAAGACATGCATAAAATTAACCAAAATATATGACTTCATTATGTAATGAATTTTCTTATTGTGGCATATTTGGATATTTCTAAGCAGTTTTGCCTAACTTATTACAGTTTTTATTGATTAATACAGTTTTATCTTAAACTATTTATATTTTCAACCTTAAGTTAAAATTAATAATATGCCAATTTTTAGGCTGATATTAAACATTTGAATGATATAAATCAATCAATTGATAATCAACAACAAGAAGAACAAGGAATGTATCCGTATTTAACATCGCCCCAACTCCTTCAGCTTGTGGATTGTTTATTAGAATCACATAGATTTGCTAAATCTTTCAATTCAAATCATGAGCAACGAAACTTACTTTGGAAAGCTAGTGAGTACAAATTTTTGTTTATTTCAAATTAACTTTTAGTGTGCACAGTATGTGTTGTGTGTGCATGTGTATGGTAGAGCGGTGTTTGATATTATCAAATAATCAACTAATGCAAAATTTTCCAAAATTAAAGTCACAAAAACAAATATTGTTATTGATGCTTGATGTTAGGAATATCAAAATTCATATATTGTTTTACATTGCAACTTATTGCTCTTTGAAAACTACAATTACAAACTATATTTGAAAACTATTGCAAATTGAAGATTGCTGTAAATAGGGTTGACAGTTTTTCAGAGTAACAAATTATGTACACGATGTGAAAAAAAAAAACACACTTGAAGAAAGTGGTGAGAGAATGAAATCCTCCCTTTTACAAAGAAAGTTGAGACTATTTGTTTCTTTCCTTGATGATGGTGATGGTGAGATAGCTGGATGGCTGAAGTGGTTAAGGAGTCCAATATATTATCCAGTGAACTATGATTATGACAACAATCTATTAAAATTACAAAGGAAATACAGCAAACTGTTAACATTAGCAACTTTAAGTTTTTCAATGAAGAATAATTGAGGTTTTTTTTTTTTTTTTTGTAAAATCCAGGAACTTGATAAAATTTTTATATAATAAGTTTTTCATTATAGTGTTCAATATTACATGTATAATATGGTTCTCAGTTTTTATTACATTATTTTCCAATATACCTTTATTATTATTATTTAAACACTAAATGAATGTAATATTACATATATCAGTTTAGAACAGTTTATCTTCTCTCTCTGAACTTATTATATAATTTACTTAAATAGAATTGTAATAAAATTATTTAGGAGTAAATTTATGGAAATAAAATTCAATGGAAAAGTTCCTATATTGTGTTTAATCTTAACATTGTAAATTAATCATTTCTTTTAAATTACATAGCATAGAATATTATTTTATATCATTGAAAAATAAGCAAAAGAGTTATGATTAAAATAATATATGGATGATCGGTTTCTCCTTACTAAACTTATTTTGATTGTTGTTGTTAATTTAAAAAAATTATAAAGTAGGTCATTTGTTTATTAATGCATGTTTTTGCACTAAAAGTATTATCATCTCTTTTAAATAATGAAATTGTTTACATAACTGTTTTTGGTATATCTCATTATTGTATTGAATTATACTATTTAAATCATTAAATTTTGTAAATTAATTTAAAAAATGAATAATAACTAAATTATTTTATTTCATTAAAATGTAATTTGGTGGATGTAGTTAAAATTTATTATTACTAATAAAATGTTGCTGATGACGATAAATTTGTTATTTTATTCTTTTTAAAATCATTAGAAATTCTATCATTTAAAAAATTGTATTTACTAATATTTTTTAATACATTTTTTCATGATAGAATTTGAAATTTGTTCAAGTTTTTATTAAAGTTAAACATTTATATAATAAATTATGCACTTCAATTTAAATTATTTTCTACAGGTTTTCGTGGAAATGTAAAACCAAATTTACTTACACAAGAATCACACAGTCTTGCCTGTACATTGAGGATATTATTTCGAATGTATACAGATGATTCAAGAAGAGATGCTTGGCCATTAGTTCAGAGGAAGTTAATAAGGTAATACACTTATTACTATTTTTAATTTATCAGAATATATAATTGTGAAATTTTCAATTATTATTTTTAATAAAAATTATCTCAGTTTGTCAAATAAAAGTTTATTTATTTGACTTTCTGGGAATAATGAAAAAACAATGAATTTAAATACTGTGAATGCAAAAGATGAAAAATATTATTTTAACAAAAATTTATATCAAATATAAATTAGTTATATCAAGATTTTTTCCATTTTTTTCTGTTATAAAAATATAAGTGGAACTGCATATTATAATATAATGTAAAAAAATTTTCAATTGTTTAACAATTAAAAATTATAATAAAATTGTAAAATAGCACTTTAATACTATGTTATATAGTGAGTATAAAATAAAAAAACTAAATATAAATTTATATTGAATATATTCAATGCAGTTAAATTCTGGTTTTTATACTTCTCTTTGCTTTACATTTGTCTATTTGTATATAAAAATGTTTTCAGTATACTTAATGCAATTCTCAAGCCAACTTACAATCTGTAATGTATGTTGGCTTGAGAATGGCAGAAAGTATGCTGAAAATGTAATTAAATATATATGTAACTGCTAGACTTCCATATACAGTTAATTCAAGTATTTAAGCAAGAATACACAAGTATAAAGTTGCAATTTTATTTTACTATTAATTATAGTAAAATATACTTTTCTTACAGTGTTTGTCAAGAAGCTTTGGAATATTATTTAAGTTTAAAAGCTGAAAATCACAGAGAAGCTTGGAGTAATATATTACTTTTATTATTAACTCGTGTCAATAGGTTAGATGATGAAAGGGTATGTATTATTATTTTTTGTTAATTTTGTTATAGAAATTATTATAGCTAAATTCTTATCTAAATCCGTACTTAAATTTTATTTGTATTTTTTTAATGAATTATAGTATAAATTACTGTTTATTTTTCAAGCAGATGAAATATAAATTTATTTACAAAAGCATTAATTTCTTTAATATTTTACAATATAAAATGAACATAGTAAAAATAACTATGTTCAGTATTTTGTAATGCATAAAGCATATGGATAATGGATAAATAATGTGAAATCGTTAAAAAGAACTATTGGATTGTTCAGAAAGTAATTTTGGATTTTTTTTGTGGGGGGAAAACAATTTTTTTATAATATATAAATATTTTATTGAATTATATATTGATCATTTTGGTCAAATACCTATTGCCATTTTTCTGGTAGTAGCATGATTCCATGTTCATAAAAGTTTTGATTGTTGCTTAGAAAAAACTGATCCAAGTGATTTTTGACATCCTTGTTTGAAGTAAATGTTTACTGTTTAAAAAATTTTGTAAAGACCATAATAAGTAGTAATCCGAGGGTGCCAGATCTGACGAATATGGTGCGTTTGGCATCACATCCCATCCAAGTTGTAACGAGTTACCAAATTTGTGAGAGATTTGGCATTATCATGGTAAAACGCTATACCCTTTCTTTTGATCAATTCTGGCCTTTTCTGTTTGATGGTATCAGTCAATTTGTCCACTTGATGGCAGTACACTTTTGAATCAATTGTGGAATTGTCTGGTAGAAGCTCAAAAAGAAATTTCCTTAAATTTTCACCAAAGAGAACATCTCTTCTTTAAGAACATGTGGAACCCATACATCGAACTTTGAAATGAAACCAACTCATTTCAAGTGGTGATCATAAATGGTTGAATTCGACAAATTTAATCTCTGTGATTTCTGATGTTGTTATTTGGCGATTTGCTTTAATCAGTTCCTTTATTTTGTCTTCTTCAGCATTAACTGGCCTTCCAGAACATGGTGCATCTTCAATATCAAAATTGCCAGAACGAAATTTTGTGAACCAGTTTTGGCACTGTCATTCTGACAACACATCTCCATACATGTCACACAATTTTTTTCTTGCTTGAACAGCATTTTTATTCTTTTGGTAATAAAAAAGCAAAATATGCTGAAAATGCCGCTTTTGATTTTCCATATTTGATCGGACACCAAAAAAAAAAAAAAAAACAATTGCACGGAATCAAACAAAATTTTTTGCAAATATGCCTTGAAATGTCAGCTGTCAAAATATATAATGACAACATATGGTTTAAAATGAAATTGACAGGTAAAAATACAATTAATTTTTCTGGTGGTAAAAAAAATGAAATTACTTCCTGAACAACCCAATAATTTGAATAAATGAACTTTTATAAAGGATGATATAGTAAATTTTGAAAATCTGCACACTTCAATGCCACATCTGTAAAATTGTCATTAGTTTTTTTTAATTTAATTAGTATTTCTATCATTGTTTAGTGATCAGAGATATTTCAGAAATATATTAGAAATGATCAGAGAAATATCATTGTACACTATCATAATAATATCAGAAATGTATAGTTCATATTAAACATCATATTATTTCAGTTTCAATGTTGTATATTCAAATTAAGATTTTGAATTGCAAGTTAAAATCATTTTAAATTTTTATGTAACCAATATTATCGTTAAAGATTATTTTTCAATTAAATTGAATTTATCATAAGATAAAAAAAGTTTGAAATAATCTAAGAAAATTGTAAAAACCATTACTTGAGAAAATTTAATCAATATTGTTACACAAAATAATCTTAAATATATAAAGTATAAAAAATTATTCTCTTTTATTAATTTTAATAAGAGAGAAAAATGGAATAATTTTCTTAAATCTCAGAAATTTACTTGTTTGAAATAACTGTAATTAATAGGCCTTATAATTATTGCATTTTATTGATTTTCATTTTGTAACTTTTGCAGCATGTAATTGATGAAATATATGTTCATTCTAATAACAAGCATTTTATCAATTTTATTGATACTAAACAGCGTATTTGCTCGCATATAAGACAAAGTTTTTATTCATTTTTTACTACTTTGAAAACCTAGGTCGTCCTATACGCGTGAGTGAAGGATTCTTTGCGTTTTTGCAATAATTTCTGTGAACCATGTATACTTACTTCATGCTGTCGTTATAGGTCTACATTCTATTTAGTGTAAGTTGGCACCTACTGTAAACAAATTAAGACACACTTTTCTTTGTTTATTGGTTTAATCCTATGTCCATTAATTAAAAACTGCATTGCATCTCATTCATTTGCAGAAAATAGTTTCTAGTTATTTATAAAAACATTAATGAAATACAGGTTACTTAGCAATAATTATAAACGTAGTTATTTTATATTAGTTAAATTGTTATTTTTAATGAATGTTAGCATATTCTGAATCATTAAAAATAAACTTTTTCTGGTCTTGCACATTATAATGTTTTGGTTTTGTTTTCCATTCATCACGTATTAAGGCAAACATGATTGTTTGGTTAATAGGTGCATTTGATAATATTTTATTTGTGATTAAACAAAATAAAATTAAAATTGTATTAATAAATTTAATTTTCTTTATTTTGATCTCTAAAGTCACACCTCGTCCTATATGCGAGATCGTCTTATATCCGAGTAAATACGGTATTTTTAAAATAAATATCAATGTTGATCTACTTTATTTCATTAATTTTTTAAAAAATGTTTTTGTTAATATGAAATATAAATATAAAAATTTTAATCGTTTTATTGTAAATAAATCAAATAATACCATATTTCTTAAGCTGCAATTTTATGATTTCTTAAAATTACTATAATTATAAATATACACTCAAACCTGTTTTTGTGCAATGGATAGGGACCGTATAAAAGAAAATGCATTAAAAAAAAATTGCACAAAAAAGACCGCACAAATAAAAAATCGCACAAAAAAAGACTACACAAAAACAAGTTTGAGTGTAATTTAGGGTAGAAGTATACAATGCTGTCATCTAATTAAATAAAATAAATAGAAGTAATTTGATTAATCAGATTATTTCTAATTATTAAATTTAATTATAAAATGTCTTTATTGCTTATCTTTAATTCAAATTATTTAATAATTTATTGAAAAAATATTAGAATTGTAGATGTAAAGTTGACATATTTGCATATTAAGGACGCTAAAATTATGTAATAATTTAGGAATAATTTTAGCCTTTATTTTAGCTATTGAAGATCAGAATACTTTTAAATCTCAGAATGGAACAACGTAGAATAGATTTTTTAATTTTACATTTAAAAATGGTGACAAATTTTGAAGTTAAGAATTGTTTTATTGTAGAATTGTGTTAATGCTTATTTATTTTGCAGTAAGCTTTCAAATTTATATTATTTTTATGTTGTCTTTGATAGAAGTATATTCATTTAATTTTATTTAATTTCTGTTTTTGTTTAGGAAGAAAATCACAAAATACATATTGTATATAAATACAGTCAAACCTATTTTTATGCGCTCTTTTTATGTGCGATTTTTATTTGTGCGATTTTTTTAATGCGAATTTTTAATTTGTGCGGTATAGTTGGCGACTAGTCTCGTGCGATTCGTCATGTCTTACGTTGACTTATTATAGCTAAATAAACTTATTATAGCATAAATGCACTTATTATAGTAATATTATTGCATGAATATGCGAAAAATGAAATAATTTACTTTTTAAGTCAACAAAACACCACCTGGACAAAAATATGTAAAACAGACGATAGACCAGACGATGCAGTCAAGTGCTGACATCTGTTGTCAATAAATTCTATTTCGTACGGTTTTGAGTTATTTTCTATGTGAGACTTTTTTTATGCGGCCCCTGTTGACCGCATAAAAAAATATTTTTTAATTGTGTTGCGAAAACTATTATTTACAGCCATTCGTGAAGTTTTGTGAGATTTTTTTTATGCGTTTTTTTTAATGCGGTCCCTATCCCCCGCATAAAAACAGGTTTGACTGTAATAAGAAATGCACATGATTTTTATTGTTATATTTGCAAATGAATGCAAATTGTGATTAGTTAAAAAGTTACTTTATTATAAAATTAAAGAATAATAATATATATTGGAAAAAGTTTGAGATCCCATTAATTTTAAGTTTTTTTACATACAATAATATAAAATTTACACCATTCTTTCATTAATATTGCAGCAGTGTGATAACTTGCAATGTTTTTTTTATAGTTTTATCTGAAATCATGTATTATTTTTAACAAAATTATGAATGCCAATATCTATCTAATATACCTATGTTAATACAATAAACTAGCATTGGCTTCACCTTTATCAACAAAATTACATTACATGTTGTATTACATGTATTGAGATATACTAGTTTATACCTTTTTGATTGGTTATTATTGTCCAAAATTACATTGATTAGTCATTGATCCGTCATTGATCCAAATTTAATTTTATTAAGATTCTTTGAGATAAAATGAAATGTCAAATTTATAAAAATAGATTGTTCAAAGAATTAAAGAAAATTTGTTCTAAGAACCTTCCAGGAATAAATGACAGAAAAATTTGAACATATACAAAGCATAATCATCATGAAATATTCTGTGCAAAAAAAGTGTGTTTCAATAAGATTACAAGCTGTTAATAACATCTAAAGATTTTAGTTTTCATTACTAGAATGTTAAAACATTTAGTTTTTCTTGTAAATAAAATTTATTTATAGATGCTAATCAAATACTAATAGTTTAGTTGTATATACTCTGTATTTTTGTTTTTTAAATAATTTTTATTTTGTGATTTATTTAAAATGTTCTAAATTCTATTTAAAATTGTGTAAATTGTAATAAAACCCTTAGAACCTTTAATAAATACAGCATAAAAGCTGGGTTATATTTAAAATCAAAACAACAACAATCATAAATTCCATCAAACTTTGTTTATTGCAAATGTTTTTGACCTTATTTGAAAAGACATCCTCAGGCTACAGTAAATTAAATACTCCAACCATCTAAAGAACACAGACAGAGAAACTAGTAAAAAAGCATTTACGAAAACTTATTCTCTAAAATATTTTTATTCTAAATATTTAAATAAGAATGTTACAGGAATTTTAAAAAAGTGATTTAAATAGAAAGAATATAAATATGATGTATGATTATATAAACAAAATCAAAATGGAAGAACAGCATAAAATAGTACATGCTATTTCAAGGTATATGACAACTAAGTTACACACTTAGCTTTGGAGGATCTGTAAATTTCCAATTGTTAAAGACCTTTTCAAACCATAACATATTGAAATTAAGAGGATTTGAATCATGACAGAAATTTACATATCCTGCAAAGCTAAAGTGCATAAATACTAAGTATGCTAAATGCATTTCTAATGTATGGGAGTCTGTGTATGAAATTCTCTAATAGAAACTTGCCATGTCAAGAGTATTTACAACTATGTACTGTTTTATGTTGTTTTCCCATTTTGGTTTAATTTACATAAACATATGTTATATTTATATTCTTTGTACTTAAATCACTTTTTTGAAATTCCTGTAACATTCTTATTCAAACATTTAGAATAAAAATATTTTAAAGAATAAGTTTTTGTAATGCTTTACATTTCAAATTTTTATACGTATTCCTTCTGCTTGCATTCTGTAAATGGTTGGAGAATTCAGTTTACTGTATCCTGAGGAAGTCCTTTCAATAAGGTCTAAAACATTTTCAATAAACAAAGTTTGCTAGAACTAACGGTTGTTTTGATTTTAAAAGCTTTAATAAAGTATTTTTGTTAATTTAGAAAATTAAAATTTTCTGTATTTAGCGTTATATATAAAAATAATAATTTTCTAAATAATTATATATTTATTTTACAGTTTCGTGCACACGCTACTGTCCATTACCCTCTGTTGTGTGAAATGATATGCCTTGAAATGAAACCGGAACTAAGAGCTGTTTTGAGGCGATTTTTTCTTCGAGTCGGCACGTCTTTTAACATTGTCCTTTCTAGCAGTAAATAAACAAATGTCATTTGGAAATATTGAATCAAATTTGCATAGTTTATTGTAAGATATTCAACTTAAACTTAACTTGTAAATTTACCATTGAACAAAAAAATTGGTCCACCTAAGATAGTTTTTATCATTAATTTATGATGCAGAAGAAAAGTGAAAACTGTAGATATTGTACTGTAGAGTAATTTTTAAAAGTAGATTTGTGCATTGGAAACAATTTAATAATTTTATGAAAATAAAGAAAAGCACTTTCTCAAAATGAAGTTGTAAGGCTGCATATAATTTGTATATAATGTGATATATAATAGCAGCCATTTAAATCTAAAGAAATGCAATACAAAAGCATTTCTTTAAAATTCTTCTTTTGCAAAGAACAATTAGTCAAAATGGAAAAAAAAAAAAGAAAGCATTAAAGGGGATGTTATGGCCAAAATATAGTTAATGATGAAATCAGCAATATTTTTATTTTTTCAAATGTGCAAATGTGTACTTTCATCAGCAAACAGTTAGGATGTAAGTGCAATGATAATTTACTTGTTCAGTATGGACATTTATTGTCATATCTCATTTCATACTTCACACATTCCATGATATAAGAATTCAAGTTGCGTTTCAAGAAATTGGCACAAGAAGGAATTTTCTTTATATATATACAGTATATATATTTATAATGATTGCCAAATATCGCAAATAGAATAAATGAATAAGATTTCAATTGGAAGTATATTTATGTAGCAAAATGAATCCTTATGTTAATAAAAAAAGAATTAATAAGCATATATTCTTTTTTAAATGATTTGTATTTTTAAAGATAGTTTTATCTGAAAAGTTTATTTTCTTAATTCGTTATTTAATATAAAATTAATTGCTAATGAGAGTATGAGAATATTAATTTAACGTATAATTTTTGGCAATATTTGTCGGAAATGTCGGTGATAAAATGCTTTTAGGCTTCACTTTTGTATTTAAGTCTTAGAATATATCTATTGATACAGTAATATTACAGTATTAATATTTTCATTTTGATCATTATTTAATATTACATTTATAGAAATTTTATTTTTCATGATTGATGTTGTTCATAAATTTGGTGAATAAATTTAAAATTAATAATTGTAAAAATTATTTTAAAAATAAAAATGTCTTAAAACTTAAATCTTCAATAAACAAAAAATAATATCTTTTATATATAAATTATTTTTTTATATAAAATTTGAATTCAAGTATCAAATATCATTATAACGATGATAAGGTAAGACAAATAACTCAAAAATTTCTCTCTAATAAAGCAGAATTTAGATGATTAATGATATTTTTTAGCTAATAAATGTTGGTGGTGGTGATTATTTCTAAATTTGAAATAGCAAGTTAATTTATTTTTATTTAAATTAGTTCAATTTCTGAAAAATAACTTGAATCTCACTGATTAAATTTAATAAAAATTCTTGTATTATCAAGTAATAAAAGATGAATTTTTATTATTAAAAGAAGATCATTTCACAATACCTTTAAAATTTATAGTATTTGCAGTGTAGTGAAAAGTGTATATTTTTTTTGTATGGGCAAAATAGTTTTTGACAGTTGACACTGAAACTCATTTTTAAACTACAAATAGTTTTCAATATTTTATTGAAACTATAAGGAAAAAAATTGGAATACATTCTTGATAAATTATTTTGGAATATGCTTTTTTCATATTTGTTATTCATATATACAGGTTTGCCGAGATATTTAAAATTATTTTAGAGTATCTTCGAAAGAATCTAATTTGCAATTTTTATGTTTTAGTTATGTCATTGTATGTAGGGACCATATGTTTGAAATTACAGTTGGTATAATTTATTTGATATAATATTTAAAAACTAATACAGGTAGTGTTCGCCAGTTATTCGAGGTAGTGTGGATGCTACCTTGGATTGCCATAAACTCAGAGAAAATGAATGGCAGGACCATTTTGGATTGAAAATTATGAATGTAAAAGATTTATACAGTTTTAAGCCTGTTTTTATACCTTATTAATTTAATCTTATGTAAGAACAACAATTTTTACATCATTTATTATACGGATAATAATTAAAATAGTTTTAAAAATAAGTATGTATTATTGTAGTTACATTTTAATATGAATGGTTTGTCTCACATTCAAGTTAAATGATAATAAGTAACAAATCATTTTATTATGTGTGTTAGCACTTTAAAGTTTCTTTTATGAATTACAGTATAAGAAAAGTAGTATATTCACTTGCAGGTTAGCCTCGGATAATCGGGGCGCTACCGTGTTCAAAAACGATTTATCTATATTTAAAATATGGAAATATTTTGTCAAACAGACCAATAATTGCAACATATTGTACTATTAAAATATTTCTAAATCAAATCTCAAAAATCTGGATTATGTTTTATATTATACAGTATATTAATTAGTAATTGCATCATCATTACAAATATGACGATCAAATTTTTGGTAGCGTAAGATTGTAACTAAATTTAGTCAAAATTATTCAGAGAAGCTTGCTATCTATACTATAATTTATTAATAAAAATTAAATAAAATTTGTTTGATCAATTTTATGCTTGTTATAACTGTCAATTATTGGTTTCGGTGGTGATTTCATTAATTTATTATAAAAAATTATTGAATATGTGTTACTATAATATAAGGATAATTTGGAAAAAAACGGTTTGAATTTCAACTTTTTGGATTTTTGAGAGTTGATTGACGCATATTATGGATATAGTTTATTTTTTTAATCTGAAAAGAAAATAATTTTAAAAAGTGTGAACATTTTTGTAGATAAATTTGTTATCTTTAAGCAGAATATCAGTATTTGCATTAGTAAAGTCTTAAAGCCATATCAAACTATTTATTGATAACAATAGATGCCCCGCTCTTACATATTTTATATTTAAAAACTATTTGTAAACTGTAGATATTAGCAGTTATCTAATTAATTGGTAAATAATGCAAATAAGCTGTAAATAGATCAAGCAAATGTAGTTTATATAGACGTTTATTATATTTAAATATGAAACACATAGCATATTATTAGAAAATTTTACTGCTTGAATTGACTGGATGTAAAGTAATTATTTACTTTGATTGTAAAAAAATATTTATCATAACATATATTTAATTGTAAATATTAATAAAACAAATACAATATTTATTACGTTTTGTAAACTATAATTTACAGAAAAAAAAGTATATATATATATACAGATTTATATTTAACAGTATAATTTCTATTAAATAATATAATGAAATTATAACTAATTATAATTTCTATGTATTATTGTAATAGCAGAAATTATTTAAGAAATAAGTTCTATAATTTAAATTAACACAATAAATCTTAATACCATAAAGAAACTTGGATAGATGCTCCTTAATCCTATTCAAACTAAAATTATTTATATAAAAGAAAGGGAAAAAAACATTGTTTACGAGTTTAGAAATCTCATTTAATAATTTCTTCATAAATAAATATATTTTTTCTACGCACGATTTAAATAAGACACCTTGCTCAATTCAATTTGGAAGTAAACAGTGATTGTGGCTTACCATCAAATAATTTTATAATCAAAGTATTTTGCATGCTGATATTGTAAAAACCCAAATCACAATTCAGTACTAAAAACTGAATATTTATTTTACTTCCCCAATCTAATTATTTAATTTGGTGAACAAAAAATCAAATACGAAGTTATGAGTAAGAAAGTCTATCACTACCAGGTTTTTGTTGTTATTTTATTTTTTTTTTTTAAGTTAACAAATTCAAATTTTATTCATTTATTCCTACTGCCATATAATCATTAAGAAAAAATAAAGTGGAAAATCTCTAAAATAAAACTATAAAATTGGATTTTTACATATCTATAATATTTAATATTGCATATTTTAGAATAAATTTTCTAATTTATTATTATTATTATTTTTTTTTTTTGAATTTTGCTGAATACAAATTAATAAATACAGATTATAAATACAAGTTTAAATCTGTTTATGAAGAAAAAAAATGGTGGTTTATAAAAGTTTTAATGATGTAATTAATTTAATGTTTTTGCATCTAATCACAGTTTATCCTCAAAAGTCATTCTAAATCATCCCAACAGAAAATAAAAATGTTCTTTCCTTTATCCCATTGTTAAAAATTACAAATTACTTTCTGAATTTTGTTTTAAATTAATAAAAAATTAGAAATATGTAATTGTAAAAGCTGCAAATAATTACATTTAAATCTTATTTATGTTTTATAATTAAATTACTGATTCAATTATATATAAATTAATTTCGTTTATATTTATTTTTGTCCATCTTGATAAGTATTAAAGAAAATAAGGAATACATTTGTTATACATAATTATGCTCTGTACAAAAATACTAAGATTAGCATCGTCGTAATTTAGCGTGCATGATTTTATTTGATTTTATATTAAATCTGATATTTGTGATTGATTAAGAATAATAATCTATACACACATCAGGGATTTCTTATTTAAAAAATCCAGCAACGAGTTGCTTAACTTTCCAGGCATCATTTGGTGGCGTCATCTGTTATCATATTTTATTATTAAAAACTATATTCTTAATATGAATATATATTCTTAACTATTATAAAATGGCAAAAAGTTTAATTTTTAAGGGTAGGGATGGGTTTTATAAAAATATTATAAATGCTAATATCGAGTATAATCGTCATTAAGTCCGACCCTCTTGAAGATACACACAACCCCTTCTCTCCACTCCTCGACTTTGATGTATTAAATTTTGGTAATTAATCTCCCTAATAAACAAGCCTCCCTGCAAAATTTCGGAAATTTTAGAAAATAGCACAGGAGTTAAGCTTGAAAAGGTGAACAAAATCGTACACCAACATCCATACAGAAACCCCCACTTTTTTTTTTTTTTTTTTTTTGCATTTTTCAACTTTTCAAGGTCCCCTAATCCAAAAATGTAAAAATCTTGGGGGGGGGTCATTTCTTGACCGATTGCCATACATTCCCTCTGTTATATATAACAACCAGGAAAGTAAAAATAGTGTAGTAAGCACGGAAAGTTCCGAATTAATACAAGAAACTTAATTTTGGATGTAGATTCGTATAAATATTCGTTTAGAAACCATTGTAGTTTCGATTTTTATACCTTTACAATTGAATTTCGTCTTTACACTGTGTTAAAAATACGAGTAAGCAAATCTAAGGTTGGTTTGTTTGCATCTTTATAGGACCGAATCTCACGAATTTGCCATATTTTTAGGTGTATTTACAATGTTTATGCTCACTGCATAAAGTATTGTCTCTAAATATACGAGTGTATTTCGCTAGTGAGCATTTTTAATATATTGAATTTCCGATTGTTTTTTTTTATATTAATAATTTTAAACAAAATGAAACCTTGAAAAAATAATCAATTACTGTTTTATTTTTAAAATTATTCCTTTTTTTATTAACAGTATCCGAAACCGGTAACGTTAGTTACACGTACTGTACATACTGTTGAGTGGCAACCAGAAAATCACTTACTCTTTTTTTTCTCTCCAAAGACCAAAATTTTATATCGCAGACGGTGGCGTATCTGGGATTTTAAGAATAGGTGTGCTGCTCGAGGCAGATTCGGGGATCGAGGCACTTGCCCCTGTCGTTTTAAGCAGAATATTACTCGATTATACGCAGTGGCGCTTTATCCAATAGGCAAAAGGGCAATTGCCTGGGGTCCCTTATAAGGAACTCTTCCAAAAAAATTTCCGAAAGAGAAATGTCGGAAGTCAACACTGTACATGGGACCCCCTAATTCAAATTTGTCTGGACCCCACGAAGCTATAACGCTCCGCTGATTATACCGTATTTACTTTTAACTAACAATTGATTACTTTGCTATGGAGGGGTGCTACAATATAAGCACCCCTCCCCTCGATATGCCCTACGCAGAGAGGTCCAAGAGGTGTATCTCCGTGCTTAAAGTGACTTTTATAAATAAAATTTGGAGTTAAATTTCTTAAAATTCCGAAATATTAAGCATTTTCATTTTGACCATCACCGAAATATTCGTGTATTTTTTTTAAAAAAGAATAAGATTCTAGTGTAAATAATTGCGTCAGAGCCTTCCGTTATTTATTTTCCTTGTAATTTAATATTCAATGAACTCTTAAACCATACAGTTGTAAATAAAAAATTCATAAATTATATATTCTTTTTTAACTGAAATAATTATGATTAGGTTATATACTCTGTATTTCGAATATATTAAAATATTTCATATATAATGCTTTTATTATATTTAACGATTACTTCGAAAATGAAAATATCCATAAAAGAAAGACAGAAATAATGGAAAGTTTCATTTACAATTAATTAAGAATTGTTTTTGTTATTTAATTACTAATCAGTTTTAAGGAATTTGTGAATAATAATTTTTCGTATTTAAAAAAAAGCATTAAATGTTTTTTAAACTTTAAATGAATATTCCAAAAGCAATGAAAAAAAATCGATTTTCCGAGAGAGTACTCGCTGATCGCTTTTCATTATAAAATCATAAACTGTAATTACTCACGGATAAAAAAAATTAAGGAAAGATAAATAAATTTTCATAAAATCGACGGATTCTTGCCTTTTGACTTAAAATCCTAAGGATTTTTATTGTTAAACGAGCACAGTCTGCAATTTTTTAGATATCGATGCACAATGCTCTTGATTTTATAGTGTTGCCCCTGTACATCATACTTTTCCTGTTAGCAAGAGTCGTGCCGGTCATCTATCTAATCCTGTTCTGGCGAAAAATTTTCGAATCGGTACTTTCTGTCCCTAAGCTTTCCGTATCTGGTCTCGATTTTCGTCTATCTAAACCCCGTTTTCGAGATTAAGGAAAGACAGACAGACAGACAACGGAATTTAGAATCACATAATTTAAAATTAGTGAAAAGGGGTATAAACGTTACATTATTTATTCCAGGACTCGTATCAAAAAGTTATCCGAGTTTTTACTTGTAATTTTGGTTCTTGCGCCTATTCACGACATTCTCCTCTTTTTTTTAATTTTTTAAACAAAATAATTACTTTAGTTTATCGTCTACACTTCGTTTCATACGTTTTTAATGAATGACGATGAACTGTTTTTATTACGTCAAAGTTTTGGAATTCTTTTCATTATCTTTTCATTCTTTCATCGCATAAACCACAAAAAATACATCCTTATTTCAGAATGTCTGTAAAGAATAACGAGATTAAAAAAATTATTAAACATTTTAGCTAGAACATAATTGTGGTTAATATCATAAAAATGTAGTATCTATAAAATAAATCAATGTTTTTTAAGGGTGAGAAAAGTATAGATCTTTATTAAATTTAAGATTGATTCCGTGGATCATTGAGTTGATTTTATAACGATTAATCGTTGTTTTACAATTGTAAAAAAAAAAAACATTTAAAACTTGAATTTTGATACTTAAAAATGGCGGCTGTCGTTTACCTTTAGCCTATTTTAGTTGTTTTTATCGATTTAAAATCAAATAGGCTACTTCAATCAATAAATTCAATCGAGTCTTGGAAATCAAATTGTATTAAGTAATGGCCAGTTACAGAATAAAAAGACAAGTACTGTACTTTTAGGCCCATTATTTACTCGAAAGCATCTATTTACAAAAAAAAAAAAAAAAAACGTACACCATTAAAGATTATCCAGATATAAGTTATAAATTATTCAATAGAATCCTAGTTCCATTATAAAAATTGAAGTTAAACGATTCGGGTTCATTGGCATCTTAGCTCAAAGTTTTAATTGGATTCTAGTTCCTAAAATCCCATTAGTATATTAGACTAGTGTAATGATGGGTCGATCCGCATAATACAGTAGTTATATCGTTAAAATATACAATGTACGAAATGTAAAATAATATTCATTTAGTTTCTTATTTTGTCATGTTTTAATTTTAATTCGATATATATAACTTCGAGCCCCATCACGGGTCCTATCTATTGGGCTTGGTTTATTTGTATTCGGCAACGCGACACGTGGACGATCTGACTTTCTAGGGGAAATAGACCCATATTTAGGTGTTACAAACGTGAAGAAAACCCGGAAAACTCCACGTGGCCAGCACGTTGGCCAGGCGTGAACCCACCACCAATTACAAGTGTTTGGCGGTTTTTATCCACGGTCGCTGGTGGGTTCGCCTGTTTGGTTCGGATCTAATTTAGGAGGGTCTCGAAAAGATTTATTTATAAATCATTCGTTTCGTTACATTTATTTATTTACTTGTCAAATTCTATTATTTAAAATATATAATACGATTTTTAACGTCTTTTTTCGATACGCCAAAGGCCTGAAAAAGGTAAGTGCATGAATTTCCCTGACCTTCGAGAGACTCCGCGTAAATGAATTTGAATGAATTTTACCGTTTCTGTTATTGTACAAAATCTACGAGATTGTATTCTTCTTCATTATTATTATTATTATTATTATTATTATTATTATTAAAAATACGAGAAATTATTTCGAATAATCATTTAAATTCGCCATATTTCAAGGTTATATTCAAAACTGATTATACTTCGGCCAAATAAAAAGGGCGATTGTTTAATTGTTTAAAATATAAACTCCAAGAATAATATAATCAAATATTGTTACTGTAAATTCTGTTAAAAGATTAAATTTTTTGCAAAAGGAGATGAATAAAAATTAGGTTTTTAGACTTTTATCTCAAAGAAACATCCTTTTTCTTTTTTAACGGAGTTTAGCGAAGGTTGCTTTAAAAAAAATTAGATAAATTGCAAAAAGCAATTAGATTTAAAGTGGGATAATGAATGTTGCCGAATCGAAACAATCGACTTTATTATTTATGTGTATTTCTGCCTTCATTGAGGTTAAAGATTGAAAATACTCTTCTCTAACATAATTAATTCCGATTGAAAAAAATATATAACAATTTGATCAAAATCTTCAGAAAAATTAAATCTCTCTCCTCCTCACTTTTAATTTTGCTTTCCATTTTAATTTTATTTATTTATTTAGTTTTTTAATCAGAAAAGTTATCATTTTCGACGGAAGAAGAAGAAAAAAAAAAAAAAAGAATACGGAAAAGTAGTGTAGAAACTTAATTAGGAAAACCGTACGTAAGCAATTACTTCCTTAATTCTTCTGGATGACAAATGATATTTCGTTCTCATTGCTTATTATCGAACGTATTTGTCTAAGTACAAAATTCATGAGAGGTTATATTCCATAATTGGAAATAGGCGATGTCAGTGGCCGAGAATTATGTCAAAAAAATTATTTAAAAAAAAAGAAGAAAGAAGAGCAAAATTTTGGTATTCCATTACACGGTGCCATTTATAAGTTATAAATTATTCAATAATGGCCTAATTTCGTCAACAATTTGATCGTCGATGCCGAAAACGTTAAAAAAAAATGTCCCTATTGTATAGTCCTCCGCCTTTTTTATATTTTCGTTTCTTTGAAGGACGTCTTCTTGTCGAAAATTACTTTGTCTGTAATCGTCGGCGGTGTCATTAAACGTGCCAAAGCCTAGTCTACACTAAAGAATAATGTTATAAAAGTAACCTGGCATCTTTCTGTTGATTAACTTTTGTTTTTTTGTCTTGGGTCCTTCGGTTAATAAACAGCAATCAATTATCTTAATGAAGAAACGGGATAACAGAACGAATCTTCTTCGCCAGAAAACCCGATAGATCTACCTTTTTTTATCGTAAAAAATGATCGATAATAATAATACATTGCGTCATAACTGTTACGTAAACGTGGATTTATGTGATTTAAACACGAATTTCTGAAAATTATAAGTAATTTTGACGGGAAAAAAGTTTGCAACGTAAAAAAACAATATTGCATGGAGTTATTCCTCGATTGCGATTCAAGTAAGTTCCGGGTAGAAGAAACCCTACTTTTGTCAAATTAACTCCATCTAGCGATACTATTTCGAACTAAAAGCGACCTGTTTACGTGTTCTTTATAGTGTACAGTGTGTAAATTATACTCGGTTTCTATGGTGAGAGACGACGGTCGGTGCGGGTCGATAGCGTATTCGTTATAGAGCAGAAGCATTGGTGACAATGCCCAATCATGGGGTGTACCGCCAGCCGAATATCGCCTCAGAAAATTAAAGTCGCTCGTGAAAACGGACCTAAAGATGCCAAAACATCGGAGAAGAAAGAAACCGAACTACCTCACGTTCTGGTGACGGAAGACGATGATTGCAAGAGCGAAGAAGAAGTCGATAAACTGGAGGTAAGGCGATATCGATGCTGGGATTTTAAATATTTGAAGCGAGTCGTAAGAATTTATTGATGTTTCCGATGAAAACGCATAGTTTCGGGGATAATTCTAAGCGTTGTTATTAAAATTACGGCAAGAATTCCGTTAAAGACGGTGATTTAACCGATACAGATGACATATTTTCGCAGTGTGAAAGCCGTCTTAGCATTGCTCAATCACTTTTTGCCGTGGAATTCTTGACGTCGCTAATTGATAAGAGAAACTCTAACACAATTAGAAAATGGAATAATAATTATCTTTAATAGTCATTCACTCCCGAGAGAATTAAACGTGCCAAAAAGGGTGTGCCTTTTATTAACGACTAATATTGTTTTAATAAGAAAAGATACGGTGCTTTTAACTCGTCTTTTCTCTTCTTAACGAGATCGCTCGGCTGTCAAATGCTCTCACTTTATATTAAACTTAACCATTCTTAATATTTAATTTATCGATTTTTAGGTCTAATTCGGTTTTGATAGATTTACATCGCGCGTAGCACACTACTCCCGATAATAAAATATCATCAAAAAAATTACTTTACCAATTAATTAATTATTTAAATTTTAAAATTAATAATAAAATTTTAAATTTAAAACAAAATCGTTTAATTAACGAACGAGAGCGAAATTGCTTCGTAATAACATCACCAGATGGCGGAAGTAATTTCCATGTCGCTGGCTATCGGACTCGAAAATTTTTCGCCAGATTTTCGCGGCGGAATAAATTAAATAATTAATTTTTCAGGCGTCGATGGATAGCAGAGTTTCGGGATTTTCTTCCAATTCGTGTCAAAGCGCGGTCAGTTCGGATTCCGGAGTTTACGAATTAGACGAACAATACGCTCACATCGTAACGGAGCATTCGGATCCAATAAAAGTGCAGAAAGTACATCGGGAATTCCAACCCATGGACAATTTAGGTAAGGAAACATTTGATTAATGCGCTCCGCCACCTGTATTAAAATAAGACGGTGCCAATCGAGCGGAATAATATATTAATCCGTACGGGATCCTAGATTGATGACGTCATAAACGGTTTCTTTGATTAGAATTATTGGTCGAAGGCCGAGCGTGTCCGAGGAAATTAAGTCCCAAGGACAGAGATAGGCTGGAGCAAAAGGAAATCATGCAGAAACTCCGAGAAGAAGGTTTGATATTTCGTCCCGCATCTCGAGCAACTGGTGGATTGACGTAAGTCCCGGCATCGTCGATTCTTTTTTTTTTTTTTTTCTTGTAGCGATCCCGCTGATTGCCCAAACGAAATTCTTTATTAACCATTTTATATATAAAAAGGATATAGATTTTAATAAAAAACAAAAGAGAAATATTCATTTTTGCTCTACCGAGAAACTTACGTATTAAATGCTTAAAATATTAAAGCATTTCTAATGAAATAAAAGTCGTTGAAAAATTCGTGGGAATCGTAAAAAATAAATCTTGCAATAAATCAATTAATGGGATTCTTTAGGGAAAAACCCTTGTAGGAAAATGAATTTCTTTTTTCTTTTTTTGCATTAGATAAAGATATTTTTAATGGCGATTATTTATTATATGTTTATTCATTTAACGCTCTTCTTGTCAGGTTCGAGTTGGTCGATGAAAATCAATATCAGACGATTAGGCGCTTGCCGCCCATTCTACGTCAACCCAAAAAGAAAAAAAAGGAACTCACCTACGAAGAAATAACTAAAAAGTTAGAAAAAGCGGAGAAAAGAAGAAAGGTAATTATGGAAATTCTCGGTTTTTTGACGAAATCAACAGTTTTCTGCTCAGATTTTTTTTCATCTAGAAAAGTTTTTCCATTGAAGCTTTACTCAGATTAATCATTACTTTTTTTTATACTTAAGCTACTTTAATTAAGCTTCGTTCTAGGGGGGTAAGAATGATTATTAAACTATTAAACTATTTTTCACTTAGTTATTAATTTGACTTAATATGCATAAATTGAAAATTAGTGAAAATAATTTATTTTCCCGCTTTAATTTCCTTATCTCCGCGGGAATTACAATATCTTGTATCCGTTATGACTCCGTACACGTTTAATTTAGTGCGGATAACTTGCGTGTTGAATAAATGGTTAGTATCTAGATATGTGACGATGGTTTGGTGAGGGTTTTCCGGATCGATACTCCACGTAAGGCAGTATCCGGTGCATACCTGTCCATTCGTTGCCGTGGCACGTCTTGGATTCTAAAATATTTTATACCTTACTCTACGCGGATGTTGTTTTTGATGGCGTAAAACACTTTTACCGCCTTTACATAACAAAAACGTAAATATACTAGAATAAAATATACATTAGGACGTGCGAAATCTTGCTTCCTACGACGAAACGTTTTGCCAAATTGATAAAATTGCCAGATTATTATTATTATAATACATTAGGATTGAATTACGGCTCTTTGTTTCATTATCGTAATTATCATAAACGCCGTTTATAATAATAATAATAATAATAATAATTAATAGATTTTGGTAAGAGCGGTTAATAATAAATGGCGTTGTAGAAATATATTGTTTTAGACATTATTAAATGATAGGTCGAGATAAACAATATTTGGATTATTTGTAGGAACGAGAAGAAGAACGATTGAGCAAGCTTGCTACAAAAGATCGTATTGATCAAGTTTCCACAGCTGTTGCTCAGCAGGCAGAACTACAAAGATTAAAACAGTCCGAGAAGATGGAAGCTTCAGCCAGGAGTCGGTGAGTAATTTTTTTTTAATAAAGGAATGAAATTTTCATTAGAATTTTTACATTTTTGATATTTCTTTTATGAAGCGAACAACATTTACAAGAACTGAGGAAAAAATTGCGAGCCAAAGAGGAGCACGCAAATAAAGTCAGGAAAAGAAAACAAATGCTAGATAGAATACCGGAGTATAGAGAAGATTAGAGAGGTGCGACGTTGATTATATAGTTATTATGTACAGCACGTTATTTCTTCGACGTTTTCTATGTACAGAACAGTTGAGAAAACTCGTGGATTTGTAATAAAATTTGAAAAATAAACGTTAATTAATTATATAAAGATTTATTCGACTTATTTTTCCCGGGATTTCGATTCCGGCTTGGAAATTATTTGCTTTTGAACCATGCGAAATATTTTCAAATTTAATTAAAACGAAGCTAATTATAAGCTTAAATGCGGTCATTAATTTAATTTAAATTTATGTCATATTCTTTGTGCGTTTCGTTAATTTATTAAGAGTTAAAGGAGAATTTTATTTTCTTGGTTAAAATTCTTCTCGATATATTCGAGGGGTATTTTTGAAATAAAATTCCACCTTAGATTTAACATTTGCATAATTTCTGTCGGATTAAAATTTAATTTTTTAAAAATAATCTTTACAAATAACGAATGCCAGAAGTGATCTTTTTCAACATTTATAATAATTCATTTTTTTTAAATAATAAATTTTTTTTCTTAACGTGTTTCGTCCTCGTATTAATATATTAGAATATCCAAAATGTAAACACGATTATGTATTTTAAAGATAAAGAATCATCTGTCCGAAAATGTAAGATTGAATATGTTAATATATTCGGGACACAGCTGGAATAGGACATTTAATATTTACGAAAATAAAAATATTAAGTAAATGTAAACACTTTAGCATCGGTTGAGATATAATTATCTACATACATAGTCAACGTTTTCAAAATAGAATAGAGTATATTAATCGAAACGCCCCAGCGTATCAAAACAATTTTCTGTCAGAACAATCAGTTTGTGATATCAATAATAATTTGCATTAAACACGTAGCCGTTGGTAACTAACCACCATTAATTTATTGCGCATTATTTTTGTTTCTTTTTATATATATATTTGTGGATGCGTCGGACATAGAAGTGGAGGCAGGGCAGTGAAAACGCTGAAGATGTTTTGAATATTGGAATGAAAATCCGCCATTAGCGGATAAACTTTATCTACAAGAAATGTGTCCGATATTTTTTTTTTTTTTTTTTTTGATGAAAGAAAAACATAAATTGTTATATAGCGAGCATTAATTTGTGAAAACACAAAGCGTTGGAAATACTGGTTTGACTTCTTGCTTTGGGGATTGTCCAAAATGTATACACCGCACGGGCCTACCTTCTGAGCGCAAGCTAGGATTGTCCGTCTAATGGAAAGGTGTCCTACTGCAGGTCTGGTCTCACTACGACGGTGTCTCAAAGGAACATCCGGGTATTGCATCGAAAGGAATTGTTCATTTCTTTTTAAACCAATAAACCGGATTATTTTCCGGAAAAAAGTTGTTGCTGCAAGTAGAGAAATCGATTTCAAATCAAACCGGAATAGTATCTTACATTTGTAAATAGAAGTAATACTTGCCATTCCTGATCCTATTTGCTGTAGTAAGCTAGAAGGTTGATTTGCGGGCTCCGCCATACAATTCATATAGAGTGCCGCTGCCGAATATCTTCTACCCGATCTACCCGCAGATGGCATTTCTAAATTAAAGCCGTGAGCGGGTGTAGGGCTGGGACTAACCTGTAAATATACATAATTACGTTTATATCAATATATACGGTTAAATTTGCATTTAATATAATTTAATCGGCAATAAATTCTTTCGAGAAAATGTCGGATTTGATAGGCATCAGGTGTCTTTTTCCAATATAATTTTATTTTTAATCATCACAAAGATTTGTTTCGTCTTTTATTTGTCGAGTTTAGTTAATAATTAGAATGTAAATAACTTAAACGGCTATTACAGGAAACTAACTGGACACGTAGTCAATATTTGTATGTATAAATAACGCCAAACGCCGGCAAAGATTTTAAATAGAAATTACAGTTCGGAGTAAATAGCTTTCGACGCCATTTTGATTAAATCATTTCGATCGACATACACGCTTTTAAATTGTAATTATATAAAAAATTTAAAAATAAAAGGCGGATATTTTTATAATTTATATATGTACAGTCGAATCGTCCATTACGGTTAATTAAAATATCGTGCTTACCGTTTTAAGCTAGTATACGGGCCACAGACAACACAACTCATCAAGTTAAAATAGAACAACCGGATTCTTCTTTTGTAAAATTAAATTTCGCTTAAATTCAATTCTGTAAACCGTATAAATTGTTGACATTTTTGCATCTTTATAGAGCTATTATGTAAAGCGCGGGCGAGTAAGATGACATTCGTACATTAAAGTGCACAATCCACAAGTAAGCCATCGGGAGCGAATAGACACGATCCGACAGATACGTGCACGTTAACACGAAAAGATTTTTCGATAATAATAAAAAGAAAACAAAAACAAAAACAAAAATGCACAAGTAACTGCGAATCGGATTAATTTTTGCACATTTACCGAAGTACCGAAAGCGATTATCGATTAGAGCGGCAAGCAATTGCAGTGGATTCTACAAAACTTCTCATTGATTTCCAATAACTAGTTACCGGCGTTGTACCCGGTAAATCGGATATGAATAAATTTCCCAAATCTTCAACTTCTATCTAAAAATCTAACTCTAACACACACTCCCTGTAAATATTTGCATTCGGTTTAGATCGAAATTCCCCGTAGACCGTAATAACTATCCGAAAGGTTTATTTATTTTTATTCTTTGTATAAGTTTAGATTATTTAAAACAATCAAAACTACTACTACCGGGTTCGTAATTGCATTTTCTACTTTAAATTTTAATAATAATCCAGCTTAGTGTCAAGCAAACGAGTTTAAATCAAATCAATTACGCCAAAACTTTTGCTTCTGTTTCCACGTTTTGAGTGTATTTGCAAATAAATATCTTAAAGGAGACATAAATAATACATTTATCCCTTCCCTCATCTGTAAATTCTTATGCATTCTAGGAAAAAAAAATAGTTAAAATATTGTTGCAAAAATCAGATAAAATGGTTCTGGTAGCGCTGGCACGGTTATATTGCAACTTTTCTACGCTAAATATTTAATAATATACAAATTTAAGCAAAAATCCTCTTTGTTTCTTGCCAGTATTTCTGAAATTCATCGATAGATGGCTGCATTTCCCGAAACTTAATGGAAAAGTGAAAAGTAAGCTGGATTTATCTTAGGCCGGGCGATTACACCTAACCAAGTGGAAAGTTAATTTTCCACACTTAGGTAATTATTCACTTTTACAAAGAATGATAACTTCATCATGCGATTATCGATAGAGTGGAAAGATAGGGAAGACAATAAGCAATGGCATAATGCATTTTGATGATTATAAAAACCGATCAAAACTTTCAAACGAACGAAAAAAAGTGTCATTTCTTCGAAGGAAATTTTGTATAAATTATGTATGCATGTAGTTAGTTAAATTTAAATTATTTACAGTTCGAAATGTATGCCGAATCTTAATTTTTTTTTCGTTAAATATATAACAACGTTAAAGTAGCTTTGTTATCCAAATTAGGATTTTTATACTCGAATGTTTTTGTTCTAAATATGATTGATCCGTGATTTTAATGTACAATATTTAGTTGAAATGTATGTCATATTTTTAATAAATGGATAAATGGATCTAAGAATAAGTTTTTCTAATAAAATCCTTTAACTAAAATGTTCTTTTCCGCTAATTGGTTGAGACGAAAACAAATTAATAATGGACGTGATTGGTCGGAATGAAATTCAAACAATTACGACGTAATCTATATTTCTAACAATGGCGCTTATTGTTGCTGCCGTTGTATCACTGAGTAATTGACGAAACGAATATAAAATTAATTTTAAATGATCTTTGTGCTCTTTACAAAATGGTAACAAAAACTTATACAATTTTAGAACTATAATTGATAGAGATAACACGGTTTTGCTATTTCCTGTCATATGTAGTATTTATAATGATCAATACGTAAGAATAAATTCTATTTCTATATTATGGTATACATAAAAATATACCGTATATTTATTCCGTGTTTGCATATTAATTCATTATTTTCAAATTAATATTTTTTTTAAAAAAATATGCTAATGAACTGTTTATCGTATTTCTTATTTTGTCCATTTATGAATGAAATTGAAGAACGAGATTCGGATTAGCGAGAAAAAAAAATCGAGGAACTAAGATTTTACAGTAATATATACATATTTATCTTCATTTAAAAAAAAATTAATTTAGTTTAATAATTTTATTATATTTTTTAAATCTATCTTTAGACGATATCACGAAAATATTTCAGAGTACAATACTGTCTCGTTTTTTTTACTTATTTTATTTCTATAAGAAGCGAAAAGCGAATGGAATGAGGATTTTTATATGCAAATCTGGAAAATAGAAGCGACGGTTAGGGTTTTGCTTTCAGTGTAGGCTATATCTATTATAGCATAATCATTGTTAGCATACTTCTGTTATCAATGAAAATTTTTTTTCGATTTAGTTCTAAAAATGTCGTCTACCTAATGCAGTTTTTTAACTTCCATTTCTAAAATTTTTCAATACTTTAATTCACTTTTCTCCGCAAGAGATTTGAGTGTTTATTTTCTGATAAAAAAAAAAGAAGAAAAGAAATGTATTATTCCAAAGCGAGTCCATTAAGAGATGGTCGATTACTAATAACCTGGACAGTCTTATATTATGAAAAACGGCTTACTTTTGGCGAGGAGGCGAACATAAAGCGTATATCTTGTGGTCCTGCACTGGAGTGTCTTCTCATCTGAAGATTCGACGCCGACAATCCTAATGTGTCTTGAGGGCTCGAGGGCGCGACTAATATCCTCGGTGGTTGAATGGCATTGTCGGAATGTCTTCTTCCAGGCAGCGTAGCTTGCACTCTGAGAAGATTAGAGTCTGGGGATTCTGTGGCTGTAACAACACCAAGTCGAATTAGAAAATTAACTCTCTGACTCGATAACGGTGGCCGAAGAATAAATACCGAATGAAAGAGATTGAATATCTACTTAGAGTAACCGTTTTGACAGGAAATGCGCTGTACTTCCTTCCCCGGAGATATTGTCCAAACTTGCCTACAAACTCCTTTACTCTTATACCCTAGGGAAGTCCGAGTCACTCTCTCTAACAGAGCAATTTACCATTAGGTCAGTCGATGCTAGATGCAATTCTCTTTTTCTAATCTTTTGTCAGATTCTCCAATGTCTTTGTTACCGATTTTATTTTATTTCTGTTCTTTAACCAGAGTGACTTGTTTATTTTTCCATTTCTGGATTGTGAGCGGTTACCTTTCGATTTAGAAAACGCGTTTAATTATTTTTGTTGATAAACTGATAACGTTCTTACCCGAGTTGCATGTTCTCTGTATCACATCGTCCATGCTAATAGATTGTCTTCTGGATTCTAGTCGTAGAGAAGGAGGTCTGTGTGGGTACCTTGCAGGATGATCGATCGTTTGCGGCCTGCAACAGATAATTTATATATATATAATGTTCACGGATGCTTGAAAACTTTTGAATAGAAGTTTCAAGTAAGGTCAGAATACATAAATCCATTCATTTGATAAATAATTTTACACGAGCATTTGCTATAGAAGTTATGGTCGGAAAAAGGGAATGCAATTAAGATTATTGTATTGTGACATCATCAGGGCTGCAATTTTTAATCATATTTTTAAATTTATTTAATTTAAAATATATGCTCTCCACCTCATATTAGTAGTGGCTTGTCCCTGTACATCATACTTTTCCTTTAACAATCGAGTCGTGCTGGTCAGCTATTGACTGCTTTCAGGGGAACATTTTTGAATTGAAATAGCGTGACTTTCGGTTTGTATCGGAAGTTTATATGCAGTTAATAGGGGTCTCCTGCTCTTATGCTTTCTATATCTGGTCTCGACTTACATCTATCTAACTCCTTTCTCGAGATTAAGGAATGACAAACAGACACACAGTGGAATTTATAAGTCTACAATTTTTTCAAATTTTAGCCCAATAAGGCATCGAAGGAAAATGAAAACATATTAAAAGATTAGAAATTTAAAGTTATGTTCGTCTCTTTTTCCTAAAACCTCGAACGATTAATTACATTCGTTATCCTTTGTTAAATTTTGTCCAAAAGACTTCTTGGCAACTGAAATTTCTAGTTAATTTCATAAAACTTTTATAAATCTTAATTTAGAAAGGGAAAAAGTAGGTTCTAAAATATGAAATCTTTCTAAATAACATCCTAGGAATAAATGCTTTGCGCAAAGAATGACTAATAGAGTTTTCCTCGGATACACATAACTAAATTAATGTTGTTGAAATTTATAATTAAATCAATTTTAATTACACGAAAGGACTTTTTAATGCATCCGTGACAGAATCCTTATTCGTTTCATCTGAATGCCTTTTAAAATGAGTTTATATTCCAAACTTTATTAACGACTTTTTTCTCGACATAAATGCCAAAATTCCATAACCTAGGCGCGTAACGACGTCGTTTTCGGTTGCATAATTCACCTTTCCACCTTTACGTCAATATAAATTTATTTAAAACTTTACAGATGAGTAAATTACTATAAAGAGCGAATTTTCCAATGGGAAATAACTAATTACGTATTAAATTTTTGAATTAACTTTAGGCATTAATGTCATATAAAGTCCACTATCCAAAGTCGAATTGTTCATTATTTACTTATTCCAAGAATTGCAGGATTTGCAAAGAATACCGATGGAATGTATTTAATAATGAATTTGTCTCGCTATATAATTAATTGCTACCAGCGCGAATTAAGGAGTCTGTGAATGGAGGAAAATATATTCATGCATCCCGAGCTTGCACAGTCTTATATTAACTTTTAAATGCATAATTTTTTCAATAGAATTACAAAGAAGTAGAATTACTTTCTTCTATTTTAATATATAATTTATAGGTAATATTGATTTAATTTTAAGTTTTAGGTAAAGTTTGAATTTCGTTAAATTTTAAAGTTAATTTACCACACATTAGTAAACATAATCTTTGAGTAAACTAGGAAGAACATTTAGATTTTAACTATTAAAATTGTTTATTTAAATTTAAATATTTATAATACTCTCATAGTTAATTATAACTATAAAATTCCTAAAAATATATATTTACAATATATATAGAGTATATTTCATGTAATATACACTTAATATAGTAAAAATGTTAGCATTAATAGATGAATATTAAGTAAAAAAAGTATAAATAATCATATAATTTAATAGTAAAACATAATCTTAAAGGAATTTACTAGAATTTTTTTTTAAATATTTTAAATTTAAGACACGTTTCAGTTGTGCATCTTAATACTAATCAAATTATTATTAACGTATCTTAAGGTAATCTTTTACGTTTAAAATGTGCAAAATTAAATTTTTAAGATTATAAATTTAATATTTTACAAAAGAAAAATAGAAATTACGTACATCAATATTAAAATTTTTAGAAAAATTTAGTGAACAGATTGATTCTGCAGAGACTAAATTTCTATAATGAGTTAAAGGCAATATTGATTTAAAATTTTACAAGAACTTACAGCGTTGTATGAAATAAAACATGCGATCGCCTAATGTGCACGGATTTAACTAGATATAAAGTAACTTTAGACTTAACGTATCTTAATAAAAAATAAATAAAGCATCCATTGATGTAACACGCATCTTAATCTCCCATTAATCTATCTAATCTAATATAAAAATGGCTTAAATATTCCTTCCATTTCTGGCAAAATAAATTAAATTCGATCCCGCTTAACAACGTTTTCCAGTAAACAAACTTTCATCTACGACATTATCCTATTTAATCAATAAAATTGCCGAAACTGATGGTTTGTTGTGACAGCTTTTCTCATTTAGCATAAATGTCACACACTCGTGCGACAACTCGATACCGAATATTATTGGAATATTCCGTATCTGTTGCTCGAAAGAATCGAATTTCCGTGTCAACACCTATTATTTTCTTAGAATTAGTGTCGGTGGAAAGAAGCTATTCGTTTTTGTTAGCGTACGGATGATATAAAGATTTGTGTGATTTGTGGTGGGATTTGTATGGAAAATTCAATAAGTAACGATAATTTAGAAAGTATAAGAGTTAAATTACGATCGATATGACTGGGAAATTATCAATAAAGAAACGTGGGTTCCGTAATTATACTTACTGATCAATAGAGGACACAGACAGATGTTCTAATTTTAGTTTGTTCTTCTGATTCTTAGCTACGTGTTCCAGCATTTCTTCCAATAGTTCAACTAGAGACGTGAACTTAATCGGGGATCAAAATAATTAATAATAGCTGATAGAAATTCAGTAGTAGAGATTCAACTTAAATCTAAACACAATAATGAAATTACCTGGTGAAGTTTAAGGGCAGGACTCACCACTACCGGAATTAACACGGGCATGACTTTAGTCGCCAGCATATTCACTGTCAAGCCGTATCTTTTATCGCCTAACATGTGTTTGTAGATTCCTACAAAGAAAAAAAATATATTATTATTATTATTATTTTAGTATATATTAGAAAAACAAAAGTTTAATTAAGTTAGGATTTAAAAATTGATGAATTAAGAACAATAGAAAAATATATTTTTATAATTTTTCGTTTCATAAAAAAAGAGAAAAAAGAAAAAAAAATAATCAGTTATCAATGGCCGACTTTCTATCTTGCATGGTTTTTAGTATCGAGGGACAGAATTCAGTTTAAAAATAATTGCTTTGGACCCGAGAGTTCTTTAGTGTCGGAGATTAAAGCTCTTTGTACAAAAAAGAGTTCGGCTAAAATCCCAGAAGTTAAAATTGACAATAAGCCTATTATATTTTAGTTTCACGTTTCTAAGTTCATTTTTGCGAAAAAAACGATTCTTATGAAATATTTAATTGAGAAAAATGTGAGATTTTTAATTATAAATTAGTCTTATAAATATTTTTAACCACGGTCGGATTGAATTTATCTTATAACCACAAGACAATATAAATAATTATAGTGAATACACGAGAAAATATCGAAAGGTTAAGCCAAATATTTGTTAAAATACTAGCAATATATATATATATATATATTTATGATTAACATAAATTAATTTTAATCAAGCTGTAGACCAAGATGTGTAACCAAACTTTTTATGAATAGAGAAGAGTAGAAAAGGAGATATTTTACAAAAATTCTTTTTCTTTCACGCTAAATATTGAAATATAGATACCATTAAGTACAGTTAAGTCGTCGTTGCATTTAAAAAATTATAAAATAAATCTCAATTTTGAGGAGGATGCATTTAAAAATAGAACTAAAGTTCACAAATTCCTTTCAACGCTCATCGATTTCAAATTTTTCTGGAAAAATTTTCGAATTATGACGAATCATTAGAAGCGGATACGAGCCATAAAGGTTTATTTCCTTTCGTGTAATGCGAATAATTTATTTACAGAAGATAATTTATTAAATGCATATTTTCGAAATTACAGAATTCTAACTTACGGTACTCTTATCTAAAATTGTTAGAATATCCGTTCTCCCGTTCTCAATCCGGATCTTCCTATTAAATTTAACTGACCTCGGATTAAACTCGACTACGTCGACACGATTAATTGTCCGAAAAGTTTAGTTTCCAGTTCAAAATTCTTTCTTTCGATTATTATTATATTCTAAGCACTTTAATGAATTTCGAGTGGGGAAAATTCCGATCCAATTTAAAGTTTGATATTAATCGTATTTTATAGATGCGTAAATGTGACCTAAATAGCGGCGTATAAAATGTATTATAATTAAATTCTGTTAGAATTGTTCTTCCTATTCTCGAGGACGACATTCCGAGCTTTGAATTACGAATCGTGTCGACTATAAATGCTAAACGTGTTTATTGATTTGGATTAAGTATTGCAAAGCGAATCATTTGTCTCGCTAGAATTATTGAGAAATTATTATATTAATTTCCTATAATACGTACAAAACATTTCCGCCATAATTTTACGATTATAAGTTTTGTATGAGAATTTACATGACGAAGAAAATATACAAAGGTGTGTGCGCCACAATAGGAACACTAGCAGTTTCCAAGACGAAATCGATAGATATGATAATTAATCTCGTTGTAATGGGGAAAGGGGAAGGATATTCAATTAGATATGACAAAATGTCTACCAAATGTTAAGGTCACGTGAAAAGGTGAGGAAAATAATCGATGAATCCTCTTCCCGGGAAATTATATTAACAATGTTTTTAGCGATTTCGAGAAATATTTTTAGATTTTAAACCGAAAATAACGAATGGCTTAAAGCATTTTCAGAACTTGGTGTTTTCTTTTATTGTATGCAAAACCAATAAATCATTTTTTTTGTACATTTTTTATAACCGTTTGAAGAAGTTACCATTAAGTAATTCTTCAAACATATCAATTTAGCTTCTAGATCTTATAAATTTCATTCTATTCGTGTCAAAAATATAAAAAAAAAGTTGAGATTTTTCTTACATAAGAAAGAACTTTGGAAACGAGAATGTGACAAAAATTCAATCACGACAAAGAGTGATTTGCTAGATTTTTATCGTGTGATAAAATACATCGCTGATAAGTCATATTGTAAGGTGAAGCGATATTAATATAAATCGTAGAAAACTGACTCTCACGTTTTATTTATACATTCAAATTTAGTAGTAAAACTAACTTTATTAACAAACATTTCCAGGTATAAGTATTGAGAATTAACTAGTTACTTTAACTATCATGTTAACAGTATTATAAACATAGTCTAATATATCCAAAATAGCAAAAACAATTAGTTCTATTACAGAGTTTCGAATTAACAAATTGCATATTAGCTTATTCAGTTTGTAATACAGAAACAATAACGAATTTTGCTTTATCTTTCGGCTTTTGATACAAATTTGCAACAGAAATATTAAGCAAAGGTAACATTCTTAAGAATTTAAGACAGTCCTTTGTACAGTATTAACATTTTAACGTTTAAATTTTAATTTAGGAAAGTGCAAAATTAACTCTTATCCTTTTACTATAAATTCTTTCACAATATTAATTTACGTCTTAGATAATCTATAGGAATTTAATTGCTATAAAATGGCGTAAACGAAACCTATAATTAAATTTTCAATTATTAAGACAGGCGAGTACACGACTTTTTTTCTTTTATATCTTTAATAATTCGGAAAGGATCGAAATTCCCGTCACGTTAACCGAAGTAAAATGTTATTTTCTGCCTTTTCTTCCTCTTTCGATATTTTTGTTTACGAAAGAAGAACTAAATAAAATTGTTCCCTTAGGTTACTGTATAAAATCGGCGTTTGTATCGGTTAGAGAAAAAGAAATAAAAATAAAAATAAAGTCACCGAATGTTTGAAAACTTGTGATTTAGTATAATTCTTGTCGAATTTTTATTAATAATTTATAAGTTATTCTTTACATATATAAATAAAATTTTGAAAAATTAAATAAATTGCTTAAAAAATATTAAAAATAAACGAATAGAAAATCGTTACAAAAGCACACAAACCGGGTATTAAAAACTCCGAATTACAGTTACAAAGAGATGGCGAAGAAGAAGAAAAAAAATCAATCATAAACAATTTTCGGTTGTTTACTTACTTACAACCGGCATTAATATTGCAGGATCTTGTAATTTAGCTTTACTAAGCATAGGTAAAACATCGTCCAGGATGTTGGTCTTTTCTAATTTATCGATAATCTTCTCGACGCAAGTCAATGCGATTGCTTGCATCTGTAAGCAAGAGTTGTTATTATTAAAATCCAAAATATTCAAATTTGAATAAAATGATAAATCTTTCCGTCAATATTTAACAATAATTGCTTCCGGATATATCCTTAGCAACGTGTTTAAAGTATAGTTTAATCGAAACTAGAAACTGTTAAATAATTATAATTTTATTGATCCGACAGTCACCTTTATCAATTGTATAGAGAAACCGCAAAATAAATTCTTAATGATGATGATGATTACTCTTAAGAAATTCGACATGTCTCTTTGGATTATTCTATACAAGCAAATTTCGTCTGAGTATTGTTACCGAAGATACTACTATATAATTAAAGTTTTAATGTTAATTATTAACAGTGTTCCAAGACGCAAAGTGTGTTAAATATGACTAGAAAATAAAACATAAATAATTTTAATGTTTAGTGTAAAGAAGTATTTAAAAAAATCCAGTAACGAGTTGCTTATCTTTCCCGGCAATATTTAAAACTGCGTGTGTGGCGCCATCTGTTACGATATTTTATTATTAAAAACATTTTATATTTTTAATTATTATAAAATGGCAAAAAGCTTAATTTTTGAGTAGGGATGGGTATTATAAAAAATTGTAAATGTTAATAACGAGTAAACTCATCATTAAATCCGACCCTACTCGAGATACGACAAACGATCCCTTTTATCTCTCCACCCGTCGACCTTTAATCACCAAAATTTAATGGCATCAATCTCCCTAATACTCAAACCTCTCGGCGAAATTTCAGAAATTTTCGACAAAAACCGCAGGAGTTATTAAGCTTGAAAGAGAGTGAACAAAATCGTGCCCTCGCACACACACTAACATCCATAAATATAGAAAAATCCCTCGAATTTTTTTTTTTTTTTTTTTTTTTTTTTTTTTTTTTTTTTTTGCATTTCTCGACGTTTCAACGTCCCCTGAGTCCAAAAATGTAAAAATCTTGAGGGATCAGTTTTTAGACGATCGCCATACTTTCCCTCCGTTATACACAACAGAGCCGAGAAGGTGAAAACGAATACTTTTATACGAAGATGTAATGTTCTTTCACCGAAACCTCGTTTATTCTTCCATTTTCCAATCCTTGATGCATCATCTTATTGTTTAAACACGATATTTTTTTTCAAATTTACAAAAATATTTCGAAATAAATGGATGCAAAATGGTTTGAAAGATTGTGTGTCAAGGAAGTGTCCGAGCTGAATTGAAAAAAAAAAAAAAACTGCAGAAAAATATTCTATTCTAGTGTTTGCTAGTAGATTTTCATTTTCATATTGTACTTGTATATTTTAACAGAAAATATCAGTTTCTCATTATATTAATTTTTTTCATAAATTGTGTTTTTCCTTTTATTAAGAAAATATACTCTTTAGTTTAGATATAAGGATAGAAACTATACATTATCCGTTTTCTAAGAACGTTGGAGAATCTTTAATACTCCAATCACATACTTCCTATACCTGTTTTTCTAACTCATCTTCTCGGATTAAATCGATAATTCTGTGTTTTTATACGTACAGAACATTCTGTATTCGCAGTAATTTGTTCATTAAGGAACAAATTATAATTTAATTTTAGTAATTTATTGCATTAAAGTACATAAACATACAATGTTTTAAATTATACATACAGTATATACAGCAATACAAATGAAATTGTTTAAAATGTTTTTCTGTGTGTATTGAAAAAATAGCTTTGAAGAACAAAGAAGCGTTTCTAAATATTTTATTTTACAAGTGTTTTAAAAGATAACAATACTTTATTTGACTTTATATAATTCAGTATGCACGTGTTTGCACACACCTTCTATAGTTACTGTACATTCCTACTAAAATTTCCTTCTTTTCTTTTGCTAATTTCATTAATTATCCTATTATATATATTTGCAACACACAAAAAAGGATTTACGCAAATCATATTCACTTTTTTAATGCTTAAAACTTTTCTGTAATGTATAATACTGCAAATTGTTTCCTAATACTTAATGTACTGTACTGTACAGTAAGCTAAGGTTCGTTGAATCATTGGAATCATCATTTCTATAAATTAGATTTAGAAAATATATCTGAAATATGTCAGAATTTCGATTCAAAATCTTTTAGGGGGTACTATTCAGATTTTAATTGCAATTTTATTTGTTTATGACTCACTTGACACTGTGTACAGCAAGCGAGTAAAATTTTTTATCAAATGATATTTCTTGCTTCGGTTTTAAATTAGGGGAATTGAAAAAAAAAAATGTTTTTTTTTTTGTACAGAAGTGCTTAAAGGTCCTGTCTCATTACCGGTGATAATTGTTTTTAAATTAATACATTGCCAGAGAGATTCTTAAGCCGTTTCGATTTTTTTTTTTTTTTTTTGCTTTTGTCTTCTCGAATCTATTAAGACTTACTTGGATTAGATTTTGCTTACAAATAAGCTTTAATCTTACCTTAACACCGGAATCGCTATCGAAAACTTGTTTAGTTCTGGGCAGGACCATTTTTTTAACGGCCGATTCCTCTAAAGAATCCGCTATATTTGATACAGCCTGAAGCGCCGCCGTCTAAGTAATTGGATACTTAAATTAATTTTCTTATCACTTTTATTAAAAAATTAATTGAGAAAAAATTAAGAAGTAAAATTAAGCGAAAATTATCATAATTATTAAAAGTTAAGAAAGTTTTCTGTTACTTATTCATTATCTCTTACCTGTATCTGCGGTGTTGTAGAGTCGAATGCATTGTACAACATAGGTAATACGTCCGATTTAATATCACTCTTAGGCGTTTTTTTCATAATAACGTCTAATCTTTCCAATAGCGTTACCGTCGCCTGAAAAACATTTTTAAAAATTTCGGTGTTACGACATACAAGCACAAAAAACACCGTCGTATGTAATTAATAACTGTATTTTTCACCTGTACAGATTTAGGCATACTGAATACAGTACGAAAAAGAGGAAGAATGTAGGCTTGATTTTCTTCCGGAGTGCTTGCTTCTATCATAAATAGTATCGGTTGTAAAGCGGCAGCTAACACTTCCGGTGATTGAAGTTCGGCTTGTAAAGACGGTAAAACGTGTTGATACCAGAGTTTCTAAAACCATGTAAAAATACAAATCGATGCTATGAATCAAAAATTCACTAGTGAAAAAAAAACAAAACAAAACAAAATACACCAATCCCAAAAGGCTACTTTTTGCCAAACACGGTTCTGCACTCAGTAAGAAATTACACAAGCATCTAGTATAGTATTTGTAATGCGTCTCGAAAAACATATTAAGCATTTGGAAAATAAAACAAAAGGAAATGTTTACAGAGAGATTGTGTGTGAATGAAAACCTACCTTGGGAATTGCTGGTAGTACACCTTCCAAACTGTGATAGAAATTCGATTTATGACCGGAATCTTTCATTTGTATAACGTCGAGGTATAAAAGAGCGTTAACTGCTGGATCCATAAAATATCTAATCTAAAAAAAATTAAAGAAATTTATTAAGAATGATGATGTAGACGTATTGGTCTCAAGAAGTAGTTGAAGTATGGATTTAAAGTAAAAATATATGTATTTAAGAGAATTTAAAATATCTATCTCCAAAATAACGAAAGATATATATGTATATATATGACTTGTGTGAAATATGATCATATCTCTGAGTTTTCATAGAGTAACATATTTCTTATACCAAAAAATATTGCAAGAGCCTCTCAACAATATTAATATCATTGTCATATGGAGAGGTGACAGCCAAAAAATCGAACCGCAGAAACTTTTCAGATTAAATATTAAATATTACTTTACTTTGCATATTTTCTTCATATACATTTTACAATAATAATAACTAAAAATTTAATACATAAAACATTAAAAATAGCCGTGAAAAATGGGCCTATCTACGACTCGTCTTCACTTTGAAACAATCCATTTTTTTTTTTTTTCTTCTTCTTATTGGAAAGATGTGTTTTTAAAAGAGAAGAGATAATTTGCATACATATTTTTGTATAAATTAAAAATAAAATGTTATATATTTTATTTAAGTTAAATAAAATATCTTTATTATTATTACTATTATTATTATTATTATTAGCATTCAAAGTGACTACCAGATTAACACCGGTGGCTGTGTACTATGCCGGACCAAAGTCAAGGCATAGTAACCAAAACAGAAATTAAAGAAGTGTATCAGTGTGTGTCTGTATTCAGGAATTTTCTCACAATATGACATGTATTCAATATAGTGGCCTTCTGTAGTGTGATGTATGTGTTTCTATTCAATTCTAATGTGCCCAGGCTTTTGTGTAGTGTGTGTGGTATGACACCTGTAGAGGAGAGAACAACAGGTACAATAAGCACCCTATCCATCCTCCACAGATGCCTTATTTCCTGGGCGAGTTCTGTGTACTTGCTAATTTTTTCAGTGCATGCGTTTTGTATATTGTGAGTGTTTGGAATGGATATGTCTATAATGTATGTGATTTTATTGTGTTTGTCAATGAGTGTGATGTCTGGTCTGTTGTGGTATATTGTTTTATCTGTGATTATAGCTCTGTCGTAGTACATTTTGTGCGTGTTGTTTTCCAATACTGTCTGTGGAATGTATTTGTAGTATGGTTCGTGGATGTCTACTAATTTGTGTTTCTTTGCAAGCTCTTGGTGTATTATATTTGCTACTTGATTATGTCTGTGTAAATAATCTGTCTGTGCCAAGAGCTTGCAACCAGAAGTGATGTGTTGTATAGTTTCTGGCATGATGTGACATTTTCTGCACATGTCATTCGTGAGTGTTGCATCTTTGAGAATGTGTTTTCTGTAGTTTTTAGTATTTATGACCTGATCCTGTATGGCAATCATGAATCCTTCTGTCTCCCCAAAGAGGCATCCCCGAGCTAACCAGCTGTTTGACGCAGTTTTGTCAACAAAATCCTGGGCCAGATCATAAGGATGCCTGCCATGGAGTGCCTTTCGAGCCCACGATTGCTTAATGGTGTCTATGCCTTTTATATGTTGTGTTGTGTCCATATGATGTGAGTGTAAGTTTAATGGTGTGTTATTTGAGTCTGCTAGAATTACTGCTTTATGTAATTGTGATGTTTCTTGTTTTTTGTAGAAAAACTCTCGCAGTGACTGTATTTGTTTGTAGTGAAGGTTAACTATGTCAATCAGGCCACGTCCGCCATCTTTACGTGGAAGGGTTAATCTTTCTGTGGCGGATTTAGGATGATGTTGTTTATGCTTAGTAAGTGTTGTTCTTGTTTTCCTTTGGAGTTGCTCAAGATCTGTGTGAGTCCAATGTATAACTCCAAAAGAATATGTGAGTACTGGGATGACATATGTGTTTATTGCTTTAACTGTGTGTTTTGCATTTAACTGTGTTCTGAGAATAGCATTTAACCTACTTTGGTATTCTTTAATTAATCTTTGCTTTATTTGTGTATGTTCTGTTAGTTTGGCCTGTTGGAATCCTAAATACTTGTAGAACTCGCCCTCTTCCATGGATTCAATAATGTCTCCATTTCCAAGTGCAAAATCTTCTTTCTTCAGGATTCCTTTTTCTATGTGAACTGTTTTGCATTTATCTAGGCCAAATTCCATTTGTATGTCCTTGGTGTATGAATGTGTGATTTGTAGGAGTTGATGAAGTTGTTTTTGTGTGGATGCATAAAGTTTTATGTCATCCATGTACATAAGATGTGACAGTGTAAACTGTGTTGTTTTTTTGTGTCTGATATTGTAACCATATTGCGTGTTGTTTAACATGTTGGATAATGGGTTCAGGGCTAAGCAGAACCAGAGAGGACTCAAGGAATCTCCTTGAAAAATTCCTCGCCTAATAAAAATTTGCTTTGTTTGTATGGAAGTGTTACTAACCCTGAGATGTAGTGTTGTTCTCCAGTGCTGCATAGTGTTTTGAAAGAATGCAATGAGTGATGGATGTATTTTGTACATGTGTAAGATATGTAGCAGCCAACTGTGTGGAACACTGTCGAATGCTTTTCTGTAGTCTATATATGCCATGTGTATGTTTCTGTGTTTTTTGTGTGCTTGCCGTAGAATGACTGAATCTATGAGTAACTGTTCTTTGCATCCCCTGTGGTTTCTACGACAACCTTTTTGTTGTTCTGTTAGAATGTTGTGTTCTTCAACATGTTTGTATATTTTGTTTGCAATACAGGATGTCAATAATTTGTAGAGTGTTGGAAGACATGTAATTGGTCTGTATTGTGTGGGGTCTGTGGTATTGTTGTTTTTAGGTTTCATGTAGGTGATGCCCTGAGTAAGAAAATTTGGCATGTCTTGTGGATTGATGATGATGTGTGTTAGATGTTTAGCTAGTTCCTGGTGCAGTGATGTAAACTTTTTGTACCAGAAATTGTGAATGTTGTCTACACCAGGTGTCTTCCAGTTGTGTGTTCTGTTAACAGTGTATTGGAAATCATGTATGTTTATTTCAACACAGGGCATAGTTGGTATGTTGTGCAAGTTTCTGTTCTCCTCCTCGATCCAGCCTGCTTCAGCATTGTGCGTGACAGCACTGGACCAAAGAGAAGACCAATATGTTGTGAGTTCTTCTTCTGTTGGTGTGCCACTGTGCTGTGTATCAGTGTTTGCTTTGTTATTAATTTGTCTGTAAAAGAGTTTTTCATTGTTTGTAAATAATTTATTTTGTTGTTTTCGTAGTGTACATGTTTTGTATCGTTTGAGTCTACGTGCTTTGGCAGCAAGTTTTTGTTTTAGTGTATCAATGTATTCTGTAATGCGTGTGTTGTGATGTTCATGTTTTGTGTGTGTTTTTATTTTCTTGAAAATGTTTTTGAGCTGTTTCCTTAATTTGGGTGTTATGTTGTTTTTAGTGTATTGTGTTAGCCTGCCTAATTGCTGTCTAATGTCATTTATTTGTGTTTCTATTCTTCTCTGCCAGGCAGGCTTGTGATAGAATTGTGTTTTCTGTGTATTTGTCTGTGATTGTACTTTCAGTCCATGGTGTGTCACTACTGTGACTGCCCCAGCATAAACTAATGTATGAATGTCTGCGAGTGTAGAAATTGAATGAATGTAGTGTGGTAGTAAGTGAGTGTTTACATAATTTAGTGTTTTTCCTACTTCCTTTGACGTGTTGATTTTTGGTATTCGTGGTCGTTGTGTGGGATCTGTACCTGTATATTTAGTGAGTGTTTCCTGAAATATAAGTGAGAGCATATTAACTAAATCCATGTCTATGTTATCAGTGATGGATGAGGAAGTGTCTGTAGTATCATTAGTGGTAATTGTTGTATGTGTGTTATTATCAATGCTTGTTGCTGGATTATCCAGACAGGTTACATGATCTTCATTAATGTTAGATGTTTCTGTCTGTTGATGTATTTGATCAGCAACCTGTTGTTTGATAAGTTCAAGTGTTGTTTGTGGAATAAGGTTGTTGTGTATAATTGTTCTTTTTTGATCAACAACCCTTTGTTCGGTGACAGTGAGATGAGGATACTGTTGTGTGAATCTATGGTGTAGTTGTTGTCTGTATGCTGTCATGTTTGTTTCGAGTTTTGTGATGGTGTAATAAGTACGGATGATAAACTCGTTCATTTCTACTGTCCATTTCATCCGTTGGCGTGGTTTTCCAGCCTTTGTGGTCTGTGGATGCATTGCCACAGAAACACCAAGGCTGGGTTGGTTCCTCACATCTGTTGAGGGCATTGCAGTAGCCATGCTTGGGCCGGTGCTGCTTTCGCCACCGGTAACCAAGGGAGACTGTGACCTATTTTTCGAACGTGAGCCTCTGCCTAACCCACGAACGCGGACCTTGTTAACCCGGGCGACGTCCGAGCCGGTATCACACTTTGATCTAGTTATTACCATGATGAATATCTCCACAGAATGTGGGCGTGGTCACTCTTAGCTTCATTTCTCCCCATAGACCTTACTGGCATGGGTGTCCCTACCAGGAGCTTATGCTCCAGCCTGCATTGCCCTATGGATCAGTAAAATTACTGGGCTCTCCCACCACGACCAGGTGGTGACCACGGGAGAGTTATTATTATTACTATTATTATTATTATTATTAGCATTCAAAGTGACTACCAGATTATATGGAGAATGGAATTTGTTTAGTGTAGTAGATTTTACTTTCTTAACAGAATGTTAAATTAGCTTTCGCAAGAAAAAATAAACAGAAAGAATACGTGAGTTTCATTTCTGAGTATAAAAAAAAAATTACGAATTTAATTTGTATTGAGTATATTTTAATGTCATCATTAATAAAATAAAAGACGGTAGAAGAATAAAGCGACTTTCTTATTTTAAACGGCAACTTTTATGTTTCTTCAGTTGCTAGAGTGGATATTCCTTTCATTTCGTATTATACATTACTCGTGTGAAAAGCATGGAAACTTGGCCTTGGGCTATTGAATGAATTGCCATTCCCAACTATAGACAAACAATTTATGTTTAAACAGAAAAGAATCCAGGCGTGTACATCCAATAAAATTGTTTTTAATGAAAAGAAAATATATTCTATAATTTCGATTTTCAACTTTGATAAAAGACTAGTTTTTATATAAAATTTAAATGATAAAAGTTTATTATTTTTTAACCGAATATCAAAAGAATTTTCCTCCTTTTATTGCATTCGTTATTTACAAATTTCAACTATTAAATACATTAATCGAGTGTAGACCTAGACGTTAACTCGTCTTTATAATCGTTTCCTATTATAAAATGATAAAGAAGAAGAAGAAGAAGATGATGATGATGATTAATAACATCATGTTTAGTTTACGTTACAGCATTTTATAAAAAGGTATTCCGATTAACTAATTAGTAAACTAGCAATACTGTAATTAAAGGAAGTATTACTATCGATCAAAGTTTAGAAAATTATATTTAAATAAGAAATAATAAATTTTTCAAATGTTAGAAAAGTATAAGTTTGATGAATGTTATTTACGTTGCATTGAAAATTTCAGTTTAGCGCCGTACTTATGATAGGCTATCTGTCTATTCTTACTCTGATAAATTACATTGAAATGTATATTTAGGAAAAGTATATAAATATTTAATGTTTGAGTGATAAAGCGCCGTTTCTGCTTTAACTAGACAAGGACTATATGACTAATGTTTGCGATTAGTCAGATGTGATTCCGTTATCACTGTTTCCTGCCAAAGAAATGACTCTTTTTATGTTATTTAATGCTCTCGTCGTAATTGTAAAGCTTATCTTAAGTGGCGATTAACGTCGAATTTTCGTATAAAACAGAGTTTAGTTCAAATGCAATTGAAAACTAAAAAAAGTTTAAAACTAAACACGATATTTTATAATTAAAAATATTTTAATATACTTCATGAAATTTTTGATTATATCGTTAAGATGCGGTCAATTGTCACAGTATATATTAAAAAGATATTATTAATTTTATGGGAAAAGACACGATTTTTTCACTATTAATCCTATTAATTTCACTAGTAAATATCATGTTTAATACTTATTATTAGCTTTGGAATTGGAAATATAATTTATTGTTAATTTTTTTTATAGAATATGAATAATAAATTCATTGATTAATTCTTTTATTTATAAATAATATAATTAAATATAAGTATTATTTATAAATATATTGAAAACTGAAAATAATTTTTCCATATTGAATTCTCTATTTAATCCTGTTGTGAATTTAATATAAAATTATTTACTAAATTAGAAATAATAATTTTTTTTATATTTTTCCTAAAGAAATAATATCATTTGCTCGATATGTAATATTATTAATTTTAGGTTTTCAATGCTGGAAAAATTCTATTTGGAGCATTTTATAGTTTTGATAAACTGTGAAATTCATTTATTAAATTCATCATAAACTCTGAATTTTGTAATTTTTTTAGTGAATAACTCGTTGATAATTAAATTACCTCTCGAGTGAATTACTAGAAGTATATTCTTCGGTTTACAACGGCGCGTTACTCTTACATTAAAAGCAATATGCAAATTTGAAACGAAAAGAAACGGACGAAAAAAGTTAAAACGGAGCTTTTAATAAACTTTTAGTAAATTTAAAAGTTCATATTATATAAATACTAACGTAAACACATACAGATTTATGAGGAGTCGAAATGAGTGAGTAAACAGAGATTGGCGCAAATTAAGATAATTGTTCTGTTTTATACCGAACGTTTCAGCTTATTTTATACAGATTTAAACTATATAAGTTTAGCAAAAACTAAAATTTTAAAAAATATATATAATTAACACAAATACGATTTTTTAAAAAAATTAAATTTATAACAAAATTTAAATGTACCGTTAAAAAAATTCTGATAATCTGTAAATAGCACTGTGATATATTGAGTTAGTAGCTAATATATATATTTTTTTTCTGTGTGAACATGTAACACGTTATTTTAATTTCCACGTCTAATATTATATGATTTATTTACTATGCTTACTGTATTTCTATTATAAAATCGAACATAACTAAACTTCACTACCCACGCTTTTATTTAATAAAAATGCAATTAAAAATGTATCGAATTATTAATTACAAAAGAATAACGTGTTTAGAATGAAACAGAAACTGAAAAAGTATAAAATGTGCTTCTAATATTTGAAGTAATTAAGCAACTTAAAAGGTGAAATTGCAATAATGAAAAAGTCTAGAAAAAATTGTGTCGATTATGTTATTAATATGTAAATCTTTCTCATTTTTTTTTTTTTTTTGGTAGTCTTACTATACTTTTAGCTTATGTTAGACTTTTAAATTAAATTAAAATTAAATTATTTAAAATTATTTATAGAGAATAAGCCTATTCTAGGAAGAGAATTTCTTAAATACGCTAGATAACAAGTTTAAGCACTTTATTGTCGAATGTTCTTCCCTTCACAGCAAACTGTAACCAGCATTACAGGCCGTAATATGCTGATGAAAACCAAATCTTCACAAAAGAATTCCTCCACATAAAATAGTACAGTTTATGTCGGATCTTTTAGATTTGTAGAATATAATATCTCATAACTCCTGTGAGAAGTAAAATGTAGCTCATATTTAAAATAAATCACGGAACTCTAAAAGAATGATTGGAAGGAAGCTTCTACGTTCTAATAATGCAAGATAAAAGGGGCATATAAGAAATTAACTCTTAGAGACATAATTATACAAGGTGGTTACAAACTGTGAGAACAAACTTCAGTAGTGAATTGTGGAAGGACAAAGAACAAAAATGGTCCTATTAACACATATCCAAAAATGAACCAGAGATGGATGACACCACTGGGCAATAATATCAAATTTGTTATGCATCAATCATAGTAATGAAAGAGAGAGTAAGTAGAATGCTGTCTGTTTCGTGAACATATCCAATGTACAGTACAAGTATGTGGTACAATGCTGTGAGAATGACTCGTTATTCCGATTAGGAACAGGCATGATATTCACGTACAGAAAAGCAAATGGGAATGGTCGGAGGTGGCACAGTTGCACCATGGTTAGTCTATATCATAAAGTAATGTGTGTGACCACTTGTATCGAGATACACGGAGGATACTTTGAGCATGTACTGTACTTTGATTCTGCCTGAAGTATGTATGCGATACTGTTGCGCAACGTTATATCCTGTGTGTGCAGTTCACGATGCCAGTTGCGTTCATTTATCTCATCACTAGTGAATTTCCAGACTTAAGTTAATAGGACCACTTTTGTTCTTTTTTCCTGTTATGAATCCACTCCTGAAGTTTGTTTCCATATTTTGAAACCATTCTGTATACAAACTTATAAACTATCTTTTATTTTCAATATATAACCATCAATTCTCTGCAAAATATAGGCCTAGATATTCGAGGAAAAAAAATTAATCAAGTATTGCAAAGCAAATACACAACAAATTTACGTAAATAATTAGATCTATCAATATAATGTCTAATTTAACTACTAATCAGATAACCGTAACAATAAAAATTTTGTTAATTACTTAATACTTTAAATAATAAATATATAGAAAAGTTTGAAATAAGCTAATTGAATTGTGTTAAAATTTTAATTTTCTTTATCAGCTATTTCGATTTTTATGCTAATATTTGATTTATTCACAGTTTCGGTTGTTCGTAATCACGTTGTTATAAAAATATGCAATACTTCAGCACTGAAAATTGTTATAGAATGAAATACAGTAGAGCGTCGATAAGTGGAACGTCGGTAAGTGTAATGGCCGGAAAGTGGAACTATTTTCAGTCGGACTGTGTCGTGCTGAATCGAATGTTTTTGATACTAAATTTACTTCTAAAGTATAATTTTCATGTTTTTTATATTCTTTAATATATTTATTTTGTTTGTACAAAATGCAGAAATAATTTTTAACGATATGATAGCCTCGATGATTATTATAAAAATTTTCGTTAGGCTTAAAATCGACGAAAATTCAACACGAAGCGACACGCAACGGAGAAAAATTCAACAGGAAGCGATACGCAACGGAGAAAAATTTGAACATCGGACAGGTTAATGTATTTTTTCGTACAAAGTCGGAAACTGGAACAAATCATTAACTGGAAGGACCCCAGTCCCCAATTGGTTCCACTTATCGACGCTCTTCTGTATACTATATTCAGGATATTGAATGAGTTGTCACCTTGTGATAACTTTTGATTTATTGTAGTGATAACTCATTCAAGTTTGCACGAGATAATAATTGTTTTTATTATTTGATTTGATAATTTAATTAATATTTCAAGTTAAAGTCATGATAGTAATTACGAATTCTAATTTCATAAACTATATTATAAAAATTTCAAATTTATAATTCAAGTTTTTCAATGTTCTTTATTCATTTCTACGGGCTGTTACTTCATTTCTTTAATTAAGGAGGTATTTTTATATTTTAAAATAATCAAAAGAATAATAATCTATAATAGATGACTTGAGCTGATTATTTTACATTTTTAATCGTCTTAAACTGAGGATTGTTTATATTTTCCTGGACTATTTTCCATGCTTAAGTCAAAGTTGCTTTTTTCTGCTTAACATTAATATTTTATAATGTTTTGTCATATTTGTAACTTAATAGTTAAATCACTTTAATCATTTCCTTTTCATAACTCTGAGTATCTTTTCGTTGATAGACAGCCAACGTGTTAATTCATTTAATTAATAATTCTCATACCAAAGTAAAATTCCAGAGCTTTGCCTTCTTTTTAACATTATTCGTCATATTATATCTTAAAAACGGTCAATCTTGCTTTTAATGTAAAGTTTAATCATTATCTTTTTAAGTCTATTCGTTTATAATTTACAGTATATAATATATATAAACTCCGACTTACTGCATCTACAACAAATTCTAATGCTTATAACTTTAATATTTGATCCTTCATGTCTAATTTAAGCCTAGTTTCCAAAGCTTTTAAAGAGAACAATAAATGGCGTGAACGTGAGTAATTTTCGTCACAGATATAACAATTTAATTGTTTGTGTAAATATACTGCTAACTGTTAGCATTTATTATTAATAAGCTAATAATACCTTGAGGAATTTGGCATTTCGATGACAGTTTTGATAAACCCCGATTAGATCTTAATTAATCTATTTGTAATATGATTAAGTACAGTTTTTAATCGTTTAAAGCCACTTACCATTGAGAAATTCTGTGCGCTTAATCTCATTTTTGGATCAGTTTGCAGTAAATTCTGTAAAGGATCGTGGAGATAGTGAGTCATTCTATCCAAAATTTCGTCCAAATTCGTTTCCAGCTAAATGAAAAAGAAAAAAAAGGAATGGGTTAAACAATTTCACAATGATAAGATTTACGATCGTTAAACTTTTATTTATATTTTCCCAGGCGAAGTAATCATTGCCAAGTTCCTATTACAGATTGCCAGAAATTGGCGAAATATCCTACTAAAGAAAAAAAATTCTCAATCGTAACAACAAGTAATTGGATACCTTCAACCTTTATCTTGTTAAAGCGTTTGTCAGTGGTTTGTAAGAAAAATAAACTGAAGAAAATATCGCCACACGAAAATTTACAGATAAAAATATTTCTATTACTTGTTAAAACAAGCTCTTACCGTTTCTAATTGCCTGCAGTATAAAGCCGTGCTTAGATTCGATTCTAATAATGAATGTCCGCTATTAAAAATAGCACAGATTAATAAGCCTAGTGAAAACATGTCACTTAAAGGCGAACACGTAGAAGACGATTGAATCTCTGGAGCAGTATAATCCAGATCGGGTTGTCCCATCTTTGGTAACTTTGAGGTGAAAGGTTGGCACGGTACTGAACCCTGAAAATAGACGGACGATTGAATATCTACGGTAGATAATTTTATTAACTATTTAACTTACCATAAGATCAAATTCGTGGCATTTTTCTGTAAACTCGAGACCCGCGAGTTTCCATGTTCCTCTTTTATTGATTAAAATAGACTGGGGGCATATATTTCTGTGAATAAGTTTACAAGAATAGTGAAGAAACGACAAGGCTTCCGTAATCTGTAATGAAAAGTAGAAAATTTTCAGGATTTTTTTCAATAATTATCGACTGAATGGAAACCATCGAATTTCATCCGGTTTCAAAATGTGCCTCGTAGTTACAAAGAACCCATTTCGATTACACGAATTGTCGCTGTTTAATGCAGACAACACGAAATTAAACAATAACGATTTGCAGATTCGAAGCCGATCAATTTCGTATACGTAATTAACGTTGACAATTCCAGAATCAAAATGTTTAATATCGTATCTGCAAGGAACAATTTCGAAATGGTTAATTTCACGTCGGCAGTAAACAATGATATATTTGAACGTCTCCAACTCCATTTCTGGATAAGCGAGCGGCCGTCTAGATCGATGCCAGATCCGGTCTTACCTAAAATCCAATGGATTTGATTCTTTATCGGATTCGTACTACGAAAAATTCTGCTTCTCTCGAAAGACTATTGACAGAGGTCTTCAAATAACCGAGAAAAGTTCTATTTTCAAAAATTCGGCCGCACGTATTGAAGACTACATCAACAAAAGAACTGATAAAATGCACCACAGATTTGATAGGTTCAGATAATTTAACTTCGAAATCGATTAAGATCTCAGCTAGTTGAGTGTCTATTTTATCGATTAAACGGTACCTTTCGTATATTTTAAAGCAAAATTTTTTCTTAACAACTCTAAAATAGTTTTATACGAGTCTAACAATCAAAAATTTTCATAGCAACACACTCGAAACAAAAGAATTTTTCCTCGTATATTTAATGGAAAAACTTATATATAACTTATGGAATTTATAAATTAAGCAGATATTTATTTCGATTAAAAAAAATTATTATATACCGGCAAATATCTCAAATATTTGTGGAATGATTAGATAATTAAACTACGGAAAATTCGATGAAAACAAAAGAGTCGCGGCGCCAATATTACTTACGTCCCAATAGTTCTCGTCCGTCTGTCCTCAACGACCTACGTGACTTACTAATACAAATTACTTTAAAAATATATATTAATATATATAAATAAACAGTTTATATGCGAATACTTCAAATTTGTTTTCATTTTAATTTGTAAATTATATTAAATTTAATTGTAAACGTTATGATATTGATTGTTTCATAATTATCCCAGTTTAAATTCATTCAATTAATTTATATTTTTCCGCTCTGATAAGTTAATGGACGTATTTAACTAATTCAGTCTCGGTCTTATTTAAAATAACGATAAATTTAAATGTAACAGAAGACCTATTTTAAGAATTTCATTAACAGTTGTTCACTGGATTTATTTTTCCATTTATAAATTAGGAAATGTTCGATTTTGTATCGTCAGAGTAACAGATCGATAACAAAAATAGCATTTCGACTTTATAGCCGTGTTCAGTGTAAATATATTAAAAGTGAACGTGATCCCGATAAACGTTTAACTCTATTAAATATTTACAAAGAATGCTTATAATAATACTTCCAGTTGCATCGTTATCGAGATATACTCTAACTATAATTAATATCCTATAGAATAATACAATTTAGTTCTTGTGAAACGTCTCTACTACATCTTTGTTCTCCCATTTATATTAATAATTTATATTTTTATTTTCTTTGTAATATAGGAAACCCCCATTAAAAAGTGTCAACGGGAAGGCGATTGAATAAAAGAATATATGTTTTTTTTTTTTATCTGACAAGTTTAGTACCAAATGGACGTTATAAAGGTCGAAGTGTTTTTATATCAGATAGCGAACAATGAGAAAAAATACATTAAATATTATTATTTTATTTTTTAGAAATTTGCAAGACGTACGACTACTAATTAAACTGTCAATTTACTTATAAAAGATTAAGATAATAGTTACTTTGACATAAATTCTCATCAGAGACGTATTTCTCCTCCCCTTTTAAATCTACTAATATCTTTTATAAGAATTAATTCAAGAATTTTTATTTAAACTTGTTGAATAATTTTTATGATTTTTTTTCCAGTTATGTAGAAAATATATCGAACGCTTTGGCTTTTAAATTTATTCTTTAACGATTTATTCGTAAAAATTCAGTTAAAGAGCGTAAAATGTCGATAAATAAATCAAAAATAAAAGAATTGAATTCAAACGAGGAGCACTTATGGTAATGTAACTGTGTAGATCTGATTTACTGTTGACATTTATTCGTCGATGCTTATCCACTTCTGTCGCCTCTTCCCACGTTCAAAAGTAAGTCATGCAAATAGAAAATAAAATTTGAGAAATCGAAACAGAGAAAATACTAACCGACAGTGTTGAGACTATTATTATTTGCAATGATTAGCATTCAAATAATCAGATAAAACTAAAAAATAAAGTACAGAATTCGGTTGGAAAATAATATTAAATTTATAAAATAACGAACAATGCTGGGCTGCAATTTTTAATCATATTTTAAACTTATTTAATTTAAAATATATGGTCATAATCTCACATTAGTAGTGTCTTGCCCCTGTACATCATACTTTTCCTGATAACAACGTAATCATGCCAGTCCTCTATGTAACTCCGTTCTGAAAAAAATTTTTGAATTGAAATCACGTGACTGCCGGTCTAGACCCGGAAGTTCATATATAATCTTGGCCTCCTACTTCATATCAGGTCTCGACTTTCATCTATCTAACGCCGTTCTCGAGATTAAGGAAGGACAGACGGTGAGAATTTATATGTCTACAATAATAATTTATCTCTCTTATCAATTATAAACAATTGTTGATAAAATCATATATCAAGAGCACACTGTCTTGAACTGTAATCGTTAATTACAGTATATTAATATTATATTAACATCGATACAATTCATTACGATCCAAGTTAACGTCCTCTTCGAGATTTTCGTTTTCCTTTGCCACATTCATCGTAATACAACTTGTTTTTAGTCTATTAATTACATTGACATCATCATTCTTTTTTCTCTCTCTCTTTCTCTCTCTCGGTAAAAATCTATTGCCTCAATCTTTCATAAATATTAGAAAAGTGCTTCTTTTTTGCAATATATTTTTACTTTCGGTTTTCATTTGAGTGTAATTATTTATATCTTTCTTTGATAATTGTTTTCGTCTAGAGGCAATAGTGTCATATAAATAACAGAAATGTAATTGGTATTCGGAAGAAAAACAAGCTAATTGTCTGTCTTCGCCCATTGTTAAAGCTATTTTAGTAAATAAAGATGCCTTAGAATAAAGCAATATTACTTTTAGTGATTTAACGTTGGCATAATTACGAGCAGATTCTTAGAAATTCAATGTAAGTTATCAAAAAAATAATCAACTTTTGTTTCTTTATTCGTATAGAAACTTATAATTTTGCACAAATTGTCTGTCCAAATACTCGTTTTGTGAAGGTCTGGAACGTGCTATTCAACAGACACGTAGTGATGAAATGTTTCTCTGTATGAAGCTCTTCGCTAACGCATCGTATTTTAACGTCACGCCTCACAAAAGTGTAAAATATACTAGAAAATAACGTCATACGAGTATTATTTTCCAGCATAGTTTATTCTTTTCAGAATAAACTATGCTGGAACTTTATTCTCTAATTTAACCGAGATTTAATTTAACCCGTGCAGTGTGAAATTTTATTGATCGGCATGTAATGATGATAACATTACTCTGTTTGTATTTTATTTTAAAAATAGGGAGAAAAAACGAAAATTCGATTTTATCTGAAGCAAACACCTTCCTAGGAAACCCAAAATGTTTTTTCAATTATTTGTCTTTTAATTAATTTTTGTATATTAATTGAGAAATTAAACGGAAATAATATTTCTAGAAGGAGCCTTTCTAAAAAAGGAAAGGAACGGATGTTGATTTTAGTAATTAATTGAAAGTATTTATGAAACAAAATGCACAATTTAATTCTAAAATTCGAATATTTTTTTTACAATTTTCATTTGGAAAATCAGATTGTTTCAAACACTTTACATAATTTCACTTATGTCAAGATCCAAAATATGTTGGTCCAGTGCAGCATCACTGATTTTTATATCTTATCAATCTTAAATAACAATTTCACAATAATTTACCATTATATTTCTTAGTCTGAGTGAAAATATATTAAATAATTTTTACATTTTCAAGCAATTTCATTTACTTCCGAATTTGAGATGAGAACTAATTTGTTTTCCTCTAAAATCTCATTTTTAAAAGAGCATCATTTATTCGTTAATAATTAATTTGTAATTAATTAAAAAATGATGTTTTTAGCAAGGTGGAAAAGAAAACAAAATAAATAATTCAAATGTATTTAATTTATTTTGATATATTCATTTCATTGTGACTTAACGTTATTCACACGAACATTTTTGTACGGATCAAATACCTGACGTTGCCCTAACAAATTTCAAAGCTTTTGGGAAATATATTCGACGGAACGTTTTATAATATCGTGTTTTTTGCATATTTTTGTATTTTTGAAAAATATAAAAACTTATATCCATATTTTATAGTAAATTATTCTGTATGAAGCACGTATTTTTAATTTTCGAATGTACAAATAATAATTCCCGTGCAAAAAAATTAAATTATTGAGAATGTAGCCTATGTATAAATATATAATCATCATCTTCCGATTCATAGCCCTTCTCTACCAAACTACTCTAGCAAATTTTCTTATTTTGCTCAAAAACATTGTATATAAGATGTCCATTAAGTCTGGATCCATAGGCGTTATGCTGATCTTTGTTTATTCTCTTACAGGTAAATCATGGCACTGAATAAGAAGGAATGAATGCAAGTTATTTTATGTTAGGATCCGCAATTGGCGAGAAGTCGCCGAAGAGTTTAACAGGCTCCATTTAGACTCTGTGTGTGATTGGTGAGAAGTCTGGATGGAGCCTGTTAAACTCTTCGGCGACTTCTCGACGATTGCGGGTTATACATCAAAATAACTTGAATTCATTCTTTCTTACCCAGCTCTATGGTTTACCTGTAAAAAAGCTAAACAATATGAATTACAATATATATTGCTTATTTAACGTAAAATTTCGTAATTAAATACTGGCACGAAGGCGATAAAGTTCCACACTAACGACATAAACAAAAGCCCTAATAAATTAAGATCGATGGTAAACAAGTAAATAAATATTTATGCCAAAATTAACTAATTTTATTTGAATTCTTCCATGTTTTTCATTATTTGTAAATGGATTATTTCGATTATGTCGTCAGTGAGATAAGAAAAACTCGACAGAACTGTTGAGAGAAGCGATATTTAATTCGTGCGATGCTTCATGCATTCGTGATCTTCAGCTTAGATACATATTAATTAGAGAATTAACCTTTATTTTTATAAAATGTTTATTATTTAATAAATATAGCAACGACTTCCGGCCTAATTTCCTGTAAAAACAGAGTTATCCACGTACAACATTGTTGTCTTTGAGATATATTGACAAGACACGCATTTCTAGATACTATATCTTGAACATTTTACATAATAATTGAGTTTTTCCGCTAAATATATTCGTTTAAGAAACATAATATATAAAATATTTAATTTTAAAAATGATACATTACATTTTCTTTTTTCTTTAAGTTTCGTTAAATCCTCTAAGCCACTATATAAGAATTTTCTTATTACAGTTATTCAGTCGACTAGAATGAATAAGAATATTCTTACGAAATTATCAAATCGAAAACACCTGTTTTCAACTGGAAACCAACAAAACCGAGCATTTTCATTAATATATCTTCTATCGTTCTCTCGATTGAATCGGAAAGCATCTGCGATCGATCGATCTCAACTGAATTCAATCCATTCGTTTCCTAAATTATTCAAAAGTAATGAATGTTAAATAAGTGTAGTAGTGAACTAGTTAATGACGCCACAGTTATTATTAATTTCGCTCGGAATATTTTCAAGAATCAAACTCGAAACGGATGGGACGAGACTGTACCGTACGTCAATTATAAATAATGGACCATATTAGGTATGGGGTTGGATGAAATTGCTGCAGATGCCATTGCCATAAAGAGAGCTAAATATTTCACAAGTTAACACTCTGGCTAATTGGAGGTCAGCTGGAGTCGACAACTTAATATAAGAAATGAGGAAGCTGCAATTTCGTTTTTGCTACGTGTAATTTACTTTTTCTCATTATAATTATATTAACCACATCACTATAGCATTTCTTCTTCTTTATTTTTTCATTTTATTGCGACTTTATTTAATATTCAAATATTATTAAGCTTATAATCTCTTCTTAATCTACAGTTTGGTTTGTGTTTTATCTGGATACTTTCTATAGATGATAGAAGTATTATGTGTATCTTTGAATATATATAAATTTGTAATGCTGTTGTTTTGTAACGCAGTTATAATTAATAAGCTAAAAGCTGTATTTCAACGTTAAAGAAGCATAAAAATCCACAAATTTCGTTGTTTCGTACGAGCCAAGTCATCCATTTTACTTCTAACTTCGTCGCTTATTCACAAATCAAATACTTTTTTGGGGGATGTTTCGTATTTTATGTAATGATATAAAATCCAAACTAAATAAAATTTTTGTATTTGTATCGATTTTTAAATTTAATTATTCATTAAAATATTATTTTTAAACTTTAAAAAAAATTTTAAATCAAATCTCACAACAGTACTTACGCATTATCTTTCTCCTCACGTAAATTCAGAAGTCATAAATAAGATTATTATTATTCTTCAAATAAAATTATCATACGTAATCTTATAAACAATAAGTACGAAAAAAACAGTACAATATATCCCTATTTAAGCCTATATTAGTTCTATACCTTTTTAAAATTGTAAATTAAATTTGATTTCCGGTCAAAAGTGTAACGAGATCAGAGTCCATTTAAGATTTATTAAGTTATTTCAACAGAAGATAAAATAAACCAATATAAATTATTTAATAAATCAAAATACATCAATATTCATTTTAATATGTAAAATTTCTTTTTTTTTTTGCACGAAGGTTACTTAAAAAAATATTTATTATAAAAAGAAAATGCAATTTGCTAAATATCATTAGAAATTATGTTAGTTATCAAAGCAAGATTCTGCTTCTTATATTACAGTTGGACAAGAAAAACAACACCCAAGCGAATCATAAATTTTTTGTTCTGTGACAGTCTCTCTCCAATGTCGAACATTAAAGATCATCATTAATTCGTTAGAGGAAAAAAAAACTTTACAATAAGAATTTTACTATTTATTACAATAGAAAAAATAAAATAAAGTTTCTTTGATAAAAATAAATATAAAACATATATTAATAAATATCACAATTTTATTATCATCCTGGAAAATAACAATATATATAGAAAGAAAACGAGCAGTTTAGGGAGATAAAATTACGTGCAACATATTATAGCCTAGATATTAAGTATCGGTGTATATCCCGCATTTCCCTTTGATGTACTTTGTCTAGTTTCTCTTTATGTTCTTCTGCCGTTCGCCAATAACCAATTAACAATTTATCGAGGCAATTTTGGTTTCTTCGTTATATTAAGAATAATGTAGAACGTAAAAGGAAATAATAAAAATATCCATCTACGTACACAAATTCTATATATTCAATGCACATTTTTAACGTTTTAACACTCCAATAAAAATATTTTAACTATTTATTATTTTCCCTCCGATTGTTCGATGAAAACAATTGAAAATTTAATCGGATTACAACTAAACATCTATATAAAGTTTCGAGGGAGAAAAAAATCTTTAAAATTGATTCGTAAGAAAAAGTTCTTTATGCATTTGTTCTTTATTTCTCTATCAAACGGATTTTCAAATCTATAGAAAAATCTATCAAATGCATTTATTATATATATTATATAAATGAATTCGCCATGCAAATTCGGCAACAAGGGAAAAAGATCTGATATGTAGATATGAAGCTCACCTGAAGTAATCCATATTTGACTTCTATATCGAGAAATGTATATTCTCGAACAGAAGAAGGAAGGTTTTGTGGAAGCCTTTCTTCTAAAGAACCCAATACGTTTGCCAAGCTACCTAATACTGGTTCGGCCGCAAATGCCAAAGCTTCACTAAAAGAATAATATTAAAAACAAATTCTATATTTTATATTCATTCAATTATTTATTATATAAAAAAATTAAATATAAAAGACTATATTATTAGTTACATAACACCTATATTACTTATTCGAGTTTTTAATAATAATATTTAAATTTTTATGCTTTATTATTATTATTCAGAGAAACGGGGTTACATTATTAGATATTATAATATAGTTCTTATGCAAATATAAATTTTACATAAGAGAAAATATGAAGGAAATTGATTTTGTGGAATTTCGAAAGATTGGAATGTTCCACTTGACAGAATATTTTGATCGTGGTGATTTTTAACTGATTTTTCCTTCTAAATTTATTCTTTAAGATTAATTATCTACGATAGTCCGAATTTTATTCTCTCTAATACCTTCTACGTTGGCTGTTAATCTTGTATTTAATCACATTTAACGAATATTATTATTTATTAAATGTTTTAATATTAGAGGATTTGTCTGGTAGAAAATAAAGGATAATTCTGTAAGAATATTATCCTGTTCTTTCTTTGGAAAGAGGATTCTAATCTTCATCTAAAATGATTCGATAAAAAATTTATTACTGAAAAATAACCTGTCGAAAATTAATTTGAAAACGTGAAACGACATCAATTTTTAGATTTAGAGCTTAGTTTTAAAGGCTAACAAGTTTAAAGTTACGTGACATCATTTCCTGTTAAATATAATCCAAGAAGAAATCCCACTAGATCAAAATTTCTCTGTAAAAATATGGAGCACCAAAATCGATCAGAGACCATTTTTGGTAAATCTCCAAACCTTCAAAATATTTAAACCACAAAAACAAACTCATTTTATTATTACAATAAATTTTAAAACGATCTTTTTTGGTTAAAATAATGACACCGAATGCAAGAAATTAAAAAAAAATTTATATATTTAAGATTTTTTTTAAATATTTCATCTTTATTAAAAAATATTCTAATTGATTTTTAATGCTAACTACTTGAGTAAAAAATCCAACTTTATGTATTCAATAAAGAATGAATATTTTTTTTTTACTTAGTCAACTTAAATTAAAATGCTTCATTTTATTGTAATGAAAAAGACTATTACACTTATTATCAATAAATCTTTTTAAATCGGCCATTATTCAGAAGTCTCGATTGATTAAGATCTATGATGTTACTATTAAAAAATAAAAACATTCGGTTATATTCTTGCTAAGAATTTTAGATTTGTATTAAAAATAATAATAAATCAAAAGGATTTTGTGTCGTCTAACACGGTTTTCTTATATCTAGATATTTAATAAATATAAACTGTAAAAATAATAAACTTAAAGCTAGCAATTTCTTATTTGTTACTATAAAGAAAAAATTGATATTTATTTACTACGAAAAATCTACGTGAATATCCTTAACTTAAATCATTTTAAAATAATAATAAATTGTAAAATGTACAGTACAATAAATTATTGTTTCAATAAAATTTATAAATTTATAAGGAAAAGTAAAGAAAATTGGCGAGACTACTTTTAAATCACTTTAGAAATTACAATAAGCCGATTAAATTATTAACTATAAACTACGGAGTTCATATATTTGATTAGGAATATATTTCTCTCTTAGTAAAATAAGACGAAGAGGAAATATATATGGAATTTGTTGTCTTATTCCGATTCGAATAAGTTCGTAATTATGCTTTCAATTGGAATTTATCACACAGGCAATTTCAATATTCAGGCAAACATAGCATAACTTATATTAAACAGATGTAGAAATTTGTTGTGATTTGATATGATTTTTAATATAAATTTACGTACATTAGAACAATATAAATTTGATTCAAGTTTTGAATTTTTAATGTAAGTTTATGCGAATAGTAAATAAATGACATTGAAACTTTGATATAAACTTTCTCGTCCAGCTATGACGGATTCTCAAAATTGAGTGGATGTTATCATAATCCTTGCAGCAACTATTGATTAAACAATGAATTTATATTATAGAAATAGGCATTTTGTTTATACTTGATAACGTTTAAAATTTGTTTAATTTCCATATAAAATTTCCTATTAGTGAACTAGATGATGTCTCCAGTTCACCAAAGACCGAAAAATAAATAAATATTTTTTTCTATCTTTGGCTCTCAAGTCTTTTACTTAATTTTAATGTAACATTAAACATATATTCCTCTCTTTATAAAACATTACAAAAATCAGATTAATTACATTATTAAATAATAAATAATGATTTCTTATTTAGTTTGGATTAAACAAATGCTTGGAATTTAATCGGGATTAATAATCTTCTATGTAATAAGTAATATCAAAAGCTTCAATTCGAATAACCTTATATTCAGCAGATAAAAGTAATTTACTTTCTAAATTTGTTTAGCCTATACTTTTATATATATAGACCTAATAGGCTGTTCTTAAATAATTTTCATTAGTATTAATTATATTTATTTCAAAAGTTATTTGTCATTACAATTAAACATTGCAAACTATTAGCAATTTTATCATATTAACTTATCAAATATACTTCTAAATATTAAGACATTTTAAATTAAAATTGAACAAAATTATTACATATTAATTTAAAATTTAAAAAATATTTTAAAGCAATGTACGAATTAAAATATTTTGTAGCCACTTCGTGTATTATTTTAACCAATTTTCAGAAGCTTTTTTTTTAACAGTACATGAAAAATTATTTAAGCCACGCTTGAAAATATTCAGAAAAATACAAGAAAAATACTTTTTTTATTGAAAACAAATTCATAAATATAAAATACCATTAAAAAATATTTAAAAATTAAAACATAAACATGAGCAAACGATGCATAAAAATATTGTTTAAACGCATTTATAAAATGCCAAATTTTTATCATTAAAAATACAACTAAATTCAATTTTATGCACCAAAAAACAAACTTCAAAAGACAGTTAACAGTTAAATACAGTTGTTTGCTGCGATGTCAATACAGCAAAGGTTTTTAATGTATCTTTGAATCATAAATTATTTGTATTTATTTATTATTCCAATATCACAAGTGCCTTGAAAAAACAGTTCTCGGGACAAACACTGAATTTTTTCTTTACGAAATATTTCACTTGTAATCCTTTCTTTAAATTCATTTTTGTATATCATTTTATGTATTAATAACAATAAAATGATCAATTGATGTTAAAATTTCTAACGAAGAAAAAAATTCAACAATTAAAAAGTCTACAAGTTAAAAAGTACTCAATAAATATATATGAGATTAATAGGGATTAACGCCATCCTCAAATATATTCAATATTTAATGTCCCAAAAGCCAATTGAAAAATCGAATCAGATATAAATTTCTAATTTTAATTTAGTTTTTTATTGTCAATAGGAATGATAATTTCATACTACTGGTCAGAGTAACTAGAACTTTGTGACTTTTCATGGATAATTCAAGACGGCTTGGTTCTTCGACCCTTACGTGTATCGGTCGACCTTACTGCCAAACGGATCCACCCGGATTGCTTTATAAATAATTTCTGAAGATTATAGTAAAAATTATTTTAAATTAAAAAGGCAATTTATATGATATATGATTATTTAAAATTCTCTTTTCTCGAATAATTTTAATATTTGAAATCAAAATCGGATCTTGAGTAATCAAGAACCGATAGACGATCGTTTAATCTTGGAAACAGGAGATTAGACTCCCAAGCAATTAGAGATTAGCAATAAATTGTTTAATTAAAAAATTTGTACGTATTAATGCACATTGTTTAAATATTTCATTAAAATAAAATCGCGATTTCACTATTCATTACTTCATTAAAAATAATACAAAATTAATTCACGTCAGAGTTGAATATATTAATTTTACCTTCGGGATTATGCAAACTTTCTGGAAAAACAACAATAAATACATGTTATTCAATCATTCTAGGAGAATTGAAATACTAATACTACGTTATAGGCTTATTCGGAAAATTTTATAAACTTGTACTCAATATAGCGAGATTTTATTAGAATATTCACTGATTTAAAGTGATATTTTATACATCATACGATTTCTAATGAATTTCATTTTATTTGCAATAAAAATAGATCTAGTAACGCTGAAAATACCGTACAAATGTCTAACGTAGGACAGTATGGAAATACTGTCCTACGTTAGACGTAAAAAAAGCTTTGTTAGTGCCCAAGAAAGGAAAGAGTTAAATAAAAAAATAAATAAAATAAAATGTCTAATATAATTTAAACGTTAAATTTCACGAAAAATTGGAGAAACCATAAGGACAAATTTCAGAGTGGTATTTCAAGAGTATTCTTTCTACGAAATATGAAGTGTGACAATTGTATTATAAAATTTTCTCACAAGTAAATGAAAAAGAAGCTTTGAAAATTTTTATTGAAATGTCAATATAAAGTTCATGATTTTGTGAACGAATATGAAATGATTATAAGTAATTGTTGATTAATTAGTGAAATGTAATCAATCTTACAATAAGTTGAGATAAATAATCGCTTTCTCGAAAGCACTATGGTATGCGTATACTGATAAATTACCAAGATAAGTTAAATTTTCAATACATTCTGTTCAATTGAAGTAAATTTTACATAAAGTAACTTAGTCGTCGTCGCTATTGTCTTATTTATAATAGATATGTGAATGAAATGGAGTAGATTTGTTTTGCGAAGCACCAACTTAGAACCGGATTCAATTTTGTTCGTTTTTGATAGATTTGACCCCTGACAAACCCTCAGCCAGCATTATTAAGGAAAGTGAGTGAAATTCACACTGAAAACTCAAGAGAATCTACTTTATATTGAATCAGATATCGGATTCTCAGTATAGGAAAATGATTTCTTATGTATCGGTCACATTTTGCAACTTTCAGTCACGTAAAACAACTGCAATCTCAGCTGTTCCTATTAAGCAGCACGCACCGTTTCAAATACTGCATGACCAATCGAAAATAAAAACAAAAAGTTTGTTGTTCTCCCGCTGATTGAAAACACGCAGCAAATAAATAAATACCTTCGTGTCTGTATCATTGTAACTATTCGAAATGGAAGCTAATAGGAATTTTGTGATGGAATGTATATACAGTATATGTAATATAATTGAAATAAAATTATAGTATTTTTTTGTTTCGTTGGTTCATTCCTTTATCATAGAATTTCGACCATTGTTACACTTCATAAGTCAATTTTTAACGTGTTTCAGCTGTATTTCAGAGATGTGTGACAAATGTTTGCGCACGCTACTTGTAGTCTTGGCAATGGGAATCTTTGAATGGCTGAAAATTTCAATTTTTGACCGTCCTTTACTGCATATGACCATTCAAATTCTAAGGAAATTATTATGATTTTATTGTGGTTTTTGTATAGAATTCAAAATTGATTGTATAATGTAAATTTATTAAGTTTTGTACGAGAACTATATTATATCATGTGAACTATATGTTCTTTCATAACATTATTTTTTTTTATTTTGAATAAGGTGGAGTAAAAAGAACGAGTTGCCCATTTACTCTTTTTTCAGTTACCATAACATATCTCTATTTATTGATGAAACATATCAAATAACAGATGTGATGATCTCATATCTGAAAATATAGTATTTAGTAAGAACTAATTCTCTCTCTCTCACCGAAATATCAGTTATTTTGTGATCTTTTAAGATTTGCAATTTTATCCGATATGATATTTTTTATCGATATCTGTAAGCAAAGATTCTTATAATAGTAAGATATAAAAATAATACTGAAGAAAACGATACTGTTCATCTAGGAATATGATGAACGATAGTACCTTTTTTTTATTTATTTATTTTTTTGTTCTCTTCCAACCGTTTGCTCGTCATTTTAGTAAAATTATCGCTTTTATTTCATTTTTTGAAAATTAAAAAATTTGGTTCTTTAGTTTGTATATTACACATATTAATATACAGTAGAGAGTCGAAAATCGGAATCAATTGGGGACTGGGGTTGTTCCGATTAGTCATTTGTTCCGATTACCCATTATGTACGAAAAAATACATTAACCTGTCCAATGTTCAAATTTTTCTCCGTTGCGTGTCGCTTCGTGTTGAATTTTCGTCGATTTTAAGCCTAACGAAAATTTTTATAATAATAGTCGAGGCTATCGTATCGTTAAAAATTATTTCTGCATTTTGTACAAACAAAATAAATATATTGAAGAATATAAAAACATGAAAATTATACTTTAGAAGTAAATTTAGTATCAAAAACGTTTGATTCAGCACGACACAGTCCGACTGAAAATCGTGCCGATTACCGGCGATTCCGATTACCAGTGTTCCGATTAACGACTCTCTACTGTATTGTAATACGAATTCGTGATTTGTTAGAAAATGATTATTCTGTGTCAATAAGGACCTAGAAATTTCAATGATACTGTCGAAGGAAGAAATGGAACAAAATATAACTAACAGAATAGTTTCTACAAATTTAAGGAATATTACACGAACGAAAACAAAGGAAATTCGACAGTTCGATCAATGGTTGCTAATAAAAACAACAATAATCAAACTTAAAGAAATATAATGAAGAAAAAAAATTAATGAAGTTGATAGACGGATCAAAATGTTGAATGAAATGCACGAAAAAATCTTGAATTTCAAGGTTTTAATAATTTTTAGCATATGTTCTTTGTTTTCCAGAAACTCCGGCTTCCGTAGAAAGAATATTTTTGCTCATTAATTTCTTGTTATCAAAAATAAGTCGAAATTAAATATCGAAGCCACGAAAGTAATGCTTATTATAAAGCAAAACTGCGACTTAAATGAGATAAGTTTTAAAATAAAATCATGAGTGACAAAAACTGAAGTAAAATAAGTTCATCCAAAAAATATGCTAGGTTTGGAGAAAAAGAAGAAGAAATAATGTTATCATATGGTTGAGAATATTACTTTTTCGTTATTCGATTTTCAAAAATAAAATATTTTAGAGAAATTCCGTATCAAATCAATATCGGTAATAATGTACTAAGAAATTGTTAATAATGTCCATCTTTGTTTCTTGTCGAAATTTTTAATAAGAGTCCATATTTATCAGCTGCGGTTCCTCCGTCCCGTTTTGGCATTAAGAAACGAGCTTATGTTTAACTAATTGAAGAAATCTGTGCCTTTTACATTTCGCAATTGATTATTGCGTTATCTATAGTATTTCTCAGAATAAAAATGAGAATAAAATAAATTAAAATGAAAAATAAGAATCTTGAATGGGTATCACTCTTTCGCGGTAACTAAAAAAAATCGAAAAAATGTCAGAAATTCGAAACAGATCATAATAATTTAAATATATCTTATAATTTTCTAATATATATTATGTTCTACTTTGTAAAGAACACGAAACAATTTTGTTCGCATATGTATAGGCCTACTACCCTAATAGACAGCGAGTCTATTTTTATTCTGACAAATGAGAAAGATCACAGCTTTCAATATTACAATATATATATATATATAAGTATTCAAATTTAAAAACTTTCATTGTGTCTGGAACAGTTTTGGTAACAGTTTGAATGCTTAACAGGTTTTTTGGCAAAAAACCTGTTAAGCATATTTTTTTAATAGTTTTAACTATTATAAAATGGCAAAACGCTTGATTTTTGAGGGTAGGGATGGGTTTAATAAAAAAAATTGTAAATGCTAATAACGAGTAAAGTCGTCATTAAGTCCGACCCTAGTGGAGATACGACCCCCTTTCTCTCTCCACCCCTCACCTTTAATCACCAAAATTTAACAGCATTAATATTCCTAATAAACAAACCTTTCTGCAAAATTTCAGAAATTTTCGACAAAAACAACAGGAGTTATTAAGCTTCAAAGAGGGTGAATAAAATCGTGCCCCCACGTACACTAACAACTATACATATAGAAAGAAAACCCGAATTTTTTGCATTTCTTGACGTTTCAAGGTATCCTGAGCCCAAAAATGTAAAAATCTTAGAGCCATTTTTTTGACCGATAGCCATACTTTTCCTTTGTTATATATAACAGCCGGTAAAATAATAACTAACCAATAGCGAGGTTGAGGCCAAAGTTTTCAACGCGGAAACGTGTACGTCGGACGTTCAGCGCCGCCTTTCTGTAAGCCTAGAAGTTTGACACTAGCGTTTGAAACGTCGAGCCCGATTCCACCGACGTTCCAAACTCCATTGTCAAACTTCTAGGCTTACAGGAAGGCGGCGCTGAACGTCCGACGTACACGTTTTCGCTTTGAAAAAAACTTCGGCCTCAACCTCGCTAATCATTTATTTATTGTGACTTATGCTTATTTAGAATTTCTAGCAATCTTATAACTATCCATTATTTGCTTTTAACTATTCAGCAATTAGAAAATATAAATTCGTAACAGTATTCTTTTTCATCAGAACAATCGATTTCGACAATAGAAGTTTCATTTCAACGATTTTTTTTTTTCAATCTTCCAAATTGTTTTTATTTTGTTTAGCCTTTTCTTCATTTTGAAAAAAAAAGAATTATGAAATATATATTGTAATAAACAATTTAGCGTTTTTTGATTAAGTGAACAATATACTAAGAAAAATTTTTAGCAGCTTCATTTTTTAAATAAGAAATGAAGTTTCAAACAACGAGATCATGATTTTCCACTTAGAAGAGTTAAAAAATATCGAACACACACACTTTGTCATCTATAAAATACACAAAAAGTATAAAATTTAAAAAGAATAGAATTCTCTAACTAAATTTTTAGGATAAGTTTTTAAGTTTTCGATCACGTATTTTAAAGATGTATGCATCGCTTACCATAGACCTACATCTCGAAAATCCTTTGATTGCGAGCTTCAGAAATCGTTTATAATTATTTTGGAGAATTTTTTAATGTAAAGGAAGTAAACTTTTGTAGAACTTTCAAGCATTGTACTCGAAATGCGACGATTTGAAATTATTTAGCATAAAAGAATGTTAAAATAGAATTTCTTCGAGGAGAATAATGTAGTCACGGATTAGATACAAATGCACGATTTTTAAATTCATGTCTTTCATCAGAATACTGTACTACTATTTCAAATAAAACGATCAGAAAGACTATACCTAATGCTTCATTTTAAATAAAACTTAAGAATTATAACTCTTCATTTATTATTATTATTATTTTAAAATTATATTTATTATTTGTTTTACTTTGAAAGAGTTAAACAATATATTTTAAAGCATCAAAACTAATTTAAGAAAATAGTAATTTTCTTCTTCGACTACTAAAGATCATACATAAATTCAGACAGAAGTGATTTACCAATTACAAATTATAAACAACCTTGTGTTACTTTTATACTTTAAAAATATATATTATATTTTTAATTTAAGTTTTTAAGTTACAAAAGAGTGGAAGTAAATTTTACATATTTATAAATCACGAGAAAAGATCTCTTGAGTTATAAACATGTAAAATTTACTTCATATATTCAGATGCTGATTAAAATGTAAAAAAGTTATTAGAACAGTCGAGTGAGTTTACTTATGCAAGCAATTAAATAACGGTATAAGAATAATTTCAATATTTCGTAAAATATTATATATATATTTATAGAGAAACATAAAGTGTAAATCTATGTGATTTGTATATTATTTCAGAAATATTATTCTATGTTGAAGTTTTAGGAACATTAAAATGTATAAAGAAAAAGTTGAGATTGAAACATTACTTATGTAAAAATTGCCATCTGCAAAACAAGAAATAGTCTATTTTTCAATCCGAAATCCATGTAATAGCAGTAGTTTATGATTTCATGATACATCACGAGCGGTGCATGTTGTTTATTATCTGTGAATTGTTTATTTTCTCACTTATATAAAATTCGGTCTTAGAATTTTACATTCTACCATACCTGTTTCCTATACATGTTTATATTTCAAGCTATATGTAACTTTATACAGATATAAGTCACGCTTTGTCTAAGTATTAAGCTAACATATCCTAATCTCGTATTAAAAAAAAATTAATTTGAATGTTAATATTTCAAATAGGACAATAAAATTTTTAATATATATAAAGTAGTTTACGTAAGTAGAAAAATATTAATTGATACAATGCAAACAAATAAAAATTATGATTTACTTTACACTTTATTAATGAATAGAAAATAAATTTCTAATATTTAATATCTTTTCCTATCGTGATTGTATTGTATTATTAATTTTGATTACGAATATTTTTTGGGCGTAAGATAATTTGCGATGATGATCGATGTTTATGTTTTGTATAAAATTCTATTTTAGTTCAGTTATGACGATAGCATACATACCAATGGTTGTTCTGTTCGCCCTGTAGCTCGCCTTCCGGATACGTTTGCCCTTATCACTTTCGTGTGTTTTTAATAATTTCCATAATTAAACTTTCTTTTAATATTCCTCGTTTTAAACTCAACAATTTCGGCCATAAGACACGTGTAAAAATTCCCGCGTAAGATTGACTAACATAAAAATAAGAAAACGATATTTAAAGATACGATATTGAAAATGGCATAAAATGTAAAGGCCGATTTACGACTGGTTTATGACAGGTTCGTCGAAACTATTTACGGTCGTAAGTCGAGAACTACCTGTATTTGTAGATCAAAATCGTAATAAAAATGTTAGGCAAATACTAAATAGTAGTCCTATCAGGGAGTAGATCACATTTAATATAATTTAGTTGAGAAGAAAAATATTTATTTTCCAATTCCAAGAGATATGTATATTATCAATTTTAACTATTTTAACAGTTAAAATGAAGATTTCTCGACAACAGTTACGACAAATTTTGATAAGATTTTAATTTTGAATTATTAATAAGAATATTTGTATATAAAAGCAAACATTTTCAAGAATTTTCTTTGTTTTTTTTAAATATTATATCATCCTCATTATTATTATTAAATTTAATATTTAGATCAGCTGTTAAAAAATTAAAACAGATAAGTTAATAAATAGCAGGCGTAATATTAATTTGGAGAGTAAATAAAATTTTGTATTTTTTTTTTTTTTCAAATACTTAAGGCAGTTATTATTATTAAAATTTATTAAATTTCTAAGATTAAAGAAAAAATATTCACAAAATCATTTTTTTAAGTAGATGTATTGATAATGATGATACTCTTAATAGTCTTTTATATATATATTGTTTTTTTTTTAATTCGAGAAAGAGAGTATTAATTTTCATTCATAAACTTATCAGAGCGAATAATAATTAGTCTTTTCGAACAATTTTTAACAGTTTTTTTAATTCATCTTACCTTATTAACGATTTAAAAAAGGGGAAAAAATAGATTAGTCGTATCGTATTTATCACATGCTTACTTTCTATCAAAATTTTATTCATTTATAACATTTATTATTTACCTTTCTTCTCCGTTAACAATTTAATAAACTGATTATATTATTTATAAAACATTATAGCTATATTTAAGCTAAAAGTTAAAAAATAAATAAACATTTTACCAATATTTACATTCTTTATCTCTCTAAAAAAGGTATATAATTTTCTAATCATGTAAATTACATATTGTTTTAATATTTATTTAGTGTTTATACTTTGCTGCATAATTTATACCACATAAATATAACAGCAGACTTATGTTATTAATACTACAATTTTAATAAAATTGAAATGTTTTATTACATTTTATTTATCAAAAGTAATATTTATTGAAGACTTATTCATAAAATATACTTGATGTATTTTTAGTAGGGCTAAAAAAGGTCATTAATCCCATATTCAGATATTTGTAACAGGTAACATTTATTTAATTGGATGTATATAAAATTAATGGAAGAATTATTATTTATGGGCAAGTGACACGATGTTTTTCAGTAATGGAACATTGTTTTCTAGTCGAACAGCTTTCGTTTGTTCGCCGATGCATACGAAAATTTCTATTATCGATAAATCTAAAATAATTCGCGTGGAAATTTTACTTCGTTTTATATTTTAAATATTTAATGCATTTATAACGACACATTATAATATTGACACATTAATAATATGACATTTTTATCATTCCCATATATTAATTGTCAAACTTATAAATAACTTACCGCGTTAAGATAGATTAATCAATAGATAAATAATAAATAAATTAAAGATTAATAATTAATTTTATACATTTTATATGAAGAATGGCAAACAAATGGAAAAAAGGAAAAAAACTGCTGAAATTTCCCATCAAAATGGAAAGTTTTTATCAGAATCAGATGAGAGAAATAGAGTAGGAGGTTGATCACAAACCATTGGATGGATCTATAAATTATATTTTATACACTTGACACGTCACTGCTAAGTCTGATAAATATCCGTTTATTCTCGACATTGTCATTCTTCTCGATAATATTCAGCTATAAATATAGGAAGTGACGCAATCTATCTGTAACCAACAAACGACTACTTACCTGGATTCCTCCACGGGATGATATAATGTTAACAGTTTTGGATGTTTAAAACGATCCAAAAGTCTGACGCTCGATCGTAAAATTTCGGTCACGGTTTCTTTTCGTTTGGGTTTGTGCAGTTTATCGGCCACTCGCTTTTCGAAGATAAAAACCGACGCTTCCTATAGAAAATTTAATGTTTTTATATTTAGGTATAATTTCTTAATTTATAATTAAATTGCTAAATTAAATATTAACTGTATTGTTATTTAATTAAAATGATTAAAAATTAATTTAAACTCTTTTTTTCTGACTAGAAGTTAAATAGGAAATCTTATTAATTAGTAGGTGCTAGTTTCTATTTTTATACTGTTTGTTAACAATGAAACAAAATTTATAATTGAATCTTTTGTTAAGCTTTTAATTTCTATTAGCCATAATAAACGGTTCCGTCGTTTAGTATGTAGTCAACATGGATGAGGACGAGGAACGAAATCCTAACCCGAAATATCGTGAAAATCCGAATATAATTCGACCCATTAGAAAGGAAATTTTAATATAATAATAAATAATTAAAGAAAAATAATAATATTAAATTAAAAATAAATTTAATTTCAGCTTGAACATCACTGGTTCAGCAGCTTCGATGATTTGAATCTGGTGCCAGGTTGTCAAGTGAAATTTTAAACGTCTCCTAGATTTATTCCCAAAAGTTTTCTATATTTCTCTAGACAATATACTTTACTGTAATATTTGTTGTGTAATTATAAAGACTTACAAATGGAATTAGAATGGTATTAGTTACATTAGATAATAGTGATAATAATACGTATAGAATAATAACTGAAGACATGAATGGATAAAAGTATTATGTTACGAAGTTTTGAGTGAATTGATGTTTAAGTTTTTATTATGTAATTATTCCGATGTAAATATATCCACGAAGTATTGGAATTGATTAATTTCTGAGATCTTTGATGAGAGACGGATACATTAAACCTTCATTCGTGTAGGACAATCGGGTTTTGAACATTTGTAACAAAACACCTTTATCCATTCGTGTCTTCAATTGTAATGAAATTATATAAAAGTTTTATTATTACATTATGAAATCGTTAGCAAGATTTGCAAGTTGTTTATTAAGGAGTTGTTCTTTAGTCGCCAGGTCGCGGATTCGAATCTTACGCAGGACCTAATGTACAGTACCTAAGAAACGGATGTATATTATCTGTTTTAATAAGAAATGGGTTTAGGTAAAGCCATTGTTATAAATTCGTATTTATAGAAACAGTACATTAAAATTATACGTAATTTTATGTTTTTAATGTTATTAATGGCTATCAGAAGGCGTCCAAACTAAGAAAAAATTCAAATACTTTGCATTAGTTTGCAAGACTGCCACTGAGCCAGCTGCACAGGTTGTCAATGTGGAAAAAAATGTAATAATCCAGTTCTAAACGTCAAAATATTTAAAATTATTTGCAACTATGTAATGTAAAGACTATAAAAATTGATATTGACTTTAAAATGAAAAAATAATGCTAAGGTCTATATTGTTAAGATAAGCTGTAGCTTTCCTTTTTACCTTTTTTATTTTTATATTTTTTTTCTACTAATCTACTGCACTTAATTTTATTTTACATTACAGTAAACTTGTGACGACTAGGTTTATGTCTATATAAGTTGTATCGGTATAAGTAATACAGCAGAACATAGTATATAAATTGTTTCGCCATTTTTTACCCTAAGCTTCACTGGTTCGGAAAATCCACCACACCGGCATCTGTTTGGTACCAAGCTTGCCAAGATTAGTAAGACTCAAACTGTATCAATATCATCTCAGAGAAAGAAAAATATACAATCTTGTTGTGTTTCTATTAGGAGAATCCAGGTTCGATTCTCGCTTTAAATGGGTTCTCTCCATTATCTTCTTCCAGTAATTTCAATTTAAGAAATGGTAAATGAACTAAAATCGTTGTTAATGAATAGTAATTAAAACACATTCAAAAGTACTAATACTGCATTTACGATATATTCAAGGTAACAAAAATATATATATATATATATATATTATTTTAAATTAGATAAAATGCCAGATTACGACCAAATTACTTGATATTGAATATAATTATCTCCTGATGACAAATATATAAAATGCTCCTAAGTTTTCCTTATGTAATCTCCACTCTCATCTATCTAACACCTTTCTGGAGATTAAGGAAGGATGGACAGACAGGCAGTGGGGATTTATAGATCTACAGTTTTTTTCAAATTGCAGCCTAATAATAATTAATGAAAGTTTTATATTTCATCAAGATGCAACTGATAAAGAAGGCAAAAAACATCTTTTATTCTTTAATACAAGAATTAGACAATAATCGTATAAAATATAAACTGATTATCTGTATATCATATTTGGATAAATTTATTTTTTTAATTATTTGATTCATTCCATTAGAATATTCCATTCCTTTAAAATCATCCGATAATCATAAAGAATGATAAATATATTCTTTCTTATAACCTAAACCACTCGTAATAAATTATTCTTTTTTATTATTTATGGTTTTCATTCGTTTTACTCTATTTAAACTGTAAACGGTGCGTGTAACGTCTTTGCTACAAAAATGATTTATGAAAAAGAAAGAAATGTAATGAAGGAAATATCTTGCATTCTGAATACTTTTCCAGTTGCTTAAGATCGAAAAAACAAATGAAATAGAGTGAAATTTCTTAGTGAATTTATAAACTTAAAAAAAAGAAGCATATCTTTTGTAAGTATCCTCGAGGCCTTTCTTCCACAGTTTATAATTATATAGCGAATAATCATTATCGTGGCGTAGAATAAAGAAGGGCAAGAAATTAGAGTGCTGACCGTGACGATAGAAATATTGATAATTAAGGTACCAAAGGCAGATTGAATGAATATTTCTGGTTTTACAGAATAAAATACTCGGTCTCCGAAGATAAGAACTCTTCAGAGACCCACTCGACTCAGTGCAGTCATTACTTAAATCATTTTTATCGTGACAACGTACAGTAGGATTTGCTTTATTAAAAATGTTAATAACTGTTGTTAAAAAAAAAACTGTACAAGTCTAGCATAACTGCATGCCATTTTTATTTAGAAAAATAATGCCTGCTTTTATATTACCTCTAATTATTTTACTTTTGAAAAATAAAAAATAAAAATAAAAAAGTTCTAAACAACCTTTTGTAATATTTGCATTAGGAGATAAAACCATCGCAATTTTTCTGGATTTCTGAATGAATAGGATTCTAGAGTAGAAACGATCGTTTACGCAGTGAAGCACAATCTTCCATCTTTAATTTCAGATTTCAACGCTTTCTGTATCATTGAAATAACGAATCAATCCATCAAGAACGAAACATTTTTTATTCAAATATATATAATTTTTTTTTCTTTTCTTATATAAACAGATGCATTAAACTCGAAATTACAATAAATCTTTTCTAATTTTACCAACCCGTTACCGACCGCTACATTTTATTATAAAGATATTTCATTTATAATAACCATCTTATAGTAAAAAAGAGAAAAGGAAAAAAAATACTTGAAAACTGTTTCTTTTTTCAATAATATATTATTTTTTATTGACCTTAGAGCAAATTGAAAATTACTAAAGTGTCATATTTTCTACCTCCGGCTAATAAGTCTATTTTCATTTTTCACCTCTTACTTTCTGTGATTATTTAGAAAAACTTTCCATTACATATAATACATATTATTTATTTATCTATTCGAAAATTAATCATTTAAATCGAGAAATTTTACGTTTTTTTTTCTTTTGCAATTCCTCCTCTAAACATTGCAAAATATACAATTTCTTATAACAACTTTACATGATTTTCGTATATAAACGTCTTTTTCTCTTTTTGAAATTCTTATTTATGTACTGTACATATTTTAAAACTATTATTTGCTTTTAAAAAACGATATAAAACCTTGTATTTTTAAAAATATGAAAAAAGAAATCTTTTTTTTTATTCGAGTAAAAAGAATATTCTTTACTCCATTCGAACTTTTTAAGATATTGATTGAAAATATTGAATTATGCTATTTATTTTTATATTTATATCTAAAGATATAATTTTCGAAAGCGTTTGTATGTATTTCTATCACGTTTTTAAATTTCGACGAGTATTTTATAGAAAAGTGCATTTGAAATGGAATATCGTTTCAGACTGCAAAGATATTCTATTTAAATTATTTTATGTTTTTCTGTCCTTTAAAACAAAATGGCGTCTGTTTGAAAGGCTCTCAAACATGCGAAATCGTTAAAACAAAATTGTTTTACTTCAAAATAATTAAAAAAAACTGTTTTTAAAATACGTTAAATATCAATAAAAGATTGTTAGAAAGGTTATTAAATTTTTAAAAATTAATTTAATGCAGAGTTTGACGATGCCAGCGATGTTTATTGTTATTTTAAAAGCAATTCATCGTAGAAAAATTCTATTAATGGCACTTTTTTTATTTAATTTTTTCAATTTTTATTTTTATTGAGAATAAAGGATGACGAAAACTTGCTTAGAATGATCCATTTTCTGTATCTTTGCATGCATGTCGTTTCATACAAAAGCGCTCGGTAAATACGTAGATAAAAGCGATCAAAATTCACTTTTTATCATACAAATTCTAAATCAATGTTATGTATACACCTTCTAAAATAATCGATATATATTTAAAAATATGTAATCTGAAATGTTTTTTCTCTTGTTGCATTAAAAGAATGATAATACAGAAGAGGTAAAAACTTTGGGTGATTAATATTCTCGGTTATTATTATTAATATACAAAATTACTGTAGGTTCCTTCACCGTTTAGAAGCATTCACGTGACACGATGATTTCCGATAGGGAGAGATTTATGAATGCAGACAAAAGCATTGTGTGGAAGATGCTCGAAGACGAAGGTCTGGACAAAAGCTAGATAAGCTGGCAGCCATCTCCACTATCGTCGCTCGTTTATTTTCTGCCAATAATCTGGCGGAAAATGACACTAGACGACATCTTTTCCTGAAAGAAGGATTACTGACGTCACCTAATGAGATAATTAATCGGATAAAATTAAGCGGAATTATTTTTTAGCATCAAATGTCGGAGATACTAAAGAGAGAGTTTGTTTCTATATCCGCTCAATTACGATCCTTTCTTCACTATACAAAATTTCGTATCATTAAATAATTATACCGAATATATTTTGCGTCATTAAAATAGATTGGTTAAGGTTAGCTCTTCAATTTTTGATTTTTCAATTTGCTAAAGTAATTAGATAGTTAATTGCTACATGTTTAAATTACGTTCCCGAAATATTACTTCCAGTTCCCTGTCACGCTTTGTGTAAGTTTTAATGTCTTTTGTCCAAAGTCTTAATGAAATCCTATATACAAATTCGTTAAAATGATTAAAAATATGTTATTTTAAAATATAAATATCCCTATAACTTAATTATAGGTTAAAATATTCATTTAAAATGTATATAATCATAATTAAATACGGTTTTGTTTAAAGGAATCAATCTAATTGTAAAATAATCTTAATTATCACTACCTTTTTGCCTCAATGTCCTTACTGTTTTACCTTTCTGTTTATATATTGTCTACTCAAACATATCTTTAATCTTTATCAAAATAAAGACATTTTGTTTTGACTTATATCTCTTCTCTTTACTAATCAGAAACTTCACCAGTATAATAAGTCCTATTAATAAACAAGGTCCAAGTAGACAATATATACACCCGTATAGCCAATATTTATAACAAATACCTTATCAGACGAATAAAATGAAGATTCCATTACACAAAATAGTCATACTGTATCTCATAAACACTTTATACAAAATAGAACTGTTCCGATTTGAAATCGAGTGGGTCATAAAGTGTACGATCGTGACAACTCGTCACTCTAGAATAAATTTGAGTTTTACCAAAAAGTCAAAAATATGTATATGACGATGATACATAATGATGGATGGAGTTTTCTTGAAGAGGAGCCCATTCTCCACTCGAACATGTCGGAAATTCCGGGAACAGCTTTCTATAAATGATCATCTACTCTTATAATGTTGCTTGTCTTGTCCTTTTTTTATTTTTCTTGTATTGTCCTTACAACAAAAGGTTCGGCTACAAATGTTCTTACATGATGGTTGCCTATCTTATCAATTTTAATGTCATTTTTTGTCAGTTTATCGATTTTCGATAATTGTAGCAAAATGCTTTCGAGCATTTTTGAATACGTAACAAAAATTTTCGAATGGTTTTTCTTATTTAAATCGTTTGTTTATTTAAAATATATTTATCTGGTAAGTTTATGTAATATTTTATGTTTTTTTATATAATTATTTTTGTTTATTTAAATCCATTTAAAACATAAATCACTGCGTATAATTAAATTAGAATTTATGAATAAAAATAAGAGTATGTAAATATTTTTCTGCTTAATATAATGAAATGTAATCAGTCACGACAACGAAGTTATGCTGGAATATAAATTTGTTGTCGTGACATTTTTCAAATTTTATTGAATAGATTACAAGATTTTCTATGCTCCATTCTCCAAATTTGATCAAAAACTGAAATATAGACAGATTAATAAGAATAAAAATATTTGAAAATATGAATTGATTTAAGAATATATATTTTAAAACTGTTTTAGATCTAAAATACTTTTATAAAGTTGCTTGTCGTGTTCATTGTTTTTGTATTATTTTTACAACAAAAAGTTCGAGTACAAATCTTCTTACATGATAAATATCTATCTCCTAGGATATAGAATACGATCTACAGGATAAATACATATAAATCAGATTCTGGTTAAACATTTAATCATTTCTAAAAATTACTTTGGGGTTAAAAATCGTCAGATAAGTTGCCATTTTATTAAATATAATAATATTATAATACAGAAAAAAACAGTCCTCAAATTATATTGAAAAATAAAATTGCTGGATTCGATGAAAAATTACAAGATTTGGATAGAAGAGTAGTAAAACAGACATTTAATCTTATTTTCTAACGTAATAACACGACAAACAATGTAATAATTCCATTATTTTATATTGAATTTAATAGTAAATTAACTCTAGAAGTTATTTAACATCGATCTGTGGTAAGACCGCTTATATTACTAATTAAATCGATAGAGATTTCTAGTAGGACCACTACTTTCCATTTTGGTGATTGTGTAGATTGCTTATTAAAGAATTACTGATTGCCACTTTATCCTCTTTATTGTTGTATTATTTTTCTTATCTTGATATTGATGATGTATTTATAAAATTATCTTATCAAAGTTGTTTTTTCTATGTAATTTTACACATGAAAAATGCAACTGGACATTGTTAAAATAACTTTTATTTTTAAAAATCGAATATATTTTCCAAATAGCTTTTATTTAAAAAAAATATATATAGCTTATTATATACAGTATGTAGTAAATCCTATCAATGTCCACAGACTATAAACGAGTCGACCCTTATACGTTTGGTGAATTTAGATGCATTTTATAAACGAATTTCTATAGCGTGAGCATACAAATTGATATTATATAACATTGGAGAATATAAATATAATTCTATTCGACTCAAAGAGCTATACTATTGTACAATGGCTACATATTTAGGTAACTTTGATAATATTTAAACTAAACACGAATTCATAATAAAATATAGAGTTAATATAATGTTTTCATGCATAAAATGTACGAATTCAAGCGAATTTTAAATCTCCATCAAAGAACAATAAGTTTGATCTGTGTACACTTTTTCAATATAATGAATCTAAATCGAAAGAAACAACCCAAGTGATAAGAATTTTTTCTAATAATTTTTATCATAAATGTATTACAAATTTAATTATAATAAAAATACAGACTGTTTATCAATAACAATATCTTTTAAAAGCTATTTAACTAAATCTATAGAAGTAAAAAAATTTTTTTCATATATTTGTATTTCAATAAAATAAAATACTTTATTAGAATAGGCCTATGATTTATATCAACATAAAGATAAATATATAATACAAATCTATACTAATTAAAAAAGTTTAATTGTATTCAATTTTATTTCATTATAACGAGCGAAAGATTTCAAAATACACCCATTGAAAAAAGTCCGATTACTGCAAAAATCGCCTACACCCGGGATGAGCAACCCGCGGCTTCGGGCCGCATGCGGCCCGCAGTAATATTTTTTGCGGCCCGCGTGGCATAAAATATGAATAAATATATCAATTTCCCAGCTTAATGATATATTCAACAAAAATTCAAACGTTATTTTCTACAACTTATATTTGTGAAAAGTTTTTCGCAATGAATTTAGTAAAAATTAAAACAAGAAACCGGCTAACAGACACATCGAAACTAATTTAAAACTAGGGGTGACTAATATGTAACCAAATATTTCCGATATATTACGTTTAAATCGGTGCCAGAAGCTATATTAAGTATACATATGCTAATTTATAATTATATATGAATAAAGAATTGTGATTTACCGACAGTTCCCCCCTTTTTTCTTTTGTGTGCGGCCCGCGTCAGTTCAAAAGTTTTGAAATGCGGCCCTTACCTAGAAATAGGTTGCCCATCCCTGGCCTACACCGATGTTTCAATGTTCACTGTGTTAAGCATTTCCAGTGTATCTGTAATTTATGTATTCGAAAGCCAGAGGGAAGCAAAATGGCTGATTCCCTCCATCCGCTGAATTTCTCTTCATCTGGGACGTTCTGACCTTACTGTTGGTATTGGAGGCAGTGAACACGTCAGGGTCACATAACATCTGTCCACAGACAGATAAGCAAGAGAGATGATTGTTTTACAAGCAAGAACAAATGCAACAGCTCGTTTGTCCACTATCCACAGTCAGGTGAAAGTCTTGTTACAGAATCCTGCCTTTTTCGTATTATTGGGCAAGTGACCAGCAGAGACATATTTGCATGCAATGGTGCCCTAACAGAGAAGCATGGACTGCTTTGGATTGGCAGCGTATCATCTTTAGCGACAAATCCTGGTTCTCTGTGGGTTTCGACGGTGACCGTGTTAGTTTGGAAGACCACTGAGGAGCGCTTCAATCCCGCCTTTGCAGTTGAACGGCAAACTGTTTTCACTAATGACGTGCTGGTTTGGGGAAACAGTTCATACGACCATTTCTTTAGAAATAGTACGAGGGACATTGACTACACAGAGATAGATTCAAGCAAATCATGTCTCATGTTTGCATTTAATCGTAATGCTGCGAACAACCATTTTCCAGCCAGTTAATACTTGCTTGATCCGCCTGATCTCCAGATTGTCAGATAAGTTGCCATTTTATAAATCCCACAAGCAGCTGTGGGACCAAATAGGATGCCAGTTTCAGTTATCTATTTATGAGTATGGCAGTTCAACAACTGTGGGCAAATTTGTTGCAGGATAGCATACGATACTTGTAATTGTGCATGCCGACAGTATTTCCGCACGTATCCAGGCAAGAAGAAATCCTACAAGGTTCTAAAGATTCATTTAAAATTGTTTTACACGAAACTGTTACTTTGGTATTGTATTGTAATCAGTTATTACCATCATCATTACGTTAGTACTGATAAAGTTTAATTCTATTTCAGCTCCTCCTTTGTGCATGTTTTTTTTTGTCAATAAATGTACTTGACGATACTACGCTAACATTTTCCAAATCTATTTAAAATCTAAATTATATTATATTATATTATATTATGTAACTGATCTATTTCATTTTGAAAATAAACTGAAACTTTGAAACAAAATTATGTAATTTATATAAAACTAAAAACGTAAACATTTCCCGAACATTTATCATAATTTGAAAAGATGAACTGTACAGATAAATAGCAATAAAAACTGTATTTTCCAGAAGATACTTTATTAGTAAATTAATTATTTTATTATTTATAAAGCTTAAAAATAAGCTAAGATACATGTTTACTTTTAGATTTATTTTTTATGATTAAAATAGATAAATGGCCTTTAGTGATATTTGAAATGTTTATTTTTTCCCCTCCTCTCATAGTCGTTTTTGGCTTTTATCAAAAAGAAATAAAAATAATACGGTAACTAAGCAATACTTATTTCTGGAAACACTCAACTATCACGTAACCATACAACATGACAATTCATAAAATACACCCACTTTTGCGTTGCTACACGCCATCACCATTGTATCAGTTATGAAAGAACTGTGGGATGAGATCGATGCAATATAGTAGCCTAATGGATAATAATAGCGACACGAGCAAGAAATCTTTGACCTTATATTAATTCGAATATCATTACACTAGGAGAATTGCTCTTTCACTAGATGACTTTATGTTACTATTTTTGTATACGGAATATGATCTGTACTTATCGAGAATAAGATGTTTTTGGACACATTTAATATTATAATCATTCAAAATAAATACTGTTAAGCTAATCAAATACATTCACACAATGAAAAATGTTACGTGAGTACTTATGTAAACATTTTACGAGTCGATTATTTTCATAATAGTCTTTTGTAAAGGCACATAAAGAAATAGTTTACACTCCGTCTTTTATTATTATTATTATTATTATTATTTCCTTTTTTTCTATCTTCTTTCATATTTAAGAAAACTTGTCTATTGCTACCTACGAGAAAAAATACTTCAACATTATCAATACATTGCAGACTCTCATCGATTCTTCGAATGCAACACGTTCATTTATGAATAATTCAAGAGGTTACAGAAAAAAACTCGCCGCAATTATGGCAATAGGAGCACGAACTTTCTAAATATTTAGAGATTCTTTGAATTTCAAGTACAGAAAATATGTCGGAGGTACAATTTATGATAAATTGGCCACTTTTCAATACGACTCGAGTACTTTTTAAATAATTTTTAAGTACCTGCAAATGAAAACCTTTCTGAAAATACATAATTAAAATCCTAGTTATGTTAACCGCAATTTAATTTAAACATTTTCTAAGACTTAACCTAAAAAAAAAAGAATCTCGATAAATGAATTTGCTATCATCGTACACGATTTACACGTAAAATATGAATTAAACCGTTCGTATCCGTGCAAAATATACTATACAGATTATATATAAATAAAAGGCTTAATTATTTAATAAGAAATTCACTTAACTTTTGTTGAAACATTTTAAGAAAATCAACTTACCTTCCTATCAGATTTTCTGACGGCTTCATAAATCTTCCAAACCAATTCAGGCCCGGCGCTAGCGATCTGCCGTCCAACGTCATAATACTGAGCTATAGGATTGCTCTCCAACGGAGTGGGTGTCGAAGGTTTTAGTTTAGAAAACATGTCTCGCTATCATGCAAAAGCGTCAAACGGATCGGCACGGTCACTTGACCACATTTGTGTTTCTAAGAAAGAAAATAGATACGACAAACTGTCAACACCAATCTGAAAATATTCCATTCTTAGCTCAGAAAATATCTCATTCAATAAATCGTATCGGAAAAAAATTTCAAAAATAATAACATCGACGAACTGCGATTACGAGCACGTATTAAACTATAAACTTTTGTTATTTTTCTTTATAAAAAATCAACAGTTATTTATTATTGTTTATTTTTTGTTAAAAAAACTTTAAAGTTTACTCTTTTCAATCTAAGATAGCTTTCGTTTATGATTCGCCAAATGTCCACAGGCCGAAACATAAAAAAGATATCTAGTGACAACAAGCTAAGAAACAGTACCTCTAGGCAAGCCGACCGTATCCTAATAAGGATAAACTCTACATACGACTCGTCTGGAGTCGTGCAAGATGTGCAATCAATAGTCCGATACGCTAACACTAGAATAAATAACTAGCGAGATTTTTGTTGTGTTTATATTATCGAACAAAACTTTTTGTCATAGAAATGTTAATATAAGATTGATAGGTTTCCCCTTTCTTCATGTTTTTGATAAGAACTATTTTAAAAAAAACCGTGTCGACATTCATGCAAACTAATCTACAAAGCATAGCTGTGCATACTTTTACTTATATATATATATATATATCTTTAGTGTAAATTAATATTTATAAATTAGGCTATAATTTCATTATAAAATTTCAATTCTAGAATTTAAATAAATTACGATTAGTTCGTAATGAAAATATATGTTGTTATTAAAACTGTATCTTGCTTTGATATAGAAATTTGCTTCGCTAACTGACTTTACCACGTTTAAATGTAATTCAATTCGGCATGGACTTTTATTATTAAATACTCAGCTATGTTTTTCATGCGAATCAAATGTTTTGAAAAACTTTCAATATTGAATTTTCACTTAGTTATAGAAAGAATTCTGCATTGCAGAATAGGAGAAAGTTAAATCAATGGCAGAATCATATATCAGAACATCGGAATACGTTTTGAAAGCAGCACCCGATTTTTTCTTATATGCAGAGTATAAACTTAGTATATTAATAATCAAAAAGAATTCTTTAAACTAAATTTTGGTTTAAATTAATGCATAAGTTTTTTACAATTTAATTAAGTCTTTATATATAAAATAATTTAATATTCTGATTTTGAAGATGAGGATATATTTTTATTTCACCTCTAAATAATATATTTAATTGATTTTATAACATTAAATTAATTTAGGTTTGTGTTTTTTACATTTTTACACCATAAATATGTGATAAAACTAAATATAATAGAATTTTGCTTCTCCTTTTAACGGTAGACATGTTTTTCGAAAACGTTACAAAATTAAAATTGAATAACTTTTAACCGTAAGTTTACAGTCAAAAAATTAGATTTAAAATTAAATTATTTATTATTATTATTTCAAAAATAACTTCATAACAGTAAATTTTTCTATTTTAATTAATAATTAACTACAGGATTTAATCGATTTAACCATTTTCAAAACAATAAAAAATGGTATAAATTCAACACATCTTCCCTTCCACCCGTCTTCATTGGATCAAAAGAAAGGAAAAAGCCATAAGTTTATACGAATATCTAATTGAAATAAATAAAATTTTTACAATCTGCCAGTGTGACTTTTATAAAATTAGCAAATCGATATGATTAGGTTAAAAAACTTGTACTAACTTCGGCATATTGATTTATTTGATAATTACTTTCTGCAGTGAAATTGAAGGAAAGAATTTTTTCTAAAAGAAGAAGACATTTGATTTTTCTTTGTCTACAAGAAAACCTTTTTGAAAATTACAAAAACTAAAGAAACGAAACAAAGAAATAGTTTAAAACAATATTTATGAAATAAACAAATGAAGTTCTAGAAATGTTTTAAAAAATGTAATTAAAGCCATGATAAATCTATACTTCATCTCATTCAAGTAAAGATAACTAAATTAAAAAATACATGTTAAAAATTTACACAGTTTATATCAGTCTAGCCAATTTCTATACGGGAGTAAATTTTTTAGTAAGTTGGTAAAGAGACATAAAATGTAAAAAAAAAACATTTAATATTCTACTTGTAAATAAAAATAATAATTTATTTTAAATATGTTTAATTTGACCATTAATTACCGAAAATTTCTAAATATTTTAACGGCATTAACGTGGCACTAAAATTCTTCAACGAATTATCACTTAAACAGCGCTGAACTATATTATAATGAACAATTTAAAATAATTGTAGACCTATAAATTCCCACTGTCGCCCGCCCGTCTGTATTTCTTTAATCTCCAGAACGGAGTTAGATAGATAAAAGTCGAGACCAGATATTAACTATATATGAACTTCCGATGCCCACCAAAAGTTGCGTTATTTCAATTCAAATATGTTTCCCTGAAAGCTGTTAATAGATGACCGGCACGACTCGATTTGTAAAGGAAAAGTATGATGTACAGGGGCAAGCCACTAGTACTTTGAGGTGGAGAGCATATATTTGAAATTAAATAAATTAAAAATTGCAACCCGGCTCGTTTTTCTTACAAATATATTATAATAAACATATAGTATATTATACAGTAGTACTATATTACACTATATTATATAGTATAATGTATACGTTTGTAGTACTATAGTATAGTATATTATAATGAATATGAATTAGTACAATACTTTTTCATCTCCTGCAGAGTAAAGAAATTTGTTATAATTTTTAATCATTATTCACTCAGTCAATATGTCTTTCAAATGAGATAAATTGAATAACTCCGCTCGATCTACTTTATATTGTTTTGTGTTATCATTAATAATAAATAAAGGTTTGATGTTTGATTAATATTACAATATTTCTTAGACATTTATTTATTATAATCCCTAATTTATTTAAACATTAAAAATTACACTTTATAAAATTGCTTTAAAAAATCTGTAAAATTACATACAATAACCCATTAAAAATATGGAAAAACATTGTATTAAAGTTAGAGGAAAATTTAGAAACAAAATTTGTTTCCTTCGTTATACTGTATATAGATATTAGGAAACATTAGAAATGTCTGAAGTATTTTTACTAATTTCCTGATTATAATTTTATTAGCATATATATTTTTTTTAATGTTAACGTTCTATATTAGTAGAGAAAAATCAGCGGAAAATACATTTACTCAAAATGAAACACTTTTTTTTATTAAATAAATGGGTAAAAACTTAAATTGGTAGGAAAATTATAGCATATTTTTATCATTTATCATCTTCAACTGTTAGAAATCGTCATGTAGAAGACTTATTTTCTACATAAAATAAAAAGGAAAGAAAAAAAATATATATATACACACTCCCCATACAAAGGCCTATCGGAGAACAATAAATTTACGAGTTTGGTTAGTCATTTTGAAAAGCGGAACTACCAATTCAATTCTATCCTCGGAGAGAAGAAAAAAATTAATGCACTTTTGTGTGGAAATTTTCCACCAACCCCGACTGAAGTATCATTTTATTTCAAATTCTGCGAAATAAAAGTATCTCCTCGAAGAAGAATGGCTTGTTCCTTCACGCGCATCGAATCAAATTCTTACAGAGCGTTGATCTGTGACAAGACATGACATTTTATTTATAATAAAAGAAAAAAAAATGAAAAATACTTCTGGATATGAGATGAGATGAGATGAGATATTCGAAAATATCGTATGAAGAATTCGAAATATCTTAAGCGTAAGATTAAACTCTGTTCAATTAACTCGTTAAACTAATTCTTAAGTGAAGCAATTTCCTAAAGCAGAAAGGCATAATTTCCAAGATGGCTTACTGTAATCCCAACAATACGGTTTATATCTTTTGTCTTCTGTACGATCCGTATTAGAAATATTCTCTTCCATTTCTATATAATATCCAAATATTTATGATAACAACAACATAAAAAGATTTTAAAATGGAATTCTTATTGATTTATATTAAAAATTTCCATAAAAATTTAAATATATTATCCATCTGCAGTGAATTTACTAGAATCTATTCAGATATACGTAAGCTATTATACAACAAACTAAAACCATCTTTTTTAAAAAAATATATAAATACAATTTAATTTTTTAAGTCTGAAATTAAAATACTTTTTATTCTTAATATCTAAAGTATTGTGTTGTAAACAGGCATTTTAGCAAATTTTATTATTTATTCCAGTATTAATGTGATTCCAGCAACATAATTTATATATTGATTTCTGGAAAGCTCGCATTCACGTCGATTGACGTAAATTTAAATTTTATGTAAGATCATTTTTTTTGTATCTCTTTAATCTTTAATGTAGAGGTAAAAACTTGATGCGAGTATAACTCATTAGTTGAATGTTTCTATTGTCAATTATCTCGATCGAATTAATTTTACTACACTGTCCTAATCCCCTATTATCGACGAGAAATTCTTTCTTTCTTTTTCAATTTATAAAACAGAAAAAAAAATTACTTTGTATAATTAAAAGATAGTAGACAAATTACTTATTTTCAGCTTTAGATACCAGATTTATTAACATTTTTTTATTATGTATAGTACTCCAGAAAATGAATTAAATGTCACTTATTTCTGCTTTACTATTTTATAAATCACTTAAAACATTTCTGTAAATGATCATAAAATTAATTTATAACTTTTATTTCTTAACCGTGTCATGAATATTTATAAATATTAATTTATTTTTATAATTGAATTTTTTTTTCCTATTGTGTTTTCTATGTAAACAGAAATGAAAGTTTATAACATTGACTTCTTTCTATCATTTTTTAATAAAAATTAAATTAATTTGTATTTTTACTTTCGTTCTCTTTGTACTTATGTAAATATTAAGAATAGAATGCAGAATATTACACTCGGTTCTTGGCATTTCTTATCGCTCTCCTGTGGTTTGCGACTATAAATAAAGTGAAAGTCGGTGTACGTTATTCCAATAGCAGTCTAGGGAGATATTAAATGATGAGGATTGACGATCATTCTCTAAATCATTCCAAACTTTTCTTTGTTCTAATAACAAAAATTAAAATGAAAAAAGGATGTAATGTTTCTATAAATATTCATAGATTACAGATCTGCAAAACCGTAGCGAAAAATAAAAAAAAATTGCATAAAAATTTAAAAACCATCGATAGAAAAGTACTTAAAATTACGGCTGTAAATTATTTCCAAAGTTGTGACAGCTGAGATTTCTTTACGATTTCGTCTAAAGCAGAAGGGAGTATCGTGTGAGTAAATGCTAAGAGAGAATAATGCAGAGTAGTCAATTTGGCATGGTGATCAAACAAGAGATAGTCCATTAGATATCAATTCCTCTCGGGATTGCACCAGTTTATGTCTCTATCCGGTAGATCTTGGACACCGAATGACAATGACAAATAGTGCGTCTGTTGATTTTAAGTGTTCTACAAACATGCAACATTATGTCAATAGTTTTGGAGAACTGCACTAGAAAGAAAGAACCTTTTCGAAATAATAAACCACTTTTACCTTTAATCAAAATGGTATTCACTTTTAAATACACATACAACAAAAGGATTACCATTAAATTAAAAAATATTTAATTTATTAAATTGCCTATAACATGATCTAAATGAATTTTTAAAATTTAAAAGTTTGTATTAAGATCTTCAATTATTAAAAATATTTATTTTTAATGAAAAGATCTAGAATTAAATACAACTTAGATAAAACAAATTAGTAAAATATAATTAAACGAAATTAGTTAATTAATAGAATAAATTTAGATCAAGAGAAATTCTTTATGGATGATAAGAAATGAAAGCACCCAATAAGTCTTGTCAATCTGGCAAAATTAATACCCGAAAGAGATGAACGATATGTTATAAGTGTGACATATCAACATATAATAAATATTTCGATCATTTAACATATCCTTAGTTTTGTTTATCAGGTATCATTATACGAGATGAATGAACTCTTTGGTATAAAGCACAGATGTCCAACATCAATTTTTTTTTAACCAAAAACATGGAAAGCAAGATTTCTGAAGAAACATCATCGATTGTCGACAACATTCCATCCGGAAATTCGACGATTCTTCGGTTTCGTTCCGGAAATAGCAGCATTTCTGGTATTGATAGAAACACTAATCCTTTGTATTCTATCTTAGCTAAAGCACAGTTTGCCATTAATTTTTGTTATTAAATTAATTATCCATAATTTTTATTAAAATTTTGACATTTTAAAGCGATAATTTACGCCCGTTAGAGTAGAATAATTGGATTATTCTTCACAAAAAAAAATTAGGAATTAATTAAAACGTGGCATTATAATTGCTTTTTGATTATGAATGTAACCGTTTACTACGTTTTCGAGCGGTAATTTTATTATTTATTCGTAATTTAAAAAAATCTTATTTATCCCAACCTTAAAACTTAGTTTTCGTAGAATAAGAACAATAAATTTTAAGTCATTAATGTAAGTAATGATTTTAATCTGTTGAATGATTCATTGATTATAGTATAATTAATGTAATGATGTCTACGTTCATTACAAAATTAATAAATAGCGAGAAGCTGCTTTTACATAACGTCACATTTAAGTAAAGTATAATTAATGTTTTGTGAAGATTAAGCTTAAATGTCTTTCCTTAAGAGATATAATAAATAATAATGAAGTAAATTCCTACCAAAAATTAAAAAATATGTCCAGATTTATTCGGATAAATTAACCTTGCTCTTAGCTTTGAGCTAGTCAAAGGTTATCGTCTTTAATCCCGAACAATTAATACAGTTTAATCACGTTCGGCAGAAATCACAAACTTGAAGCACAGTGGGAATATCGAAAGGAACCACAATCATTTCGTACGGAATCAGATAAATCTGCAGCGGAATTGATTTTTTGCCCTAGAGTCAACACAAACAGAAATATCCTTAGAAGAGGATTTCTTTAACCTACATCTATTTGTTTTTCTTCAATTGCTTTTAAGAAATTTCTTGCATCCCGGAAAACTTTACCCTGCTTATTAAAAAGTTTGCGCGTAGTTAGGGCATTGTCACCTATGAAATTTTTTCTTAAAAAACTTATCTAAAGGCTGACTTGCTTAGATACATAATATCTTTTAACTGCCCGAAGAGAAAGGTCGACTCACTTTATGCAAATAATGTCGTAGCTCTTTTCTGAAGCAAAAACGACAATATTGGATTAAGTTGGATTAACACGAAACAATACACCGTCAACGAAACAAATTGATAACGTATTTAAAAAAAAAGAAAATTATTTAACGAAAAGTAATTAACTTACGATAAAGCAACAAATTGAGCCATTGTATTTATTAATTTAATCTTAACTCACAATTCTTTATTCCTAATTACGCTTTTTAGATGTTTTGTATTATTATTATTGTTATTATTATTTAAATTTTAATTAAATTTGTCAGTTCATTAAATTCATTTTACTATTATAAAAATAGATGTATAAAAACAAAACTGATTGTTAAATAAAAATATGCATAAAATCTTAATAAATTTTTCTGTCAGATAATCAATAACATCTTTTTACAACTTCAAAATCTAATATATTTACAGTCAGTAGTTTACATCCGTCCACAGGGAAGGCGTTAACTGTAGTGAATTATCAGTTGATTGTTAGCTCTTAGAAGAAATACAATTCATTGGGGACTTTATCTTGGATTTTCATTAACAAATGTTGGATCCTTTCTTTTAATTAAATACTTTTAGGTAATCTCTTGAAATCAATCATTGTATGAATCGATTCGAATTTTTTAAAATTTTTATGCTGACTTGGATTAAGATAAATTCCAAATTTGAGCACGATTACATAGAAAATTTAGATGCTATATGTTAGAGTTAAAATACTATACGGTAGAATCGAGAGCAATCTATAAATATTCTATATATCGTGATGAAAATATAAATTTATCCATAGCAGAAAACGCATCAAAAAACTCTAGTGGATAGATGACCGAAGCCTTTAGCTAAAAAGGTAAGATTGACTGACGTATTTCGATAGCATATTTACTTTGATAAAAACCTCTACCGACAACAAGTAAAACGGCTGCTATGTTGGAACTCTGCCTCTATCGATAGAGCTTCTAAAAGATTGAAGTTTTCTATGTCAGAACTGTGAAACCAATATAGTAAACAGATATAAGCTTGCAGATGCAAGACATCGAATGTTGAAATGGTTTTTTTTCCACGTGAAAAATATGGGAAATAGTGGCTAATATTCTTTTCACCTGTTGGATTCTTTATTCAGTTGTTTTCGTAATTGTAATATGAGTACGAAAAAAAGTAATTGAAAAAATTCAATAAAATAATTTAAAATGTAACAAATAGTAAATTGAAATTTTATAAAATTTAAATTTCCTAAGAATAATATTTTTATATTATTCATTTTTTTTGTAATATACAAAAAGGCGATAAAATATTACGTTAATGACATAGATAATATTTTGTTTGTATTAATTTAAATATACATTAAATTTATTCAGTTAATGTAAATAATATTTTAAATAAAAAAAAAATTAAAATAAAATTCTACGTAATTAAGGAAAACAACGCCGTGATAATACTCTAACAAGTTGGAGATGAAACGTTATAACAGAAAGTCATATTTGTAACCCTCGAGGCTTTTTTGAAGTAGCCATTAAAGCTAAAGAAACATCAACGTAAGATGCCCAGGAAATGCCAGACTATAAAGGAATTATCCGGTGCAGTTCCTGCTTAAAATTATCACCTAGAATAACTAAGAGACAATCGATAGCGTTATCTATTGTAGAACAGATAAAAGGATAACCGATCGAAATAAATTAGATCATTTTCGATGGAGTAAACACCAAACGCGAAATTACCATAAAGTATTAGCCACTTAATGGAATTTAGCAAATTTCTTAACCATTTAAGTTCTTTGCAAGCGCTATTAAAGTGGAAAGTAATAAACAGTTTTTTTTGGTCTTTTTTTGCATTTATTCAACGTTCGCTTTCTTTGATAATGATATAAAAAAACCTTAAATCAAAAAAAATAACTACATCAACAGTGATGTTTCATGGACAACATCGTTTGACTTTTTTTTTAATCACCTTTTGAATTCAACTCACGTCTAGTGTCTGGTTTTCTCTTGCCTGTAGCAAACTGAAGTGTCTAGAAAATGGTCGTTTTGACATCTTGAAAATCTGTCCTCGTACTAAGATTCCGTGCTGGATTTCGGTTAAAGATATTTCTCTTGCATCCTGACAGATTAATTAAAGTCATGGAGAAAAAAAAAAGTTTATGAAGAACTGACAATACTTATCATAGACGTAGTTAATTTAGTGTTATCGTTGGCTGGTTTCGATAAAATTGATTAAGTTTTGGAAATGTTTTCTACGTAATTATTATCGATTTAAGGTAATGAAACTAGATATATCAAGAGTTTAAGTTATAACTATTGCTATTCATTAATTTATGTTTATTATAAAGGTGGCTTCATTTATGGCGAATTGCTAGCATAAAGTAAATCCTTCTACTGGAAATAATAGCGAATATCCGGCATAATATGGCCCTAACTGTTGAAATGAAGTAGTATTGATATATAATGGATTTGTTTGTAGGAAACAAAGCAGATTATTAACAGGTTTTTCTTTTATCTTCGTTAATTTTATAAATTTTAAGAAATTACCAATACATAAATTCAGAAAATGAAACATCCAATGCATTAATAAAAACTATTAGTAAGGAAAAAATAGTGTAGTGTACATTTTCATACTTGTATTTCTTATTATAATTGTATAATTGAGTTTTGTTAAATATACAAACAATAATACCCTAATTGCAAGATTTATATTTAGGATCTGTTGTTTTTTTATTAGATCGATATTCTATTATAAATAAACAGATGACACGATTAAAATTAAGCATTTTCAAGAGTAAATTAAGAGTCTCATTAAAAGATAAGTCGTTACACCATTTTACATGTTATCAGAGAACAGCGGTTCGATCACTCAAGCTCAAATACATTATTCTTCCTTCCTATCTGAATTCTAGTTTTTCATTTTGGATAAGCGTACAATTTACATTATTGGGGCCATTTCTTTATTAATAAAAATGTTAATTTCTACGTTAATAAACGTATTTTGTCATTTTAGACCTTCTTTTTTTCTAATGATTAGAAGTGAAAAGTACTTGGTGGTATATTATAAATTCGATATTAAGCTAACGTGTATTTAAATTTTATAAATACTAATAGAAAATAATTATCATTGGTAAATTTACATGTAAAAATGAATAAAAGTATTATTAATATAAAATAGTTTTTTAAGAAATAATTATAATTATATAAATACAGAGCTGATGTGATAATAATACGTTATAGCAAAACTAAAAATGATATTTTATGGACATTAATACAGCTTTTACAACGTAAAATATATCCCAACTGTAAAAAACTTTATTGATCCGTACTGAAAATATACTAAACATACAATTGAAACCATGAAGAAATATTCTAGAAAAGATTTTAAAGCTCTATTCTAGATTTTTTCTCTCAATATATAGTATTTTCTAAATGGATTCTCTAAAAATCCTTTAGAAATATATTTTCCTCGAAATTTTAGAAAATGCAGTATTTTTCATTACACCATTAAATATTTTAACCTTATTTTTACGGTACCGAGAGAGAGAGGTTATTATTTAAATAACGCAGTTCAATCACACAGCAATTATGTCCTAAGTGATTAACTAAAGTTAATAATTTTGATTAAAATATCCATAAATTTCTCCAAAATTCTTTATTATATTCATTTCGAATTTTTATAGGATAATTACACATACTGTATAAATTATTTATACAGTAATAAGCAAAGAAAAGAATCGAGAATATAGTTGTTTCTGCAGCGATGAACACACTGATGTCAGCATTAACGCCACATTAACCTTCATCAACCAGGATAGAATCGCGAATTTGAGTTTGTTGACATTTAAAAAAGCGACTAAAATGTTCAATGCCACTTCAGAAATTGTTATCGATTTATTGCTAATTGATTAATAGATATTCGCATTAAAATTTCAAACATATTCGGATGGCCTACATAGAAATATCTAAAACTTATTGAAAACGTTGACAGCTGCATTGACCATAACGTCATCCTCTTCCTGTTATCAGCATTCTTAACGGGAAAGTTCCCGTTTAGTAATATATATGCAGATATTTTCTTCACTTTATACTAACTGCCTATTCAATATCTTCTTCAATACTAATGAGGAACTCTGGAATTTATATGTCCCATATATATATATATATATATATATATACCTATATTTAAATCTATTATTTAAATCTATTATTCTAAGGCGACATAATTCTCGGCAGATAAGTTGAAGAAATTCATTAATAAAGTATGAAATTATGATAATTATGTTTGCTCGAAATCGGTTTATCGTTATTTAAATTTTATTATGAAGCCTGCCAACGAATATTTTTGACATTGGATCTAAGAAATTATCTTTAAAATCAAGAAATTAATTTAATGTTCCGCTAGAGACGTTAATGGCATTTTTACTTAGATGAATAGGGAGCATTAAAGGAATTAGGGAATCTTATGAGTTGTTGCATTTTTTTTTTTTTATTAAATAATTTACAAAGCTGGCGAGCAGTTTTTTAAAATTTAATAATCTTACTATATTTACTTGCATTTTGTAAAAGGTTATTTCCTGAAATTAATTATGAATTTTCAAAATTTGCATCTCGAATTTGATAAATTGAAAAGAATCTTTACGAATAAGAAAAGAATTACGATATAGGGGGGGAAAGACATTAAAATGGATCATTTCTCTAATTCGAATAAAAATCTTTAATTATTGATTAATGGAATAATAAAATTTACATACGATTCTACAATTGTATATGAGCAAGAAATCGATTTTCAATCATGCTGATAAAAATTAATGTAAATGGCGCTTAAGAACTCTTAGGAAAGAATTAACAGATTGGCTCTAGACTCCAGACGTTCGTGTAAATAAGTTTTCATATAAATCATAATAAATAATTATAATAGGCCTACATGATTTAAATTATAATATTATGGATTGATTAGCGTTACAAAAATATTATCAAATAAATACGTAGATCTAGTCGGCACTTTATTCAGCTTGTATATATCTTCTCTTCTATTTTGTTCAATCGAAAAAGTGACTTCGCTTCAATCCAAGTCATTATTAGACTGAAGCTAAACCTGATAATTCTACAAAAAATGCAAAATTCTGGGTATGAAAATCACTATCGTCACATCTGGTAGAAAACCACTATATCTTTCTCCTTTGCAAAGAGTGCGCAACACCTTTTCGTTAATTCAATGCGCACCTATGGCGCATGTACTGCACCTTCATCGGCTTTATCTGTAGGAAGGAATCAAACTTCTCTAAGTTTCTCGCCCTATTTTTCTTCTTAATAGACACGAACATAATAGAAAAATGTTTAAAAGAGTTCTTAAGTAACATACAAATAATGTAATTTAGTAAACTCGGCTAAATAACTGGACAAAAACTACCTTCTATTTGCTTGTAGATTACGAAGCTCACACAACTCGAATATTTTAACTTTGACCTTAAATTAAAAACTAGAGAATTCAATTATTATTAATTTAAATTATCTTTAGACAGAAGAGCATTTGTATATTTTTTTTGTGTGTGTGTAAATTTGAAGAAAATATGTACGAAACTCTTGCAAAGTTTTATAAGTATATAAGCTGGGTTAATAGATTTTAATTTCCAGTAAGGTACGAGGAGTCACTCCAGAGAGAAAGAGAGAGAGAGAGAGATATTGACTGATAATACTTTCACTAAATGACTTGAAAACAGTGCTTTAAGTGAGTGTATCTGATACGTTGCAACGATTGCCAGTATCCTACTTCATTTTATTACGTGAAGCGTTCTGTGTAAATAAAATATATTTGAGAAGATTTGTTGTTAATGTTAATTCGTCTTCCTAAAATAAAATATACAATTCAGTACGTGAATTATATCTATCTAGATAGCAGCATAGTATATAATTTATGATTGTTCTATTAATTACTATAATAAATTACAGTAAAAAGATTTTTACTAAGATTTTCAATTTAATAGGATTAGTATAACAAATGAACATAATTACAATATAATAAATGATATAGATTAATGGTAGATAGCTTTTAATAATAGAAAATAAACCGTAAATATGAAAAAAAATCCAATTTCAGTAAAAAGTTGTAGTAGAAAAGAGATGGTTTACTGGCAAAAAAAATTCCCAAGTGGATTGATAAATACTTTTTAAAAACGTAATTTCTGGCTATCGAAAACGGCAGTGAAAAGAGATGAAGGAATTGGATGCATTTTTCACATTTAAAGAATGTTATCAGGGTAATGGAGCTAAAGTGAACCGAAAGATGCGTGAGTTATCGATATTTGTTTGCAGCATCTTATTGCATTTCTGTGAGACGGTAATAAAATGTCATTCTGTCGATATTTAGAATAGATAATTTATGTAAATTGCAGTTTAAGATTTCAATCAATTAATATTAAAGAAAAATATGAAGAACAAAAGCAATTTCATCATTCTTAATTGATGCTCCTCCATATTTATATAAATGACAAGAACGTTTGTAGATAATATATCGATACTTACAAAATATTTAGAAAAATGTTCAAATTCCGGTGTAACTAATATTGATCTATTGTTATATCGAGAAACCATATCTGATTCTCGTGTCTTTAGCTTTGTTTCAACATTTTACATCGATCATGTTGAGTACTGTAGCGCTGCTTGATCGATGTAAAACGTAAATACTGTTGCTTAAATTCCTATACAAAGGGGAAAAAAATACAGTAAATCCAAATTCTTTCATCAGAAGTTTTATTGTATTTACGTGACATATTGTTCTAGAGCAATATACAATATAAAATATTTTTAGATACAGTACCCATAAGATTTTTGAGCTAACGTACACAAATTAATACTAAATAATCGTTTAACGAATTCTTATATATTTTTAATCTATATTTTACTGTATAAAAGAATCAAAATATATAATTTAAGCCATTCTCATCCAAGATATAAAAATTTAGCAGCATACTAATTAAATTATTCTCTATAACCGATAATTAGAACTAGAAATGAAGTGAATCATTGAAGGATGTACAGTACAATATAATTGCTATGTAAATTAAACATACTTCTCACTATTACAAATCTAATACTATGCCATCAATGATATGATAATAGACTTAATGGTAGCGATCTGAATATAAACCGACTATATATTTGATGTTATACAGTTCTATATACACACCTACATGCGAGTTAAACTAATATAAGCTACAAACTGAAATTTTCTTTCGTAATATACGAAATTACACTTTTGTGAAACCTTCCATAAAACATTAGATCCTCATGTAGGTAAATTTATTCCTAAATTTCGTATTATGATATTTAAATTCTCATTTCGAGAAGAGTAAATTAGTTTCAAGTTTTATTGAATGTTGCAATATGAGCTCCGTTAACATTATTAAATGAAACATTTACAGATATTTCACTTAATTCTAATTAGTGTAAATAAATGTGACACCAGTTATATAGATAATACTCAGAAATTGATGATAATAAATACTGTATTATTAAATGACCGGAGTCAAATAGCATTAATTGGAGATACAATAAGCAATTGAATTGATAATGATATTTAGCGATTATCACGTCATTTAACTAAATTACGATAAAAATGTTTAAAATTAATATTTTTCTAATATATTTACGAAGAGATATTCGTATTTACATCATTAATTAATCGTATTTAAATATATGTTTAAAATACTTAATTCATTACGGAGAATAAAATCTAAACAATGTTGGGTAATTGTAATAATTGTAATACACGATTATTTTAAATTAAAATAAAAACTAAACACAATAAAAAAGCGTAAAAAGTAAACAGATTCGAACACTTTAACATCCCAATTCATTTAAATGCGATAATTACAAAAAGAATTATTATTTTTGAACAGTAAACATTCTTCTAATTTAATTAATTTTACAAAAAATCAACAGTTTAGTAGAAAAACATGGATAAAGATCTAAATTCGATTAAATAGCATTGAAGGAATTCTTATCACATCAATAATTTCGATAATTTTTTGAAGAAAAAAAAATATATCTTTTAATGATAAATCTTTTACATATGCACGTTTATTGAATTGATGATAATGAATATATTCATTAAATTAAAATGAATAAAAATGGAGAAAGTAATTGATAAAACGATAATAATTAAAACAGTTTATACTAGAGAATGCAATAAACAAACAGAACAAAGTTAAAAATAGCAAATCGCTATTAAACAAATCAAGAAGAGATTTGATGAAACAATAACAATTAACTGGTTTATTTAGAAATAATTAACAAGATGATAATCTGTTAGTGCTATCAATTATTGTACTTGTTTATATTTGATTATGCATAAGTTATTAGCCATAAATTTGAAGAATTTATTATTAAGTTATGCTGTCTGCTCTCTTGTTTTCGTTGTATTATTTATTTTATTTACTGATCTATTTAAAATGAAGTGAAAAGAATCTCGAGAGCATTTTAAATATACAAAATTCGTATAGACCAATAATACCAATAATTAAAGAAAAAAAAAAGTGAAAGCGCTAAATCATATTTCTAGAAATTGAATAAAATTATTCTCAGAGCAGAATCAAATTATAATATTTTGCTAATTACCATTACAATTAATTACTGATTTGGAAATCAACTAATTAAAACTAATTAAATAGTTTTCAAATTGCTCAACAATTTGTGCAAATTGATTGAAAATTTAATTTATTCGATTTCGTTCTGTTCAGTTTTACATAATTTACTTAGAACTTTAAAAAAAAAAATTATTAAAATATTTGATTTCATTTACTTTATTTTCACAAAATCTCACAAACGGTTCAAACCGTACCAATTAATTATCATTATTTACATTATTATTACTCTAAGCTTTTTAATTGAATTTCTACTGTTTGTTTTAGTATAATAATTTATCAATCAAGATTAATTAATAGGAAAATATTATTTGTATGCTGCTTCATTGCTAAAGAAAACGAAGTAAAGCTTTTAAGGAAGTCCACGTGAAATATAAGAGGATTTAGAATGTAATCCTAAGTTTCATTATCACATTTGATTGGTAGAATCAGATTTGTCCTTTGTACCCCCCATTTGTTAACCTTCTTCAATTCTTGGCATTATTTGAACATACTCAACATCTTCAGAGCATTAAGAGGTACTAAGAGGTTACTAGAAAAGAATGATCAGAAAAAGTTTACTAAATCTTGTTATCAGTAATGTAACTGTAGAACAAAACTAAAGCTCTAAATTCATCCGATTCTAGAAAACTTCAGCGTTATTATCGAGTTAAAAGTTGCGACTTTTGAGATTGATTGAATCAGATGCTGAATATACTTGTTTGTAGTAAAGAGAAACTATATATATTATTAAATACTTTCTCTCAATAAATACGGTAAAAAATACAAATATATATATATATTGCCGAGATTAAATTTTAAAGAGATATATTTTAATAAAAGCTGGATCTCGCTTTAAAATATAACAAATTTGATCGGGTCAGACTTCAGAAAGCTCTTACATGTCTTACTTATCGATTATTTCATCAGCAGTTGGGTTATGTTGAACCACGCTCCATAGAATCCTGCAACAGCTGAATTGAGATAGGAGCATTCTATACAATTCACAGCTTTATTCTTGTAAGTCATGATATTACAAAGAATACAACAGTCTTGTGAGATGCTGCGATTATTATGTAATACATTTTTGATATCTTTACGATTATTAAAAATATTTTAGCTGACTTATAATGTATATATATCTTTATAAACTCTGACATATATAAATTGGAAGACATTTTCCTTTTAGTTTCGAGAAGCTAGCGGCTATCATTACAGATAATTTTTAAGACAATGATAGAACTCCAGGGTATATTATCATTCTAATTTGACACTTGTCTTTTTTTATATCCGTACAGGGAATATCCTGTTTTGATATTCTCTCCAGAGTTTACCTGTTCTGTTTGCCAAGTAATTCTTTGTTTATGCAAATGTTTAATTCGTGCAAATGATCACCTTAATGTTGGAGTAAAATTTATTACCCCGAATGAATGGGCGGAACATGACTAGAGTTTTCAACCACCATTATCATTCTGGATTAAAAACAAAAAAGGGTATTATACTAAACACGTCTCTCGAGAATAATTAAATCAAAAATTTACACATTTACATTTATTTTTGCGAATAGTTTTAAAGTTTTAGCACATCGTAATTATTAAAGTTCATGTTTTATTATTTTTATATGTAGAAGCTAAACCAGGTGAACTAATTATGCAATTAGAAAATAATTAAATATTAAATGTTAATTTATTAAATTATTCCTAATATATGTCTATTTAGATTATACATACGCGTAATATTAAAAATGTGGAATAAACTAGTAAAATGAAGTCTAATTCCCGGATAAAAGTGTCGTGCTACTAAAGATTTTCTTAAGGTTAGATTTTCGAGATCAGAAATTCTAGTCTGTTTTGAGAGTGTTGTAACTAAGAAATGAGGAATTCTATGGCCAGTCTTCTGGATAACGAATTGATCAATTTATTATCATTCTGCACTAAGATGAATTTTCTTCCAAAGACAGCAATTTTGCCGAATCACTTCACTTATCTGTAGTGCCACCCTTTACAAAATGCATTTCGGACTTAGTCACTCATCAATTGCATAGCGGCATCTTACAATACACTTTTTCATTTAGGCAAGAATCCCATTCATATGCACTAAAAATACAAACATGGGTTATACAACGAGGTCCAAAACTTAAATTTATTCTTATAAACTTTTATAACTTCTCATGAAAACTGTTTAAAACACTAAGAGCATTGTGATTTGACACATCACTATTATTATTTGGCAAAAAAAGTTATTAAGTTCGCATAATAAAATTAATTAAAAAAATATATAATATGTTTTTAGAGATACATTTACAAAAATTCTTACATTCGATAGTAAGTTTCCTTTACTCCATTCATACAATCGGTGCTTAAATATAATTGATCTCCTTTATATAGAGTTAGTTACATACAAACAAAGCGGAAATCCGAATTTTGTCGATCGATCTTACTATCAAATGTTCACAATTGGATCTAAACGTTATTTACGAACTATATAACAAATTTACCGGCAATTTTTTTTCCTATTGACTATTTTATTTATTAGTAGATAAGGCTTGCTATCTATGATATGAAGTAAACAAACTAAAACATCACTTTTCAAACGCAGCTGATGGAATCGTACATGCGAAAACCTCTCCAATTTTCTTCGAAAAAAAAATATTTCAATTCCCATGAAAAGATTTCAATTTTATACCATCTGTCTCCTAAATAAAACGCTAGCAATGATTTTTATCTGTATTCAATTATTTGAGTTATATTGTTATTTTATGTGTTTATACGCTCGAAATAAGATTTCAATGAATTTTAATACTGTTCTGATCTCTCTACGACTATAAAACGTATATTTATATACTCTTAGATAGCATATAAATAATACAGGTTCGAATTTTAAGACATAAAACATTTAATAAAACCGACAAAACGTATATATATATATAATAAAATAATAAATAATAACCTAGCGATTTAAAAAAATATGTAATATCTACAGTAGAAAAATTGAATATTATTTAAGTATTAAGTTGAAATTTTCTTTAAAAAATTCGATTTCTTTTCTTCACGTTTCATTCGAATTAAAACAGAAACGTTTTAAAAAATGCATTGGAAATGTTGCATTAATGATACTTTTAAAATATTAACGTTTCGGGAAATTAATATTTGCCAATTTTTCAATGGAATCGTATGGAATTTTAAAGATTAATGCTCGTGTTTCCAAATTACGCATTGGGGACTGGAGACAGGCGGACGAAAAGGTATAGGTAGAGAAGCACAAATAATGAGCGAGCACCAAGGGAACACAAATCGATAAATTTTGAAAAATGTCAGCTTCCGTTGAAGATATTAAATAGCAGAATGCCGATTTCATATAACTTTTGTAATTATATTATTTGAATTATTGATTTAACCAGTTAAATGTAAGAAAAAAACTCCGCTTGGATACGTTCATTGTATACATATAATACGCTTAAAGTGAATTCTATTTTTATAATAAATCTCGAAAAAATTGTCGTCAAGACAGTCAGACTACTTGTACTAATAATCGATCACATTCGACTCATTGTTGATAGCAACACACGCGAATCTTGTATCAAAAATCTTAACGTAATTTATTTTAATCGATTTATTTTGATTTATTCGCAATGTTTCCAAAATAATTTATTTCAAAAATTATTAATTACATTATAACGAGCCATACAAAACTTCAAAAAAAATAAATAATAACAATAATTGAAATTATTAAACAATTACAATAATTATAATGAGAATATAATTATAACAAGAGAGTTTATATTATAAAGTTTTCTTCTATTTTTAGCATTTGTTTTACAGAAATATCATATAAAATGTTGTTAAAATACCACCAAAACGAAGAAAATGGCAAGATATTCCTTTCCTGATGCTGTGAAATGAATAGTTTCACGTCACGCACTACTTTCCTGTATAACAATATTACTATTTTCTAGAAATTATTTAAAAATTAGATATTGTTTGTTTTAAAACACATTAAATCGAGATAATTTAAAAACTTTTAATTATTCTGCTAAAAGCTGTTTCTTTTTCTCGTGTCGTACGAAAGATTTTTATTTATTTAAAACGGGATGAAGTTCGATACTTTAAAAAGTACCTAGAAAATTAAATAAGCTGAAAATTTTCAATAAGAATGTTAATGACATTCTAAATTTTTTCCGAAAATTTTTTCTCATAAGCTAAAGTATGTTGAAGTGTGGATATGTTTGTCGAGATGTGATTGCTATTTTTGAAGGCTCTGATTAAATATGGAAATTTATTGAAACTTTATGATATAAGCAACGACTTTCCGTGAATATATTTTTAAAAATATTGATGAAATACTTCTGTCGATTTTAATAATTTTTTATTTTACCTTTTTTTTTATATAAAATCCTTAAAAATTTTACTCTAATTTAATTGCTCGGTATTAAATTAAACTCGAAATAATTCGAATTAAAATTCTAATTAAATTATAAAGCATATTTTTTAGTAAATTTACACGAAGAATTAAAGAATTTATTGTGAAATTTGGAATTCAAAGGGTAATACGACATTGTTGACCGATCAAAATTGAATTTAATACAACTCAGCATTACTTGCGTACAGGGATAGATGATGTATCATTCTATTCCTATTCATCTCTCGTATTGTGCATTCGCATATGTTAAGAGAAAACATAGTTGTAAGAGATCTCGAGAATAGATCAATATCCTTTTTACAAAAAAGGAACAAGGCACGTGACTAACCTTTGTGCCTTGTTTGCGAGGTAAGCCAGACTCGAGGCGTTGATATGAGCTACTGAAAGTGAAATCGTCATTTCCACATTGGTGCAATCATACAAAGAAGAATGACGATATCGATCGCACTGTCAAGAAAGAAGAGCACTTTACAATTGTATCCGTAAATATAGATTATAAATTTTCAGGAACTGGAGACGGAGATTAACTTGCCTAACCTAGTTAAAAGCAACAGTCTTTCTGGATGGTAGCAAGGTCCAAACACGTTGTGATACTGTTGTCATTTAATTTTTAATGCTTTATTGAATTCAATGTAATGTAAATTAATTTTCGGAAGAATATATAAAAAAATATCTTAAAATATAATTTAGTAACTTTGCGTACAACGTATACACATAGCCAACTTTATATGAGATTATACTATTCGTATTTTAACATAATTAGTCTATTAAATAGCCAATTATATGTAACAAGGAAGATCTATAATTCTAAGGAAATTTCATTACATTATCAATCGTTCAATTGAATAACATTGTCAAATTCCGGACCTAGGTGTAATTATCTGGATCAAACAGATCAATTTTAAAGAAATCAATACCTTTATTTATTAATAAACTTCTTTACGGTACAGGTAACTATGTAAATTTAGATAGGCATTTAATGGTTTATTATTGTTTGTTACTACGTGTATATACAGGGTCGTCGAGAGGAAGAGTTGGGAATTTTACCCCGGGCAGGAGGAAAACTTAAAAGATCGTAGTGGTTTCTACTCTATAAATTAATCTTTAAGACTGTTATTTTTACTAATATAGAAAAAACATGCTACGTATTTCATTTGTTTACAAAAAGACAAAAAAAAGGCCCGCTCTATCCAGGGCCCTATACCAAGCTTTCGACGGTCTTGTATATATTAATACTAAGCTTATATCTTATACAAAATCGTCTATTTAAAAAAAGAAAAATCATTTTTAGAGAATTTATAACGATTACATTATTAAATATATTGCAGCATTACATGCATTTTTACGTTAACTTTTTGTCATCATTAATTTACGTGGCTGCGTGGTAATTTAATTAACATATTAACGAATGATAATTTAGCATCGTTTTCTTTGTAAACGCATATACGGAGAGGAAAATAATTTAATAACAAATTTCTAAATCTTTAATGAGAAACATTGCAGATGTTAATATTATCTCTTGATCTCCACATGCAGTTTTCGCAACCGTGTTAAACTTATTTATTCAAATTGGCAATGATAAATTTATGAAGAATTAAAATCAACGTTCCATTCTTCTATCACGAATAATCGTCGAAAAATCCGATGTAATTTTATCAGATAAGTAACACTGACATTTGACATGTGTATATTCTTGAAATTAATATCTAAAATTATAATGTTTCAGCAAGTTTATAATGAGTTTTGAAATCTTATTATGTGCTTACTAATTTGTAGTACATCAGTTGGAAATATATAATGAGAGATATATTAAAGACTGTTAATAGATACTTATATAACCTACAATTCAACTTTAATAATAATTGTTATAATTACAAAAATTTATTATTATTATTACAATATTTTCTTCGAAATTTTCTTTATTTTCGGGTTAAAAATTGAAAATCCGGATGAAATGTAGAAAAATTGAAGACAACATTATAGCTTAAATAACCTATTTGCATCTTGATTTATACCAAGATGTCAACTTCTAAAGAAAGTGCAGTACAAAAGCAGTTAAATTTATTCATTGCTATATTTAATCATAAAAATTTATCTTTACTACAATTCAGTGAATTTGATGCACAGAATTTTTCATGTTCAAAGCTTATGTTAACAGATTTAACTCGGATAATTTTTATGTATATTTTTGTTTTAAATAAATTGCTGTATTATTTAATTAACAAAGTAATAATTAAATAAAGTTTTTCTTAATAATCTAATTAACTTTAAAACCTAAATATCGATATATAACTAAACTTTTTCTAATGAAATTTATATCTTAAGAGTGAAGTTTATATATTGATAATTAGTATTGAAAATATATTAATTAAAAAATAAACCATATATGTAAAAATTATTCTTATAAATATTTTTGTAGTGTTATAATAACTTGTTAATTGAATATTGTTTATAATGATAATGCTTCAGGCTGTTTAGTATAACAAAACCAAACACCATCCTTTATCAATACTAAAATATTTATGTAATATTTTTTTATTATAACCAGATTAGAAATAACCTAATTATAATAAAATTATGTGTTATTCATATATCTTTTTTTTGGTTAAACATAAAAAGAAAAATACTGTCAAAAGTAATTGAGATTATCAACGTTACAACAATAATATTGATTATGATTTCTTACAGTATCATGCTGTAAACTTTTAGAGTTTAGTGAATTATGGTCTTCTATCATTTCCAGAAGTTTACTGAAAGTGTTCATAGTTTTCCAGTATGATTGATATACCAATATAGATCCATCAAAGAATTCTTTTACGAAATTTTTACGAATATTTCATTTAGTTTTAATGGCACACAATTAGAAGTAATATAATTTAGTATACTAAATAAAGAACAAAATTTAAAAATTGGTTAATGTTACCTATGGTTCCAAAATGGCGGCTCGTCTCTGATTCCAGCAAATAGAAGAAAGGAAATAGTGGGGACGCACGTTCTAACCTAACCTAACCTATTCTAATAAATTACAATAATTATTACCAACGAAATTATTAGAATAGGTTAGGTTAGGTTAGAACGTGCGTCCCACTATTTCCTTTCTTCTATTTGCTGGAATCAGAGACGAGCCGCCATTTTGGAACCATAGGTAACATTAACCAAAAAATTTATTATTTTAATCATTCAATAAGTATTTTTGTATTTTTAATTGATTTGTCAATACTTTAAATTAGTATTATAAACGTTAAAATATTTTATGTAAAATTTTGAAAAATCTTTGAAAACGTTCTTTACGTTTTCAAAGATACACGAATAACAATTTGACATGAAATGAGATAGGATTTTACGAGGGTTTCAAATCTCAAATCTCAGAGTCGCAGAAACCATTTATTACAGACTCGTAAATAAAGTTTACACTATAAAACTGTTGCTTTATACGAATATAGTGATTATTAAATATTTTTAGTAATGTTTTCTATTATATAAGTTTTCAATGTCATAAAAATGTGTTATTTTTATAGCATTTTACAGGAAAAAAAAACATCTTGCTATATAAATTACTGTCTAGTTGATTAAAATAATATAAGAAAAATTAACATTAATGGAGTGAAATTAACCTACAATTATTTGTACTGTTTCACATAAGATAGTAACAGCAATAACATTTTTGTTTATATAAAAATTGCAAAAAATTTTGTAAAAACGTTAACTGCTTTCAAGATTATAAATGTGAAAATAGCTCTCCATTACTTGAATTGTTTTCCTTAAGTTAATAAAAGAAGAGTTTCATACTGAAGAATTTATAGTATTTTCAATATAAAGAAAGAATTTCTGCTATATTACTCTAACACTTTATCTTTTCCCGGTGCAATTCAATGAGAAGATTTGAATCATTTTTCTCCTCTCCGCAGTTTCACACGATCAAATTTTAATACATAATTTATCTGCATCAATTTATATATTAGTTTACAGTTTAGATTAATTGCATTTACTATAGTTACAAATTATTCATAATATTAAAATTTAAATTATAATAGACATACAAAATTTAATACAATGCTGTTAAGTGTAACAAACTCGAATAATGCCACTTTGTGGATGTTAATCTCGTGTTCTTGGTTGATAATTCTGTTGTAAACAAAAATAAGTGAAATAATTTTTCAAAATGAATGAATTTCACCAGCAAATGCTTGTTCTTAAATACACGAAATCTAAGGCAATCCTCTCAAAGGGGATAAATATATGTTGATAACAAACACACTGTCCGATGCCTTGTATATTGTATTAAAATATGACCACAGTCATGCGGTCACCTAGGCAACCGGTGGATGTAAGAACCCACCTTATGGAAGATATCCAACTGCATTACTATAATGAAGAAATATTCCTTTTGCTATCCCAGGCCATCATAGTATTTCGATTAAGAAACATTGCAAATAAAACAGAGTAAAGAAAAAATATCACATATAAAATCACCAAGTATATTTTGTCAATGATTAATTGATATTAGATAATAATACGAAACGATTCAAATAATAAATCTCTTTTAAATTGGTAATAATCAAGCTATTTATTTATTTTTTAAAATATAATATCAGGTAAAACGTTTTTCTTTTATCCAAATGCAAATATCTTGTTTTGCTAGCAACGGGGAGATTAAAATCTCTCGAGTATAAGCATTTGGAAGTTATTTGTTTCTTAGTTTAATGATCAATAATTTTAGTTTTTCGTCGATGAAAAAAATTATTTTAATGATAAAATAATCAGTTTAAATTTCCATTGACTTTTTTTTTTAAACCTCTCTTAGGGTAATTTTAAAATATTCGAGTTGAGAGCATAAATGGATTTAGGAATATTAACGATATTATAATCATTGTAGGAAAAGTATTGCTTTCCGAGTAATGGAAGGTGTCAAGGTGATGGATGAAAATTCTAATAATAAAAAAATTTATATATATATATAAAAATATTCATTATACATTTTTTACATATTTTAATAAAAAGTTTATTTTTTATCGAAGTTTATATGTAGGCCTATATTGAAATTTTAGATTAAAAAATAGCCTGTATATAATTATTATTCTAAATCAATTCATTGAAACTGAAAAGTTAAGAAACCCAGAAATTTCATTATTTAACACATTAAAGTGAGTTAGTCCATATAGCAAATAGTGCTAATGCGATAAATTGTTATCTTTATACAATAATTTGGAGGTTATAAATGAGAGAAAAAGAAGAAATCATAATCTAGTAAAGTATTTTTGTTTATATTCATATCTGTCATATTCATGTCGAATACGCTTACTTGATATATCTTATCTAATTATAAGACTGCTTAATGTAACTCAGGAATAGTTAATCATATAATATCCTTACAGAATTAATAAATAATTAGCAGACTTGATAATAAATAAATAACACCTTAAGTTGAATAGTAATATGTTAATATTTTAGTGTATATACTTCGAACGATGTTTATACTTTTATATAAAATTCCTGATTTATTAAATATACCTTTATTAACAAATAATTTAAAATAATCAGACTTAAAACACATAGTTTACGTACAGTAGATGATGCAAGTAATTATTGTCTAATGTTGGATTTATAGAAATTTTAAAATATTTGAAATTTTGACATTTTGAATAGAATAATCTCATTAATTTATCATTATTATCTATAAGTGTAGAATATATTTAGTAAATGTAATGAAATGATTAACAATTGTAGTGGTTTTCAACATCTTAAACTAAGTATCTTTAAATTAAAGAGCTGTTCGTCTCTATTATATAATGTAAAAATGTACTCTTATTCATTGCCAAATTAATTAGTAAATAAGACTCTTAACGTTTATATTGTGCATATCATGTAGAGGGAAAGTTCGATGAACGAGAACAAGGATCAGTAAAGTTGTCACTAATCTAATAAGTAAAATTATTTAAACGTTATAAAATTTGATTGAAAAAAATGTACGTTTAAGTGAAAACCGATACAATGTAGAGAGTGTCCGCTAAGATTACGTCCATCAACATCAAACCTTGCCTCAAATAATAGTACGTGTCATCTAAAATCTCACACTTCCCAATATACAGACCGCAGGATAACTGGTCGAGAAATTGAACATAATATTGGATTTTTCGGGCCTCGAGAGAAAATACTTTTACAACCTCTAATAAGACGAGAATTTTCTTAGTCCAAAACAAACGACGATCCTAGCTTAAATTCCCTGGACAATTGGAAGATCGTAGTCGATAACTTCCCGAAGATAGAAGTTGAAGACAACCTAATGTTCGATAACAAGGCAAGTCCATTCCCTGGTCATTGTCACACGGAAAAACGCCTTCGGCAACGAGTGGCCATCAAGCGAATCTTTTTGTCCGGCACTGATAAATTCTGACACTAAAAAAAAACAATCATAAAGATAGAATTTAGCACGTTGAAAAAAAGGCAAAATAATGTTTGCTGACAGCAGTTCTGTCTGTTGTTTATTTTTCTTCAAATGAAATTCTCTAAGCGATGGTTTCTGAAAGGTCGAATTCGTACGAAAGAAAATGCTGAGACTTTTTGCTAAACTCCCAGATGCCATTGTTATGCATTTACGTCAAATTTCGATCGGTTTCAGAAAGTCAATCATTTTTTTTCTGTCAAGGAAAAAAAACGATTCCTTCGTTTACTACAATCATCAAAACAATGGCAAGAAAAGAAACTGAAAAAGATGTAAATAAAATATGTATTGAATTATGTTTGAATAGATAATTCAAAAATTTAAAGTAAAAAATAATTAAAATTAAGAATATATATATATATTTATTCTTTCACATTTTACATATTTAAATAAGTGTTACAATTTTAACGAATTATCATTTAATTTTTACTTCATTGAAGAATCTCATAAAATATTCGAATTAATTTTGAAATGTGTAGCAGTTTTTAAATTATTAATATTAAAGTAAATTACTTTAAATTTTCTTTAAAAAAACAAAAAAATAATACTGCAAAATATTCTTAAACATTTTTAAAAATTTAATTTTTATCTTCTATTCTCAAGAGAATAATAATAAATTCGTCGAGTAATCTTGGTTCAAATGAGATAACGTATTAAATAATAATAAAAACTTATTAAAAGTTGCTTATTTTAGTAAGCGTTTTTATTCTGTGAAAACTGTAATTAAAATTGATGATCTCTTCAGCACTCGCTAATTCTCGCAAATTTCAATGTAACGCAAGATTTCTCTTCATTCTTAAAAAAAAAAAAAAAAAAAAAAAAATTCTTTCGAAAATTTTACTTTAAAATATATATTTGTCTTTTGCATAATATGCTAATAGGTTAAAATGTTTTAGATGTAAATCTTTACAGCACACACACACACACATACAAACACATGCATTTAGAAAACTAAAAAAGATCTAACTCACTTTATTTGCTGTATATTTATATATTAACACTATATAAAAACACTTGACGTTATAAAAAAAATCTAGAGTATTTTATAAATATTGAATCAAATAATTATTTTTTGATGTATAAGTAGAGATTCTCTGGAATATCATACAATAATAATAATGCACTTACAAGTTAGTGTAAAAGCAATAGTAACACTTCTTAAGTATATCTTGATTTATAGATGGGACTGTATGCAATACTAGCAGCTATACTAAAATCGAAAGTTGTTGGCGACGAACCTCACAATTCGTAATAAAAGTAATAATCTCTTAAAATAACCGTTTTTATTATCACGTAAATTTCTTCTGGTTCGAAGTAATAACCGTTTTATAAAAAAGTTTATCGTTTGTTATCAATACATACAGATGTATGTCTACGTAGCTATATTAAGGATTCCTAACAAATAAATATCCAAAGTGTACTAATAATTGTAAATTTTCTGCACGTGTTTAAAGCAAGTGTTATGTTAATTTTTATTAAAATAATAAATTTTCATAAATAATAAGTTGTCCTTAGCTAAACAGGTATTTTGGCATGGACAGCGCTTTGAAGATAAAAATATTTACTCATAAGAATGCTTAGGGGACTTTCAAAAAATCAAATTTTGTACTCAGCTAGTATCATTCATATGCGTAGCATTGCTGGTTGCATATGATTACATTTTGTTCTATATTATCACTCGATGGAACGCCTGAGAAGACTAAAATATTTGTCCGAATGTTGAAATTTTCGGTCCTGACTATAATTTTAATATATTTTATTTGTTTGAAAATTAATATAAATGTTTATATATGTTAGGGATATTGTACAGTACATACGAGGTAGATGACCTGATGTATACGCGGTAATTTTATATAATAACGTAGAATATTCTCTATTTAAAAGTTAAAAATTTTAATTTTTAGCATATTTTATATTAATTCTAATAAAGCAAAATAATTTAATTCGATATATTTGATTCTATCAACGGAGATTTGTCTTTCATAACTCAAATGTAATTTTATTTGAATTGGCAGGATTCAAAACTTAATTACAGATGGTAATTTACGTTAGAAAATTAGTTAAATTAAAAGAAATAAAAAATAATTAAACAAGTCAAAGGGGAATTTCTTGATCATTACTGTTTTCTTGATATACAGTTAAAAATGTAATATCTTATTATAGTTAAATTTTAGTAATAGCCTATACAGTAAATTGGGGAGATTTTATACTCCAAAACAATTTAATATACAGTATAGAATAGATATATACAATCGAATTACCAACAACGGCCATTTTTTTAAAATTATTTTCCCGTCAATGGTCGTTGTCCAGAGGTTTCACTAAGTATTCACTCAAATTTTTAAAATTATTGAACCCAAATTCAAGTTATATAAACAAACAATTTTTATTTATAATGTTTTAATCTAACAAAATTTATTATATTTATTATTATATTAAAAACAAATGTAGCAAAATTGACAACTATTTAAACAAGTTACTATTGTTGAAGGATAGATGCTATTTTACTAGATTATTGGAATTGTTGGATTATTTTTATTAAATTTAGGAAGTTTCGAATAAAAATAGTCTTATTAAATATGAATAATTCACAAAGATTGACGAGTCTTCAAACGATATAACAATAGACTGACAAATTCAAATGTAGAAATATATTAATCCAATATTAAAATGATTTTATTAAACATCAACCGAATGATAACACAATATATGTAAAATTTTATTCATTTTATTAGCTTTTTGAAGAAAAATGTTATTAAAATTATTTAATAAAAAAAAATCAAAAGTATACGATGAAAATCGATCTACATGCCTATTAGTAAAGATTAAAAAAAAGTTTTTTTTTTATAAAGTTGTATAAGTTGGATAAACTTGCACTATTTTACTTTGATAAAAATTTAATGTAGAGACTATAATTTATTGAACTGGAAAATCATTACGAAGAAACGAGTAACTTTATCTTTTTTTAAAAAAAATATATATTATCATCATTTATCCACCTTAAAAACTGCTTCCATCTTCCTTTAATCTGATAACAAGTGTCATCTTTACAATAATAAGTTTTAACACTAGTCAGACATTTTCCTGTTTCTCAATAACTGTATTTATGATTTATGAATTTCTCTATGGCTTATTCTATTATAATCTGTGAATGTAAAAATTCTGGAAGAAATTTTCTTTAGAAATAGATGACTTAAATCTTGGCATTAACTTCGAAAATAAACGATATTATTAAGAAATCAGCCATGATATAGATTTTACTTTCATATAGCCTATATAGATTTTTATATTTTTTCAAGCGAATTTTTTAAGAAATTAACTTAGTCTCAACTAATATATTGTAAAAATTTTGTCGTTTAACAAAATAATATATATATTTGTTAAGAGAACTTTAGAATTTAATAAAATTTTTAAAAATATATTCACAAAATAATTTAACACACATTAAAACTCGTATATACATGCAAATTTGAGATGATGAAAGCATATTAAAAATTAACGTTTTCTCCATAAATCACTTAATTTTAATAGCGACAATATGTAAATATTTTTATTTTCTTATTTTGAAATAGCTAAATTTTAGAAAAATCGACATAAATTATGACAAAGTAATTTCATACTGAAAGAAATAAAATATGCGAGATGACAAAATTAATATATTTGTGTGTGGAATACAATTTTAGCAACGTAATTTGCTGAAATTTCTTTCGTTTCGTATTATATAGCGTCCATGATTGAGAATATTTTCGTTCAAAATACTTTTTTTTCTTTTTTTTTAAACCCCTCCTCAATGTTATCCCCGTCTCAATGAATCGAGAATTTTGAAAATATTTTTCACTTTAACTGCCTTCAATTTCTGCAGCAGTGTTTTCTGGAAGAGACATGAAACTCTTCATCCAGGTACTGTACATTCATATTTCCGTGAAATGTCAGACGTGAAAATAAGTGAGGTGTAATTTCGCCAGATAATGATTGTTGCTGCAACTTTCTACGTGTTTTATTTGACATCGACTCTTTATAAAACCAAAACTGTCACAAATAAACCACTTGTCTAATATAATAACTTCTGATCTTTCTTCCTTTTCTTTTAATATATTGATATAACATATCAATATCAATTCCCCCATTCCCATTTATTTTTCTACAGCGTAATTTTTTTTAAAATCGTTATCGTACTAATTCTTTTAAGAAAATCGATTTTACGTAATAAAAAAAAAACAATACTAAACTAAACGCTACACAAAAAATGATTAATTATTTCTGCATCGTCGTGTCCAAATTAAATAAATATTAGAAATAAAAGTTGTAAGAGAGAAAAAATAAAAATTTGCATGCAGATTTTTCTTCTGTTTACTCTTAACGATGCTGAGAAATATCAAGATATTTATAGATAATAGAACATGACATTTCATTCCAAAAAAAAAAAAAAAACAAACGAAAACTTAAAGAAAGAATTTCGAGTAAAAAATAAAAATTTTAATCTCTAAATATAAAACAAAGTATAAATATTTTATATATAAAAATATATTCCGTTCCGAAATATATAAAATCCACTAGAAATTTCAAGTAAATTCTAAATTTATATTTCATATAATAAGAACAATTTTCGTTTAATAAAGAATAATTTTTTTAAAAAAAAAACCTAAAATTAGGTTTCTTATACTTAAAATATTTAATAATCTACACAAAATATAAAATCTATAATATATATATATATATTTTTTTCATTACAGAAAAGTCAAACTTTTATAATTAATAAGATAAAATTTGAATTAAACTTAATAAATTATATTTAAGATGTTTTTATTGAAAGCTAATTCAATAAAAAAAATAACAATAAAATAGATTGCTCCTACTAAAAACTAATAAATGAAAATATTAAATGAAAAAAAGTTTAAATAAATAGAACTATTGTAATTAATTTTTATTTTTTTTTACTTCAAAATAATTTTCTGTTAAAGCATTTCAAGAAAAAAGAATATTTTTTTCCATTTATGAATTTTAAAAATTTACACGACCACCACAATCTATTTCCGGAGATTAAAAGTAAATAGAAATATAGAACAAATGTCAAACAGAGGTGAAAGCTGATACAAAAACTTTTCCAAGATCCAATTCTGGATATTTCATATATTTCATTCATCCTCGCTGTATTCTTCTCTATTTTTTTCCTTTTTTTCTTCACTAATTAACAGCAAAGAAGTATTTGTTACTTCTTACAAATGTTGGATATAAATGGAAAATTGGAACGAAAAAGAAACTTTCTTAGAATCATTTCCAAATGTTTCTAACTAAAGAGAATATAACAATATCCTCTTATCTCGCTACCTTTGATGATAAAATTTACTTTTACGTAATTGGAGCCAGCGTGGAATATGATTGGCATTTATATAAAAAAGCATTAACTAGAACGAAAGATATATATTTTTTTAATTTAGTCAATTATAAATAATAAATCACAAAAAAACTGATGAATAAATATAAATTTAAATGAAGTTTTACTTAACAATAACTTTCTTTCCCCGAGTAATTCAAAAGACTGGCTTTTATTTATCCTCAATTATTAATGTGAACAAAAAGAATAATCAATTCTTACAAAACACAGAAACAAAGTAAAAAAATGTCTTATTTAACAAAGAAGAAATTGAAATCGAGCATCAAAAGAGGCCTCGTTTGTCATTTATTTCCACGTTAATGTGTTACAAATTGTCATTCGAGTGTAACAGTAATTAAGTCTTCGGATAGAGTTTATTATATTAAGTTTATATCTAAAATTTAATTTTATATAGACTAATTAGTAATACTCGTCACCACATAATGTGACAAATTTTGAATATCAATCGCTCGATAAATTAATTCAAAGATAATATATTTACACATGCCAATTATTCCTGTCGGGTTTAATTGATTTTATTATATGGGAATATCTTAATAACTAAAGGAAAGCTTGTAAATTTTTAACAAGACCACTAAAAGATAATGTAATTGCGCATTCACTAAAGTAGAAACATGGTAATAACGTTAACGAAGCTACCGACTATAAAAATTCATTCCTTTCATTGATTTTAGTAATCCACAAAGCGTCTTAAAAGAATTGTTATAACAATGATGAAACTTCATTAGGTTAAAGAATATTGGAAAGAATGACAAGATAACTCGAATACCACAAGGGATGTAAACTTCTGTGCTTTGACTTGAAAACACTTTCAATCTAATAACGTCCGACAAATCTGCAACTCGATTAATCACGTTGGATCCGTTTTTGGAATGTCAGCATTTTTTGTTTTTTTTTTTCCTTTCCCCTTTGCAAAGTTATGTAAAATTATTGTAAAAGTTTGCAAAAATTTATTTTTAAATATGTATATACTTTTTGAATGAAACACTTTTTAAGAGGAATTCTCTCCACGAGTGCTGCAACAGATCTACGTAGTATGAGTAATCAATCTTATTCTTCTATTATTAAGAATGTGATAAAAATTATCCCGTTACATTTGATAAATTCACAATAATCCAGAAACGAAAGAAAGGGGAAAAAATAGAAAAAGTAGGATGAATAATCGATAAGTCGATTCGATAATCGCACGACGTATTCAATTTTTATAAAAATGCCGTTAATAATAATAACGATGCAAAGCAATTTCCATAGATTACACGTAAATTAAAATAAAATTTGCGTTTATTATTATTAAGCAGTAAGTCTACATCATTAAAGCAGCTCTAATTGTTATGACAACTCATTAAATTTAAGAATCGATTTAATCGCTATAACGAAAAGGAATCATGATTAAATATTCTTGGTTCATTTTGAGTGATGAAGTTAGAAAATAAGAAGCTTAGGTAAAATAAAATATCATTTTCTCTAATTGACATCTTCTCCAACCAAGCACAAAGTAACGAGGAACAATTGTTGATAGTGAAAGACTTTCCTCTAACGAACATATTAGTTTGGTCATTAAGACAGATTGAGGGGCCAATCTTAAGACAAAGAGCTTAAAGAAAGTGTATTTTGCTCTTTAAACTATTTATTTATGTGTTTGTTTTCTTCACAGGATTTTTCCCACGAGTTTTTTCACACAATTACTCTGAAGAAAGCTTGTTTAATTGTGAAATTTTATTTTTGGAATGTAGACTCTCGCTGAAATATTCATAAACATTTCATTCCTACTTTTTCTGAGTAATAATAAAACAATATAAATTATATACCTCAATTATATACATAAATTGATACTTTAACTGATATTTAAAAAATGTAGAGTTGTTTCTACCATAAAAATACTAACTTCTTTATGTTCTAAACCACTTGTTTTATAAAATTTTCAACTATGCTGCAATTCAAACGCACGAACTGTAAATTATGTAAAATTTCCTGAATTATCATATAATTACCTTGGAATATTAACTAAATAAGGCGATTTATTAGTGATAAATAGTTTCTCATTAATTACTTTAATGTTCGAGCACATTCAAGATTTTCAGTAACATTCGTAGGCATTTATCATACATATACTTAATATTTTAAGTGAAAATTATGAGGAAATTTGTAAATACGTTAAGGAAGAAAATTATGATTTAGGAATAATTGTATATTAAAACAGAATGCAAATATAGCAGGAAATATAATCAATAAAGCGCATAACAATATTCTACAATTTCTAATAGTCTTTATACATGATCAGATAATTGGTTCAAGCGTGTTTATGTAACGATCATTTCCGCCTGAAATCAATATAATTGATAAAGTTTTGAACATTCATGACATGTGTGTGATACATTTCACCTATTGTGATAAATGTTACAATGTCCAAACAATCAATAGTTTAAATCATAACCAAAACTATTGCAATTATAAAAAGTAATTAATTAAAAATATTATAAAAGTGTTTTAAATTTATAAATAACTTTTTTTATATTTTAAATGATATTTATATATCAGATTTTAATTAAAAAAATAAAAACAAAATAAATAGTATCATTAAAAGTGTTAAAAATAATTTTAATTAGTTTAAATAAAATAAACTTATCTGTAAAAAAAACAATCTTATTTTTTGAAAAATTCAAGCAGATTTCTCGAGTAAAACATCTTAGATATAATAAATAAAGTTGAATCATCTGATAAAAATCAATTCAATATTTCTTCGTGCAAGTGTAAGGCAGGCATCGAAAACTTAATATAAATAAAGAGAGAGAGAAATCAGAGTGTACTTTAGACTTTGTATACATTTATAAACTTTAATCGTTATGTTATGCACAAACTAGAAAAGTGGAAAAATAAAATTATAATATTTAAATAATATTAAACTTTACTGCGTGTTTATAAAAGAAATGAAATGGAATAAACGGCTTTAATTTATGACAGTTTTTTTATTAGCAGTTGCATAAAAGGCATTGAAACAGAAATTTAATAGCAATGAGTGAATTAAAATGTTTAATACTACGATTAAATTCTGCATGAATATTGTTATTTTTTCTAAATTTTTAAAGCTGTAATATAAGAGAGAGAAAGAGGAAAAAAATACGCTTTAATCGATAAATTTAACATTGTTCGAAGTTTATCTTTATAAATTTTATTTATTCTTAATGTTAATTAAATACATTTTTACTGTTATTACTATTAATTTAGTATTTAACACATTAATATTCTACCCATTTTATGTACTTTTTATTATTATAACGATTATATTTTATTAAAAAGTAAACGAAAAAACCAATTTTTCGAGTTTAAAATATAAATTTTTTGTATAAAAATAAATTAAAAATTTATTTACTAAATATTAAACTGTTGTAAAACTTTAATTATATTTAAAGTACATTTGCGATATTTCTTTTAACTTATTTTGCTTTTTCATTTAAAGATTGCTTTTAAATATAAACGTAAAACAATAGTAAAAAAATGTTTATACGGTAGAACCTCCAATAATGGCAACCTTTAAACATCACCATATTTAGTAACTTTTTTTAAAAGAAAACTGCGTATAAAATAACCTCCAAACAACGGCCACCTTCGAATAACGAGGCATTTTTTATATTTCCGTCACTGTCCTTTGTTCAGAGGTTTGGCAGCATAATAAGCTTCCAAAGTAGACAATATAATAATAAAAAATTGCCTTTTTAATTCTAGCACTATATTATTACAGGTTGAATTTACGTGTATAGTATATTACGTAATAAATATATATTTCGATGTAATGCATATTGTAAGTTGTATGATAGATTTTCCACTATACGTACCTCAATTTTAATCATAAAAATCAAATAAATAATAATTATATTTAAAAAGTCTATCATAAAAGAAATTTCGTATGATAAGAATTTTATTATAAATATTATTTAATCGATATTTAATTTTTAAAATAATTATTTATTTTAAAATGTAATTTTTAAATAAAAGATTAAAGTTTTTAGAAAGCCGTTAACTAAAAAATGAATTACAATTTTTAAAAATCCAAAAGAAAAGATTCGAGATAGTTGCTATATTCTACGACATGATATTGTCAAAAATATCAGCAGAAAATCTCATAAATATTACAAATTCATAAAACTAAAATGCATAAGCAAGTATTGAACTGAAATATTTATAAAACTTTAGAAATCCATGAATATTAAACAGTATGACAGTAAAAACTTTAAGAAATTATCGTTTTTGTTTTGAAGAAAATCCTTAAAATGCATCATTTTGTTGAAAATAAAAGCATTTTCTTTATAAAAACATGTGTATATATATTTGTAGCTCATTATATTTTCTCTAACTAATGCAATTTAAGACGAATTTATTTAATAAATTTTATTATTCTATCTGATTTATGGAATTATAATTAGACGATTTTTTAAAATCTTTTATAGATAATAAGAGTTATTTAAGATTCTATATAAAGAATAAGAATATGATATAAAAATATGCGATGCCAAAGTTTTATTATTCTTCGGTAAATGCAAAGTTTTCTTTTTTGTAAAAGGAGAATAAAAGAATTTCCATTTTCTCAATTGATTATAGTAAAACACAAATTTACATTTGAATAAGTCTATTAAGTAATGTTTAAAAATGACGGTAATCAATCTTTTCGTTTAAATAATATAAGGAAAAGAAAAGGAAAATGTTTTTTTTTATTATAATTTATTAAACGTTAAAATTAATAATTACAATAATATATATTTTTTAGAATAGTAAATATTTTCCAGATCTTTTAGATTTAATAATTAGATTTCTTTTTATAAATTTACGAATCATTATGATTTAAATTTTTTTAAATTTGACATGCTCTTGTCTCTATAGCGGATTCATAGTTAAAGTTATTTTTTTACGCTTTACTTTATATTAAAATGAATGACTTATGAAATAGATGATAAAAGAAAGAAAGCGAGTTACCTAGGCACTTCATGGATTTCAATTTGCAAAGATATTCAAGTAAATGTTTTGCCTTGACCTTCTGACTACCTGAACACAAATTTGAGCTTTATCGATTTCCAGACACTTGTATAGAAACAAATCCAGCTACTAGATGCTGGAAAACTCTCATTGTTTCGAATTTATTTGATATATTTTCTCACTTCTTTAATAATTCTATTATAAACAAAAGAAACTGCACAAAACATTAAATATTAAAGACTACTAACACAAGCGAGTGAGTTGAAGTACGCCTATTTTAGTGTTAAAAATTCCAATACGATTTTAGCATTAAATATAATACTAAAACAGAACTATTTGAATTTAACGATATTCAAATGTTTTAATAACAAATTAGCTTTAGGATTGCAAGTATTAATGACGAATAAACATTGTTTACATTATAATTAATAAAAATAAATTTAGCACAAGTCGCTATTACGGGTTTAACAAACAACTAAAGAAGTGGAAGGATTCTTAAGATAAAATTCTATTTTATAGAAAATATATTCTCTAGGAAAGGAGGGATTCTTTCCTAACTCTAGTCTAGTTAGAAGAGGAAGATTGCAACTTGGTCGTGTTTGCTTTCTTTAGGCTATGTTCGCTTTCCACTCTTTCATTACCTTACCCACGGTACATATACGTTAAATCACATTCCGTCAAAACTGTAACATTTAGTAAGAGGGTTTTTACATTTAGAAGAAAATTCCATTATTAAATGTAAATTTAAAAAAAAAAAACAAAATCGTTAATTTTAATTTTCGAGCGAAGAATCTACCATTAAAGCAACAAGAACTTGAAAAAAAAGTTAAAAATTTAACGCTGAAATAAATGTACAAGAAATTCAAAATTACCCTGGACGAAATTCAATAAATAGTGAAGAAACGAAACCAATTAATCTTTTCCCTTATACAAAACATGCCTTCAGTGAAAGAAGACTGCCTACGAAAAAAAAGTGTATTTATAATTTTAATTAAGTATTTTCTAAATTTTTGTCTCAATATGCTTTTGCCGTATGTTCAGTCTAATAAGTAGGAAATGAAATATATTGGTTGTGACGTTCGTCTCGTCGTCAGTCGGAAAGTGTCATCATATATAGATGTGTGTCGAATCTCTAACAATTGCAGAGTAAATCCCACTTCCTAGTAGGATACATTGGAAGATGGAAAGCTTGCTTAAAGTGACAAACTAATCCAGGGGAGACGACAGAATAGGTTTAACAGTAAGGTTTATACGGATGCAAGAAAAGTATCTCCATTCGATTTTATTTGTTTAAAGAAGCAATATTTTAGAATTTAAACTAGACAACATACTAGATTTTTTTTTATCAATGTTGAAAGCGACTAACGCTTCACCACGTTAGATTTTCATCAGATTTCAATCACCTTGCATCTGTTAAAAAGACTATCATACATTTCTATTAAAATAACTCCCCTGCAAATAAATCAGAATTTTCGGATTTGTGTAAAATATATATACAAAAATATTTTAAATATTTAATCAAACAGATTAAAATTGCTTATTCTTTAAACATTTTACTGATAAACATTTCCATTCTTAGTTAATTATATTTCTGATAGTACGCTCGAATTTTAAATAAGGTGTACGTAATTACAAAGAATGTGCCATTTGAAATTCCAGAAACTTATACTTTACATTTTATTTCTGGTCCATTACCAAATTATTCGTATTTAAATATTCAAACGTATGAATCCCACAAGAAACAGTATTATTTATGAAATCTTGTACATTCGATAGTGGGAGCTTCTTAAAATTAATCGAGACAAGCGCGGATCCAGTTGATGGCCACGAAGCCATCGCTCACACATTTTTCATTGCTAAGACAAGCTTTCATTATGAATATGTTTATAGTTTTAAATTAATTTACTTTATAAAATGAGCACGATTTTTAAAACGGATGATAAACCTCAGTCGGCTTTAAAAAATGAAAGATGATGGCGGTAAAGCTGTCTTTAGTAATTATAAAATGTAATTAATATTGTTGATTTTATTACACAAACTAAAAATCGTTCCTCTTGAGATTTTCTCTCGTATCCGCCACTGAATCAACATTTGATTTTAACTTACGATTTAATAGAAGGTGGTTCACAAAATTAGATATGACGACCATTTTCTCATCGAGTACATCAGTTCTATTTCTATTTTATTCCCCATTTTCGATGAATTTTTATTTAAAGTTAATACATAATAATTTTTTAATTAAGATTGACCACATCGGAATCGGTGCCATTTAATGGGGAAGACGACTTGTATAATTGTATGAGATAGATATTTAATTAGTGGTGATTTTCGCATTTCTGAAACTATTTTCTTATCTAAAAGAAGTAAACGATTAAAATTAATTTCTTTATTCTTATAATTTTTATTAAAGTAAAACAAGGCTACAAGAAAAATTAAGTAATTGTTCTTCCCATTAATGAATTGTAATTTAATAATTATTGTTTCGAATCTTGTACATTACATTAATTACACTATTTTGAATACATATTCTGTTCCTTGTTATTTTTGAAGGTTTAGAACATTCAAGGAAAGCTTTTGAAAAATTCTAGAAAGAATTTTAGTCATATAAACAGAAATACCTTTTGGAAAAGAATATTTTATATTAAATCTTACTTAGGAACAAAATATGGATTTAGTTCTGTTAAGCAGTAAGAAACACAGAAAAATAACCCGAATATAAGAAAATACTTTTTATTAATAAATAAGACATTATTGCCAATATTTAATACATAAATATTGGCAATAATACTTTAAAATAATTTCACTTAATTATGTTATATCTACTATATTTATTATGTATAAACCTGTATTAAATTTGAATAAATCTGAGTTATGTAAAATACTTTTCCACTTCCAAAAATAGTTTTAAGAATGAAAATTTCCAAGAATTGAAAAAGGGGGCACAAATAAAATGTAGTTTAGTATATAAAAAAATATATATTTCTTTAAAATGGCGTGTCCAAAGAGTTTATGGACATTCATTATAGCTTTAAAAATAAATATAAATTATTTTTAAATTTTTAATCATTCCAGAATCTTCTTCCAGAACATTTTAGTCTATCAAAAGCCATATTGTATAAATAAGTTTATGTGATCACAAATATTTTGAAATTGAAACAATTCGGCGAGGAAGAGGTTATAAAACTTTGGAAAATGAAGATTGAAGGGTGTATAACATTGTTATAGAATAGGAAAAAAATCGCCTTCGGGAATATATTAGATAATTCAGAAAAGTGAAAATTGGAATGCTTAAACATACAAGTTAGATGTGGTAGATCAACGGTGACGACATCTAGAAATGACCGACATATTTTGCAATTGGTGACCAATAACAACTATTCTATAGAAAAGCAGCTGATGCTTTTGAAGGCAAAATGTCTAAAACACTGTACACAACAGATTGAAGGCAACTGCACATGTAGTTGACATTAAATGGCCGAACAACCATCTATAAAGTCAAAGCACATTACTGCAAGAATGAATTGTCCAGATAACACGTCATGGACGGAATAATGGAAAAAGTCTTGTTCGGTGATGAAAAGAAATAGATAGATGGACCTGATTGTTGGGCTAGTTATTGATATAACTCGAGAAAAGAACGTAAGACTTTTTACAGTGGTCATCAAGGAGGCAGAAGTGTCGTGGTTTGAGAAGCTTTTGGAGATATATCATGTTAAAACTCCAATAATATTCATCAGTGACAAACAGAAGTCAGAAGAATATCAAAAAATGCTTGAAAAGATTCTATTTCCTGTTCGAAGTACTGTACATTTGGAGGAGAAAATTGGGTGTTTCGTGAAGATAATGCACTCATTCATAATTCCCTCTCAACTCAAATATTGTTTAAAGAAAAAAGTATTAAAGCTATGAAGTGGCCTTAAATCTAATTGAGAATCTATGGGAAATAGTTTCGAGGCAGGTAAATGTATATGGAAAACAGCATTCCTGTGGAGAAGGCTTGAAATCAAAATGCTGGAATAGTGTACAGTGGAACCTCGCTTAACGAGCACAATTCATTCCAGAGTCTTACTCGTAATGCGAAACACTCGTTAAGCGAAACAAATTTTTTCCATAGAAATTAATGTAAAATAAGATAATGCGTTCCACGCCGAAAAATGCTCTAATGTTTTATGTATAACGTTTATTTTAAAAAAAATTACAATATACACTGTTAAGGAGAGTGAATTATCATCATCATCTTTTCTTCTAGCGTGGAATGAACCATCCTGGAATGAGGATTCGATTTGCAGAAACAAAAAAAAATTACAGCTAATATGTTTGATAAACACTCCAAACGATATGCCAAATTCTTATGTTATATAAACGCTATAATTAAATATTAGAAATTAATTAATTTGACTAGACGTAGGTAGTTATGTTTCCATCTCGTATTAAATTTAATAATTATAAATAGTTAATTTTTAATTCAAACATTTCTAAAATTTCATTTGGAATCAGTCATTAAATTTAATGACCCAAGAATTTGGCATATCGTTTGGCGTGTTTATTATATAACGGGCTATGGCTGTTGATGTTTATAAGTAATACCTGTGAACACAAGTTTGGAAAAATATGTGATCACAAGCGACACTAACATGCCAGCGGAACGAGTGCTAAACACAGACTGATAGAGCAAGCCGCATGCGCACAATTCGGGACTTCCCCTCGCCTCATCACTCGTTATGCGAAATATCGCTCGTTAAGCGAGAATTTTTAACAATTTGTTTGCTCGTTATGCGAAATACTCGTTGTGCAAGGTGATCGTTAAGCGAGGTTCCACTGTATGTGATAAAAACTACAAAAACTAATCACTTCAACGGAACGTCATGTATATGGTGTTTTCAGACTGAATAAGAAGTCAATTATTCGAAGAAGTTAGAATGTTTGTTACGAAATTCCATAAACTTTATGGACATCATTGTTTAACATTCTTCACAATTCATTGATAAATTTAATGTTTGAATGTTTGAACTTAGTTTAATGTTATTGTAAAATTATATTCATAAATGAATCTGTGATGGCACAATAAAGCATACAATCATAGTATTGGTTGGTTGTTTAGATTTAAAAAAAATATATTTCATTCCATAATCTTTGTCGAAGCACCTTAGTGTTCAGACTGTCTTTTTACAAATCTTATAATTTCTATAAAGATAATTTACTTTTTACATATTACTACATTCTAAACTACAGTACATTCTATTTATATCCCCTACTTCAATTGTTAGAAAGTTTTATGTTATGTTTTAATAAAATTTTTCTACTACATTTCATATAATATTAAATACTTGATTAGAATAATTTTGATCAGCGATATCAAAATTCTATTGTCGAATTCTAATTTATCCTTTAATTTTTACTTTAATTTATAATTTTAATGCAATTTGTACACTTACAATAATTATATGGTATTTGTGTGTGTGTTTTCAATTATTTACGTATACTTTTTGGCACAATATTTATTCTTTATTAATTCTATTATCTTTAAATATATTCTTGAAAATATTAGCATAGTTTTTGAATAAAGAGATAAATATTTAATTAAATTCAATTTCACAAGGGAAATAAAACAATAAGAAATAAAAGTATATAAATTATATAAATTTTATCCAAATTGTTTACTTCACGTATTAAAATTTACGACTTTTCTTTAATCTGAAAACTTAGCTAAGATACGTTTAGCTTTATAATGAAAAAATTTAAACACAAGAGAAATTATTAAGTTACATTTGATTAATCTTTAAAATGTTTAAATGTATTGGAAGAGAAGATGTATCGAAAACCATGAATATATTCGTTAAAATAAGCTAATATTATTTCGAATTGTTTTTAAATAGTGTAAAAATGAGAAAACATCTTTAAAAAAGATATAATCGCCATAGTTTATTTATCAATTAATTCAGGTATAATTAGAAATATTGATGTAATATGATAAATAATAAATAAAGTCGAAATTGTAATATAAATATTAAAAATTAATTTCAGGAATTAAGTCGAATAATATTTCTTTGGGAAAAAGTCATTTATGTAAATATATTTTTAAAACATATGTTTACACTAAATGAAACATTTATTTATTTTATTATTGTTGTGAATAAGATCATGTTTTTAAATTCTAATTTGTTAAAAATAGTTTTTTGAGATTTTTTAATTGTTAATAAATTTTATTAAAATTGTTATTACTTAATTTTTGTGATAGAAGAATGGACTTGTAGTTCACAATGTTCGTTCTTTAATTTAGATTAAGGAATTCCTGATTCTTTATTTAGAAATTCCTACCACTTCATGTATCCAGCTAATTTCTTCGAAAGAAATACTTTCCATCTAACTAGACTGGCGAAGTTCTCTTAGAAATTCTCTCAGAAAGTAACATAAAGAGATGCGTAAATTAAATCTAACCGTATCACCCAGCTGACAATGGCAACAAGAATGGCTGGCTTATATCTATTAAGAAGATATTCAACGAGATACATGTTCAATTTTACGGTTGAAGGCACGGGAAGTTTGCAAATTTTTTATGATCCAGAGCTAACTACTACATAAAGAAGAAATAGGTAGATGTTAGAGTAGGTGTGCACCTGCAAACAGCAGATAATTTCACTGTACTAACACGGCCAAACAACTAATCGATGTAAATACCATAGCGAAACGACAATGACAAACTGTTTATTTCACGATCTCATTTATAATATACCATACAACTGTACTGCCGATGATAGAGATATAAATGATTTTACTATACTGTATATTGCCTATATTTTACAACTAATACTTAAGACGAAATAGTGTTTTTAACATTTAAAAAATGATTTAATTTTTTTTTCTATCTTCTCACAAACAAGGTTAGAGTGCTGATTGAAGATCTAAACAAAGAGAAGCCAAGAGCATTATCCGAACAGAAACTTAATTAACAAAGAACAAGTAAATTTCCGTTCACTTCAATAGAGAATTGGATGTATCTTTGGTCAGCGATCATCCAGGATTATCTAACAGTTCGTCTATTGTGGATTTGCTTATCCTTTATTCAGAACTTCTCTGCCGTCTATTAACCTAAGAGCTTCGATAATTCTGATTTGGTGTATAAAAGTACTTTTAATACGATTTTCTAGAAGTATATGATCTAATTATTTCTTAATTCACTAAATTCGCTGAAGTATTCTATCAAAAGGTAATATAATTTAACTAGATTTTAATACAGTTCATTATTTTAATTGATTGATTTCATTAAACTTTTAAAACATTATTTAATTTTGTCCAATGGGTTTTAAACGGTTAAAATTCCGTAGAAACTTGATATCAATTAAATTTCATTTACAAATTTATTTTTAACGTCAATATATCAAAATTTGATTCTTTGTCCTTCACTAAAACAAAACCAAAACAGTTTAATGAGTTTATTAAATTAAAATTAAGTAATATATTATGTTACTATTCTTATTTTTATAAACAAAACGTTTAAATATAGCACCTAAAATTTTTTATATTACAATCTCTGTAGTGAGAAGTAAACATCAAGTTTCTATTTTGAAATCTCTCGAAACAATTGCTACAATTTTGAGTCGTAAAAAAAAATCCTGTCAATCTATTCTGTCCGAAGAATAATATACAGTAGACTATATGGTCTATATTGCATTTCAACTTTCATCCACGTTAAATTGAATATACGTACTTCCAATTTGGACTCTACTTGCCGATCGAAAAAGCCCGACGATAAGTAATTGAGTAATGGAGTGATTGAGTCAATGTCAAAAGCTTTATTATCTCAGAGAAGTCAACAAAGTATTTGTTCTATCGTTTTTATTTTTATTCTTCGCAAAAATCCTTTAAAAGGCATTAAAGAATATTAAAAACTTATCGAATAAATAATCCTTGATAATTTAATCAGTAAAAATAATCTTAAAATAATTTTTTTTTATAAATGTATACATTTTAAGAGATTTTTTAAACTAAAATTCTTTTTAACGGATACAAAAAATGACAAGAAAATGATCTTTTACTTCGTAAAGCCTTTGTAGAGTTTCAACGTCAATTTTGATTTATCATTTATCGAGTTAAAGTTTTAATCCTATTTAAGAAACCGAGTGAGATCCAATTAAATAAAAGTATTCTACAATTTTTATCGGATGAGCTAACAAATTAACGAAGTAAAAGTTTTTTTTTATATATATATATGGAAATAACTAAAATATTTAAAGTATTGTTTTCAAGATAAATTTATTACCCGTAATAATTATTCTATTGTTAGCATATACCAGTAATTATTATAATTCTTTTTCATAAAAATTGGTCTTATTTAATATTTTGCTATTAATTACTTATTTGTAATTTTTCAAATTATTTTGCAATAAAATTGTTAATTACATTAACAAGAATTACTTCATAAATTATTATTTTTTACAGTAATTAAACTCTCGTAATGTAATCTTTACGCATTAAGCCCAATTAATTGAATTTATTTAAAATGAAAATAGTATATTCTTTACAAATTTAGGATATTGTTAGAAAAGAAATTTTAAATTGCTAGAAAGTATTAACTTCATACCATTTCAAAGTTTATTATAAAGAATACAACCAATTTTTAAATGATAGACTTGTTTCGTATTGTTAACAGTAACGATCAATCAGTTAGAAACAGAAAAAAAGATGATCTAAACAACTTTTAACGATCTAAATTGGAAGACAAATGAACATTCGACAATATGGCTGATCTGTCTATGAAACAAAAGCGAAAATTGATTACCGAATTTAAGAAGTTTGATTCTGGTACAAAAGATAGACGAAAAAGAAATTGACACCAAACCATAAAAGAACAAATTACGAAAGTAAATTCGGTATAAATTGTGGATTTACAAAAGAATTTAACACATCTCGTCGGACTGAATTTGATTATGAATGATTTACAATCTTAAAATGTGTTTCCAGTTCGAATCATTTCCAAAAAATAATAAGAAGTAGAGACAAAAATTAAAAATATTACTCCATTTTTTAAATAATCTAATTTGGTTTCCTAATGGTTGTGTTTAAGAACACTCGAATTCAACACCATGGCACAATTTAAGTATTATTATTATTATTATTATTTTTTATATATCTACAAATATATATTCATTTCATCTATGCATTTCTGTATATATACAGGGGTGCGTTGACAGCGCCAAAATCACCACTTGGCGATATTTTTTTTTATTGAAGTGGCGATAAATCCTTGTCCGCTTATTTCGACGTTTAGCGTGAAATTGAATCACAAAGCACGCTTGAGGAAAAACAGCGGAATGTTGAGCTCCTGTGCCATGCACCAGAACGCCTAGAGATGTTGTTACTTCATGTGGCAAGTTTGAACAGGAAAGCAGGAAGTGACCTTGAGAACCGAAGGCCGCCATCGTGTGATGCCGCCCAGAGTTTCCACATTGGGAATTTTTTATCGACTGACAGAAAATTTGAGGAATTCTTTTGAGGTGACAGGTTTTTTCACTGTGATGTTTTTTTTTTTCAATTGACTAAAGCATAAAAATTTGGACATGACAGAACATTTGAAATACTGTTTAAGCATTGTGATAAAATGTGTTATTCGGAATTATTCGTTAAATAATTATTCAAAAATGATTATTTTATTGTGATTCGGATTACACGTATTCTGTTACTTCTTTTTTAATTCGTAAACCAAGTGATTTTAGTAAAGAACTTCTATTAAAAATTTCGTACAGATATTTTTTCCATATTTCTACACGATTCTATAATTAATTTCATAGAATCGTGTAGAAATGTGGGAAGAATATCTGAAATTAGGCAGCTAACTAAACAAATAGGACAATGCAGTATAGACATAAAATACTTTGAATGCCACTTATATTAATAATAAAAATATGTAAAATGTTAGCGTGTTTACATGGTTTGCTATGATTCTAGCCAATTGAAATTGGAAACAAAATATCTGTAAAAGATCATTTGGCTTACGTATTAAAAAAGTGGCGACAGTATTCAAAAATGATTTCTATTTCTACTTTTGCTTTCCAGATTACAAACTGATAAGGCTGCCAGCTTCTGCATTAATTAGCAATTAAAACAGGGGGTCGATAAATAATTTGAAATGGCAAAAAAAAAAAAAAAAAAAAAAATGTAAAACTAGCGAAGCGGTTGGCGATTTTTTTAAAAATTTTCCAGAGCTGTATTATATAAACAGTATATTATTACTATTTGTTATACCAGTATAGAACTTTCAAACTGGTTTCGACTATTTTTAGAATCTAATTTAGTTAACTGACTTCATTTTTATGTAAATTAACATTGTATAAGGTATTTACATGTAATTAACTCTATCGTGTTTCTTTCAGTATTTCTGTATAATATTCAAATAATTTTGATAATTAAACTGCAGTTAAAAATATTATGACGTAATTATTTTAAATTCGAAATATACTTTACTCCTTTAAAAAAAAAAAAATAAGAAAAATATATCTGTCAGAAAATATTTATCAGTTGTCAACTATGTATTTGAAAAAGAAATATGTGTGGTTCCATTCTAAGCTTATATAAAGAAAGTGTCAATTGAAAGAAATCAATTGAAGACAATTTCGATAAAACCAAGAACTATTCAATAGTCAATGAGTGATTCAGAAAAGATTAGTTCGTGTAATTTACATTGAATGCCATTCCCGTGCATTCATCAGCGTAAATTAATGTAATTGTCGAATAAATTTCTTCGATTTCAACAGAAATGAAAGTGATAAAAGATATCTTCTTTATAATTAAACCATTTTATTTATGGATAAATAATTTTAAATATTTTTATAATTCGATTTTAATGTACTAAATATAGCAGATTTAAAGAATAAAATTAATAAATCGGTTTAGTTCTTCACATTCTATTACTACATTATCCTACAGATAATAATGTAATTTATTGAAAAGATGATAAGCCTTAAAATATATTAGATAACTGTTTATAATGTAGAATATTATTTTTTTATCGATCTAAACAAAGATAAATTTGATTATTTTCAACTAAAATATTTTAGATAGCTATATATATCTTTATTGAAATATTAATCAGAAATATCCACGTAATTATGTTAAAATATCTATAAGAACCTTTAAGTAGATAGAAGAAATCGTTATACAATTAATATCCTATGAAATTCAATCAAAAAAGTAAGAAATGGGTAAGGGTGTGGAGGTAATGTTAAAAGGGCGTAGTACTTTTTTTTAAAAAAGAGAATTTTCGAGAGATCTAAAATGATGTTATTTAAATTTAGCCTTGGAAATAACATTAACTCACTTGTTATCTCTATATATTTCGGTAATAGTGGAAAAGTAGTTCCCATAAGAATCGTCATCTTGAATGATTAGAACAATTACAGCTATTCTGAACAAGTTATTCTACCTCGAAAAGAATAACATTTATCGCTACTTGTGCAAGCAAAACGTTCATCCCGAAGACTCATTGTGAATTAAGATGATCACGTATTCCAAACTTCCGATAAACAATTTGTAAAAAGAATAAAGTAAAAACATTTAACATCAAGCAGCGAATTTCAATGAAAAGAATAACTAAAAAATTATATAATAAATATAATTTCACGCGTTATAATTTCGTTTAAGGCCCTACCTTCTGAACAAAAATCAAAGAAAATCCATTTTTTTTTAATAACCGCATATAAAAATGTATTGAATAAAGCAAACAAATAAAAGTTCGAGACAAAATTGTACCAAATAGTTTAATTTAAAACATAGAAAAACTATAAATTACTTATATAATGTTATATTGCTCTCTTGATAAATTTAATATCTAAAAGGAATTTTTGTTATTTTGTTATGTATAGAACAAGAAACGAAATCGCAGCTAAGTCTATACAGTTAAGTTTGATGAAATTAATAATCATTAGAACCCACTTTATGAATTACCATTCCATAAATTTAAGAATTTAAGTACTTGCTTATAATAGTCAATTTAATGTGTTAAGTTTAGAAATAGCTAAATTTGTCCAGAATACGATGTGATAAAGTCCTTCGCCTTATCAAATGACACTGTGTTAATTCGTCTCGGTTATAAAGTGACACAAAAGAATATTAGAGATTGTAAAAATTTAAAAATAAGTAATAAAAAAATTTAATAAGATGCTATGAAATTAGGATTAAAGAAATGAGATTTATCGAATGCTTATTCATAAACTTATGCTTTCGAAATGAAGATTAAATATCCTCTTAATGTTTGAAATCTTCGAAATTAAACAGCCAAATTTGATGCACAATGTGTTTTAATTAGAGAAAGATGAAGTGTAGATGTAGACAGAATGGGGGCTTTTAAAATCCCTAAAAATATTACTGTATTTGAATAAATTGTGTTGCTTTGTCTTTTAAATTAGAATTCTTTGAAAAATTTTAAATATTGTCACTCTTTGTAAAATTTAGAAACAAAATTACAATTTATAAATATTGCATTTTAAATAATAATTTAACTCATAATTGTTATAAAAATTTTACATTTAATCTTTCTTAAAAGCTTAAAACTTTAAAATTAATATCTTTAATTTAAATTCTTTAACCATGCAAATTGATTAGGTATATTTTTTAATTTGATTTTTATATTTTCTCAGAAGTTTGGACGAATTTGCATCTGGTCAAACAAATATAAACACTCTCATGCAAAGAATATATTATTAATAATTATGCAAGGTCTTATGTAAACAAATTTTGTCGTAAATTTAAATATTACAATATTTTTCGTACAATCATTAACAGAAAAAAAATACAAAATTCATCTTGAAGTATTATCAAAGAATATGTCGATTGTATTTAATATAATTATAGTATTTCCTGTTTTATTTCAATCGATCAATACGTTTTAAAATTTGATAAAATTACGAAATAAAATTTATTTTTGTAAGCAAAACGTTAAAAAAAATATATATATACATATTTACTAATTAGATATAATTAAAACCACTTACAGAAATATTTTATTGATCACAAGATTATTCTTCTTATGACATCAAAGAAAATGCAATTTTCATATCTACAAGAGTAGTTTGATTTATATAATTACTTATAAAAAGTGAATATTTTATTTAAGAAAATAAAATGTCAACTACCTACAGAGCTGTAGGAATATATTACATTTGCAATTTAGTCTATATACATATAAAAGATTATTTTAAGTGCTGTGAAAATGTTCAATCTTGGAATTTCTGATTAATAATTTATCTTCTACATTCTAAAGAGCAAAACTGCACTGATTTTTCGCACTAGAATGCTACAGCAGAATATTTTTAGGAACCAGATTAAATTTTTAGTTTCAAGCATAAATTTTTGAGTAATATATTCCAGAATCTATAAACGAGAGTGAACATATTTTTATAAACAAGATTTGGTCCAGCGTCAGACATCCAAATACTCCACCTCGAGTTAGATATATTTTAAAGTTGTATAAAATCTGTCGTAATATTTCTTAAATTCGTTCTGTATTTTATTTATTTATTTACTTTTTACAACTAAAATTGATAATTTTTTCAGTGACAAAAGTATTCATTTATCATTTTCGTTTGTTTTATTACATCAAGATTAAAGTATATCTTGCTCGCGTTTTAATTATATTATTTGTGTGAAATTTTGATGTTTAAAGTAGTAATATACGAGCAAAAATTATTGTGACATCGCCACAATGCTGGACTACAATTTTTAATTTAAAATGTGTAGTGTCTTGCCTGTGTACACTATACTTTTTCCGATAACAAAACAGTCGTGTCGTTCATCTGTGTAACACCGTTCTGAGAAAAATTTTTGAATTGAATCACGTTTAGCCTATTAGTTCCTATAATATAGTTAATCGGAACCTCTTGCCCTACGCTTTCCATATTCGGTCTTGATTTTCAATTATATAACTCCGTTCTCTAGATGAAGAAAGAACAGACAGTTGGAATTTATAGGTCTACAATTTTTAAAATTGCATTTCAATAAACTATAATACACAAACAATAATAAAGAAGCTAGGATTACTTCAGACTAAAACGTAAAAGTTATAGTGCTCTGTATAAAGTATTGCTGCAGTTCAGTAAAAATATAGTCTGCAAAATTGCCGTTAAATTGGGAATAGATTTTATTGGATTGTAAAAGGGGATATAAATGATTTTCGATGCAATTCGGAATTATGTTGTTGCACACTTTCTAAACGAATAGGAATAAAGGGACGACTATTTAACGAATTTATAACTTCCGAAATCGTTTAGACTCGAACTTATTGGCACATATAATTTGTATGAGTTTCGAAACATGCAATTATTAAACTTCTGTTTTCGCAAACTTTCTAAAAAAATTGACGTATTTACGTCTTTAAAATCAAATGTATTTTAAGCCGTTTTTTTATGATATACTTTTTACATTACGATATATTAGAATTTACATACTCTCTTTACTGAACTGAAAACTTTCTAACATCACCATCAACAAGAAATCTTATTTCTAAATGAGAAAATAATTCTTAATTAAATTATGAAAAGCACTTTCGATTTACATTTCGATTGTATTTATTTTCTTCAAAAATAACTTTACAGTTATACTGTAATTAAAAAATGGAAACTATAAATAGAGCTTATGAGAAATTCTCAATAGTGTTTGTAAAAATGTATCAATTGAATAAATCTGATTGGAAATATAATAAAAAAGGAATAATTTTTATTATATTTTCAACTAGATTTATTCGTCATTAATATTTTCAAATAAAATTTTTAAATTAATAAAGATAATACAGATTAATTTGATTAAGAAAAATGCAGGATCTGGTTATTTTTAGAAAAAAATTATTAAAACTACTGGAAAATAATTAAATATCTTTATTATAAGCATATTTAAAATGATATCTCACTAAATTTTTCCTTATAAAATAAAAATAATTATTTTAAATATAGGAATTATCTCTTCTAATAAATTACTTTAGAAGAAAAACTTTTTTACAATGTTCATACTTTAATTTATAATCCTGCTAGAAAACTGATGATGTTCCTATTAATAAAATGTTTATAACATATAATAAGTTATGTATATTATTAGATATTCTTAACTGATAGCTTCTCCACGATTTATAATATAATTTATAAAAATAATCTTTACTGTTGGATTGTCAGCATTAGTTTAATTGTATTGTTGTTATCTTAACCGATATTAAGAGTATCATTCATCAAAATCCAATGTTAATTACAAAAGGAAATAGTAATTTTGTGAACAATGAAAAACAAAAATGACACGTCAATCGTTTTATCCCGCAATAAATAAGCAGAAACTATTTTCTGCTTATTTATTGCGGGATAAAACGATTGTGATAAGTGAAAAATATATATAGAATTGCTGTAATGATATCATTATAACAAGAAGAATAAGGATTAACAAGTGGTTTTCTTTTGGCCGATTAAAAATAATCAGTTCCTAAAGAATATGTTGAAAACGTTTTTTTAATGAAAAAAGTTTATAAAAAATTGATTTAAAAAGATTAATACTGTATATTAAATGGTATTAAAAGCATTTATTTATTCTGTTAACAGTAGTTGCAACGCAACACTGAAAATAAAAAAGTAAACATTGACATGTCTTCCGAAGATGCCTCGTACTTTATTTATATACTCAATGTAATGAAACAGGAAAAAAGAGGGCCAAAAAGCATTTTCTTTTATTTTGAAAAGGTCAAGTTCTGATGGTATGAAATGTAATCGAGGTAAAAATCGAAAAAAAAGGAATGAGATTTTTCAACTAACATTTAATACGATCGAATTCACCACAAGTCCCTTAATCAATCAGAAAATGTCCCTTGCCAATGGGTCGCCAGTTGAGCATTATTGACCAAACTGCCACTTGTCGCAACGAGAGTAAAATGGAAGTATATCCAAGAAAAACAAATATTGATATTTTCTCACCTTGGATGATTCCTCCGGAGCATCCGTCTCTCGAAGAAAAATTCACTTGTCAGGAAAATTCCACTTTATGTTCCACAACGCGTCACAACACAAGCTGAGAGCAACTGGCGCAGACGGGCAGGTGTTGTGTGAGGTTGGTTGGCTGTCAACCTGTTCCACATCCGATCTGACCTGCGCAGCTCTTAAGACCATCTCTCTAGCCAATTACAGAAACTTTACGTATGCTCCAAGTTAGATTGTTGCTGTTGTAAACTGTCTCTACTTTACACTACACTAAGCAATATCCTTCTGTTTGCTAACAAATAACAACTTAGCCGTAACGAACACGATGCGCGACACTTTCTAATTACTAACAAACGCTTTCTAAACAAAACACCCGAATAGGAGGAGGAAAAAAAAAAGATATTATCTCGAAATTTTTATTATCTAATTTTTTTTTATTAAATATAAATAACGTTAATGATATTCCAAATTGGATTAGCTTTTGGAAAATTTTTATGGAAACAAAAGTAATTTTCTCATTGGCAATTAAAAAATTATGATGAGATCTTCTGTGTATATTTCTATGGGAGGTTTTTATACGTTTATACAATATGTAATATTAAATGTGCTGCCATCTGTCGAGAAATATGATCGTTCGTATAATGGCATTACATTAATAATTTACCTTATTTAAATATTAATTTATTAATCGATTGGAGATTTTAATTTAAGTAAATCGTATGGCTGGCTTACTTATATACTAAATTTTATATATTTATATAATAGCATTAAAGATTATTATCATTAAATAATTGAATTTTTATATATTTTATAATTTTTTAAAATTATAAAATAAATTCCGTATAATAGAAGAAATTTTATCTTTATAGTTAAGTAATCCATTTATTTGGAGGTATATTCGAGAAACATTATTTATCTATAACATTAACTGAAGTTTACTTAATAAATTCAAATCTTGAAAGTGTGTATGCCGAATTATTATTAATTATCTTGTTGCTTTAATTCAGTAATAAAATTTATTTATGAACAACTACAACGTAAATTAATATTACAATAGATTTTATCTTCAAACTGTAAAATTTGAATAAAAATGAATTAATTGAACTGAACTGCTCATGAATAAAGAAGATTAGTATTAATAATAAACTTAAAGATAAATTAAATTATTATTATTATTAAATAAATACCATACAAAATCGATAATTTTTAATAAAAATTTGTCTTTCGATCAATCATTTGAAAATAAAACAGATTTTATCGTATAAAGCACAAAATAAAATTTTAAATTATTATTATAGTAACTCGAATGTTCAGAGCAATTTGCTTTTAATCTGTTAAGATACTTCAAAAATACCTCATGTACTGTACACTTATTGAGGCACTTAAATTTACTCGATGAATAGTGTCAATTTTTCTTTTGCTGCTATTTCCGAGTGTCATCAAATCTTTTCTAGAGAAAAGAATAAATAAATAAAATTTTAACAGATATAATGTTTGGCTTTCTTACAAAAATTAAACATTAAATTAAAAATACAGCAATCGATTGAATTTTAACGTACATATTGTAAATTATGTGTATACATACACAACAGACGGTGTAATTTAAATATAGTATAACGTTTTAAAAGTATAGAAAAGAGTGTGAGCGTGTGAGCATGCATTATCTAACAGTGAAATCGATTCAAACCAAATAACCATTTTGGAAAAATGATCTGCTAAGTAGTCATTTTCTGAAATTATGATAGGCTAGAGTAAATATGTTGTAACTTAATAGTCTCATTTTGCATTTATTACCGTAGTAGTTGTTTTGGTTTTTCTATAAATATGCTGTCTAATTGATGTAACTTAAAGTAGATTTGTTCGGAACTCTTCTATGATTGCTTCGTACTTCATTGAAAATAAAAAAGTTTTGATGCATGAATATTTTATAAGATCTTCCACATTATTTTTGTAAAAGATCTCTAACGTAACGGAATTTATAATTAATCTCTTTATTAAATGAAACAATTTATTTTGAGAAATATTTTATGGCAATCTTCTGGTTTCGTTATCAAAATTAGCTCGAAGTAATATTGATTATTAGGCATACGATAACATTTCCGTAAATAATATCGATCCATTAGTAGCCTTTGCCACACATTGATCATTTGGAAAAAATTAAACATATACATCGCATATGTACTGCATATATATATATATATATACAATAGTTTTAACGTTAGTTATAATTTTTCCAGTTATAAATTCCAATAATAAACAGTTAAATTATTCAAAATATATATTATTGATTTCCTTTATACAGAATACTTAATATAATATTTAGATTCGTAAATACCATTTGTAGTATTTTTCAACTTTTATAAGTTTTCAAATGAAACTTTTGATATATATTTTATCAGATTAAGTTTATTCAGAACACATTTAAAAAGTTCGTTACATTACAGCGTGTATAACCAAGCTGAATATACTTAATGACCCATTTTCGTTAACTCGTGAAGACATTTCAAACGCTTCCTCAATAACACAACAAATTATCTAGGCACAAAAAAAAAAAATGAGAATTTTATTAAATCGAGCAGCGGAGCAAATCTTTACGCGATAATACTGAATTGCATAATGGACTATGTTATCTGTGAATACTCAAGTATGGATTATTTTCTAATTACTCATTTATTGGAACATTTGTTCTCATAGTTTTGTCTTAAAGAGAGACGATAATTTGCATGCAAATTATCTGATTTAAATAAAATACTCTCACGATTTAATCTGCTTAAATTATAAAAGTTATCCAAAGATTTAAATTTATCTAAAAATATAAATAAACATAAAATTTGCCCGAGTTTTAAGAATAAAGCAAATAAATCTCGAAGTGTTCCCATTTATGTAATTTATATATATAAATTTATTCTCCCCGTTTAAACTGAAAAATCTCAATCTACAATGAAATTTATTGATTTATAAAATATTTTCTATAACGTTTATTAAATTTTTAAATTTATATTCAATGAAAATCCTAACTGCATTAATGTTTAAGCAAAATAATTAGTTGAATTAATACAGGTTAAAATTTAACTCGACTGAAAATTAACAAAATAGATTTATATAAATTAATTATTTAATACATTCAACACTATAATTTAACTACCCTGTTTTTCTTTACGGAAAAGCACTTATTTGATATTTATAAATATTCTATTTTTTCTAATATCCGAAATTGCATAATTTTCTTTAAAAACTTATGCTCAAGATGCTTTCATTTCCTATTGATTATACAATAATAATCACATCATTTGTTTGAAGTTAGATAGGTATTCTTTAACAATATTTAATGTAATTTTAGGTTAATGTTACCTTAGGTAGCCAAGATGGCGGCTCGTCTTTGATTCCAGCACTAACCTAACCTAATCTAATAAATTACCATAATTATTAGCAACCAAATTATTAGAATAGGTTAGGTTAGGTTAGAACGTACAGTACGTCCCACTGTTTCCTTGCTGGAATCAGAGACGAGCCGCCATCTTGGCTACCTAAGGTAACATTAACCTAATTTTATAATGAAATTTTTTGTTAATTTACTTATTTCATAAACTTTTAATGTAAATTCAAATTTTCATTCTTTTGTGAGAGCGTTTTCTATGTGTTCTAAACTATATGAATTTTATAATGGTCTACGTCAAATATTAGCCTATTATTATATATTACAATAAAAATAAAACAATAAGTAATATATAATAATAAATCATATACCTGTATGTATTTCCGTTTTTATCTGTTATATACAATAAACCAATAATAATATAAAATATAATTGAATAGATAGGAAAATATATTCAGTTTACTAATATGACTGTACATTAAAAGTGGCGATAATTCAAAATACATAAAAAATTAATACAATTTTGATTGTAAAAATTTAAATTTATGAGTTTATGCGTTTTTCTTACTCACAGTTTTCACATGAAATAATTTTACTGAATAATACAAATGTTGACAACTTCGTATTTTATAATATATATGCATTAGGCTACAACAACAACAAAAACAACAACAAAATAAATTTATTGAAATAATTTATAATCTATATATTTTTTGCTTTATGTAAACAGAGCTGCTTGTTTATTCAATCAAATTTTCAATTTTAAAAAGAAAAAGGTTACAAATGAATATAATTTTATACTTTAAAATAACGTAAAAAAATTAATGGAATTTTATAAAGACGATATTAAAAATAAAATAACATGGCTTTATAAATTTGTATTTAATTTATATTTAAATATAATTAATTATTTTTGAGTAATTAAAATATTATAAAAATCTCTAATGAAATTATAACGAATACAATTTGTTTAATTTTAATTGTGTTTATTTTAGAAATATATTAACAAAGCACTAAATAAAATCGTTTAATTAATTATTAAGAACATAACCGAAAATATAATTGAATAACAGAATCGCGGTTGAAGAAATTGTCAGCTTGATAAAAGAGTAATTAAATAGAAAATTAGAATTCAAATTTCATTTAAATAATCATCGCATAACTAATGAAAAATATCGTCATTCGTGCCAAGTAATTATTAAAAGTAAGTTTTCAAATTCTAATTATTATTTCCATAAAAATAAAACCGATGCTATTATATTATTCGAATCGATTCGTCATTTCCTATTTATTACACTACATAAAAGTTTTTCCCATTTTCTAGTCCAAACACATTAATGATCTTTCGTGACGTGTTCGTGACATCATCAGTGCTATCGGGGATAAGTTCTGCAACAAAAGTCTATTTATTAACGACGCGGAAAGGGAAAAAAGTAGCTAATAATATAATCTCATTAAATTAGGTTTAAAACCTAATCCACCATTAAACAGAATTTCCCTTCATTATTCCATCAGAACGCTGACAATGTACTTTTTTTCTGACATTGGATAGTTTATGGGGAGAAAGATTGAAAAGAAACGAAAAAGTTTTGTGGAATTATAGATAATACACATTGCAGTAATTTCTCTTTCATTGTTTCCTTTCAGTTTTATTCATAAGAAAATAAACGATATCAGCATTTTTCAGATTTATTCTCATTGAATTAATTATAGAATTCACATTTTCTATAAGAAATATTTAAATAAATTTATAATATGTCGTATTTTAAACTTTAAAATTTAATATAAAAGTGAATTTTTATACAATTAATTTAAATTAATTAGCTTTGTTTATTTCATCTAACAAAATTCTTTGTGTGGTTTTTTTGTGAATAAATGTAATTTGCATAATACATTTTTCATTTTATGTATTGAATTTATTTATCAAACATCTTTTAATTAAATCAAAATTAAGGATGTTTGTTATACAGTAAATTAGTCATTGAAATTAGTTTCTTCATTAGCGTAAGTAACGTAGACCACTAGTTAATCTCTCCTTTCCTTTTCTAGTTAATGACGAATGTATAATCACTGTTATACTTATGATCTAATCATTAATACGCGAATTTTGTAAACATTAGCGCCATATATTTTATTCTTAATGAATGTAACCTAACATAAATTAAATATTTAAAAATAGACAATATTTACTTTTTGTAATATTTTCTATATATACCTTTATTATTTATATTTTAAATTAAAAGACGGTCTTGTTTATTTTATTTATTTTATTTTCATTTATTAAAGAATGGTTAGAATACAGAAGTCTAATTATTCTAGTATTTGCCAGTCTAAAATTTAAATAATAAAATAATTATTTTAGTTTATTTATTGAGAGTATAGATTAATCATAGATAAATTAACTTAACTATTCGTAAGCTAATTATCCGTGTTCTGGTTTAAACCAAAAATTTTTAATTTTCTCTTCTCTTTAGAGTATGCTCCGGCATTTGTCTTACTTCATTTTTATTTCAATTCTTCTCTAAATAATAATGTTGTTTATGACCTATAGAAATTATAAATTTACCGTGAAAAAATCTACAAACGAAACGTCTCAGTGGGGTTATATATTTTATTATTACAGATCTAATAATATTAATTCCAAATTTTAATTAAATAGTTAAAAAAAATAAATGAAATAAAACCATTTTAATTATTTTTCAGTAGAAATCACTAGCAGCTTCTACTAAAATTACGTCCAGAGTAAAATTATAAAAAAGTCGACGAACAAATAATAAAAGTTAATTAAAAAACACGTCTTCTGTATTTTAATGATCGTGTGATAATTATATTGAAATCATTAATTTTAATATAAAATAATGTGATTTATACAAAAGGATCCTCTAAAAATTTCTATATTTCTTAATAAATTATCGATTTACTTTATTGTAAAAACTTAAATTACATCAATAATTCAAAAGAACAGTAGTCATAAAATTGATCAAGTAATATAGTTATGCGCTTTTTGAAAAGGTATTCAACGAATTTTGTTCAAATATATTTAATTATGTAGATGTAATTGAAAATTCGAATTCCTCTTTTATTTTCTTCCTTTTTTTTAATGGCAGAGATAAATTTAAGAAGTTTATTAAGCACATGAAAAGATATCCGTTCAAAATTTTTACACTTCTAGATGAATATATCTCGTAATAAGTTTGTACAGAAGGTGTAACGAATGAATAGAAAAATAAGATACAAATATTTTACTTAGTAAGACTATAGAAAAGTTTAAAATAGTAGTAACTATTATTAACCGTGTCTATATGATCATAAATGCTATATAAATTATCAAGCAAACGACATCTCTTACATATGGACCTTCCATTATTTTGTGTTAATTTTTAATGTTTTGTCAAGAGCATTTTCAATAAAACTTGATTTAAATAATTGAAAAGAACGGCTTTATTCCTATTAGTTTTGTCTTACTCTGCTAGCTATATCATTGCTTCTGACTGTTGACATTATTTTAAATATTATTTTCATACAATGAAAATAGGTTAATTTAGGAAAAATTGTACTTGACAAACGTTTTTCGTGTGTCAATTTATATAAAAAATTTATCAAAAATATATTTTATTATGTCTTTTTTGACGTGTCCTCTATTAAATTGGCTTTGAATCTACAACTAATCTACTAGAGATATAAGTTTTTTATTGTTCGCATTATCTGATATAAGTAATATTTTATAAATTTATTTACTTTAAAATATATTCTCTCGACCTTAGTAGTGTCTTCTTTCTGTACAACACATCATACTTTTCCTGTTAACAATCGAATCATGGGTTTGTATGTAGTTAGTCGGAGCCTCCTGCCTCTAAGTTTTCTAGATCTAGTCTCAACTTTTATCTTTCTGATTTTCTTTTCGAGTTATAACATACTGCAAGAGAGAACAGACAACAGTTACGGATGCCAGTGAGAATTTATAGATCTGAAATTTGAAAATTGTTGCACCGTAATAAAATAATTGTAAATTTATATCACCCTCCAACAATTCTTTCGGATCCTTCTTTGCTGTTGGAACAGAAAGTGAATGGTTCTCGAAATTGGCAAGAATTTGAAGGAACAATTATCGAAGAACATACGGGAAGAAAAAGTGACAGGAAGAAAAAAAACAATGGAAAGAGGGAAAGAAAGTCAATTTTTTTCCATAAAAGTCAATTTTAAACGTAATAATATAGAAATAAAGAAAAACAAATTAGTATGACGTACAGTAAACAGCGTAGCATCCTAAGAAAACAGCAATCTGAAATCTTTCGTAGAAACTAGTTAGGCAATACCGCAATAATTATTATTGAATAAATAATGAATAATAAATAAATATACCAAAATATTTATAGACAATTGTTAAGTATTAAAGAATTGGAGATGAACACATTCCTGAAGGAAATAAAATTTATTATAGAATTGATTAAGTAACTCCTAGAGGCTAAGCAATTTTCCTTACATTATCCAATGATAATTAGAGTTACCTGTTGAAAAATAAATTATCCAAGTAAGAAAAAGTTAATTTTATTGTATTTAAAGTTCGGGTTAATCATACATATTTTTAAATTTTTGGGGAAAAAATATGTGCCTTACCAAACGTAAACAGACTAATATTAAACATTAAAGTACTTTCTATTTATTTAAACAAAATTTCTTTGTTAAATAAATATATTTTTAATAATAAATTAATCTTGCAGTATGTTATAACTTAAACTGTACAGTTTAACTCATTAATTTATTATTATACAATTATACTTATTGAAAACATTATATCGTATTTTCGCAAAATGCCGATCTATCCGGGGAGACCACGAAATCAGATATTTTCGTATGGTAAAAACCGGCATGCTTGTTTATCCCGGGAAATGCCGGCATGCCGGTTTAAGTGAGGTTATACATCCCTCTCTAGAAGGCGTATTAAAAAAACGAACGAGTTTTTATTCTAAAACCGTGAAACTGTCAGCATTACATCAAAATCTACGATTATGTGTTTAATTTATTCATTTTATCATCTTTCTAAAGGCGTAAAATACTCGTGGAACTCTGAAAGTGCTTTTTTATGTGTATTTTATTGTTATTTGATTCAAAAACGCAAAATAAAACATTAAATTTAACTACTTAATATAATATTAAATCGTATAATTTTTGAAGCTAAGTGTTTTTTATCGAATAAATTTGATAAAAATATTTTAAATCCTCAAAAGATAATTTCTTAACTTCGAAAATTATTGATCTAAAAAGCGCTGTTTTTGCCATTTCCAATATTTAAAATTTTTGCCATATTTTTACTTGCGTAATCCAATATGGATTCTATTGTATTTTTTCCCTTTGATATTTTACCTGGGATAAGGGACTTCTTTTTTATCTTTACGTCAGATGTGTGTACGTGTGCAGGTGAGTAGGTGGTAGATGTGTAGATAACTTATATAGGTGTATAGATGTGTAGGTAGTAGGTATGTAGGTGTATGTGAAGAGAGCACGGAACGTAGATGATATTAGAAATAAATTAGACTATTTTATGTCGGTGTATTGTATTCTTATCAAAAACAACTGCATACGACAACACGAAACCTTAGTTTATAGTTAATGTTATTTATATAATAAAAAGTAGGGTAAATTATTATGACTGTTTTTAATAGGCGGCCGAACGGGTCATCATCCTACTATTCTGGGGCACCCGGGTTCGAATCCGAGTGAGCAAAAATCTCCGGGAGTTTTCTTGAACGGTCTGTACCACTAGATATGTCGGACTTCGTCCTCATTACCCGGTCACCCCATTCTAGCCCTGGCAAAATCCGTAATAGGTATGAATAAAAATGGCCTCTTAGTGTCAACAGGGTGGAGAGTTTATATATGTTTATATATACATATAAATATTTTTAATAATAAATAATACAAATTTTTAAGAGACGTTTACAGTCTATTGATTATTAATCTGTATTTTTACAAACAAAATTGCAAGATTAGCAATTCTTTTATTTTATAATTAAATTTATAACTGGCTGCTTATTGCTTGAAGAAAATAACTTATTGCAAAATTTGACATTTTAGAAATTATCAATTTGTCTTGCTGCCACAATTCGATTATTTAATCATTTTTAAAACATAATGTCAGAGAAAAGCTTCATTTTTTTTAAGTTTACAAGGAATTAATCATTACTCTACTAATAAAATTATAGAAAGTTTTACTTTCTTTAATTTCAAAAAAATATAGTCTATCTTATAGCTAATAAACATCATCTTATTAGTTGTCCGTCAAGTGGGAGGTTTACTAGATTTATTGAATGTAGTAAACACAAAAGTTGTTTTTTAATCAAATTAAACTAAATATAATTGAAACGTTATCAATATTAATCAAAATAATTTAGATATTTCTTCATTTTTGGAAATTAAATATAATCTAATTTATTATAGCTTATATTTTAACTCTATTAACCTGTCTTGATAATTAAATTCATCTCGAATTTATCTCAACAATTAAATTCTAAAAATAAATATTTTTTTATTATTTATTTGTTCAAATATATAACTCTAAGGTAGGGATTTTTCTGTTTAAGTAATGCCATTCTGAAAACATCTTCACTACTTCTACTGTGAGTAATAGATTTATACTTTGACCATTTTTTCTTCCTCTCTTACTGGGTTATGTGGAAAAATTGCATTAAAAAAGTAATTTTTTGACGTTTTTGAATCAAATTTGAATTAAAATAAAATAAATAAATATTGACATTTATAATCAAATAACAAATTGAAAAATTTTTTATCAATTTTGAAACGTTCTTTTCAAATAATGTAATAAAAATGCTTATAGAAAATCTAGTTTAATAAGTGTATGATAGGCAAATATTAACGATGAATTATTGAAAACATAATTTTAAATGTTATTATAAAAATTTTATTGATATAGTTTAATTAAAGATTTAGGGAATAATCAATTTTGCTGAGTAAAGAAAAAATACGTCAATTAAGAGAACGGAAATATTTATAGAAATTTATAAAATCTGTTTCAATCTATTCAAACGATTTTTTCTTTGTTTTATTCTTATCGTTAAATTTGATTTATAATTAATTAGTTATTAATTTTTCCTTGTATAACGAATTCCTTGTTTTAAAGTAAAGCTTTATTAAAATATCCAGATTTTAATAATGTTTAAAATTTTTTAAATTACATAAATCTTATTATTAAAACATCATCAATCTTATATTTTTTGATAACAGAATTGATTTTTAATTACGCATAGAATTAGTTTATCCACTAAGTCCATTACATGTAATTTATTAATTAACTGATTAGACATTGTATTGTTTTACGAATATAAGAGGATAACTTACTTGTGTTGGTTAGGCGATAAGAAAATTCCTTACCGTTATGAGAAATCCAGATTCCATTCTGATTTAAATCCTCATGCTTCTTCACAGATATTTTGATATTGGCAGTCCCGCTTCCCAGTCTGTCTAGCCAACTTCATTATAATTCAGGTTCAATAGTAATGACATAATTGAAGTCTGATAATAAAGCCCGTAATGAAGTTCAGTTTCACGATATGAATATCCAAATTTAGTTTATTTCCAGTTTACGAATAATTAAATATATGTTATTTATGTAATTTAAAGAAACTAAAACACAAATTCAAATAATAGAAAATTATAATGGTGTATAAAAGTTTATAATGCCAAAATTTTAATTTCTTCTAGCAGAAATTCCGCTCAAAATTAAAATAAAACTAATTTATAATATGCAAAATTACCCCTTTCTGCTCATTTTTAAATCATTAATATTTATATTCAAGTTAATTTTTTTGAAAATTAAATTATAAATAATATAATAAACGTTTATTCACACAAAGGGAGAGTTTCCCTGTTAAGGGGGTGTTACATTTAATAGGGAAAATTACAAAAAAAAGGTTTAACAGTTTACATATATAAATAATAATCATTATAACATTAATTACAAGTATATTTTTGTTGGATAATAACAATCAAAGCCTTAAAGTTATTAATACAGATAAAATCAGTTATTTAGTAGTAATGAACAATGAATTGTTCGTTTCATATCAAGTGAATCGCGCACATTTGCCTGTATCAGATGGTAGAGTCAGAGTTTTTCGGAATTGCACCAAATATAATGATTATTTGCAAAATTAGTATAACTGTTGTTGATGTAAATAGAATATTTATTAAGACATATTTGTGCTATTAATCTTTTCACATTTAAATTAATTGATTTAGATATATATATGGTTGTGAAGATGGAATATGAAGTAGATTGGTGTACCAGGGATGGTATTTACTCTGATTTAAACTTGTTTGATCCTTGTTAATAGATTGAGATATTGCAGATTCGATTAATAGAGTATAGCCATATTTCCAGTCTTGCAAATTATCTATGAATAGCAGGCCAGATACACCGAATGATTTAAAATTTTTTGAAACTTAGTTTGCCATAGTTGTTTGAACTTATGTTTTTGCTTGTTTTGATAATTTCCTGATGTAGAACAATTAAATTATTATAACTTTTAAATTTTATACGGTAGTAGAATTTTATTATACGTTTGAGAAAAAGGAATGAGCATATACGGTTGGTTTCGTTACGTATAGAATAACCAGGAATAGATCTTCCTAGATGGAGAAGTTTACGAAGAAAATAAATTAGAAAAGATTCCAGTTTATATAAGAAATCGAGACCCCAAATTGGAGTGGTATAGTATATAATGGAATTAATTATTGAATTATATAACTTCATATTGATATTCAAGTTTGACGTTTTCAGAGTAGAACATAGATACAAGCATTGTCAATTGCCAGCTTTCCTTTGTTATTAATAGTAGTTAGATGTGCATTGAAGGTAATATTCCAATCAAATATAACTCCCAAAAAATTAACTTCTTTAACTATTTGTAGGGGAGTATTATTTAGATACAACTTCGATTCTGTTTGTAAAAGTTTACAATTATTACGGAATATTATAATCTTTGTTTTAGCGGTATTTATTGTTAGATGCAGCGAATTGAGATATGAGTTTAATTGATTAATTTTTCTCTGTATAGAAATTTTAGTAGGTGCAAGTAAAACCAAATCGTCAGCAAATTGAATATAGTGAAAAACTCTGTCAGCGATCTCAATCCCATCACTGGATTGGAGAAAAAAATGATCTAGATCAGATAAGTAAAAATTGAATAGATACTGTGAGAGTGGGCCGCCCACGTGATAAATTTAATAATGGAGAAATGGAGTTTCCCTGTTTGATTTTTATACAATACAGTCAAACCTGTTTTTGTGCGGTCTTTTTCTGTGCGATTTTTATTTGTGCGATTTGTCTTGTGCGATTTTTTTTGTGCGTTATATGAAAATTTCAATCAAATTGGAACATAATTGACTCCTGTAAAATTTTTAAAAACTCTATTGGTTGTTTTCTATGACATCAGCAGGTTTTTTCATTTTTTATTCAGTAAAATTTCTTTCTCATACGTTTATTTCGGTCCCCTCTTATTTTAATAGCATAAAAACCATAAATATTATGTTATATTTGAACAGATGCGGTAAGTTAGCTCCCCTTCAGCTTTAGACTGCAGGTGTGAAATTTCACGCCTTGTTAAATGAAATAACACTTCCTGCAGCTATATTTATCAAATAAAATCATTATTTAACGATTATTTTTAACTTTTTAATGTTAGATTCGTATTTAACTGGAAATAATTAATTAATATAAAAATTAAAATTCTTAGAGGATTTTTCCCCCCATTAGGTGTTGCAGAAAAAAGGCCCAAGGAGTTAAAAAAGCAATTCCTAGTTATTTCGTACGGTTTCGAGTTATTTTCTACGTGAGACTTTTTTATGCGATCCCTATTCACCGCATAAAAAAAAGTATTTTTTTAATTGTGTTGCGAAAACTATTTTTTATAGCCACTCGTGAAGTTTCGCGCGATTTTTTTATGCATTTTCTTTTATGCGGTCCCTATCCCCCGCATAAAAACAGGTTTGACTGTAGTTTGAAAATAATTTAAGTACTGTTGTTGAAAATCGGTCACCTGCAACCATTAATTCTTAATTTATGAACCAGTAGAGGAACGTAGAGAGAGTCAAAAGCCTTTTTGATATTTATAATTGCAGCGTATACTTTCCTATGTTTTATTATTAATTGAAGTTGTATTATAGACAGTAGTAGAAAAATTGCGAATTGTTCTTGGTGTAAGCATATTGAAATTTTGCAATCTAGATCCGTATCTTTGGTCCACTGACAAAATTTAGAGGTTAGCATTGACGTAAAGCATTTCCTTAATACTGAAAGCAAAGCAATTGTCTATAATTATCCGGAGAAAGATGGTCGCCTATTTTTATATATCATTGTAATTGTAGCCGAATTCCAAGAGTCGGGGTATGTAATTTCTTTGTACATAGAATTAAATATTTTTAGCAGTTTTCTCTGAGCCTGATGAAGAAGCATCTTTAGAAAGCTAGTTGGGATGTTGTCGCTACTTGGCGTAAATTTGATTTTGGTTTTATTAAATTAATAGCATCTTCTAAGTCATTAATTGTAAAGTATCTAAATATTCATTACGAGTATGAATAATAAAACTTATTAGTGAGATAGGTTGAATATCTGAGAATCTTTGATAGAAACTTTTCCATACATTAAAGTCCATAACTGAAGAATTTGTACTCGGATTTATGTTTAAGCGAAATTTACGTATAGTGGTCCAAAATAAGATATTGTCTTTCCTGTTGTTGATTAAGGTTGATTGGATGTTTCTAAAATAATTCTTCTTTTTTGCCTTAAGCAGATTATTGTAAGTTTGTTTAGTCTTTCTATGATTAGAAAAATTTACAGCATTCGGATCCTTTCTAAATAAATTTAAGTTAATTTGTTTAATTTTTTCCATTTTGTGACAGTGATGGTCGTACCACGGGTTTTTATACTTAGTGTATATATTACCATTAATCTTTTTGACTCGAATATAATTATTCATTATTTGAATCATAAGATTATAGCTGTCATTACTATTAGAGTCAGTAGGATCAGGAATATATATAAAAAAAAAACGATTCTCAATTTCTCTTAAATATTTTGAAGTATTGTAGCTAATTTTTGATTTTTCTTAGGAAATTTAATAGCTTCCTTTTGCCAGAATATTAAAAATTTAGTTATAGTTGGGAAGTGATCAGATGCGTTAATTGTTGTGATGCATTCGGGGCAACAGTCTAGTAGGAATTCTGAGCAAATTGTGTAATCGATGGTGTAATTTTTCATTATGCTGCAGACAGGTAAATTCAGCCGAATAATCGGGTTTAATACGTCCGTTAAAAATGAATAATTTGTTATCAATTATTATTTTGATTAAGTTGATTCCAAGTCTATTAGTATACTTATCTTTAGAAAGACAAATGTTCTGAATGCGGAAATTAGGACCATAATACCAAGAATCCATCAAGTTAGAAATACGCGAATTAAAATCTCCCAGTAATAAAATAAATGAAGTAATATGTTGCCAGACATCAATAATGTTAAAAAGTGCTTTTAATTTTTCCAAGGAATCAGGTGGAATATAGGTAATCATTACTATAATTAATTTATTATTTTCATTTCCAAGTATAGATTCTTTCATGGATATTAATAATAGTATATAGTTATCAGCTTTTTCCGTGTGAAGAATTGTACAAAGGTTCTTTTTTAATAGAATACATAACCCTACACTAGGGCGACCGGGTCCTGTTGGTTTACACGCTAATGCTGTTTCAATTACGAAATGGTTAAAGAAATTTGATTTATATACTAAGTTAGATGTCATCCGTGTCTCGGTTATTCCAATAATATCTGGATTAAATTTGGATTGTAAAAAATCGAGTACTGGTATTTTAGTTTTAATTCCCTGCATCCAGTTCATGATCACAAAGGGCTGATTAATTAAAATAGGTTTCTTCTGATGGAATGTATTCTGTCTCAACGGACATCAACTTGTAGTTGTTCCTGGAAAGGAAAAAGGGAGAAAAGTCTCTACATGAACCAGTTTTCCCAAAACAGCACTGAATGTCAGTCTGTCTCGACCTATTATTGACATATCGTTGCGTAATTTTAATTGCTGGTTTTGTTTTCTAATATCATGAAAGATTGGGAGTTTACGTCTAATTCTGGATTCCTTTGTTAGATCATGGGAGATTTAAATATCTGTCCATTTATTCAGGGAGTTTTGTTGTTTCATTTTTATGAATTTTGTGAAAAAGCTATCATAGATTTGATTGTTTTGTAAAGTTAATCTTATTTTTGGCACACGGTTTAGCGGTGGTCTCTCTCTTTTGACCGGCAAACGTTGCATTTTAATTAGTATGTAGTATTTCTTCAAAAATATTAGATAGAATTTGAAATAAAACTTTGTTTAGTAAAATGAATTGAACGAAAATAGCCAACATTGCGGTTCTTGCAAGTTAACAAAGTGCACAAAAAAAGCCACCCGTAGTCTCGACTACCAGACACGACCCCCTTAAAATTAAGGGGGTCGTGTCTAGAACGGCCGATTATTTTGTTTAGAAATGAAAAATAAATGTATTAAATTCGTTTCATTTTTTAAATTGCTTATCTTTTAACGAATACGAAATTCATATAGTTTCTTTTAGATTAAAGTGTGTAATTATTTATTTAAGCCGTAAAGAAAATATGGCGTAAATATTTTCACAAAAAATTCAAAGTCTACATAATGTATAATGTAAAACATTGTTTAGTATTAAATTTTTATCGATCAATATTACTTACATTCTTGATAAAAAAAACGACGTCTTATTAAAAAGTTAAACAATATAATCTGTTTTTAATTAGACGCTTTAAAAACACTTTTAATCATTTAAAAATTGTTATTCTCTTGCTCGAGAAATTAAAAATTAAAATAAAGATCATAAAACTTTTTTTGTTTTTATTTAAATATTATTATCAAGAAATTTAATTTCTTGACAAAAAACACACTTTTATTATAATGAGTTTTTTTCTCACTTTTCTACTTTCATCATCACTTAATGTTTATCATTCTTTTTCATAATTAAATTAATTTCATTATTTTAACATTTACTAAATCATTATTCATCATAACATATTTTATAATTTTATTTTTTAATCGTATTTTACAAAAGGTTAAATAAGAAACACATATCTTACATTTAAGTGAGATTTAAAATTATTGATTTTATTATTATTGGGATGCAATTTGAAAAAGTTGTAGATCTATTAGTTCCCACTGTTGTTCGTCCGTCTGTCTGTCTGTACTTCCTTGATCTTGAGAACGGTGTTAGACAAATGAAATTCAAGACCTGATTCGGACAGATTAGGGCAGAAGGCCCGATTAACTATATAAGAACTTTCGATGCGAGTTCTATGTACAGGGGCAAGACACTAGAGTACTGATTTGAGGTGAAGAGCATATATTTTAAATGAAATAAATTAAAAATATGATTAAAAATTGCGGTTAATGTTACCTATGGTAGCGAACATGGCGGCCCTTCCGACTGTTCTTGCTCTCGACGGACTCCTCCCGGAGAGGAGCCGCCGGCAGGCCGCCGTGTGTTTAACGTCACTAGTTACGGTAGTTCTTGAACAAACAACAAAAAAAAAAGGAAACGTCTACTAAAAATATAGTTAATCTAACGGAAACGAAACTAACCTAACCGAAGCGCCGCCATGTTCGCTACCACAGGTAACATTAACCAAAATTGCAGCCCGGCATTGTGACCATGTCATAATAAATAATTGCCCGTGAATGATAGATTTTTATGAATTATCCTGGTTATAAAGAATGAAATACTGAATATTTTGTAGTATAAATTTATGAAATTACATTTCTTGGGAATCTTTTCAACCCTATGTGAACCAAAACGGCCTTTATTTAAAACCTACCGTGGGTTCGACCAGGTCCATAAGTGAGGCGTGGCCCGATATATCGTGACAGAGTACCTATTCAAAATTTCTGGGACTCTTTTGTCTTCTCGGATCTAATCTCGGGTTCTTCAAACAGTAGGTTGACACCTTAACCGCCTCGTTCACCCGGCCGTTACCATAAAATTACATTAATTAACTAAAGATGTTTGTAAAATTTAACAATCATTAGTTACAGTGTAGTTTAATTATATCGGATTAAACCGATCTTTCGACACGATAATTTTATACAATAATGTAATTAACTATTCAGCAATAGTTAAATTATTAATATAATATTCACTGTTGTTGAATAAAAATTTTTAATGTGTAAAATTTTCTAGAATTTTTTGACATTAGTTAAATTTATAGGTCATATATAAAAGTTTCCATTCTTCAAAATAGAATCTGAAAATTTTACAAATCTCTTATTCAATTGATTATTTAATAGTAAAATTTAAATTTATATCTGAATTTCCGATTCAGTTGAAATGTAATCATACTCTAATGTAACCGATGTTACATTTATTCCATGCTAAATACATTTCACTTAAAAAATATTTAGTAGGCCTAAACAAGGAATTATTTTAAATATTTTATTTATTTATTTGAAGAGAAACTTTTTAAAAAAATATCAAATTTTTTGAGTTTCGTAAAGAAAAGATTTTCCAAAATTTTGTTTATTACTGCTATTTCGGAATTTTTGTAAATACGTTTTAAGGTTAATGTTACCCTTGGTGCCAAGATGGCGGCTCGTCCCTGATTCTAGCAAGGAAACAGTGGGACACACGTTCTAACCTAACCTAACCTATTCTAATAAATTACCATAATTATTAGCAACCAAATTATTAGAATAGGTTAGGTTAGATTAGGTTAGAACGTGCGTCCCACTGTTTCCTTGCTGGAATCAGAAACGAGCCGCCATCTTGGCACCAAGGGTAACATTAACCCATTTTAATTTAGGCATAATTAATTTATATCTGATTATTAAATTGGTGAGTAAAAACAGCAGTAATAAAGATAGTCATGCAACATTTATACTATTCGTAACAAATAAGATGCTAGAAGAAAGTACTTTATTTTATTTTTTTATCTTGTTTATATTGTTAAGTTATCTACTTTATGAGATATTTATTCTGTAATTATTTTCTCCACTACCCTGCTTCTATTTTCTTAAAAGATATGCAATTTTAACTCAATAAAAAATATGCAATTTTTAATAAGATCTCAGTTAAGTTAGATTCTAAAATATTATCTCAGTTAGATAATCATTGTTAGACCTATTCTGTTATTAAAATTTATATGAAAAGAACATTATTGCAACTTTTTAAATTCTTCTAATGACAAATTAAATATATGCAATAAACATTTACTAGATATGAAGTACAGTAAGGGCAGACTGGAAGTTTTGCGGAGCATCTAGATAAAGTTATTAATTAATGGGGTCCCAAAATATATGCACAAAATAACTTTTTTAGAAATTTGAAAGTGCGGGCCATTCCGACTGCGGGTCCTCGATCATAATCCCTAATACAGAGTCGGCCCCGAATACAGTACTTCGATCAAATACAGTGTTTTAAACAATTGGTTGAATTTAGGAACACGGGATTTTCTTGTTCTATTGTTCACGTAAATGTGGGAATAAATGTCACTTTAGGACACTTCTATCTTGACCTCTTAAGTGAAATGGCCACTTCAGTGAGGTGGCTACAAGGCGAGGTTTTATTGTATTTGGTCTTCTGTTTTATGTGCAAACTGTAAACTATATATAAAAAATCTACAAACTATTTTCTTAAAATAGTTATTAATTAAATTATATAAGTTTATAATCTGAAGAATTTGATCTAGCTACATATTAAGTTGCAATAGTCAAAAGTTTTATGAAATGTAATATTTTTACAATAGTAAAGGTCATTTCAACCCAATGTCATGAGGCCATCCAGGATTTCTAAATCCGCTATTGTGTATCAGAGAATTTTCACAGGAAAATCAGGAAACTATTGATCATAAATCGTAATTATAAGCTCAATAAAGCATTCTAACAACAATATGCTAAAAATGTACAAATTGCTAGTAAAAATAGTTTTTACTTTCACCCGCAATAGAAACAATCCTGCAACAAGTATACCAATTTACACTATATAAAAAGTGTTTCCAGAAAACCAGAACTGTTCTGGATAAAATCGATCATCATCACTTACATCCATTCTTAATGGATCTTGGAGGGGAGCAAAATATCAAAAAAGATTTCTATACTATTGTGCTTCCTTCCACAATTCATTTTTATTGATGATAACGATTGCACTCATAGATATAACACTAAGATTGATGAAAAGATATTGAGGACGTGTCTACATGCCTACATCCTCACCCCATCTAAAGTCTATTGAATTGCGTGACATGCGCTCGGCAGAAGTCTCGCAGTTTGACAACAACTTCCAGTAATTTTTCAAGAGTTGAAACATAAATCAACGAAACATGACGTAGAACCCTTAAAAATTTTTGAAAAATTAGTTCTGTCGCTTAAAGCAGAGCAGTTACCACGTATATTCTACTAGAGATCGCTTGCCATCAATTTCGGTTCTTCTTCCGATAATCTCATATTTGTAGTACAAATTACAAAATATTGCATTTTATTAATTACAAAATGGCCTCTTCTTTCTTTTTATTTTCTATGATTTTGATATTATCATATAGCGCGTATCACTCTATAGTAAAGCTTAGCCACACATGTAAAAAGCCAACTTTAACTTTTAATATCTCCACGACTAATGAACCTATTTGAATGAAATTTAAAATATTTAATTTTTACGATGAGTGCTATGAACGTCTCATATTTTGAATAAATTCGTTGGATCGTTTTGGACTTACGCAATCGGCATTTTGTCTCTAGATTTACAAATAGAGAAAATAATTATTACGTGATTTTACGTCCTGCGATTACTTTTGCTCTATTAATCAACACAATATCAATATAAAAATAGAATATTTATAAAATAATATATAACTTTTAAAATTTTGGTATGTCATTAGTCAATCAGTTATCAAGTGACATAGCGTACTGCAGGCTATCACGTGGATGTCACGTAAATATAGAATTATCACGAAAACAATTCTATTATTAAGTTATTGATGACTGAAGAATACTTGATTATCTCATTTAAAAAAGTTGTAAAACCAGCTTAAAAAGTAGAGCTCAACAAAAACATCTAAATAAAGAAAACTTGAAAGTTATGGCATAAAAATACCGGAACCGGATTTGACAGTAAGACTCAACATGTGAATAAACTGCACATCACAATTACATGAAGCTTTGGATGAAGCATTGACACCATGATAATAAATCAGGAATGTTTTAAAATGTAAAAAACATTATTAATAATGAACATTTTAGCGTATTTTTCCTTCGTTTTATTTTTCTTCTTTGAATCTTTAGAGCGCGCACGCAAGCCACCTTTTCAAAACCCACGATGACGATATCGTCCAAGCTTGTGAAGGGTTCACTGGTGATCCCGGCTCAAATGACCATTGTATCTAAGACTAGTACGATGATGGACGATGATCTTAAGTGTGCTGATCTGAAAATTTAACTGGACGAGAAAATTTGAAAACGACGGGTAGTAAGAGAGAATTGGTGGAAAGATCGAAAGCGCCGGAGACGACGATGTACATGTACAGAGCGACAGCGATAGCAGTGAAAATGAAAGAGAAGATAGTAATAGGCCTACTATGAGATACAAAAGTGAGTACTCTAAGCCGATATTTATATTTAGAGATGCCGGTTAATCCCTTGAAACATTCAGTGATGACGGGAAATATATCGTTAAGAGGATTTACAATTTCAAAAATTTCAAAGATATGGCGGAAATGTATAATTTTATAGCATGCAAAATATAGTTTACGGAAAGGAAGCTTTGGATGAAACAATGTCACCATGATAATAAATAAGGAAAACAAACATCGTCACAGAAAAATGTTTGACTTTTACTTTGTGCCTTAAAGTTCCATTAGCTCAAAGATGCTCTAATGTTTAGAAAAATATTCCAGGCAACAAGTAAAGCTCGAAGCCTTTTTCTGTGACGATGTTTGTTTTCCTGATTTATTATGGTGACATTGCTTCATCCAAAGCTTCCTGTAGTTATAGTCTGCGTAATGTACACTTTATTCACATCTAAAACCTGGTTCCCGTATTCTTATGCCAGAACTTTTGAAAATTCTAGCATAAGAATAAGTTTCAAAAGTTTATTTAGATGTTTTCGCTGAGCTTTACTTTTCAAACTGATTCTACCAGGTTTTTTTTCTGTGGGATTAAAAAAAACTCATCTATTATTCATTAAAATATTATCACTATCCGATTATTCTTAAATATTTTAACGTATTTAAAATACAGATACTTGTTGCCACTATTTATTCATTTTTTGACGAATCTAATCAATTCATAACAAAATAAACTACAAACTATTTAATTTTTCGTGTATCAAAGTTTCTTTAGTGTCATGTTATTTACATTTTAAACATGAACATAACATTAAATATGTAAAAATTGTTTGCTAATAAAAATAAAGAATATATTAACGAATGACATTTATTGTCTATTGTTTTTAATTTTCTATATAAATAATTATTATTAAATAAAGAATATTTAAACAGCATTAATCTTCTAATTGAATGGTATATAACACTGTATGTGATGTGCATCGTTAATTTGTAACAATAAAACTTTTAATAATTTAAGTGGCTTTAATTATAATACCATTTAATTAGACTTAATTAAAATAAAATCGATTTTATTATAAATTCTCTCATTATAATAATATCTGTCGTTAATAATCACTACAATTAAGGTGAAAGCTGCATGAAAAGAAAATTCTATTTCTATATTTTTATCTCACATAAAAGTTTGATATTATTCGAAAGCGACATTGTTTTCAAAATAGAATTTTTTAAAAAGTTAATAATTATAAAAATGAATGTTTTTCAAATGTTTAAAGTGCTTTTTACCGCGTAGTTAATTGTATGATTGGCGTAGACGTGTACAGTATTTCACCATGACTACACGCAATAAAAAATGTCTATAAAAATAATATATGAAACTTAATAATTGTTTATAATAATAATATAATTCTTTAAATAACTATATTATTTTATATTTGTTTTCTTATATGATTTTATTATTTTTTCCCCGGGTCATTTTGTTTTATTGTGGAGGGGGTAGAAATCTATTGCCCTCGAACATTTTCTTTTGTAATTTAAAATAAATATATAAAAATAAAATCGATGTTTAGGTGATCTTATCATTGACGTATTCGGCATTAAAAAATTTGATTTAAATATATTGATTTGTTTCTGATTTGGTTCGTATGAATTGTCATGTTACTAAGCAATTGAGTTAAGTGCTCACAAGTTAAAGAATAAAATCAATTCATTCATTTAATTGAAGTCGTGTATACTTTTACACTGATTTGATATTCTTTCAATGATAAAGGAATGTTGTCAAGAAAGAATATTGTCCTACTCAATTTCGTTCGAATAAATAGAATTTTTAAAGTCCATGGATTGCTAATATTTTTCAGTAGATACAGTGGATTGCTAATATTTTTCTCTATGTATATGTCATATAAATTATTTTTGACTCAGCTCTTTAAGCATTTAGAAGGCGTTTTTGCCATACCAGGCCCACGATGGGGTAGCTGAGTGTTGAGGAACCGAACTCAACATATCTGGGACCGACAACCCCAAAATAATTTCCGGGGTTTTTCAATCGCCCAGGATCCTCCCAGAGTGGTAAGCCCACACCTTTATCTTCCTCGGCCATCCGACTATCTGTATAATACACATACATTATATATTTACGAGAATAACATTCCCAAATGTCAAAGTAAATTAATAAATAAATAATATTACTTGCCTTTAAATACAAATTATATATAGAAATTACTATTTACATTATTATTACTTAAAGTAAACAGTTTGACATTTTAACAATTAATTATTAATTTAAAAAGTACGATTTAAATTGTACTTTTTAAATTTTGTCACATTTAGAATTTAAAAATATCACTTAAAATAAAATATTTTAAAACCAAAAGTCCACTGCTTAAAATATTCATTGAAAAATTATAATTTATTAAATACCTAAAGTGCAAGTAAGATTATAAATAATAGTTGATCGGTATTATTTAATAATTACATAAGGCAAATATTAATGAAATGTGAAATTCTACTTTAAAAAGAAATAATGAATAACAAGAATAATTGGTTAATGTTACCCTTGGTGCCAAGATGGCGGCTCGTCTCTGATTCCAGCAAGGAAACAGTGGGTACGCACGTTCTAACCTAACCTAAGGTATTCTAATAAATTACCATAATTATTAGCAACCAAATTGTTAGAATAGGTTAGGTTAGGTTAGAACGTGCGTCCCACTGTTTCCTTGCTGGAATCAGACACGAGCCGCCATCTTGGCACCAAGGGTAACATTAACCAAATAATTAATTTAATGTACTTTACCAATCAAATGAAAATACTATAAAGTCCAACTAAATAAATTCAAAGTTTTCTTCCTAGATTTTGATAAACTGAATATCAATATAAATTAGTCTACCCCGTACCAGAATACAATTCATATTTAGTAAGTAATAAGTTAGGTAATTAAGTATAAGTTTAATAAATTATATTAATAAATTAGATTTAAAATTTTATAAAATGATGTATACAGTACTGTATGTATCATCTTTATTCAAATAGAAAGATAATGTACATTTAAATTATAAAACTTGCACACAAATAAAATATAATTACAAATTTAAAATTAAAAAAAGAATTCATTTCTAAGCATAAATTTACGATTAATAATATGCGTTCAAACGTATAGTAAGCGACTATCAATAAAATGCACGTGGAATCACGGTAAATGTCCCGGTATTAAAAATGATAAATTGAATGCTGTAAAGAGTAGTAGGGCATTGGCAAGACCAGAACGGCCCAGTCGATTTGCAATGTAACTTGAATAAACTTTCTAAAGCAGTTGGTTCAACCCCACCGGCTTTCTATAACATCCCTATGGGCAATAACTCAACCGGTCCCGATATGAAGTAATATGATTCCTAAGTAATGCAACAAAAGTCGTTTTGAGGACTAGTAATCGAAGTTAAACAACTTTGACTCGATTCAGAAGCAGACTTCTTAAAAGAAAATAAGAATTGAAACTTTAGTAAGTAGATTGGGTCAAGTATTCATCTTTGAAGAAAAAGAGATGCGTAGTAATTTTAGGATTAGGAAAAGTTTAGGATTTAAAAAATTATACTGAAAAATCCACTAATAATCATATTATTAAAAATAAAAATGGTACCGGTAAAAATCCATAATCATTTACTAGTTTTTCTAACATTTTTCAGACGAACATGTACTGTACATGTACTGTACTGTATATGGCATTCAAAATGATACGAAGATTTCGATTCTCCACTCTTTGGATGACGTGTAGAAGGCAGCTGTAAAATGACTGTATATTAATTTATACGTCATTAATTATATGTACATATTTTAGTACAATTGAGAATATTTATTATTTATAGCTTTTATAACGTGTCAGATTACATAGAATAATAGATTAAATTCTGAAAAAAGTTAACAACACGTGTTTAATATTAATGGACGTTTTACAAATGATGCGCATAATCTCAAAGATTAAATAACTTTACTGCAAAAAAATAATTGTTAATTAATTTTAATTTTGCTTTAAAAATCACATTGTAAAAATAAAATATAAAAGAATTTGCACTTTTAAAACTTTGTAAAATTTATTATTATTATTATTTTTTTTTTTTTAAACTTGTTTAAAGATTTAAATATGAAATATTGGTGTAATTTATTACAGAAGTTATAAATTGAAATCTTATGAATTTTCACGTTGTATGATTTATTCAATAAAATAGTTTTTAAATTTAAAAAGTCGTTAAAAATAAATTTTCCTGTGACGCAATTCTATATATTTTTATTTTTTGATAAAAACTGAAAAAAAGACAGTCTATTCCCGAAAGATAAATTATTATATTGATTATTAATAGTAATATTGTCGATAAGTTTGAATTGAGATTTCAAAAACGGATTTTTCTTAGCATTTATTTCAATCAATAAAATAAATTTTCTCAATTTAAATAATTCTGTATAAAATTATCTAAAAAAACATATTGTAAATATGTTAGTGTCAAAAATTAAAGCAACACAACGAAACGTGAGTAGATGCAAATTGTGACATTTAAATCAGCAAAGTGCTGTACCAGGTAAGTACCATGCAAATGAGACACAGTAGCAGAGCATCCAAAATATAATGCGCTAGGTATACAGCAAAATCGTTTCTCACAAACAATAATATGCTAGGACCACTAACATTCAGGAAGTGTTCCCGATACATCAGTAACTTATCAATATACCGAAAAGCACAAATTGACTTGCAATGATACATTTGTATGTATCATTGCAATGGAAATTCATTCATTTCTGTGTTTTTGCCACATACGTTTGTGTGCTGCATTCATTTTGGACACGAGTGTATAAGAGAATTTAATTGATTGGGCAAATATTTTTATTATAAAATTCCTCAAGGAAAGGTTTAATTTTGTAAATCTGTAGTTTTATACGAATCAGCCATGTTAATGAATTTTGCAAAACTATCTGAGATAAAGTAAATACCTATTTTAAATATAAAAAAAAATGCCCTAAGCGAATTTTGAAAATTCATTTAAAAAATCTACAGAGGGTAACGCTAAATAATATTTTCTTCGTAGAAATTTATAATGAAACGAATTAATAATATTAAAGTTTTATATTTAGTTTAAAATTGATATTACAGAACTAAGTTCAGCATAAGCACTCGTTTAATTAACACTAATTTTTAAGTAGAAAAATTCTTAAATTATATTTATTTTATCGAAATTCAAGATTAAAAAAAGCACTCGAAATAATTACTTTTTCGATGTCGAAATTAAATTCCTTATTTCAGATATTTTACAAATGAATTCAGACGTGTCGGAATCCATACCAGATTTTAAAGTATAATTCTTTTTTTGAATTAATGATTTAATATTGCTTTCTTAATATGGATTTTAAAATGATCGAGAATATAGAATAGATTATATTATTATAAATATGTATAAAATGCGATCGATTTTTTCAATAAAATCGAATCAAAACTTTATTGGAGTGAATGTTTTAAATAAACATAAGATACAGAGAATTTATTATCTAATATTTATTTTATGAAACACGCTATTAAGAATTAAAGAGAACCCTATTAAATTAATTTTTACGTTTGATAATAAAATATTTTTAATGATCTATTCGCAAATTTCATAAAGCTTTATCATTTTAGTACTTTGTTTTTCTCTCTAGCATAATTTAATGTAGATCTATAAAATCATTTATATATTTTTCCAAGGTTTAAAAAAAAAGAAAACGTGTGTAAATAATTTATTCTAATTAAAGTGAAAAAGAAAAAGTGTTACTGGCTGTTTGTTTTAATTAAATTAATTAATTTTGAAAAAAAAAAACAGAATTAAAATAATTTTATGAAACTATTTTGTTATATGTACAGTATTTGTCATCATTATATTATCAAATGCAGCATCTAAGATTCGAATAAAAAGTGTATAAATACAGTATATAATATAGTATAGCATCATGATATTATATATATCATTACTTATTCAATACAATTTTTGACATTAGTTTTTGATAATCTACATGACTAAAATCTTCTTATATGATAATATTGTTACTCAACAGGTATAATGTAATATTTCTAGGGAACAAAATTCAGAAAATTAGGGTAATGTTATGTATCGTATGATTTAGAAAAGTAGTCCTTGCCACAATCCCTCAGCAACAAAAGGCAATTGTAGACTTTTTGTTGATGAAAACTTATAGGTAGGATCTTCTGTCACATACTTAAATAATAGACTGGTGGTATGGATGTCAGAGAAAGAGTTGCTAGGTTATCAAATCAACAGTTTGCATTCACAAGGAAAGGTACGATTAATTCAATATTTTCGTTATTGGGCTGATCCAGCTGACCCTTTTAACACAAAATTTCTTCGAAGTCTTCTTTGCGAATTGTTTGATTTTACCATTGTTTGAATTACCATGAATTATCATTGTTTGATTTTCTTAACGTTAACGAATTTAATTTAGTTAGATAAACTCACACATTTTCGATGGACTGCGGTATGGTGACTCCCTTAGTTCATATTTATTTATTTTATATATTAGCAAACTTCACAGTCTTCTGATAAAATCGAAATTGCTATCTCATTTAGCTTATGCAAATGACATTGCTGCCGTGTCTAAAGCACAAATTGACTTGCAAGGGAAAAGCCATTCTTTTCATCACTCCTGCTTAGAATAGGAATTGAGGATTAGTGTTGATAAATCAAACCGGTATTTCGATGCAATGATCATTTACCAAATTTATTTAAGTAGGTTTTTAGGCAAAAACCATATTAAAATTGAGTAATATAAATATTTGAGAGTTACATTTGATAGTACTTTGCCATTTATTTCTCACTTTAAACACAATCTTTCACGTAACTCATAAGTGAATAAAAATCTGATTTCATTATTTACGCGTCTTTTTGGTCTCTATGTTTAACAGTTGTTTATGTTTATCCTGCGCCAATTTGGACCACAAAATTTTTGAATAGAATTGAGAAGATTCAAATCCAATTTTTAAAAATGTTTTCCAAGTTCTATCGTTCGGTTTCTGACTCTTTGATTAGATTAGAATTGGTAGATTTTCATTAAACGTTCAATCTTATTAACATTGACAAAAATAAATTTACGAATTTAATTCAATCATACAATTTTCTCAGATCCTTCAAAAAAATAATTCAGAAAGAAAAATATAAACGTGCCAATTGATTTTGTATCTTATCTTCTATTGTAACTTCGTCGGGGTTTAATCTCGTGTATTTTTTACCGATAGGAATCTTATTAATTTATATATGAAGCATGTAAGCTTACGTATATGCAAAACAGTATAGAAGATCAAAAGAGAATTTTTTGCCCCATTTTGAAACTAATGTCATCGTTAATGTTTCAAATTAGACTAAACAAATGGAATATTCATCATAAGAACAATCTAATTTCTCAGTTTCCAACCTTTTGTATTCAATATTGTAATTCAATATTGTACAAGATTTGAAAGGAAACATTTTTGGTTTGTCCTGCTTTTCCAATAAATGACTGTTATAGAGTTCTCTCCAGATATATGTAATATCACATGGCTACCATATACAAATATGTAAATTTTGTAAAAGCTATATTTGTGTATTTCGACTGAAAAAATGTAGAGTTTATTTTTTGGAATTACACCAGTATGAAAATTTATGTTAATTACTTTTTTGTATTTTATTTGTATTTCCCTTAGCCAGGGAAATTAATTCCTATATCAATAAAGTATTGAATTAAATACGGTAGTGTTATTTTAATGTTAATTAGAATAATATTATCACACGAGGAAAATGTTTTTCTGCGTGATGTGATGATTTCTTTTCTTCGATTTTATATTCATTAAATTATTTTGCAATATTCTTGTTTATTTGAATTTTTTCTTCTTCAGAGTTTTAACTGTAATCGATAGAGAAAAATTGTATTTCAACACTTTTCATTAAAGAATATTCTTTAATAATCTTTAATTAGAAACATTAAACGATTTCACTTATTAAATTATAAGAACTAAACAGTTTATAAAGAATTTTACTTATAACTTTATCTAATTAACTAATTAAAAAATTAAGTAAATACCGTATACTATTTTAATACAGTAACTAATCATAAAATACATGTTCTTATTTTTATTTTACGGCATCGGATGACGTAAATTTAAATTTTTATTTTATTTTATTGAAATTTAAACGACACGTCAAATATACCCATATTTAAATGTCATATTTAAAATGAAAATTTAAATATATTTTTGAGATAAAATATTTTTATGTGAAACATATTGGAAAAATTACTCATTTAAGTTATTTTTCTCTTCATTTCAAATGTCAAATGAGTTTTAAAAAAGGATATTAGCACATTTTTTTAAACAAAGTTAATTACTGTTTAACTCGTTGGCCTTTAATCAATACTTAATAAAATCTGTAAAAAAAAAAACATACTGTATATCTAGATGTAAATTTAAAGACAGAACAGTGAAAACTAAAAAGTAACATAAACTAAAACTAGGATTATTTAAATTTTAAAAAATGCTAGTTTCTAATTAAAGAAGTTATTGGAAGAAAAATCACGAAAATTTTTCATAAATTTAATTTTTAAATTTGAAGTCGTTACAGTTAAAAAATGAACGTACATAGCTTAATAAATTATAAAATGAAGATCAAAGCACCTCGTATAAATTATAAAATGAAGACCAGCAAAGAGGAAATAAAAAATAAAAAACCGTGTAGGCTAACGGATGGATATATTGATTGGATAAAGCAACACAATCCATGGGCGATCTTCCAAGGGCCGGCTACTCTCGGGAGGATTTTATGTAGGAAAATTGCCCCTATTTAGGTGTTAAACATGTACAGTACGTAAAGTATATCCGGAAAACTCTATGCGACCAGTCCATTAGGGAGGCACGAATCCACGACTAACTAGTAGTTAGTGGTGTTCAATTTATCCACTCGGCCACGAAAAACTATTGCGAAGGAAATTACACTTATACCAGATAATATTCACCAGTTTTATGTAACTGAGTGCAAAGTATATTTTAATTTTCAATGTTGTTTTCTGTGATATTAATAAATCAATAATAAAATAAAAATAAAAATTTCAAATCAAATTTTGTTGTATTAATATATACAATAAATAAAATATAATCTTCAAGACCTTTTGATTTTCTCAAACTTTGATAAAAGTTTTATTGAGTTTTACTTTTTAATATTATGATAAATCTGTAGAGAATTTACGAAATAAAATATAAATGTATTATTCATTTATTTTTAAATATTTAAGTTATGATTTGAGTACAAGAGCTATTAAAATGTACTATTTATAAATATAATTTAGAAAAAAACAAATGCAAGTATAATTATATTCTAAAAAATACAATAAACATTGCAGTTTTATTTATAAAAATACAATATATATTTTAATATATACATATTTATATATTTTTTAATTTAAAATTTATTAATTCATAACTCTTTCGCAATTGAATATTCGCTATCGTTAAAATAGAACAAAAAATATGTTGAAACAGAAAGACGATTAAATGAAAAGAAAACAAGCAGCAAAGTTTGAAATAAATTATAGTTTTCGTGAAGATCGAATAGATAAAAGCCATTTTAAAACAAATTTTTAAAACTTGGACCAAAATATAGAAATATCTGAAAGAAAAGATGGAAGACATTGTCTAGTACAATTGTACAAATCATACTAGAAGAATTATATGGTTAATTGATGAAAAAATATAGAAAAAAAAATTGCTTGTTATTCTAAAACTTCTTTACTTTTAACAAACATAAATAAGGAGATGATCGTAATTTAATATCATAAAACAAATAAGTTTTATATTTTATTAATTAAATGCATATTCTAATATTTTACACAAAAATTAACGCATAAATGATAATAAAACTCTTTATTCTTCATTAATTGATTATGAAAATAATATCACAATCAAGAAATATCTCTCCCGATTAATTAATAATATAGCACAGTGATTCCCAACCTTTTCTAGGATGCGGAACACTTTTGTGAGCAATTTTCTTTAGCGGAACACTTACTTAAATTAATATGAAATACATAAGCTCGTCATCAGTTATTTTATTAGAATTGAGAAGTTATAATTCAAAATCTCTACTCATATTATTAACGCCAATTCTAAGACAGGAAGAAATATACCTAAATAACTTTAATGGGAAACTTGTGCCTGATGTTTTTTACATATTTCATTCAGTTTTTATCATTGCCTTTATCTTATTCGAAACAGTAGTACACTCCATAAGTACGAGTCGTACATATATATTTAAGTTTATGAAAATTTTATGATTTTAATGTTTTGATATTCGGCGGCTCGAATACTATTGTACACTCCGATTTGCGACTAAATCTGCGGAACACTTGGGAGATGCTTACGGAACACCAGTGTTCCGCGGAACACCGGTTGGGAACCACTGATATAGCATAATATTTTTTTCTAATTTTAATTTTAACGTTATTTCTAATATAATGTATCTTTTGAAATTAAAAAAATGGCGATATTTAAATTTATTAACAGTCCACTTTATGTTTTTTTTTAATTTAAATTATACTGTAGTCTTTATATATGTATATATGTAAAATATACTGTTTAATTTTAATTTTATTTAGTGTTTTAATTATTTCCAAATGGAGCAGAACTTTAAAAGCCCCGTTGCATGGCCTTGTTTCAATCATGTCATGCATGAGCCTTGAACATGTCTTTTATTCCTGCTTAATGAAAATAACATTTATTAATATTTTAGTTGAAAATATGAAAATAATTCATTAATTCTGTCAGTTAAATTTGTTTTATTTTAATTTTCTTAAATCAAATTTTCTTCGATTTATTAGTCATAAACCAAAGTTTAATGTTCCCAAATCAAATTCCAATATTTGTATTACTGACATTGTAATTACTTGATTATATCGCGATCTCATCTTTCTTTTTATTCTTAGCAGATCTGCCGTATATAATAATTTTGTTTAAAAGAAAAACTTCAAAGTTCAAAAGTTAATTCTGTCCGTGAGACGAATCAAATAGGTTTATAATTTGCTTATAATATATAGGCCTAACAAATTATACATATATATAAATGAATCAAAATTCACTATTTAAAGTAATTTTTAAAATTAAAATCTTAAATATAAATTAAATAAAAAATATGACTTAATTTTTTTCCTTGACAAATACATTTATTAGGGTTTCTCATTTCCCGGTCTTTTGCTTGTCCCGGAATCCCGGGATTAAAGTGAACTGTTTCCCGGGATTCCGGGAAATCCCGGGACAAAATTATTTATTTTTAAGATATACAAAATGTCATGAAATCGAATGATTTAATTATTTTTCGTTTTTTAAAGTAATTTAATACGTTCTGCATCCTCCAAAATCATATTAATAATGCTGTATACGATATGTATTAAAAATTACCTTTGAATTACGTAGAAATTTTCACAAATAGAAAAAATTTATTAAAGTTTGCTGGAAACTGCATACAGCAACAACTAAAATGCCTTTGAATTGAATTGAAAATTTAAAAAAAAATGAACTTACATCAAACTTCTAACTTAGAAGGTAATTTTTGATTTTTTAAATAAAATATAATACAAAATATTGTAAATTTTTATAAGATTTTAAAAAGCAAAGATGGTCAATACTCCGATCACTCAATCTGATTCTTATTTAAGTAATGAAAAGTCTTGCTACCGAGAATGCCTTTACCGATTCAATTGATGTGATTGGAATCGTGTTTAATGCATTTAAGAGAAGACAAATATTATGTGTTTTCATCTGTATCCTGAAAGATTTCTAGTTCGTTTTCGAGATTGTAGTACTTCTTTTGTTCTCTAGTATTCTTGATTTGTCTACCTCGGCTGCATTAATAGAAAGATCATAGCCCAATAATTCGGCAGATCGTTTGTCTTTAATAATCAGGTTATGAAGAAAAACTTCATACTTGCAGACTTCGTACTCGTTTGTATTATTGCCCGATTTGCACAACTTGGCGTTACGCAGTTATTGAAGCTACTAAGCATGGTTAAAAATTAAGACAGCATAAGCACACTTATTCCAGATATTATTGGTAATGAATTTTGAGAGTTCTGCCGCAAATAAGCTACGTATTGATTATTGACCATTTGTGACCTGCCATAACGAGCAAAAATTTAAAAAAAACTAATAAGTAGGTTTAAAATTAATAAATACAAATGTATTCTGATAGTTTATGAGTTAATGATACTTTCTATTTGCAAAATTTCCTCAATCTTAACGTAAAATAAGAAAAAAAGTGAATTTTTTAAAAATTTGCGGGATTTCCCGGGATAAGAAAAATTTCCCGGGATATTTCCCGGGTTAAAAAAACGACCGGGATCCCGGAATCCCGTTTCAGAAACCCTAATATTTATATACTAATTTCTACTTTTTTCTGCTTAGTGTATTAATTTCTGATGAATTTTTATATAAATTCTTTGTTCTTTATGATTTTATTTGTATATCTCAAATAATAATATTCGACCGAATTGCCTCAAACCAAAACTGAACCCTCTTGACTTTTTGTGGATAGTTGAATCAAGTTGCTATTTTTTAATTTTGACTCTTTATTGTCTAATATTTTATATAATACTAAATAAGTTAAGATAATTGCACAAAAATCATTTTTTTAAAAAAAAGAATTTTAACTAAAAGCATGCCCTTCTTCTAAGGTATTTTTCCTACCGCACAAATAGTTTTGTTTTGGCCAAGCCGATAAATCCTAGCGTTAATAAGCTGTTCTAAAAAACAAATGGAAAATAAGGACAATAACACAATCTTATATCTGTATAAGTATTTATTAATTTCAATCTCTGTTCGAACTTAATCGTTAGACACGCACAGTGCACACTGCGCTCATGAATTTGATATAATTTACTATAGAATAAGTCCGCTGTGGTTGTGATTATAGTATAAACTATACTCCTCCGAAACGGCTATTACCGATTATTTACCAAATTGTAATATGCATATTCAGTAGGTCTGAGAATCGGCTACTATCTATTTTTCATACCCCTACACCATTTCCCCCCTTTCAAAAATATATTTATATATGGATTAAGGCTTTTATGTCCAACAGATGGCGCTTAACTTCCGACGACCTAACGTTTGCTTTGTCTGTGAGAATGGACTGAAGCAGATCATTTTCTATCTATCTATATAAATAAAATATAACGTTCGTTTGTTCCTACCGATTCTTTTTGAAATTTTGACACAACGTTGCATTCGAATACGCACGTGTTTTTATATAATATACATGTCGAAATTCCCTTCCAGTGGGGGGAGATGGACAGGATTAAGGCTTACCGTGAAGAACTCGGCTTCTATTATACTATTTTACATGCGGTTTTTTGCGTTTTTAATTGCGTTTTAATAGGTTACGTCAACAGAATATACACTAAAAAGGGATTTTTTCGATATTCCCCAGCGGGAAAAGTGACGGGATTAAGGCTTACTGTGAAGAACTCGGCTTTTATTATACTATTTTAGATGCGTTTTTGATTGCGTTTTAATAGGGTACGTCAAGAGAATGTACACTAAGAAGGGATTTTTTGAAATTCCCCCACGGGGGAAGTGTTATACAATCTCTGTTCGAACTTAATCGTTAGACACGCACAGTGCACACTGCGCTCATGAATTTGATATAATTTACTATAGAATAAGTCCGCTGTGGTTGTGATTATAGTATAAACTATAATATTGATGTTGCGGCTACGTAAAACATATCTATTGTATATATTCGATACAAATGGTAAATTCTACTTTTGGTAGTAGAAAAATGGTAGTAGAATTTACCATTTTTCTACTTTAACCATTTACCTTGGTTTCTTTTCGTGGGCCGACAGTAAAACATGTGTAAACCGGAATGGCACAGTATTGAATATTTTCCGGTTTGGCTTATTTTAACATAGAAAATCGCTCCATTTTGAAGAATTTATTCTTTTTTATTCATGTTCTATTTTGACAGGTTTTACCAGATAATTTAAATTTCCTGGTAATAGGTAATTTAATTTTGCAAACCGTTTATAGTGTCAGTCTTAATAGTCGGATAGCCGGGGCAGTTAAGGCGTCAGTTCTCGGATATGTCGGGTTCCGTCCCTCGGAGTGGGCCTCACACAACCTCACACAACCTCATTAACTAAATGAGGTTGTGTGAGGCTGAATCCGCGATAGGCATGTTTTGTATATTCTTTACATACAAAAAGTAGGTATATTTCTATTATTTATTAGTGATGTATGTACAGTACATTATTTATTAGTGATGTACGTTGGGCATTATTTTTATTTTAGCCTAAAATATTTTTTCATCTGACAATTCTAACAAATGACCTTTGGAGACGATAAATAAGGCGCTGGAGTTATACAAAACATGCAAAATTTTAGAAACTAATTAGAAATTTCTTTCATATAAAATTTTTAAACACAGTCATGGGCGTAGCCAGGAAAGGGCATGGGTGGGCCCGCCTCCCCAGTTAACCTGGTGCTCCTTCAGCCGAAAAAGTGTTGAGCCGATTTGCAAAAAGAAATGAAGGAAGCTGAAGCTAATTTAATTGAATATAGTGTACCCACTGAAAGTCTAGATCTAGATTAAAGACGGTGAACTATATTAAAGAATGGTAAAAAAATAATTGATTGGTTAATTTTTGTTTAAGGCATTGATAGAGTTTGATATTGACGTTACGAGAACGTATGATTAAAGGAAGTTTCATATTATATGTGTGTTAAGTTATTGTCGATTCCTATGGAAATTCCATTTTAATGAACAATAATTTGAAATAATTCAATTATGTGTGAAGCTGGCCTCTACTAGGCCAGCAAAATAAAACCCTGGCTACGCCAATGAACACAGTATTAACAGAAGATATTAATAATGATTATAGTATTATTAAAATTAACCTAATTACTTAACATTATTTTTATCTTTAACTAAATGAGGTTGTGTTTTTTTGTTTTTATACCCTGCCAAGGCCGAATTTTGAATTTTTTTATAGTCTGGCCCCGGCTTATACCAATCAATTATATCTCATTAAAACTTCAGAATTTAGTATCGATAAAAATATCGAAAATCAATAGCCATTAAAAATAATATTTTAATATATTTAGATAATAATAATAATTAATAAAATATTTAAAATATTCAATGGGTCAAAAATTAAAATTAAAATATTAAACCACAAAATAAACAACTAAAAATTAAAATGTTTTTAGTTGTTTATTTTGAAATAAAACCAAAATTAATTTCAGTAAAAATAGGCTCGAATTTCTTCGTTTTAATTTCATTTATTTGTGTTAGACATGCATTTCTTCAACAGGAAACAAAATTTTCGGTACTGTTAAACATTTTTTTATGTTCCTAAACTATTGAAAATAAATCTTTAAATATTTACTTAATCTTTTTATAAAAGTAAAGTTAATAACTTTCTTTATATGTTAAACATAAAAATTATTGAAACTTAGTTTAAAATACTAAATATAAAACAAACTAAATCTGTTTAATAAATAATTTTAAAATATTTATACATTTCTTAATTGAATAACTTAATTTTTATTCAATAAATACAAATTAATTTATTGATTAAAGTTAAAATTTTGGCCGATGATATTTACGTTAAAATATAAAATATATAAATTTTTAATTACGGAAAAGACCTTTTATTTGAGGCGCGAATAAAAGGTCGTCTCCGTAAGTGAAAATTGTTTTGGGCTCGCTGGTATTGTGAACGACGGAAGATGAAAACGTTTTGTAGCTTCAATATATTTATATATTTTATATTTTAATAAATTAATTTATATTTGTTAATCATCTATCAACTTTTAAAAAATGTATTGATTTATTTCAATATAATAATAGGATGGTTTTTATTCAGTAATATTGAATGATTGTTCATCCATAGTCTATATGAAGAAAACCACCTGATTCCATTCCATTAATTAAAAATAAAGCTTCGTCTTTATTGGTTTTCAACATACTTCTTTGATGAAATTTCCGAGTCTAATTTCTCAATATTGAAATGCCGATCCACACATTTATTTATTCAGATCATAATACGGTGAATATTATTGAATTATTTTTTCTTTAGTTTTGCTTTTTAATCTCGGGAAACTAAAAGTTGGATGGCACGAAATCGGATGAATGTAATGGATCATTTATCAATTTAATGTTCATTCCTTCAGTTTCATTTCGTGTAAACTCTGCTTGTCATGTGTCGATGTATTGTTGTGATAAAACATTCAGTCAAAATCTAAATATTTGAGTCTTTTTCGTTTTTGTTTTTGGATACTATTGCAATCATATACGATTGATCATTTTCTTCTGTGTCATTGATCTATCGGCGTAACTTGTTTTTAAGTCCTCATTTATCTTCAGAAATCACTCGTACAGTTTAAACATTTGCTTATGATTTACGAAATCGTTTCTTTAGTTATATTAAACATTTTAGGGTTTATTTTATCGGTATGTTTCTTCATGACTCTCTATATATAAAACTCTACGTGTAACTCTTAATCCAAATCCTATGTATAAATTGCGTATTAAGTCAACAGAAAACTGACGTCTGAACTAAGTTAGATTTACATGAACTCGTGTAAATACGCAAATTTCTGATTAGAAATTCAAATCAATTGAGCAAAAAGTTGTAACTTGCTACGATACAATAGTTATGTCTCCTTTCAGCTGTTTTGTCTGTGCTTCCGTGTGTTTTGTTTAAAATCAACTGTAACACAAAATCACTTGTATTGTAATAGCAAAAGGGTTCTGTATTGATTAAACTCGTTTAAATCCAACACAGATAACAGAGAGTTTCTCGTGAATCCCGTACAAAGACAAAAAGACGAAAAGGGAGGGCAATACGTGGTCAACATTCGAGCCAGAGCACTCTCTCACAAAAATAAAATCCAAAGAAAAAATACAAATTTCACCTAAAATATTAAAACATATATAGTTTATACAACGTGTTCGCGAATTGTTCATTTATGTTCACATATACCGTGTTATTTTATCCTTCGCTACATGGTTCATGGAGAATTATTTTAACAGTATTATTACTATCTATGTAAGTAGTCTCGTTATTATATTACGGAAAAGGAATTATTACGTTATGAAGATATTTCAATATGTTAAGAAAAATTTCAACAATAGATAGATAAATATACAGTAGTTGAAATTATATTTTCAATTCGAAATATTTTTATTTTTGTAAATAATGTATATTTGTTATTTATAATTAATTTCGATTATTAATTTTACATAACAAAGAATCTATGCTCTAAAAATGTTCCAAATTAAAAGAAGATTGAACTGAACTTAAGCCATATATTATGTATTATAAAATGGACGAACGTAACGCAATATACTATTGTTGGGCTTTAACAAAGTTTGTTGGGCTGCAATTTGAAAAAATTGTACGCTTATAAATTCCCACTGTCGTCCGTCTATTTGTCTGTCAGATTTTCCTTAATCTCGAGAACGGTGTTAGAGAGATGAAATTCAATACCAGATATGGAAGGACTAGGGGCAGGATGCCCCGATTAACTGTATATAAACTTTTAATTTGGGTCGGAGGTTACGTTATTTCAATTAAAAAAATTTTCTACTGAAAGGAGTTAGATGCATAACATCAGTGCCGGAACTAGGGCGGTGCCAGCGGTGCCCAGGCAAAGGACGTAAACCCCGGGGCGCAGAAATGACCTGGACCAAGTTTTGGGTCATAGTTTTGGGGCGTAGTTACAGATGCTCGCACCGGGCTCATAAAAAGCTAGTTACGGCGCTGCATAACATGACTTTATTATTAACAGGAAACGTCTAATGTACAGGGGCACTATTAAATTTAAGTGCATTGTAACGAAAAATTGCAGCCCGGCATTGTGACGATGTCACAATATATAATTGTTCGTTCTACAGATAAATAGTTATGTTACTAAATTAATCTTTAAAAACTTCTGTCTTATAGAAGGCATCATTATGAGCATTTACTGCGAATAACAAATGGAAATTTCTAAATATTAAGATTTTTTTTATAAGCTCATAAGAGAAAGAAAACATGATATATAGAAGAATAAAGTAAAAGAATAATACACATTCAAATAAAATGTGAGAAACGTGATTAATAGAAAAAGAAAGACAATTTTATTATTTCATTTTTCTTCTATAGCATTTTTGTTTTCCTGTGTATAATTCATCCCGGAAGGAGACTTACAGATAAAGAGAAAAGATACCAGATCATAACTTTCTTGTTACCTTCTTATGATGAGTATAAAACCAAAAAAACATTTTCTGAGCATTTTCAACTCTGAAAAAAAAAATTTGAATTAACTTTCTAATTGAGAAGCACCCTCAGTAAAGTATTCATCTCGTTCTAGTACAGTTTTCATTTAAAATTTTAGACAATTTTAATTTTAATATAATTCATTAATATTATCAGAATAAATTTCGAAATCGTCTTCTCTATAAAATCTTACTGGATTTAGCACTGATTCAAGTCTAAATTGGATCCTTAGATATTATGACACATGATCTTATATATCAAGTCATATAAGATGATTTAACGTGTGTAGTTATTTTGAAAATAAAATATCCTTCATTAAATTCATTTAATGAAAAATATTTCATTAAAACATTCATTTTATAATTTTCTCGGTATTTAAAACAATTACATGTGATCTTTAATTATTCATTCTCTCAAAATAATTATTACTATTAAAAAAATTAATTCATTTTTTTTATTTTCTGTAGAAAATAAAACAATTTAAATATTTCTTTAAAGTTTATAATTATAGTAATTAATTAATAAATTAACTTTTTAAAATAATAACATACTGTAATACTAAAAATAATAATATAATATTGTGATTTGCAGAAAATATCAATTCACTGTTATATTTTTCCGGCTGTTATGTATACATAACAAGGGAAAGTATTGGACTCGTGTCAAATTTGACCCTTAAAGCCGAAAGTCTTTATATAATAAAGTAGGTTTTTCAAATTTGCGTGTTAAAAAATTGACAAATTAGCTGACAAAGAACCACCACACTAAGCTTCACACCAAGCTTCACACTACACTCCTGTTGTGGCGTGAAGTTAAGAATGGTGGCTTTTGATTTGAAAAAAAAACTGTTAATTTAATTACATATAAAGAAATATTTTAAAATTAACGGGATTTTTTCTTTTAAATATAACATATGGACCTAAAATTTTGTCCTTTAAATCGACGGTTTACTGTATTTTGCTTAATATCTCAAGATAGAGTAAAGATTAAAAAATGGGGTATAAGGGACATTGATGTTATTAAATTTTGGTGACTAAACATCAAGGGGGTAGGAAGATAAGAGGGAGAAACTCATATCTCGAGAGGAATCAGACTTAATGAAGATTTTATTCGTTGTTAGCATTTACAACTTTTTATAAAACTCATCACTCCCCTCAAATTTAAGCATTTTACTATTCTATAATAATTAATAATATAAAAAGTTTTTATAATGAAATCTCACAACAGATTGCGCCATAAACAATTTTATTTATTATGATTAATAATATAAAAGTTATTTTTAAAATGAAATCTCATAACAGTCGAGAAAGTTACTCAACTCCTTGCTAGATTTTTTTTAGTAATTAGTGTTTATTGAGATTCAAATTAATAGAATATTGCTTTTCCAGAAATATTGATCGTACTCCAGTGCTTAACACAACTAATGAAAGCCACAATAATAGCGACTAAATTTAATGGTTGATTATTGTTTCGTATGCTCTGCAAGTAGTCTAGTTCATCGTTTACAATTAAAAAGGAGACATCACAAAACAATTATAGAATAGAAGTCATTAATATTTTATATTTTATCTAACATGTCATCTTGCAGTGGTTTCCTATTTACCAAAATAAAATACAAGATTCAAAACATTTAAATTGTTTATTGATTCTTGTTTAATATTTAATTCAGAAATTATATCAAATTATTTTGTAAAGTATAATTTAGCTAATGCAAATTGTCTGTCTGCTCGATTTAAACTCTTGTATAATAGAATAAACAATTTTCAAAACAGACTTATAAGATATAGTTAAATTGTTACGAATATAGTTTTGTTAATTTAAAATTAACGAAAAAATATATTTGGCTTCGATTAAAATTTTCAATAAACAGCTATGAAAAGTCATATTTTTCTACAGTGATTTTTTTGTCGTAACATGACGGTGGCATTTAGTTTTCGGACAAATACAATATAATTATTTAAATTCTCAAAGAAAAAAAATACTTATTTTTTATTCTCTATTAAATGATTATGATTATGACTTTCCACGATTAAAAATGTAACAATCTTATTAAAATTATATAAAAACAAAGAAACAAATCTTTCATAAAAGACTTGCAATTAAAATAGTTCTTGTTTTATTTCATTCACTATATAACATTATCTGTTTCGGCCATCAGTAATGGCCTACAGATGTAATTTCCAGAAAATATCTATTATTTTAGTATGAAATGTGTAGTTTTTTTCGATTTGTGAATTCGTAATGTTAATATTTTGCATCAGAATTACAAAAAATAATAATTACCTATTAAGCATGAAAGTCTGTATGTGTGCATATACATAAGTAAAGAATGCATATGTACTGTACAACACATATATTTATATAATGCACGTATAGTAGAATATGTGAACCTATATTAGTAGTATTTAGTTCTTATATATATTTATAAATTTTTAAATGTTTTATTGAGGACTTCTCATTTGCTTTTTTAACACTACAATAGGCCAAGGAAGTAGAATAATCAAAACTTGAAAATATTAGCTCTTGCCGCACCATCGAACACCAAACTTTTAGCGCTTTACGGATATTAATTTTATTTAATATACAAGTATTAAATATTACATATTAAGGAAAAATAATCGAAAACTGCAAGAAATCTATTTATATAAAAAATTGTTTGTTTTTTATTTTTGTTATTTCATCAATCACCTAGTCTATCAACGTCACTCCATGTTCTTCAACACAATTTATAACTTTTCAGAAATCTGATTTATTTGTAATCCTGAAAATCCTTAATAAGATTTAGTATCTTTCTCTCTTCTACTTTTCGTTGTTCTTTATATATAACATTCTGTTTTATAAGATGAAAACGTTTTATATTTTACTTTGATCAGATTAAATTATTGAAAGTCAAGAGAGAATGAATAATTATTGGTAAAACTATTTTTATACTTTCAATATCACAACGGATGCTCCATGAAATATTAAAAGTAGTAGTAAAGATTGATTCGATTTTCTACACAAGCCTACTTCATAATAAAGTCGGCCATGATAACTAAAAGATAGCAAAACGAATCTCCTATGCGAATAGCCATAAATATCATAAATGTCCAGATCGGATTAGAAATTCTTATACTGTAATAACAGAGTTTACTTCAGAGCTATCTGCTTACATTTTAGCAAAATTTTAAAGTTTGTATAGAACTAAAGGATGATCTTCTTAGAATACTAAATATAATTTTTACAATTCGTGATATTTTCTTATAAAAAGAATTGAATTTCGGAAATTTACGCGAATTTCGGTATCACGTGAATCTAAAAAGAATTTATTAAGGTTATTTGTTGGAAATCAATTAAAATTATATGGTAAACAAATAACAATAGAAACAATTGAATCAGTGATTGGAAGAAGGGAATAAGTTCAAGAACCGGGATTCTGAGAAAATCGAAAAAGTATTTGGCTCCCGATTATAACGAAAATATGGCTATTATTAAAGGACTTTAATACCGTCACAAAAGCTAAATTTCTGCTAAATTGGAGAATAATCACGCTCAGACTGTACCTTAAAATTTCTTGGATTTATTCCCTTATTTCAAGCATCGCATCATATATCCAAGTAAACTCTGCAATATTCTTAGAGTTTAAACTTTAAAGAAAAAACACATTAAATTTTTATCGAATTTTTTATTGATATACATATATTTAGAAAAACTACAAATATAAGTAAATTTCTTTCATTATTTTCGTCTTTCCTTTTTCCATTCGTCTTACTTAATTATTGGATTCTTAATGAGAATCATTTTCAGATTCATTTTCAGTCTTCCATTTAGCAACATTCATGGATTTTACATTGATTTTACGTGATTCTCAAGTTTTTCTCTCATATCTACAGGAGAGCTTTCCTTGAATCACTAAAGAAACTAGTCTATGTATAGCTTTACTTGAAATGCTGCAGAAAGTCTTCCTGAATTCCATTGTGCATGCGACTCTTTAAGTACTGTACATGATATTTAAAAAATGCAGCTCTTCTATTACTAATATCTGCCATCCTCGGACGTCTCCTTAATTGACTGAGCTTCTATAACACCAAATAAAACTGCGTCTTGGTCATTTTTCGTTTGTCGTAAAATCCATTCATTATATCTATTTTATCCTCTGAAAACTTTTGGAAACACTTTTTTCGACAACCACAGTCTGTACCTATCTTTTTAGCTGGCACATCTTTTCCCTTTGTTGAAACATACCCTTGTCTTGAACGACGCGTTATCTTCATTTGTTCTTTTCGGTACCAATTGATATTTCGACATCCTTCCTCCTCCTTTTCTTTAGGCAATTCCTGAAGTTTAGAACTACTGAAATCAGTAATCAACGAGGAGTTCATTAACGTTTTAGGAGTAAAAATTAAGTATTAGCACATTTAAAATGAAAACTAATAATGTCGATTTTTCACAGATCTCGTCATCATGTATGTTTTTGTCAAATGGAACTATTGTCTTGATGTGCAATTTGTTGGTGCGCTTCTGTAACTGATTGGAGAGAGAAATAAATCTAGGATTAAAATTCCTTTTTTATTCAGCATAAACTTTGGCGCGTTTTTTTTTTTTTTTTTTTTTTTTTGATAATGCCGGACTTCTTTTTTAAATCAAAGTGTAGATCCTGCGATGGAGAATACTCCCGAAGTGAAAAGTCAGAATTATGAAAAGTGGATTTAATCCTTTCTTTCAATACCGATTCAGTTTGTTGTTTCAAAATAAACTGCTGTATGCAAATGTTGTTGTTATCCCAAATTTCTTTAATTATTATCTAACTATTATATATCACTTTCATTAAAATAAATTGCCTGATATAATTATAATAATACATTAACCTGATTGACGAAAAGCATTTCCGTTCACCAGAAAAATTCAAAATTCTAAAACATATATATATATATAAGCGCTAAACGAGGTCTTACTGTACTCTAACAATGACCAATAAGTAAAACATACCAATTTCCGTTCATATAAGAGCGGTAATACGGCTCGTTTTGACGCTGCACTGCTGTCTCAATGTAAATATACTGATACAGTAATTATTTAGTGACATCTTTTAGTAACCATTATTAAAAGTAAAAGGCCTAAATAGAAAATTCTTCCGATAATATAAAAGGTTTTTTAGGTACTTTAAGGAATATAGTGACAATTTTGCCACAACTAAAAGAGCTTGTAAAAGCATGTAAGAGCATGGTCTCACATGCAAAGAAAAACGATATAATTAACATTGAACACATGGAACTTTACAATATTTTGCTTACGGCAATCACTCAATTTAGTTCTTAACTCCTGTATAGTTTTTAATTTAAAAAATTGGATTTAAATATATCGCATTTCGAAATAAAAACAATTAGATTTTTGTTGTAACAATTTCTTTTTAGTTATATATAAATAAATTTTAATAAGTTAACATAAATATGCCATAACGTTTGTTGTTTATGTTTATGTAATAACAAAATCAGGACCGCACTAAGAATGCGAATGCCCGAGGAAGATTACATGGCACCTCTCAATCCTCAAAGGAAAGATACAGTTTAATAGTAAACAAATTAAATATGTAAAAGAAGATTTATTTAAATGCAAGAATTTTTTGACTTTACAATTTATTTTCATTAAAAAGTTTTAAAAACAGAATATCCAGCGAATAAACTTAATACGATCATTTAAAAACGCTGTGATTGTAGGAAAAGATTACTGATGGAGGTACGACGAATGCAAGACGGCAAATAAGAAACAATAGCGAATAATTAAAAGTTAATTCTTACATTTACCTCATATTATTAATTTTTTAATGGAAAACTTCTATGCCAGGTATACTATCTAGCGTGATGAAGTCGGTAAACAAATAGTCCGATTCCGATTCCAGAAAATTTGAAATATGTGACTTCGACTCCAACCTTTTCCTTTTTTTTTTAAATGTTACACTACGATTCCTTTTACAAGAAAGATTCCATTGGATATCTAAATTTTTCATCCAAAATTTCTATATAAAATTGTACGAACATTTATGATGAGAATCAAGAAATGGATATAATGAATTTACCTTGGAAAAATTTTCGAGTACATAAATACATCATCTTAATCAGCCAAAATAGTTTCGCTTTTATTAGTTAATTTTCAGATTCGTCACGGCATTAGTCTCATCGCTCAAGGTTCCATAGTTCTAAAACCAGCAACAGTTCTGTGGAGAATATCTTCAGTGTTGGGTTAAAGCTTTTTGAAAATTCCCATTTTATTGATATTAATTGTGTATTGATAAACACTTGATTGGCATGGTTAATGTAAATATGAAGAAAATGAAGATATTGAAAATATGCATTATTTTGATTCGGTTTACACCAAGATAAAAAATTAATTTAAATCACGCATTTCATCTCGCAACCTTCATCATATGTATATTTCATTTAAATATATAGTTTGGAGATCTAACACTCTAACAGCGCATTAATAATTCACTTGATAACTTATTAAACTACCAAATAAATTATCATATTTAAAATTGAGATTTTAGTAATCTAGAAATTCAAATGTTTATGGATTATTATACTATGCAGATTAAAATTTAATAAATTAAATTATAAATTTTAAAAGTTTGAATTGAAATATTATTGGTTTGATTTATATTTTAAATTTTTCGTCACATTTAACTTAACTATCGTTAATTTCAATTCATAAAATTTGTCACAAAGTGATTATTAATTGAGACAAAACAGCGTGATAAGAGGTGCTTTGTTTGTGTATTTTTTATTTAAATAAATTAAACGTGATAATGACGAAAAAATAAAATATATATCACGTTTAATACGAATTTAATAATATAATTATTAAATATTTCATAGAGAATGATATTGTTAAACACAAAATGTTAACAACGTAATGGAATTAAAGTATATTTAAATTTAAACAAGTCATTTTCATATCAAAATAGTTATTTTAGACAGAGAAGGTTGACTTGAAACTAGTTTCATACGGAATAAATATTACGTTTCATATCGTTCTGTATTGTTAACGACACTTTTACGTAATCTTAATCCTAATTTTCAGTTAAAAATCATAAAAGCATACTAAATCTCAAAATTTCGTAAAATTATTAGCAATTAGTAAAACCTTATTATCACTAATAATAAACATAGTAAAATTTAATTGCTCGGCAGCTTGGCTTCCAATAATATACTATTTCAGAATACTTCGATTTTAGTCTGCGTAGAAAATTACACGATACTAAACGCTGTCTCATTGACCGGTTCCAGCTTTCACTTTTCGTCAGAATTGAATATGCTGCCTGCAGTTTTAATTGAATTTAAGTGTTTTTACTGAGTCATGCGTCAGTCTGCGTATTCTGTGTTTTTTCTTTTCTTCCACTATAATATAGGCTATAGAGATGCCCAGGTTTTGTGAATAACTAAGATCAGGGCATTGTTATATAGGATTATGTAGGAGTGGATCATTCCTCCAAAAGTCGATTATAATGATTTTATTTGGAAAATATATCTCACAGTCGAGAAATAATTAAATAATACAACCATGAACCATTACAGATCGGTTAGTAAAATCAGTCGAAAAATTTGGTTAAGTTTTAAAGGTAGAAGATCTAAAGATGTCTACTTTTTTCGAATAATCCTAAGGTATAAAATTATTTACTACATTTCCTTGATAAAACTCCGGGATTCGAATAAATCCCGAGGAATTAAGCAGCAGTAAAAAATAAACTCCAGGTTTGAAAGGATGGGAAACGTGTCGAAGTACTGCAGTGTATAGGGTAATATAAATTAGAGTGGTAAGGAATTTAACGTAAATTTTATCTCTTCAAATTGTCTAGAGCCGGACAGCACTTTCTATTCCAAGGTTCACAAAAAAAAAAAAAAAAAAAAAAAAAAATTTTTAAAAATAAAATTATAAATATTGTCGAATATCGATTCATAAGTCGAGAGCTTATCAGTCGAAAGGTAATTAGGAAACTCGAATCGGAGAGATGGTGAGTTTGAACCAAAAGATGGTAGTCAAAATCTTGATTCCTACAATGGCATCGAAGCAGACGCGAACAACACTGTAATAACCGAATTGGAAAACGCTGAATCGGACTAACTATAAAAACAGTAATTGTTTCAAATGTTGGAGCTGTAACACATAAATACAGTCAATAAATAATTTTAATAGTTTGGAAAATATACGGATAATTAAGGCATTTCTTTCAATTTTTACCCACTCATCTTCTGTTGCAAGTTAATAAACTCCAACCTCGAAAATATCTCGTATTTCTTCGATTAAACAGTTGAAGTTTCTTGTCTATTTATAAACGAATAAAAATTGTGGCAGAAAACAGCAGAAAACTACATATTTCGTGTACACGAAATGCTTAGAACAGTAATTAATCGTTCTTATTTTAACGGGAATAAATGTAAAACCACAAATGATAGATATGAATATAGAGCGTCAGGTGGCATTGGAAACATGCAAGTTAGTTATTATTACGTGAATACTTGTTGTTAGTATTATTTGAATAAGAATCAATTAGTATTTATAAACAAGATAACTTCGCACGCGTTAGACACGGTCAGTTTGACTTTAGCGCAGACAATTTGTCATTTTGTATATTTATGAATTATAGAAATTCGATTGTAAAAAGAAATATTGCCAGAAAATTTCTTGAACATTAGTTACATGCATATATTGCACATTTGAAACGAAAAAGGACTGTAAACTTTAGTCTTAAAATTGACATACTCGAATCTTAAATCTCGCGTACTCTTTAAAACAGCCTAATTAGTATCAGACAATCGTCGTACCGATATTCATACAATTCAAAATATTTATGTAACCACTGTATTGTCTGAGGCGGTTAAAACGTCAGTTTAGCTTTCGAGGAACTTGGATCCATTTCAGATGAGCAGATCACAGGTGTCTCTCACCATTATGGGCCTGTCCGAACTCATAATGGACACGAAAACAGGACCTCTTAATGTCCAAAGAGTGTAGAATCAAAAATAACTTTATTGTTTACTTTTTGCTTTTCAGTAATAAAATTTACCCTTTTTAGTGTTTTATTTAGCAATTACAATTAATGTTGGTTACATACAACTCGAATTCTCGATTCATAATTGAGTAACTTATGATTTTATAAAAGCGATTCTTCAACTATGAATGTGCCATCTCTTGTACAATCAGATAAACTTAGGCAAATCCCTCACATTTTACTTTTTTCAAATTGTTAATTAATGTTTTATTTATTTCCAAGTAAACGAAACAGTATTTAACATGTGTACGCATAGTACGTTATTTTGAAGTGAAAATTTCTTTTTAGTTCTATTTGTTGAGAGGTTTTTCACTGACATTAAAAACGTATTCTTAAAATGTGCTCGAGGACCTCAGTTTAATGTGATTTTATTTTTCGTGCAACTGTTTCATTGCAAAATTCCAAGTTTTTTAAATTATGTTTTGCTCCTTTAACTTGTACATTTATTGTACAAGTTAAAGTAAAACACATAATACACACACACACACACACACACACATATATATATATATATATATATAGCGAGGAATAACAGATTTAATGTATTTGTTAATTTTCATTTTGTTTTAACAATTCGATTCGATTTTTAACAAAAACTAACAATGAAATAAGTGAATCGGTTTCTTTCCAAATAGAATTCGATTCGTCTTTCTGAAAAACCTCACAACAACCTATCAATTGTTATTGAAATTTATTGCTACTAATTGTTATATTTTGCTTACCAATGTTAAAAGATATCTAAATCTAGAAAGATCGTAACGTAAATTTATCAATAGAATCGATGCAAATGAAGCAAAACTCAAAAATTATCTGAAACAAAAAAATTTCGATCGCACGAGTTGAAAATCAAACCGCTCGCAATAAGAAGACAAATTGTCAAACTTTTATAATGTTAAAAATTCCGATTTTTTGCCGAATTTCGTTATTTTCAGCCTCTCTCTCTCTATAAGGAGAAGGATTTCGACGGATTATTCCCCAAGATTGTCTCGAGGTCCCCAATCTTTTAGTCATCCACACAGACACGAAGTATAATCAATTTACATAGAGTTAGGATTTTGGAACAATGTCGCAAAATAAGTAGATAGTATCAGAAAAGATAGAAGACATGATTAGAATTAGAGAGAACAACAATAGAAACTTGCAATATAAAATTATAATTTTGATTTTTATAATTCTTAACTCCAAAATTTTAAGTGAGTCATTGTAATAATACAATTCAAACGCTTATATGTACTTAAGTAATAATTTAATGCAATATTATATATTAGACAATAACGTCATCCTGTAACGTCATAAAAAAGTAAATTTTCAAGAAATTAATATATTTAATCACATTGGCTTCTGAAAAAGAAAAAAAAATTATTTATTATTCCACGGACAAAAAGAACGTTGTCATTTAGTGGTGTTAATCCCAATTATTAACGAAATTTTAAATAGAAAAGTTAAGCATAATGAAGTGTTTTGGCATTAAAATTTAAAAATATTCAAAAAGTAGACTTAATCGATTTGGTCCGTGAACGACTCATATATAATTTCTAGAAACTCAATTAAGTGTAGTGTAGCAATGATACTGACAAATTTCTTTCTTTTCTATATAAAATTGGATGTATAAGCTCTATATTACCAGGAGAAAAATGTAAAATTTTTCAGGAAAGTAAACAAAAATTTGAAGAAAATTTTTCTTCTGAACAAACATATTCTAATGTGGGATTTATTAAATCTAAATATGAAAATATAATTTCTGATGAAAAGTTAAAAAATAGTTCAAATTTTACTGCTCCTAACATTAAAATATCTTTCCAAGTATTCTATGAATGTGAAATATCTCATTAATATGCATTTATTTGCTTCCACACTTTATTTTTATTTTGGCTTAAGTAATTTTATGATTTCTAGTAAGATTATGTAACTTATTCATAAACTTTTTCTATATACAATAAACATGGCGAGTTATTAAGTATTCGTTTAATAAGCCATATGTAATTGAAAATTGTGTAGGGATAAGGATGACAATACATTTATACAGAAAACTGAAACAAATAATGAGGTTAGTCCAACAAAAATTTCTCAACAAAAAGAAACCGAGACAATTAAAGATATTTTATTTATAATTATGCATATGATAATTAAAAATAAAATTTAAAGTTTAATCTTTGTTCTTAATAGACATTAATAACTATAATTTAAAATAATTAGAAATAAAAATACAAGAATATAGAGATGTTTTAATCTCTAGTTCATGTTTAAAGTTAGTTAAGGTATGTTTTAATTTTAAAAAAAAGGCATATAATTAATAGGCCTGTGCCATTTTTAATGCTTGTTCAGTAGATTGCAAGCTGTTCGCCAACACTTAAACGAAAATTAATGAGAGCAAAACCTTTTAATGAAAAATGTAGGAATAAAACGAAGGTTTTTCATCAAAAAATTCCAGGCACAAATCGAAAGTTCAAAATTCTACATCTTTCTTGCAATTTAAGTAAAAAGAATGCAGTTGAAAATAATGATTCACAAATTTTTGCCAAATTCATATCAAATCCAAAATTATTTTTAATATACCCATTAAAAAAAATACATTATCTAATATTAAAGAATTAAAGACATTTGCTTCGCTATTTCACTTTATCTAAAACGTACGATTACGTAGAAAGAATAAATTAAATCATTTAGAAATTTTTAAGTTACAAATATTTTCTTTCTTTCTCGTTAAAATTTCGCATGATCATTAGAACATTATATTACACTTTCAACAGGTATAATATATAATTGAGCATCGCTTTCGATAATGATATTTTTATTGGATAAAACTAAAAATAATCAGTACACATTTTGTTATACAATTGTAGGACCATTCTAAATTAATTTTGTTTAAAGGACAATAAACATGTATTGTACTAAATAGATATACGTATACTTGCGATATATTTAAATTTTAGAATAAATCTGTATACATATATTACTATATATTACTTAGGCGTATTAATATGAGAATTACATTAGTATAGGACAATTAAACATATTTTTGTTGCTGTTTTTCATTTAGCGTTATGTTATACGTTATATAATTACATCAATTTAGTAAAATATACTTTAACTTAATATTTTACTACAAATATTTTAGTAGTCAGTAGACATTTTAAGATGATGATCATACAAATGAATTTTACAGATTTTTCTTAGGCAAAACTCTACCGAAATTTAGCATAAAATCGTATTTTTTATGCTTGCAATTATCCTTTATTTTCTTATTTTTAATATAAAATCTTTTAAAATTTGTGTCAATTTTGGCTTTTTATGGAAATGGACAATCCTCGACTAAAGTAGGGAGAAAATTTTCTTTTGTATTAATTGCGTTTTTCTTATCTTAACAAGGAATGAACTGTAATCAGAAATTTTAGAAATTTCTGGTTACAGTTGAAAGTGAGTTATCTGCACTAAACTAATTAAAACTGCCTGCTTACACAATCAGAAAGTAAAATTCAGAATGTACTGTACACATTTATCTTGGCATAAAATTTTAGAAATCAAAAAATAAATGTCATCTAGATGCAACATTTGTGCATATGTTTGAAAATTCTACGAAGGTGAAATTGCAAAACATTTTAGATATAACAGCTCAACGTATGAATAATCCGTAGATGTCAGTATTAAACAGTTTACCTAATGACATTAAAATTTAAAGTAATTCCTGTCAGAGTAACTACAGACAAAGAACGCAGTCAAGAATTCCGAGATAATTCGTTAATTTTTATAGGAAAACGTAACCTAAAGTGACGCACTAGGATAAGACGTATACCAATTATATTTTTAAAAACGCTACAAAATACATTTGAATTCACCACACTTTGCTGCTCAAGTGGTAGCAGCGATTATTACAAAGTTTCGACATCACAAAGAGTCTTTTTTTGAAAGAAAAAGAATGTCAAGAAAATTATTTTCTGTAAAATAATATTGTGTATATATGTTACGCAATTTTTTATTATTATAAACTTAATTCATAAATAATTCAAATGTAATACTTTTAAATATGAATTTCTTTCTATATAAAAACAAACTATCTGTACAGGGGTTATGTTATATTACAGTTATTACTTCTTATTGTTATTCATTGTAAAATGAGATATCATGTAATTCATGTAAAATGCGATATCAGCTGCTTGACTAAAATGATCTATTGTGTCATTTTATCCTAGTGCTTTGACTGAAAGGGTTCTTGTCAAGAAGAATATGTCCTCTTAGTCCAAATGACTATTTAACCCTGCATGACTCATATATAGATCAGAAAATGTAAATGGGACTTCAAGCTTGCGTAGAATAGATAGAGTTTTATCTCTTGTAGAATATCTCATCAAACTTCAGCTACATTTGAGAAGGAAACATCATCTTATGTGAGACCAGAAGATATTTTTCCGATTCCATTTATTCCTAGATCTGGCAACGTGAAAACAAAACATGAAGAATTCCAACTGTTAACATCAAGCACGTACCGGTACATTAACATATTAAATACAAAGGAAGAAGAAAAGAGGATTGTTGAGCAAAGACGCGCAGCAAAGAGAGCAAGACAGGCACTACAATATAATACGCTTGCAGAAATTCAAGATGAAAATCTTGAATTTCTGCAAGCTAATGTTTTGATAAGAGTAATGCTGCTTTCATATACTATGATGGCCTTTATAGTTGTTTTAAACTTGGCGAAACTTGGTTTGCACGTAAGAAATGTTTTTTGTGGGCCCATAAATGTATAGGCCTCACCAAGAGATAAACATTGTTATATGCGATTTATGCAAAAAGTGATTCAGATGTTTTACTCTAGGAACTAGGGTAAAATAAAACATTATTTTTGAAACACTTTTACTAAGAACAATTTGAATTTTTTGGATTCTTGTTATTAGTATTATTTGTATTATTCAATATAATATTATATATAAATAAATCAAAAGCATTAGATAAGATGCTTTCGATAATAATTTAAGAAAATAACTTTTTTTTGCGTTGTCATTTTTTGCAAGTTCCTCTATTATCATTTATTCCTTTTCAGTTACAATAACACAGAATAGAAGATTTTGCCAAATTCTTAATTTATCTTCTTCAAGATTCTGAAGACTAACAAAATTTATATTTGAAAAGAAAGGAGATTTATCAAGAAGGAAATGGAAATCATTCTGGACTAAATATCGAATATTGACTCAATATTCTTGGTTTTGTACTCTAGCTACTATTCCAAAAATGTTAATTTACGGATGCAAAATTATTAAACATGTTTTATTATCAGTTGGGGACTCGGATGAAGAAGCACAGAAAACAAAAAAAAAATTTGAAAATTTATTCGACATTATCATACTTTCAAATCATTTAGAGTTTTTCCAAATGAAAATGCTTTCAATTATCATCCGATACAGTTTTATCAGAAATATCACGCAAGAATTGTATAAATGCTAAGAAACCATTTTAAAAGATTTTATTGCTCCGCTTGATGAAGCAAAGATATTCACAAATATCAATGATGAGAGATGATGATCAAAGATGACACATGATTATTTGATTTAAAAAAATAAATTTCTTAATAAATTTTATTAGTTTTTATATTATCTTTTTAAATTTTAATAGCTATAGTTAGTTAAACAACGTTAATAATACTCAGTTACAATTAATACGTGCAAAACATGTGATCTGATCCATTGTGCGCGTTGTAGATATGAACCTACAGTAATAACTTCTCTCTTGCCAGTATGTATAGAGGTGAATAGTGGCACACTCAAGATTTAATCTTCCGGGAACCGAGTAAACGGATACAAAAATTTTTAATACGAATTTAATAAAATTTCCACCTTATATGACTCTAATTTATATGTAGTATAGAAATAGAACACACAACACAATACAAAAAAAAATCAATTTTAATAAAGAAAATATTTTTGGAAAATTTACTGGTGTTTCTTTTTCTTTTACTTTGAGGGTGCCAGGTCCACTTGGCCTACCCTCTGAGTGAGCCACTAAAGGTAAGCAAAGTCTTTTGATAGTTTTGATAATGATTTCTTGTAATTGTAATCTTCGTTTCGATTTAATCAGTGCAATGAACATTGCATTATTTAAATTTTTGTAATTCTATAAAATCACTGTATTTTTTACATTTTAAAATATGTAAGAAATTTTACTCCTAATATAAATATATATTTTTTTAATTTTTAAAATTATGAAATGTTTTAAAAAGCTATAATTAAACAATATTTTAATATATTCCGGCAGTAGTAACAATATTTCTCAGCAAAAGTAGTTATTATCATCATCGAAACAACTTGGTTTTGTAAAAAAAATCTTATTCGTTTTCATTGTTACGACTCATTTTATTACACAACAATCATACGTTCCGTAATAAAATACTTCTTATGAATAAGCGAGTTTTTTTTATTAAAACATTTCTATTTTGAAGGAGTAAACCACAAAGAATAATTAAAAATTCCTCAACAATTGTAACATAAAATCGATTTTAAAATATTATTCGTTAAAAAAAAACTTTATTACAAATGCATCATGAAGAATTTTCTTTTTTTTATAAGTACAAAATATTGAGTTTACTTTGAACATTGTGCATAATGAATACTTTTGTTACAATTGGTTTAGAGAAACAGAGGCAAAATATGAAAGAGATGTTGAGAATAGTTCCTCGAGTTTTTAATTTATTTGAAGTCTTTGTGCATACTAAAATTATTATTGTTTCTCTTTGTTGATATATTTTATATCTAAAATTAATTTTGATAAAAATCCATATAGCTAATATTAATCTATTTTCAAAAAAATATCAAATTAATTACACTACATCGATACTATGATAAGTTAAACGTGAAAAAAACCTGAAAGCATTTGATTTAGATTTTAAAAAAACTCTAGTTAAATATGAATTGCATTTAAGATATATTTTTCTTATTCATAATTATTTATATTTTTAAAATGTTCGCCGAAGGTGAATTTAAAAACGTCAACTAATGACGAAGTTTACTTCCGTAAAACGGATAAATAATTATTACAAATTTATGTAGCTATTTAATAAGATATTTAAAACACTTTTTAAAACATTTAATTGGTTTATTCATATGCAAATTAAATTTATCTCATAATATTTTTCTATTTTCATCTTTCGATTACAATCTATAATAACGTGATCTTCTATTTATGGTTCTTGTCGTGAAGAATTTCAGTTACTATTTCCAGTAAGAAACTAAAAGGCTCGAAAGATCCAATTGCATACGATTTCTATTGATGGACTCTGATATTATTTTATTGCATCACTTCATTCTCATCTACACTTTTATTGTTTATAGAGCATTTTACAATTTATCTTCAAATGGCTTATTGATCGAAACATCGAAAGGTTGAAAATAGATAGCAGGTCACCTTGAATATATTTGTTTTGTTACATAATATTTTATAGTCTTAAAAAGAAGCTTGACAATTGTGAATAAAGTGATTTTTTTACTTTTTTAAATCCATAAAACAAAGATAGCGACTTGATTTATTTCAGTGTGAAGTAATATACTTTTTTATGTATAACTAAAAAATATGCAAAATAATACAAAAGATAGAATGTTAAACTAGCTCTAAATTTTAAAATCAATTCATAAATTCATCGTAACTTTTATTTAAAATATATTTTTTGTGATTATTTAGATAAAATTTTACGTAAAGAAAACAGACAAAAGAATAATAATATTGATTGTTTCACGTTATCCTTCAAACTTATTCTTTTAAATTAATTAATTAATTTTAATTTAAAAACGTTCAAACATATTTTTGTGCTTATATTTACGATGTTTGATTATATATATGTAATATATATATATTCAAATTGTTTTAAAGTTGAAAGCAATTGAAGAATTTAGATTTTAAATGATTTCGTTACTTAGGAATAATGACGGGATAATGTCAGTTTTTATTAGAAAAAATTTATAAATTATCCACCAAGATTGAATCAGAAGGACAGACATGCAATTTTTGAATAATTTTCTAATGATTTCTTTATACAATAAACTCTGGTTTATTGTAATTATTCTGGGATTCGACCTAAACTAATAACAATAAGCGACTGATAACATTACGCTAAACAAATTGAATAAGAATATAATCGGAACAAATTCTGGTTTCATTGACTCTAACATAAAAAGGGCATGAAAAACAACTTTAAAAATATAACTTGAAGACTTATAAATTTTAATAATTATTATTACTATTAACTTAATCAGGATAGTTTGTCTACTACTAACTCCAACAACAGCTAACGTAATGTTAGCAATTTAAACTATCGTATTATGAGTTAATAGTGATTTTAAAATGATAATTTAAAGTTTGTGGTGCTCAAACTACTGCCTCCAAGCCAAATCCGGCCCGCAGAGCACGTTAATCTGACCCGCAAACTTATTTGACGCATCACTTATAAATGATAGAAATATGCTTACTTTTATTATGTACGGAATATATTACACACACATTTATATATACACACAAACATTTGTGACCCGCCTATCTACGACTCGCAATTTGGCCTTTCCAATCAAAAAGTTTGAGCACCACTGATTTAAAGGACTGGTTATGACCGCTAATATCTTTTAACGATTTTATATTTCAGTCACATCGAGACTGCTAGCACAAAAGGAAAACATTTTTAAAAAGGCTATTTACTTGAAGATAAGTAAGGATTTGGTTTTTCCATTATTGTATACAGACATTATTGTATACAGACTGTACAGTAATCATGGAATAGAAAAGCAGTGTGTACTGGATACAAAACTATAACTTACAGTTAAAATAGTTATGAATTATTATATGTTTTCTTCAATAATTATATTTCAAGAAATTTTGTAAGTTTCTATTCATTACATGTTATAAATGGATTTATCATCTAATTTAATTTGATGAGAATAAGATAAATTCTCTATTACTGGATATTTTATGAGAAAATGATTTTCTTGGTTTATTTATTTATTTTATCAACAATTTCGACGTTTTAAAAATCATATTTATAAAATATTTAACAGTTTCAAATTTCAAATAAAATAAATGTAATTGAAATGAATTCTTTCAACTTATTCTAAATTAGATTTAGCAACTTATTTCTTAGAAATCATTTTATGTTAACGAAAATGCTATTATAGTGAATCCATCTGATCGAATATCTGCACGTAACCCAAAGCTCCACAGCAGCCTCATAAATTCGGATGATTGTCAAACATCTATAAAAATCAAGTCATGTTTCAATCCCATATTCAATCCCGGGCTTCAATTACAGTATATTTCATTTATTAGCGTATTTGTGTGTTTCATGTAATTTTAAAATTACAAAATTAAATTAAATAACTTTGAATTATAGATGTGTCACAAAACACATTTGTTGACGAACGACTAAACACTAAGCCAAAACCAAGTTGTTTTCGAATGTACTGTACTGCACACATCACATATACTTGCAGTACTTCTCGAAGATTTCGGTGCCAAGGTCGCTAAATCTAATTTAAAAATTTCAATGCCCCTAACTCATATTGATAATTAGTCCATTAAAAAGTTTAAGAAACAATAATAAACATTTAGTACTTTCATTTATATTTTCATATCATAAAATATTCTACCAGTCATTTCAGTTGAAACTAGTTTCTAAATTCAATCCATATAGCCTACTATCTATTAACAAAATAAGTTATGTACGTGTGTACAAACATGTCACTTGTAAGCAGTTTGTTAAGTTAACAAAACAAAAATTTCATAAATCCTAATGCAGTGTCCCACGTAAAACCGATCGACCCCGTACACCGATTGTGTCAGTTATTGTAATCTTTATATTGTAACAAAAGAACAAATGAAAAGACATAAAATTAGTCAAAGAAACTTTGAAAACTTAGTTTTATTTATTGAACATTATGAAAACTTGCATAATCAATGGTTTGTCGTTTAAGGTTTTATTCAGTCGGTCAAAGGAACTGCTTATACGTGTGACACCGTGTATAACTAGCTCCTTTCAAAATAATGTTATAGTTTAAAAAAATTAATTTGATACCTATCCTTAGAACATTAGTTATTTAATGCTGTCTTTTTATAGAATTTGTTAACAAATTGTTATATTTAACGAGAACATTTTTTTTAAGTCATAGTCACATAACGATCCGTTAGTAGAAAATATAAAATATATCTGCTTATTGTCAAGTATAATATCAGAACATCATTGTGAACAATTAGTTGTTAGGTATTATAGAGTTTAAGTGTATTTGTATCCACCTAAATAGGCACGTTCTTCTTAAGAGAAAACACTCAAAGGGCTGCATAACCCTTTGGCTGTAGTCCAAATTTTGAAGGTGCTTCTACTTGAACCCGATTGGGCACTGGACCCAATTGTATTTTCGATAAATTGGGTAGAAAAAAGAAAGAAGAAAAGTAAGAAATCAGAGAGAAGAAATGAAAAATTTGATTCTTATTACTTGTGATGCAGATCTAAAGAAATGGAATAACCCTCTTGCAACGAATTAACTGAATATGAATCTCTTAAAAAAATAATAATAATAAAAATTGTCCTAGTTTGAGAAGCGCTGATATACTGTATACTCAGAAAGTTATAACTTTATTCATAATTTTATTTGAATAGGAGCCTTGGTTTCGTTTTCTTTTGCATTTGTATCACATTTTATTTAATTGTGGATAATAAAAATTAGCGCATATTCATATTTTGTGTTAAGTTTTAAAACGCCTGTAAACATTTATGAAATAACAAGGAAAGCTCCTGGAAAACAAATCCTCGGTAGGCTGTTTATGAGTGGCATAAAACTTTTAAAGAAGATTGAATATCCGTTGTTAACAATGTTTGTTTAGGTCTGAAGACAACTTCGAGTTAGAAGACTGGAAGTTGAAGACTAGAATTTTGCTTATAAGAGCAAAATTTCTAAAAAAGCTAAGTATACACGAAAGTTTTCGAAAATCGCCGTGTCCCGATTAGAGAGATAGCTGAATGTATTGGCATCTCGTTTGTCTTCTCAAAATGGGGCAGAAATGGTCGGAATTATGCAGTGATGCAATTAGAAATATAGCACCCCTAGGACCAAAATATATAGGCGCTCCCCAAACTAATAGTGCCACTTTTGCATTAAATGGTTCTACTTTATAATTTTAATGCATTAATTATATTTTTATAGATTTTAAACATCGAAAGGAGGAAGGAGATTGCTATTGAAAACTCATCATTAGTGCTACCACTCTGCTTATACATTCATATATAATATGACTACTCAACTGACACGTCGTGTTTTGTAAGTAGCCTAAGTACTTACTTAGGCTTTTGATTTTAAATAATAACAAGGTTGAGGCCGAAGTTTTAAACGCGAAAACGTGTACGTCGACCGTTCAGCGCCGCTTTCCTGTAAAGCCTAGAAGTTTGACAATGGCGTTTGGAATGACGAGCATAATTCCACTGACTTGAAACACCATTGTCAAACTTTTAGGCTTATAGAAAGCGGCGCTGAACGTCCGACTTACACGTTTTCGCGTTTAAAACTTCGGTCTCAACCTCGCTAATTCCTTTATTAGAAATTTTATGTAGAACAATTCCTTTAAGAGTTGTTTCTACATAAAATTATTTTTTTCATTATTTTATAGTTATTATCATTGTTTCGAATATTCGCCCCCCAATATCTTTTGCATCCAGGCACGGGCCTAGTGTGCCTAATGAGAAATCCGCACTCAAATTACGGAGGAAATAGTCCTGTGTGCTATGCAATAACGATGTGCGCTCTCATATTGTGTTCGCTATTCAACAGTTTTTCGAACAAAAATTTGGTAAAGGTTATTTTGCATGATTTTTTCGCACCAAATTTATCTTCAACTGACTTTTTCCCTCTTTTTTACACTAAAATAAGTTTTCAGTTAGCGCGATTTCGGGCGGTAGAAGAAACTGTGAATAAAATAAGCAGTAATTATAAAAGTTTTCTCTCTAAAATATAACCAACAGTGATATGGCCTCTTTAAGTTTTGTTGTTTTCAGAAGCAAGTAAATTTTTGACCTCCTTTTAATAAATATTTGTTGGTTATTACCGTTAACTTTTTAAAATTTTATTTATTGTTTAGTTTCTATGAAAAATTACATAAAATTTTGAAGAGTTATAGTTATAGTTAACGAAATAAAGCCGCATCCAATTGTTCATTTAATTTAAACAAATAGTAAACGAGCAATTATTTATCGTGGCATCGTCACAATGTCAAGCTGCAATTTTTAATTTATTTAATTTAAAATACTGAATATACTCTCGATTTTAATAGTGTCTTGCCTTTTAACAGGAGAGCCATGCCGTAATTCTGTTCAGGAGAAAACTTTTGAATTGAAATAACGTGATTTCCGGTCACGTTATTTTAATCCGGTCTTCCTGCCCCTACGATTTCCATATCTGTCTGGACTTTCATCTATCTAACCCCGTTTTCAAGATTAAGGAAGGACAGACAGACAATGGACACCATTGAGAATTTATAGGTCTGCAATTTAAAATTTTCAGCCCAATTACGAATTTCAGATCGAATTTCAGTTAAATGAGAAGAAACGTACGGTGCATCCAACTTTTTAAACCATTAAAAAAAACTATAAATTTTATAGAAATTTACATGAACTTAATTTTCTAGTAACGAATTTGAATTTTATCAGATTTTAAAACTGTGGGCTTGGCCGAACCCACGATAGATTCAGGAAAAGGCCATCATAGTGTCCACAGGAAGGAAATTGTAAAAATATAAATAAAATAAATAAATAAATAAATATACAGTTTGGGCCCCATACAATCATGCGCATTCTACGTGCCAACATTCGTTATATCATCAATTAATATTTTTTTCTAAATAATAAGATCTGTTTAAAATAATATTTTAATAAATACATACTAATCATCAGAATAAGAAATATAGATGTTTCTGGCAGTTTTTAGTATTACAATTAGTAGATAAAATATTAAAAACGAAAACTGTTTTTAATAAAAAGAATAGTTTTAAATAGAAAATACTTATGTTATTATATAGGCATATTTTTCATTATAAATTAAAAACTAAGTAAGTCATTATTATTTTATATTACTGTATAAGAACTCTAAATAGAATCGAATTATCAAAACAAAATTTTTTTAAATCAAATTATTATTCCTACTCGTGTGTTGTACAAGAGATTATTGCTGTAATTTTACTACAATCCCTCATTCTTCCTTTTCTTTTTTTGTATTGATGAATTTTTGCAGTCGAATGGCCATAATGCAGCTCCAAGGACGTGCTCCTTTCGTGCGTGCTTAGAGCTACTCGAATGCACGAGATTAGCGATAGGTTGCAGATTAATCACGATAGCTACTACTCGGGAAAAATAATAAATTTATTAAGTAAGTTGAATTAGTTTTACTGTTAGTAGTTCAATTATTTAGTTAAAGTGTACCTATGTAACCCCAACGGCCGCACTTCCAGAATCTCGATAGCAATTACGATTAGAAATGCAAATTTTTAATTTTCGTGGGTCCGAGGACGCACGTTCTAACCTAACCTAACCTAACCTAATTCTAATAAATTACCAAGTTATTGGTAACTTATTGGTAGCGTAAAGGGGATGAAGACCCAAGACTACTTATTGGTATTGCCTGGGGGTGAGAGGAAGGAGAAAGAAGTTAGTTACCAAATTATTGGTAATTTATTAGGGAATAGAATAGGTTAGGTTAGGTTAGAACGTACTTCTTTGGGTCCACGAAAGTTAAAAATTTGCATTTCTGAACGTAAATGCTATCGAGCTTCTGGAAGTGCCGCCGTTGGGGTTACCTAGGTAAACTTTAACCAACTATTTTAATACATAATTGTTTAATACGAATTATTATAAATTTTATTTTTAGTCCTATTGAAACTCAGAAAACATTTTCAGTTCTCTAAATTTTGATCCTATCACATGCATTGAAATAGCTTTTCATAGCTTCTACTCATAAAACAATAAATTTGTTTAAAAATCATATATGCCTTTTTGGTATTTCATACTGAGATCCCACTTCGTTTTCGACATCATTGTCCTAGACGGTCACTCAAAAGTAATAATTTTATAATTTTTCTTAGAAGTTATACAGTACTCTTTTATTCGTAAAGGGCTGCTAGAAACATTTTTAAAAACATTTAGAATTTTTTATATGATATAACTCAAGAAAATAACGTTTAAGTATCGTAATCCAGTACTTTGTCAAAAACTTTTAATAGAATAAGGACTTGTATTGTAATATTATTATGCATAAACAGGGTTTTTTTTCTGAAACTGAGATCTTATTCATTGATTTTTTTAATTAACCAATCTAAGATTATACTGTTTTTTATTTGTTATCTAGGTTCTGAAACAAATTTCATTCAAATGACTTTGGCATCTAAACCATGAAAATTACTAGCAACTAGCTCGAAATGTTCATTTTGTCAATGCAAAATCTCATGTATTAAGCTAGGACCGTCGCAAGAGAGCGTGCAAGGTGTGCATTGTAAGCAGGCATAGACGTCAAGAGGCGCTGAAAGACATTTCTACTTAAGTGCCCAATTTAAATTATGAAATGTCAAAAAATGGAACAAACAATTAAGTTGAAATAATAAAATTGCTAGCTCCAACGGACCATGTGTTAACGTTTGCGTTATATATTTATATGAATTTATAGTATTGAATGATGAAGCATGTCCGAATTGAACCTGGTGATGATTTTCTCGTCCGGCGAGGAATACACTTGTACTGAATAGCGAAGAAGTGATTTTATTTATCTTCATTCGGATACAAACACTAAAATACAGTGATATCTGTGAAGTCTACTTGTGGGCAGTTGAAATGCAAGAGACTCTCAGGATTCGTTAAGATACAAGCAGTCGCAGCTCGGATTTGATCTTCACCTTGCGAACCGGCAAGCGAAAAATAAGCAACTGAGGTTATCTGATTGAATTGAAGTGTTTTATTAGTTATCAACAGTCGCCAAAAATTAATATTCGATGGAAATATTATTATAATGACTTTTGTATATCAAATAGCAAGTTTTAAAATCAGAATTGTTTCCAAAGTACTTACTTTCTTTCTTAATTCTTATTTTAGTTTTCACATCAAACTTTTATTAGTAGATACAAAAACTTTTTTATATTTTAATAACACCCGAGTCGTATGTTCTTTTTCACCTATAACATGTTTTACATTACGTAGTGTAATTAGATTATTCTTAACTTGATATATTAGTTTAAGATTTTTCTTTAACTTTTATTTATTAAATTTGTATTCGTATTTTGCAATATCAATTTAATAAATATATTAATTATGTACTGAAATATAAAAAGGAAAATATCTTTGAAGTTGTTGTAACTAGACTTACTTACTAAAACATTAATTGCTAAGTCTTTGAAAAGCAATTTTAACATTTATTTTTATTTCTATCTCGGCTGTTATATATAAGAGGGAAAGTACGGCAATCAGTCAAAAATGACCCTCCCAAGATCATTACATTTTTTATACTCAGGGAACTTGAAACGTCAAGAAATGCAAAAAAAAAAAAAAAAAAAAAAAAAAAATTCGGGGGTTTTTACTCTATGTATGGAGTGTGTGGGGCCACAATTTTGTTCACTCTCTTTGAAGCTTAATAATTCCTGTGCTTTTTGTCGAAAATGTTTGAAATTTTGCAGAAAAGTTTGTTTATTGAGGATTGATGCTGTTAAATTTTGGTGATTAAAAGTCGAGGGGTGGTAAGATAAAGGGGATCGTGTGTATCTCCAATAGGGTCCGACTTAGTGACGATTTTACTCGTTATTAGAATTTACAATTTTTTATGAAACCCATCCTTACTCTCAAAATTAAGCTTTTTGCTATTTTATAATAGTTAAAAATATAAAAAGCTTTTAATAATAAAATATGATAACAGATGGCGCCACCAAATGTTGCGGGAAAAGCCGAGCAACTCGTTGCTGGATATTTTTTTTTACAGTTTTCATAACTGGCTATATTTGTAACCATTAAAAACATCTCATTTAAGTGTAACCATCTTTTATTTCATATTAAACTTTCAAATGCTCATTTCTCAGAAATAACTATGTATGGATTAGCGTTTTATTTCACTGAGCCCTACAAACCTCCGTAGTTGCTACATCGTTACTATTACTAATACCTCTACTGTATAAAAATTCTGTCCCGAATATTTTTGATCAGGCCTCGTATATATTAATTATAAGTAATCTTTGTTACAGTCTTACGATTTAAAATGTGCTTAAGTGTTATTCTACATCTGTTAAAGAAATGGAAACAAAATTTTCCTGAGACTTCTATTTATAAAAAATTATCATCGCGTCGAACGGCATTAAAAGTGATCCTTTAAGAAATTATATAATTATCTGCTAATACGGATAAAATCAATTGGTACTGTAGGCGAATGTTTAACGAAATCGAGACTCAGCGGAATGTACAGTACCATAAAAATTCAAAAATAAAAAGCTTAAAGAGATCGATTAGTTTCTTCAATAGATCCCGAATCGATTAATCGATCGCTATTAAGTTCTCGTTCAAAAACTTTGGTTGCCATTATTGAACTTTCGCTAAAATGTAACTTTAAAAAATTTTTAGTCTAGAAAGATTGAAGTATAAACTTCGGTCGGATTAATCTTCATTCAAAGCTAAACAGAAAGGCATGATACACACAAGAAAAGTTACACTTTCGAAAGCGACAATGTCAAAAACTAAAGTCAGAAATTATATTTTCGAATCTGCAGTTTAACAATAAGTTATGTTTTTTGTTACAACATTAAAGTTTTAAACTGTTTGGAAAAAACTAGTTTGTGAAGGATAATTTTTATTAAATTAAACGTTTTCCAATGTGAGGAAGCTCCTCGTTATAAATACTCTAATTATTAAAATTTATTCGATCTTTCCATAATTTTTAACTTATAATTTTTGTGATTCGATACGTAATCACAACCAAAATCATACACATTACTTTTAACTGTAAAATTTTAATTTAATAAGTTTTAAAAGGGAGCATCGATAATTTATACGCACATATTGAGAACTTAAATGTTAATTTTTTTTTCTTTTTTGTACACAGACTTCACGAAAAATATGTATATGCAGTATAGTATATACATTCTTAAATAACCAAACCAAACAATCATTTAAATCGTCATTAATATATCATAGCCAAAATCATACATCTGATTATAGACAAAAGTTCTCCAATTGTCAGAAATTTTAACAGAAAATTAATATTTTGTTGATAATCTTTTATTACTTTCAGCCTCCTTGGAATTTTATGAATTTTTTATACCTACGAGTAAGTTCCCAAAAATGAAAAGCAATTATATTCTGTATGCCAAACACTTTGAGGAATCATATTTTGTGAATCTAACGAAAACACACCTTCAAAAGTTCCTACCATTTTATTTTGGAAAGAGAAAGGTCATTTCTCTTGCTATATATTTGTTCAATAGTATCGCTCAAAACGTTGAAAGATACATATTTTTGTTGTTTAACAGACATAGAAAAAAAGACAAGAAAGTAAAGAGAAAGCCTGGGACAGCAACAGTTGAATAAGATTTACAAAGTAAGGAACATTGCAAATTTTTGATATTTTTAATCTGTATTTGTCTCGACGACTACGTTGCCGATTAAGTTGTATACAGAGTGCATGCAAAACTCTATATCCCGGCTGCCGTCACAAATTCAAATCCTAACAATGGAATCATTTCTGTTAGTAGATGTTTCATTTTTTGCCTAAGAAAACAGTGTTTACTTTGTTACTTGATTTCTTAGTTTAAATTACTTCTTTTTCTTTGCTACTTAGAAAATGATTCAAAGCCTTATAAAGTACTAGTATATATATTACTAGCAAAGAATGCCCAGCGTCGCCCGAGAACTCAGAAAGGGATTTGAGTTGTCCTCGTTATATGTTAAAGTATATTTCTCTCAGAATGGCAGAGAGTAACTACGCAAAATTTGGTGTAAATTAGTCAAAGGGAATGACAATTTGCGAGGGATGAAATCGTGAAGAAGGAACGAAGAGTTTGAGCTTTACAATTGTCCATGTTTCCCGTAGGGTACCAGAGAGTAACTGCGAAATTTGGTCCGGATCGGTCAAAGGATTCAGGAGTTTGTAGGGAAGATGAAATCAACAGGAAAGAGTGAAGATCCGAGTTTTGTGGTAGCTTACGTACTATACATTTGAAAGTAATAAGCTTTTCAATGGTTCTTGACAAGAGGTATTTCGTGATGATTGCGACTTTCTTTCAGGCATTTTATCGTCGATAAGGTTCACTTGCATATGCATATAACTGAAAAGTAACTGGGAGAACTCAATTTATGTAGGTAGATAACTCATAATATAAGACTAATTTTTATTTTTAAATAATGGTATGGCAAGATTAATAGTAAAACAATAAACACAAAAATGCTGTAGGCCTACTTATAAAAGTTTAATTTCATATAACGGTACGTCCTACTCGGCAGAGTCCAGCGACCGCGGGCGGAAAGAATCTTCGCACGCGTTTGCAGCTCGCGAGCGATCACTGTCTTGTGTAGACGCGTATTGTTTACAAAATGGAGGCGAGACGACGTCGTCATGTTCTTGCCATGGAAAACATTTTTCTATACTCTATTATGAAACTTCTTACAGGCAAAAGATACATAATATTTATAAAAAATGTCGTCAGTTCGGTGAATTTAAACATTTGTATCGTGAAATAAAAGATAATCCAGCTTTTCTTTGGAAGAGTGAGCAGTGGAAGCGGCGATCAAACTTGCTTGGTAGCTGCTTCCTGCACGCGCGTTTAGAAACGTCGTCATCTGGAGATTGCTGCACCCTTAACGCGATTACTCAGTACATCTCCATTCGCTTGTATCGGTTTGTCCGCTACGCTCGGTAGCGTGTTCACGCCCGCGGTTGCTGGACGTTGCCACATAGTACGTCCATAAGGCAAGTAAATTCACTTCTTGTATAGTAGTTATATCTGATAGCGTAATACCATTATACTATCAGATATAATGGTATTATAAGAAACAAACGACCAATACAATATAAACAAAGCGTGTACACAACTACCCGATACCCGAAATACATGAATTAAAATCCAAAACCGAAAATATAAGATAATAAGTTTTAAAAAGCTCAGCAGGGGGCGAAGGTAATTGAGCTTAAACGGAACAGACAAATAATCATTGGAGACAAATGCCGCGATAGAAACATCATTGCATTTTTTTGCCTTTAATATGAAAATAGTGACGGCCAGATGGGCGAGCAGTCAAGGTGGCAGCCTACTGCTTTAGAGGACCCGGGATCGAATTCACACGGGTCGAATAATCTCCAAGAATTTTCGGGGAGTGGTCGGACCGTATATGTCGGCCCAGTCCCTCACCACCTGGCCACCCCATTGTGGTCCTGGTCGAATCCATAATGGGTTTGCTAAAATGAGGCCATCTTAGTGCCCATAGGGCAAGAAAAGCTAAATATATATATATATATATATATATATATTATAGTACGGTACATAGCCTATGTTCTTCTGGAAGGAATAAGCTTTCTAATAGCAAAAGAATTTTAAAATTCGGTTCAGTAGATTCCGAATTACCTCTAACAAACAAACAATCTCGCTTTATGTGTTAGCATAGATAAATACAGTATACATGTAGATATAGATAGATGTGGATTGAATTTTTTTACTAAAAGTGAGAAATAGATCTAGCCTAATATCAATATTTAAAAAATTTGCGAGAAGATTATGCAACAGTGTTTATAGAGATTAATTTGACTGAATAATTAATTTCTATATGCTATTATTAGTTTATATACAAACACAGTATATTAATACTATTATTAATCTATAATGTAAACTCTGATATTTTCCGTTAAATTAATATACTATAAAAAAAGATATCAAGATTGTCAGCAGTATTAAATTTACAAATATGCGGCCGGATGGCCGAGCGGTCAAGGTTAGCCTACCGCCCTGCGGGACCCGGGATCGAACCCGGACGGGTCGAAAAATCCCCAGAAATTTTTCGGGGGTGGTTCGTCCGAATATGTCGGTCCCCATCCCTCACCACCCGGCTGCCCCATTGTGAGCCTGGCCGAACCCATAATGGGCTTGCTACAAGAGGCCCTCTTAGTGCCCACAGGGCGGAAAGAGTTACAAAAAAAATTACAAATGTTAATTTTTTTCCTACACAAATAAATTGGCTTTAATTCATGGTAACGAAGCAATTTAGTGTTTTCAAAATTTCAAAAATAAAGGCAAGTACTGTACCTAAGTGAACGGGTGGGAATCTAATGTTTTTATTTCTGATTAAATAATTAATTGTTACATAACTCTGGATATCTTCTATTTCGAAGTTAAGACAATGAAGAAAATATACACATTTTCAAGTCTATGTTTTATCCATTTTTACCAACCACAGAAGTAACAGCTAAAAACACATGAAGAAAAACTTTACGAAAAGACAAACAATAAGTAGAAAATTCACATAGTTAAAACGATATCAACGTCAGCCTTTCTATGGAGGATCTGACGTTTTTACATTAAAAACAGAAGTATAATCTTCTTACCATACCATCAATCCTTAACATATTTATAACCGGTCTGGCCCTCTGGATAAAACATAGACTTGAAAATGTGTATATTTTCTTTACTGTCTTAACTTCGAAATAAATAATTAATTGTTTAATGAAAATACTGATAATGATGATAGGAATTTCATTTATATAAAGTAACGTTTTATTAATAAGATTAAAATTAAATTTTAGCAAAAGATAACAGTTATAATTAATTAATAATGATATTAGTGTATAAAGAAAATTGTTTTTTGCCCTTGGTATAATTAAATTAATAAAAAATCTACTAATGTGAGGTTTTACTTAATTGTTGTTTTCCTAATTTTTTAAACTATTTTTATCTGCTGTGATTATAAATTTTATGATTCTATACATAAAATATTAATATTCAAAAACTGCTTTTACAAATTGTTAATGAGAAATTATAACTTTTTATAGTCAATAATAAAAGTGTCACAGTTGTATTTAACATAACTTCTTCAAAATGTTTGTCTGTGCATAATTGAGAGGATTCTCCTAAAAATTTAAATTTAGATGTATTATCTACTGTTTTATTCTCGTTATAGTAGTGACCGCTAGAATAGTTTACATTGAATAATTAATTATTTAAATAACAATAAAAATTCTATTTCTTTCTAAAAGTTTTAACGTATTCTGTCATCCATTCTCGTAAAAAGAAAAATGTTATTAAAGTTCCAAGTGGCCATTAATGTTCTGTTTGCAAACGAAAACATCTTTTAATGCAAATAGAAATAAACCACTAAACAAATATCAAAACAGTAATATAAAAAATGATAATACAGTAAGTAAGTTTGGACTGCGACTGTTTTAATCGTATATAAATAAAGTTGAGTCAATTCTACTTTTAATTTTTTACAAATTGCTTTGTTTTGTCTTATGACACGCCGTGTATTAGACGCATCACATTTTTCATGTCGAGTTTTTGGATAAAAAATATTCTTCAAAGTATAAGATGCATCGTAATTTTGGGATAAATTTTAGATACAAAACATTCCAGTAAAGAGTTGAGTAACTTTCCCAAAGAAAAATATTTTTACTTAAGAAATACATTAGCAAAGTTTAAACTTGTGTGTAGCTGCGTTTGTTATAAGATTTTGTTTAAAAAATAACTTTTATGCTATTATCATACTACTAATAAATAATGTGTGGCGCCATCTGTTATGAGATTTTATCATAAAAAACTTTTTTATTATTGATTATTATAAAATGGTAAAACGAGATATGACACATGACACCCTGTATCTGCCCACCTCTCGAACTTTAACCACCAAAATTTAATTGAAATGCACTTTGAAATGCATTTCGGACTCTACAGTCCCTCATCAATCCAAGCAGTTTGCATATATGACTATAAGCAAAAATTTCTGGCATACAGTAGCCTATACATAAATATAACATGATGATCCTGCTCTTAATTTTCTGTAAAGTCCGATATTTATCTCCAATGTTAATAAAAGCGTATATTTTTTAGATCTGATCTATGACTCCGTTTTCATCACTTGACCTACAAGATGTGATAACTCTGAAAAATTAGCCAAATTTAGGCCACATCAAGATATATTTATCACATACAAGAAGCCAAAATATTTAGAAGTAATTGACCGAAATATATTCAAAGGGCAAAATGTATCCATGATTACATTTACTCCACGAATTGCGACTTGTTTATTAGACATGAGGAAAATATAGACGAAATTTCTCATTTGAATAATATATATCTAAATAAAAACATCTGAGATAAAAAAGATTGTGCCAAGTAAAAATTTATGACACTTAAGACGAATTTAATCAAAATTTTTCTTAGTACTTTTTCTTTGGTAAAGACAAGCTTGGCTTTGGAAGCCTCACAACATTTTTACCTGTATTATTATTTTCTACATTACGTCTCCAAGCGACAAGCTTTACCAAAGAAAAACTACTAAGAAAAATTTTGACTAAATTCGTCTTAATTGTCATAAATTTTTACTTGGCGTAATTTTTTTATATCTCAGATGCTTTTGTTTGGATATCAATTGTTTTTTGTTTAATAATTGTATTATTACGTCAAGACGTAAGACGATGACGTACAAATCGGTCGGCGCCGACCAACGAATGCGCCGTTTATTGATAGAAGTCCGTTAATAGAAAAATCGTTATAAAAAGTTTTAATTGGCATAAATTTGAGCTTTTGTAATTCTAAGTAATATTTTGAATAAAAATTAATTTGTTTCGATGCAATTCTAGATCTTAGATAAGGCCGCGACTCCACTAGCCGTAAAACAGCCGTAAAACCCCTCGCCGTAAAAGCTTTTAATCACGTGACTTATTTGCGTTTGCGCTCGGATTGCGGTGTTTTTACGGCGACGGTGCTGCCCCAAGTGTCGAACGTAAATACTTCTTCGCACGTGAATTGGAGAAAACGAAAGTATCGTAGCTTGATCGTTCATATTTGTCAGTGTATAAAATAATTTAAAATGGATCAGATACAAGCTGATATGATGTTTCAACTTTTTCCTGGACAATTTTTGTTGCTTTCTGCACTCATGAAACGAAAGCAACGCAAGCATCGTTTTTGGGTGAGGCCTTTATTTCGGAATAGAAGTTCCTTAGGTTATCATAATACACTTATGCGTGAACTTCGTTTTCAAGACCAGGAATACTATTATGAGTAAGTAATAAATCAAAATTATCGCAAAATCTTATAATGCATAAAAGTTTTATTAGTAGTAACGTGAATTTTGTTGACAGTTTTTTAAGAATGACACCTGATCTCTTTGAAGTGTTATTACAACGAGTAGAAAATCATATAAGCAAGCAAAATACACGTTTCAGAGAAGCAATTTCAGCAAGAGAACGCTTGGGAATAACTTTAAGGTACATTTTATACGATTAGAAGCTAATCACTGACTAGCTTAATCTGTTTTGATTGGATTAACAGTTCATTTTAACCGTTCATTTTATCATGTATTTTTTCTAGATTTTTAGCATCAGGGGAAACATACAGAAGTTTGTCATTTGCCTTTAGAGTTGGAAGACAAACAATAGCAAAAATTGTTCCAGAAACTTGCCATGCTCTTTGGACTCACTTAAAATCAGACTGCATGCAATTTCCATCAACGCCAAATGAATGGAAAGGTATTGCAGAAAATTTTTTAAAAGCTTGGCAATTGCCACACTGCTGCGGTAGCATTGATGGGAAACACGTGTTGATGGTTTGTCCAAAAAATAGTGGAAGTTTAAACTTTAATTACAAAGGAACATTTAGTAATGTATTGCTAGCAGTGGCAGATGCCAATTATAAATTTTTGTATATAGACTATGGACACTATGGAAGTGAGAGTGATGGAGGAATATTTAGAAAAGTTCAATTTGGTCAAATGATGGAAACCTGTAGATTAAACTTGCCCAATGACAATTACCTGCCAAATTCTGAAATTATGTTTCCTTTTTATTTCATTGGTGATTAAGCTTTCCCACTTAAAAGAAATTTGATGCGACCATATCCCAGACGCTCAGCTATTAGCCGATCACAACGAGTCTATAACTATAGACTGTGTCGTGCTCGTCGAGTAGTAGAAAATGCTTTTGGAATTTTAAGCTCTCGTTTTCGAATCTTCAAACGACCCTTAACATACAGTGAAGATAACACAACAAAGATGGTATTGGCAGCTTGCATCTTACACAATTTTCTTATAAGAGAGTCAGCTTCTTACATTAATGCTGGAGATTGTGATTCAGAAGATGAACATGGCAATCTTATCCCAGGGAGGTGGAGAGCAACAGCTGATCAAATGAGAAGTTGCACACAGGTAGCAAGCAATATGTACTCTACTGAAGCAAGAGAATTGAGGAATAAATTAGCAGACTACCTATGTACCACTGGGTCTTGCCATAGGCAATAGACTACCATTTTTTATTACTAAGTTTCAATAAAGAATTATTTTTATTACTCTTGTGTTTTAAAGACATTGTAACAAATATAGGTTTTCAAAAAAATTTATTAATATAACAAAATTAATTACATAAATAAATTACATTAATCTATTACATTACAATTTATTAATTATTAATTCACTCATTCTCTTCGTCGTTCACTGCATCAATTTCGAAAAGAAGCTCTTGAATTCTTTTCATCGCTATTCGTTGGTTTTTGTTGCTCATTTTTTCCAGCATACTTTCAACAAATTCACAAAATGGTTTGATATGTGATTTGTTTTTTTGTATTGTAGCATTGGCTTGCTGCATGGCTTCAGCAGACATTTTAAATATTGCTAATAGTTCTTCCATTTGTGGATCAGATGATTTTCTAATCCGTTTTAAATGTGAAGAAGTGCTGTAAAGTACAAAATATATATCACAAATGTATTAACATGTACAAACAAAAAGCTTTAGAATAGTACAGACTGAATGTATATACAGTACCTGCTCTCTGAAGCTTCCATATGTAATTGTGATGATGATGCAGGCCTATAACAGGTAAAAAGCAGGAGTAGGTAAAAAGGCAATCAGTGAATAACTATTGGAGTGCTTACCTAGAAAGAAATGTTTCATTGTCACTGGAACATGAAAGTTCTACCGACTCAGCATAAACAGGCTCAATATCTTCTGGTGGATCTGCTGCTACCGGTGATATATTGTTGAGGGTTCTGTATTTATACAAAATTGCATATAAAAATTCTTGCTTCATCCATAAAATGTATTCTTTTTGAACCTAAAATACTTACTCTTCGTTTGTTTGTGGACAGCGCCTCATAAACCCATCTATAATATCATATAGGTACCATTGCGATACATATACAGCATCACTTCCACTTCCAGTACGTTTGCTATCTTCCACCTTTTTACACTCTCTCGTATATCGATCCCGTTGTGTTTTCCAGCGGCTTTCAGCACTGGTAGCATCTGTAACATAAAAAGTTTATAGAAGTGTTGTACAACTTCTTCACTATTCATTCAATCACATGCATTTTAATCACTAAAATACAATACAAAAATATTCCATATCATACTCAATTAATTTATTGCTTGATACATTTCTGACAACATACACACATATAATAAAATTTAATTTTAGAACAGAATAATTTAGTATATAAATTTAACTATAATTGTATAATTCCAGTGACATACTTGTATATAGGTAAACAAAAAGAAAATTAAAAACTTGTAAATAAACACATGGCATATAAACCATAATTAAATATAATCATCATAATTCAGCAGTTGTAAAACACTAAAACTTAAATCATTGTGAAATAATAAAAGAATATAGAATATATATCATATAGAAAAAATAATTGAAAGGAAAAAAACAATAAAAAGAAAATATGAATATTTGGAACTAATTAAATTACAGAAAAAGAATGAATAAACGTTCAGGCACAGTATAGCAAAAAACGTGTAAATATTTGAATCATATTAGTTGTCCAGATTATGATAGTTAAGAAGAAAAAGTATTAATGGATTTCTAATAAATTAAAGTTAGGATTGTATGTTCTCATGAAAAAAATGTGTTAATTTTTAAAATGAGAGTTTGTTTTGAATAATGAATTATTATATTAAAATAAAATCAATTAAAAAGTTTTTGGAAAAGAATCAATAAAAAAGAGAATTGTCACAAGAAGAAAAATGTAATAAAATAGAAAAAATATTTCAACATTTCATAATTAATTTTTTAAGAACTGTATACTTTATATCATTATTTAAGTAGATAATATAGAAATATTGTTAATAATAATAATTCACAACTGAAGAGGGACTGATAATCAAATAGAGCAATCTAAAATGCTTATTGGATATTAATTAAATGAATTAAAACTTGTAATAATATAAAAAAAAAAAAATTATCCGAAACGTCCAGCGTGATTAAATCCAAATTTTTATAATAAAATTCTCCCATTTAACGTAAGTAAAAACTTGCGTATGTACAGTACAATATAAAATTGTATATGTGATACATCTTTAAAAAGACAATGATTATTATGGTATATTCTAGGATTTTTTACTATAATTACAAATATAGTAAAAATAATATCTTTAATATCATATTATTAAGATACTATAGTTAGCATGCTAGGCTTAGATTTTTTAATATGTACTCACCTAAATTGCAAGATTTTCCTATGGCCGTCCATATCGCATGTTTCAGGCATACATTCTTGTAATCACGATGCCTCTTGTCGTATAAACATGGATATTTACGAATATTTTCGATAAATTTCTCCAAATCAATTCGAGGTCTTTTCGCAATAGCCATGTTAGAAAGTACACAAAAGCTCTTTTCCCGCAATTTTCGCCCGGTGTCATGATGACGTAGTTCCACTGACTTCTGATTGGTTGAAGGTACCGTTTTACGGTCGTATTCGCATCGAAAGTTAAACACTGCTCAAATCGCTTTTACGTTGGTTTTACGACCTGCTCAGGCGTAAAATATCATGGTCACGTGATTAAAAGCTTTTACGGTGAGGGGTTTTACGGCCCTTTTACGGCTAGTGGAGTCGCGGCCTAAGCGTGAAATTAAGCCGTAAAACTGCATTAGGTCTATGAAAACTTTCAGTGAACTTTGACCTATCGACTCGGAAGTTTTGTCAGCATGTCACTGATAACGAGAAAGGCTAAAGTTTAACATTTGAGCTTTCTAGACTCAGTAGTTTTTCTCTACGAGCGTCTGCAGTGCCGGGTGAAGAAAAGGGAGAGAATACAGCATTTTTGGCGATTTTTGCACTTCTTAATTGCTTATATCTTGGCAACCGCATTACAGAAAATCTTGAAATTTTGCACACTACCTAAAAAAGAATATTTTTTTTTCAAACGAGATATTCGGAATTACTTCAGGTGTTTGGGAGCGAAAGAAATCGGCCCTCGAAAATCGGCAACCTCTGATTCCTGTATATGTAGTCAGTCAGTGACTTTTTTACTTGGCCGGAGTCATGGCAGTGACTTCCGCAAGTAAAAAAGATATTACGAGCAATTATTTATTGTGACATCGTCACAATGCCAGGCCGCAATTTTTAATCATATTTTTAATTTATTTAATTTGAAATATATATTATGCTTTCTACCTCAAATTACTAATTGCTTGCCCTGTACACACTTTTTCCTTTAATAATAGCGTCGTGCCGGTCATTTACTAACTTGCTTTCGGAGGGGAAGTTTTGAATTGGAAAAAACGTGACTTCCGGTTTGCATCGGAAGTTCATATTTAATTAATTAGGATCTCCTGTCCCTAAAGTTTCCATATCTGGTCTCGATTTCATCTAACTCTGTTCTCGAGGGTAAGACAGTAGGAATTTATACGTCTACAATTTTTTCAAATTACAGCTCAAAAATACATATCAAACTCCAACGGTGTCTTTGTTAGCTACATACACACAAATAATTTCTAGCTTGATCTCGATAACTTCAATAGCTAGAGAAATGCCGTTTTTTCATATTGTTTCATGTAGGTTCGCTTGTTTGTATTCAAATAACAGACGCAAAATGTAAATTATCAGAAATGTTTTATTTTACTTAATATTAGAGGAGCAAAAATTAGTTAAGACAATAATTAAAAAAATAAAATAAAACAGAGTAAATTTTTTTTTTTTTTTTTTTTAAATTAGCAAAATTACAATGGCCTATACAAGAGTTTTTAACGTAGAGATAAAGTTTACTAAACTGCATAACCACTTTCGAACTAATGACAACTCTTAATATACGAATACACAGACAAAAACAGACAAAATAAGCTTTATTTCTCCCGACACCGCTAGGCACAGTCGGGGTTGAAAGACACGGAGTACAGGGGTGTTACATGCCGAGCAATAGAATCGACAATGTGTTTGATAATGAAATAAAAATAAAAGCAAAAAGGAAAAAAAACGAGAAAATATACTAGTATTTATGAAACCGTGCCGGTACTTATTCTGCAACTTGAACACCAACTATATAGTGTATTCACTCGGACACATGGCAAATTTCATCACTAATTTTTATTCAGTTGATACGCGTATTAAGTGCCTGTACACGTTTCGGGCTGTTGACGCCCCTCTTCAGCCAACTAAAATACAAGTATACGGTTACAAATTGAAATATATAAATAAAAGGTTATGCTGTATAAAACATACCTTCAAATCACAGATCTTTGTAAACATAAAACTGTTTTAAAACTTCTCTATACATTAATCAATTCTTGTTATCTGATGGAGAATTATACATTAAGTATCGCATGTTAATCAATTTTCCATGACAATTCCATAAGTCTACAACATACCTAGTCAATCTTTTTACATCGAAGCCAGAGATTCTATTGTACAAACAAATTCTTATTTAATTTTACCCATTTTTTTTAAATATTACTAATTTTAATGCGTGTGATTGTGTTCATTTACATAGTGGTGTGGTAGATGGGCCACTTTGTGGCAAATCTACCACACCAAATTTCTGTTAAAAAGACATTAATTTTTTTATATTTTTATTTTACAAAGACATTTTACTTAATTTCTATTTATAATATGCCGAGCCAATTTTCGTTTATTTTTATACTAAAGTTTTTATTTATACATTTTCTACTTTTTATGATCTCTATGCTTTCTTTAAACTTTCTTCTGTATGTTTCTTTTTCTTTATGAAGGATTTCCACATTATCTTTATCTATATTGCAACCGTTCAGAGTACAATGATCATGAAAGGCGGAATTTATTCTATGATATTTTAGGTCGGCTATATGTTCCTTTAGTCTGACTCCCAACTTTCTTTTTGTTTCTCCTATGTAGTATTTATTATTATTACAAGTACAAGGGATTTTATATACTACGTTTTTAGTTTCAGTTGGTGCTTGTTGTTTTTTCAATGGGTTGAGGTGTTCTAATCTATTAGACATTTTTTGGTATGACGGCGCAAGTTTAAAGTCCATTTTTTTGATTTCGTTGTTGATTTCTTCGTATAGACCTTTGATGTATGGGAAAGCGGTATACTTCACATTATTTGCTTGTTTATTGTTATGTGGTATTTTTGGAGTATTTAATTTAAGTTCCCATTTATTTAGTAGTCGTTGCGGATAGCCCGCTAAAAGAAATTTCTTTTTTAATTCAGCCAGGTCCTTATTTATATATATCTTTTGACTTGTTCTATGTTTAATCTTAGAATATTCCATTTTAAATGTTTTATATTTGATATGTAATGGCATATTAGATTGATATTTTATTGTTATGTTTTCCGAACTTGGCTTCTTGAACGTTCTAAATTCAAAACTCTGTTTTAATCTTTTTATTGTGATATCCCAATAGTTAATTTCTTGACTGGTTTTATCTTCTACTTCTATTTTAAATTTTATTGCTTCGTGTATGTTATTAATCTGTTTTCTGATTTCTTCTATTGCGATTTCTGCTTCATTATATATTAATAAAATATCATCGACGTATCTTTTATAGAATTTTACACCCCGTATGCTGCTAATTCTGGTATCTATATCTATCATGATTAGTTCCGCTAATTTTGGTCCTATTACTGATCCCATGCTTATTCCATTTGTCTGTGTATAATAATCTCCATCGAATTCAAAGTAGTTGCTTCTGTATGTAAATTCTATTAAATTTATAATTTCATTTTTAACTTCCAGATTTTTTTAGTTTATCTTCTATTAAGTCCCATGTTATTGACGGATACATATCTACAACGTCAAGGCTAGCTATCCTAGACTCTTCTTCCAAACTGATTTGGTTTAGTTCTTCTATAAGTTCATCTGTATTTTAATTGCGAATTGTGAGTTTTGGTATTGCTTAAGCTGCTGCATTAGAAATTTCTCTAAATTGTATAGCATGGAATACTTAAAATCTACGATTGGTCGAACCTTTTCTCCTATTTTGTGGGTTTTGAGCTGTATGTTTAGTTTTGGTGAAATCTTCATCTAGAATAAACCACTTTTCAGTTTTGTTGATTTCATGTAGTTGTTCTAATTTTATAATTCGTCTTTTTAAGTTCCAAATATATAACTTCAATGGGGTTTATAGGAAGTTTTCTAAATTTTGAATTATTTGTTATTTCTTGTTTTTTTATTTTTAACTCATTCCTGGGTAACTATTACAGTTTGTTTTGATTTATCAGCCTTTATGATCTCTATTTCATTTTCTCTTAAAAAATTATGTAATGCTTTAATTTGATTTATATACTGGAAGTAGTTCCTGTCTTTAATTATTGATCTTCTTCCCTCTTTAGTTACATATTTTTTAATTCTATTACTCAATTTCATTTTCATAATACTTGAATCTGTTTCGGGAAGATTATTACATAATTTGTCTAAATCGGTATTATATCTAAAATATCCCATTTATTCGGACTATTAAAATCTAGTCCTTTATATAATATTTCTTTGATGTTTGCTGGGATGTCGACTCTTGTTTTATTCAAAATAGTGGTGTGGCCCATCTACCACACCACTACCACTATGTAAATGAACACAATCACACGCATTAAAATTAGTAATATTAAAAAAAAGGTGTAAAATTAAATAAGAATTTGTTTGTACAATAGAATATCTTCGATGTAAAAAGATTGACTAGGTATGTTGTAGACTTATGGAATTGTCATCGGAAATTGATTAAAACGCGATACTTAATGTATAATTCTCCACCAGATAACAAGAATTGATTAATGTATAGAGAAGTTTTAAAACAGTTTTATGTTTACAAAGATCTGTGATTTGAAGGTATGTTTTATACAGCATAACCTTTTATTTATATATTTCAATTTGTAACCGTATACTTGTATTTTAGTTGGCTGAAGAGGCTTTAGTTTATGCTGCGGCAGTCACAGTAGTGACACACCATGGACTGAAAGTACAATCACAGACAAATACACAGAAAACACAATTCTATCACAAGCCTGCCTGGCAGAGAAGAATAGAAACACAAATAAATGACATTAGACAGCAATTAAGCAGGTTGACACAATACACTAAAAACAACATAACACCCAAATTAAGGAAACAGCTCAAAAACATTTTCAAGAAAATAAAAACACACACAAAACATGAACATCACAACACACGCATTACAGAATACATTGATACACTAAAGCAAAAACTTGCTGCCAAAGCACGTAGACTTAAACGATACAAAACATGTACACTACGAAAACAACAAAATAAATTATTTACAAACAATGAAAAACTCTTTTACAGACAAATTAATAACAAAGCAAACACTGATACACAGCACAGTGGCACACCAACAGAAGAACTCACAACACATTGGTCTTCTCTTTGGTCCAGTGCTGTCACGCACAATGCTGATGCAGGCTGGATCGAGGAGGAGAACAGAAACTTGCACAACATACCAACTATGCCGTGCTGAAATAAACATACATGATTTCCAATACACTGTTAACAAAACACACAACTGAAAGACACCTGGTGTAGACAACATTCACAATTTCTCGTACAAAAAGTTTACATCACTGCACCAGGAACTAGCTAAACATCTAACACACACCATCATCAATCCACAAGACATGCCAAATTTTCTTACTCAGGGCATCACCTACATGAAACCTAAAAACAACAATACCACAGATCCGACACAATACAGACCAATTACATGTCTTCCAACACTCTACAAATTATTGACATCCTGTATCGCAAACAAAATATACAAACATATTGAAGAACACGACATTCTTACGGAACAACAAAAAGGTTGCCGTAGAAACCACAGGGGATGCAAAGAACAGTTACTCATAGATTCAGTCATTCTACGGCAAGCGCACAAACAACACAGAAACATACACATGGCATATATAGACTACATAAAAGCATTCGACAGTGTTTCACACAGTTGGCTGCTACATATCCTACACAAGTACAAAATACGTCCATCACTCATTACATTCTTTCAAAACACTATGCAGCACTGGAGAACAACACTACATCTCAGGGGTAACACTTCCATACAAACAAACTAAATTTTTATTAGGCGAGGAATTTTTCAAGGAGATTCCTTGAGTCCTCTCTGGTTCTGCTTAACCCTGAATCCATTATCCAACATGTTAAACAACACGCAATATGGCTACAATATCAGACATGAAAAAACAACACAGTTTACACTCTCACGTCTCATGTACTGTACATGGATGACATAAAACTTTATGCATCCACACAAAAACAACTTCATCAACTCCTACAAATCACACACTCATACACGAAGGACATACAAATGAAATTTGGCCTAGATAAATGCAAAACACTTCACATAGAAAAAGGAATCCTGAAGAAAGAAGATTTTGCGCTTGGAAATGGAGACGTTATTGAATCCATGGAAGAGGGCGAGTTCTACAAGTATTTAGGATTCCAACAGGCCAAACTAACAGCACATACACAAATAAAGCAAAGATTAATTAAAAAATACCAAAGTAGGTTAAATGCTATTTTCAGAACAGAGTTAAATGCAAAACACACAGTTAAAGCAATAAACACATATGTCATTCCAGTACTCACATATTCTTTTGGAGTTATACATTGGACTCACACAGATCTTGAGCAACTCCAAAGGAAAACAAGAACAACATTTACTAAGCATAAACAATATTATCCTAAATCTGCCACAGAAAGATTAACCCTTCCACGTAAAGATGACGGACGTGGACTGATTGACATAGTTAACCTTCACTACAAACAAATACAGTTACTGCGAGAGTTTTTCTACAAAAAACAAGAAACATCACAATTACATAAAGCAGCAACTCTAGCAGACTCAAATAACACACCATTAAACTTACACTCACATCATATGGACATAACACAACATATAAAAAGCATAGACACCATTAAGCAATCGTGGGCTCGAAAGGCACTGCATGGCAGGCTTCCTTACGATCTGGCCCATGATTTTGTTGACAAAACTGCGTCAAACAGCTGGTTAGCTGGGGGATGCCTCTTTGGGGAGACGGAAGGATTCATGATCGCCATACAAGATAAGGTCATAAATACTAAAAACTACAGAAAACACATACTCAAAGATGCAACACTCACAAATGACACATGCAGAAAATGTCACATCATGCCAGAAACTATACAACACATCACCTCTGGTTGCAAGCTCTTGGCACAGACAGATTATTTACATAGACATAATCAAGTAGCAAATATAATACACCAAGAGCTTGCAAAGAAACACAAATTAGCAGACATCCACGAACCATACTACAAGTAGTACCACAGACAGTATTGGAAAACAACACACAAAATGTACTACGACAGAGCCATAATCACAGATAAAACAATTTACCACAATAGACCAGACATCACACTCATTGACAAACACAATAAAATCACATACATTATAGACATATCCATTCCATACACTCACAATATACAAAACGCATGTGCTGAAAAAATTAGCAAGTACACAGAACTCACCCAGGAAATAAGGTCATCTGTGGAGGATGGATAAGGTGCTTATTGTACCTGTTGTTTTCTCCTCTACAGGTGTCATACCACACACACTACACAAAAGCCTGGGCACATTACAATTGAATAGAAACGTATACATCACACTACAGAAAGCCACTATATTGAATACATGTCATATTGTGAGAAAATTCCTGAATACAGACACACACACTGACACACTTCTTTAATTTCTGTTTTGGTTACTATGCCTTGACTTTGGTCCGGCATAGTACACAGCCACCGGTGTTAACCGAGTATATCTCACTTAAGCCAACATAATAATAATAATCAGCGCAGAGCCCAAACGGTTAGGAGTTGAAAGTTGAAATTTGGTACACAGTTAGAGTACGTCACGAGAACGCACACTAAGAAGGGATTTTTCGAAATTCTTCCCACGAGGGAGAGGAACAGGATTAAGTCTTAACACTTCCATCAACAATGGAAGTGTTAAGTAACAATGGAAGTGTCAACGATGGAAGTGTTAACAATGGAAGTGTTAAGTAACAATGCAGAACAAGAGAAAGCGACGTGCCAGATTGCAAAAAAAAGATAAAGAGTAATATGTTAGAACATATTCGATTTTCAAATTTAAACAGATTAGTTCGGTTTTTCTTCGACTTTTCTTCTTTACAACATTCGATGAAAATTGAATGATATAATCAGAACACGTCGTGAAAATCGAACAATATTAGAATATTCGATTTTCAAATTCGACCTTTCTTTAGAAACATTTAGTTTGTTGATGAAATTACTCTTTTTCTTCTGTGACTATAACGTAATAATCTTAATCTTCGCTATCGTTACTTTTGCCCGAGCAACGCCGGGCCTATCTGCTAGTATAATATATATTTTAAAAAATATATTCTTTTTTGTAAGAATTATATTTAGTTAACTTTTTTGCCTATAGATGATGCTACGTGTAACTCAGAAAATCGAATGTAAATAAAAATTAATTGATTTATAAAAATGCATTCAATATTTTGAGATGAGATTTACAACGTGATCTAAGTTAGAAGTATTTGAACATTGTAGAGTTTCGTAACATTTGGACAAACGACGCGAGAGTGTATAGCGAACAAACAAACAAACAAACAAACATCCTTATTTACATAAATATATATAATAAATGGCCAACATCATAACTTTCCATTGGAATTTTCTTAAAAATCTTTTATTTAATTTTATTCTTTAGTGTTTACTTTAAAAAATTACACATTTAAGTAAACGAGTATTTCTGAAAATTTGTGTTTTAAAAAATCACGGATATAAAATTCTGTTTACGTTTTTCGGCCCAGTTCAGACTGAATCCAGTCAATTATGCCGGCAGTATAACGTAAAACTGCTATTGCCCCTATATTTACTGCTTTGATTGTATTTCCTCCACTCATCTTGCTTTTGACTTCATTGTGTTTGTTGTTATCTACCTATAAGATACCCAAATATTTGTAGCTTTCTTCAGATGGTAATTTTATTTCACTGACATTCTGCATTTTTATATTTGCATTAATTAGCTTCCCTCCCTTTATTACTGAGGTTGCACATTTATTTAGACCAAAGTCCATCGCAATATCATTACTAAAGATCCTGACAATATTCAGCAGACACTCGATTTTAGCTGATGTTTTTTCAAAAGTTCAAAAAGTTTGTTAATGTTCCCGATAGCCTTGCCCAGTTTTCTTTAGAATTATTGATAGTAAAATCATTGCTATTACGAACAACAAAGATGAAAGTGAATCCCTTTGAAATATTCCTCTGCGTACGTTGACTTGGCCTACTTCACCATTTATTATCAGTTTATTTACATTGTATTCTTGATCATATCCTTGTTGTTGTTACTAATTGATTACTACTACTACTACTATTATTATTATCATTAAACGTTTTTATTTCATTTTCTTTGTATCATGTTCTCAAATCTTGCAACTCAAATTTCATTCACTTTCAATTAATAAAAACGACTGAAATTTTGAGGATATACCTAAGTCCGGTGATGCATTTTAATGATGTTTTAGAGGAATAGCGCTGCTTCCATCATTCTCCTCACCCAGAAACCTTTGACAAATGTAAAATTTAATCAGTAATATCATTCGTAAATAACAGTTTAGATGTATGTATGTAAATGCATTATAGTAATGTATATGGGATGTATAGTAATGTATATGTATATGTATGGGGGCTAAATTCCCCACGTTTAAAAAAAATTAATGTATTCTATTATTCAAAAAATTAAATTGTTATAAACAAGGAATAAAATTATTAATTTACGAAATATTTATTTGAACTATATTCAGAAGAATTTAATAAAAAATTGAACAATTATGTGCTATGAACTACTGATAGACTTTTATTAGTTATAATATTGTTTACGTTTACTTTTTTATGCTTTAATATTTTATATTAATACACTTTATCACAAGAGAAGACATACGAGAAGTCAATAATAAACAATATTGACAAATTGAATAGAATAAATAACAGTAGATAAGCATTAAAAATAAAGCGTTGAAATAATTACTTTTTTATGCAATTAAATATTTCAATTATAAAGAATTTTTTAATAATTGATGAAAATTCTTTTCAATTATGTTAATAAATAGTTTAATAAAATGATTAATTCTGACAGAGAAAAGTAGACACGTGAAATAAATAATGCAAATTACCTGTAGCAAGTTGCATATATTGTATAAACTGTAGTAAATTGTTAATTGAATTTATCTAGAAAATTTTACCATTGAAAATAACAAAATTTTTGTTTCGTCAAAATTAAATTATTAATTTTCTATTACATATTTGAGAGCGGATTATAGTTAATAAGGAGATTTTATGAAAATTAAATCAGTACGTCGTGAATGATGAGTATAGTTCGGCATCTAAGGGTGGGATTATATGTTTTAGTTGATTACATTTTTTATCTGTTTAATGTCAAAATTCAGATTGATTGATAATATAGAAGATTTTCGAATGTGTGTTTGAATGACAACTGTTTTGTATGTGTGTGTTTTTTGCAGTTCTAAGTCAGTCCTTTATGAAAAGGAAAATATCAGAAGTGAGTCCCGTGAGGATAAGGATATTTATGAGTTATCTAAATATATTAGAACTGTAGTACTGATTTTATAATAAGGATTAGATTATTCTATGTCAGATATTCTACAGGAGTGTCCTATTCGAATGTATCAATTTTTTTAATTAAATAATTTTAAGCCTGTAAACATTTTAATTGTTATTATACTTATATCCTCTTTTTTATTTAGATAATATTACGAATGTATTTAATTCATTTCAACTAAAATTTTATTTTCATATAATATTTTGTTATTATTTAATAAATTAAAAGTAATATATTTTTACTAAATTAATTATCTCGAATTAACACCAAAGAGAGTCTCATTCTTCTGAGTCTCATTCTTAAAATGATAGTGTTTGTTTCTTTGAGTTAATTAAATTAGACAATTTAATTGTTACACCAATAAATGGTCATAAGCCAGTGGTTCCCAACCTTTTCTAGGATGTGGAACACTTTTGTGAGTAGTTTTTTTTAGCGGAACACTTACTTAAGTTAATATGAAATACATAAGCTTATCATCAGTTATTTTATTAGAATTGAGAAGTTATAATTCAAAATCTCTACTCATATTATTAACGCCAATTCTAAGACAGGAAAAAATATACCTAAATAACTTTAATGGGAAACTTGTGCCTGATGTTTTTTACATATTTCATTCAGTTTTTATCATTGCCTTTATCTTATTCGAAACAGTAGTACACTCCATAAGTACGAGTCGTACATATATATTTAAGTTTATGAAAATTTTATGATTTTAATTTTTTGATATTCGGCGGCTCGAATACGATTGTACACTTTCCGATTTGCGACTAAATCTGCGGAACACTTGGGAGATGCTTACGGAACACCAGTGTTCCGCGGAACACCGGTTGGGAACCACTGTCATAAGCTATCAAATCTGTATTTCTATCACAAACTGTTTAACTAATATAATTTTAACTAATTTTTTATTTAACTAGTTTGAACTATTTTACAAATTTTCATATTTTTTTGCTTTAGTATTTTTATTTTTTTCATCAGAATTTTTAAACCGAAACTATTTTTACCTTAATAAATCTAATTTAAAATTCACTTTTCTTATTTTTTAATAATGATAAATTGATTTTTTACACTGTAAAATATTTTAATACATTCATAATTAGTATTCGATTGAAAATATATTATTAAAAAGACTAAAGATGTATACTGCTAATGTCAGAAATTGAGAGATAATTTTTAATCTTCAAATTAAACCAATTAAAATATTTTATTAGAAAAACAGCGCAATAAATAATACTTAATATCGCTTACCTTTATCCTAAAAAAAAACTTAAATTTATATGTTCAATGCTATAATTTAACATCAACAGTGCTCAGCAAATAATCATATAGAAATAAAAAACACCTTAATATGATAATAGGCTAATTTAATAATTTAACCTATAATTTAACCTATATTTTATGCAAAAAAATTAATTATTATGTTATGGAATATTTAATAGCGAAATTTTAAATTTATTTCCGATTCCATGACATAATCATTAATAAATGCAATAAATTTCACTTATGTATTAACATATTTATTAGAAAAATGTATATTTTCACTTAAAGTAATCCATATATCGAAATTTTTTAGAGTATCAAACGGTATTTTTATTATTAAAAAGTATTTATTCAATCGAAATGATTACAAAATTTGTAAATATTTTTATTTCACAAAGTTTCTTGTTTGTAAGTTGTTTTATAATAATACAACATTATGTTGCTTAAAAATACAACGAGATACGAGTAGACCATCTCGTCTTGATATCAGGTGAGATGCAAAATCAATAATTACGGCCAGGACTGTACCAAGTGTTGACTTTATTATCTTTAATCTTAAAGAAAATAAAATAGCTTGTATGAAAACTATGCCTTTATTAATATCTATCGTGTTTATTCTTCTATCTAAAAAATTATTATGTAAACTGTATACAAAATTTGAACGGTTATCATCTAATTAATGTATCGCTTTTCAAAAATAAAACAAGAAATATATTCGTAGATAATGTAAGACTCTTCTGGTTTGCTAAGAGAGGTTTAAGTGTTGTGAAACATTGATTTAGTGAGAAAATCAATTTGTCAAGTATTAATATCATGAGAACAAATTAAAATGACTTTTTTATGTTAACTAAGATTAATTATTATATATTCACTGTTTAAAATTATTTTAAAAGTATTAAAACTCTACGTCAATATTCATTCACTTTATTCTAGTGTATTATTACCGTAATTTTTCCTATTTAAAATACATTCAGTATATTAAAATTCTTGTTTATCTTCTTTAAAAAACCTTGTTTATGATCAAATAAAATTATTCTATAAATTTATTTTATAAATAATTTAATCATTTATATTTTGTCATAATTACTAGTTAATAATTTTATTGTTTAGGGTTACTAAAATTCTTACTAATATAATTGAATACTGTAAGTAATATTAGTTGATATTCCTTACAGTATTTAATTATTTCTTATTGTCTTTAATTATTTCTTCAAAATATTTCTTACAGTATATAAAATAAACACGAGAGCTCTTCAAAACTTTATGTAACGTATCCTGAAAATACTATGTTATGTAACTAAAAATGAAATAATTTTTCCAAACGTTTATTGAAGAAGTTTGTAGTTTAAATTCCAAAGTTTCCCAAAAGTTTATTAAACATTCCTCTTTAAAAAAGTTTATTTATTCCTCTGTCTTCAAATATTTTATGATTGAAAAGATTTTTCTTTACATTATAATAAAAAAATAATAAGAAAACTAATTGAAATTTCGACTTTAAAATATGATTAGAAAAATATAAAAAATTATTTGATACAGTAGTATTATGTTTGATGTCAAGCATGAATAAACGAATAATTAATCTGTGCAATTGAATAATAACAAAATCTTGTATAAATACGAATAAATTTTCGACTTTTAATTAATGCTTATATTTCTTTTCAATACACAAATATATTTCTCGTAAAATTTTCATAAATATAGCCTAGCCTTTACTTTAAAAAACTTTTTAGATGAAAGTAAAAATTACAAAAATTCATAAATATCATTTTTCTTGATTAAGACTAACTTATCAGAAACCAAACATTAATTTTATTTCTACTTTTCATTAAATTATCAAATAGAGCAAAACTATTGGACGAGGATCAATGACGATTGTCAGACTCAGCCTATTAAAAGTACTGTATATCAGAGATTCTTTCATTCGAAATCAATCGCTAAACGACAATGATGGTCCAATTAAGTTTAAATTTCAGATCATTATAAACACTTTTTACTTGGGGTATTAAATGCGTTCTCGATAAATTTAAATCCACATCAATAATATGTAAATAACAAATTTTACTCTAAATCTTTCGATAATTTGTTTGTATCGGGATTCAGCTTCTTAGAATTACTATGAATAGACTTTAAAATTACTTTAATAATATAATGTGTTTAAGATACTCCACAAATGGCTTTTGTATAAAAGAAATATTTATCGAATAAACCCGGTGCATAAAGATCATTTGATACTTTTCTACAAAATAGTTATCTTATGTTTGGCAATGAATAGTATACAGTAAAATTATTTTATAAATTTATTAAAGCACATACTCTACTGCATTCCTCTAAAAATTACTGTTACTGATGCCAAAATTTTCAAAATATCTAACGAATTTAAATAAGTTAATAGGTAAAAAATAGTTTTATAATATACCAAATAGTCCTACATACTAATTACAATTAACATTTTTACTTAATATCTTTATTATAGATATATAATTAGGTTTCTGAAAATTTTTCAATAGGAGATATCTGTTAAAATTATTAAAAATTAATTACAGATATATTTCAATGATTTTTTGATTATTTTCAAATTATTACATAAAATTATTTTGAAAATTTGAACTCGAAAAATCTATACGAAATCGTTTTTAAAAAATCTTAATCTCATAACTTCTAAGTTTATTAAAGCTGACCGTATAAATAGAAACCTGGCTTTTTCCTCTTTCGAATCTATTAGAAATATTGATTTTATCAACTCGGTTGCACGGTATTCTATTCTTATACCACTGTAAGGAATCCTAATCCGAATTCAATCCAAATCATCATAATTTTCTCTACCTAAGTCTAATGAAACTCATGATTGAAATATCGTTCATCTTTCGCTTATCTTCAGGTTAAGTTTTCAGACAGCCCCTTACCTTTATTATATCGCATTTTATCACCCCTTATTATGCTAGCCGACTTCGTTAGACTCGCCTATAATAAAGCAAAAGCAAGACTAGACATAATAACCGTTGAGACCGTGCTAAAAAAAAATAAAAAAAAATAAATATGTAGTTAATCTAGTGCTATGTCAACAAAACAAAATTCAAGAAAATACTCCCACTTCCCACTATAAGATATCAAAGAAATTTTATTCATTAAGTAACGATTTAATAAAAATCACGAGGCCTTTAAGATATAGTTGAATTATCATGGAAGGCAAATTACAAAATAATAGTTTAATATGTCATTTATTTCCCACTTGAATGCCACATTTCTCCGACAGATTATCGAGAGATGCCCTTAAGTATACTTTAAATTTCCAAATAAATACAAGAGTAAAATAAAAAGAAAAAAAAATATGAAAAAATCAAGCATTTTTCAATAATCATTTACTTTGACTCTTAATAAAAATTTTATTTATGCAATATTCTTTAATTTTTATATTTCCTAAAAATTTCAGTTAGTAGAATTTAAAATATATTGATTATTTCTTCATCCGTGTTAATAATTTTAATTTTCTATAATTTATTATATTCTACGATTAAAGAAAAATCTTAAAATCTACAATTTGGATAAATGTCAGAAATACAAATTTAAAATTTATAAATAGGAAAATAAATAATTTCTTTTAAAAGAAGAGTAAAATTGATTTTACATAATGAGTTTTGTATTTTTAAGACTTTTTGAGTTTGTAATTCTAGAACGATGTATTTTTGTTTTCTCCCAGTTGCTATATTTAATTAATATATCGAAATTTATTCGAAATAATAATTTAAAAAAAAAAAACAAAAAAAAATCTTTAAAATTCGAGAAATGTTAATTCTTTTACGACTTCAAAAGAAAATAATCCTGTGACAGATGACACTTATCATTTTCACTTCGTGTTTAATTAACAAATGAATATAGTGAAAGAAAACTCTAGAGAATAGAAAATCGTATAAAGTTTAAAAGAATTTTGTTTAAAATTCTAAATTAAGCCTGATATTTATTAATTAGGTCACAACTGAAACTATATTTTAAAATATTCTTTATTAATGGCACATTCTTTGCTTCGTTGCTTATTATTATCAATATTATACTTTACGAAAAACAATTGATTTACGAACTGAAATATTCAAAAAAATATTTTTTTAACTTATATTTTTATCAGTTATTAATTATAATATGTCTTGTAAATTATTAATAATCAAAATATTTTTATAGTAACAATTGTGTTTTCAAAGAATTAATGAAAATAACTACAAAAGCAACTATAAAAAATAACTAAAATAGGTTATTATCTTTTATATATATATTTAAATTTTACAATTTTCTAAAACTATTTTTTGTGTATAAAAATATTTAAAAAATAATAAAGTCTTCAAAGTAATAAGGTGAATTAAATTACGGAAATCAAGCCATAAAAGATATTGATTCATCTTTGCTAAAGAAATGAGATTTGTCTGTTTAAAATTGTATAAAATGGAGTTGAATATATTATTTAGCAAGTTTACTCGAAAGTTTGTTAAAGTTATGCATAAATAAAAATTTATATCTTGGACTTTACGCTAAATTTCATTCTTATCTCTACAAACATTGAAAAATCTTACCTTTTTACATTTTCTTCATTGTATTAACTGAAAAAAGATTTTTGTTTTCTCTTTGTATCATCCCAAAGTAAAATATTTATTTTTCATGGAAAATTCTTGCAAGCTTCCACACATACTATCTGAAAAATTTAATTTCTTAAATAAATTTAATTATTCAAGGAATAAATAAATTATGCATATTTGTTTATTTTAAATACTTTTTCTTACAGCAAAAAAAAATTATTCTTCTATATTTTTATTAAGTTTTTAAACTTGAAACATAAAGAGTTATTGTTATCAATTTTCAGATATATTCTTTAGAGAAGTATATAAAAATTTCTTTAATATTTATTACAATATCAAGCAATTATTTTAGATTTAGTTTAAAATTTAAAAAACTAATTTCAAATCTTTTAATATGTCTTTCGACAATAATAAAAAATCGTTATTTAATTTTTAAGTATAATAATCTTTTTATCAAAGCTTAAATACAACTATTTGAATAATTCTTATTCTATTCATCTTTATGAAATATTCCTTTTTTTTTAAATGATTGGAGTATATATATTTGACAGCAATAATTTGTTAAAAGAAATAATCTAAAAAATATAAAATTAACATAGACACTGCATTATAGAATCATAATCAGGATAATCTTTCAATAATAAATTTCGAAAATATTAAGTAATATTTATTATATTAAGTTTTCTAGTTTAGTAAATAAAAAATATAAACTTTAAAGAATTTCAGCCAACAATTTTGTTTTAATTTACTTAAACTTTTAAAGTTTTGAATTTTAATTAGTTGTCATCTTATAAAAATTATAATAGTTTTTCGCTTAAATTTTTTTTTTATTTTTAACCTTAATTTTTAGTGAATTTTTATATAATAAAACATATTTTCTTACTAAAATTTCTTAAATTTTTAATTAAATGTAATAAATTAAATACTTAATTTCGATTTATGATTTGCTTTATTATAAACTGTTAAATTGTTTATCTTGTTAAATCTTGTAATATTGTATATTTATTTTCTAAATGTTTTTTGAAATAATTACTTTATATTCAAAACATTTTCACGAGATAATTGTTACAAATAAGTAGCATTCTACCATATGTGAAATTTAGTGAATATTTGAATATACAACGAAGAATATTTTAACGTAATTAACGGTAAAAAAGAGAGCAACTATAAAAATGCAAGAATTCTGAAGAAAAATAATAATTTATTGCAAAGAAAAAAAAACGTTTCTTTTATTTTAAAAAAAAAGAATGAAAAGAAGGCACTTCTCATCTAGAGCGTTTCTCCTCTACAGTGGATTATCGACTCTCTATGACATCCCTTTCGTGACAGGCGCAGGTATTGATCTTCCTCACTACCCTGTACTTGGGGTTACTTTCAGGATGCTCTGTGGGATTCTCGATGGTTTTTTATGAAATTCAATATAAAGTTGCTTATAAATTTGAATTTTAAACATATTTATTAAATTATATACAATGTTTCTATTTAGAAATGATGATTTTCTGAAATCAAAATCAAGAAAACTTTTTAAAATGTATTTCATTTTTCATTTAATTATCGTTTGCAGAATATTATTCATATTAATATTATAGATGTTATCAACATAATGCAGATTATTTATTTATATATATAATCTTTAAACATTAAATTCACGACGAAAAGACATAAGCAAGCAATTCAGATAATTATGAACACAGAAAATTATTAATTATGTATTATTGTTATAATTTGCTCTTGTCATTTAATGTAATATTTCGAAATCTTTATTAGACTTTATATCATTCGTAAAGGATTAGAATAATGTATAAATATAGTTAATTCTAATTGTCAGCAATCAAAACTAATTATTGTTATTCAGTATGCATTATTAGCAATTACAAATCATAAAAATTTTCTATAGTCCTTTGTGTTTAGTGATATTTTACGTATTAGTTTTGAGTTTTTGTAAAAATATAAATAAACACGGTATTTTTCATATAATTTTAAATTAAAAATATTTTTTTAATACATAAATTTCTCATTTTATTATTAATTATTTACAGTAACTCTTTATAATTAATGCTTCTGAATGAAATCATTCGTTTGAATGATCTTTACTAATTTGGTTTTAATCTTAATTTATGTAATTAATGAATATTCTTTAAACATTTTTACATTAATTTTCTAATTTAATACCTTTTCTGCATCAAAATCATAAAATTATAGAATATTTTTAAAATGCTTTGTTGTATTGAATCAAAACACAAAGAAATAGAATCATAGAAGAGTACCTTCAATCTGAAAACTAATTTATATCGAAATTTTCAAATATATTTTGCCCAGCTCAGTATCTATTGAAGAGAATGACAGGAAAGCAATTTTCTATATATATAACTTATTTTTTCATTTATTACTATTTTTAGTTTTTGTTCAATTTTATACGCTTAATGGAATGTGATAACCGATAAATATGTTTGGTATGTATCTTTATAATGCTTACGTTCTACAGTGTATATGTTTAGATGTAACTGGCTGTCAATATCATCTCCCACCTCTGTTATTTCTGTGTAACCTGACACTCCCATTATCTGGAAACTCCCCTTTTCATCTTCAACTTCAACTGAATAAAATACCGTTGATTTCATTGTATAAAACAGCTTTATTTTAAAATAAAATATAAAATATTATCGTATTAAATGCAATCTTTTAATATAATTTATTTAATTTTGGACGAACGTTTCGAATCTTTAGAAATTTCTCAACTAAGTAATTTAGTTTTAAGAGAATAAAAACTTTCAATTCGAATAGAATTTAATTTACCAAAATATTATTTATAACTAAATTTCGTCAACAATTTTTTTTCAAAATTTTAGTCTTTTGTTTTTATTTATTTATTTGTTATTTTTGAAACTTCTGTCCTAAAATTTTAATTAACTCTTTCCAAACATACTTTGACAATATTAAACCAAATCAAAATAAAGCAGAAATTGTGAAATAAAAATTTATTACTCCATAAAAATAAAATTTAAAAATCAAAATCAATAGCATTGACTTAAATTTTCAAATATAAGAAATTTCCAGTTTAAAATTCTATGAAATATAAATGAGGGGGGTTTTTTTCGTAATTTTAAATTTATATATATATTTTTTTCTAGTTTAAAAAGCAAATATAATATATATATAAGTACATAAATAACTTACTACTACTACTACTACTACTACTACATACTACTACTACGTTTTATTTTCAATTATGTATATAACACTTTTTATTATAAATAACACAAGGTAATCTACTGAATTAATAACTAATTAAAGTATTATGTAATGAAAAGGTACAATAATTATATAAAAATACAACTCAAATATTTACATAACTTAACATTCATAAAAGCATGCAATACTTCATCAATTTAATTATTATTTTTTTAATTATACAAAAAAACTTTTCAAATAATATGAAAAGAAATCGATCGAATTAGAAAACTTATAGAGATAATCAAATTTTCTAAGAAGAAATTAGATTATCCAACATGATAGTAATTCTAGATATATTAAAGTCAGTGAATATAATTTTTTTTTTCATTTTTTTTCTAATCTCAAAGCAGATGAGATCAAGTTGTGGTTGACTAGTGATAAGAATATTAGGATTAGTCTTAGTACTTATTTTTTTAATAAGATTATTCCAGTATCTTACTACAGAAGATTCATAAATTAATTTATTATATGCAATAATAATTTATCAAATTAATATTGATACGATCTATATGAATTAAATAATTTGAGAAGCGAAGTAGATTACTCATTTAAAACTAAAAGATAAAGGGTAATATCTCTAATATGATTAAGATATTCATTAATTTTTCTTTTTTAACAATAACGAACGATTTAATAAATTTATAAATAGCTTTTTGATTATTAAAAATAATTATTTTATTTGAATTTTTAATAAAAATGGGCATTTACGTATTGTTAAACCTCTGCAAATCTTATATTATTAAATTTTAAATATATTTAAAATTAAATAATTATTATATTTTCGTTTTTTCTCCTTTTAAATATAAAACATTCTTCACAATATCTAAAGATTTCGACAATTATCGAATGTTTCAACGTGTTACTTGAAATTATTAAGAATATTAATGAAAAATGCTATCTAAATTTGAAATGAATACTATTAAATATGACAATATATGACGAATATCAAGAATGAAACAAACTAAAACACATTTTTACTGTTTCACTCTTGATATTTATCATTTATTGTCATACTTATTATTTTTTACTAAATATGACAACAGATGACATATTGTAAATACGAAAAATACATTCTGTTTTATTCTACAATTTTGTACATTCCAGTGAAACATTGTTATAAAATAATTGTATTTTGTTCAATGTTATCAATATTATTTGTAAAACATTGATGACATGCAAACAAAACATTTTTCCCCACTAGAATATCAAACATGGCAGTGAACAAACGTGATTTTGTTCACTGTCACATCTAATATGCCAATGAGTACCAGAGCCAAATCCTTCCAAAACAAAAAATAAATAAATAAAAATAATTTCATAACGAAAAGTTGAAATGGAACATATGACTAATGTTTTAATAAATATTTCTTACGATAAAAAAAAGAAATAAATAGATTTATATTGTTTTTGATAAATATTTAATTTAATAAATTAAACAAAGTAGCTTCAAAAGATAAATAAATTCTATAGGAATTAAAAAACAAAATTTCTTTGTTCCTTCTCAAATTATAAAAAAATTGTTGCGAAAAAAATATAAAAATAAATTAATTATAAGCTTAAAACATTTAAATTAAATCTTATTTTAATATAAAAAAAATGTGTTTTTGTAATAAATATTGAAATCAGATATTGCATTTTCTTTTGTCTATAACGTTTGACAATTTGTGAAATGTAAACACACGTAGGATTTTGATATAAGTATTTAATTACAGCAGATAAATCTCTAATAACAAGGGAAATAAGTTATACTTTATCAATGCATTTAAACATTTAATTAATGATTTTTAATACTGAACTCATAATAATTTAAATGCTTTAATGGTAATATAATGGGCTATTTCCTGACTTATACATATATATCGCATATATTATTATATAGTAAATAAGCAAATTTTTTTTCAAGTGAAAGTTTAAATTTCAATTAAGAAAAATATATATATATATATATACAATATTTCTTGAGAATAAAAACTACAAAGGAATGATAAAGTTAACTTTTGTTGAATGCAATTTATTGCAGACAATTAAAACTGCTATTCACTTTTTTTCATTAGTAGAAAAATTTTTCATTTTGATATATTTTATAATAATACAACAATGTTTCTATATACAACATTAAAATTTGACAAAGAGAAAAGCAAGATAAAAATTTATTTTTTTTTTTCCATTTTGCAAAGATATACAGCATAAAATGAATGAAGTAGATTCCAAAGTTAATTTCTTCTCGAAAAACGCGAAATTAAAAAAAAATCTGAACGGAATTTTATACATTAAATTATTAATTTTTCAATTACATTCTACGGTTATGATTTAAAATATTTAAAAATGTGTTATACTAAAAATATTATAATATACGAATGTTGTTTTGAAAAATATATGTACAGTACATACATACACACATATATATGTATATATATATTTCAAAAAATTAATGATACATAAAAAAATAATAGTTGGATTTAAATGAAATAATAAAATAATATTTATCAAATATACAATTTTGTAGGAATGAGGTAAGAGTCGGATCATTTTCACATCTGCAAACTTTCACATGATGTACGGAAACATCAATAATACAGATACTTCTTTCCGAAATATAAAATAAGTTATGCCATCTGTTGAAGATAAAGTACACTAGATAAATGTATAGGAGAATAATTTTAGTAATCAAAAAATAAAAAATAAAAAAAATAAATAAAATAGAATTAAAAGTGTTTTAAAGTCGATATTTAAATGACTGTTTCAATAGACATATATACTAATAATTAAAATAATACCATTGGCTTTTTTCTACTCGAATAATTTCAAAATTGCCATTAAGAAAATTATAAATATAAACTAATTACAGCGTTAAAGTAAAATTAAAAAACAAATTAGTTTTAAAAAATATGTTTTTGATGTTAATTATATAAGTTATACGTCTTTATTTTTAATTAAATAATTTGTAATTATGTTCCTGCCTAATACTAATTACAATAGCGTCAAAAAGAGGAATATTGTTTTTCTAATTTTTCTCTTAACAACTAGAAAAACGTTAATGTAGAAACCCTATTATAGATAAAATATTGTTAATTTTTTTTCTAGATTCAATATTAAAAGTATTCATGTTAATATTAAAAAATAAAATTATTTTGTTTAGATTAAATCGTTGCAATAATGCTTTAATTAAATATTGTTTATATTTTACAAACGAGACAATAGTTCAATTTTTTTTTCGATTTTTAAGTCTGAATAACATTTTGTAATTAAAATACGTTAAGTCAACGACATAAATTATTAATAAAAATTATATTTTTAATAATCCACATTCGTGGAAAATATATTCCAAATGAAGTGAGAAATGAGAATTTTTATACTTTCCATTGTTTTGAAACAAGAATTTCATGAATAAATATTTACAATCAATCTTCCCAAACTTTTATCAATGAACTATATATATATTTTTATTATTATTATTTCATATTGTAACGTTTTCGAATTCTTTACATATATATCATCTTCAGAAGATTTAAAACAAGGTTATAAGTTTTATATGAGTTTCTTACTTATACTTTATGAATAATGTTCAAAAGTCTGTTTTTATATTTCATTTTTTTATTATTGTAGTAACGTTTCTAGTATTTTGTGTCTTATTTTGATTAATTAAATATTTATTTATTTTACAATCAGTTGGAAAAGCCTTACGACTGTTGATTTCCACCTTTCCTAACAATAACCACCGGCATTGTACAATAAAACAAGCGTGTTATATTTATATTCACATATAATAAACATAATGTCAAATTAAAATATATCATCATGTAAACAAATTCATAAATTTTAAAAATAAAAAATTAAAAAACATACTGTATAACTATATAAAATAAGTTTACGGGTACAGGTACAGGTAATATAAGTTCTTTTATATTGTGAAAAGTCATAATGCAAGATATGTTCTACTGGAGTAAAGTGCAATGCATTACGATAGAAATAGGATTTGAGGGATATGGATAATTGGTAAAAAATAGTGTATAAGAATATTGTATTACGCGTTTTCTTATCGGATATTCGCAGATTGAACCAGTAATGAATTCAAACATATACGAATTCTTAGAAATTTATTTAATAAATTAAAATGCCAAATTCTATTGCAATATATAATCTCCTAACAACAACTGAGTAAAAATGCACAGATTAAATTGGAATGGCTTTCATAATGCAATTAAATTGAAATTTCAATAAATGTAAATATACTTTTTATAAATAAAAAATGAAAACAATTCAAAAAATTAACAAGTAAGAACATAATGAAAAATATGAAAAATAGTCAATCTTTTCTTGTAAGCTTTGTAGTTGCTTTTTAAAAATACTCCTGTATTTAAAAATTGTGCATAATAAAGAATCTTTTCCAACTGCTGCACTATCAGAACACACTCGATGCAATTCAAGCGTTGAACGAAGATAAAAATTTTCGGTTCTACATCACATTCAAAATGGTACTCAATAAGAAATTGATGAACAGAATGTATAAATCCATATGATTTACAATTATTTTACATAAAAATTATATTAATTTGAAAAAAGTTTATTTATCGAGATCCGAACTGGCGATCTCGAATATATAAACAAGAAATACTGCCGCCAAACCACGCAAAACTTATTTATAAGTTGCTCAGAATTTTTTAACCTCTATTTTCTTGAAAAAATTTGAGAAACGCACTTTCTTCCTTTGCTTTCATACCAATATATTGTTAGACAATTCCATTTTAAATCGAATATATAGCAGCGGCCGGATGGCCGAGCGGTCAAGGTGGCAGCCTACCGCTGTGGGTGACCCGGGATCGAATCCGAACGGGTCGAAAAATCCCCAGGAATTTTTCGGGGGGTGGTCCGTTCGGATATGTCGGGCCCCGTCCCTCACCACCCGGTCGCCCCATTGTGGGCCTGGCCGAACCCATAATGGGCCTACTATAAGAGGCCCTCTTAGTGCCTACAGGGCGGAAAGAGTTTAAAAAAAAATCGAATATATAGCATATATTATTTTATATAAATATATTATGTTGTTGCATATAATTGATATATAATTTTAATATGGACCTGAAATATGTAACCATCGTTTATTTTGAATTTCTTTTAGAAAGTGTCACTGATAAATTCGTACAGTCCGCTTAAGGTACTAAATGTAACTGATACGGCTCGCTATCGCTTTCAGAGATTGATAAATCTGCTCTACATAATTAGAAGACAGTTATACAGAACGATTTTCAAATGTAAAGTTTAACTCTATTCAGAGACTTCATTTCATAATTTATGATATAAAAAAGCAGGTAAGCTTGGTGTTGCCAGGGAAAAAAATAACAACAAACATTAAGATTATTAGCTTTTTCGTACTTTTAACCCTTTTATTATATTATATTATAATATTTGATTTATATAACTACACTCAATCATCGATTGTGTTGATGACACAAAAACCTTTATAATGCAGCCTTTAATGCGATTTTCTAACGTTTTCGGCTACTTTGAAAGACGTTCGTCAGGAACAGAACAATCGAATGATTCTGATTTCTAAACCGATATTTGTTCTGGAACTTTTTAAAATTTTTTAGATGTCTGGTGCGCAGGCTTGTATATAAATAGTTACAATCTCTATTGGTACTGTACATGAACTAATACACACAAAAAATATTTATATATAAAATACATGAATAAATAATTAACTAAAATACAATAAAATAAATACGTAAATATAATAAATATGTAAATAAAGGTTCTTAAAATTATATCTTACTTAAAGGTTTATCACACCAAGTGAACAATCTAACATTTCAAATTAAAAATTCTTTCTTCCTCTACTGTACACAATTTAGAGAAATTTTAAAATGTGTTAGATTGTTCACTTGGTATGATAAACCTCTAAGTAAGATAACCTTTGTAGTTATATAAATCAAATACTATAATATAACAAACATTAAAACTAAAACCATGTAAAAAATTTGGTTATTTTAGCTCATTATTATCATGCTTATTGCGAGACTCAGATGGTACAAAATGGCACAATTTCAGTGGCCAAGTACACAGCAATTGAAAATGTGCCATTTTGTGCACTCAGATGGTACAAAATGGCACAATTTCAGTGGCCAAGTACACAGCAATTGAAAATGCGATATCTTAAATTTTTTAATATATCGTATTTTTTTCTAATATTAGCTATACCAAACTGCTCCATTCACAGCCGAATATCACATAGTAATTTGCCAACGAATCAAATTTCACGAAAAATAACGTTTTTATGTACATCTAACTTAAATAATCTCGTACATCTCATCCCGATTAATTTCTGTCTACATTTGATTGCTAACTTCACATGTAGCGCTATCTATTGACAAAAACTTTAACAAAATAATTAACTGATTATAATTCTTACAAAAAATATATATAATTTAAAATATATATATATTATATTCACTGAATTACTGCGACAATGATATACGCGAAATAGATGTGCCATTACGCCTTTATTGCGACAGGTTGCACCTAGCACTTGCGTAGTAGTATTTTGCTCCTGTACATCACACTTTTCCTATTAGCAATAGAGTCGTGCCAATTATATATCAATTCCATTCTGCATTGTATTGATATGTACTGTATTCAATGGACACAGTTCTCTCGTTCACAATGTCACGAATTAAAAAATTGTCAATCTTGATTCGTTTCTTAAGTTCACTAAATAGGTTGTTTCTCGTCATGCATTCTGTCAAATACATTCGTAGAGTCCCTGGGATTTATGCAATCTTCTTTTACAGTGAGCTTATACATCTTCAGAATTCCCGAAAATTTCGCTAAGGCCGGGTTGCGGACCGCTTTATCATTATAATTATTATTTTAAATGCACTGAAATATAAGCTACGTTCAAATAATTGTGAATCGATGTTCTACAATCCCGTAATGGAATAGCTTAAGCTATTGTCGTTCGAACACGACGATAGCTTAAGCTGGTCCAGAAACATTTATCTAAAATTAAACGCCGGATTATAACGCAAAGTCGGATCGACACTCGCGGACGAAATCAAACGGAAGCGTAAAATTGATTAACCGATCAAATTAAGAATTTAAAATTCTTTAAAAAGCCGAAATTCAATGAGAAAGACACATATATCCAAAGGAAAGATGTCTTTAATTGTAATTTGTGCGTTAATCTCTGTTACACTTATACAATACTTCAGCTATGCAAGCAAGCCGTTGTAACCAGTTAACCTTTATTTTTACAAGTTGTGTATAGAGAATTAAAACTACAGTAATTTAAGACTGGATGTAATAATTATAAAGTAAGGTTTAATTTGTTTAAAGATATTGTGATATAATTGGCCAAGGATGCTAATGCGCTTCCAACAGCATGGAAGTACAGTACATGATAGAAAAAAGCATGGGGATTAAAAACCCTTAAAACTTGTAATAGTTATACTTAGCCTTGTATACGGTGGTTATTTATTTATTTATGCTATTTTATTTATACTGTTATTTATTTATTGTATTTATTTATTTTTTCATATACACAATTGTTCAAAATTTTTAAATTTAAAATGAAACTTATTCGAAAAACGTTTCGTTCTATTTTGGAACGGTAATCGTAAGCCTGAGGATGGCTTATAATAAACTAGCAGGAAGGCCCGGCGTTGCTCGGGCAAAAGTAATGATAGCGAAAATTAAGATTATTACGTTGTAGGCAAAAAAGAAAAAGAGTAATTTCATCAACAAACTAAATGTTTCTAAAGAAAGGTCGAATTTAAAAATCGAATGTTCTAATATTATTCGATTTTCACAACGTGTTCTGATTATATCATTCGATTTTCATCGAATGTTCTAAAGAAGAATGGTCGAGAAAAACCGAACTAATCTGTTTAAATTTGAAAATCGAATATGTTCTAACATATTACTCTTTTTCTTTTTTTTTCTTCCAGCGCCCGTAAATCTTGCACGTCGCTTTCTATTGTTCTCCATTGTTACTTAACACTTCCATTGTTGACACTTCCATTCTTACTTAACACTTTGGTACTTAAATTTGGTACCGTGTACCAAATTTCAACTTTCAACTCCTAACCGTTTTAGCGAAAATTAAGATTATTACGTTATAGTAAACCTTATAGTTACGTAACACTTCCATTGTTGACACGTTCATTGTTGACACTTCCATTATTACCTAACACTTCCATTGTTACCTAACACTTCCATTGTTGATGGAAGTGTTAAGCCTTAATCCTGTCCCTCTCTCCCGTGGGGAGGAATTTCGAAAAATCCCTTCTTAGTGTGCGTTCTCGTGACGTACCCTAACTGTGTACCAAATTTCAACTTTCAAACTTTCAACTCCTAACCGTTTGGACTCTGCACTGATTATTATTATTATTGTCAACTCGTCTCGATTATATATAAAGATAGGCTGAAAACGTTTGAGAAATAAAATAATTTTATGCTCGGCAAAAATTCAGGTGTGTTGATATAATTAGTTGCAGTTGCTGAGAGAAAGATGGATATTGTGACATAGTTTAAAATATAGTTTTTTACCCATTTATTAAAAATATTTTAAAGGTTTTATAATAGTATTTATACGAGAACATTGCATGTGTACCGGAAGTTAAAAAATGTTTCTCTCTCTTAAACACATGTAAGTAAATATAGGTAATCAAAATGTAAAAGAATTTTTGTGCTCATAATTGTGTCAAGTCTAATAATCATTGCATTGTCTTTGATAGCACTGAAGAGGGACTGTGAATTTACAACAGTCTGAAATGCATGTGATGTATAATCTATTTAAGAATATACTACAATAGGGGATTATATAGATTGCCACCTATGGAATCTCGAGACTTTGAGTATTTATCTGAACTGAGGGGACCGAGACGAGTTCAACGACATTTGGACCGGAGACCAAAAATAAGAAAGTTATCATATTTACAATTTCTTGCCTTTTACAATGCATTCTACGCCGTTTTAGTTTTCTACTAGGTGGCGTTCGACTGTTCGTGCTCCTGATGGACCTCCCGGGAGGGAGACGCCCGCAGGCCGCCGAGTGTTTAACGCAGTGATTCTCAACCACTGCGCCGCGAAATTTTTGAAGTGTGCCGCCACTGCGAATACTCATACATAAGCGACGTCAGACAAGTAGTTCAATCGGTCCTACCTTCCTAGGGCGCGTTTGGAAATTGTAACCGGTTTTACCGGTAGCTGCCCGTAGTTACCAAAGCGTTTAGAAAATGTGACCTAAATAATCAACCGGTTGTCCTGCGGTATTTACTGAAGTAACCGTGTGTGCCGCCAAATTTTTAAATTATTAAAAGTGTATCGTGACGAAAAAAAGGTTGAGAATCCCTGGTTTAACGTCACTAGTTATTGATTCACGGTAGTTCTTGAACAAAAGAAAAAAAAGGAGGTGGCGTTTGACTGTTCGTGCAATTTCTTGTCTTTCACAGTGCTGTTTTTTAATGGTTTTAGACTTTACCGCAAGATGGCGGGACTAGAAACTACGGTGCCGTCTGCATGATAGCATTAAAAAAGTATGATAACTTTCTTATTTTTCGTCTCCGGTCCAAAAGTACGGTATCATTGAACTCGTCCCAGTTCCCTCAGTTCAGATATATACTCAAAGTCCCGAGATTCAATAGGTGGTAATCTATATAATACTCCAAACTTTTTAATGTAGCCGAGAAATTGACCAACTCGTTGATGGTTTATTTTTCAATGAAGAAAGTTAATGAAATTAAATGTTTTATTTTGAGGAAACCGTGTTTTATGTTTTTTTTTTTTTTTTTTTTTTTTTCTTGCGTAGACACTATGTAGTGACAGTTGATTTAAAACACTGGGCAAATTTTCATCCTTTATTCGGTTGGAACGCTTTTTACATTGCGCGTTTCGGGCCGATGCCCCTCTTCAGCCAACTTAAAATTGTCTGTACGTGTTACAAATACATGTGTACAAACAGCACAGCATTTGTTGGGGGTTGTTACCTCCTGAGTGTTGGTGTTAAGATCTTGTATACTTTTATTTTTTCTTGATATCCGTTATCTTGATGTTGAATCTTGATGTTATTAATATAGAAACGGCAAATATCATCATTGGAGAGAAGAACATGGTTCAACATCAAGATAACGGATATCAAGAAAAAATAAAAGTATACAAGATCTTAACACCAACACTCAGGAGGTAACAACCCCCAACAAATGCTGTGCTGTTTGTACACATGTATTTGTAACACGTACAGACAATTTTAAGTTGGCTGAAGAGGGGCATCGGCCCGAAACGCGCAATGTAAAAAGCGTTCCAACCGAATAAAGGATGAAAATTTGCCCAGTGTTTTAAATCAACTGTCACTGCATTGTGTCTACGCAAGAAAGAAATTAAATGTATTAAAATTCCAACAACAAGGGAAATCTTTAATTTAAAATAAAGTCTTTCAAACACATCTGAAGTGTAATATATACAATACATCATACATATAAGTACGGTGGGTGATCGGTTAACGAACAGTTCGGATAACGAACACTTTCGCGAAAGATTTTTATGTTCAGACAACGAACACTTCACAGAACATACAGAAAAAGAAGCGACATAAAATAGTGGATACCGATTGGTCTTCCCTTGTCTTCGGGTGACAATTCGACTTTTTTGGAGCTCTGGAGATTGAAACTCTCCCTTGTAAGTTGTAATTCCAGCTTTTTGTTTACCTTTCTGACAAAAATTTTTTATAGTCTTCGCGAGACTGTCGGGCGGGTACTCGTTAAGTTTTTGCTTCGGTTTTTATTTACGAAAGGCGAGAGTTTAACTGTTCCATCGGAAATTTGTTAACGTTTTAAATTTTCGCGATATATACTTTTAATTAAGGGATGATAGAATTGTGTAGTGCTACGCGACTATGTATTATTATTATTTTATTTTCTCGGTTTCCTTTTTGTATATATCGGGTTTTCTTGGTTTGTACCATGTTGCGTCGATTTTTGTGATGATGTCACCATAGTGTACGTGAAGAACCTCCTGATTGGTCCAGAGTGGGACAGTAAATGCAGCGGACTTCCGGAGAGCAGGAAATATAAATTGAGGAACTTCATGTTTTAGGACACTTTTTGGTTCCTGGTTGCGGTGTTCTGGCTACGTGTGGACACGAGATCGAGGCGCCGAGTGCGGGAGGTCCGAGAACGGAAGGAAGACGAGATAGGAAAATCCGTTCGCATCCAACTGAGGACAACGCAACAGTGGAATACAACTTAGTCACGAGATAAACGACTGGTGGAGGACTCGTCCAACCAGATTAGTTTTTGGTTCAATTATCTGTACGCGGTGTAAAATCGTCGTGAGTAATATTAGTTTGTAAATTTCTTTTTCTCTTTGTTACGCGCCATTCGTTGCCCTATTTTTCCACTTGTCATTAAACTTCCCGAAACCCGAAGGAGGAAAGAGAGGAAGCGTGTAAACGTGTGTGGCAATTGATTATATACTCGTATATCACGTGCCCCTTGTCAACTATGTGATAGTCCGCGTTGTATGTAATTATCGCTATTGTATTAAAACTGAATTAATTTAAATGACAAATACTTGTTAAGCCGACTTGTTCGTTTTTTTTTTTTTTTTTCTTGTCTAGCCCTGCAGACCTCGTTCTACAGGGGTATTTACAATTGTTTACGAATGTACATATATTCCCTCGGGCTTCACTTAGTCTTGAAAAGGGGTCAAGCGCGTATGGACAGTCTACGAAAGTATATGTGCATTTGTACACAATTCTATCATCCCATAAAGACGCAAAAATGAACCAACTCAAGAGCCAACTGTAGTTGGGTCGAATATATATACGAAGCGGGCTCTTGGTATTTAGTACGATTACGAACGACTAGATGTCAGTACAGTAGAGCATCGCTTATCCGACTTAATTGGGGACTGGGGTTGGTCGGATAACTGAAAAGTCGAATAACCGAAAAATATGAAAAAATACGTTATTAGTATAGTGTATTAGGCCTGGATTAAATACTAGCCTCCCTTTCATGGTCGAGCCAGTGCTGCCAGCTAAAACATGCAAAAATTTAACAAAAATAATATTAAAGTAGCCAAGACATAACCAAATATTGTAGCGCCACATTGCTAGCGGACATTTAAATTTGCCGACTAGAACGCGGTCGGTTAATCCGGGGTCGGATAATCGATGCTCTACCGTATTTTAAATTTTTATTTTATATAACGTTATATTGTTTTGTAATATTTTGTGCGACGCTGCAAGTTGCCCATCTACAACCAACGCCATCGTGGGTAAATGGCAAACTAAAAATTAGTTAACTGAATCTAAAAAATAGATTATTTTTAATTAAATCGTTTGGAATATAGAGAAATTATTATTGAATAACATTGTTTACTTACCTAAAATAAAGAAAATGATATAATTGGCCGTTAAATCTTTTATGACTACAATCAGCGTTTTGGTGGCTGGGTGGAAAACTGATAGTCAGGCTGAGACCGAAGTTTTAAACGCGAAAACGTATTCGTCGGACGTTCAGCGCCGCTTTCCTGTAAGCCTAAAAGTTTGACAATGGTGTTTGGAAAGTTAGTGGAATCATGCTCGACATTCCAAACGCCATTGTCAAACTTCTAGGCTTACAGGAAAATGGCGCTGAACGTCCGACGTACACGTTTTCGTGTTTAAAACTTCGGTCTCAACCTCGCTAATAATTCGTGCTTCCAAAGTTTAGCATTAAGATTCATAAGAGTGGTGAATAGTTTCTTGCAACGTAAACAAATGACATATTTTTTCTGTTTTGATTATTTTTCTCCTAGGATGCTTTGTGTTTGGGCCGAGTCTGGCCAATGTAGTGTTGGACTCAGGTCGGTTGGACTAATTTAACTTCGGACTAGGGTAAAAAATTTAAAAAATTGAAATTTACCTTACTTAACGAAAAAAAATAAATGAAATTTTTTAAAAATAAAACCGAACAAAACGGTATATTATATACAAATTTAGAAAAACGGCTCAAATTGTATACGGCCCATGTGGAATTTTCCACATTTTTCACATGGCCAGTCCGCCCGTGCAATTGAATAGCAATCAGTAGTTAATACTTCAGAGAACATACGATTTAAAAAAATAAACCAAAATCGAAAGTCTCTTGTTCACGAACCACTAAGTTATGACGTCAATTAACTTTAATGTAAATTAATTATTTTATTTAAAAATAATGATAATATGAAATGGGAAATTATTAGTGGAATTTATTAGATGAAGACAAAGGTTAAACAAAGAAAGGTCGATAGGTATGCGAGGTTTGAGGTTAAGAAGCGATCGATGTCTATGGGTGAAGATGAGTGTGTCTGGTTGGAGGTTAAAACGCTGGTTTGAGTTATCGATTGGGACATCTTAATCTTCGTTTCGCGCCTGAATCACATAAGAAAAGGTACGAAAACTATCAACAAACAGGACTAATCTGATCAAGGAGATCAATTACCACCTTACCGTCGTTGATTAGTACACGTGTTACCGAACAGTAACGTATTCCTCTCGTTAATCGGTCGTGCGTGTATTGGTCCTTCGTTAGGCTTAAACTGAATATCGAGAGAAAGAAAAATGGGTCGTACTAAACTTTACGTCGGAAATTTGCCGGAGAACTGTCCCCTGAGCGATTTACAATCGCTGTTCGAGCAACACGGTAAAGTAGAGGAGTGCGATATCGTCAAAAACTACGGTTTCGTTCACATGTCGACTGAAGATGAGGCCAAAACCGTTATCGAGGCTTTGAACAACTTCGAGTTCATGGGATCCAAGATAACCGTGGAAATTTCGCACAGCAAAGTTAGACAAAAGCCGGGAATGGGTGGAAAGGGGCAGTGCTACAGATGTGGAAGACAAGGCCATTGGTCGAAAGAATGCCCCAAGAATCCGAATGCTCGCTTGGTATACAAGTATCATATGCATCCTATGCATTCCCCTGGAGGCTATGGTGATCGGCCCATGCCTCGCTACGGTGGCGGATTCGTGGAACGCTCGTATGGTCAGAGATACGCGCCGGACAGAATGAGACCCTATCCGGATCCCTATGAACGGAGACATGGTCCTCCTCACCCGTCGATTCCGAGAGACGATTACTACTACTACTATTATCGTCGTCCCTATGAGGAGTACGGATATGCTCCTCCTCCTGCGCCTCCGCCGCATTTGTCGGGGGGGCCCGCTCCGGGACCGCCTTCGGTGTCCAGACCTCCGGAGAGGTATAACTTCACCGATGACCCGACTTTTGAGTGACGGACGCATCGTGGACGTGTTTTGAACTGGAGACTTTCTTTAAATTTCGTGAAAAAAACGAAGTCTCCCGTTGGAATATCTTTTACTCTTTTGAACGTGTCATCAAAATTTGCTTGCTTTTTCTAGTTTTCGCTATATTGCACCCTAACCCTTCTGTTACCATGTCAGCACGGTCAGAAAATCATACTGACTTTAAATCGTAATTTTTATAGGTCGTGGTAGTACTGTCGTAACGGTATAAACGGTTATAGATACAAAACAGTGGCACAATGTGATTAATTTTTTTTTCTTTTGTTTTTATAGTATTTCATTTGTTATAATAAATGCATAACCATCCATTTTCAGTTAAAACTATACATTGTGTAAACAAAAATAAATTCTAACCTGAAAGTGTTGCAACAAATTTTGAAATGACTGGGATCTGTAAGTATAATTTGCATTAGAATTTCATAAAATAGGCTAATTGCTAATATTAGCTGTATTTTATATTCTTGTCAGGTTAGGATCATTTGGGGGTATATTTCAACATTTTAATTTCTTATGACACAATAAAAACTAATTGCCACCTGTTTCATTAAATATTGATAAAATCAAATACAATGCAGAACTTTATATACAGTCATATTCTCTACATCATAAACAGCATTACAGGAAGATTGTTTTGGTGTGGCTAAACTGTAAGTTTACATTTTGGTGTTAACAAAACTTGAAACACAAATTGTTAAAAATATGGTCTATTATGAATAATTTGAATGAATATTAATTTTGTATTTTCGTGATAATAAAGGTGGCCAAAATATTTGTGTTTCGTGTCACTTTGCAGTTGGAAAAATATGGGCCTGCGGAATAATGTGAAAATATCAGTATATTTTTATTTATTTTTTTTTTAATGAAATATTTTCATGTTAAATCATAATTCATATTATAGATTTGTATTTCAAGAATTTAAATATTTGAATTAAGATTAATATCATAATTCAATGAATATACTAACTTCAGATGATTACAATTCTCTTTAATAAACTTAAAACAAACAAAAGCATTTTTTAGAATTTTTGCTTAGTTTAATGACCATATTTTTAGATGAATTTGATCCCTCTTCAGAAATACATTCTAAAATTAAATCTTAAATATTGCAATTTGTAGTATTTTAGAACATAGAATATTTCTGAAGATTTAAATTTATCTAAAATCAACAGTGTCATTAAATTAAATAAAATCTTAAAAAATGGAATTTTTATTTGTTTCAAGTTTGAACTAAAATATTTTCAGGTTTAATATTTATTCTTAGGGAAAATGATTTTAATTATTAATAATAAAGTAACTGTAACAAACTTATTTAAATGTGTTCAAATATTAAAAAATTTGACTCAAAATATTTTTAATTAAAAAACATTTTAAAATACTTTACAGTCTAAATAATATATATAAAAAGTTTTCATTGTAAAAAAAATGTTTAAAGCAAATATATATATATTTTTTAAAATATTGTGAAATCTCCATTAATGGACACTCCTGAATAACAACACCTCTACTTAACATATCTTTACAATCTCCCAGACCCTTCCAATAGGGCATCTATAATATTTACCTCTAAATAGCTGAAAAACTTCTTGATCCCAACGCTGTCTGCTATTTGGAGGTTATACTGTTCATAGTATTTGAAAAAAATACAATACCTAATTTTTTTAATGTATTGATTTTGAAAAACATTGTTTTAAAATATTCTTTACTATGGAAATTTTTATGTGTATTTTATAAAAGACTGTAAAGTAGCTACAAAATGTTTATTATTTATATATATATTTATTTTTTTTTGCTTGCTATGAATTTCAAAAGTTACTTGGAAACATTTATGAAACTTTTATATAACTTAATTATACAATTCTAAATACTCAGTAGATACATTTTATTGAATTTTTTTAAAAAAATTATGAGTTTTTGCATAAAAATGAATTTATTACACTTCAAAACTTTGTTAGTCATTTATGCTTGAAGTAAACAGTGAAACTAATTTTTACAAAATTGTAGATCATACAGGTTTCTCTTTGTTTTATATAGAAAATAATATCAAATATACAGAGAAATCTGAATATAAATTGAGGTGCTATCATTTCATGTAAGAATTAGTTAATTGCATTATGAATATACAAAATATGGATCTTAATTAAAATATGAATTATTGATTTTTCTCTTTGTCATACAAGATTTATGATAATATGAGACAATAAATGTCTCTCTCAGAGATATTATGTTCATAAAAAAAATATGATATATTATACATAGATATAATTAATATTATTTAAAAATTAGCAATAAAATGATATTAAATTACAAAATTGCAGCTTTATTTATAGAAGGGAACAATGACTAGTGTACAAATAATATATTACATTTATTTCTAGTAGTGGAACTGCTTCTATTTAGTACTGAGAATTCATTTCTTTTTTGGTTTAATATTAAATTTTCTATATATTTTAAAAAGTTTTCAGTTTTAAACTTATGATTGATTCAAAGTTTATTCTAATTATATTAACATTACCTGTTAATTTCACTAGAGATATTTTTTATGTATTTTCTATTAATTTCTCAATGATACATTAAATATTTCTTAGTCTTTATATTGAAAAAAAATTTGTGATTGCTTTTCTTTGTTTATTTTTTTTTTGTTGTATATGAAATGTCAGATTGGAAAACTTATTAGAATTTTAATTCTTATAAAATCTCATAGTTAAGTATTTTGGCATTTGAACATCTTTAAATTTTTTAAAACTATTCAGTTCTTGCTGTTAATATATTTCTTACTGTTAAAATTTTAAGTTTTTCGTTTTCTATTCTTGTTTGATTACTATAACAAAATTTTATCTTGATTCTATACTTCCTGTAGGTTGTTCCATTTTCTTAGCTAGAATGTTGAAAGAAACTCTTAATACATTTTATTGCCTGAAATTGTTGAACTTTCACCTGGTTTCACAATATTTCTCTTATATATGTATTCTCTTTTTTTTTTTTTTGGCATCCATATTTTACATGATTTGTATAACAAATAACATAAATATAAAACTTGCACCTATAGTAAACAGAAGTTCAAAATTGTTTAATTCAGAAATAAGTTTTGAAAATTTATAAGTTAGTATTCAGTTTTACGGAATTATACTCTCAAAAATATGTGCACTTGATTTTTCTGGTATTATTAATGTTGCATTCATCCAAGTCACCATTTTGTGTCTGCATACATTTCAGTTTCAAATTCTGTCCCTTGTTTTTCTAATAGCATGATTTTTATGTATCTGACAATCATGATTTCTGTTTTTCTCTTCACCCCTGTATGTATATTCTCTCTCTCTCTTTTTTTTTTTACTACAATTTCATTAAATAAGATTAACCAGAGAATAAACAGAACATCTTGTAACTTCAGAACTAAATTTAATAAATCAATGTTTTTGACCTAATATCATAGGCCTCCCTCAGTGAAGTATCTGAATTTAAAATAAGACAAACAAACATAAGCATATCAAATGCTTATGTTTGTTTGAAATAATTTAAAAGAACTCTAAAGAGAGTGCTCACATAGAAAATTAAAATTAACGAGCAATTATTTAGTGTGACATTGTCACAATGCTGGGCTGCAAGTTTTAATTTATTTAATTTAAAATATATGCTATCCTCAAATTAGTAGTGGCTTGATCCTGTACATCATACTTTTCCTTTAACAATAGAGTTGTGCCAGTCATCTAACTAACACCTTTCAGGGGAAATTTTTGAATTGAAATAACAACTTCTGGTTTGCATTGGAAGTCTGTATATAGTTACTCAGGGCCTATTTATTGCCCCTAAGGTTTCCACATCTGATCTCATCTTTCATCTAACTTTGTTCTTGAGATTAAAGAAAGACAGACAGATGGTAGTGGGAATTTATAGGTCTACAATTTTTTCAAATTGTAGTCCAAAATATTAATTAATTAATTAAACAAACAAACAAACAAAATGGTTGAAAGTGTTAAAAATAGAGATTGATATAACAAAAACAATTATAATATAGCCAAGTCCCAAATTACATTACATAAATGGATTTTCATGCTATATGTAAGGTGTCAGCATCCCTATGATTGATACAAAATAGTTTTTGGTTGGTTTTAAAAATTTCTGAGAGTTATAGGAACTTAATAATAATAGGATTCCTAGCCAGTCTAATGATCTTGGCCTCTTCTTGTTTTATCTGTTTGGTGGCATAAGCTTCTAATGTAGTGATATTGATATTAGGTTGAAAATGTTTTGATTTATTAAATTTGCTGCTGGAGTTACAAGGTGCTCTGTTTATTCTAAAATTTCATTTTACAACTTCCTCAAGAAAGAATTCTATTTTCCATTCGCATGCCTTATTTTGTCTTCATTTTTTTTAAAGCTTTCATTTTACGATTAAATGAATTAAATTACTAATACTCTGATAATGATTGTAATAGTGTAACTAGTTCTCATTTTTACTTGAATAAGTAATGACTCAAATCTTAAAAAGAAGAAACTTGACAAAAAAAATACCTTAAGATATTAGAAATAAATTTTGTCATATAGTATATAGCTACTAATTTTTTTTAATTATCACTTAAGAACTTATATTTTAAACATTTATGATGTATGAGAATTAAAAATTCATCAGTCAACATATCTGCTTATTAAGAACACTAAAACCATTCATTACTTAAGAAATGTTTTTAGCCTTTATTAGCTATTGAGAACAGAATATATTTGAATCTCAGAATGAAATAACAAAAGAATAGATTTTTAAATTAACCAATTGTCAAGTAGAACTTTACGACCTATTGACAGTTCATATTAAACATATGAAGCGTGCAATGTCATAAGGTTGTAAATGCCATTTTTCTCAAAATACATTTTATTGAAGAAATGAATTTTAAATGCAATGTTTTTTCCTACAAAAAAAATTGTGGCGATAGTGGTGCTCTAAGTGGCTATATTTTGAAGATGAATTTATGTGTAAGCCATAATGTTTTAAGTGCCAAAGTGCAAGCCACTTGACTTTTGGCGTGTAAAATGTTACGGTTTACATTTACATCATTTTGTTATTCCAATTTGTAACACAGTGAGTTTTTTACGCAGAACCGGATAACTGAATCCCAGATTATTAATAGTTAACCTGTATCACCTTATTATTTGATATTTCAAAATGATATTCGGACTTCCATTAATTTTTCAAATTTGAAGTTTTTAAATACATTTTAACTTTTATTACACTAAATTAATACCTTATTGTTTATATTTCCCTTTATTTATCATAATTATATTACAATTGATAAAGATTACAGCCCAGTTCAAGTACCAAAACTGTGGGCCCAACATTGTTGACACCAGGAAGCAGTCACTAATAGATTATTACCAGTTTTTAATGTTAAAATTGATATTGAATTTGTAAATTGTGTTTAATAATTTAAATGTAAGTTTTTGGTATTCAAAACTGTTTTTCAGCTGTAGAAACATTAATTTTATGATTGCAATTGTTTTTGGCATTTAGAACTTTATGCACTTGCACAATTTTGGCATTTACAACGTTATGGCTCTAACCGTGTTTTTAAACTTTTTTTGTTTCCTTACCATCAAACTTAGGTGTTTGAAATTAAACCCAATGTTTTATTCCAAAGTGTAAATTGTTAAAATAATTTTTATAGCATTTGATTAAAGTTTGTTCATTAGAAAAGGTGTTTTTTCTCTCCTGAAAAGTTTGTTTTTTGGCATTTACAACATTATGGCATTGCACGCTTCAATTATATCATTTTTATCCCTGAAATAAATTCATTATTTACAAAAATTCCATGAATCAACTACTCCCTTCCATACATTCTCTAATTGAGTGGCATTTCAAGCATTAATTGCATTGGTATATTTAGAGAAAATATGAATATACAGTAATCTGTTTTATTAGACAAATTGGACAGTTTTCTCTTAGTTCCTACATTAGAATAGAGTTGTCTAAGAAACCTTAACTTTAGTGTCATATACATATTGTCATAGGTACAGTGTTATTATTCCTATTAATTGAAGCATAATGTTCTTTAAGTGAAAATCTACTGATCTAATCAAAGAACCTATGTACAATAATGGAAACTATCTCTACCTCACTTTATGATGTAAACCCAGCTTTATTTACTATGCTGATCTTATCTTTATCTAACCTAAGCATTAAAATAGGAAGATGGTCAACATACATTCTTAAATTTGACTCTGTCAAAAATCTTTAACTATTGATATGTTTTCATTGTTGACAGAAAAGAACTGCCATTACTATTATCAATACGTTGTACCATTTTCATCATCATGAACAAATGAAAATTAATTAAACCATCTATACATGGCACTTGAGATATTCCTCGTTTTCCAAGCAAAGTTATGAATGGTTTAATTTTTCTTTGTTCATGATGATGAAAATGGTACAACATACTGATAATAATAATAGTGGTTCTTTACATCATAAAGTTAGGTAGAGATAGTTTCCATTACTGTACATAGGTTCTATGATTAGATCAGTAGATTTTTCCCTTAAAGAACATTATACTTTAATTAATAGAAATAATAACAACTGTACCTTTTTGACACAATATGACACTAAAGTTAAGGTTTCTTGGAACAACTTTATTCTAATATAGGAACTAAAAGAAAACTGTCCAATTTGTTTAATAAAACAGATTACTGTATATTCATATTTTCTCTAAATATACCAATGAAATTAATGCTTGAAATGCCATTCAATTAGAGAATGTATGGAAGGAAGTAGTTGATTCATGGAATTTTTGTACATAATGAATTTATTTGAGGGATAAAAATGATATATATGTTTAATATGAATTGCCAATAGGTCGTAAAGGTCTACTTGACAATTGGCTAATTTAAAAATTATTCTTTGTTATTTCCTTCTGAGATTTAAATGTATTCTGTTCTCGATAGCTGAGGATGGTCTAATAAAGGCTGAAAACATTTCTAGAGTAATGAATAATTTTGGTGTTCTTAACGAACAGCTATATAGACTTTTACATTTAAAAATTGTGTTGAGTTTTGTTTATTTTGAAGATAAAAAATTTATACAGTCAAGTCTGCTTAAGAGATAAGGGAGCATGATACAACAATCCCAAGGGTGCTCCCTTAGGATTGTCATATCATGCTCCCTTATCTGAAGTAACAAGATGACCCAGGAGGTGATTGTTAGTGATATTTGATTTTCATCACACTTTCATGTCTTAAATATAACATAACTAGAGTAAGCACTAAAAATCATGAAAATAGTTAATATTATTTATATAGTGTAATAAAAATCATAACTTTATGATTTTTAATGTGTAGAGTCCTAACTTATATCACACCTGAAAATGTTAAAATTCATTATGGCATAATTTTACTATTTCATTCAATCTGTATTCTGGCTATTTGCTAATTTGACACACCTTGAAATCTGACACCAGTCAACTCTCAGATATTAATGACATTGTTGCCAAGTCACAACAAGCTTTCCACTAGTTCAAACTTCAATTCTTACTAAATTTTAACAGCTTTCCACTAAACATTTAATGATATTGATCTCAAGCTTGAATGGCAAGCTTAGGCACAATATGAAAGATTGTTAACCAACCTAAGATAATGCAGTATCTTATCTTATATGAAAGATTGTTAACCAACCTAAGATAATGCAGTATGGAAGAATCTTGTAGTAGTTGTATTAAAACATTCTAACAGTCTTACATTTCACTTTGAGTTGCTTTTGAAAAATAGTAACTAATTCAGACCTAATTGTTCTTGGTGATTAGACATTTGTTCTATGTCCTCACTGACTAGTCAAGCTTTTCATTTTCTGTGTTTCATTATCTTTTTAAGATTATTAGAAAGTATTATTTAATAACAATTGCAGAACAGTAATGATTATGCTATAATTTTTATTGTCTTATCTTTTTAATTTGTTTCCACAATTCTAAAAATAATTATAGTATTGGGTAAAAGTTTGGCGTGAACTTTTTTACTTGTTACTATACTACAGTACAGGATCAAATATCTGACAAGCTTGGAAGTGGTCCAGATTTCTGGATTTTCTGGTTTTCTGGACACAGGCTAAATATATACTTAAAATACAAAATAAACATGGTAAACAATGAAATTGTATTTAACACATTGCATGCTACCAGTTACACTGGAACTGGCATCATGTGACATATACATCATAGGAACCATAATAAAAGCAGCTTTATGGTGAACTGCAGCTGTACTATAGCCCACCAATTTAAAAATAGCTGGTTTTCTGATATTTCCAGATTTTTGGAAGACAGATATTATGTCCAGTACTCTGTTATAAAGGAAATAAATACTTTTTTAATACACGTACGCTATTAAGTTTATAATCTATACATCTGACACAAACAAAAATAAAGCATATATAAAGATGATTGATGATAATAGACTAACAGAACATTGGTACACTTCATCAGCCTGTTCTGACTCCATGTTACATGAAAAATAAATACTATTCCAATAAAGAAGTTTGTTTATTGTAAATATACTCTCATAAAGCAGAAGTCTTCTAGGTTCTTCGAAGTTGATAAAGAACTTAGGAATCATATAAAAGAAATAATGGCAAAGGAACTAGATCAAGATTAAATGGCTTTATTGAGTAGGAAGGTTATATCTCTAAAGAAAGACATAGTATGAAACTAATATATATGTATATAATATAATCTAGCTTCATTATAACATATAATCCCAAGTTATAATAAAGCTAGATTAAAAACTCATCATTGTAAGTTACTAATAGTAATGAATTATAGAAATTTGTACCCTTCTGTACAATAGTAAGCAGTATATAGTCTTACACTAAACCTAGTGTACAAAGTTTTCAAGAACCAATGAAACAAGATAATATAATCATTCATTCACACTATTGTCTACTCTTCATATTTTAAGTTTGAAGGTTGAGTTTATAAATAAACAAGAGGAGTACCAATAAGATTGCTTGTGGTAAGCAAATTTGCAGAACTATGTCTACACTGTATTGAGGCACTTATAATTGAAGAGTTTAGAGATGATATAGCCATATTTTGATATGAGGATGATGTATTAATCCTTTAGAATAAGTATAAAAGCTTTGTTCAGGCAATCTATAACATAAACAACAACCTGATTTATTTGTTATTTGTTTGTTTGGCAATATTGAAAAAATTAATGATAAGTAAGAGTAATCGTGGAGGTAGAGTGAGTATGCAATGAAGTGGTCCATTGCTTAGATATATTACTTTCTCTCTGCGTGCCATATCAGAAATCCTGTCGTTGGCAAGCACCTGGCGCAGGTTAATAAGTGATTAGTTAAGGTGCCAAGGTATATCCTGGGAGAAGTTACAACCAGAGTGGTTCCCCGTTGCCTTCTCTGGTGCGTGATGTTACGCGAGGGAAAATGCCTTCCAGGAGGTCTTGTAAGGGAAACTGGCCCCTATTCAGGTGTTACAAACATGGAGAAAACCCAGGAAACTCCACGTAGCCAGCCCATCCGAGCGCGGCGTAAACCCGTGACCGAACTCCCAGTGTTTAGCAACAGATCCGCTCGGCCACTGGTGGGCAGATATATTACTATTGTCTAGAAAAAAGCTTTTTTGCATATGTCTACAGGAAGTAGACTTCTCAGCCAACATATATACATTTTCATTTTAACAATATTTTCCAGTACATAGTGGTGGCATTTAGGTCTCTATTCTGAAAAGTGGTTAAATATAGCATAAAAACAAGATCTAGAGAAAGATTAGTTTATCTTTTGAATGTTTGTGACAACTGTTCCGAAATACCTTCAAGAAAATAAAAAATAACAAGAAAGGATATATGCTAAACAATTTCCTTAGATCTTATATTAAAAATAATAATAGTAACAGTCTTAAGGACAATGAAATTAAAATAATCTCTCTTAGTCCCAACCATTTTTGATCAAATCAAAAATGATGATGATCAAGTAATGGAAACAAAAGGCAGGATATATAGCAGAGGTGCAAGCAAGAGTTCAGTGGGAACCGAAATCTAGGTTTTGCAAAATGCATGGGAGTTGCAGTTCTGTACTGTCGTGGCAGATAGTATAGTAAGGCAGGGAAGGATAGGGTGTCCCCCATCCGGGTCCCGAACTTGGAAATATATTACTAAATATTACATATATATAATTACACATATTCACAAAATTGTGGAAATAAAATTGTAAAAGTAATAATAAAAAGCAGAAATTAACACTTTCAGCAAGAGCCACATGCAACTCAAAAAGAGCTGCATTTGCTCATGTCTTATATATAGTATACCAATAAGAATCTGCATGTCTGAGAAGATGCAATCATATATAGGAGGCACAATCAGAACTTTAGAAGAAAGACTAAAGGAACAAAGAGAGTATCAGGAAAGATGAGATTATTATGGCCCTGGCATAACAGATTTATGTAAATAAAAGAGCAGAACCTTTATGGAAGGAAAGTTGGATTTTAATATGGGAAGAAAATGTTCCTAACAGAATAATTGAGGAGCTGTTATAGCAATTGCAGGTGATTGAATTGTTAACAAAGGACACAATGGATCATTCTTGACATGTGGATTTGGATCAACAGAACAGAAAATAAGAAAGCAGCAGACTACGAAAAGATGATGACACCGAGGTTTTTTTAACATTTGTATATTATACAAACCAAATGCTTTATAAATTCTAATATTTTGAAACATTCTTAAGTTAAAATCGTTGTTCTGATTGTGTTTTTTCTATAATGTCACATACTAATTTGAAGTTCCACCAAGGTTCAAATGTCATTTAAGTTTGATTGAGTTTTAATGTTATGTCTGAAAATGAGTCAGGAAAGCTCAAAAAGCATTTTATATACCTACAATAAACAGATCTCTTTATTGGAATAGTGTTTATTTTCCTATGTCTGTATATTGGACCATTTATAGTAATCATTGCAAAATTTAATGTGAAATTGTTTTATAGAAATGTCTGAAAATAATTATAAATGATGTGCATATATCTAGCCTTTTTGAATAAATTAAATAATTTAGAATAATTTAAAAATTAAATTTATCAAGTACTTTATTAGTTTAGAATGATGAATTTGGTATGAAGCAGCTAAAACTAATTTAGTGATTTCAAAGTCAGCTGATAATCCAGAGTTGTTCCAAACTGATAAATATACCCATGTGATCAAAAAGTATCTGAAATGGTTCAATAAAACACAAGATTTGAATTTATCAAAATATTTTGTTTCTTTCAAAGTAATCCCCTCCCACTGCAATGCACTTATGCTATTGTTTTTTTTTCCAATCCTCAAAACATATGTTAAAGTTGTTTTTGTGAAACTCCAGGATTTACAGCAAATTTTGTTTTATAGCATCAGTCAACTCAAAATGGTGACCACAAAGTGGAAATTTTAATCCAGGAAACAAGAAAAAGTTACATAGTGTCTTATTAGGTAAATATGAAGCTTGTGGCACCATATTCACCTGATATGACACACTGGCTTTTTGTCCAAAAATTCTCAAATTGAAATGAGCATTGTAACAGATGCGTTATTGTGGTGCAAAATTTTCTCACTACAAATCAGGGTTGTTTTCTACTAATTGCTTCACACAAATGCCACAAAATACTCAAATAATATTTTTTGTTGACAGTTTGGCTACTCAGAAGGATTCACAACTTCACGACAGTTGCACACAGCTTTGATTTTTGATGTGGTCTTTTTTTCTTGCTTCACCTTTTGAGCACAATTTATTTGATTGTTGAGCTGTTTTGGTGTTAAAAACAGATCCATGTTTCATCACCCATAATGATACACTTTAAGAATGATTCACCTTGAGAAGGAATTTCTTCAGCACTTGAACATATTGCTTTAAGAAAAATTTACATTTTTGGGACAACTTGAGAAGTGACATTCTGCAACCCTAAATGATTGTTGAAATTGTTTGAAAAGATCCAAATAATGTTAGAATATTCGATCATGTTCAATAATGTCCCCAATTGTTAAATGACAATCATTAAGCACCAAATCTCTAACTTGAGCAACATGTTCATCAGTTGAAGTGGGTAGTCTACCAGAGCATGGTTTATCATCAATATATTCTCTGCTTTCCTCAAACATCTTGTATTCACCACTTGTTTTTAATAACTTATTGTCACCAAAGGCTTTTTACAACATTTCTAATGTTTTTATAGCAATAATTCTGTTACCAAAACAAAATTTAAAGCACATGCTTAGCTCAATTATACTGGACATTTTGAGAAGTTGCCAGCACATAACTTCACACAAAACTAGACTTACCAGATGTCCCATTTTGACCAGGATTGTCCCGGCGTTCCAGTCAGTTTGTCATTTTGTCCTGGTTATTTGGTAAAATTTTAAAAGTTCGAATATACAAGAAGTAAAAATAGTGCAGCCTCGAGTAAAATGGCGATTTGGCAATTACACTCGCTGTTGCCAATCTAAATATTTTGTATCTAGATCTAAGTACTTTTAATGTTGTCTAGATGTTTCCCCAAAATTTATAGCATATGGCCTAATGAATTTATATGTTTTATTTTTTCACAGAATTTATAATAGCATGTAGCCCAGACCTGGCCAACCCAAATTGTTTTGCGGGCCACTTTGATAATGCATAACATTGTGGTGGGCCACAATTTAGGCAAACATGCTTTTAAAAAAGTAAAACAAATACAAAATAAATAAGATTTTATTGTTATACCAAGAGTTTGTACTCGCACTTGCACATTATAACAATGACACACAAATTTTCATTTATTTAATTGTTTTGGTATACACATAACAGGGAAACAAAAGTTTTAATAGATATATAATATCGCTTAGTGGGCCACACAATTTAATGTGACGGGCTGCAGGTTAGCCAGGCCTGATGTAGCCTATGAGATCCAGATGTTTTTATTTCATTTTTTTACATATTTTGTTTCAATTATAGTTGGCAACATTGAAACGTACACTGGCCACGTCATTGCTGTGCATGTCATATCTTAATTGAGTTCAAATTGCTGGTTGGCATTTGTGATTGTTTCATACTGTACATTAAATTCATTTAATCTCTAAAATGCCAAAAAGAAACATGTTTTTACTAATGATTGAAAAAATGTCTGTGATCATATTGACCAAGTGAAATATGAACTGTGCTTTTCAGAATTTTTAGTAACTCATGGTGGGCATTCAAACATTAAAAATCACTTGAAATGTATGAAACATAAGACGAGCAATAGGAACTTCCTCAAATGTCCTCGTATTTTAAATGTACCGATTTAAGTGACAAAGAATTTTTAAAAAAGTTCACGCTAGTGATAAATATTTATAACTTAGATATGTTTAGTTCAGTTATTAAAAATTGCTTTTAACTCGTTTTTGTTAACAACTACTTTATTTAGCTCTTTCAATCATAGGTACTTATCCTAGTAGGCTTAATTTTCTGTTGCGAGTATTTTCTCAAAATTGTCCCAGTTTGAGAAAAAAATATTATGGTAAGCCTACACAAAACAAGTGTTTATTTGCAAACAAAAATAGATGATGACGTATGAATTGCTGCTAGATGTCAATGAAAGTCATTCCAAATGATGAAAAAAACACTTATTAACTATAACTGTTTTTTTCATCATTTGGTGACCAGACTCCCACTTTTGATGGGACAGTCCCAATTTTTAACAATTTGTCCTGCGTACCGTGGCATTTTAAAAAAGTTCCGACTTTTTGGAAGGATTAAATTTTTGTCAATTATGTGTCATAAACTTGCATCTTATGTTTAAGATTCAGTAAAGATCGTTTCGTATTGTGGCTGTATGCCATATTAGATATATATTTTGTCCCTTGTAGAAATTTCCTTCCCAACTCTTCCTACTCTCCCTAAGGGCTGTGTGTGTGAACAACGAGCATCCTTTGCTGGGACATTACAATGATATTGAACATTTTCATTGGGTCACGTTAAAACAAGAACTTAATTGGGAAGATGTGCAAAAGTCATTTGATCACATTAGTCAATATTTCCGAAAATGATCTTTTTAATGAAGTATCATTATTAAAAAAAATATATTGATAAAGAAAAGATTAAATCTTGGGCATCAGCAAAAATCTCAACAGAGAACAAATGGCTAGAAATATTTCATCATTTTGAAGTAAACTGTGTTCCAAAAATTGTGGAATATGCACTGTCCTTACCAGGAAGAAATGCCCTGACTGAATGTGTCTTTTCTACCGTGAATAAAGTGTGGACATCCGACAAATCACAATTAAGTGTTGAGACTATAAAAGCAATATTATGTGTAAAATATAATTTAACAAATTCTTGTGAAAAATTTTATGACATTTTAAACAACAGCAGCAATTTATTAAAAAAAATTCACTCAAATGAGAAATATGTAAAAGAATAAAGAGTTTTTAAAAATTTATAATAGTATATATATTTATTGTATTTGTAAATTTTACATATGTTGAAATTTAAAAAAAATACAATACAATTTATGCATTTTTTTATGATAAAATTTTGTTGCTCTAGAACAATTTTTTTTAACAAGACAATCCCCCTCCCCATGAATTTTGTCCCGCTTTACTGATGTTAAAATCTGCTCACCTTAGTTATAGTGCCTTCTTGCATGAGTGTTGTTTGATGAACCATTCCTGATACTTTATCACAATATAAGAGATATTCAATAATTAAGTTTTCCAGTTCTGGCAAATTGACAAAAATTGTTTTACTTGTGGCAATTTTACAGGGAATTTTACTTATATCCTTAATCTATTATCTACTTTTCTGCAAAATCACTTTTGATGATCAAACCATTGTTATGTCTTCTCACCAACTTTCAAACCCCACAAATAGAATATAGGGTTATGGCTGTACAAGAAATATCACTGCTTCTTTAATTGCTTGATCTATGACTTTGTGATCTGCAAGTCCTTCACTGTGAGGGAGAGATGGAATGTGTTGGGCTCAAATTGAGGCTGTGTGGTAGACATTTCAGCAAAGGTCTGCAATTTTGTCAGACAATGTGAGAACAGGTTATCATTGAGAAGACTGACATTGCATTGAAGAGTCAGGACTTAGGATAGAATGTTGATCCTTCTAACAGAAAATCAAGAAGAATGCCTGCACTATCTCAGGAAATAGTTGTCATGACTTTTTCTGTAAATTAAGCCACTTTGAACTTTTTTGTATCAGAGATAGATAACACAAATGTTGTAATAATAGAAAGGATAAAAATTGAGATTATAGAAGGAACTATAAACTTTGTAAAATAGGGATGGCAAACCTTTTTGAGTCTGTGTGTCATATAGTAAGCATACTTAGCTTACTATAGAGCTAGTGGAACTGAGTTAAGTGCCATCTATACACAGGCAAAGAAAACTACTTTGGGAAAACACGTGTGTCTTTGGGTTGGATACATACTGAAACTTGGCACTTGTTTTCTTCCTGTGATAATGAACCACAGCTTTCTGCCACACAAAACTTCAAAAAATAACTGTTGTGTGGTCGGTTGTAGTGTTACCTATATTACTGCGTCACCAGGTACAAAGTTTTATTCATTCCCAAATGAACAATAACCTGGCAAAAAAGCATTAAAAACATTAAATTATTTTGCATTTCACTAAAGTGCACTTGATTATATGTTGCTTTATAAATTTATTGTGTTCAAATTACTAGCAAATTATTTAAATATGTATACATTATAAAATGACTTCAAAAAAACCAAAATTAAAACGTCAATTTTTTTAATTTGATTACATGACACAAATGGAATTGCCTTGTATCATTACTTGTTTCTAATTGTAAATGCATGTCATTCATTCTCATATTGATAACTATGCAAATATTGAAAGAAAAAAGAAATACCTTAATTTCAACATGGTAGGGTTTCTTGGAAACACTGGTTTGGGGAATTACTTATGTGGAAAACCAGTGATGATAGTTGAACCTCAATTGACATTTGGATCTGTATTCTTGTCCAAGGAAATTTCTATTAGTTTGGTCCACATTTCCAAACAGTTTCGGTAGAGATTGCATCAAAACCGTACGTGCAGAATCAATACATAAGTCAAAATGATCTACAGTCACTTCTTGAGTTATGATCATTCCTACTTATGACAAAAAAATTTCATTAAAAAATTTTTAAAATGGATCAATTTTTTATAGTTGTTGTCAAATATATATCATATACATATATATCTTGAACGCTTCTGACGATTGATTGCATCATCATTAGTTTTGTTCTGCAGTTAGTTACCCTTTGTGTGTGCTTGTGTAAGATGGCTAATTGTTTTGTTGTAAGTACAGTCACTTCTCGACTTACGACCATTTCGACTTACGTCCGAAGTTGCGGAACCGAACCCTATCGTAAGTCGAGAAGTAACTGTATTAACTAATGCAGGCATTACTTTGACCGTAAACTGCTGAATGTATGTATATATTATATATTATTTAAAATATATACTTATAAATAATATATAAATTTATAATTTATCAAATTTCTATTTATTAAAATATATATAGTGTTGCATGTAACATACAAAATTCATACAGGAGAAATTCATATAAGGTAAGAATGCTATTATTCCTCAACAACAATCAAATGAACAAAATGTTGAAACAAAAGTAATGAACATGAAATACTAAACTTTAAATCACATTGAAAAATCACTGGTAAGATCAAAATCATCAGAATCTTCCTCACTAGAATGTTTTTGTATGGTTGAAGCAGATGATGGTTTCCAAGTGTAATATTTTATTATTGTTTCTTTTAAGTAGCTCTTTTGCTAACAGTGCTTCACAGGAATCTGTAAGAACTTAATTTTGTAGTTTAGTTTTTATTAAATTTAATTGCAAAAAAATACATTCAACTGCTGCACTTGAATGAGGAAACAACAAAAACATCTATTTACTACCAAAGTAAAGTAAAAAAATATAGAAATGTAGAATAAAAATGAGTGTTTTGAAAGGTACTAAATTGAAAGGAAAAGTATTAGGATTTCATGAATAGTACTAGGAAAATGGTGTTGGGTATCTTGGTACTGGAACAAGTAAAAAGGTACTAGATTAGTACAAAAGTACTAGGTGGAACAACACTGGTGCCATCTTTGTAACGGCGATGCCGTTACCTGGCATCGCCGCTAGAGGTGCCTCTATCTAGTTTTGCCATTCCTTCCACTAGCTCTATAACAATATGTAAAGAAATTAAATGAATATACTTTAATTAGAATAAAGTTTAAAAAAAAGAAAAAAACTGATTGAAAAAAGGATGATCAGGTTATAAACCAAAAGGATGATTGAAAAAGACAAATGTCAAATCAAAATTGTATGGTTTGTTCCTTATGTGTCACAGTTTTGCTACCCCTGACATAAAGGAAAAATTTTAACTTTGCAGAGATGCAACAGGATATAACTAGTCAAAAGCACAAATCATTTAATTTAAAATAAGATTGCAGATGTTACAGTAGACTGCCTTATGACCATTCACTTTATAGACTCCCACTTTTACTACTAACATAAATTTTCTGTTACAACCATATGTTAAGTACCATATTTTTTTGTTGGTTGCCTCTATGATTTTTGTATAGTTAAATTATGTTGTTAGAAATATATCAATTTGACATTGAACTTGTAGTAAATAGGATAGCTTGTTTGATGAATTTTTTAGGAACCAGTTAAATCATAAAAGCAAGACTTTATTGTACATTTTTTTATATTTTTTTATTTTAAAATATTTATTACAACTTTGAATTTCTCGTAAAAAGGAGGTTTCCATTCATTATTTTATGCCAATTTATATGATTTTCTATATTTTTAAACTTGATTTTGTTTATTTTTATAGACAGCAGAAAATCTGGTTCATTAGTTAATTCTTTTTGGCTATAAATAAATACATTAGAACTAGGGCTTTTGAAAGGAAGAGAGCTGGGGATTTTTCCCCAGCTTCTCCTTTTCTCCTCCTTAGGGTCTACAGGTTCCTATCCCTTTAAATTAATATTTTTGTTAACAAAAATTAAAATCTTTATTAATAAAGATAACATTCTATGTATTTCATTTGTTCTAAAATCCTCAGGTCTCACACAAGCTTTTGACAGCCCTGAGTAGAATCCCAATTATCCAAGGCATACCTGTAGGTGAATACTCCTTTTTCTAATACTGTAATTCATAAAAGAAAGTTCAAAACTGTAACAGTCATTACAAGATGATTTGTTTCTGTTATCTTTTATCATTTAACTTCAGTGTGAGACAAATCATTCATATTAAAATGTATATTTTAATATGAATGATTTATAAATAACAATATGTATTTTTTTCTTATTGTAAATATTAACTGTTCATGTATTCTTGATTAACAATTAATCCCTTGATGCTACTGCATATATCAAAATCACGTTAAACAAGTATAGTGGTACCTCTGTTCTTGATTGAACAATCGCCCACCCACTGAAATAAATTTTCGGTTAATAACAAATATTTTTATTTTAATAAACAAAAATGGCAAATTCACAAACACCTTATTTGCTGAGAAAAACAAATCTGTTAAGTAAAGACAGCTGTTAAAGCTTCATTAATTAAAACTTTTGCTGTGTATAAAGTATTGCCACAATTAATTTCACACATTAATCAAATTCCACATTAAGCAAGGAATACCTGTATAATAAATGTAAAAATTATTATTCTTATATATGATGAAATTCACCAAGGTATAAAAAGAGGCTTAAAAGTGACATACCATATAAATCTTTTACATTCATAATTTTTAATCCAAAATGGCTGTGGCTGTCTGAGTTATCCAAGGTAATATCTGTCCACACGACCTTGGATAATTGGGGTTTTAGTATAACTGAATAATCAGTTAGTTAAACAGTTCTAAAACATAACTGATATATTTTAATATTATTTTTATCTATCAAGCTTTTTGGTTGCAATTATATTTATTCATGATTTTCAACTTTCATGTTTATCATCATTTGAAAATTTTTAAAATCTTATATTTTTATTTCAGTAACATAGTTCTTCAGCTAATATTTATGTTTATGTTTATGTTCATTGTATTTAAGTTTTATTTGATTAGTAACCGGTCACTTTGAATAGAGAACCAATTATGATAAATGCAAATGTATATTGTTCCAGTAAATTAAAATATAAAAGTCTATTTCTGAAAGTAAAACTTTAAACTATTACCTCCTTTCATATTTATCTGCATAAATTCTATAAAAACAAAATTCTGTTAAAAATCCATTTTATCAATAACACAATTTTGGTGGTAATCAGCTATTTAAGAAATCAGTTTTGATTTTTTATAGTTTGTTCAAACATTAATTTATACAGCCAAACAACTACCGGATTACATTGGGCTACTTTTCCAGGATTATATTTATTTATATTTAATTGCAGAAAAGTAGCCTGATGTAACTGGTAGTCATTTGGCTGTATAAATTTATTGGGTTTCATGATGTTTATGTATATTAATTTATTCACATTAGAGTTGTTTGTTTATTTAGTATATGACTTTAGATCAATGGTTCTTAACCTGGGGTGCGTGCACCCTCAGGTGCAACAGAAATTTTAAAAAAAAATATGAATGAGGTGACTGTGTTCTCTACAAACCATGGTACCGAGCAACACACCACCCCCACTTCTTCACTCTCTACTCTACCGTTTCTCAGCACATCGCACTTGTCATCAGTCATCACAGTTGCAGTTAATGTAGTCACATTGTTATGTGCAGTACAGAAACTAGTTGAGACGTGTTCGCATACCTTGAATAAGAACGTAGATGAGGTTTGTAACAATATTTACAGGTAACCCCCGTATAACATGGCACTTCTATAGCATGGATTCACTTAACATGGTTTGAGAATTGGGTAAAACTCTCGTACAACAAATATACACACATTTTTTAAGGGCTTATTTTCAGATTCAAGGGGTGCTGACCACTAAAAAGGTTAAGAACTGCTGCTTTAGATTATACAGGGTACAAATAAATAAATAAAAAAGTTCAATTATTAATCCAATGAATCTATGGTGTATTTGCCAGTAGAGGGTTCATTTAGTTACCAGAGTAGATATCTTTCCTATTGTACAGCACAATGTAGAAATGACAATTTGAAGCTCTGTCACTATAAAAAAATAATTTATTGCCTTTCTTGATGCAGTGTCTTATACCTATTTGATTTGATAACTAGATGTCCAAGGTGCCCATCCTTCCATTCTAGATTTTGTAGGATCAAATCCAGGTAGAGAACCCCAAGAACTTTTCATGATTATCTATCCTGGATATGTTGGGCCTCATCCTTTACCATCCAGCTGACCCCATTGTGGATTTAGTTAAACCTATGATGGATATGATTAATAGCCTTAGTGGCCACAGGACGAGAAGTTATTTAAAAAGACTAAATAATACAAACAAATCAAGATAGGTTTTCTATCTTAATTTGTTTGTATTACTTAGTCTTCTTGTTGTTGTTCTGCTCTGCAACAACATTGCTGTTGATTTTAAAGAATTAAAAGCCATGGGCTTTTTTTCTTCAGTAACATATCACACAAGGAGCATTTGTTGATATTGATTTTATTGGAGGAAATGCATTTTGGGTCTTAGTGACTGCCTCTTCAGTCCTTAGACTTTACAAAAGGAAGATAGACAAGAATTACATGATACATAATAATAATATATATAATATTTAAAAAAATTTTTATAACTTACATGGTTGATTGTTGGTTGCAAATTGACATTAACATTAAAGAAAGTATTGGGCAATTGACCGGGTAGAATCTGTTTACAAGGATTGTTGTATAAGGTAAAATAGAGAGGGATAAGTAAAACAGTTATAAAGTAAATAAAGTTTAAGACAGTTATGTTATAAAATGGTATAGATTATTACCTGTAGATGGGTAGAAGATACATGGTGAGTGATGATTAAAATACCAAAAGAGTAAACTAACTGACCACGTGGAGTTTTCTGGGTTTTCTCCATGTTTGTAACACCTGAATAAGGGCCAGTTTCCCTTACAAGATCTCCCGGAAGGCATTTTTCCTCGTGTAACATCACTCGCTAGAGAAGGCAACGGGGAAACAACTCTGGTTGTAACTTCCCCCAGGATACACCTTGGTGCCTTAACTAACCACTTATTAACCTGCGCCAGGTGCTCGCCAATGTCAGGATTTCTGATATGGCACGCAGAGAGAGAGAGAAGGTAGAGGTGGGCAGGGTTTGGATCATCCTTAGGTTCATGGTTACACTTGCAGAATGCTGTTGTATCTATATGGGAATGAAGAATAACATCACCAGATGGGGCGCTATCTGGGGGATGGGATGGAATGGAATAGAATCACATGTGGATATTACCTGTTAAGGAAGAGTGATTTCCAGATGTCACTAATAGACCATCATAATTATGAGTTCATTTTATAACTTTTTATTTTAGTAATTTCCAAATGTTCAAATAATTTCCTTTTTATAATATTTTTTTCTTTCCTGAGTATTTTTAGATTATTGAGTGAAATCTCACAATCTTCACTATTGCAATGTATGGCTACAGCAGAATTAGTGTAATTAAATTTAATAGCATGTGAATGTTCTTTAAGCCTGATTTTTTGGGGTTCTTCCAGTTTCACCTATGTATTGGTAATTCAGTTGGCAGCTGCAGAATATTCTATATAACATTATTTTGTTGCATTATATCAATATTTTGAATTATATTTTCTTTAGTTATTAGTAACTTTTTAATATTATTAGTAAATACTGGGTCTAGAGTTATATTATGTGGTTTTAATAGTATTTTTATTTTTTTGAATACTATGGGGATGTTAAGTTAGTTTTTTATAAGTCATTTGAGTTGGTATTATATTTTTTGGGTTGTAGTAGGGTTGGTGTTGGTAAGCCAGTTTTTTTAGTATCTTATTTGGATAGTCATTTAGTTGAAAGATTTTATAAATGTGTTTTATTTCTTTAGTTTGTTCAAGGTAATTGCTGATATGTGTTTTAATTTTGGTGATATACATGTTAAAAATATTTTTCTTGATGTACATGGGCATACTGGAATGATAGTTAACGACTTTCCTTACATCACATGGTTTAATATACTTTAAAATTTAAGCTGTTATGAAATCTTTGGATTGTGATGTCTAAAAACAGTAAATTATTATTATATTTTAGTTCAATATCAAAGGCTATGTTGATTACTATATTACTGGCACAGTTAAGGATTGTTTGAGGGTTAGTTAAAGTATTATCATTAGTGATGTAACGAATATTCGGTTACTATCCAGTATTCGGCCGAATACCGAATACCTAAAAACAGGAGTAAGAAATAACAAAAACACAGTAAATTAATCATTTTGGAAACTTTTATTAATGCTAAACATTAAATTATGATTATTAAAGTTAATAAGAAATAGCATCTAACTCTAGTAAATTATTTCGTAATTAAAATAATATTATAGCCTTTATCTAGCCCGATATCTTATGGCATGTAGGTTAGAACGTATCGGGCATTAGTGTTATTGCTTAGTTAATTATGTTATATTCATATTCTTGTATATTTTAATATTTTTTATGAAACGTTTTATTGAAACTTATCGTATTTAATGAAATAATTATTTATTTCTAGAAGATGAGTAACTACTATATAATTTATTTTATATATAAAGCAAAGAATGAGCATTTCTCATTATATGCAAAAGATAACATTTGAAATCATGTTAATTTTAAAAATATTGACAAAAACAATAGCAACAAAATATCACAAAACTTCACAAATAGAAACCCCCCAATAATATATTTGAACTGCTTCACATCTGGCGAGAAACTAGACCATATGTCCCCACTAAAGTATATATCCTTAGGGTACTATTCAGTCTACAAATAAGCAGTAAAATTTTATTTTTACTACGTAATTAAAGAGTTAAAAAGATCAATTGCAAATAAAATAACTTATAACTTACATCTAAATACCAACAACTGCTGAATCATATCAGGCTATTTACGGCTATTACATAAATTATAAACCAATTTGGCACTAGAGGTAGACGTTAGGCTCCATCTCATATTAACTTTAATAATTATAATTTAAATAATTTTAGACCTACTGGAAGAGAAAATCGTAATGACATTGGGCCAATAGAGAGCAGGGTGCGCGATCCTTGCATAATGAGGTTTGCGTGCTAATTTTTATGTGCGCGTTAATCAAGCCGAATAGTTTGGCCGAATATTCGGCCATTCGGCCACGCTCCTGGCCGAATATTCGGTATTCGGCTGAGGCTGAATATACTATTCGTTACATCACTAATTATCATAAATTATGAAGCAGTCATCTACATATCTATTGTATTCTATTATGCCACTGAGGTTTCTAATAATTATAATACAATTAGGGTTTCTCATTTCCCGGTCTTTGCTTGTCCCGGGATTCCAGGATAAAAGTGAACTGTTTCCTGGGATCCAGGGAAATCCCGGGACAAAATTAATTATTTTTAAGATATACAAAATATCATGAAATCAAATGATATAATTATTTTTTGTTTTTTAAAGTAATTTAATACGTTCTGCAACCTCCAAAATCATATTAATAATGCTGTGTAAGATATATATTAAAAATTACCTTTGAATTACGTAGAAATTTTCACAAATAGAAAAAATTTATTAAAGTTTGCTGAAAACTGCATACAACAACAAAAAATGACTTTAAATTCAGTTGAAAATTTAAAGAAAAATGAATTTAAATCAAACTTCTAAGTTAGAAGGTAATTTTTGAGTTTTTAAATAAAATACAATATTGTACAATAATACAAAATATTGTAAATTTTTATAAGATTTTAAAAAGCAAAGACGATCAATACTCCGATCACTCAATCTAATTCTTATTTTAGTAATGAAAAGTCTTGCTACCGAGAATGCCTTTTCCAATTCAATTGATGTGATTGGAATCGTGTTTAATGCATTTAAGAGAAGACAAATATTATGTGTTTTTCACCTGTATCCTGAAAGATTTCTAGTTTGTTTTCGAGATTGTAGTACTTCTTTTATTCCCTAGTATTCTTGATTTGTCTACCTCGACTACTTTAATAGAAACATCATAGCCCAATAATTCAGCAGTTCGTTTGTCTTTAATAATCAGATTATGAAGATAAACTTCATACTTGCTGACTTCGTACTCGTTTGTATCCTTGCCCAATTTGCACAACCTGGCGTTACAGCTACGCAGTTATTGAAGCTACTGGGCATGGTTAAAAATTAAGACAGCATAAGCACAATTATTCCAGATATTACTGGTAAAGAATTTTGAGAATCTTGCCACAAATAAGCTACGTATTGATTATTGACCATTTGTGACTGCCATAACGAGCAAAAATTTAAAAAAAAACTAATAAGTAGGTTTAAAATTAATAAATACAAATGTATTCTGACAGTTTATGAGTTAATTTATTTTCTATTTGCAAAATTTCCTCAACCTTATGTAAAATAAGAAAAAAGTGAATTTTTAAGAAATTTGCGGGATTTCCCGGGTTAAAAAAACAACCGGGATCCTGGAATCCTGTTTGAGAAACCCTAAATACAATCTATTTTTATCATACATAATTCAATCAGTTTAGGGCCTATACATGAACCCATAAAAATATTGTCGGATTGTCTAAAAAAATTTTTATTAAAAGTAAAATAATTATTATTTAAAACAAATTGAACCAATTCAATTATTAGCTTTTAATTCTTTAAAATCAACAGTATAAAACCATTAATGGAAATTTTACTTAAATATTGCTGTTATTCTGTTTAATGCTTTTCTGAATTGACATGATAGATTGAAGTTGGGTTTTGATACTTATTTATTAAATCATATTGGATAAAACTATTACATATATATTTTGTTATAAATTTACTTTAATCATGTATATTTGAATCATAATCTAATTATCGTTATAGATATAAAAGGATTCAATTCTTCACTACTGCACACAACTAACCAATTGAATCAAAACTTATATTATTCTTTCATTTTACTTTGACTAAGTTTTGATTCGATTGATATATATATATATATTGATGATACTAGTCTAAATAGAGGAATTTTAATAAAGGTATTATATTTGCAAATTCATATACATATTAACTATGTACAAAGAGTGGTAACTTTCTTTTTAATTAAAGTTTGACTACAAATAGAAATAATGTTTGGTATTCAGTGGCAACATTCCAGTTATTGACATTTGCATCATGACATTACACAGTGGTACTTTGTAAAAAGAATTATATTCTTTGTTAATGCATGGAATTGATGCTATCAATACTATCAAGTGTTGTCAGTGAAGGATGATAATTTATTTGATTCTAGTTTTAAGTTATAGAGGTAAAAATTAGATTATATATATATATATTTTGAACGACACTACAAGTTTTACAGAATATCAAGTTATCAATAGTCAGGTTTCTGGGACTCTAATATAATAGATGCAAGCAATTTGTGCATAGAAGTGGATTGGATAAATTTGCATTTGGAGATGACAGATCTCTAGGCTAGATCAAACAGGTCAAAAATTTTGGTGTGAGCTTAATAGCCACAAATAATTTCTACTGATAAGGAGACCCCTTCTACTTCACAATGTTTTGATATGTATTGTGATACTTTTTTCCTAGTAATCTATGGTAAACCCACTCAATGCAACTGTCAAGCATTCATGAGAAAAAGTAAAATATTCTGTTCCTTACATACTACAAAGAATCAGTAGCAGCAATGCTGAGTGGTAAGGTGCTTTGTTACACATGAATATTAAATAAGTATATTGGCTGCCTAACTCAATGCCATTTGGAACAATGCATCCAAATTACATATACTTTTAAATTCACAGCAATTGTTAGAGAAAGGAAGTTGTAATTTCTCTCAATAATACTGTATTTAAAAAAATTTGATTCAGTAAACATCTCTTCAATCTGAAAAATTCTTCGGTACACTACCTCAAAGCCAAGATTGGCTGTGAGGTAGTCTACCGAAGAATTTTTCGGATTGAAGAGATGTTTACTTAATCAACAGATAAAACAGCTACCATTAGAAAATTCAGAAAAAATAATTTGATTCAACAAATAAATGATAGTATATGATACTTAGAGACAGCAGAACAACTGACAACACTTTTCTCCCTCTCTCTCTCTCTCTCTCTTTGTTTTTTTTTAATCCTCTTTATCAGTTTAATAGTTGAGAGTACAAACAATACTACTAAAACCCAATACAATACATTACTAAAGCCAACTACTGCTGCATGGTATCAGGCTATATAATGGCTAGACATTATATAGCCCAATAGCATGCAGCAATAGTTGGCTTTAGAGTACATGATAATATGGAACCAGCTGTCATACTGCTAGTTCCATATTCAAACTTTGTTCATACTCAACTAATTTGTAGCATTCTATTTATTACGGTTTCATAGGTAAAAAAAATAGTAGGCACTAAATCAGTTTAATTGTATCTAGCTTCTGTCTAAAAAAATAATTTAAATGGCATTATTGAAATTTAATTTATTCTTTTACTTTTATGATAACAGAAGATTTTTTTCATTTGCAGATGTTTTATCAGCAGGAATTAAAATTTGAGTTATCTCCAAAAAAAAATATATGAAATGTATTAATTTAACAATAGTCAATTTCATGTCTATATATTCTATAATAGTATAGTTTATTCAATTTCATTTTTAATTCATTTTTGTTTTGGAAGTCTATTGCTTGAAAGTTTTGATTTCAGTTTTTTCCACCCCTTGAAGTATAAATTTTGATTAACTTTTATTTTGTAGATTCTTTTGTTACTAATGAAACAGGATATACTTAGTATGAAGTATCTCAATAGCTTCTTTATCATATACAAGAAACGTTAGATAGTTATCATTATAGGTTTTACACTTAGTCTAGATCAAACAGACAGATATACATGCTGACTTATTACACCAGTGAACAAGATTAAATTACAAAATCTTTAATGATTATTTAACACCTTATTAAAAACTCTACAATAAGTTATGGCTCTTTTTGACAATTTTATGATATAATACAGAACACTGAAAATGCATTTTAGAGTCAATGCGTCCGTTTTCAGTTGGTGTTCATACATAAGTATAAATTATAAAAATAATTACAATTTTACAATTTATTTTTATAATTTATATTTATGTATGAACACCAACTGAAGAGGGACATATTGGGTCTGAAATGCATTTTCAGTGTTCTGTATTATATAATTGTCAAAAAGAGCCATAACTAGAGTTTTTAATAAGGTGTTAAATAATCATTAATTTAATCTCGTTCACTGGTGTGATAAACCCGCATGTATATGTGTCTATTTGATCTAGACTAAGTGCTAAAAGCAATAGATTATTCCATTGAATCATTATAGGTCTTTATTATCACCACAATAATATATACATATTGTATAATTTAAGTTATACAAGACCTAAAATTAAATGTTGCTAATGTTTTTTCTCACTCCCTTCCATTTGTACATAAGTTTCATTGAATATAAAAATTGATTTATTTATAGTATACTATACAAAACAATATTGTAAAATATACTACAGTCGAGTCCGCATAAGTCGACACCTCGAGGGGAATTAAAAATGTGTTGAGTTATCCGATATGACGACTAAAACGAAGTTGAAAATAAGCAGAAAACTACAATTATGAAAATACAGTAGTGCTTTATATAGTACATGCAATGTATCTCTGGTACTAAAGTTAATGTTTACTTTAAGTAGTCTACCTCAGCGATTTTCATCGCTTTTTGTTTCAATATCATCCTGAAACAGGAAGATTCGATGAACGAATTTGTTTTAGCCAACAAACCAGAGCATCTTTGACATCTTTGTACAGTACGTTGACTTTTTCTGGCATTATCCAGACAGCTGTGACGAAAATCCAAGAAAAAGTTTCTTAATTTCCTCTTTTTTCTTTAGAATTCCCACCAATGTTGTTTTTGGAAGATTTTTTTGTTTTGCAAATTCGGCTTGCAAAGTTTTATTACATTGAAATTCAGGTACAAGTTTGTATTTTTCCTTCAGCGTAAGTGTTGTTAGCTTGGATACTCATTTCTAACAGAAATGTGAAACACATGCTACAAATAATGCAAAATCGGATTCTGCCGTGATGTTGATATAGATTGTGTTTTCTTTTTGTTTATCTGTTACTATTTAATTTATAAATATACATAAAATGTTAAGGCATTTTTATTAATATGTATATATTAATAAATAAGTCAACTCCCCTCCTGAAAAAATGAGTTCACACCGCACAGTGCAGTGTGAACTCATTTTTTCAGGAGGGGAGTTGACTTATCAGACGTCTAAACGAGTGTGGGACGGCAAAAGTATGTTGATTTACTCAGTGATGACGAGTTAAACAGTGTCGAGTAAACCAGAGTTTTTTTAACATTAATGCCTATGTAAGTCGGCCGGAACCACAGAAAACTGACTAATTAACTGACGGTGTTGAGTTATACCTATGATGACTGCGGACTTGACTGTATATAATATGAGGTTAGGCCATCTGTGCACTAAAAACTCATAATTTATAATTTTTATAATTATTTGATTTTTAGTACTTACTAAGGCTAGAACATCTAATATAATATAGTTATATTTAGTAGTATGTTTTTTATGATAGATTTTATTATTAAACTTTACTAAAAAAAATATATCTTTATGCAAAATTTGTTCAAGCTGTAGAAGTAAAATTAAAGTTTACATAATGATGAATAAAAGTTCATAAAATGATGTAGCCTTACTCCATAGATCTTTCTTTTTAGGTTACTGCTGAAATCTAGGAACTACTTCAATGCTCTTGCAGCACATTACCAGATCTATTATCATATAAATCACAATTATATTTATATAACAGTAAACTTTTATTTATCATTGTCATTTTACATATCATTAAGCAATAGAAAATATATCGATAATTGGGAAGTTAGCACCGAATAAATTGAGTATTTAAGTTTTTTGTAAGAGTTTCAGAATGACAAAATTGCCAGAATTATGGTGACTAGGAGCATATTTCCTATTCATCAATATCATGTTGGATCAATGAAAAGAAGTTAAGTAAATAGAATGTATTGTTAATGATAGAAGCATTAAGGAGTTAATGTGACTTTACAACAATTATATAACCAACATTATTATGTGAAAAAGAATGTTGCAATATTTTAAAGAAATAATATGAAATGAAAGATTTGGCAGAGATGAAAACAGTACAATGGAATTTTGAGATAACAAAAATAAATGTTATAAGATATTAGGAATAAATGATCAAAATATGAACTACTTGAATAGTTTGGCTAAGTATAGTGATGGATTATAACAACAGTAGATTATGTAAATAAGATATAAATTGAACAAAAAATTGAGAAAAATTATAAAAGATTAGAGAGTAGTAGTAGTAATAAAGAAAGAAGTGTTGAATAATGTAATACTTAACTAAAATGGTCTGAAAAACTGATCCAGAGTGATTAGATGAAAAGGTCTGGGAAGAAAAGATTTTCTAAAATTCAAGTTTGTTTCACAAAATTATTGTCTCATAGATCAAATAAGGTAAATTAGATCAAATAAAATAAAATAATGATTAATATTAGTGACCATAATGTTCTATATTTGGATCATATTATTTGATATGTTGTTATTATCTATGCCATTCGATGTCATGAAAATGTTTTGATTTATTTCAGTTTCTGATATTTTGATTTTGAATTAAAAGTCTGTCTATATCTATTGAACTGTAAATCAGTTTAAGTTGAAAATCAAATTTAATAAAAAAGTATTCAAGTTTTATGGAAATGGAATATATTTAAACACATTAATTATTCACTAAATTTTGTAAAATATACAGGAGTCTGGATTATATCTACTAATATCAGGTGATAACACTACTGGAACGCACAGTACTCAGACATGCATAGGCTGACAATCATTATACCTTGGAATGCTAGCTGGTGGAAAACACTGATTGCAGCAGTAGAGGCATTTTTCCAAACAGGGTCCATTAAAGATGGTATTGCAACACATCATCAAAAACTGGAGAGCCGTGAGCAGTGTTCAAAACTCAATTGACAAGTCAGAGGAGAAGTGTTCATATGCCAGCAAACATACTATATATTCACACTTCACTGCTCAATGGGTCAAATGCAACAACTTTGCAGATATCATGACACTCTTTGGGCTGATTGCTGGTGGATTTGCAATATTAAATGTGTGTGTGTGGTCTTCCATGTAATGGAAATAAAGTTTCTACTTCTTGTCTTTTACTTGTGATTTGAAATTGGTAGATATAACATACATCCTGTGTGTTTGTGTGTTTGTTTGTTTATATATAAACATAATTTCTCAATGCCTAGTTACTTTCCTTCTGCCACGTGTGTATACATGCCTGCAGGATAGGTGAAAAGTAACTAGTCATCAAGAAATCACTATAATTTCTACATATTTAATGTAAAGATGATGGAAATTATATGATATGTACCTTATTTAATAAAGATACAGATGCATACCTTAAAATTCAATGTAGGCCATTTACCAATTTTCTCAAATGACTGCAGATGGAATTCATGGCCTTCTGCAGGAAGTCTTGTGGGATATTGGTGAAAAAATTCCAAACCCATGTCTCCAGTTCTTCTAGTGTTTGAGGTTTTGCTTGGTGCATCTCTTCCTTTGCCCAGTTCCAGAGAAAAAGTCGCAGAATGTGGTCTGTGCATTGCTCCAGCCAATGTCCTGGAAACTTCTTGTCCAACCAGGCATGTACATTCAGTTCAAAGTGAGACAGCACACTGTCATACATGAAAACAAGTGCATTGATGTTTTTCCAGCCAGATACAGTGGGCCACACTCAATCCTTCAGCATCTGAAGGTAGTGGTCAGCATTCATGGTGTCATGCAGAAGATATGAGTCAAGAACCTGTGCCATTAGCTTCAAATGACAATTCTTGATTGTTTCTGGATGGACTGTGGCATGATATCCCTTCACTGTACATCACCATCTCTGCACAGCAACCATTGATTTCCATACCTCACAGCAATCTGCACTTGCTACTGAGTCACTACCTACACCAATATGTGGGATTTATAAAATTTCATTGATTGGTATACATGAACAGACAAATTTTATTATGATTTCATTATTATTACAAAAATTATAGCAATTTCTCAATACCTAATTACTTTCCATCTACCTTGTATATTTTACATTGTCTGTTGTTTCTATTATATTTTATTCAAGTATAAAGAGAAAAGCAATTATGAAAAATATATTTAATCATATATAAGAAAACATTGACCTAAATGAAATAAAATGAAACATAACACACCAGATATAACCAACATGTTGGTATGAAGATTTCTTGAAACAGATTACAGTTAATAATGTTTCAAGAGCAATAAATAAATTATTGTGATATGTTTTACACCCTATGCAACTGTTGATGAGTTAAATAGTAACTTTTTCTAATTTGGCTGCAGTTTGCAAAATCAAACATTTCAAAAGGTTTGTGAGACTACTTTTAAGAATTAAAATAGCATTCCATAACATTTGAGTCTGTTGCATACAGGACTGTGGAATCAGTAAAAAAACACTTGACTCCAACTCAGACTCTTGATAATTTTAGTAGGCCGACTCCGACTCCCGACTCTGGAAAAATTAAATACTAAGTCATTTCATGGGGGCAGAGGTGCTCATAGAGGGGTACTCTGCTCTAAACTCTAAAAGGAGCCCCGGGCATTTACCCAAATACTTTTATACGTAGGCTGTTTTTTTTCCAAGCTCCGATGGTCCATAAAAAAAAGACAAGTGTAAATAACAAAATGAATTTATTACCAAAAGTTAGGTACAGACATGGTTATTTTTCGACATAATCACTGTGAAGATTGAGAAATTTATATCTGTGCACGAGCATTGGTGGCAACATTCTATGACAAGGATGGAAAACATCCTTGTCATAGAATGTTGCCACCAATGATTCGTGATGAGCCCTAACATTTTTTTGAAGATTGTGATTACTCTTGAACCTCTGCTCCCCTAGCCACTTTTCCTGTTCAGGAAAGAGAAGTCGCTCGACGCTAAATCGGCTATACGCTGGGTGTTTAAAGGTGGTGAAGACTTCCACCTTTCAGACTTCCACCCAGCTTAAAACTTTTTAATGTGTGAAGACTTCCATCTCTTTCCTGAACTGAAAACAGCTAGCAAGACAGACGTTTGAGACTGCCTTGCTAGCAGGCTGAATTAACTAATGATGATCTTCAAAACAACGTGAATTGAGATGGTCTTAACAGGCCATCTCAATTCACTGTGGCAACAGTCTATGACAAGGGGATGGAAAAGCTCATCCACAGATATGACAAATGCCTCAATCCTAGGGTGACCAACTGTACTCATTTACTGAGTTTTGTACTCTTTTTTCGCAAACCGTACTCTTTTCAAATCCTGTACTCTGAAAGTACTCATTTGTATAATTTTATACTCATTTGTATTTCTAAAACATTTTTTTAGATTATTTTATTTCAATTTTATTAATTAAATATTTAAAATTATTTTGATAGTGATTTGAATTTCACGCACGCATATTGCTTGCCGTTTCCGGCACGTCAGAGGACAGGGCAAACACCAGACATGAGTTTGACAGTGATTTGAATTTCGTGCGCACATATGGCTGTCGTTTCCGGCACAATTAAGAGGCCGTATTATGTACCTGGAGAGATAGATAGATACTACAGACCTCTTTTTCTAATTGATATATCCATTTCTTTTCACAAATGTGAAAAGAAATGGATATATCTATCTCTCCAATATTTGTGTACGTAATCCCCAGGCTGATCTTTGATGTGCAGTATGTACGGCATGCTTGACAGTCTTGACACATGCGTAGTATGTACAGCAAAGTGTACTCTTTTTGAACAAAAAATAGTTGGTCACCTTATCAATCCTCACAGTGATTATGTTGAAAAGTAACCATGTTTGTACCTAACTTTTGGTAATAAATTCATTTTATTATTTACACTTGTCTTTGTTTTATGGACCATCAGAGCTTGAAAAAACCGCCCTCATAGTTAGTAGTTTTAGTATTTAACTTACATTAATATTTACAGTATTTGTATGAAAAAAAATTAATTTTTAACAAATATTTAATAAGAGGAGTAAGAGTGCGATGAAATTCTACATCTACATATATTCGACAGCATTTGCACTTCAATTTTACCCTTCCAGAAAAGTTAGTCCAACTAAAAAGTGTGCGATCTAGCTACTTCAGCCCTCTTGTTCAGAAAAGAAAAATATGAACTCTGATCTAGTCTGGCTCATTCAAAAAAATAGAGTACTTATTTAGAGCGGGGATAATAAAGGAATGATTCAAAAATATTTAAATTCAATCGGGTCAAAATAATCTAACTACTAAACACAAACACTACAAAGAACACTACATATTTAATAAATTAAATTGATGCATTTTGTATTTAAAATAAATGAATTATAACAAAATATAAAAAGAGTTTTAAAAATTAATAAATATATAATAAATTTTCTTTTATTTAAATAAGAAAACTAAAGTAAATTTAAAATGTTGGAGTCAGAGTTGACACATTTTTTCCGACTCTGACTCCTCTGGCCAGAAATTCCTCCCGACTCCGACTCCACAGCCCTGGTTGCATAGGAACTAATCAATTTTTATGACTTTCTTAATATTTTAATGATCTTTCCTAAAAATAAAAAAAACAATAACATTAAAGACAAATTTATTTATTTTAAATAAAATATTCAAAGCTTAAAATTGGACTTTTGAAAAATATTGGACAGCTTTGAAAATATAAGAATTTCTTCCCAAAAATACTTAGTTTGTTGACTTGTGTAACTAAACTTCTTAAAGGATAAAATATTTAAAGTTGATTTAGTTTTTACATATCTTAAATGTTTTGAATTCTTGCATTCCAATAATTATTTAAAATTTTAATTGCATTATAATGAAATATCAAAAATCCAAATCTATCCTTTTTCCCCTGCCATAACTGTGTAGATAAAATTATTAAACACTGGTAGATAGTTGATTTTATGTCTCACCAACAGGTTGTGGAGGTTGCAGATTCAAGCCCCACTCTGGGCCAGTTCTTTTCTTTCAGGTGATTTTAAATTATTTAATAAATTATTAAAATTATAATTGTTAGTTTAGATAAGAAATGGCACCTAACATCTACCTCTAGTACTAAATTACTTAGTATTTAATCATTAATAATAGTGATTTTATAGCCTGATTGTGTTGGGCAATCGTTTGGTTGAGTATCTATGTGTAGGGCTTTGGGATGCTTAATATACTTATATACTATTGTATGACATTCATGTCCTTATTAATTAATAGGTCAGTGTTCAGTTATCCAAACTTAAATGTTTGGATAACTGAACACTGACCTATTAATGGTCTGAACACTATTTCTATTAATAACATTCACGTATCTGAACTGTGCTTGGTCCCAATTGATTTAGATAATCAATATCCCACCATACTCTGTTCAAAAAGACTGCTATTTCTCACATTTATAAGCATTTTTTACTTTTAACTAATAAAGACAAAATTAAAGCTTACTTGTATAAAAAAAAAAGTCAAATTGAAAGAAACTTTTTATTATTTTAATAAATTGGATATCCTGATAATTGGCACATCTGCAATTTGTAATCTTTTAGACATCTGCATGAGTTTTGCCCAAACTGTGTTTGGATTTTGCATCATATGATTCAGCATATGTTCATTTGATATCTTCTATTTTTCTCCATTGCTGATGTAGCCAAATTGATTTTCTGAACAAAATTATTACAGAGTATCAAAAGTAGAACATTATATTATTTGTAAAATATCATGGCATAATGACAGTAAATTGTCCAAAGCTGTGTCAAAATAACAATTGCATGTTCAGATGATGATTATCTGTTGTTGGTGAGATTACAGATATATCATTTACTAAGAGCTACTAAACCAGATACAAGCCATCTCAAACATTTGTTTCAAGCAACAGACCACTTAAATGTAAAATTGATGGATACTGCCCAACATTAGTTAATAGTGTATGGCAATTACAACAGACAATATAACAATTACATATAGCAACAGACAACAGATAATGATATATTTAGACTTAGTACTGATAACATATTCACCAGACTCATTTCTCCATTTGTTCTATTCCCAGAACAGTTTCCTTTCTGGTAAGAAACTTTTGGAATGATTGAAGCACATAAGTGCATTGTCAACATTGTTACTATAAAGGTGCAAAGTTTCTGCTGGAAATGGATATACTAGCTATAAATAATGGGTTCTATAAAGGAATTATTGAGAGAAGATAATTGTTAACAAAAGCAATTACATTCTTGATTAAATAAAATATTTGTTATTTGTAAGAAGAGATGTTTTATCTTTCCCATTACTTTTGCACTAATATAATGTAAACTTTATTTAAAAAACTATTTTTTTTTCTCTAACAAGAAATTTAGAATAAATAATAATGTCGAATAAAAATTTAATAATTACATTAATTTAAATTTAAATATAAATATAGAATACACACCTACTACACCTTAATTTGTTGCTAAGAATACTATTTGAGTACAAACGTTTTCAGCCTGATTCACAGGCCATCTTCAGGCCACAACTAAAATGGAACTGTTACGTTCCTTACACACCGGGTTTAGACGACCATTACCCAACCCGTTAAGAAAATAACGGTAAGGAACGTAACAGTTCCATTTTAGTTGTGGCCTGAAGATGGCCTGTGAATCAGGCTGAAAATGTTTGTACTCAAATGGTATTCTCAGCAACAAATTAAGGTGTAGTAGGTGTGTATGTGTTTATTTGCTGAGTGCTTATAATTTTATAAATATAGAATTTGAAATTCTATCAATTAAATTTATTAGAAAAAGCAATGATTAATTTTGCATCATATGAGTTTTCAATAAAATTTTAAAACAATAGAAATTTTCACTGGTTCTCTATTTTTGTACAGTGAGACTGATTGTCCATTATTCAAAAATTTAATACAATGAGCTGCTTCATTTTATTTTTCTTTCTCATTGAATTTAATTATTTTTAATGATTGCCAACTGATATTAAAAGTATTCTAATCACAATTGCAACAAGGTTGAAAATCAACACATCATTTAGATGGATTGTAGATTCAAATATCCATTTTCTTTGTTGACTGCAATTTGAAAATTGCAGACCTATAAATTTCCACTTGCATCCATCTAGCTGTCTATCCTTCCTTAATCTTGAGAATGAAGTTAGATAGATGAAAACTGGGACTAGATATGAACAGCTTAGGAGCTGGAGGTCCTGATTAAATATATATGAACTTCTGGTTTGGACTGGAAGTCATGTTGTTTTGATTCAAAACTTTTCTCCAGAACCAGCATGACAATCATTAACAGGAAAAGTGTGATGTACAGAGGCAAGACTACTAAAATCAAGAACATTGTGCATTGAGATCTAAAACATTGCAGTTCGGCATTGTGACGATGTCACAATAAATAATTGCTCATTTCATTTACATTATCTCTTCATTCACTAGGAGTAATGCTATACATTGTAATACAGTTTTATTATTTAGTAAACTTTTCCTCTGCAATACAAGTCTTCTATTAGTGGTTATAGTTTTATTAATTAAAAAACAATTTTAATTTATTTTATTTTATGCTTAATTTTAAAATTAAATTTAACAAATTTTGTAAGAAAATACTCAAAAACCAATAATTGCTGTAACACTTTAATTACTATAACATTTTTGGCTGTAATTAACACCTTGTTTTAACTTGATTTTGTTTAATTTATTCTGTTTTCACTTGATTATTTGTAAAATTGCCAAGACAAAAAGTTTACACTTTGAAGAAGTTCACAAAAAAAAACTTTTAAAAAAGACAATACAATAAAATTTCTATTTTGTCTTCTGTAAATGCTTCAAGAAATAGCATTCTCACAGTAGAGTCAACCTTCTTTTCTGCCTAAGTTTGCAAAAACATTACAATTTTTTTTTAGATGTCTTTATTAAAAATACATTTGTAAAATTGCCAGGATGAAAATTTACACTTTTTAAAAGCTTTTTCTCTGAATTTTTCAAGGAAAATATATTAAAATGTCTTTTCAAAGTATAAACTTTTTGTCTTGGAAATTTTACAAATGCAATTTTTAAGTGTCATCTCCAAAAAAAAAATTTAACACTTGCATACTTAGGCAGACAAGAAGTCTACAAGAAAAGATTGGCTCTCCTGTGACAATGTTATTTCCTTAAGCGTGTAGAAGAGACAGCAAAGAAATTTTAATATATTGTCTTTTTTAAAAGATTTTCTGTGAATATTTTCAAAATGTTTGCTTATTGTCTTAGCTAATTTATTCATTTATTTATTTTTCCAAAAACTTATGTATCTGCTTGTCTCATTTATTATTTCTTTTTTAATATTGGTAAATAACCTAATCAATACTTTCATTTAGACTAAAATTGTAGTAAATAGTTTTTAAAAGAAAACTCTATATATTATTGATTACTAACCGCATATTTAAAATATATTTTGCAATTTTCTTTATATTTATTATATTTGAATACAATAAGAATTGAAGTTGAAAAAGATTCATGTAATGTTTCAGTTCACTATGATTTAACTCCATTTCAGTTTATTAGAATATGAACTCTAATAATAAACAATTTAGGGCATTTTCTTCAAAATTTTAATAAAGCCCTAAACTTTCAAGATTCCTAAACTTTATATTAATTATTTATAACATATCTAAGATATTTTAAAATAAAAATCAATACTAAAAATTAAAATAAATGAAAATTATACAAGGATATCAATAAAATAATGTAATAGTTTGATATAAAAAGTTTAATGTCAATAATAACACTGTTTTATGAACTTTATATTGACTATTAATATAATCAAACTGATTTCCAAAAAATAACTAAATTTAATTTTAATAGTTGTTTTTACACTGAAATGTTTTAATAGATCATTTTTAAACAAAAGTAAAAACTTTGTTGTAAATGGAGTTTTTACTTAGATTATAATTTTTAATTATTATAAATCTTAAAGCATTACAATCTACAAAACATTAGAATATTGTTCATTCACCAGTAAAAATAATAGTACCAAGTACTTTTGAACTTTTTAACCCATCTCCAAAATTCCTAACTCCAAAATTTAAAAATATAAAAAATGTGTTAAATTTACATGCAGTTATACATCAAGTTGGTCTGATGTATAACTGGACATCCAACACTTATTTCTCTTTTTCCATTTAGAAACACCAGTTTCTAAGTGGAAAAGATAAAACTGGCTGCAGATTTGTGCCTGATCAATGAGCTAGCTATTATAGAATTTTTTAGGTTTTCTTCAGGTGCATTTCATTTAAATACAGTCCAGTTTCCATAGAAAGTTTTCCTAGAAGGCATCCTCCTTTGATAGATCACCAGGGTATCTCCAAAATCATGTTATGTTGCTTTATTCTATCAAATAAACAAACAACTTTTTTTTCCTTTAAAACACTGAAAGTTTTTTAACTGTGAAGTAAAATACTTGAAAATTTAAGAAATGTCAAACTTCTCTCTATAACTTGGTTATACTCTTCTCTTCATAACCATTTCTATGCCAATGACAAAACATCTGCATTTCTGATATTAACTATTATTGAGTTCAATTTTTTTTCTATATCTATAATTTTTCAGCACATCATATGCCCTCAACCTCACTTATCTCTTCTAACAACCTCCCTTCTCATTTAGCAAACATATTTTTGGGCTGCAATTTTCAAATTGCAGACCTATAGATTCCCACTGTTGTCCATCTGCCCTCCCTTAATTTCATGAATGAAGTTAAATAGATGAAAATCAACATCATGTATGGAAAAATAGGGGCCAGGGGCTTCAATTAACTATATACAAACTTCCGGTCTCAACTGGAAGTTTTTAATTTTTTTAAAATTAAAATATGATTAAACAATTGCAGCCCAGCATTGTGATGATGTCACAATAAATAATTGTTTGTTACCAATACGTTCTCTACTAAAGCTATTGTCATTCTTTCTTTCTCAATCTAAGACGCTCTTTCAATCTTATTTCCAGTCTCCCCCTTTACTATTTTTTCTCCTATGCCAGAATCCCTTTACTCTCTGAACTATTTTTTTTTTTTTAACTCTCTTTCTATTCCATGCTTTTGTGTTGTCCCTTGCAATAACTTTACCTCAACTTCTCCCAGCTTGACAACGAAAGAAATACTCTTCTAATTATCATCTCTACTTTTGTAAGAATCTTCTGAGTCAAACAATGTAAACCAGCCTAAACGTTTCCTTCCTGTAAACTTCATCTCATATTCTACAATATCACTACAAATCCATATGTTTAAAAAGGGTACTCTTTCTGCTGACTCTTGTTCCACTATAAGCTTCAATCTTAAATTCTAATCCAAAAATCTATTAACAAGATACTCAACTTGGGTCTTATTATTTTTACTAATAGTAAATGAGTTAATCTTATAATATAATTGAGATGGGTTGATGATGATAAGTGCAGAGTCCAAATGATTAGGAGTTAAAAGATGAAATTTGGTACACAGTTTGGGTAAGTCATGAGAATGTACACTAAGAATGGATTTTTTAAAATTCCCCTGTGCGGAGAGGGTTAAGGATTACCCTGAAGAACTCGGCTTCTACTGTCTAATTTAGATGTGGTTTTTTTGTGTTTTTGCAGGGAATAGAACATATTTTTAAACCCATCTAAAAATTCTCTAATTAGTCTCGGAAGAGGGTAAACCTAATTCTTGCACACAGTGAAAATGGGTAAGATCGGATATAGGCCTAATCTAATAATCATAATCTTCACTATCATTACTTTTTGCCTGAGCAACTCCGGGCTCATCTGCTAGTAATAATATAAATGAATTATCCAATAAAATACTAGTATTTAAACAATACTTTCCACAAATTATTTAAAAAGAATGGACCAAAATGAGCATTACACACTCAATGAATATTGTTATAAGTAATTTATATATAAATTATATAATTATTGTTGTAGCAATGCCAATAGAATATAACTTGAAAATAGTTTTAAACACATTAAAAATTGGAAAATTCTTATAAGTAGACTACATTTGCCAATGATACTCTATTAAAAAAAAGTTAGGTATGTTTTCAATATTACGTGTATTTATGGCAAATTTGAAATGCAGTAAAGTTTTTAGTATTGCTAATTTATAAAATTATTTAAATATAATTATTTTATTAGTTTCTAAAGATTGGCTGTTTTACTTGAAAACATTAAAATTATCTTTTCCATTGATTAGTGCAATGAAATAGTTGACCTCTCAGTTCAAATTTAATTATTTGATCTGAATATTAACATGTTCCAATATTAAAATTTATATCTGGTTTTAAATTTATATTTAATATTTATTGTGTTAAATTAAAATGCATCTAGAAATTGAAAATTGAAAATCTAGTAATTGAAAATTGCTTAATTTAATATTAATAAATTTAATATTTCTGGAATTTTAGATAATAATAATAATAATGTTAATTACTTTTAGCACAATAATTGAAAATATTTCAAATTAATGATTTTTAATGTTTGTAAGTGATCTGCTTATGAATAATTTAAAGAATTTAATATTATATCGTTTATAAATTTAAATTTTTTAAATGCAGAATTGGAGTCTATCAGTTTATAATAAATTTTTTTTAGACAGTAAACTCAAAACACCTTATAGATAAGCAGCAGTGTTTATTAGGTACTAACTAACGTTTTCGGTTAGTTAGTACCGAATAAACACGGCTGCTTATCTATAAGGTGTTTTGAGTTTACTGTCTGGTTAAGTTACGCAGTCTACGATGAGCTAAATTTTTTTTAATTTTTACATTAAATTAACAAAATTTTAATGATTTAAATCTGGAAATAATAACATTTTTTTTTTGTTATTTGTAATTTTTTTTACATTATATAAGTATTTCATACTTTGTTTTGTTTTTTAGATTATTAAATGGCCAGGAAATTAATTTTTGCAACTAGTAACAAGAAGAAACTGGAAGAAGTTGTTGCTGTGTTGGGAAAATCATTTCCATTTCAAGTATGACTAATTTATTAATTATTGTCTTATTATTTTTAAATTGTCGTAATTATTATAACTTCCTCTCTATAATCCTCAGGGATAAACTTTTTTTGCCGGCAAAAAAAAACTTATCATCAAATAATTTATACAAGTTTGTGCTGTTTATTCTTTATTCTTTTCTACTATGAAATTGGTATTTTATAATTTTATGCTATCATATCATAATCAGGATTTATTTAGATAAATTGGTTAATGTTACCGTTGTAACGTTCTAACTCAACCTGACCTATTCTAATAAATTACCCCTATTCTAATAATTTGGCTGGCAATTATTATGGTAATTTATTAGAATAGGTTAGGTTAGGTTAGAACATGCGTCTCCACTGTTTCAGAGACGAGCCGCCATGTTCGCTACCATAGGTAACATTAACCGATAAATTAATCCTGTCTATGATATTGTCATGAAAGTAATCAGATACATGGAAACACGTGGTATGGTCCAATGAATCAGCTTTAGTCACTGTATATACTGCGGTTGGACAAAATAATTCAAATATTCCTCATTTTACATAGTCAATTTGAACTCTTCCTGAAACATGTGCAATTGTAGGTACCATCTTTTTTAAATTCCTACTATTAGTTCACACTCTCCCTATATCTTGTTCAAATCTTCAATCGTTATTAAAATACTTTTTATTCATCCATTCAAGTTCAAATACATTTTTTTAAACTTGTAGTGGATGACACTTGATGTTAATACAGTTTTTTCGAATATTAATTCATTAATTAATTAAATTTAAACTGTGGCGCCTGTCAGGAATATGCCGATTCGGACCAATAGAAGGCACGAGTAGAAAAAAAGCAAACTTTGTAATTATTTAATAAAAAGTAACTAAAATAAAATTTTTCTTTGTTGACCTAAGTAGGAATTGACTTAAAAAAAATTCTTTGTATATTAGATGTATTACAGTAGAGAGTCGTTAATCGGAACCCTGGTAATCGGAATCGCCGGTAATCGGAACGATTTTCAGTCGACTGTGTCGTGCTGAATCAAACGTTTTTGATACTAGATTTACTTCTAAAGTATAATTTTTATGTTTTTATATTCTTCAATATATTTATTTTGTTTGTACAAAATGAACAAATAATTTTTAATGATATGATAACTTCGATTACTATTATAAAAATTTTCGTTAGGCTTAAAGTCGACGAAAATTCAACACGAAGCAACACGCAACGGAGAAAACTTTGAACATCGGACAGGTTAATATATTTTTTCGTACATAATCAGTAATCCGAACAAATCACTAATCTGAACAACCCCAGTCTCCAATTGATTCCGATTAACGACTCTCTACTGTATCTTGTTTTTTCTCATTTGCATAGCTTACATCAATGTCAATAAACTTTGTTACTTTTGCTGTTGAAAAACTTATTTTTCTGTTCTTGGGGCATTATTATGTCAGACTTAACAGACTTCCAAAGGAAAACGATTGTTGGTGCATGCTTAGTAGAGGTTTTTAGTATTGAAGTTACTGAGTTGGTGGATATAGCAAGATCTACTGTTTCCTTGATCACATCTAAGTATGCAAAGACAGGCAAAACATTTGCTGACAGAGCAGCTGTGTCAAAAGTCAAAGCTGGATGTGAGGGACAAAAGAACACTTTGTCAAATTATGACAAGAAAACATAAAACTACAGCTCACAAATCACTGTAGTGTGGCTGTACGCCTTTATTTATGTATAGTTTTTAGTTTAAGTTATATTCTATTTCTATCAATCTATCCTTCTTTCCAATTTCCTTTGTCTCTTTGTCTCGAACTTCCGAGAACTCGGACCTACCCGTAGCCCACCAGGAGGTAGGGGAAAACAATAGACGGCGACGAGCTTGGAGGGAAAGGGAACGTTTCACCTGACATTCTTTGGCCGGACACGAACGAGGAAAGACGTGTGGCCGCAAACCTCGAGGGTGAGAAATTGGCGAGTCCTGCAGAACAGGGCCAAAAGGAACAGATCGAGAAGTGAATCCGATCACTGGAAGAAACCGTCATTGTACGAGCATACAAGCATTATAGATCGAGACAAGGATCTGCGTCCAACAACAGCCAAGGAATTGGGTACCCATCTATCCTATAATCTTTCTTACTTCCCTTTTTTCTTTTATCCTTTCCTATTAGTTAAGTTTGGTTAAAATTCGCGCGCGTTAATTAAGTAAGATTGTCGGGCGGCATTTGTAACGGGACTGTACTCGCGGATTTACGGTTACGATACGAACACCGAGGAACAGCGGGAATCCATAAAGAATTTGTATTATTTATTCCAATGCAAAATTAAATTTATTTTAATTGATCAACATGTGTACGTGTTTTTCTTTCGCGTCGTACTTTTAACAGTAGAATTGGCTGCAAGTGCAAGGGTATCAGTATCAGTGAAAACAGTCTGATATGCATTGCATAAAGATAATATCAATGGCAGGGCTTCATTAGCCAAACCTTTGTTGACACCACGAAACATCAAAGTGTGTGCAATGGTGCAAAGAATTAACTTTAACTATGTTTCCCATTTCCAGTCATGTTTTGTCTGGAGATTTTTGGGTGAAGCTTACAATGTTGACTGCCTTAAATCCACTATCAAGCATAGTGGAAGTTCCTGTATGATTTGGGGTGTAACACCATTCAACTTGTTGGGTCTGTTAGTTGTCTATGAATGTAAAGGTTTTGAGGTATCTACATATTCTAAGTGATCAAATCTATCTCGTGTTCCAAATGTTTTCAGATGATGTTGCAGTTTTTCAGGATGACAGTACTCATATCCATACTGCTGGATGTGTTTGATGTTAGTTCAAAAAGTGTGAACCTGAGGATAAGCATATACTCTGGCCACCCTAATCACCATACTTAATTGGGCTCTTGATAGCCCGACATCAGACAGTAGTTTCATTCTGTAGTCAGAGCCACTGTTTTTATTTGTATGTTTGTTACTTAGACTTGTACAATGGAATATTATGGTAGAGCTACTGCACGCAAACCTCTAATCACTTTCATACTGTCATATCTTGTCTGTCATTAGCTATGATTCACTAGAACTAGTCCATCAAACAATGGAAATACATCCTAAAGAGCAGTTTATGTAAATTTTACACTTTTCTGTTCAGATCTATGTTTAAATGTGGCTACAGGTAAAATACATGCTGCCTGAGTGCATTTTGCAATTAAATATTGTATTGATGGACTAATGGTGGTGGACTCTCAGTTGATATGATGTAGGCCCATTAGATTATTATTCACAAATCTTAATGCATATAGCAATTGTGATCTTCCAAATAATGAAATAGTTCAAATGCTGTAGTGTGTAGTACAGGAATAAGGATTGCTACTTCCATAATGGCAAAGTATGATGTCAGATTACAGTCACTACCGTGGTTCATATGAGAATAGGGACTATGGGTTGGCCAGTCATAGTTCCAGTTTTATCTGTATGATGATTAATAGGATTTCAGTCCTATTAATCATACAGATATCTGGGATACCTAAATATATCTGGGATAAAGCAAATGAGGATCAAGCCAACATAACCTATATCATTTTCTGAACTGTTTAGTGTATATCACTGTCTGTTGGGTGGAAAATATGGCTAAGAAGTGGGGTCATGATAACAGAAAGAGAGGCACTATAGCATATTGAGATGACAATAATCATCATTTTAGTGTAAAGTAGAGATGTTTAATTATTTGGAAGATTGCAGTTATTGAACATCTCTGTTAAATATATATATATACTGGCACTTGAGCCTGGCATTGTTTGGGCAAAAAATAACAACAAAGATCAAGATTATTAGATTTTTCATACTTCTAACCCTTCCTTTATATTACATTATAATATTTGATTTATATAATTACAAAGGTTATCTTACCTTATCATAAAGCCATGCTTTATCATGCCAAGTGACCATTTTTAAAATTCTATATTCCTCTATTGTACACAATGTAAAGAATTTTTAAAATGTGTTAGATTGATCACTTAGTGTGATAAACCCTTACATAAGAAAACCAATCAATGTTAACTTGCTTATAATAAAATTTTTAAAAAGCTGGCAAATTTATGAAACAAAAATTAAAACAAATATAAATTTGATTATCTTTTGTGTGAAACAACACTCAATTTCTTTAGTTATGTCACAGAAGAAAATAAACCAGCAATGAGTTGCTCAACTTTCCCAGAAACATTTAAAATTTTGATGGCACCAGCTGTTATCATATTTTATTTAAAAAACTTTTTATATTTTTAACTGTTATAAAATGGCAAAAAGTTTAATTTTGAGGGTAAGGGTGAATTTTATAAAAAAAATTGTAAATGCTAATAACAAGTAAACTCATCACCAAGTCTGACCCTACTGGAGATACACACAACTCCCATTATCTCTCTACCCCTTCAACCTTTAATCACCAAAATTTAATACTATGAATTCCCCTAATGAACAAACCTCCCTGCAAACTTTCAGAAATTTTTGAAAAAAGCACAGGAATTATTAAGCTTCAAACAAGGTGAACAAAATTCTGCTCCCCCCACACACACGCTAACATCCATACATACAGAAATACCCCTGAATTTGTTTGCATTTCTTGATGTTTCAATGTGTCCTAAGTCGAAAAATGTAAAAATCTTGAGTGGGGTCATTTTTTGACTGATTTGCCATACTTACCTTCTCTTATATATAATAGCTGGAAAAGTAAAGAGAGTTCCAATTAACTTAAAAAATTGTAATTAAGAATTCAAAAAATGCAGGTGAAATTAAATAAATAAAAATTATTAAAAATAATAATAATAATAATAATAATAATAAAAATGAAAACTCTGGCCTTTACATTGAAACCAAACTAAAAATAAAATCAAATCAATCAAAAATTAAAATAATGTTTTTAAAAACTATTTAAAAGTTGCTTTGAAATTTTCAAATTGTAAATCAAATTAATTTTAAAATTATGTTATTTGTGTATGGCAGTGACTGAACATTTTGCTTTTAATATTTATATAGATATACAGAGTACAGATTGCTGGTCAAGCCCAATGCCAGCCAGATGGAAACCCTAATGTCACCCTATCTTACTAAAATGGGGACAGTTAGAACTGACTGAGTGCAATCTCTTGTCACTCTGACTACAAGAAAGAAAAGTCCACTGTGACAGATGTCACCTTGTGTATGGACAGTTGTGTACTTTCTGCTTTATCAACATAAAAGTTTCCAATAAACTAATAACTAATTGCTAATATTATAATTTTAAGAATTTTTAATCTGACTGAAACAAATAATTAATTTTCTTATAAAATGTGGAAGAATCATTTTTAAGAATCGGAAACTGTGGCAAGATTTTCTTGATTCTGATTCCGATACCCAGAAAATAGGGTGATTAATCAAAATCAGAAAAATCAGATATCACTACTGAAAACATAGAAGGGTAATGCAAGAGATACTTTCACAGCAAGAGCAAAAGACACTTGGATGCTTGCAGTTCAAACTTAGAAATATCATTCAAACTCTGGACATTTAAAGTATAAGGTACCACTGTATATAACAGACTTTTCATTAGAACATAATTTAGAATTAATGAATTTATACAAAACTTTATACATTATTTATTTTATTTAACTTACATTTAAATTATAATATTACATTATAATATTTAAATATAATATAATACACACTGGAGGGCAAAAGTTAAGTTACAAGTAGTTTTTGCCTCATAATTTTTAAAATAAAGCACCAAAACATTTTGAAAATGTAGACATATTTTGCTATTTTCTTATTCGTCATGTAAATTTGCATATATCTTGTCAATATGCCAATTACGTATGTTTAATTCAACCTTTAGTGGTTCACTGGTTAGAACGCTCCTTTGACTTTGCTGTTTTTTGTAATCAAACTTTATTTAAACTGCTTTTTTTTAATTAAGGCATATTCATTAACATTCTAATGGCTTCTAGGCATTGTTTAAATGATTGTTTAAGATGGCATGCTATTGGATGGATGGAAATGGGGCTTAATCAAGCTGATGCAGCAAGGTGCCTAAAAGTTTCAAGAATGGTGGTTTCACGGCTCTGGAAACAGTTTACAGTTAGAGGGGATATCTCCAGAATTCCCGTGGAAGGACGTCCAAGAGTTACCACACTGCAAGATGACCAGTTTTTGAAAGTAACTGCCAAATGCAATAGAGGACTAACATGCAGGATGCTTGCTTCTGAGCTTGAATCAGCCACAGGAAAAAGAATTTCTGTCAAAACTGTATCCAGAAGACTTGCTGCTGTTGGTCTTTATGCAAGACACCCGGTTGTGTGTATTCCATTGTCACCGTTCCACAAAAGAGCGCGCTTGAATTGGAGTCGTCAACATCAAGACTGGACAGACCACAACTGGAGCAAAGTTCTCTTCACAGATGAATCCTGCTTTAGCCTACAGAGTGATTCTCGACGATGCTTTATCTGGAGAGAGGCTGGAACACAATATAGGCCATCAAACATAAGAGAAAAAGACAACTTCGGCAGAGCTGGTGTGATGGTCTGGGCAGGCATCTCTCTCACTGGGTGCACCGAGCTCCATGTCTTTGAAGGAGGTTCCTTAACAAGTCAAAGGTATCGCGATGAGATCTTCGAGCATTATATTCGTCCAATGGCTCACACAGAAGGCACAGATTTTGTTTTAATGGACGATAATGCTCGTCCCCACAGAGCGAACCTGGTAACTCAGTATCTTCAAGACATTGGAATCCAAAGAATGGACTGGCCATCCAAGTCTCCAGATTTGAACCCAATAGAGCATGCTTGGGATGCCCTTGGAAGATGGATGGGAAGTCTCTGTCCCCCACCCAGAAACCTTGATGAGCTCAGGACTGTTCTCAAAAGAGAATGGACTTTAATTCCTAATGAAATGATCAACAACCTTGTAAAGAGTATGAGAAGCAGGTGTCTAGCATGTATTGCTGTAAGGAGTGGTCACACGCCATATTGAGTGAATAAATTTGTTATTTTAATAAAGTTTCTATTTTATTTTAAATTAAATTAAATTAAATCAAAAATAAAAAAAACACTTGTAACTTAACTTTTGCCCTCCAGTGTATATAATATTAATGATATATATATATATATATATATATATATATACATACATACAGGGTGGGCCAGCGAAAACGAAACGGCAGAGTGTTCATGTTCGTCCAAGCAAAGCGCTCGGACAGGTCGATTTTACTCTCGAGGGGACATCTTTTGCAATAAAGTTTTTGCGATTCTGAATACAACAGACAACAAAAAATTTTAAAAACTCATTTATTTTGTATTAACTAAACAAGCATTTATTTCGAAAAAAATGTTTGTTTAGTTAATATTCAGAATCGCAAAAACTTTATTGCAAAAGATGTCCCCTCGAGAGTAAAATCGACCTGTACGAGCGACTTTGCTTGGACGAACACGAACACTCTGCCGTTTCGTTTTCGCTAGCCCACCCTGTATATATATACTAGCAGGTAGGCCGGCGTTGCTCGGGCAAAAGTAACGATAGCGAAGATTAAGATTATTACGTTATAGTCACAAAAGAAAGAGAGTAATTTCATCAACAAACTAAGTATTTCTAAAGAAAGATCGAATTTGAAAATCGAATGTTCTAATATTGTTCGATTTTCACGACGTGTTCTGATTATATTGTTCGATTTTCATCGAATGTTCTAAAGAAGAAAGGTCGAGAAAAACCGAACTAATCTGTTTAAATTTGAAAATCGAATATGCTCTAACATATTACTCTATTTCTTTTTTTTTTCCTCCAGCGCCCGTTTTTTCTCCATCTGCGTCTTGCACGTCGCTTTCTCTTTACACTTTTATTGTTATAACACTTCCATTGTTGATGGAAGTGTTAAGCCTTAATCCTGTCCCTCTCCCCCGTGGGGAGGAATTTCGAAAAACCCCTTCTTAGTGTGCATTCTTATGACGTACCCTAACTGTGTACCAAATTTCAACTTTCAACTCTTAACCATTTGGGCTCTGCACTGATTATTATTATTATTATTATTATTATTATCAACTCGTCTCGATTATATATATAGATATAATTTTTTCTACTTAGTTTTAATATATGCAATAATAATAATGATGATGATGATGATGATGATGTAATTTTACTTTTAACTTCAGATAGAAAATAGAAGCATTGATTTACCTGAATATCAAGGTGAACCAAATGAAATTTGTATAGCTAAATGTAAAGAAGCTGCACGTATAACCCAAAGTCCAGTTGTAATAGAAGATACCTGTTTATGTTTTAATGCTTTAGGAGGTTTGCCAGGACCATATATTAAATGGTTTTTGGATAAATTAGGACCAGAAGGTTTGCACAGACTTTTAGAGGTATTTATATAAAAATTATATATATTTTTGAATTCTTACTTCTACTGATTAAATTTTTCTATTATGATAACACACAGATTTTTGTGTGTGTAAGCAATGTATAAAAAAAGACTGTTAATGGAAAACAATATTGCACATGTATACAGTATAACATCTGAATAGCAGACACTGTCAGGATGAAGCAGTTTGTCTGCTATTAGGAGGTACACTACATGCTGGCAGATGTACTATATTTTAATGCAGTCATCATATAGTGAAGAATATGATATATTGCAAAGTATCAAATATTCATCAGGAATGTGAATATACCATAAAGTATAAGGATATAAAATTAAATAATATACTGTATATATAATATATATATATATATATATCAGGATACTTTAAATGGAACATAAAACTTACAACAAAACATAAGCATTGAGTAATTATTAACTCATAAAAAATGAAATAACAAAAAAAGGAAAATGAAATTCTTGTTATGAACCAATGGCGTGCTGTTCATGGAAGCTGTGGAAGTATTGCTTCCCTTGTATTTTCTAAAATAAATACAATTTTCATATTTAATGTACTTTGAATTACTTAAAATTAATATTTTATTATAACTGCATTATGTATTTTATTACAAATTTCTATACACATGAAAAACAATGATAAGATTGCTATTGTATATTCGAATATAAATTCATATATGCATATTCCCAATGGAAGTGCTATATTGTCGAATGTGGGACAGCTTCTATGGCAAAAATATTTGAATGGTGTAAAGTAGCCAGATTATACACATTTGCTAATGTGTTTTACAGAACACCAACCTCTGGTGGTTTAGTTGGGGGATGCTACACACCAAAATATCGTATAACGATTCTGTCCATTAGCCACTGTAGATAGCTATTTGACTAAGTGCATTGTTTTAAGATTTAAAAAGTAAAGAATATTTTACGTATGTTTCTTTTCAAAGCTATATTTAATTATACAGTAGAGCATTGATTATCCGACTCAATTGGGGACTGAGGTTGGTTGGATAACTGAAAAAACGGATAACCAAAAAGTATGAAAAAATACATTATTTGTATATCCCATGTAATTAGTATATTGCTATTAACCTACTTCGCGTTGAATTTCCATCGATGTTAAGCCTAACAAAATTTTTTTTAAAATAATAATCATCGCTATTGTATCGTTAAAAATTATTTCTTTATTTTGCACAAAATAAATACAGTACTGTACTGTATATTGAAAAACATAAAACAAAAAAAAACATATATTTGGGTTACATATTTTACATAAAGTAGGCCTATACATTAGAAAAAGGAAGTCCAAAATTTTCTTTTGCTTCACAGCTGACACTCGTTTTTTTGCCGCTAAATCTCACACACGTTTTAAAAACTGCAATTGGATAGTGTCATTAAATAAGCCTTGTTTAAATACTGGCCTCCCTTTCATGGTCAAGCCAGTGTTGCCAACTAAAACACACAAAAATTAATATTAAAGTAGCCAAGACATAGCCAAATATTGTAGCATCACATCACTAGCGGACATTTGAATTTGCTGACTAGAACGCGGTCAGTTAACTGATGTGACGGTTGATCGAGGGTCGAATAATCGACACTCTACTATAATTTTCTTTTAATTATAATTATATTGCCATATTTTCAGACAAAATTTTTAGAATTTTTAATAATTTTAAATATTATGAAAAACAATTTTCTGAAGCAAGTTTTAATTTTTTAAATTAAGTAAATTTTATGGAGAATTTTTTGATTTATCTAAATTACATAGTGAATTGCAATATTTATATTCATATCCAGACTATACTGGCAAGTCACTCAGACATAAAACATATTATAATTAATGACGATCTGAACAAAGATGTACTAAAAGAATTATGATTTAATATCATTCATTTTTACGGTACCACTTATCAATGCGTCTGTTGAGTGCAGTTTTTCAACCACAAAGCAAATTGATACTTCTCAAGGAACACACTGTCAGAGGAAAGATTGCTTTCAATAGAAAAAGAGCTTTTAAATACTTTGATGGAATCAACAACAAGCAAATTTTATGATAAAGTAAATAACAACTCTGTAGAAAAAATTGCTGAATAGAGTTAGTTCATAAAAAAAAAAGTTTTTCTATCATTGTTTGTATTAACAGGCGAAGTCTCCCCACCTGTCTTTCGGACTTGTCATTGTATTATTTGTATTTTAGAACTAAAATAAATAAATTGTTTATTTTTGTCGTTTCCAGTATTTGTTTAAAATTTTTATGGAAATGTCAGGTTCCGGACAGGTTCGAATGTCACAAAAGATGCGAAAAAAACAGTTAATTTAGAGAAAAATTTATTAGTTTAAAAAAAGATAGGAAAAAATAGGTGTCCAACTACAAACGATTTGTTTAAATCAAACTGCTTCACAGAAACCATGAATTGCAGAAGGAAGTCGTCCTATGATCAGTGGAAGGTCGAATTCATCTTCGATTTTGACCTTTCTCGCGCTCCAGGTAGGAGTTCCGTTATGCTTAGTAATGAGGGACCCAGCCACTCAGGAAGAGTGATTGAGGGAGAATGACCAATCAAAATGGACAAAAGAAAGATCGGAGATAGACATAATCCCCAACAATCAAGGACACCTCTCGCTTGGTTAGTTAACTTCCGAATAACCAAAACACTGTGTATCAACACGCAAAAAAGAAAAAAAAAGCAGTTTCTTGACTATTGTGCCAACCTGTAGCTCGTGCCACTTCGGGCTTAGACCGTGTCGCCGACATCATAAGATGAAGTCCCCCACCTGTCTTTCAGACTTGTCAATGCCACTGCTCCGGGGCCACCTTCGATCAACAATCAAAGAACTTCATCGACTTCCAGGATGTCTGAACAGCTGATTGTCCTAAAGCAAACTATTTTATATGTAGTGTAAGTTTATTTTATGTTAAAATAAACGGTTTTTGTTAGATACTTGTCATCTTTGCCTCCACTGCCACCACCCACATATGAATGGACCCTAGGCCATCACTGACGCGCAATTAACTGATTGCTCCTGGAAGTCGGCTTTTTACAGAAACACAGCTTCCCTATCATCAAATGTCACGGTATGCCACTGTTATGAACAGAAGGTTGGACAAAGGTTGGTTTAGGTGGTGAGAATTCAAATGTCTACTTATGAAGGTGATTTGCTAGCTACTTCAAGTGGTGGGAAATTTATATCATCATTTATGATCTAAGCAACTAATAAAAATCAATATAGTGATTTTCTGCTTTTTAGTTATCAAGTAGTAGTAATTTTTTGAACATTTTTGCTTTTTTTCAATAAATAATTTATTAAAAATTACATCTAAGCTATTGCAAAGTTGTTAAGATTATAAATGACAACATAAATGCAAGAATACTGGCTATCTTTCCATACTTAGTGGCTGGCAAATTGCCTTTGTAATATGACCTTTGAACTTTCACCACAAATGCTGTTGTAACTGTTTTAAGTTTCTTTTCATTACTACTGTACTACAGCTCAGGAAAAATTTATGGTTTCTTGGTACCATAAGCTTAACTCCAACAGTAACACAGAAGTGTGTAACAATTATAATAAATTTAAGAAAAATTTTAAAATGCTGTTAACAATATCAGTTGTCATTTATCAATAAAAGCGGGTGTTTAAATCATAACATGTGACTTAAATTGGGATCACCAAACTACGGCCTATGGGCTGGATCCAGTCTGCCGCTGCACTCTGCCACAAATAAGGTAAAATATGGAAAGATCATAGGTTGTAGATAAATTTACTACGTAGAAAAAATTAAAATAAGTGTAAGCTAAAATGCCAGAAGTGATCCAATCTGATTTTTGCATCTGGAGTAATATAATTTTTAGGAAAATCAGTGAAATAAAAAATTTGGCAACTTTCTGCAACTTTGGATATCAGAGTGCTTTTTTGTGTAAGTATCTGCAATGAAGTTTCTAACAAAAGCAATTACAAGCTTGCTACAGCAATCGTGTTTTTGTATGGGTAAATATGTTGGTTGTCTATTTTTTGTGTATTTGGTGTACTGTATTGAACAAAATGGTTATGCGGCCTATGCTCCCACTGTGAAAAAAGTTTGGTGACCCCCTCACTTAGATGATTAATTTATCTTTAAAATGTAGACAAATAATGAAAAGAAAAAAGTTTTTTGATACAATATCCATATTCACTATTTTGAACTAAAAAAATAGGGTCTGACATGATTTTTAATCACATAAAACACTTTTAGTTAGGAAATAACACATTTTTAATTATTCTTATGTAATTTGATCAAAATTATTATAAAAATGAATTCCAGAGGAAAAATCACACTCAATTCTAATAACCAATTGAAGTCAATCTTCAATTGGTTATTAGAATTATTAAAACAGCACATTTTAGCTTAAACATAGTAATGAACTTTTCCATCTCTATACAGTACTACAGTAATAAACAAGTTTATTATTGTAACAGGAGACCAAAACTAGAACCTATAACATATACTCCTCAAAGAAGTAAATGAAAAAGAGATTTATGACTTGTAAAACAAGATGGAAGCAACTAGAAGCCAGAAGTTCAATCTATAGAATTTTTGTTTTCTTATCTTTTTAGAAAGGTTTTTTTTTGTAAAACCTTGTATCTTAAATTTTATAATTAAATTTTTAACAAAAGAAACACATATCGTTCTTTAAGAATTAATTATTCTTGAAATTGAATGAAAGATTTTGACTTTTCTTTACTGTCACTATTTTGAAGTAAACATTTTAGAGAATCATTATAAAGCCAAACTAATTTTTGGTAAGTAATCACGTGATGTTAAAGTGAATTAAAAGTTATGCGAATTTTATAAATGAATTTAGTTAATAAATTTATATGTTAACTCAATGTTTTACATTTGGAATGATTTACATCTTCACAATAAGTTTTTATTGATAATGCTTGTGTGTATGTTAACCTTTTCATTGTAATAATAATCTACATATGTGTAATAAACTATATTTGTGTTAAGTTTTTATTGCCTTGCACTGTTCTACCCATCTTATGGGCAATAAAACAATACAGTTAAATTCAATGAGATTTAAATTTTACATATTTTACTCTTCTTTAAATTAATTTATGTAAAAATATTAATAAAGTAAAATTTTCACTGATTATATTTCTAATTTAAGTGTTAAAAACCTATGTAAACATTGACTGTAATGTTGCAATGGCCTCAAAAATTCTCAGCACACACCTGATAGAAACATTGCTAGTGATGTAGCTATTTAAAACTTTAAAAGTTTTTAAATTAATAAGACAGTTTAAAAATTTTAAGAATTTCTTTTATAATTTTGACTTTTTTTGTAGCATTAGGCTTTATATTAATTTAAAAGAAAAAAAAGTTTTTAAAATTACATTTCTGTATCTTTAATATAATTTAATTGATTACATATTTTTAATATCCAAGCAGTTCAAAGGCTGCCCACTCCAGTATTTCATGTCACCTTGAAACATTTCACATCTGTGTCATAATTTTTAATAATACATTTATATAAACAACATCATTATTTAGAATTATGAAGGTAATCCCAAAAGTAACATCTCCTATTTTTTGGAAATACAAAGAAATGTTCATTTTCATTAATGTTAACATATTTTAAAGCTTGAACATTTATCTATTTTTCTACATAATCACCATTCCGGTCGATGCATTTTTGTAGGCCCTGTCATATCGTGGCACTAGGGCTTACAATACCAAACTAAAATCTAAATACCGGCATTTGATATTTGAAATTTGAAATATCGGGATACCGGTATTAAAACCGGTATTATTAATAAAAAATTTACTAGTTATATTTTTACTTACCTCAGTTGTTATATTGACTTGTTAACAAATAATATATGAAATCCAATAAATATTGTTCAGAAATGAGTAGATATTATTTATTTTATTACATAGAGAGTAGGAGTAGATAGATACAAAAAAACGTGCAAGTAAAAAAAAGTACATATTAAATTCTATGTTACATTTTACATATAATAGGCTCGTATGGCATTATATAATTAAAGAAGCAAAAAATATAATTAAATTGAAAGTATTTATGAAATAATATTAATAACTTGCGTTTTGTTTATTAAAGTATGCTCTTAAAAAACATAAACAATCAATCGTTTCATCATCAAGCGAGGACCGAATTTTCGTACAAATATAACCAGCCGCCGAAAAAGCTCTTTCTGATTCTACACTTGTCGGCACTATTGTCATTAAGAAATCATACACATTTTGTAAATACGTTCCTTTTGTTCCTGTTTTTTCAAAAAAAGTAATTTCACCTTTTTTATTTTTTGTTCCAGACCTGGAATTTTTTTAAACGCAGGCACGGGTGAAGTATTTAGTGTTTCGTCTATTGCTGCCTGTAGTTTTTTCTTTAATGCGTTTACGTTTACCTTGTCAGATTCTAATACTGTTTCATTACTAATTTGGGAAGATATTGGAAGGGATGTTTCTTGCACAACTTCCATATCTTCTGTATCTTCTAGATTTTCATGTGTGAGCCGTTTAGTTAAGCTTACAATTTTTTTAATGATTGTAAATTTGGATATGCGTTTAAATACTTCTCCAACATCTTGTGAGCCCTTTTGCAGATACTGAAGTATTTGTGATAATTCAGTTCGTCGCAGTAAAATTCGAGATTTTAATGCTTCCAATAATTCTAATGCAATTGCAGATTTTTGCTGGGAAAGAGTATCTAACATAAATGTTAAAGAAGCGTCAGCCGTCAAAAGATTTGCATCTTTTCGGCATAATGCATCTACTGTTAATTTTACAGGAGTAAGAGCAGCAATAATTGAAGATAATAAATTAAATTCTTCGTCAGAAAAATGAATATCGGAACTAATGTCAATAAGCGCTTTTTGAATACAAAATTTAATTTCTTCAAATTTTTCTAACATAAATAACATACTGTTCCATCTTGTTTGACAATCTAATTTTAGCGCTGTTTCTTTACCTAATTGTTCTCTCACGTACTTTTGTAAATATTTATCATTTTTAGAAGGTGAATTTTTAAATGTTTTCACTACTTTCCGAATTTTTGAAACTAGAGATGATATACCAGTATGTCTAATATTTATATTACTTGTAGTAATACTAGCATCTAACTCTATAATAATTCCATAACCATCTTCTTCGTCGATATCGTCGTCATTGTTATCATCGTCATCGTCAACATCATTAACATCGTCATCATTATAATTTTGCTCCACAACATCAATATCCACACTCGGGTTCAAAGTTGACTTATACAAAACATCAGTAATTGCTAAATTTATGCAATGTGTTATACATTGTTGATGTTCAGCCTCTATAATTTTTCCTAATTTTACCATAACCGACGCACCGTCAGTAGTTACTCCAACTATGTCTTTAGATATATCTAAATTAAAATCTTTCAATTTTTCTTCTACAAGGGATAAGCATTTTTCTGCTGGAATGGATCCGTAAGCGCGCACTAATCCGATATTCCACATTGTTCCTCCAACAGAATGTACATTAATGTTTATGTAGCGCCGATTACGAATAGATGTCCATTCGTCAAATGTGATACTGAAACGTTTACCTTCAGATTTCAGTCTAGAAATTTCATGCACTGTAGACTGTTTAATAATTTTACTATATTCAAGTACCATATTTCTAATAGTGACTGCAGATTTTGGTATGTCTTTGAATCCTCTTGCCTTTAAGCCTTCTCTTATGTCATACGATTTTATAAAAATATTAAAAGACAAACCATCGCGAGCTGTCATTCGGGCAAGCACTTCTGAAAGTTTTTCGTTTTTATTATTTTTAAAATAATTTGTTATTAACAATTTAGGCTGTTTAGAAACACTTGATTTGACATTTCATTTTTAAGATTTAGTCCATGTATCGTTTTTAAGTGAGTATGAAGGCCACTTGTGGATCCTCCTGTACACTTTATTTCTTTCGCGCACTTTTTACATTTAGCAACCTGTCCGTTTTTTTCAATCAAAAAATGATTCCAAACTGAAGTTTCGTCCTGTCCTTTTCGGTGCTCCGTAAATGTATTTATCTTTCAGGGGGTATAGCAGTTTATGCCTATTAATTTTAATATTTGTAAATTAATTACACTCTAACTTACATTAATACAAATATAAACTTACCGTATCATATAATTTATATGGATTAATCAGTATTTAAATACCGTTATATAATTTTCAATTATTAGAAATAAAACCAGAAAACAAGTGCACATAATCCACACACCACAAGACACAACGGAATGAAAAATAAAATTGAAAATATAAAATATAATTTTTACTTGTAAACACTACAGCTGATTTGCAAAATTAAACAATCTAATCTAAACTATTTAATAATTTTTGTGTTACACTCTTTATGTATTTGTATAAACGAGACCTATTCATTGGGTAGTAGACGTAAAACATAAACAATCGCTTTATATTGCCGACACCGCCGCTTCTCGATGGTGCCATACTCGGCTCGGTATGTGTAATAAATGTGCCTGATATAGATTTTAATACAATGAAATTGTTTGTATATCTTCAAAAAATTTCTTGTAATTAATTAATATTATTTTAAATTAGATTTATATTGTGCATAAATTCAATTTTTATCAACTAATGTAATACCAAAATACCGGTATTTTTACATAAATACCGGTTTTTAATAACGGACAAAAATCGTCCGGGATCCCGAATACCGGAATCCCGGTATTGTAAGCCCTACGTGGCACCCATCTTGCGCACACCTTCCGATATTGCAACTTTTCCCAGGAACCAAAATGATCTGCCGATCTTCACGCATGGTTTGCTCAACCTTCTTGACTGTCTTGTTGGAAATTGACAGTCTCCTGTTTCTTTCTTTGTCACGAACTTCAGTATGATCGGCTGAAAACTCCCTACACCACTTGCGGATGTTTTTGACATTCATGCACAATTCGTTATACACTTCCGTCAATTGGCGATGAATTTCAATTGGTTTAACACGGCACAGCAGTGAGCTTGTATGACATCGGCATAGAAAAACTGCCATAGCGCCTACAAAATTACATCGACTGGAATGGTGATTATGTAGAAAAATAGATAAATGTTCAAGCTTTAAAATGATGTTAACATTATTGAAAATAAACGTTTCTTCCTATTTCTAAAAAATAGGAGACCTTACTTTTGGGATTACCCTTGTATTTAATCAATACTCATAAAACTCAATTTTTTTAAAATTTAATAAATAATAATTAATTGTAAAACAAAAGACAATGTAAATGAAATCATTGAGCAAATGCTGTGGCATTCTATGAAGCATGAGCATTAAAATTTTCAGTGTATAAAACATTTTTTTTTCTTTTCAAGATTTCAGATTTTTCTGTTAGTGTACTTAAAATGGTACAGTTGAAAGGAAATGTTATTTTCCTATAAACATTGCTTCTACTCAAGCATCTCATGTCAATGAAACCAATACAACTTTATTATATAAGAAACTAGTATTGTTTAAGTCTTAAAATTCTAATGTAAGATAATTTTTTATTAAAAGAAAACCTAAAAAATGGTTTAATCAATCAGCAGTTTATATTAATTTGTAGAAAGACTGAATTCAAAATGATTATTATAATGTATGTAATTGTACCCATCTGAAAATAGAATTTTACAAAAATTATATGTATATGTTTATTCATAATTATAGAAGTTAAGAAATAGACTTTGTAGAGTTCAGTAAATTATAACAATTTTTTTTATCAGAAACCGAATAATATCTGAAATTATTTAAATTTACAATGTATGTTAACTGAGTTTGTTAAAAAAAATTTTTTGGCAGAAATGATTAGGTTAGTAGTCTTCAAATACACTTTGTTGTGATCTATTACTAGAGCATGCAAAAAATTGTATTTATGTCTTCATGAGAGAATTATTTTGAAATGCTCTATACAGCCTCTCACATTTCTGAAATTTACTGGTTGGAGAACAGGAAGTAGTCAGTAGGGGGTTTCTGATCCTAAAATTAAAATTTGCTTTGAAAGGGGCAATTTTAGAAATCCAAGAGGCTGTATGAAGGAACTGAATAGCATTTGAAAAGATTCTTTCATGCAGGCATAAATAAATTATTAGAGCATATAGATAACAGGACTTGTAGCAACTCACTATTCTCACTATTACACTCAGATCTCAAAATTAGTAAGTATGTTACATGCTATAAGCTGTATTTTGTGATGTGTTTACAAGGTTTGTGATAATTGATAAAATAGATTACCTAGTCATTAATGACATATTCACCTCGCAAAAGTTCATCACGGCAGCATCTATTGGCTAGTCAAATTACATGCGAGCAAAAGAAGGGCTAGAAGGATTAGTGATTTTCCGCAGAGTCATTTTACATAACAAATTTGGAAATGAGCCAAGAACTTTATCAAACTCGCATCATTTTTACTTCTAAATAAAAATACTTGTTTGTGCTAATCTTACTGCTGTTTTGAAATTTAAAAATTGATTTTTTAAGATGAGTCAGTCTCAATATTTGTGGCTCAAGTGGATAAATTCAAAACTTGGTTAACTCGTGATGATATTTGTTCAGCTTGTTGAATCATTTTCTGCATCTCATTTAGTGTTAAATACAATGTAATTGAAGCATTTACAAGGCATACTGGTTGCAAGAAGCATGAAAAAAGAAGTGCATCATCTTTTAACCTTCTCCTCCTCCCAGTGTCTGCCAACAAAGCAGTTTCCAAAAATGGTGACCATAGATGACATGATAGGATAGTTCTTTGAGTAAAAGGGAATTAGCTGTAATTTCTTTGATGGTGGTGCTGCAATATTAACTACATCTGAAATAGGATTACAAATTTATTTTGAAGTACACAGTAAAAGCATGCATTATCTACATATAAATGGACAATTTTCACATTTCTTTTGAAAGATTGATTCTTGATTTTTCGATCGGTTTCTGTTCTTAAGCTTGATGTTTATTAATTAATGAATGCTGAATAATATCTGAAAAGCTCTAATGTAAATCATTAATTTTTCCAAACTAAAATAAACTTAAGAAAGAATTCAAAAGAATTGGAATCAAGAAATTTTGTTATGATTCCATCACTAGTAGAAACAAACATTATTGATCATGTACAAGTAATATAGATAACTAGAAGAAATTACAATGAAAATAAAAAATTATTAATCCATTGTAATTACATATATCAGTTATTGTATTTTTTTACTGAAAGGTTTCTTGCTTTTTGTTCACATTTTGCTATTTCTGTCCAAAAACTCACTTTTCTCACTAGTTTTGATGCATATGTTCTAAAAGTCCTGAGATAATGAAAGAGTTTATTTTGGAGATTGGTACTAAGTGGAATCATTTCTCCAAAATGTTTTTTTTCTAAATTCAGTCCATGAGCATAATAGATACATCATTTTTGAAAAGTAAAACATCAACATACAAGATGCATGTTAAAACTCAACTATTATCATTTAAATTTTAAATTCCTTTAACTCTTTAATTTAATATAAATGTTTTGCTGTATAGTAGATATTATTACGAATTAAAATCAATTTGCCAATGATATTGCTATGAGATTGTAATCCAAAAACTATTGGTAGACCAGAGACTAAATTCATAATAATATCCTTCAACTCTCATTATTACAAATAATACCGTATTTTACGGACTATAAGACACACCTTAATTTTTAAACAATTTTTTAAAAAAATACTTATAAGAATCTATGGACTATAAGACGCACCTGAATTTTGGAGGCAATTTTTCGAAGAAAAAAGTGCGTCTTATAGTCCGTAAAATACGGTAATTCTTTAAATGAGACTACTGTTAGTTGTAATACAAAACATTATTTTTATTCCAATAATTACAAAAATTTTTGTAAACAAAATTAATGAAATATTGAATTTTTACATTTACAGTATGTTTTTTTTATTTTTATTTTAGGGGTGGAAAGACAAAACTGCATATGCTATTTGTACTTTTGCATTTAGTGAAGGACCAAATGAAAAAGTGTTGCTATTTCAAGGACAGACAGATGGTGAAATTGTCTATCCTCGTGGTGCTAGTGGATTTGGCTGGGATCCTTGTTTCTTGCCATGTGGATATTCCCAAACTTATGGTGAAATGTCTGCAGAACAAAAGAATAGTATTTCACATAGATTTAAAGCTTTACAAGAACTAAAAAGTTATTTTGAAAAATTATAAAATAAAGTTATTTATTTATTATAATTCTATTTTAGTGTTAAATATTGTTATCAAAAAAAGCAAAGATTTTTTTGAAGAGTTGCATACTTCATTCTGTGATAGTAAATAATCAGAAATGATTGCTTCACTGTATTAACATTAACATATCATTTGTTTAAACTTTTTCTTCTTAAAGATTTACAGCATGTTTTAATACCCTCCTTGACAGTTTTCAGCATTAAAATTCAAACAAGAATGGCTATGCATGGCAATTTCATAGTTGCATATACTGTTAGCAAAAAAATTGTTGACATACCACAAATTTTAACAGCTGAACAAATAAGGTACTGTTTAAAATCTAAAATTTATATACTGCAAACCATATTGTATATTTGCATACATTGTATTCATTTTAAAATAAAAGTGAATCTTCAAAAAAGTCATCAAACAAAATACCATTGAAAATTGTGCAAAACATTTTGCACAATTTTCAATGGTATTTTGTTTGATGACTTTTTTGAACACAATGACAAACATTTTATAATATAACATATGTTTATCATATTAACTTTTTAATACTTTGGTACCAATAGTTAAGTAATTAAACAAAAAGGAAGTTCTATCTTTCAATGACAAGGCATACTTGTAACTAGTTTTTCACAGTTTATGGTCAATTTCATTTCATACCAATCATCTCTTTCAACTCATACATTTCCAATGGATTTAAACTTATAAGGGTCTATCAGAAACATTGTTAATATGTTCCAAGGTTTTCATTAATTTTACCAAATGTGTGCTATGTTCAAATTGTCATTAAATCATTCATATTTTTCAGAGCCATGTCAAAAAGACTTAAACGAGATTGTTAAAACGTAATTTTTAATTTTTTTCATTAGTTATGCAAATAATTTCACTAATTCCTTTTTACAAAGGATAAAAATGAAGTAATCAGTATCTTTAGTACCTTGCCAATAATTATTTTGCATAATTTTCAATGGTATTTTGTTTGATGACTTTTTAAGATTAACCATTTATTTTTATTTTAAAATAAATACAATGTAACCCTTGTGCCAAGATGGTGGCACTTCCGGTCGCCATCTTGGATTGGTCTGGAGACTGCATGTTTAGCGCTATTTTGATCGGAGATCATGTTTCTCTGAAAATATAATAATCTAAGATAAAATATTGATAATTAAAAAAAAAAAAAAGCATACGTTAACGATTCCTTTTTTTATATTCTACTTTTTCCCCTAGCTTGGTAGATTCCAATTTCATTTTTTGCAGGTCCTTTCTTCCCTAATGTTGTCGTTTCTGCTACAACCTTAGAGGAGTGTTTGGCTGCCTTTTTATTCACATTTGCTGTTGCCTTTTCCTATTCCTTCTTATTAAAGTTCGGAAATAGTGCGGACAGAACATATTGTAGATCAAACCATTTTGGAGTTTTCCCAGTCCCTGGACACATTGCAACCAATTGTTTTGCAAAAACTTGGAAACTGTCTCCGGGTTTTCTTTATACTTATTCAATCAGATATATGCTTCGGACAGTGCCGAATGCTGTAATTCCATTTTGCCGTACATTTCAAACAATTTGAGGGCGAACCGAAAGACAAAATATGACCAAAATGGACATTGCCAAATATGCTTTTGAATGTTTCCTTCGTATGCTGAATACTTATTACCTCTTTTACAAATCTTAGAAAACATGATTTTAAGTCGCTTCTATAGTATAATTTACATGTTTTAGCACACGAGTTGCACCTTGCATGAGTTCGTTGTAGTCCTAATTTTAAAGCAAATTTAAAGCCGTTATTAATATCATTGTCCCACGCTAATTTCAAATATTCATTTTCATCTATCTAGAATTTACGGAGAGTTCGACCTAACAAAAATTCACCGGACCTAATTTCTGCATAACTACTAGACACAAAATTATCAAAAAAAAAATAAGTTAACAACATTTTTAGTTGTTATTTATATCAAATTCACAAATACTATCGTTTAAGAACAATATATTTACCTTTTTAACTTTTTTTGGAAAAACTATTGAAAAAATAAAAATCAAAAATTCCACTATAGATACAATGCAACACTGTCAGTATTGTCTACCTACTGGTTAATTTGCATATTTCCATGAAAAACTTCCGTCTACCACGTCATATTTTACAAATTTGCATAATCTTTCACATTCTTTTTTGCATCACATTAGTCAGTACGTATTACGTCAGTAAATTACACGATAGCTCCCTCTATTGCTATTACCTCACGACACCTGGATTGGAGATTATCAGAAGTGCCACCATCTTGGCACCAAGGGTTACATTAACCAAATAAATTATATACCACAAATGATACTCTATGTTTGTATAAGTTTTAGAAAGTTTCAAATGGTATTTTATTATTCTGTCAATTAAAAGTGAAAAATGTGTGGTGGCCAAGTTTTTTGCTTGACTGTATACTGATTTTATTTATAAAACTTTCCCTCTTAAATATTTAATTAATGTTTACGACGTGACTTGCACTATCAAGTACAGGTTGACATTAAAAAATTCTGGCCGTTGATAATCCGGTTCCTTCAGATTTCCGGCATGGATTTTGGAGTGCATTTTCAAATTTACCGCATTGGCGTGCCACTGTTTTCAGGAAGCACCTAACTAAAATTCTGTAGAACTTTTATTTAGTTGATGAACATTCAAATTTTATTTGCTTTTCATTTAGAGTTTAATTATCTTTCTTTAACAGAAAATGACTACCTGTATAATCCTTTTAAATATATATGGCATATATAACCATAAAAAATCTGGCACTCGGGTCCGGAGGTTGCCAGATTTTTGAATGTCAACCCGTAACAAACAAACTATTCAGATAAAATTTTAAGTGATTTCATTTACTTTAAACGAACAAATTTTCATTACTTATCAAACATCCTATTTAAATATTGGCAGTTGAGTGAGGTAGTGTATTCAGATGTCATGAAAAATTATCAAGGCTGTTTTGGAGAACACGAATACAAATTTGGTTACAATTAATAATTGTATTCATGTAAAAATATCTTGATATATTAGTAATAAGCCAAACAACTACCCGATTATATCGGGCTACTTTTCCGAGATTATTTTTAATTAATTTCTAAATAATTTGTCAGAATTTTAAATTTAATAATTGAAATTCATGATGTGTGCTTTAAGACATGCTGGCACAAAGGAATAATCCATCCAGATTTTATGGAATAGTGTCAAAGAGTCAATTAACAATGCTGTTTAGAAGTGCTGAAGAGATTACATGAGATTTTCTGTTTGAAAAAAGAAAAAAAAAACCCAAATTACAGCCTGACAGGTAGTTCATTCATCATTCACACCAAACCAATGCCTTAAGAGTGAATGATTTTCTGGCCAAACTATTACCCAATTAGATCATCCTGCCTATTCACCTGACAGTTCCCTGTGATTTCTGGCTACTTCCAAAATTAAAAGATGCACTGAAGGAACGAATATTTTCTAATATAACTGATATCAAATAGCATGCGAGATTTTATGGAATACCGGTGAGTACCTGAATTCCAGGTGATAGTAGCCGCTAGTATAGTGCTACACTCTTTTAAAGGTGCATTCTGGAAATTAAGTTGTCGGATTTTATATTTTAAGAATTTTTCATAGTAAAAACATCAAACATACGTATCTAACGTATTTCTAAGTATTCTATTTAAAAATCTATAAAACCATATAAACATAAATTTCAACAAGTTCAAATTAATTCATACTTCTCCAAAAACTGAAACACATGCTGTATAAACTTGCAAATCTCATTTAAAAATTTTTAATTTGAAAACCCACTGCATGTTTTATATGTATTTTACATCTGTTTACTTTAATTAAACTTAATTTGTTTATATTTCATTAAACCATACAGCTAAATTTTGTTATAATTTTAAAATACACTGACAAAAATGAAAAAAACAACACCATTAAAAACTGAAGCTTAATCAATGAGTTATGATAGAAACATGTTGAGAAAAGACAGTGTTAACATGCTTAAAGTAAAACAATGTTTATTTCATCTTATAACAAACATTAGGTTTTACACAAGATACATTTTAGTAAGGCCTTGAACCACTTTGAGCAGAAGCACAAACCTCCAATCTGGCATGCAATTATACAAATGCTGGGTATCATGCTGAGGGATAACATTCTATATACTCTATTTTCTGGGTTTCGTGGGAAAGCCTTCAACTGCTCATGTTGAATTAAAGACAAGTCTGGAAAACAGTAGTCATTGAAGACAATGGTGAGTTGCCTAAACAGTGCATGGAATATCACACTTGAGATTCTTCTTAAAACTGCAGGATGACTGGTTGTTTGATGTCACTGATGTACTATACAAACTGCTATTTAGTATATCATGTATGTACAAATACCAGATCGGGATGCCAGGTGTTGATCTTGTGCGGGGATGTCCAACCTGCGGCCTGCACTGCGGCCCACTACACCCTAAATTTTTTAGGTACATTTTTATTTATTTTGGTAAAGTATGTTGTAAAAATTATTCTCGTTTCACTGGATACACTTTTCTAGCACCAATTATGACATCAAATTGTTTTATGTAGAAAACTTATGCATGTGGGTAGTACATACTATTGTGAACAATTCTTTTCATGCTTGAAAAACATCAAAACTGCTGAAAGAAATAGGTTGAGTGATTCCCATTTAACTAACATTCTTACAATTAAGACTAGTACCATAAAAGCAAATACTGACAATATAAAAGGTCAATGTCAAAAATCACATTATACTCACACAAAATTAAAATAAATTCAATGTTTTTTTTTATTGTCAATAAATAATATATATGCTGCAGTAAAAACACATTTTAACTAGTTGAAACTAGTGTTTACTGGATGTCATTGTTAAAACTAGAATTTACTGCTAGACAAAACTGATTTTAACAAAATGGCTTAGTAAAAACTGTTTCGACCAAGGTCATTCAGCTAACATGTTCCTATAGTGCAGGGGTGGCCAACTTTTGTGTACGTAAGATCTACTTTTTATCTTAAAAATGTGTCGCGATTGACTTGTTGTCATAGGCATAGTCTAAGTGGGGAGGGAGAGGTGTGAAATACATACTATGTTTATACACTGTGTTTCAGTATGAGGTGCACTGCTTATGAGTCGAGTCATAACTGCATGCATACTGTTGCGTTTGGTTAAAAATATAATACATTAAGTCACGACATCACAAGCGATCGACCAAAATTGGCTTGGTGATCAACCAGTCGATTGCGATAGACTTGTTGGCCACCCCTGCTATAGTGTATGATGAATTTCATATCGCTTTAACCCTTTTCCCCCGACATCTTGTTTACGTTTATTTTGCGATCCCTCCTAAGGCAATATAGGTCAGTCAGGCGATATTATTTTAAAAGTTCACCAAAAATCAAATTATCATTATATCTATATGAAAAAAATCACTTACATTTATTAATATCTTTAGTTTTAAATACGATATTTTTCAATGCATTTTATTAGAAAAATTTATAAGAAAAAAATAATATATATCAGAACTGACACACAAACTTGATAATTTGTAACATTTTGTGAAAATTAACATTGTCTAGTTACATAGTTGTTTGCTGGCACTGAGCCAGAAAGACGTAGAATGTTGTTTTGTACAATTCGATATAACACTTAACAAATAAACATACATGCATGTGAAATTATCACACATTATATCAAACATTTGTTTGAAATCAAAATTTTATACTGCTATCAACTAATATAATGAATTATTATACTTATAATCTCGTTCAGTATGAAGTGAATAATCTGTTGTTAATAAATTTTACAAAAATCGATATTTACCAAAGTAACGATGAAAAGCCAGGCTACCGATCGATCGGTGCCTTCAGGGACAAAGGGTTAATTAATGTTAATAACACAGATGTGTGACCAATATTTTCAATAAATATCATATTAAATAATACAAATGTTTTAATCCCAATCATCACTATATTTATTTCCCTCAAACATATTTATGTAGCTAAAATTAGTTTTAACTAATGTTAAAAGTTAAAAAGTTAATGTTTGATTTTAGTTTTATCTAAAATCAAAACATGTACAGCAGTAAATTCTAGTTTTAACTAGACAAAACAGGTTATAACAATGACATCCAGTAAAAACTAGTTTCAACTAAAAAACTACACTAAAAACGGGTTTTTACTGTAACACATAATTACAAAAAATACTGTATTTGTTATTTAAATTTGATATTCACATTTTGAACTTTTTTAAAAAAATATATTTATATATAGTACCTTTGTGGCCCACTGAATATATGTAAATTTCTAATTTGGCCCATTAGGAAAAAAGGTTGGACAACCCCATCTTGCGTGTCACTGGCAGATGCACAATAGAAGTCATTCATCTGGAAACATCTGAACACAAATGACTATCAGATGCAACTAAGCAGAATCAGTGTCACTGGAGATCACAGACTGACATTATCTCCACCAAATGAGCTCATTCTCAACACCATTGCAAATATTTTCAAGGATAACAAGGATACAGTGGAACCTCAGTATATGACCTTAATCCGTTCCTGATGTTTGGACTTATACCAAATAGGACGTATACCAAACCAACCTTTCCCATAAGAAGTAATGTAAAAATGATTAATCCGTTCTCATCAAGAGGGGTTTTTTTTTACATATGATATATTAATGGGGTTGTAAAATAATTTAAACACTGTTTGAGCACATTAAAAATCTATAATAAAATTTATTTTTTTATTAAAGTTATTACAGTATATTGTATTATATTATTTAAATCATTAAATCAAAATCAAATCAAACTTTCCTTACTGTAATACTAATAATCTGTTTATAAATTGATTAAACCCCTTTCGTTGCGAAAGGGGTTTAATAAGCAGATTTAATAATATCTATTGTGAAAAATAGACATTATTATCGATTGTCGATATCGTTGTTCTCAAAATATGGTATGCAACAGTTAAATCTCGAACACCCATACCACCTTCATATTTCTCAACAATCTCTTTTTTCAGTTCCATTGTGATTCTAGTCATTTTTTTAGTTTTCTGTTGCTTTTCATTTGCCTTTTTGCAATTCATGATTAATAAAAATAATAAAGTTTTACTAAGAAATTTAACAGTTATAAACCATGGGACCTTGAACGTCTAGTCTGGTCTAGTACACCGATAGTGCTACTTGTTCATAGATGGCATGTATAATTGAATTAAGTCGTATACCGAGCAAAATTTTTTTCGTCCAAACAGGACATATTCTAAAGCAGATGTATACTGAGGTTCCACTGTATATGGTAACAGTGTCAGTAACACATATGCAACTGTCTTTTGGATACCTGACTATGAGCATATCATTATTGTAGACAGTGCTGGTTCAATGGTAACTTGTATGAGGAGAAATCAATTTTTGTCACCCCTTATTCCAGAATGGTTGCATTCAGAACAGTTAGCGCTGGCATTCTTGTATGAACTATTTATGAAAAACTCCAAAGTACATTTATGTTTACATTTACAAAACAAGCTGAATTTTATTGTATTCAGCTTATTTTTTTTCCTCTATACTTTTCTGCCTGTTCGTTTTGCTACTTGAGACAGCTGCTGTCACCTTACCCATTGAACTGGCCCTGCTTGCAGATATGTTTGGCACAACAAACTGAAGATTGTGATGCCTCCTCAACCATCTGTTTTGCCTGAATTTCCTCCTGATATGTCAATTATATTGCATGTCTAACTCTGTTGTCCAGAAGTACTGTACATCTTCAAGTAGTGGAATGCTTTTCTGACTATCAATGCCATCATTGTACCCTATACCCAATACCTGTCATTCTAGTAAGTTTGCAATTTGATGGAAAGACCAACCTGCTTCTCAAAGTCCCACACTATTACCACATTCAAACTCCTTTAACTGAACATATCTGCATTATTGTCCAAGCGAGGTAGCCACTTCAAAGAGAAACTGACAATCTACTACTAGAAGATCAAATTGTTTCTTCTCGCCCTAGTTCTTAAGTAGGTGTGCATTCATCAGCCTTTTTTGTGTACAATGACATCATTCATCCAATGAACTTCATCTAGAGACTTTGAAACTTAAGAATAGCAGAAACTGTGATCTAACTATTAACATACCTCATTGTAAAGTTCTTCAAGGAATCTCTTCTGGGTATTCTTTTTTCATTTTCAGCCAGTGTATATCCAATTAAAAGGAATATTCTAAAACTTTTAAAATAAATCAAATATTAAATTTAATTGAAGATTATTTGATTCTATTACTACAGTATTTAAGAAGTTTTATTGAATAAGCTACCTGAAAGATGTAAATATTTATTTCCCTTTATTAAAAAAAATATATATATATAATTATAAAAAAAAAAAAAAAATCACCAAAAATCCAATCAACTTAATTTTATGTTTAAAAAGAAATAATAACAATTCATAAATTTGACTATTTAATACACTTTTTCCAATAACAAACACACCCAAACCATTTCTATCAATATAATTGAAACATTTTGAGTTTACATTTGATAACAAAATACGTAATTTGTGTAACTATTTGAATGCTAATCAAAAATAAATTAAATTTACACTGCTTTAAGTTTTTTGAAATAATGCATCTTAAGCAATATTTTAAAACACTTTTTTCCAAGTTGAAATGCATTAAAATATCTTAAAAATCCAATAGAATACAATAAAAATGATATTAACTGCATAGGTCCCTGAAAGGCAACATGTGAAAGAAAAATATGTTTATTAGAAATGCATTGTTATATCTTTTTACAAAATTTTCATGAAAACAATGACTAAACAAAAGTCTTCACCACCCAACATCCCTATATATTAAAACTGTGTTTAAAATTTAATAATGATCAAAAATGGAAAAATATTTTAAACAATACATCTACGTATGGATGTAACTAGGAATAAAAAACTAACAATAGATTTGATTCAAACAAATTTGATATATACTGCAGTTATTTATGCAGCAATCAACATGTCACCAATGACATCACAGTTCCATGACATAAAAATGGGAATTTTAAAGTTTGAGAGGAAATCATTTTTTTTCTTTACAATATACCTGTTAAACAATGTTATATTCAATTTAAGAGGGAGAGATAAACTTAACAGGCATTCCATAAATATATTTGCACCTCCTTTCTATGAAACAGTTATAAACTGTAAATCTATTATATACATACATACTGTATTTTGTTGTAGTGCAAATATCATTCATATGAATCCAACATTGGTAAAGATCACAAAATCACAGCATTAAAATTAAAAATTTCCATGATATTTAGCATAATTATGTGACAGTGCATCAATTCATGAAAATATATTATTCTTTCTGATAATAATAGCAGTTTGCCAGTCGTAAATTAAATCATATAAATTGAGACTTGATAACATTACCAAAGGCCATTTTTTTTTTTCTTGGTTTAACAAGTTAGAAAATATAAATTTTTACAAAAAAATATTTTCTTTTTCTTCTCGTGGAAGTTGAATGATAATTTTTCAGTTCAAAAAATAAATCTTTCGACAACAATTTTATTTGTTCACATTTTACACAAAAAACTTTGTCGTTAACAAATCTGCAGAATAACAAAGAATTAGTATTATATAAAAATGCAAATTTTAAGAGCTTCTTATTTGGCAAACTGCTTTTAAACATTCTGTTATTACTTTTGGACACCGATAATAGGAAATTTACATTAAAAACTACTTATATTTAGGATGGATTACATGGAATGGCCAATATTGACAACTTGTCAATTTACAATTGAATATTTTTCATGATTTTTTTTTCTATAAAAAAATAACATATTTTTGGATTTTCTAATAAAAATTTTTTGAAAAAGTAATTTTGTTATTACTTTCCCAATCTACCTTTCTAATAATCACTTTTAGCTTAATATAGAGACTTTCCTTTCACAGTGAATAAATGGAAAAACTTTGGGCATTTTCTATAAAATCCATGCATGTAAACAAATGAATAAATATACTCAGATAAATATCTAAAGAGTTTTTTAACTTTGAAAAATTATATAGAAAATTTCAGAGATCAATTAAATTTTTTTCTATATTTTAGAGATCAATTATCTGATGAATGTGAAGAAATTCTGATAAACATTTACGTAGAAGATCGGACAAAGTTTGGTTAACATCACAAAGAATTTGATTTAAAGTAAAATACTTATTGCACATGAATCAGTTGTCAATTTTGGTCATCTGGTATTTGAATATCTAGTTTTATTGTACACAAATAAATCTGAATGGCACCCTCAAACAATATAAAGTTCTCCCGTAAGCATAAAATGTTTATCATACACAGTAGTCTAGTAATACCAGATACCAGATTACAAGAAGAAATGACAAAAAATCTTTTCAGAAAATAGTTAACTTTGTTATTTTTTTTATCTTTATATTTTTTAAAAGAACATTTCTCTCTCTTGAAATTGGCAGCTTTCCCCATCCTCCCTTTTATGACAGCACAGTTTGGCAAGGATATGTACACAAACCCACCAAGTCATAGGAAATAGCCAAGGAATGGTGAGGACTACAACTTGGATAGGGAGGATGATGTGAAAGACTTGAGGTTGATTCTAGCCACTGCTGGCTGTGTCTTTTTTTTCATATCTTTCTATAAAATATTACTGCTCTCGGCGAGCTTTTTTCTTCTTTTTCTGTGATTTAGCATTTTGCCATATATCTGTTGAATATAAAATTAATATATCAGAAATTATTTCATAACATATTCATAATTTTTTCTAAAATAACTTAAATTTTTAATGTGTAAATGGTGCATTTATATTATAACAAGCAAACGAAAGTAAAATAAAAAATATATATTTCAAACACACACACACACACACACACACACACACACACATATATATATAATAAATTAGAGATGGACAAATATTGAATTTGAATTTGAATATTATATAGATCTCAAATACCCCAAATACTTAGTGAACTTAATATGATTTCCATTTGACACAGAGCAAGGTAATTTTGTTTCTTTAGAAAGCAAGAATTCAAAAACATTCAGGATTTAATCTGCTTCTTTTCTTATCACATATTAAACCAGAGCTGCTGAAGAGAGATTGTCTATACACAGTAGAGAATACAAGGGGAAACCACTAACACGAAAAAAATATTTATTTGAATTTCAAAACATTGTTTTTAAAAACATTTATGATGGCAAATATGGTTTATTGGACTAGCTGAAATACAATCACATGTGTGTTAATAAAAGGCACTAACAGTGTTAATTTTTGAGTTAGCCCTCTTTGGATTCTGGATATGCCACCTTGACTGTACATACAGTACAATATTGGAGATATTCATGATATTCAAATTTACTTTTTAACAATATAATATTGAAGATCATTAATCTTAAATACCTTCCACTATTAGCATAGTTAAATATTCATAAATAATATTCACCCATGTTTAATATAAATGCATGAAATATTTTGTTATTGTTGTTACAAAACAGGTAGTATAGCAACTTCACAGAATTCTATGCAAAAATAATTTATTTTGCAATTGTTTAATTTATATCAAATTGCATTTACAACAGAGAAAAACACATCTAGATTACATCAAATTTTGAAACATGATTTATGAGATTTCTATAGTAAAATGTTCAAAACAGAACCTGCCTAAATAGAAAAACTTCTTTGAAATTGAGTGATTTTTTTACATTAAAAACTTGTTCAAAAAAGAAACATGTCAAGTTGGAAAAAACATTTGATACAGTGCAATTCCAGTTTATACAGGTTTCCATGTTATTAGATTACTTTCTTTAAATTAGAAAATACAATCCTATCAATGTAAATAGTAAGTTCTGTCTGATTAACTAACAATATTAATCTGATAAAGAGAAACTAAATAAATTTAACATACATTTTTCGGGATTTTTTTTGCACAGTTAACATGTTCACCATCAGTTGACATAATTCTGCATCATGTGAAGGACATGATACAAAACTGCATCAACTGGCAGCAAACATGTCAAGTACATAAACATGATTAAAAAAATAAACTCAAGATTGCATTTCTTTTAAAATTAAAAAACAAAACATTTTCTAGGTTTACAATTCTGAAATTTATTTTATTACTAGTGTAAAAATCATCATTTGATATGTGCATAAACAAACCTGGAAAGGAAAGAGATTTAGATTTTTTCTGATAAGATCTAAGGATATCAATAGTAAATATATAATTAAAAAAAAAACCAGCTAGTTTCTGGTCTTTCAATGGGAAAGTCTTCATTCTACTCTCTCTTGATTAGACACACATCATCAATAATTATGGAGCACTTTACATGAAGTGGTCTGGAAACATTGTTGAATTACAGAAGACTGCTGTAAATGTGACATTGGAAGACTTGAATACTGAGTAAGTGAAGTTCCTGGACTTCTTCCAGAAATTCAAACTTCACCTACTGGTTTAGAGAGAACCTTTTTTACGAATAAACTTTCAATTATTAATAACGTTTAAACTCTCCTCTTCTAATAAAATAATAATCAATATTCTTCCTGGTAGATAATTAGCCTTCCCATCATTTTTATTAGATTTTAAAATGGCATCAAAACTTTATAAAAATTATCCAGTTAGTCTCTTTCTAGGTATGCATGTCTTTCTCCTCTTCTTACGTTTATTGTTTTAATTCTCTTTTTTTTTTTTTTTTTTTGAAAGAGAGAGACTTCTGAACAAATTGCTTGTGTGTCCAAGTCTCATAATTTTGCAATTGATAAAATCTAATTTTCAATTAATCTACTACACTCAATCCTTTGTGTTTGTAAATACTGTATTTTTATTTTTTCAGTTTATTCCCAGAAAATAATAATTTTATTTTCTTCTAATTTGAAAGTGTGTCTTTTATCTATGTTTATCCATATTGCACAATGAAATGCCTTTGTTAGACCCTGGGCTTTATTTTACATTCATCTTTATTTTGCTGTTTAGGTGTCAATATGTGTTTCAGGCTCTTGCCCCTCTTATGTTGACTCTTTGTTATTTCTTATTCAACACATTGTATAAAACATATAAACATATGGTATTCTCACTGATTTAAAAATGCATAGAACAACTAAAAAATACAGTTAACACTGATATATACATACAAGTGAAAAAACTTTTATGCGTATGCTAAAAGTTAACTCTATTTTTTAGTTGCTCTATGCTTCATTGTGCAATACAGATAAATAAATAATAATAAATAAAATTATTTATTTGATTATATCCACAAAGCTTTTTGAATTGTACATATTATCTGCATACCTAGATCTGTTATAAATGCCTAGAATAGCCACTTACATCATTTCACAGTTTAAACTTGGAATAGAAATAACAACAACAATCATATTAAATATATTAAATATAAAATATAATGAAATAAAAATTTTATTATATTTTATATTTAATTCCTTTTACTTCTGTACTAAATTAAACACAAAAATTAGTTAATGAATTTCATGTTATTGTAACTAATTTTTAAAGCTTTACTGAATCTGTAGAAAAAATATATTGAATCACAACACATCACTAATATGAACTAATTATTGTATGAAATTCTTTCAATTAGCAGAGTTGTAAATAAAGAAAAGTAGGTAAAAAAAAAATTACAAGCAATTTCAGTACATCTTTAAACATTAATCCAAACTTAATTCCAATTTAAAATACAGTAGGTCAAGAAAGTATCAGAACACCTATAAAATAGAAGAGTTTTTTAGTTATAACTCATTTCTCGCATGAAATAGGAAAAAAAAATAATGACAGATGTAAATATTTTTTCTAGTGCAAAAAACGTCTGAAGATTTCACAAGTGCAAAAACATTGATCAAAAACAGAAATATAATTTTATTTAAAATGGTGACAATTTTTACATCACAAAAGTATCCGGACAGAAAAAATAAATGAAAGTGTCAGATCATTTTCTTAAAAACATGTTTACAACAATTTGCCTCAACAAATGTGTTAAAGTATTTGTTTCATACTTGAATTGTTTTATTTTATCATTGTGAATAATGAAAAGGAACAAATTAACCATTGTTATTAAACAACTCATTATTAAGGAATAGCAATAGGAGAAAACTATGCAAAACCTTGCAAAACAGTTTCACATTCCAAAATCCACAATTCAAGATACCATTAAAATACCTTAAGACAAATAATGTAGTTAATAAAACTGAAACTGGATGTCCTGAGATATCTATCTTAAGACAGAAATGTGTCATTGTCAGGAAAGTGAAGAAAAATCCACGAACAATTGCTCTTAAGCTTGCTATTGAGGCTTCTGTAGAATGTGGAGTACATACATCAACAGAAACTGAGAAAAACTTTAAAAGCAAGTAGCCATAAAATCTTTATGGCTATGAGAAAAACCATTCATCAACAGAAAAAAGCAGCAGTAAACTGCTTTTTTCTGTTGATGAAGCTTAAAGTTTTCAAGAGAGTTTTATACAAAATCAGTAACATTTTAGAAACCAGTCCTGAGGTCAGATGATCCAAATTCAATATGTTTGGTTCACATGAAGCATTTAAAATTTTCATAATCATAACATATTAAGAATATAATTTTTAAGTATAATTTATTTATAAACATTAAAATATTAAACTAAACAATAAACTCACCACCAAGTTCATCAAAAATAACATTTGAGCCAGATTCAGTTGTTCCTGTAAAAAAAAAAAAAAAAAGTTTCATTATTACTTATGTAATTTATATATAAAGTTACAAAAGATTTTTTTTAATTTTCCTTGTATAATACACTCAAACCTGTTTTTGTGCGGTCTTTTTCTGTGCGATTTTTTTTGTGCGGTATATGAAAATTTCAATCAAATTGGAACATAATTGACTCCTGTAAAATTTTTAAAAACTCTGTTGGTTGTTTTCTATGACATCAGCAGGTTTTTTCATTTTTTATTCAGTAAAATTTTTTTCTCGTACGTTTATTTCGGTCCCCTCTTATTTTAATAGCATAAAAACCATAAATCCTTGTTAAATGAAATAACACTTCCTGCAGCTATATTTATCAAATAAAATCATTATTTAACGATTATTTTTAACTTTTTAATGTTAGATTCGTTTTAAGTGGAAATAATTAATTAATATAAAAATTAAAATTCTTAGAGGATTTTTTTCCCCATTAGGTGTTGCAGAAAAAGGCCCAAAGAGTTAAAAAAGCAATTCCTAGTTATTTCGTACGGTTGAGTTATTTTCTACGTGAGACTTTTTTATGCGGTCCCTATTCACCACATAAAAAAAAATTTTTTTTAATTGTGTTGCGAAAACTATTTTTTATAGCCACTCGTGAAGTTTCGCGCAAGTTTTTTTTATGCATTTTCTTTTATGTGGTCCCTATCCCCCGCATAAAAACAGGTTTGACTGTATAGAAATTTGTATTTCTTTCTTAGAAATTGATAAAATCAACCATTTCAAAAAAAAAAAATTGGAATTAATTTTTAAATAGAATTCCAATTCTCAATTATATATAATATAGAATAGAATATTCTTAAATCTCTCAAAATTTTAACCATTTCAAACATTGTTTATATTAAGAGCTGACACATAAGAAAAATATTTAAAAACTATCTTCTGATTTTAACTAGACAAAGATGGTTCTTAAACAGTATAAATATATCTAATTTAAAAGTTATTAAATTTTGTTATTCATAGAACATTTTCATTAAAAAAAACTTTAATAAAATAAAATTCTTAAATTTTTTTGAAAACTGTCTATCCTTATCTATGGATACATTCCATTAAAGAATTCAAAATGAATGAAACTTTTAATGGTTTGTTACTTGAATTTTATTATGTCTGATACATTTTTATTGAATTGTTAAGTTCTAATAAAATGATATAAAAATTAGTGATTTTCAAAGATGATGATAATAAATATAGGATAATTCTAAATCATTGTTAAGATTTCTCATGTCGTATAATTATCCAACCAAAAACAATATAAAAAAACTGCTTGCAGAATATGAAAGTAACTCAAAAAGTTTTATTTGGCAATGCTGTATTACCACATGATATCTATGAGATAATATGACATCATACTTCAAAATGGCAACTGTTCAAGAGAAAGCAGTGTGCCTACTTTGATTTTTTGAAACAAAGTCCATCATCATAATGCAACATTTTTATAGAAAGTATGAAAGATCTTTAGATAATCCTATCTGACATTGGTAAAAGCAACATTGCATTTTCCTGGGCACTGGATTGGGTTAGGTGGACCAATTCTGGGGTCTCTGTACTCACTTGATATTATCCATTTCATTTCTTACTATAGGGATACAGAGACATTGCTTACATGACCATTGTAAATTCCCTCAATGAACTGAAGTGCAGAATTGTTGCTACAATAGAGACAATTCCACTGCAATGATGGAAAAAAATTAGAGGAAAATTCATTATTGCTTGAAAATTGTATATGTCACACAGGTGAGCATATTGAAGTTGTTTGGTATTCTGCAATGTTGATTCTATACATAATAAAACTTTTTAAGTTATAATTTCATATTCTATAAGCTGTTTTATGTATTAATGGTCAAATGACATACGTATGCATCAAGTATGCTATGCACTAATTTTGAGGCTTTTCTTAGTAAGAGAATAAACTTTTCATTTGATAAATTCTTATACATGATGAAATCTTCAGAAAAAACAAATTTATAATTTTCATTTTTATTGCCAATGAAATAAATGCTACTGTTTAAAGCATACAATTATAACATAATACAAAATCAAAAATTATACATTTCTAATGCGATCTCATATCACAAGTATATTCATAAGTTTTAAATTATGTGAATGTGGGAAAAAATATTTAATCATTTACACAGATATAACAATTTCTAATGTATTATGAATCACACTTATATTTTATATTGACATCATTTATACATCTATAATTATAGTATATTATTTGAATGTCCTGTCAACTGATAAATCATACCTCACATTATATAATTTTCCATCATGTCAATGAAATAATGAAATGTAACCATTATAGAAATATATAAAAAAATTGTGTTTCTATATTTTAAATTAGTTTACATATATTTAATATGACAATCTTGTCACAATATGCATCAATTGCCACTGTCTATCCAAAGATACACCATATAAGTGTATAAGAAAAAACATATTAAAAGAAGAATTAAAGAACATTATATGATTGTAAAAAAATAAAAATTTTGTTAATCAAAACACTGGATGTAAATTAGATGACTGTTAAAGTGATATCATACCTACGTCATACCAGCAATAAATACATGGAATCTGCAGCAAAAGTGTAAATTTGTCATAAGTTCTGTAGAGAAGGATAACTTTAAGAAATTTGATAGATATTATAGAGTTTGTATGTTTTAAAATGGTTTATTTTAGAATTTTATAAGGTATACAGTATTTGTAATTTTATTGTAAATTATTGTAGCGATCATACTTACCACATGTATTAGGGTTCTGGTATTGTCGTAATGTCAGAGAGGTATTGTGTCTCCAAGACCATTGCTATAAGCTTTTTTTATGTCTGTACTTTTAAGCGTCACTTAAAATTACAAATCATTTTAGTACAATCTATTATTTTAAAGCTGAAGAGAGCTTAAATTTGATGCATTAAATGCATTTTGATAATTTATAAAAGAGAATATTGTTAAATAAATTTTTTTATGTTATTGTCTCCAATTTCCTTTATTGTCCTCGGATAGACAGTGGCAATTGATGCATATTATGACAAGATTGTCATATTAACCTATCTGATGTTCAAAGTTCTCTCCATTGTGTGTGATGCAATGCTGAATTTTTGTTGATGTTAAGCCACATATACACATTTTTGAAAAGAATAATTGTGGCTATTATACAGACCAAAATTATTTTTTTATTTTGCACAAACAAAATAGATATATTAATAAATGTAATAACCAAAAACATTATTATATTTCAAAAGTTAGTTTTAATATAAAAATTATATTGACTGGTGACATTTAGTTTCAAAAACGTTCTGATGCGGAAACGAGATATCTCAGGTCAACCAGTCGAGGTCAGAGGTCACAACCCCAAGATATGTTGGAAATAACACAGAACAGGTTAAATATATGTAAACTAATTTAAAATATTTATTAGCCACTCTGTAAATATAAGGCAACTTTATTGTTTATCTTATTTATTCTATTTTAAGAAATATGTAATTCTATATTTTGCTTTACTCCAGCATTCATTTGATGGTAAAAGAAAATTAAAGTATTGTTTGGATGCTAATTCTTGCTAATAAAAAATGTAATTAATTTTGTCTTCATATGCTTTGCTCTTGTAAAAGAACACATCCAATCTTATTTCTATATTTTAATATTTTTCACATTTAATTTGCAATTGTGTTGTTGTAGTCTTAAAAAATGTTATCAAGTTTGTTATAATTTGTTATAAAAATTATGCTTACCATTTTCATTATTATATTTTGATGCATCATCAATTGTACTATTTTCAACTTCTGCACTGTCAATCAACAAGGTATCAGATAAATTATCATTCTGTGTTTTTGAAGACTCCTTGATTTCCTGTATTTCTTCACTTTGTGTTGGTTTTGTGACCAATACATTTACATCCTGGTTCTTTTTCTTTCCTTTTTTCTTTTTTGAAGGTTTATCATCAGTTATTAAACTTTCATCTTCAACTTCAGGATTAATCTGAATGGAAGAATTTGGTTTATCATACTGTTCTAAATCCAATTTGATTTCTGATTTTTTATTTTCTGCTGGAGGTTCATGATATTCTGACATGTTAATTTCATTCTGATTTGCATTGATATCTTTTTTAGATTTCTTTTTTGAAGACTTTTGTCCCTGAAAAAAATATTATCATCAGAAACTAATCAAATTATTTAAAGTTTGAATAGGGCAAAAAAACAGACCTCTATTCCTTGTGGTAAACTTTGAGTCTTTTTAGAAGGTTGCTTAAGTAAATCTTTAGAAGGGGTACTTTCTTGACTGCAGGCTACAATAAAAATATTACAATTAATAATCTTTTTAAATTATAATAATTTTTCACTCTTATTCTATTATACTCTGTAACAAGAAAATGTTTGACAGTCTTCTAAGAGGACTGAAAATGTAAAAATCTCTTCGTGATAAATTGAGATTGTATGGAAAAAGTTCAAATTGGAAGCAGCAAGGGTTTCTCATTTCCCGATGCTTTGCTTGTCCCAGGATTCTGGGATAAAAGTGAACTGTTTCCCGGGATCCCAGGATATAATTAATTATTTTTAAGATATACAAAATATCTTGAAATTAAATGATATAATTATTTTTCATTTTTTAAAGTAATTTAATATGTTCTGCAACCTCTAAAATCATATTAATAATGCTGTGTAAGATATAAATTAAAAATTATCTTTGAATTACATAGAAATTTTCACAAAAAATTTATTAAAGTGTACTGGAAACTGCATACAACAACAAAAATGCCTTTGCATTGAGTTGAAAATTTAAAGAATAAAATGAACTTAGAGCAAACTTCTAAGTTAGAAGGTAATTTTCAATATTTAAATAAAACATAACAAAATATTATTGTAAATTTTTATAAGATTTTAAAAAGCAATAGGCTGCAGATGGTCAATATTCCAATCAGTCAATCTGATTCTTATTTTAATAATGAAAAGTCCTGCTACCGAGAATGTTCTTTCCAATTCAATTGATATGAGTGGAATCGCGTTTAATGCATTTAAGAGAAAACAGATGTTGTGTTTTTTCATCTATAGCCTGGAAGATTTCTAATTCATTTGAGATTGTAGTACTTCTTTTGCTCTCTAGTATTCTTGATTTGTCTTCCTCGGCTGCTTTAATACCAGCATCAAGCTTACAGACCGATAATTCAGCAATTCATTTGGCTTTAATAATTAGGTTTATGAAGAAAAACTTCATACTTGCAGACTTCGTACTCATTTGTATCCTTGCCCAATTTGCACAACCTGGCATTACAGCTACGCAGTTATCGAAGCTACTGGGCATGGTTAAAAATTAAGACAGCATAAGCACAGTTATTCCATATATTATAGGTTCTGATAAGTAAAGAATTTTCAGAGTCTTGTCACAAATAGGCTACATATTGATTATTGACAATCTGTGATGTACCATAACAAGGAAAAATTAAAAAAAAAAACTAATAAGTAGGCAAATTAACAAAATAACACCTTCTACTTATAGCTGAGATAATTTTTATTGAGAAAAATGCATAAATGCGAGGGATGCTGACAGCCTACCAACAGCTTGGAAATTCGTGGTTAAGAAATATATCACGAACTCGTAGGCTTGTCTTAGCTTGTTTTGGCATCATTCCTCGATAATCTGCCATTCTTTTTAAAAGTATCACCAGTGGAATCATTTTTATTTTTTATTTTTTATTTTTCATCTTTTACTTCTTATTCCCACTATAACGATTTTATTGTATATTTATTTTTATTACCATGTTCTTCCTTTTTGTCCGTTACTAATGTTTTGAATTTTTTCAAACAATTGTATTCTTTTAATGAAACGATAGTGTTCTTTTTTTTCGAAAGTTAAAACCTGAGGATGGCTTATTGAATAAGCCGAAAACGTTAGTTTTTCTCAATAAAAATTATCTCAGCTATAAGTAGAAGGTGTTATTTTGTTAATTTGACTAATTATTGGCTGAGCTAGTATCTGGTTTATATCTAATAAGTAGGTTTAAAATTAATAAATACAAATGTATTCTGACAGTTTATGAGTTAATTATACTTTCTATTTGCAAAATTTTCTCAACCTTAACACAAAATAAGAAAAAGTGAACTTTTAAGAAATTTGTGGGATTTCCTGGGATATTTTTAGGGTTAAAAAAACAACCAGAATCCCAGGATTCTGTTTGAGAAACCCTAGAAGCAGTTAAGCACTTCCCATTTAAACTTCTTGTATATATACATGTTGGATTCTGTAGCATGAGGTTGCACTTGTATTCGTTACCCCTTAATAAATACAATTTATCATTTTTATTTTATGACTAATTCCCTTTGTCCAGTAATAAAATAAACTCAGAAAAAGTTAAACAGAAAATAATTTTATTATTGATATTAAAATTATTGTTCAAAATATTATAACCTTTAAACAGGATTTTGTCACAAGTTTTGCTTACTTTAATTCTCCATTTGTGTGTTTCTCAACTGTATGTTTTTTGCAATTATACATTCTGTACAGTACTTTCTCCATTATAAAACAATTCAGTCATATATTTTTTGTTTATACAATTTCACACTTATATTTCATATTTTTCATTACCCTACATTACTTTTTTCTCACTTATGAATTACTTACATTAAAATAGCAAAATTTAATTATTATTTAAAAAAAAATGAAAAAGCTAAATATGTATTCATTTCAGTTTAGTCTATGCTGACAGTGAATTGCCGACAAATGCAAAAAGCAGAGTGACTATGTAACATGTGACACTGTTTTTGACAAATCTTCCTGTTTAGCAAATTCCTCTGCCAGTTAAACAATGTTGACAATTTTCACTGAACCAATTTTGCCTTCAGTTTCTCATTTGTTTTCATTATTTGCTGTCAATATGAGCCAACCTTTAGAATTACTTTTCATTCTTTTATGTGATTGGTTTCAGCAGAAGGAGACTATACACATGCTAAAGTTATTTATAGCTTTATAAACAGTGGAAACCAATTTATTGGTAACAGAACAAACCAAAATCATAATATAATGTTTGGCAAGGCAAATCATAAAAACAGCTAAACATAAACTAAAGCTAGAAAATCATTCAAAAAAATCATAACTTTAAAACAAATCCACCATATAAATAAAAATACAATCATTAAATATATATACAGTCAATTCCATTTAATTGGGCCACCGGTTAATTGGAGCAGCTGCTTTATTAAGCCAAATCTCAACAGATGAAAACCAAACCCAATTAAGCTTTTAAATTATGTATTAATAAATTAATACATAATTTAAAAGCTTAATTGGGATGGTAGCAGAAAAGGAATTTAGCAATTTTTGATATATTTTAGAGATCTTCCGAAAATTCGTCAACATTATGTACTTGAACACTAATGTCACGTAGGCCTAACAACTGACCGAGACAAAGCAATTTTGTCTTTCACTAGGACAGTTCATTTTTTCTAGAAGGGGTCAGCATAGCAGGACATATCATACCAGGATCCCATTTGAGGAGGACCTAAATTCAAGCTACTGACCCTGCTCTGGACTGAACCAGACAATCCCCTTAAAAGCGAAAAGACAAAGACCCTCTGGACAAGTTTTTGAGGTCTTTTGACCAAGTTGGAAGACAGTGAGAGTTCTCTTGGAAGATGGTGTGTATATGATTACGCCTAGACTCAGACAGCAACCATCCGCTCGTTGGAACCAGCATCTGAAGCTGGCAGATTCTACAGACACTCCTGTCAAAGTGGCCCATATCCAAGTAAAGGAAACTGTGATCAAAGAAAGGTCGTAAGGTGACTTTTGGACATGTTCTAACTAAAAAGGGAGAAAGGAAAGATCATTCAATCAGGAATGAATCAAACGGTCAACCTTGTGTATGTCACTACTATTTGGCAACACTAGAGTAATGCAAATCAGTTATCTATCGTCATGAGTCTGGCAAATTTATAGTACTGTACAAATATTTTCTGTATTTTGGTTTAATAAAGCATTAAAATAGGTACCTAATTATTATTTTTTTTACCTACTTATTTATTTATCCATTTATTATATATTTTATTTTAGAATTTATCATTAGTTCATTTAATTGGGGCAGCTGCTTAATTGGGCCAAAATGGATTAGTCCCAATGTGTCAAAATTAAGCAGAATTGACTGTATATATTAAAAGCAAAAAGTTCTTTCACCACTGCACACAAATAATATAAATTTAAAAATAAATTTGACTTACAATTTGAAAATTTCAAAACAACTTTTAAACAGTTTTTAAAAACATTGTTTTAATTTTCAATTGATTTCACTTCAATTTTAATTAATTAATTTTGATTTTATTTTTAATTGCAGTTTTATTTTCGGTTTTAATGTAAAGTGGCTACCTAGCATGCTTTAATTCATTGATATCTGCAAGGTTCCAACATTTTTTATTAAGGTGAAAAGGGTTCCATGATAAAAATAAGTTGGGAATCTCTGAACTAGACTAATGTTAAGTTTTATGTAATGTTATTATTGAAGAATATATATATATATATATATATATATTTACATTTTATTACATTAAGCAAAAACTAATAATTAAAAAAACAAAATCAAATAAAAATTAAGGTTCAGTGTTTCTAGCTTTTTGATGGAGGGGGAAGTCAAATATTTTATCTACAGTCAGTCCTCGACTTTTGTACATAATTGGTTCCTGAAAGTGTATGTGAATGTTGAATGCTTGAAAGTAGAAGGATGTAAAAACATATGCACCAAAAACTGTGTTTTAAAAGTATTTAGTTATCAATATTTATACATAATAATTTTAACGAGGTGTGTTTAAGTGCTTTCAGGTGTTTTTTTTTATAAAGTTGTCAAGAGTGGGGCCTTTTTATACTCTCTTTGAGTGGTAAAGGGCCTTAAACCACAAAAAAAAAAAGTTGTCAAGAGTTAGTTAAATACCGTACCTCATTTTAAATTTGTCGAACTAGCATTACTTGCTTGAAACACCATGTTAGAATCTTCATTTAATCTAGTCTGTCAATCTTCATGCAAACTAAGAGCCTTAACTTGAATAATTGAAAAACTCAGAGGGACATTATTTTGATGTTGATCATCAATCCATGATGATAAAGATCTTTCCATTTCATCCATCACTATGCCGTGTCTTTTAGAAACAATAATCACAATTTATTCAAAATTGTTCCTTAATTTTACTCTTATTTTTCAAAATTGAACATATCGTAGATATGTTTACATTGTACAAACGTCCAATTGAAGCAAAAGATTCACCACTTTTAGAACGTTTAATATGTTTTAAACATTCTAAAAGTGGAAATAATTAAACGTTTTAAACATTTAATTATTTCCATCTTTGTCTCAATTATATGAAGTTTATGAGTCCTTAATTTCTTTTTGTTCATATCAACACTGAAGATTCTCCATTTCTCATTCATGTTTATCAATTAATAAGGACAAAATATTTAAACATAAATAAATTGGCAAAACACACATGTTGACATATGTCCTAATGCAAGACTGAAACTGTTTTGACCTCTTGCTCGGAACAACACAGTAGTGATTAGGATTCTGAGAAGTCCACTATTGTAGGAAGTAATGTGTGGCTGAGAATGTAGAGCAAGCTACTGCACTTTGTAGTGTATGAGCATTCTGCATGGAAGCAAATTTTTTCATTATCGACAAACATATTTAAAAAGTTGAATTTTTAAAGAAATGTGCGAAATAGTGAATTGTGCGAAAGTAGAATGTGCGAAGTTGAGGGCCACCTGTGTATATATATATTGACTACTTTAGTTTTGATAGCAAGCACAGAACTCACACTGTTGTTTCATACTATTTAACATACAACTTTTAATTAATTTCAACTTTCTGAATGATCTGACGTAACTACAATTACAGGAATAGTCAACAAAAGCAATATTGTGGGATTAACTTTACAGAAATTGCTTTCCACTAAACTATTTTATTAGAAGTAAATTAGTTAATTCTTTTATAGTAGTTTCTACAATCAATTATATATTTTTTAAGAAGATGTAACATTTAACAGATGAAGCGAAAAAATTACTTGCCAAATCTTCAGAATAATGCTCTTGTAAAATATAGTCATAAAATCATTTGAAGAAATTGGAAACTAAGTTAACAAAATTTTCAAATTGTACATGTTCACACTACAAAATTTCAAAAGTAAAATAAAAATAAAATTTTCTTTAATCTTACATGATAATTCTGCAACAGGCTGTTGTTCATCCCAAGTTTCATTTTCTGAACTTTTGTCAATTTCATTGCTAACACAGGCATTAGCTACTTCTTCCTTTCGACGATGCTTTCTTTCCTTTTTTGATAATTGTTGTACCCATCCATCTATTTTATAAACAATTTATGAATATTCAAAAATTACAAATTTATATTCTTAATATCAATCTATTGTCATTAAAATTTAAAATTCAAATAATTTATTAAAATATGAATAAAACAAAGCACTGCATGTTTAGAAAAATAAATGCAATAATTAATAATAAATGTTTTTATTAAAATATATTGAAAAAGTTAGGTGCTGCTATATATTTTGTTTAGCTAGAAATAATAAATGCATAAAACAATATTGAAAATATATATATCCTGGTTAAGAAATCCAAACAAGAACCCAAAATATTGATAATACAAAACATAATTTGTGAATTAAATTCTAAATAAGAATTATACCATTTAGATCAGTTCCATTGTAATTAAAATGATTTTTTATTCAAATTTGAATCCAATTCAAACTGCTTTTCTCAGAACAAAAACTTTAGAAAACTCGCTCTTTGCAAAAATTTTCTTAATTTTACATTTTCAGATCAATTTCCAATCCATTGTCAAAAGTACATTCTAAAATATTAAAAAAAATTATTAACAATAAACTTAATTTCTTCAGGACTATCTTATTCAAAATATTCAATGTAATTAACCCTGAAGTAGTTAAGTTTAAAATTGATAAAAGTGTTTGATAGTAAATACTTAACTTCTTATAAAAAGTTAGTTATAAATCTTGAAAAACTGTCTAATGTACTATAATAGTAAGCATCTAAATAGAAGCCATTTCAAAATATTTTCATGAATTATATAAAGTGTGATCAAACAAACCAAACTATTTCCTTTATCTGGTGATAGGATGAAGTACAGTCTTTTTTCCACCAAGGATAACTGCCCTATGTGAGCAGCAGTCTGCCAAGTGAAATTGAGTTTTTCAAATTGAAACACTTAAAAACAATTTTACAAAATCATGTATAGTATTTTTTTTTAATTTAACAAAAGACAATGGCCATACACAAAATGTTTAGCCAGTAGAAGAAGGAAAGGAAAGAGGGGAAGGGAAGGGAAGGAGTAGGAGTGAGGAGATAGAAAGAAGAGAAAGGAAGGATCACTCTGAATGCTATACATAAGGTTACTACTCTGTATGATTAATGTTGACATGCAGTTTTTAGGCTGCAAAGCCATGGGTCTAAAAGAAAACCTGAATTATAGCATATATCAATAAAAGTAGTGTAGCTACATAAAAGCTAGACAGAGTATAGTTTAATGCTTAAAACTAAAGGCTTCAAACTAATACTAAAATAATACAGAAACTAAGTAGCAAGTCCTATAAGAAGCAGAATAACCTAACTGAAACAACTAGGAGAAACAGTGAATATACTAGTAACTTAAATTTAACTTAATTATAATTATGTTAAATTATGTTAGTGTCATACTGCAATTCAAAAATGAGCTTGAAAACTGAGCAAAGAGTAAATTTTAAATTTTGCATTAAACTTGAAAAATCTATCACAGAAACCCTTGAAATGCTTTGGGAGGACTATGGCAACTAAGTCATGGGTGAGATCACAATCTTCAAGGCATAAGAAGACAAGGCAAGTCAAGAGTGTGGCAAAGAGCATATTAATCATTTTCAATCAAAGGAATTGTTTACTGAAAATTGGTTCCTCCTGGTCAGTGAATTCAGACTTTTACCTCAACATTTTGAATCAATTGGATGAGAATGTTTGTTGCAAAAACCAGAACTGTAGCACAACTGAACATAACTATCATGACTGTAGTGCTTTGCGGCTATTTTTTCATTAATTTTTTTTTGTGTTTATTATTTTGTTTGCGTTGTATTGTCTCCCTTTATTATACATGTCCCTCTTCATTTCCTTCTTTTATACTGCTGGTTCTCAGCTAGTGGAGTATAAGGAACGATGATTGGCCAAAGGGTTGGTCATGTGGGACAGTGTAGTTTCTTCTGGCAGGGGATAAAAATACGATGTGCATCTACGTGAGAGGCCCCTTTTTTGGTTTTTGGTTTTTTTGCTATTGGATGACACGGAACATAGCAAGAGCTCATTGAGGCAACAGAAGTTGTCATAAAACAACAGAGTGCAAACGACAATCAACCTAAAAGAAAGTGAGATCAGTAAGGACAACCATACTAGAAAACGGGAAAGAACAATGCCGTTTAAGAATGCATCTTCATCCAAGTGGAATATGAGTGAAGGAAGAAAGGAGCGACAAAAAGGAATGAAGGACTAACTGGAGGGTCATCAAAACCTATGATTTATTTTTGTTCATAAATTTTTTTATTTTGCTTTTGTTTCTTCATATCATTAGTTTGTATTCTTGTCGGGTATTGAAAGAGCCTCGCGCAGTGGAAGAAGGATAGGAGAAGGTGTGAACGAAAATGAAACTTGTAATGAGACCAGAATTTGTGTTGAAAATGTATAGACTGTATTAAGTGTGTTTAATGTCACAAATAAGCTTTTGTTATTTCACTTCACCACATGCCTTTATGCCAATTAATCATTCATCTGTGATTTTTTTTTGACCAACCCTGCAGCCACCACATGCTATGGAAGTTACTACATGACAATACTTCTTTGCACACAGAGTTCAAACAGAGCATTTTTTACAGCACTGAATTTTCCTCAACCTCCTTATTCATCAGATTTAGCCCAATGTGACTTCTTTTTGTTCTCTAAAATAAACTGAAGCTCAAGAAATGGTTTTGAGGAGATCCAGTCTGAATTGAAATAGATGCTTCAGAATTTTTAAAATAATGATTTCCAAGGAGCATTTGAGCTTGGCAGAAGCTATGGGATTGCTGTATAAATTCAGGGAAACTGCTTTGAAGGTGCTTGTGCCACATTTAAATTAGTTAAGTATTAAAATCTTTATGGACCAAATCTGGTTACTTTTTGATTACATGCTGTATAACTGTATTTGAATATAAGGCATACATTAATAAAATACAAAAAATATAGTCAAGTGAACATATACAGAATTTTAAACATAATGACATTAACTTTTATGTCATTTTAGGCAAAAATGTCAATTATTAGTTTATTAATGTTAAATTTTTATGGCACTTTATACATTTCAAAATACTATTCAACTCTCTACCAACACCGGGAATATACTACAATCACAACACAACAAAAGACAAACCTGTTACTGATGTGTATCTTGAAAAAATCGTTTCACAAATGTTTTCGAACTCTATGAAGTTCTTCAGATGGAAATGGAATACTTGAAAATAGAATAGGAGCTTTCAAACCAAAAAAATTGTATATATGCATCCGACCAAGACAGAGAGGCAGAGTTCGACAAAGCTAAAATCATCGCAACCCCGCCCCACCCAGACCACATAAAATGGTTAGAAGCTATGGCTATATATAAAATGAGCCATACAAGTAAATGCATCAACCAAAGTGAAGAGCTCAACCTTTCACCAGCCTGGCAACTCCTTTTGGACAAGTATTGCTAGTAACTAATACCCATAATGGCACATGCCCGCAGCAGAATTCGATTTTTTCAGTTTGAAAGCTCCTGTTATATTTTCAAGTATTCCATTTCCACCTGAAGAAGAACTTCATAGAGTTCAAAAACGTTTGTGAAACGATTTTTGCAAGATACACACTGGTAGCAGGTTCATCTTTTGTTATGTTGTGATTGTATATTTCAAAATTTATAATTTTTTCTCACTGTTATTATCTTTTAATAAATTTCTTAATGTTTTCTATTACAGGACATTATAATTGCTTATTTCTACTTATTATATTAAAAAATAAATACTACATAAAATAAAATAATACAATACGGGAATCCTCATACAATACAATAAAATAATTGCATCGTTACATAAACAATACAGTAGAGAGTCGTTAATCTGAACCCCGGTAATCGGCATGATTTTCAGTCGGACTGTGTCGTGCTGAATCGAACGTTTTTGATACTAGATTTACTTCTAAAGTATAATTTTTATGTTTTTATATTCTTCAATATATTTATTTTGTTTGTACAAAATGAAGAAATAATTTTTAACAATACGATAGCCTCGATTACTATTATAAAAATTTTCGTTAGGCTTAAAATCGATGAAAATTCAATACGAAGCAACACGCAACGGAGAAAAATTTGAACATCGGACAGATTAATATATTTTTTCGTACATAATCAGTAATCAGAACAAATCACTAATCTGAACAACCACAGTCCCCAATTGATTCCAATTAACGACTCTCTACTGTAATTTGATGTAGCATAGTCTTAAAACTTACATCAATAAAAATTAACAACCAATCAGCATCAATACATGTTAAAGAAGAATCAAGAAACAAAACCTTTGCAATTCAAATCCTGCTGTTTGTTTTAACAGCTGCATTTGAACTGCTAAAATCAGTTAGCCTGATGCTGCCTGTTAATAGAGATGAAGACATTTGCTTTCTTGTAATTTTTGGATGTAAAAAAGTCTATTAATTAGCCCATGCTAAAAATATGTCACCATTTTACTTCCATTAATCAATGAAGTACTTCTTAATTGAAGATTAGTTGTTTAAATATTTCACATGGTGCAAAATTTACACAAAAAAAAAGACTTAATTTGCATTTTGGATTATATTCTGAAAAACTATTTATATGAACTGAAAATTTGAAAATTATTGTAATTTTTGTTTTTAAATAATTTTATATCTTAATATCTAATTTAAAGTTCTTACCTTCAGCATTATCTTCAGGAAATATTTTATTTATTTCAATATCCAATTTTTGTCTGTGTGTATTAGATGACACTCGAGTTTTCTTATTCTAAAGAAAAATTTTAAGTTAATAAATTTTCTTTTTCATAAAACAAATTCTAAACATACTTCATAAAATTACGAATATAATAATGGTAAAATTGTTATTTGAAAATAATAAATTATAAATTTTAATTAAACCATTATTTTTAACTTTGCAGTTTCATAAATTTACAAAGCTATAGTCAAAAATAAAAAATTATTAATTGATATAAAAATGTAAATTAATTACAATTTTACTTAACATTCAAAATTCAACAGGCTCTCACTTTTATAGATAAAAAGTTCTAAAGAAAAAATTTAGAACCTTTTCTTTTTTATTCAGGAATGAAGTTTTATGAACAATATTGTAATTTCTCATAGAGCAAATACTGGGAATATCCCACAGAGGCCCAAAATCTGGGGAATGAGGTTCAGAGACTTAGCAGGCCAGATTCGATGAGAGATTATGCAATCAGCAAAGAAGTCTTCCAAAAATTTAAATTTAGTCCAAAAGTCAGAGCATCTGTGAGCAAGCAGTAATGCTATCTACCACAAAGTAGAAACATGGGACCTGCAACTTACAGGTCTCATATACAATGCCATACATATAACTTTAATGTCATTACAAATTTCTCATTGCAAAGTAACTTTTCAGACATCCTGTACTATTGCATAATAGTGAAATCAAAGACAAAATTTCCATTTAGATATATTAGCCTTTATTCCATCTATGCCAGTTCTGAATTTAGATGCATTAATTTCTGGCATACAGGGAGATATTTAATAGTATATGTTGTTTATATCAAATATAAATGACAACATATGAAATATGAAGTGAAGGCTACACTAAAATAGAAGAAAAACTTGAGAATCAAATGTTAACAATCAGCAGGAAGAGAAAAAACAAATATGTGAAATACAATTCTTGTGACTATCAGAATAAAGAAAACATTTTACAAACTAAATTGAACTAGTATCTTAGTGATGAAAATTTTGCTAATAGGGACCAGATATGGCATATGTATGATTAGGAGTTTGGTAACATGGATAAAGATATTGCAATCATACTAAAACAGGATGAATTATTCTTTATATTCAGAAAAAAAAACAAAATACAAAATATTAGACAATGTTTAGAAGTAAAAATACAATAATATTAATATTGTTCCAGGTAAAGCAACTACAGCATGCTTCTCTTGGCCTTGCCTTAAAACCAGATTATTATATACAAAGACAGTAAATATCAGACAGGTTTAATTTAAAATGGTTTTTTTTTTTTTGTTGTTGTTCATTTAAGTTAATTATAATTTTAAAATTTTGTATTTTCTTTTTTGCTGACAATATTGGTCTGGTTTTCATGGGAAAATTTCCTGATACTCTGTCAGACCTCCTTCAGAGGCCTGATTCATGTGAAGAATTGGTGTAGGCATAATAGTTCTTGCATCAGTCCTGACAAACACTGTTATTGTTACCTTTAATTTCAGGAGAGCTCTGAACCCCTTCCTCTGTAGTAAAAGGATGCAGTTTTTTTCTTTAGTTGAGTGCCTTGGGGCATTTGACTCTTGCCTGTTATGGATTTTACACCTTCAGATAGTGCTACTTAAGGCCAGGAATATCTGCTAGTCATGTAGAGGTACTCTTAACAAAACTTAAGGTCTAACCACACATCCTCTTTTTGATTTTTACTATGGTGTTTGGCCCAAAAATCACTTATGCTGTCTTAGGATGCTTTGCAAGGATTACCAGACTAAGCTGCCGTTTTCAGCACACCACATGCCTTCCTTTTATCGAGAGGGGTCTTATTATGTATAAGACCCCTCAAGATGCTATTGGGTGTTCTTCCTCTGCATCTGCCTGAGGCAAGGAAAATCTTTATAGGTTCAAGTGAATTAATCAACTTACCTTTAGACCAAGTACTGCTGAGCATTTAGTTCTACTGAGGGACATGATAAAGGAAGATGTCTTTTTGATGCATTCCAACAAAATAGTTTATGTTTGACAGGTATTATCTGGTTTCCTTTCACACTCATCTTGATTGGCATATAGTTAGGGTGACCTTTCATTCACAGAATGTTGTCTGGTTTATAGATGGGTCCAAAACTGATAACAGCATTTTGCAGACATTTGTGGGAGACAGTCTGGTAGAAACTTTTTGTCCCACTCATTAGATTCCTCACTGTTTCAAGCAATATTTCTAGCTATTATTTGGTGCACTATTTTGCATAGTTTTTTAACAACACCATCTACATTTTTCTAATAGTCAGATTGCATTAAAGACACTTGATTCCTGTCATGTTACTTCAGCATTTATTTGTACCTCAATGAACTGGCTACCCTTAACAGTGTCTTTCTCTTGTGGGTGCCAGGACAAGGATATTGCTGATTTATTGACCAAACGGAGTTTTACATTCTCTTGTGGGGTTTGAACCAGCTCTTGGTATTTCCTACAATACTTTATTTAAAACTGTCAAAGAATGGACTACTTCCAATCATTCTAAGCATTAGAGATCAGCTACTGGTTTAAAATAAAGCAAGACATTTCTGCCTACTTGCTCTGTGGGAAAACTAAAGACTTCTTGTCTTTTGACAGGAATCACATTTGCTTTTTGGTTGGTGTTGTGACTAGTTTTGGTCACTTTTATAAACATCTGTGCTGACTAAAACACTGTTCCTCAGCTTTTTTTCTACTTTTGCAAATCTGTTGAGGAGAATCCTCTGCATGTCATTTGTGAGTGTGCAGATCATTACTTGAGCATATTTGTTCATCTGGGATCTGCTGATGTCCCTCAGCTTTCCTTCTGAGGTCTGCTGTCTTTTTTAAAGAAATTAGACTTAAGAAGTAATCTGTTGTGAGGTGCCTAATGGATCTTTTAAGTTGTGGTGCGTTTGACCAGCTGACCCCCTCCCACTTGTACAATAAACAATATGTCCTTTTAATTTAATTTTGCATATGTTTTAAAACAGTGTTTTTCAAATTGCAGGCTTCAACTCATTGATAGGTTGTGAAATTAGTATATTGGGTCACAATGACAAAGAGATAGAAACTTTTATTATACATTGCTACAGAATAGAAATTTTCAATATATGTACTGATTATTGTAAAAATACCATCAACATAAAAATAAGTACACATATGCTGAATCTCATAACAATAATATAACATGAATGTCAAGTGTAGAATATTATTGCATTATAATAACTGTAACAAATATACAGATTTATAATAAAATATTTTACAAATTTTTATGAATTTCAAAAGAATCATGTAATTTAAGGTTTTATTAATATACTTTAAAATTTAATTATATTCATCAATTTATTTTAATAAAGCTTTATAAATTTCTTAATATAATTATATTGTGTTTATTTCTTTATTAAAATATTCAGTAAAGAATAATGCAAAGAATGAAAACAATGAAATTGTATTTAACACACCATATGCCAGAAATCATATAGGAACTGGTCATGCAATGCATACATCACAGAAATCAAAAAAAAAAAAAAAAAAACTGCTGTGTGGCAAACTGTAGCTTTATTACAGCCTGCCAAATTAAAAACAATAATCTCAAAACTAGTCAGTTTTCTGGTAATTCTGGATTTCTGAAAGCCAGATATTTGGTCCAATACTGTAATTTGAATTTAACTGTATATGTTTAAAAACTTTTGAAATCAAACTGACTGACAACTTACATTTGAAAATTCTTAAGATAAAAGTAATTGTTAGTTTACAGATTGCTTAACTATTTGAGAAGTACAATAAATAAAACACAATAAAAACAAAAAAGTATAAATCTCACAATTATGGATCAGCTTATAATATTAATTAATCTAGAAATACTTTGTAAATTTAGAAAACTAAATAACATATTTTTCAATTCCCATTGTAAACAGCCACCTGTCTTCCAAATAACAAGGACTAAGCAGGCAAGAATATCATCCAATATATTTTAATACCATTCTTAATGTATGCATTTTGGACATTTTAGCCCCTCTTCAGTACATGATACAATCATACAATAAACTGAATCAACAACTACATAAAATAAAACAAACATCCAAACTTGTAGAGTACATACCTTTACTTAGCATAATTAGTAAAATTTTTCATATATAAAAGTTTTCTGTAACAGATATGAACATTGTAACCAATAAGCATTGATCTTGTTTAAAAAATTATTTAAACATCTTAAGATATGCCAGATCATTCTTTACTCTAAACTGACAACAGATATAACTAATGGTTACAAAGCTTCCCTTTTACTACATTTTACTGTTGCAATTAACCAATTCAAAGTATTATGTTACCCCAATTCATATTAATTAACTAACATACCATTATTTAAATTTATATTATTCTTATGTTTTATAATTTCAAAATGTTCTATAAATATATAAATTTTATAATTGTCCAGGAAATTTATAGAACAAACACTAGGAAAAATACTGGTGATTGGACATGATGGAACCTTGAAGATGTTTTAGATTCTTCTATATTTTTATATTATCAGAATGTAGTTAATCTAAAGAATGGAGTGAAAATCCCAAAAAGTGCTTAAATTAAATATTTTGACTCCTTTAACATTTGAGTTTCTCTTTCTAAAATGTAATTGTTTAGGTTTAAAATAACCTAAATTACTATTTAATAAACATATAAATGAATATATATAATTTATTTACCTTTGATTCAGATTTTGGAGTTTGCTTTTCAGCACTTTTAATGTTACTTATATTTTGCTGAACATCTTTAGACTCTATTTGCTTGCTTGAAGGAGAACCTCCTACACGTCCATTTTGCTGTGATTTAACCTTTAAATACAATTGATTATAATTATTATTAAGGAAAATTTAACTGCATTTGCCATTTACTACAAATATAATATACGATATGTTTACTTTACAATAGTTAAACTTACAATAATCATTTTGCAATAAACAGCCTAAAATTTGAAATAGTTAACTGTTATTCAACTTATTCATCATTATTTTATATAGAACTATTTCCTATCTATCTATCTATCTATCTATCTATCTATATATATATATATATATATATATATATATAAAATCGAGACAAGTTGATGATTATTATTATTATTATTAATAATAATAATAATCAATAATCAGCGCAGAGCCCAAACGGTTAGGAGTACTGGAAGTTGAAATTTGGTACACAGTTAGGGTACGTCACAAGAATGCACACTAAAAAGGGATTTTTCGAAATTCCTCCCCATGAGGGAGAGGGACAGGATTAAGTAATTGTTGACTTAATTGTTACGTAACACTTCCATCAACGATGGAAGTGTTACGTAACAATGGAAGTGTTAAGAGAAAGCGAAGTGCAAGACGCAGATGTAGTTTTTTTCGTTTTTGCGGAAAATCTAACATATTTTTAGACCTATCTAAAAATTCTGTAATTAGTTTGGAAACAGGGAGAACCCAATTCTTGCATTCTGTGAAAACGGGTAAGGTTGACTATAATGTAATAATCTTAATATTCGCTAAAACGGTTAGGAGTTGAAAGTTGAAATTTGGTGCACAGTTAGGATACCAGATTTAAGTACCAAAGTGTTAAGTAACAATGGAGAACAAGAGAAAGTGACGTGCAAGATTTATGGGCGCTGGAAAAAAAAGAAAAAAGAAAAGGAATAATATGTTGGAACATATTTGATTTTCAAATTTAAACAGATTAGTTTGGTTTTTCTTGACCTTTCAGGAAAATCGAATGATATAATCAGAACACGTCGTGAAAATCGAACAATATTAGAACATTCGATTTTCAAATTCGAGCTTTCTCTAGAAAAACATAGTTTGTTGATGAAATTACTCTTTTTTTTTGTGACTATAACGTAATAATCTTAATCTTCACTATCGTTACTTTTGCCCAAGCAACGCCAGGCCTACCTGCTAGTATATATATATATATTTTACAATATACGTAAATTTAAACTATTCCATATAGGCTAATAAAAAGATATTTCTTTCTTTTCTGTACTTTAGTTCTTAAGATAAAAACTTAAAGAAATAATTCAATATCTATAACAATTTTTTTTAATTGATAAAGTATTTCAGAATACATAAAAGATTCAGATCAAAAACTGAGCATTTTAACATATTAAGTGCCATGTGTGGCAGAAATGCAACATGCTGGCCAATGGAAATAGAGCATGACCTGTGAGATTGGATATTTCACTTAACCCAGTACATTTTTTTAAAATAATAGAATACTAATAATAGGAATTTAATTATTTCCCCTATAAAATGTGAAATTTGCCTTTTCTATGTTTTTCTTGCACAATGAACATGAATAAGTAAAATATCATGAAAATACATAACAAAAACAAATACATAAAAAACAATTTTTATTTTCTTTCAGTGAACATCAGAGTGAGAAGTATTACAAAAAGTATAGTGATTTCTCAATGCCTAGTTACTTTTCACCCAGCCTGTACTTCTCACAGAGAGTTAAATACATTCACTTTCTGAGGTTTTGGCATTCCATCAAATTCCACTTCAGCTTCTTAAATTGCCTTGTCTTGTTTTTATTGCTCAATTATCTCTCCTGTCTTGATTTCATTTCAGGTCTAAATTCTTGTAATGGTCACATAGAAATAATCTAAGTTATACATTTTCCATTTTTTTATACTAATTTATACTTTCTTTGCAATGTTTTTTTCATATTCATATATAATTCATGCACACTTATCAATATAAATGTGCATGAATTATATATGAATATGAAGGTAGTCAATCAAATTTAGAGGAACAAAAAATCATACAGAAGGAGCATTATAATTAACATCCAGATTTATAATACAAAAATTCAAAATATATAGAAAAAACATGTTTCAGAAAAAGAATTTTTTTTAAATTTGTAATTGGCAATGATTTGTGTAGCCAATCTAATATCTCCCATATTTCACTTCTCACTTGATGTTCTTTAACACACAATATTAGACCGATAACAAGTTTTTAACACAGATTGACTACTTACTAATAAAAACACCATGAAATTTCATGATGGTTTATCTATTAACTGTTTTCAGTTTTGGTTTATTTGCCTGACTACCTGAATCAGCACATCAAATAGTATATGTAATACATTAAAAGCTTGCAAACAAACTATTACAAACCCAGTAACCATACTATAAATACACACACCAGACTATCAAAGAAAACAACACACAAAATATACTATGACTAATGTATACAAATATAAACATCCATATGCCCAATTGTCATATTAAACCAAATGAGTGCCAGATTCTTGCTACTATTAATAATTAAATGGTAAGTAATTTGGCCTATAGGTAGGTGTTAAACACTATTTCTTATTAAATTTAAAGATTATAATTAAATTAATTAATAAATATTAATTTGCCCTAGAGGGTGCCTAATACCTACTTCTAGGCCAAATTACATAGCATTTAATTATTAA